>NC_137458.1:181443922-182721366 GCF_964235325.1 Thermobia domestica | reverse complement strand
GTGCTCACTGCTCACCATATGCTCGCTGGCGCATAACGAATGTTTCCCAGTAAATGTTAATTCTATTATAATTTGGAGAATTTTATAAAGTTTCACAATATTTCTCACTAGATAGTCTTCTATCTACGTGTTTGGATATTTTGATAACAGATGTCCCTATTAAATGTTTAATTTTCCCTAGATGTTTAATTACGGAAAAGTTTTACAATGTATTTGTATTGAATTGAAATTGTTTTGAATTTACTACATAAGGTAAGTAGACCCAAGGAGGAGAACTCAAGTAATTGATATTCTACGTAAAAGCAACCTATTGTAGAATGATGATGCTTCTTACCTTCAGCACATAATCTTTACGTTAGAGAGTCAGACAGAGAAAAATCCTGTTTTTCCTCCTCTATGACCACCCATCTTAAACCTCTACATATCGTTGTTCGTCTCACAAAATTTCGGTGCTCCAAAAACATTCAAATAATAATAATAATAATAATAATAATAATAATAATAATAATAATAATAATAATAATAATAATAATAATAATAATAATCCTGAATATGCCATCCTTACATAATGTAAGGATATCTTAGTTTCCTAGTTTAAATCTCAAATATCTTAGTTTAAAATGCTTTCTTTAGTACTTATTTGAGCAACCATGTAGGAGGGGGTACGACTTTTTATTTTGCCCCTCTCATTTCAGTACCCTTCCAACAGAAAGTAATTTTTGATAAGCAGGACAGACAAAATGAATAAGAAATATATTTACAGCATCCTCTCCCCTTTCATGATTGGAATATCACGTAATATTTTTTTATTCTACGAAAGATGGCCCTGTGCGGTTAGGGTTAGGTAACTAAAAGAATACCTAATATATAGCGCCCCTTGATTGTAATATTACCGCTTCTTTATTTGTACGAAGGAGCCCCTACACAATCAAGGGTGACAAAAAGAATAGGAAGAGTGTCTATTGATTCCAGTGGTGGATCCAGCACGAACTCCTGGGGGAGGGGAGGGGAAGTGAAACATTCTTTTGATGATGTGAAGCTGTCACAAATTACCACTTAACTAAACTAAACAATAGTGGGGGGAATCGGAACCCAGTCAGTTTAAATTGATGTAAAAGTTTAATTTTTGGCTTCATATTAAAGTTCTGGTTTCAAATGAGAGTTTCAGTCCAAGTGGTCAATGATCAAATCTCGTGGGGCTCTTCAGTGTAGGCTAATACGGCCCCCTTATGAGAAAAGGCAAAATTGTTAACATGTTTATAACTTTCGAATTTTTCGTCTATTTTAAAGAAATATTTTGCTTCGTATTAAAGTGTTGGTTCCAAATGACAAATTCAGTCCGAGTGGACAATGATCAAATCTCCGGGGGGGGGGGCTCTTCAGTATAGGGGGCTACGGCTCCCTTATGGGAAAAGGCAAAAATATGAAAATGCTTATAACTTCCGAATTTACCGTCTATTTTAAAGAAATTATTGGCTTCATATTAAAGTCTTGGCTTCAAATGACAATTTCAGTCCGTGTGGACAATGATCAAATCTCGGAGGGCTCTTCGGTGTAGGGGTTTCGGCTTCTTTATGGGACAAGATTCACGTAGTTGATATTGCAAAATTGTTTTATATATATGAGTGGAAACTTGCACCATTTGGTTAATTTTACCTCTTATGTTTTGCAGATTCATATTCCAAGCAATAGTTACTCCGCAGAGCTAAAAGAAGGCACTTACTAGTTTCATTAAAATGAAATGTCTTTTATGAGAGGAGCAGACGAACGAACAGGCACCCAAACGTTGGTTGAGTCGTACGGTTGAAACTCGTTAAGCTCGCTTCAATTATTATTATTATTATTATTATTATTATTATTATTATTATTATTATTATTATTATTATTATTATTATTATTATTAAAGCTTTTTGCTCCTAATTTATTTATTTTACTTTATTATTTAACGAATATATTGAAAATTGTCAGAGACACGTATGCAGTAATTTATTTCGGGAGGGGTCCGACTTCAATATTAGGATAAATTATAATAAAATTTTAAAAGATAATCCCCAAAATTAGGCTAAATTTACAGAAAAGTTGGGGTTTCAGAGGGGGTCCGGACCCCCTGGACCCACCCCTGAATGCGTCCTTGTTTGTCAGTAACATTTCCTCATTTTGAAACCTTCAAAAACTTCGGATAGACTGTATAAAGGAAAACGAGTTATTTTCGATAAAATATCACTTCAAGGAGACGCGACAGTTTTATTGCACATGGTGGTATCCAACGTTCACAAGGGCAAGAATTTCTTCCCTTTTATCCTTTTGCTATTGTGCTGTATCGAAGGGTCAGGTTTGTAACATATTACTCCTACGAACAAGCATGACTGGCAGATAGGAATACTGAACACAACTCCAGAGAAATGCATGCTGAACTTACGTCTTTACGCTTTGGTGATTTGCCCTCAAGGTCAATCGAGTGGTAATTCAGTTCCGTCTCTGTTCTTAAGCCATGTTCGTATTACTTCGAACAGTTTTGATAATGAAAAGCATGCCTCTTAATATAACAGACTTCTTTCGCGTAAGAAATCGAAACTCAGTTGGTCAGAGCAACTAGTCTGTAAGAATTAGGTTGTTAGTTAGTTAGGAGCCCAGTACGAGTAAGGGTTTTTATTACTATTGTTTTTATCTTTTTTATGTGAGGAAAAATCAAATTGTGACATCCCAATATCAAATGTATTTGATTAGGTAGCTTTGTCTTAGCTAAACTTTAAACATCAGTAACTGTCGAAATTATTTCACTAACCGATCACTTACTGAACATTTCAAACACGTCAAACCAGTGGCATAACATGAAGGTTAACCTCTCCTCCGCAGTCCTTAGTTATGCGTCCGTACTTTCAAGGGCGGACTAAGGGCCGGGCGACTGCCCGGGGCGCCAGAGAAAGAGGGGCACCAAAACGAGCATCAAAAAGTAAATTTTATAATGTGCTTTCTACTGACGTTTTTGGTTTATATTCTTGTAAAGTAGTGGCAATTATATGATCTTTTTCCATTTCACTATGGAAGAAGAGAGTTTCATGGTACTAAGGGGGCTGTATCGAAAAATTGAGAGATGGCATGTAGAATAAAGAGTGCCGGGAATTAAGTATTGTTTGTTTGTTTGCTTGAGTTTAGCGTTCCACGGTTATGCCTTAATGGGCAAGGGAGATGTGGATACTAATTATAGTGGAATCCGAACCACTTTTATCGTTCAACAGTAATCCACTGGGAATTGGACCCGGTACCACAGAAGGCAGGCGTGCTAGCCACTAGACCAGGGGGGTGGAGTTGGTATTCTTTATAGCGGGCCATATTCTTTGTGAAGTTTTCCTAGGTAAGGATTTCTTTTTGAAAATGGGTTTAAAACAGGGGCGTCATTTAGGGAGGGCAGGGAGGGGCATTTGCCCCCCTCCCTGAGTTTGAGATGTATATAGAGTTTATCATTAGAATAGTACTAAATCAGTGAAAAACGCGAAATTTTACTTATATCAAGAGGTCTTGCCCCCCCCCCAAAGCAAAATCTGAAATGACGCTCCTGGTTTAAACTATTAAAAACACTATGATAAAATGTAAAATATAGGCTACTACTAGGGGAAGGGCGCCAAAAAGTCTCAGGAATAATAATAATAATAATAATAAATATGAATGTCTTTGGAGAGCCGAAAGTATGTGACACGAATCATTATAGGTAGAGCTTTAAGATGAGTGGTCATAGGGGAGGAAAAACAGGATTTTTCTCTCTCTGACACTCTAACGTTAAGATTATGTGCTGAAGGTAAGAAGCATCATCATTCTACAATAGGTTGCTTTTACGTAGAATATCTGTTACTTGAGCTCTCCTCCTTCGGGCAACTTTGCTTATGTAGTAAATTCAAAACAATTTCAATTTAAGACAAATATTTATAGAGAAAATTAAACATTTAATAGGGAAATCTGTTATCAAAATATCCAAACACGTAGATAGAAGACTATGTAGTGAGGAATTGTGAAACTATAAAATTCTCCAAATTAGAATTAACATTTACTGGAAAACATTCGTTATGCATCAGTGAGCACAGGGGAAATAATTACGAATCTGTTTGCAAACAAAAATTAGAGACACTAATGCAAATGCGACGATATTTTCTCTATTTTTTTTTTTTTTTGCTATCGTCATGAGTTTTACAAATATGTTACAATTTGATTCTTTCCCAAATAAAAAATAAATAAAATAACCTTAGTGATAAAAATGACAACAGTCCTTCACGGGATTCGAACCGTCTACCTTCGGTATACAAACTCGTTGCTTTATCTAACTGAGCTATTTGCTTTCTTACGTAAGCTGAATCTGTTCTACAGTAAAGACGATTTTTCATTACGATTGGGCTAACAATTCGTCTTTTTCCATAGGTAATTTCCACTATTTGCACTATCTATACGTTAATACTTAGCATAGATTCATATATTTGGAGTTCGCTGATAATGCATATAATAAGACATACTAGAAATATTTCGTTAAAATTTTCGTTTGTAGATCTAATCCACGCTTCTCTCACTGACATAGATGTCGCTGCTTCGTGTTGAACTGCAGAATTCCCTCGCGTTCTTGAAAATTTCCCACTTTAGCAGAGTTGGTAATTCTCGAGATTTCTGTCGATTTAATGTTTTTTGCTTCTAATTTCTTTATTTTAAGCTAATATCTAACACAAATATTAAAAACGGGTTTGTTATTAACCTGTCCTGCTGGGGAAACCTTCCGAGATTTCGAACATATAAAGAAAACGGAGATATTTTCAAAAAACTTCAAAATAAAGAGACGCGTCATTTATTTTGCTCATGGTAGTACTTTACTAGCAATTTGGTAGCATCTAAAGCCGACCATAGACATTTTCGGTGATGAATTTTGACGTTTTATAAAACAAAATTTTCCAATCTGTACTTACATTTGCAGTTTTAAAAAAATCGTGACCCAAAAACTAAAGTTCGTGACTTTCGTGACCGATAGACACCCTGTAATAAAGTGTGGACTCTGCACGGAACGACTCTGAGTGAACTTGTATACCACTTTGGAATATTATTCACTAAAAGCAAACATATATGACGAAAGCAATTTTATTTATTCCCAAAAATACCTTACTTGACAAGATGCAATTTGTAACAAGACCTTCCTCAGACGCACTGACTTGTCACGTAAGGGTGTGCGTTTTTTAAATAGCATTGCTTTGGTCTTTTTTTTTTTTTTTTTTGTGCCAATACTCTGTATGGTGCAGATATTTATTTTAAAGAGTGAAAACTATGTGACAGGACCGGGGATAAACCCTGGTACATTTTAGATACCCTTACAATGCACTTCCAACTGCACAAATCAGTCACGCTGCACAGGTAAAAAAGGAAAGACTTATCGTCAAAATTGAATATTTGATCACAAACGGCAGGAAACTGCACCCTGTCTGCAACTGTGCTCAAATCTAACTAGTATGAAGGTTATTTTAACATTAGACCTCGCGATAAATCTGTAAAAATGTTATTCGGATTCATTTTTCGAGTATTCCTTTGCACCCTCCACCCCCACCCCTCCCCTTCTTTGATTTAGCCTCCCTCCCGTCCACACAGATAGCCTGGAATCTCCAAAGTGTGTGTGCACATTTCTAAGGTTGTTCTAACAGAAGACAGTGCATTAAATTTGTGTTTAATAAAAAATTATTGTTTTTCATACATTTTGATCCTTTCAGACCAGGGTTTCACCCTGCTGTCCGATTTACTTCCCCAACGAGCCTGACCTGTACTTTGAACAATAAACAATCTGTAAAAATTTCATTCGAATCAGTTTATGCATTCGGCAGAACACACAAACAACACAATGGCCGGCACTAATTAAGAGAATATAAAGAATACACACCTGCATCACATGAAGCTGGTTCTGATGGTAATGAACGAGGCGGTGAAGGTAAACTTAGTGATGAATTCCTGTAATTCGTACGACATTGCCCTCTTACATAAAATTCATCCTCACTATCATCATCATCATCACTAATTAATCTACTCGGACGCTTTTTCTTCCTCTGAGGTCGCCCTGTAATTTCGTTATCAGTTTCTAGATTCGATTCATCCTGGGCTTGTACCAGCTTTCTTCTTGCCTTGAGTAGGTCATCTGAAAAATAAATTTGAGTCACTTTATGTAAAAACACCCAAAACGGTATGAAGACGGTAATGAAATTCAGAGGTGTGAAAAACGTTTGAAATACTTTCAAGTGTTTCGTTATCAGAACAAATATGATACTACAGTGTTCATATTTTCAGAGCTGGGGACTAAATTCAGGTGTCGATCGCTGCCGAATTTGGATATTCGACGTCTTTAAAAGGTTAGATTAAGTTTGATAACAAGCTGGAGCTTCTCTGTATAACAATAAAGCAATTTTACTTGTGAATCAAAAATAAAGTAAACATTCGGCACAAATTGACACCTTGAAATGGTTTTGTTGAATGTTTGAAATCAGCCAGTTGTCCGCACACCCTCTGTGGAGCACTGGCTTTTGGTTATATTTGCTGCTTTTCCCATATGTTGGTGTCCATGACGAGTACATTAACAGTTGTCATGGGCGCAAGCTCTGAAAAACTCTCATTTGCGCTCAAGTTTACACATGACCTGCGAGCACTACAGTGCGCTTAAAGCTTAAACATGGCCGAAATGTGGCATCGGTCAAATCGCTTCATTTTTACAAATGTTGTAGACAATGACGAGTACATTAAAAGTCACTGGCGCAAGCTCTGAAAACTCATATGTGCGCGCTACATCGCGCTCGAGTTTACATGTGGCTGAAGTGTAAATCACTTGATTTTCACATATGTTGTAGCGATCGACACCTGGAAGCTCTGAAAACTCATATGCGCGCGCTACAGCACGCTCGTGTTCATGTAAACTTCAGTTGGAATAAGATTGTTTTCACATATGTTGTAGAGCTTGTCGAGTTTAAAAATCATTTAACAAGAAAGCCAACCTGGCCGGCGAAGGCCTATAAAAAACAAAGCGATTTGACCTAAACCATATTTCGGCCATATGTAAACTTGAGGCGCTGGAACGCGCGCATATGAATTTTCCAGAGCTTGCGCCCATGACAACTTTTGATGTAGTCGTCATGGGCTGCAACGTATGTAAAAATCAGACAATTTAAGCGGAAGCCACTGCTACATAAGGGGTGTACACTTTTGTGGAAGCACCAGAAAACCCAAAACACATTAGTTGTATACGAGACTAGTGCAGCCATCTAACATTGCGGCTGTTCCTTCACACACATCTTGCTTTCTTTGCTTTGTACTTTTCCTTTCTATCGACTTTCTAGTGTCCCGTTTTAAAACACGTCCATGACTTTCTGCAGCCGTAGACTCTTTTTGAAAATTTTCAATGATCTTTCACAATCATCGTGTGTAGGGGAAGGTTCGCCGAAGGATGGTATCTCACAGACAAGTCAATACAGCGAGTGATACCATCCTTAGGCGAAACTCCCCTCCACACACACACACACATACACGGTGATTGTGAATTTAAGGCTTTGTTCATGAGGAAGAACATTGACACTTTTCAAACAGAGTTTACGGCTACAGAAAGTCGTGGACGTTTTGAAACGGGAGACCAGAAACTTCGATAGAAAGGAAAAGTAAAAAAAAAAAAAAAACAAAGAAAGCAACAATTCATATATATAACATAAAGAAGAAACACACACTAACGTAAGTTTCCAAGACATACAAGGAGACAACTCGATGAGACTTGTTATATCTGCATTTTGTTCGCTCATCCTGACTAAACGAATTTGAACGCAACACGATTAATTGAAACTGGTATAATTCCCTATTACACTCGACTGGAAACTAATTAAAATCGAAAAGTAGCCTATTTAATGTGACTTATAGGAATATGCTTTTACTCTAAGTATTAGCTGAGTCAATATACATTCACTTTTCCATCCAGCAAGAGATTTCAACTCCATAACACTTTAAACAATTGTATCCGTTACGATTTTTTCCTGCTTCGTGGAAATCACTTCACTTATACCTTGAATATCTATAGTAATCACAGAGTATTGAAAGAGTTTTATTGTTAAATGTATAGGAGGCATTCCATACGAATTCACCAGAGGCATGTTGCTTCATAGTCACAGATTTGATTGATATTTATATTACTGAACGCTAGTGTTATATAGGTAACAGAAATGCAATATGAAATTATTCTAACAGATACTGCAGAAAATACAGGGTGTTCAAAAAAATGATGAATCTTCCCAAATTGGTCGTTTCTTTTTGGGAAATCACTCTTTGAACACCCTGTGTTTTCTGCAGTATATGTTAGAATAATTTCATATTGCATTTCTGTTACCTATATAACACTAGCTTTCAGTAAAATAAATATCAGCCAAATCTGTAACTATGAAGCAACATGCCTCTGGTGAATTCGTATGAAATACCTCCTTATACATTTAACAATAAAACTCTTTCAATCATAAAGAAAATAGCAAACACGCACGAACAGAACCCGGTAATGGGCTATTACGTTTCATTCTCTACAAATTTGAATATCAACTGAAGATTAAACTTCGGGCACAAAAGAGGGGCATAGGGCCGACTCGACACAAGATCAGCTACTAAGATTACCGCGTTAATATTATCTCATTAAACAAACTAACAATTTTTTTTCAATAACATCTACATTTTGTTATTCCATATTGCTGACAAACAAACCTGTGTGATAAAAAAAACCTCTTTATGGTGTGTAGAGGCCAATCTTCCGTAGGCGTACTATTCTCTGCTAAGAGTTTATTATATTTAAACATTAACGTGCGAGGTGGCCAATACGTCTCTCTTTTCCTGGGAGTCAGCCAAGACTCATGTACGATCCCAACACCTCCGCCACTGTCTTCTTTAAACTCAACAACATGATATGACAATTCCATTTTCCTCTTTAAAGATGTTGACCTGGAACCTACTTAATACACTGAAACAATCAAATACATTAATGATTGTCATTATCATTCCAGTAAATCTGAAATCACCTTCGATCAATTTATCATCAGTTCGAAGGGAAAGAGTTCAAACCGGGATCTAGCTTCAGAACCTAACCAAACTGAAAAAATACATCTATCCCAGTGATGGCCAAACTAGTGCTATTAAACCTATCATAATATGGCACGAGCCACATCATATATCTAATCGCCAGGTGCTACAACTTCAATTGCTCAAACGGACTGATCTAATAATGACATATTTAGACAATCACTTCAAGGTTGTGATAACTAGACCCCGGATTTGCACCAAAAATTAGAAATGTATACACTGAAAAGTACAAAAATACGTCTTTACATGCTCATATATATATATTTATTGCTTTGTTTATATATATATATATATATATATTTCGATATTTAATGAAAAACAGACGATAATTAAAATATCAGTGTATATAATAGTCAGCGTTCCCAGTTATTTGATTTGTCGACCGCGAATGCCCCGACTTTTCCAGGTCACTATTTGCACAATTCCAGGACTTTAAAAAAAAAAGTTCTATTTTTCCGAGCAGAAGTTGATTATACAAGTACAGTTGTATCTGCACATGTGTACTCGGTGTTAAAATGCCGTTACATCTAATTTAAAGTGGAAATATGAAACCTGTGGCTCGTCGCAAGACGAATAAAAAAAAAAAAAACAAAAAAACCTGCTGTAGCAAAATAACGCTATACAAACGGTTTGAGTAATATAAATCCGTACTTCAAATTGCGCGAATTTCCCATATCAGTGGGAACGCTGATTGAACTTTTTATGGAGGACGAAACAGGGGCGGGGATATTTTCCTGCATACCTGAACTTTATTTACACATTTAAACAAGATAGAGGCTATAATAGGGTCTAAATATGTGAGTCCATTAGTGTTATGGGTGGTTAGGAAGAAATATAATGAAAAATCATACCACCTGATTTAATTAATTTAACAAACACGAGATATGTCTTAATGCCATTTTACACTAGATACATTACTACATTAACTACAAAAAGGGGCCGACCAGTGCTATTTGTCAGGTACCATCTCACCATTTGCCTGCTAGGACAGAGAAACTCTGGAAAACCCGGTTAGGATCGCCGGCCGTAGGAATCGAACTCATGATCTCCCGAATAGGAATTCAACAGAGCTAACGAGCATGGTCTTTATTTCTGTTTTCATGAACTTAAGGTGTACGCAAAAACGGGGATTTTTCTAATATATATATATATATATATATATATATATATATATATATATATATATATATATATATATTCCCCAGCAACCCTACAGTACTTTTCTTATTACTCATTAAGCTTACAGTCGTGGAGCAAATTGTGAGTTTCAGGTTACTAGTATTCTATAGGAGATATATTCAATTTTGAGGACACTGAATCCCATTTCTAATGTTTTCTTTTTCGGGAAGAAGTGAGATTTTCTAAGAATGCCCAAACCCTCTTCAAAACCTAGACAAAGGTAAAATTTAAAAAAAAAAAAGCATTTCTTGCATAGAAATAGGCTCAAACGTTTTTGATACAAACCAACCAAGCTTTCTCAAATTTTAAGATGGATTAACCAAACAAATTTTTAAACCTTTTTATTTAGTGAGCTGTTGTGTAAAAGTTCATTTCTAATTCATACGTATCTCACAGTTATGTTTGTGGAGAATTTAGATAAGAAAATAATTCTATATTTTGCAGCATGTCCATTTAATTAAAAATTGTTCTTGCAAAACAATTATTTTTTAAATTCATTTATAACTATGTGAAATACGAACATTATTATTCTCTAATGTGGAGATTGCTAATCTTACATACTTCCTATCATCCCATTTCTGGCGTACTCACGTATCTCAATTTTCTAACACGCGAACCTCGTCCTTATCGACGCACATGTTCAGCTCATTTGGTATGTGGATTGTTGACAAATATCAAAGTGAACTGTAGTACTGGTGCTGTAGTGAATTTAATACACCATGTATCTCACGTGATAATACAGCACAGGGTGGCGAGCGGGAGATGTTTCTGAAATTCCCTGACCAATTTAAGGTTTTGTAACCTGGAATACCCCTGTCAAAACTCCCCCCCCCCCTGTGTGTGACATTAAATATGGTATTTCATTTAGCGCAAGGCCCAAAACGTTACTATAACCATTCCTCATATCATCATTATACAATTTTTATGCAATATAACCTAACTTTATCTAACATGAAGTCTGTATCAAGGACCAGATAACGTAACTGCCGAATTTACGGCAATTGTGTACATTGGAATCTTCATTAGTTCTATCGTACGACACGCTTAGTAGCCACTCAATGCTGGCAATGTACTTGAAAATGGGCCGTTAACAATCAGCGGTAATTGTTACGATTAGTAACTTACACAGTGTTGCTTATGCTGCTATTATCTCTCTCTCTCTTTTGATTACTAATTATGACTAGAATAAAAAAAAAAATCAATAAATGCACTTGGAGGAAAAATCACCCCCGTGTTAAGAGCGCGCATTGCATGCCCAATCACTTCCTACAAGAAACTTTGTTTTTTGTCTCACAGGGTTGGTATATTATTAGAATGTAGCCGATTGGGTAATATTTGACGTGAGCCGCTTCGGAGTTCGTGCAAAAGTTGGGGGCCAAATTTAGCAAAAATAGAAAGATTTACAGGAGAAATGTGTTAATAGCACTGAATCGTAATTCAACTGTCAGTGAATTGTGAGAAAAATTTAAACGAATTTAGCGAGAAATAAGAGAAACAAATGAAAGTGAATCGCGATATAGCCGTGAATAAGTACCTAAATGGCCTAATCTTGCATATCGTGCGATATTTCAATATTAAATTTCGTGCTTACGTATGTGGGAAGAGAGACTGAGCAGTTGTACAAATCATGAAGGTAAGTAGGAAATAGTAAAAGAACCAAAACCTAACCTAACCTATCCTAACATAACTTTGAAAGGAAATGACAAAATATGTAAAGAAAATAACACAATTGTCGTCGTAAAAACTGGCCCACAACTTGTGCACAATTGCTACCACTTCTCTCATACAGTGTTACTTATGGCACAAATCAATGTTATTTTGGTTACTAATAATGTTAAGATCAGAAAACCCGAAGAACAAACCTCAATAAAGGCACCTGTGGGGGGAGGGGGGTTAAGAGCATGCCATATACGCGGTACCGATACCGGTACTTCCAAACAGTGTTATTTGGTTATTACTTATGTCCATAATCCTACAAAGATCCATAATTTCATTTTGGAAGGAAAGGAATGTGTTAAAAGCGCACAAACACGTCCGTCACCTTGCCGCGTCTCCGCCCTCTAAGGACCTACCCTTATAAGACACTTAATCATCTTCTCTCGTTCACAGAGTTGGCTGTGGTAATCAAATAAAGGTAGATCATTTTAACTGGCAACTCCAATCGCTGAAAAGCCTCACGCCAACTAGCGTTGTACAAGGGTGAGAAGAGGCTAATGTAAACTAACACCAAATCGGTAGTCACTGATGCTTGCACGGTTGTGGACATAATTAATAACGAAATAGCGCTATTTGGGAGTAGCGGGACTGTGTATAGCGCGCTCGTAACACGGGGTACCTCCCCCAGCCTTTTTAAGGTTTGTTCTTTGGGTTTTCTGTTCTGCACATTTATTAGCAACCAAAATAACACTGATTTGTATCATAAGCTACATATATGAGAGAAGTGGCTAATGTAAAATATTACCAGAATTGCTCCTTCCGTCATAC
The DNA here is from genome assembly GCF_964235325.1 of Thermobia domestica. Classification (NCBI taxonomy): domain Eukaryota; kingdom Metazoa; phylum Arthropoda; class Insecta; order Zygentoma; family Lepismatidae; genus Thermobia; species Thermobia domestica. The sequence goes on along the minus strand of NC_137458.1, from coordinate 182,708,598 downwards.
AGCATTGCTATGGTACAAATCATCGTTATTATGTTGATAGTAATGTCCACAATGCTAAAAAGGGTGATGAAGAGGGTGTGTGTTTGAGTACAAGGGCACATAAACGTTTTTGGCAATGTGACCTTGCACTAAAAATTCCACACACTATCTCCTTTTTTAACTGTGGACGTTGCTAGCAACGAAATAACGATAATTTTCACAATAGCCAACGCTGTCTTTTGCGCGCAAGGACACATTGCCGAAATTAGGTGTGCCCTTGTACTCATATACACACACACTGCATACCACCCTTTTTAGCACTATGCACATCACTAGCAATGAAATAACGATGATTTGCACCATAGCAGACGATGCGCGACAGGAGCTAATCTGACCTATTATCGCATTTTTTTTAAGATACCGTACTCAAAAAACCAAACCTGTTCCGAAATTACTTGGTACAATCGCGTTAACGGCGTATATCGTGTGCAGCTCACGGTAAAGTTTTACTGACACCATTTGTGTTTATTTTACCACTTCTGAAACAAACTCACATAAATTTAACGAACTTATGAGGAAGGAGGACCAGCTAACGCAACGCTTCCCACATTGCTCTACCCGTTTTTAAATTTACGTACACCTATTATGGACAATCATATATCAATAGAATTACCTGCCGCCAGTGTGCGAATTAGATAATCTATATTGGGGGGGATAAAATTAGGCCAAAGGACATAGTCTGAAGGTTCAAATTTCAAAATGAGACAATAAATGCCTTACCCCCCATATATATATATATATATATATATATGTATGTGTGTGTGTGTGTGTGTGTGTGTGTGTGTGTGTGTGTGTGTGTGACATCTGTAATAAATAAGAGATTTATTAATTTAATAAATCTACCGACAATAACTATGCACATATATATTGTCTGACATACACACACCCCACTAAACCTTTCTGAACGTGTTTTAATGTTGTACTCACTCTTGTCCCCGTAGCTCTCTAAGGTTTATTTAGTTAATAATTTGGCTCGAGCGATAGCCATGATCACAAGCATATGTTAATTTTTCCACTCATATTGAAAGCTTCCACTTTGCATTAATACATACAGGTTGCGAAAAGAAACCTACTTCAGTCTTGTGAAAACCACTAAAATTATCAGTTAAACCGGACATTTTTTTTTAAAAAATCTAGATATTAGCCTATCAAATAAGAAATGGATTGTTTCTGGTCCCGATTTCTCACATCAAGGTCAAATCGAAGGCCAAATATTTAAAATCTCTCAATACAAATTTCGAGCTTGTGCTTCTACTTCCCCCTAAAGCTGTGCTCATCACGACTTTTTTTCTCCAAATATCGATTCCGTGATGGGCACGGAAAGTCAACACTTAAAAATTACTTTACTGTTAGGTTGAAGATGAGTTGATTCACTATGGGCTACGTTATTCAAATAAAGTAAAACACTACAGTGAAGTTTTTCAGACAACATTAATTGCGTGGACAGCAAACTGTACAGCAAAAAGATGGAAAAATGAAGGGTTAACTTAAAAAAAAAAAAAAAAAAAAAAACCGCTCCAGTTGAAATGCTTACACAGACACGGACAATAACACGGAGAACCAGTCGTATTAACAAATGCTGAAAGAAATCTTGAATTATTCGCTTATTCACCTAAAAATCACCTTCATTAACATGTCTGCTCACTAGGAGCGTATCCCCCAGCGTGTACGTTAACATATACTTACGAGAGGATACCTATATCTCAGATTTTGAGTACAGTTTCAAAAGTTCATTTCCGTAAACTGTAAAAGCAGTGATTACTATGCTAATTATCACAAATTAAATGCAACTTTTGAGTTGCATACACACAACCTACTAGGGAATGAAGACCATGTGCTAACAAAGAGTACACTGGAAAATGAAATAACATGTTATAACAAAAATTAAAATAAGATGATAATCGATACAAATATAGAGGATGAATATGACATATCCGAACTTCGCCAAGTATGGTAGAAGAAGCTATTTGTTTACTTCTTCTTGGCCAACCGCTAAGAACATTTATAAATCTATATGTGGCTTTGTTATACGCAATTAGTACATTCAAATTCACGAACGATGACGAACTGAAGGGTACGAAGGTACAGTTGCAAGTAACAACCGTAGTCATAATAATATAGTTCTACTAAACAACGTTGAAAATAGTGGACAATTAGGTGGTAAGTAGAAATGACCAAAACTGAACAGTTTACATCGATCATTTCGAAATACAGCTAGAAGATTAAATTTACAAGAAATAACAAAAATCAGTGACATTTGGAGTTATACTAAGCATAGTTTGAGGGGGAAAGCGAGCATCCCCGGTGGGGATACTTCAGCTGACTTCTTTGGGGGGGGGAACAAAATGTGATTGAGGGGGAAAATCCCCCTCATCCCCCCCGGTAATTCGCACCCTGCCTGCCGCTTTGTTTATAATCCTAGCGAACACAACACGGGATTTTATGTACGCCGAAAGTTTTGATTGCGTATTGAACTACAACCACTTATTATATATAAGTTAGGCATGCTACTGAACATATCTACAATGACATGAAATAATTACAAAATTGCATGAAAACTTACCGAAATCCAGCAAACGGAATCCTGCTGGGCGCAATCTTCGTACATACACTACACACTATGGCGGACTTCTGGCGGTTCGCCTGATGCACTCTGGGTAGGAATCACTCCTGCCTCCTACCGTCCACAGTATGAACTAGACGTGAAAATCTGGTAATTTCAACATGAAAAATATCATATCTAAATTACGTAATTGTGTTTTCTTCTGTTTTAATATTTGTTTTACTTTCCTTTAATACATATTATATATATATAAAAAATACACCTAAAAATCAACAATGGCCCACTGTTGCAAAAAGGTTTGTTGAATTCAACTATTATTTCAACGTAAAATGATGTTGGGCCAACAGTGGGACTTGGTTGGTTGCAAATAACGGCGTAAACAACACTGGACCAACGTTGCTTTTGTCACCAAAAATCAACGCAACCATATTTTAACGTTGGCCCAGCCATTTTGGTTACTTGGGGTGATGATTTGTGGATATACTGGAGTTATTCGGATCATGCAATAGTTATGTCATGAATAGCTAACATGTTGAGCGTTTTGTGTAGTAGTATTGCTCTTTGATCTGGTTTTACAGATTTGACAACACATAGAAAATGGAAGACCAAAAATTTCATATTCTCCATATTTTATTGTTATACTTCAGGCAAGGGAAGAACGCGCGAATAGTGTCTGTGACTTTTACTCTCCTCAATGTTTCTGTGTTTTTGTTCCTGTTCTTAAAGAGTTAGTGGAAAAACTGTAAAAGTGAGTAAAACGCGTAAAAATAGAAAACAACGTACTGAGGAATGTTCGTTAAATTAATTAACTGAAAAAATAACCCAGTGCCCTGAAACACCAGACTCAAATTAATATAAGTATCTGCCCAATGCCGTGCCGTGAAAAATCAGGGCCCGAGGCGAAAGCATACGGCAGAACCTCCGTACATATGAGTTGTCGATTTAAAGTTGACTTCTCTGGACTATTCTTTCTGCATAATACTTTACTATTTTATCATGACTGAAATCAGAAAGTTTCAGCATTATTACACTGGAATCGTAAAACTGTGTAATTACCGAATTCACTGCAGCCCCATTTTTTCCGTCTCCCAGAACAGTGAAATCTTAGAGTAGTGGCTTAAGCGTTGGAATCGAGCTCGTAATGTCGAGGAAACGAGTTCGATTCCGGGTGTGGCAATTCAGTAAATTTTTACAGTCTACAAAACTGATACTTCATTTTCACTTTTTATCTTTATTAACTTATAAAAATCTTTTCATGTACCTTACGTCACAACCCTGTGAGTTGTAAATTACCTACATTTGTTCATACAATTTAGAAGTTTGTTTAGTTCTGGTATTGTACTGTGTAGGTCTTAAACTGAATGTTATTCATTATTTCTTTTCATAAACATTTCTAATGCTCACATTACATACTACTTATTTCCAATACTGTTTTACTATTTTGTATTGGATAAAAGAATTTTTCAATGATTCAGTTTTACTGCATAAAAGTGTATTCCCCTATCATGTTATTCAACTCAAAAGACGTTTAACATATTCAGAATGCATATGGAACTGCATTATAAATGAAGAAGTTATTTTCTTTGCACAATGCAGATACTGTCTACTGTTTTCAAATGTCATTAATATTAAAAGATTATCAACAAACTAAAATATCTTAATAACAGCGGTTTTTTAAAATCAAATTTTATTTTGTAAATATCGATTCTCCTATGAATGTGTTAGTTTTAGCTTTCTAATTTATATTTCATCACATCTTACTTCGCGATATGATTACATTAAACATGTATTCCATGTTTTACTATTATTAAATCCGCTGTAGCTGAATCTTAAATACGTGTTGAACATGGTTTGTTTGCGAACAATGCGGAGTGCATTTCACGAGTTTAATTAGCATTGTATTGATTTCCATTAACATTGTCTAAGATAGAGTACTTATGATCGTGTATTAAATAGCTTTATGAGTTGGTAGTCATACCAAAGTTTATTTAATCTATGATTCGAATCTATTTATGATAGAAGACCAATGCAATAAATAAAATCACGTAGTATTGACTTTGTTCAATGGGTAGTACCCCGAATCACACCTCATTTTAGAATTGTTAGTTGAACAAGCCTGAGTTATTTTTTAGGAACATAATGAGTTCTTAAAGCTTTACACATTTTTGAAATAAAGAAAAAACTTACTGTTTATTTTGAAAATGTTGGACTAGAAATCTGAGCACCCCATTTGCTGTGATGGAACTCTTGCATGTTACCCTTAGCAATGTACCTAAGCCATGTTCACAAAGATTAAAAATAAATGTTTCGTTAGCCAACAGCAAGCATAAACATTAATCATTATGCCTGTTACTAAAGTTTACCTATTCACGTTCAACATGTATCGTTTCACTATTCTCAGTGCAGTTACAAGTCGCGTAAAATGCACTCTCTCAAGTTCAAAGACCCACCAGAAAAAAGAAAAAGAAAGTGTCATACTAGGAAAAGTAAATGTATCTGTTATATTGAGAAAGAAAAAAGAATAAATGCATTTTTTAACTAAGTAACTATGGCCTATGGAACCCGGAAGTTCATGGCACGTTCACAAAAACTCTCCACTGACTTCCATTCTTAGCCAACTGCATCCAGTTTCTACTTTTCCTACTTCTACGAGATCGATCTTAATATTGTTCTCCCATCTGCGCCTAGGTCTTCCTAATGGTCGTTTCTGATTGAATTTTCTAGTTTAAAATTTGAAAGCGTATCTACCTTCTTTATTGTGCGTATATGATCTGCACCACCTAAACCTCCAAGATGTGATGACCCTGACAATGTTAGGTAAACGATAAAAAAATATGCAGTTTCGGCATTACGCATTCCAGTTCCTCTTGGGTCCGAATATTTGTCTCAGGATCTTGTTCTCAAATACTTTCAGACTATGTTCTTCTCTTAGAGTAAGCGACCATATTTCGAAATCATACATCACAACAAGCATGATTATCGTTTTACATATTTTAAGCTTAAAATTCCTAGATGGAATTCGCGATGATAAAAGATTTTGAACTGAATAATAACACGAATTCTCTGGTTGTAGTCGACATTTAATTTCATCGTAAATATGCTTTCGGTCTGTTAATATTGATCCTAGATATTTGAGTTTCCACTATGTTGAAAGTATTATTTGGTATTTTAAAGCATTAATATTTATAGCAATACAATTTGACGAACTTTCAGGTACTTATTTATAAATTCATGTCCCTGGAAGCGTTTAATAAGGTCTCTGGATTTCTTTCTTTTTCTCCTAGCATCTCCTATTAAATTTACATCAACAGCATACGTCATAACCTGGTATATACCATTCAGCTCTATACTCTGGTTGCTATCTTTGATTTTCCTTATAGCGTACTCCAGGAAAAACTTGAATAATAATGGAGACATCACATCTTTTTTGTTTCAGGCCATTCACAACGTGAAAGCTTGTGGACAAAAATTTTCTTACAAAGACTTACTTTGGGATTGATTTAAAAGTATGTTAATTAATCTACAGGGTGTCCGAGAAGTCCTTCCCTGATTACAGAAATTGATAACTCAGGCTAGAAATAAGATAGAAATATGAAACTGGTGTTGAATTGTTTACAAACTATAAAAGTTTTGGTCACATCAGTACACTTCCACATGAGCACCCTTGGTAGCACGTAGCACATCTAGGCGATATTCAATTTCCATCTACACATTAGCCAACATCACTGGAGGGATCGATGCAACGACTGTGGTTATTCGTTGCTGCAGGGATTCAAGATCTGGTACACGTGTTCGGTAGACCTCATCCTTGACATAACCCCATAAAAAGAAGTGTAATGGGGTTATGTCAGGAGAGCGTGGAGGCCAAGCTGTTGGTCCATCACGACCAATCCATCGTCCAGGAAATGTCCTATCGAGATAGGCACGGACGTCCAAACCCCAATGAGGTGTTGCACCGTCTTGCTGAAAAACGACATCGGGGCGATACTGAAGCAGCTGAGGAACAGCATACAGCTGCAACATATCCAGGTACACTGCAGATGTGATGGTATTCTCAGCGAAGAAGAATGGTCCGATAATTCGATCGTGCAATAACGCGCACCAAACATTCACCTTTGGACTGCCTCTGGTGAACTCCCTGACCTCCCTGGGGGGTTTTGAACCCCAAATGCGTACATTATGGCGATTCACTACTCCACTGACAAAGAATGTCGCTTCGTCGGAAAAGGCAATTCGTCTGAGATAACCATTATCGTCCTCAATACGTGATAGCATTTCGACCGCAAAGTCATATCGACGTGTACCGTCGTCGGGCAACAAGACCTGAACGAGTTGCACTTTGTAAGCACGAAACAATAAACGTTTGTGTAAAATGTCATGGATAGAGCTTTTTGGCATCTGTGATTCACGTGAGGCCCTGCGCACCGATTTCTTAGGACTTCTCAGAAAAGACTGCCGCACAGCCTCCACCGTGTCTGCTGAGGTTCTTGGTCGACCAGACCTCGGAAGGTCAGCAACCGACCCTGTGTTCTTGAACTTCTCGTACCAGGCTTTAATGCTCTTGACATCAGGTGGAGTCCTCCCAAATGTTGTCTGGAACTGTCTCTGCACCGTGGTTGGTGATCGTGTCTCATGGCACCACAGGACACACTGTGCCTTCTCCTGGTTGGTAGGCATGGCTTCTTGGGCTTCTTACTTACGTACTACAAACCTAAAACAAAAAAAATTGAGACTTGGTAAAACAGAACAAACCTAACACAGACAAAAACTTTTATAGTTTGTAAACAATTCAACATCAGTTTCATATTTCTATCTTATTTCTAGCCTGAGTTATCAATTTCTGTAATCAGGGAAGGACTTCTCGGACACCCTGTAATTAGGTTTCTCAGTATAACAAATTCTGTAAGAATGTTATAAAATGTTTCTTTCCTACCCGATTCGTAAGCGATTTTAAAATCAAATTGATGTACCGGAGTATTGTATTACCACTTCTTTTCGAGTATTTTTCGAATGGTAAATATTTGATTGATATTGTTGTACGAAATTTGTAACTTAATAAAATCAGTATTTTTTAAATATAAAAAGGAAAATTTGTCTTTATTATTAACGAAAACATTGTATGTATTGACACAAACGCAGCAATACTTGCAAATCCTGTTGGTAAACAAAAAACAATAGTTAATTTGTACCTCAAAGGGATAATACATACCACGTATTAATCAGTGTTAGCTCTCTCTAACTAATGTTTATTATTGAAAGTCTTATTGTATAAGATTGCATATCTTTGCTCACCACACACATCTTAGCTGTAACGAAGTCACACCCGAACATTTTTAGTGTTACAATGTAATTGTATTCGCATTTAAAATACAATGTTTTATACTGTTATTAAAATTATTTATTTCTTCTTCATAATATTGACGAAAATACCCGAATTCACCCGAAGTTAAATATGACGAAAAATGAAAATGAAGTTAAATTATATACTGTGTACTTTTTATTTTTGTGCTTTATGTGCTTTAAAAGAACTAGCTCAGGAGAGTAATGCTCCCGGAAGTAGGAACGGAAAACACAGCTCTGATTGGTTGGCGTCATCTATGTCTTGCCACGTTGCCTTCAAATAGCAGAATTCAGACGTTTATTGTTGCCGGTCCTCGTGGCTGAGTGGGCAACTCGCGTGTTAGCTGCCCAAGAGGTAACACGTCTTTCGCTGGTCATCCTTCCAGTGTCGTATCGTGCGAGAGGCATTGAATGCGCCCAGTGTACTTTGTGTTTGCTTGGAATTTACGCTGACTTGATTCTAATATATTTCAGTTTAGTGGTGACTAGTGAGTTTACTTAGAATTATAAAATGTCTATCAAACGTGTCAATACATTAAAATTAGGATTTCGTGCGATTCCTAACCGTCCGTCCACAATAAAAATCCATGAGTTTATTCAAAATACGTTTAAGTTAAAGGAAGAACAAATACTAAGTATTGAGTTGGATATTTATCGTAAATGTGTGTATATTAAGTTATTGTCTGACTTGTTGTGTGACAAATTGTTAAGATATCATGGTGATAGTGTTAAATTTCAAGATGATAGTGGTACATACCCAGTGACTTTAGAATTAGCTGATCGACCTTTAACCTATGTGCGAATACATGCTATTCCCACGGAATATAGTGATAATGGTGTCACGCGTGCCTTGTCTATCTATGGAGAGTGTAAAAGTGTAAAAGACGAAATTTATGACGATACTCATATTTATAAAGTTAGATCTGGACGAAAGATCGTGACTATGTATTTGTTTAAACCTATACCGTCCTTCCTGGATATTCGTAACCAGAAGTTCCTAGTAACTTATTTCGGTCAGGACCGTACTTGTTATTACTGCCAATCTAGAGATCATTTACAAGATCAATGTTTTCAGCGTCAAAAACGGGCCTTTGTTTCAACAACCACCATAGAACATACTGAAAGTGATAAGGAACGCTCTCGGGTTTCACCAACCCAAGAAATTAATGTGGTTAAACCTGCTAATTTGCCTACTTTAACGTCAGATGTTGACTTTCCAAAGTTAATGACTGAGCTTACTATCCCTGTGATACAGGGCCGTTCTCTAAACACTACTCCGATAGTGCCAAAAGACAGTGTTCCTAGCCGACCATGTTCCGGAGAAATTAAGGAAAACGTCTCTCCCAAGGATATTAGTGATAGTCAGGACAGGACCTCATCTGCAGCCCCTCCAGCTTTACATGGTACTTCTTCACTGGCTGAGTCAGATTTTCAACGGGAACATCAAGTTGTCATTGAACAAGATACAAAGAAGCTTTTGATAGACAGTGATTCCTCCTCCACTAGTGTTGTTGATGGTGATCAGAAGCTAGAATGCATCTATAGTGTATCGGAAGTTTCCTCTGTAAGTCCCATTTTTCCAGTTCAGTCCAAGGAAAAAGATCACCCTTTCTCCCCTGTGAGTTGTCCTAGTGGGAAAAAAGGATCTGATGCCCGGAATTCCCAGGAAGCCTCCCAAGACAAGAAACGGAAGAAAGCAGGAACGGCTATAGCTCAAGTAAAACAACCTAAGAAGACGGATCAGGGACCCTTAGGCCAGTTTTAGACGAAAGCATTTATCGTAGCATTTCTCGTAGCAGATGTGCTGCCAAAAATCTCGTATAATATTCTATGGCATGAAAAGTATATTGTGCTTTTACATGGTAGCATTTTGATAAGCATTTTGTCGTGACGTAACAAACAAATCACTGGAGAAGAGCGCAATTATTGCTCCAAAACTAAAAAACAGATATTTCAGTCATGATTTCTTCTAAAGCCCGTTTTCGCATATGGTTATTATGATACAAAGGACTTTTAACGGTGCAGTTATACTATACAGATCCATAGATTTTAAAATTTACAGAAGAAATTTTTAATGTTTTAATAGAGTAGTGTATAAGTAATGAAAATATGGTGTGCACTTACATCTGAGATGCGTATTTATGTGGAAATATAGAAATTAAAGTCGAACCTGAAATGCACGTAATTTTCAATAAGCTGCCATAATATTTTGGCAGGTCTGTAACTTCCCCATTTTGTATCGAAAACAGAACCCAACCATCCCCATCGGGGCTTCTAACCCATTCCCACTACTTACTTCTCCTCCTACTACTAGTACTACTACTACTATTATTCTTACTACTACTACTACTACTACTGCTTACTACTACTACTTACTCCTCCTCCTCCTCCTCTTACTACTACTACTACTACTTATACTATGGATCCGTATAGTAAAACTACACGTTACCACCTGTTAAAGTGATCCTGCACCGGAGAATGCAAGAGCACACCAATAAATGAAACGAGAAAGTTTTTTTAAATGAATTTCTGTATGTATCCGTATAGTGAAACTGCACGCTTTAACTTTGTACAAACAAGGATGTTCCTCATATTTTTTTTAATCAACATAATAATAGTATCCCTACTCTAACTTTTTTCTTTACTACAATTCAATTTCCCACACATCGCTTCCTTTTAACACACCACGGCGCTGCAATCGGAGCAGAAATGCTGGGGAAAATGCTACGAAATAGAGCAGGTTCTATCGACAAGAAATGCCATAGGATATGCCATGGCATGGGAAATGCTATAGCATTTGCTACTTTACACGGTAGGATATCGATGATACGATTTTTGCTACGAGAAATGCTACGATAAATGCTTCCGTCTAAAACTAGCCTTAGAAGTATCACCTAGGATCACCCGGTCGTCTGTAGCTAAATTAGTGAGTACGGAATATCTACCTGATACCGCAGTTCCTTCTTCAGGTGAGTCACCAACAGTTTCTACTCCTACCTAAACATTCAGAAACACAGTGCTTGCAGCCAAATAGTGGTGTGGTATTATGAAGTGTGTTGCTAACATTAGACAACTTCCTATAACAATATTTATGTGTACTATCTTAAAACTAGCAACTATAAATATCAACGGAATACAATCGCCAGTCAAACTTGAAGCTCTCAATGACTTTCTACTTAAATCTGAAATAGATGTAGCTTTTCTCCAAGAAGTTGGTCCAAAGATTGTAAACGTACATCCATCATATAATGTATATAATAATTGTACATATAATAGCCTTGGTACTGCAATTTTGGTTAAAGAAGGCATCCCGCTTACAAATGTAGAATTACATCCTAATGGTCGAATTATCAAAGATCAGGTTAATGATATAACTCTAATCAATGTTTATGCGCCCAGTGGAAGCCATAATAGAAAAGAACGGAATAATTTTTATGCAAATGAGGTAGCGCCGTTTTTTAGTGGCCCAAATAATGTTATCTTTGGCGGAGATCATAATTCAAGTATAACTCACACAACAGAACCAACTTACAATTATTGCCCTACCTTAAATGAATTGGTAAAGAATTTGTCTTTGGTAGATGTGTGGGACTTCAAACACCCAGATTTAAGGGGGGACACATTTATTACAAAAACTTCGAGCTCAAGGATAGACAGGATTTATGTAAATGATAACTTCAAATCCCAGGTTGTTTCTGTATACCGATATCCCACGTGTTTCACTGATCATCTCTGTTTAATAATGGAAATTAAAATTAATGACCAGAAGATTGCTCGGGGACGGGGATATTATCACATGAATGAAAGTCTGCTCAATGATGAGTCATTTTGTCAGCTCTTTTCTAAAAAGTGGGCTTATTGGCTTAAACAAAAGAAGTGGTTTAAAACATATATTGAGTGGTGGAATCAATACTGTAAGGACAAAATCCGAAGTTTTTGTAGGTGGTATTCCTCTGAAATTTATGCTGATAAGCGAAAACTATATAATTTCTATTATAGATGTCTATTAGAGGCACAAACTGAAGCGATGACAAATCGCTCGGCCCTTATCTCTGTACGTAAATACAAAGCCAAATTATTACAATTCCATAAACAGAAAATGGAAGGGATTAGGTTACGCAGTAAAGTTCCAGGGTTTCCGGAAGAAGAACAATGCTCTCTTACACATGTGTTAACAGAAGCCAAACGTGGACGGAGGAAACTTATCACGTCACTCACAGATGCTCAAGGCTCTATTCAAACTACTCAGGACAATATTCGTAACAACCTGTATGATTATTACTACCAGTTATTTGGGGTCGCTGCTGCTACCGGCTGCGAAAATAAATTACTTGACAGTGTGCCTGCAGTGCTAAATGATGAAGACAATCAAATTTTATGTGCTCCGTTTACTAAAAATGAAGTACAAAGAGCTGTAAATGCTGCAAAGAAAGGAAAATCTCCTGGCCCCGACTCTATCTCTGGCCGTTTATATGTTAAATTTTGGGATATAATGGGCGATACACTAACATTGATTGTAAATGAATGGTTCTTTGCTTCAGAGACTATCAAGCGCCCTAATACAGCCGTCACGGTCTTTATCCCTAAAACTGTTCAACCATCTAATGTTAGCCATTATAGACCTATATCCCTTCTTAATACAGATATCAAAATTTTTAGTAGATGTATTAAAAACAGACTACAGGACTACAAGGATAAGTTATTACAAAATTTGCAATATGTGGCTGTTAAACAGAAAACCATCTATCACCTTTTATTAACTATTCGAGATAGTATTACTATTTGTAATGATTGCGCTCTTACAGCGGCTCTGATAAATTTAGATTTTAAAAATGCCTTTGATAATATTGAACACTCGTACTTATGGTCTGTTTTCAGAAAATTCGGTTTTAATGAACAATTTGTTACATGGCTGAAATATTTTTATAAAGACGCTCATACGAAGTTAAATGTTAACGGCCACCTATCCAACAACATTCCCACCAAACGTTCAATAAGACAAGGTGATCCCCTTTCAATGTTGAGTTTTGCTATTAGCCTTGCTCCCCTGTTATATGCTATGAATGACCGCCTAACTGGTCTAAATATTATTACCCCTGCTATAAAGGTGGCTAGTTATGCAGATGATGTAACAGTTTTTGTCTCTTCTAAACTAGATTATTCTCTCATGATGGAATGTGTTCGTGAATATGAGGTAGCATCTGGGGCTAGATTAAATGTTTGTAAATCACATATGTTAAACATAAACAATAGTATAGATTTTAATGATATAGATACCATCCCTCAGGCCGACAGTATCAAAATTTTAGGAATTACCTTTTATTCAAACATAATGCACACTATTGATCATAACTATACGAATATTGTAAACACACTGCGTCATTCAGGTTATGTAAATCAATCCAGAAATCTATGTTTATATTCTAGAGCTAAATTTATAAATGTTTATCTCTTAAGCAAAATCTGGTATTTGGGAAATGTATTACCTATGCCTCAACTCATAGGAAAACAAATTCAAAGTTTATATGGTTGGTTTCTATGGAAACATCAGGTCTTTCGTGTTAAATATGATGTAATGTGTTGTTTACATTCACAAGGTGGCATCGGTCTGTTCAATGTGCAAGAAAAAGCTGTCAGTTTGTATGTTACTCGCTCAATGACCTTGTACACAGACGAAGCTAATAGTGTAACACAACAACTGCTCACTTACGTATTAGCACGAACAGACAGGAGTCTACCCCTGTGTATGGCGGACCTCCCTCCAAGCTGTAAGTACTTGGAAGCTGTTTTGTGTGATTATATATATCTGTCTCAGCTTTTTGTTTTTAAAACTTTAAGTAGTAAAAAGCTGTATGTTTTTAAAATGACTAGATTATATGTCCCACCTAAAATTGTGTTAGATGAGTGCTTGTGTAATTGGTCCAATATTTGGGCCAATATCAATGACTCGACCTTGAGTGTTGCCAGCAAATCTATCTGGTTTATGATTGTCCATAATGTTATTGATACTAAAGAAAAGAGAAACAAATATGGTTTTAGTCCTGATGCTCTTTGCAATAGATGTAACAATATAGATACGTTGATTCATAGAATCACGACATGTCTGGAATCCACAAAAATCTGGTCTCAGTTACGTCACTTTTTAGCCATTCTTATTCGTAGTTCGGAACGCAATATAAATATTAGCATAGTTTTAAGACCTGATTATCGTTTTTATCCCGTTAGTAAACAACATAGTGTCAATTGGTATATAGGAACGACCGTCAAATATATTTTTAATTCCAACTTAGAAGCAGGGGGAGCCTTCTATGTACAGTATTTACAAAAAGAATACTCCAAATTAGCAAAGGATGTACGTAATAAGCTATTTGCAAATTTTATAGCCAACTCATTGTTCTCGTAACTTCCTTTTTTTTGTGACAAAAGCATAACCACTTAAATGTAATTGATTCTTGAGTTACAATAAATTTTCTTTTTTTTTAAAAAAAAAAGTGGGCTAGCGCTATATGCTAGTAACGAAAATCTCTTTTGGCGTGAGTTCAAACCCGGCCCGAGGAAAGTTTTTTAAACTTTTTTTCATTTTTATAACACTTTTTAAATTAAAATAATACGAAAATAATACTCAAAAATGTGATTTACTTACTTTTGTGCAGATAAGTGGTAGTAGGAACGGGTTAGAAGCCCCGCAGGGCTCGTTTTGTTGCCCTTGTACTCCATGATATAAGGCTACTTTTGTTCCCCTTGTACTAAATGATATATATTTTGTGACAAAACAACTGACTAGGATAGCGCGTAAAACAGCTGGCTAGAGTAGCGCGCGAAAAAACGTACTTCCGGGAGTATTACTCTCCCGAGCGGGTCGTGCTTTAAAGCTAATTATATATCCTTTTTTCAGGATGAAATTTATATTATTGCAACGTACTTAAGTAATCAACATCATTGCAAGCACAAGAATAAGAAGAATATACAGATACTTGAATCGACATGTAATTATACGTGTTTACGAAACATATACTGAACACATCACACATGAGCTAGAAGTAATTACAGGACTACTGGAATCACAAGAGGACGAATTCAGAAATTGGCCTCCTCATCAAGAACAAGAACAGGGAAATCCTCAAGATGAGGAAAATGATGATGATGACGAGGACGGTAGTTTTTGTTTAAATACGCATTTTTCACATTGTAAATATTTTTATTTTTATTATTATGTAATTTTAAGTTTTCTTAATATATATATATATATATTTATTTCTAGGTATTTCTATTTTTAAATACTCGTTCATATTCCCTATATTTGATTCTTAACAGTTTAAATTATTCAACTATTATGGAAGCGCGTTTTTTTCTCTCCGAAAAGAAAGGCAAAACTTGATGTCACCCATGGTCTGAGATCGAACCCGGAAAACCTTTCGCATCAGAGGTGAGCACTCTATCACTGACCTACAGTGCACCTATGTAAAGTTACGTTTTATTACTTTTGTATCTAATATAAGACTTGCTACGTATGTGATTGTGATTTAGGAAATTGGATCTGTGCTTTTATTCAGCGAGTCAGTACTCAAGATATGGTAAGAATAAAGACCTAGGGATGTGTGAAGGAAGGAATAGAACTATAAAATTAACACGTTAAGTACAGTGTTTTCTCTATTGGAATAAAGCGTTAAATTCAAGTTTAACGTCTTTCTCAGCATTGAGGTTCTATGAGCTGGTAGGCCTAATCTATAGCTTAATGTGGAATCCAAATTTTGTATAAAGCGTTCAACGCTCTCTCAATGGGATTTAAAGCCTCGACTTCCTGCAGCAAAGGGGAACACTCTACCACTAAACTCAGATTTTTCCAGCACATTCAAAATATAAACATTATTTTTACTTTAAAGGTTAAACACAGAAAACAAAGATAATTATTGTACAACTGTTTTACTACTGTATTTTTATCATCAAGAAATGGTCGTAATACCAAACAAGACGAGTTCCATTCTTTTCGAGGTCAATGATGTAAAAAAAAAATCTTTCTTTCTTTCTTGACGTCAATAGGAAAGACCGTTTTTTATTTAACAACTCAAGGGGTGCTTCAAGAATGTCTTTAGAGAAAACAGGTTTTTGTATGCAGATAACTGCATTCGTTGTGAAACGTTAGGAGGTGGAGGATTTTTTTCAGTTTTCCATTCATCCTTTTGTGACTGCATTTTAAAACCTTGGTGAAAATAATCAATGAAATTTAAAATACTTTTACTTTCGTTTTACACCGCAGAACGAAAGTTAACGTGTGTATGTGTGTGTGTATGAGAGAGAGAGAGAGAGAGAAAGAAAGAAAGAATGAAAGTGGTTGAGTGAGTAAGGGAAAGTCTGCCTTAAAGATGCATTTCCTATTTCCTTTTCTTTTGTGCTTAACTCAACCTGTGTTTACCACCAGTGGCGGCGTAAGGGCGGGCGAGCGGTGTCCCCGCCTCGGGCCCCACTTTTTGGGGTCCCCCGACGGTAGGTAAAAAATAATTACTAAGGAACCTTATTAGCATGAGCCGTACTAGGGCCGTCAAGGTTTATAATCCACACCTTCCCTAAATGTAAACGCAATTAATTGTCAATCAATATTACACCAAATAACGGATGAAACAACAGAAATATTAATCAGTGCTGGATTTCCGTATAAGCTAAAATACTATAAGCTTCGGACCTCACTCTCCTGGGGACCAGAAAGAAATTTAAAGAAAAAAACTGAATGTAGATTAAAAATAAATAAAACAAAAGTTTCATTATCTTGGAGGCTCCTAAAGAAATTTAAAGGGAAAAGCTCAGAAAATGGGTGAAAAATAAAGTAAATATTTCATATTCTTGGGGGTCCCCCAAGGAATTTTAAAGGAAAAGGCTGAATGTAGGCGAAAAAATAAAACAGACGTTTCATTTTCTTGGGGCCCCCAAGAAAATTGAATGTAGGTGAAAAATAAATAAAACAAAAGTTTTACTCTCTTGGGGTCTGAAAGAAATTTAAAAGAAAAAATGTATGTGGATTAAAATATGAATAAGATAAAAGTTTCACTCTGTTCAACGACCTCAGAGAAATTTAAACGAAAAGCTGAGTGTAGATTAAGATATAATGAAAGTCGAAGTATATTGTGTTATTTACATTCTAAGGTCTTACATAAAGAAGAATCCGTTCTCCGAACAGGTATATTGTATACACGACTCCAAACGTGCATTACCACCTGCAATTCTCCTTTTCCTGCAATAGCAGGCAATCTAAAATGCTCGGCGTTTGGGTTGGTTGCAAATTCGAAAGGAGTTGGACTAAACCTCAATTTTGTCAAAAATATATCAGTGTGGAAAACTGCAAATAAGAGAATAAAACAAATTGTTAAGAATGAAAATTTTATTATTGTGACGGAGTTGGATGACATCAAAAGTTACAAAATGACTTACTTAAGCAGTTCAAACAAGATGAATGGCAACAAACAGATATAAGAAGAAAGCATTTCTCTCTTCCCCCCACCCCCCGAAAAAGAAACTCATAAAAGAAAAAGTTATATAATATAAAGGTTTCATATAAGAGCCTAACAGCACAAAACAAATACATAAACGAAACGAAAAAGAGACAAACACAGAATAGGGGACACCAGTGGCGTAGCAGACTTGCAGCCCTCCCATGCAAGATAAAGAAATGCGACCCTAGTCATAAACCCTATTTTTATAATAATAATAATAATAATAATAATAATAATAATAATAATAATAATAATAATAATAATTATTATTATTATTATTATTAAAAAGTCGTTTCGTTTTCAAAATCTCTGACTCTGTCTAAGAGCATGAATGCATATAGCGATCATGCGTGCACGTTTTGTCAATGAGCGGTCTTAAAGGCCAAAAGTGGTGGAAATCTCCGAGAGAGAAATAAAAAACATTCTTATGGTAAATTCTAGTTCAAAGTTCGAAGCACTTGCTTTTGCACGTGATTTTTTGTTTCTTTTTTCAGGGAACAGAAAAGTTCTGGCGCCTAAGAAATTATACCATATAATATTGCAAATTTGCAAGTGGATGTATTTATATTGCAATTTGTGGTAATAATAAGTGTTTCCCATTCTCTTGTTCAGAAACGGATCTACGATCTACGATCATCGGGCAGTGGTCTTAACCATTGAAAGATATTGCTTCTTAAAATGTTTCCTAGTAACTTCCAATTTTCATGTTCTTGTTGGGCACGGTGGATCAATGGTAGATCGCTTCCTCTCATGCCTGGGGTACTTATTGTTTCGTTCCCCAGCCAAGTAAGTTATATGGTGGAGAGTATCGTATCCGTGGGTATTCTCAGGGTACTCCCGCATGTTCCCACTTTTCATTCCACCAATTCCTCTTTATAATTGACTTTCTTTAATCATTCGGCGCGGCAGCTCAGTGGTAGAGCGCTTCCTCTTTTGCGTGGGGTCCTTATTGTTTCGATCCCCACCCAAAGAAATATGTAGTGGACAAGATCATATCCATGGTTTTACTCAAGGTACTCCCGCTTCTTCCCACTTTTCATTCCATAAATTCCTCTATTATTATTGACTGGCTTTAATCATTGCGTGCGGTGGCTCAGTGGTACAGCGCTCCTCTGGTGGGCCAATTAAGTTTGAGGTGTTTGAGATCGTATCTGTGGGTTTTGTCAGGGTACTCACGCTTCCTCCCACATTTCATTCCACCAATTCTTCTATTATAACGGACTGGTGACAATCATTGGGCACAGTGGCTCAGTGGTAGAGCGCTTCCTCTGGTGGAACAATTAAGTTTGAAGGGGATGAGATCGTATCTGTAGGTTTTCTCAGAGTACTCCCGCTTCTTCCCAATTTTCAATCCACCAAATCCTCTTTTATCATTGCCTTCGTTTAATTGAGCGCTGTGGCTCAGTGGTAGAACGCTTCCTCTGGTGCGTGGGGTGCTTACTGTTTCGTTCCCCTGAGTGATAAATTTGTGGTGGACAAGATAGTATCCGTGGGTTTTGTCAGGGTACTCCCACATCCTCCCACATTTCATTTCACCAATTCATCTATTATCATTGACTGATTTCAATCATTGGGAGCAGTGGGTCAGTGGTAGAGCGCTTCCTCTGGTGGGCCAAGTAAGTTTGTGATGGACAAGATCGTATCCGTGTATTTTCTGAGGTTACTCCTGCTCCTTCCCACTTTTCATTCCACTAATTCCTCTATTATCATTGATCTACATTAATCATTGGGCACGGTTGCTCAGTGGTAGAGCGCTTCCTCTGGTGGTCCAATTAAATTTGCAGTATCCATGGGTTTTTCAGAGTACTTCCTCTTCTTCCCACATTTCATTCCACCAATTCTTCTATTATCATTGATTTGCTTCAATCATTGGGCGGAAAGGCTCCGTGGTAGAGCGCTTCGTGTGGTGTGACAAGTAAGTTGGTGGTGTACAAGATCGTATCCGCGGGTTTACTCAGTGTACTCCCGTTCCTTCCCACTTTTCATTCCACCAATTTCTCTACCATCATTGATTTTCTTTAACCATTGGGCGCGGTGGCTCAGTGGTAGAGCGCTTCCTCTGGTTTTCCAAGTAAGTTTGTGGTTTACAAGATTGTATTCGTGGGTTTCTTCAGGGTACTTTCCTTTCCTCCCACATTTCATTCCACCAATTCTTCTATTATCATTAACTTACTTTAATCATTGGACGCTGTTGCTCAGTGGTAGAGCGCTTCGTGTGGTGTGCCAAGTAAGTTTGTAGTGGACAAGATCCTATACGTGGGTTTTGTGAGGGTACTCCCGATTCTTCCCACTTTTCATTCCACCAATTCCTCTATTATCATTGACCTACCTTAATCATTGGGCGCGGTAGCTCAGTGATAGAGCGCTTCCTCTGGTGGGCCAAGTATGTTTTTGGTGGACAAGATCTTATCCTTGTGTTCTTACAGGGTACTCCCGCTTCCTCGCATATTTCATTCTACCAAATCTTCTATTATCATTGACAGATACGATCATTGGGCGCAGTGACTCAGTGGTGGGTCAAGTAAGTTTGTGGTGTACAAGATCGTATCTGTGGGTTTTGTCAGGGTACTCCCGCTTCCTCCCACACTTCAATCCACCAATTCTTCTATTATTATTAATGGCTTGCTTCAATCATTGAGCGCAGTGGCTCAGTGGTAGGGCGCTTCCTCTGGTGGGCAAGTAACTTTGTGGTGGACAAGATCGTATCCGTGGGTTGTATCAGTGTAGTCCTGCTTCTTCTCACTTCATTCCAGCAACTCCTGTATTCTCATTGACTTGCTTTAATCATTGGGCAAGGTGGCTGAGTGGTAGAGCGTTTCCTCTGGTGGGCCAAGTAAGTTTGTGTTGGACAAGATCGTATCCATGTTCTTTATCAGGATACTCCCGCTTCCTTCCACATTTCATTCCACCAATTCTTCTATTATAACGGACTTGCGACAATCATTGGGCACAGTGGCTCAGTGGTAGAGCGCTTCCTCTGGTGGGCCAAGTACATTTGTGGTGGACAAGATCGTATCCGTGGGTTTTCTCAGGGTACTTCCGCTTCTTCCCAATTTTCATTCAACCAATTCCTCTATTATCATTGACTTGCTTCAATCATTTGGCACGGTGGCTCTGTGGTAGAACGCTTTATCTGGTGCGTGGGGTCCTTATTGTTTCGATGCCCGTGTAAGAAGTTTATGGTGGACAAGATGGTATCCGTAGGTTTGGTCAGAGTACTCCCGCTTCTTCCCACATTTCATTCTACCAATTCATCTATATTCATTGACTCTCTTCGATCATTGGGCGCAGTGGCTCGGTGGTAGAGCGTTTCCTCTGGTGGGTCAAGTAAGTTTGTGGTGTACAAGATAGTATCTGTGGGTTTTGTCAGGGTACTCCCGCTTCCTCCCACACTTCAATCTACCGATTCTTCTATTATTATTAATGGCTTGCTTCAATCATTGGGCGCGGTGGCTCAGTGGTAGAGTGCTTTCTCTGGTTTACTAAGTAAGGTTGAAGTGGACAAGATCGTACCCGTGGGTTTTGTCAGGGGACTCCCGCTTCGTCCCACATTACAGTCCACCAATACCTCTATTATCATTGACTTACTTTAATTATTGGGCCCAATGGTTCAGTGGTAGAGCGCTTTTTCTGGTGGGAAAATAAGTTTGTTGTTGAGAAGATCGTATCCGTGGGTTTTCTCAGGGTTCTCGTGCTTCTTCCCACTCTTCATTCCACCAATTCATCTATTATCATTTACTTGCTTTAATCATTTTGAGCGGTGGCTCAGTGGTAGAGCGGTTCGTCTCGTGGGTGGGGTTCTTATTGTTTCGATCCGCAGCCAGGTAAGTTGTGTGGTGGACAAGATCGTATCCGTGGGTTTTCTCAGAGTACTTACGCTTCTTCTCACATTTCATTCCACCAATCCCGTATTATCACTGAGTTCCTCTAATCATTGGGGACTGTGGCTCGGTAATAGAGCGTTTCCCTTTGTTGTGTGTGGGGTGCTTATTCTTTTTCATTATTCCCGGCCAAGTAAGTTTCTGGTGGACAAGATCGTATCCGTGGGTTTTCTCCAGGTACTTCCGCTTCTTCCAACTTTTCATTCCACCAACTCCTCTATTATCATTTACTTGCTTTAAGCATTGGGAGCGGTGGCTCAGTGGTAGAGCGCTTCCTGTGGTGGGTCAAGTAAGTTTTTGGTGGACAAGATCGTATCCGTGGGTTTTCTCAGGGTTCTCGTGCTTCTCCCTACTTTCCATTCCACCAATTCCTGTATTATCATTTACTTGCTTTAATCATTTTGAGCGGTGACTCAGTGGTAGAGCGTTTCCTCTGGTGCGTGGGGTCTTTATTGTTTCGATCCCCGGTCAAGTAAGTTTGTGGTGGACAAGATCGTATTCGTGCGTTTTCTCATTGTACTCCCGCTTTTTCCCACTTTTCATTCCACCAATTCCTCTATTATGATTTGCTTGCTTTAATTATTGGTAGCGGTGGCTCAGTGGTAGAGCGCTTCCTCTGGTGCGTGGGGTCTTTATTGTTTCGATCTCCCGTCAAGTTAGTTTTTTGTGGGCAAGATCGTATTCGTGGTTTTTCTCAGTGTATTCCCGCTTCTCCCCACCTTTCATTCCACCAATTTCTCTATTATGATTGACGCTTTAATCGTTGGGCGCGGTAGCTCAGTGGTACAGCTCTAGTGCATGGGGTCTTATTCTTTCAATTCCCGGCCTAGTAAGTTTGTGGTGGACAAGGTCGTATCCGTGGGTTTTCGCAGGGTACTCCCGCTTCCTCCCATATTTCATTCAACCAATTCTTCTATCATCATTGACTTGCTTTAATCATTGGAGAGGTTTTGGTCCCTTGAGCATTGCGGTGATGTCAGAAATCAGATTCGGTCCCAAGCATGTGGGTTGTGATGTAAACCTTTGCTGTTGTTCAACCTCAGTATTTTATTACGCGAGATAAAGCCATCCATACAGCTATAAACGTTGTTCTATCTTCGCAACCAGGTATTGATATTGAGCCAATTCGGAATATCATTTCTGGCGGTTTGAGGCCAGGAACCGATTTCGGCCATTACGCTGTCCTCAAACGACTAGGATCTTTCCAATGTTACCATCGGCGTCGAACAACCCAATGTTTAAAACGGGAATAGAAAGGACTCGTGTCTAAAAGTTGCGGACCCAGTTTCTTGAGGTTCAAGGCTAGGGATCGATTTCTGATATCACAATTGTGCTCAACGGATCAAAACCTCTGAAATGTCGCCAACGCCGTCCAACAACTTCATCTTTAATAGGTGAATAGAAGAGACCCGAGCCCCTAACGTGAGGACTCCATTTCTTGAGCTTCGTGGCCTGAGCATGATTTCTGACATTATTAGTGCACTCAGGGGCAGTGGTTAGGGATGGGCACGAGCGAATTCGAGCGATTTTTTTTGAAACTCGATTCGAGTCGAAACAGACATCTTTTAGCTCGACTCGAGAACTCAACTCGAAAAATTTCTTCCAACTCGACTCGAATTTGGATCGAGTTTCGAGTCGAGTCGAGCCAAAACGAGCCAAATCTTGTGTGTAGTTGCCAGTTCCCTTTTCACTTATTCTACATAAACAATATAATTATTATCAATGTTGCTACTTCCAGTACAACTTATTATTATTATTATTTCTATTATTATTATTATTAAATTCTGTAATTAAACTTGAAAGATAGGCGGTTTGCGTCTGAATACTAAAAACTAGTTGTCTGCCGATTTCGGTAGTCGTGAAATCTAGGACACATGGACATCGTTCACGAGGTTCTGGGTTTGAGTTCCGGAGGAGCAAGTATTCGTGCTTGGGCCAAAATTTGTTAAAAGTTATAGCGTGCCAGTCAAATATGTTTAAAACTGTTCTCCCTGGGTCTACGGTTGTCAACGACTTGTGCGGCTTGGCTCACAGCTTATTCAATATCAAACCGAACCGAGAAGTAGGGATGCGCACGAGTCGAGACACAATTTGTAAAATTCGAGTCGAATCGCGACTGCTCGTAAAAATCTTGATTCGACTCGAATGTATCTAAACGCTTTCCATATCTTTAAAAATAATTTTGAAGAAACTAATTACTGAGAAACAGTTATATATATATATATATATATATATATATATATATATATATATATATATATATATATACAGCACAGGTGCTGATCCAAGATGAGGTAGAGCTCTTTCGTGGCTAAGCGGGTAGCATACGCGCCTTTGGCGTGGGAGACCCGGGTTCGATTCCCGGCGGAACCTCATGTGGTTCGGATTCCACGTTAATCAGTAGGTCCACGTCTCATATAGCCTCGCTGCTGAAAGGGACGTTGAACTCAAAATCAACTCAACTCAACCAAGGGGAGCTACAGCCCTTTTTATACTCAGGTATACACTGGATAAAATAAGGTTTCAATCCTGCTTTACACTGGATAAAGCGGCAAACTGTGATTTAGTCGCTCCCTTGATCATATCCTGAATTCGCGGCTTTAAGGGTCCATAGCTGTAAAACTATGGGACCTAACGTTAGGGATGCGCACGAGACGAGTCGAGACAGAATTTTCCTGACAAATTTCGAGTCGAGACACAGCTCTTGCAATACAAAAGAATATATTTTTCGAGTCGAGACATCACCTTTACAGCATATTTTCGAGACGAGACAGCCTCAAATCTTGTCTCGTACGCATCCCTATTTATCGTAGTCGGGTTAAGACTTCACTTAGAAACTAATATGAGCGCTATTCAAAAATACAATGTTTCAGAATCTAAAGTATACACGCAACTCGGACAATTTTTAAAGCAGAACTTTGGCTATATGCATATAACTTGAAGTACTCACCAAATACCTGTATAAAAATTGTTGCACAAGTATGGCAGAATTCTGAAACATGGATATTTGGATAGCGCACGTACTAGTTCCTAAATAAAGTCTTGACCCTACTACGGTAGGTCGCCTAGTTTTGGAGCTATGGATCTTTAAATTTCATTTCTTCATGTTTTTGGCAGCCTATAACTCCGAAATTAAGCATTAATTACCTTTTGTCTTATCTTGGTATCAGAACAGTATTTCTTCCAAATATGTTTTTGGTGGCACTGCCCCCCCTCCCCGGAGCTCTGAGAGTGCCCCCCGGAGGAGACGAAAATAATACGTCTATAATACAATAAAAAATAGAATAGTACCCCCCCACCCGGAGCATTTTTTTCTGAAAGAACAACTGGTCAGGAATCTGCATTTTTTTAATGGCGTATCGCATCGCAGTTTGCAGTGCAATTGGGAATGCAATGCAAATTGAAAAATATATTGCAAATTGCGATACATCTTTGTGTCTTAAATTACTACGTAAGCTAAAATAAGGAGCAAGTTAAAAATATATTACTATTATTTCAAGAAACTTCCCCGGACTTGAAGGGTCGGTTATTGCAAGAAAAAATGCCTCGATTTTGGATTACAATAGTTTTCCACTTTTGTCTTTCCTTTCCTTTGTCAGTTTATTGTTACTGGGTCATTCTCCAGATCTTCTCAGGTTTCGGGTGATTATCCTTCTTTCTGAGCGTGTAATAATAAAAAAAAGTTCCTTGAAGAAAAGGCGCATTGGCAACAGATTGGACCTAGCCGATATATAGTATATATAGCATGATTGGGGCTTGGTTAGTAAAACACAGAAGTGCTTACAGTAGATCAGTAAAACAGTAACGGTATTCTTCAATGCCGAAAACACAGTATAGGAAAATACACTTATCTTTTCTCTCTTTTCTTTTTGCTTTTCATTTAAAGCACTGATATACCGGATGCTCATTTACGTTCCTTGTTAAAGCTAACATATGTTTTAGCAAGATTTCTTCTTGGGAGACGCCGCGAACTTCAAAAAACATTCCGAACAAATGGACTCTCTCTTTCTGTGTGTGTTTGAACCAATGAGTTGTTTTTCCTAATCCTAATTGTTGAATTTGTCGCTGTGGTAAAACTATTTCGCTCAATTTGACAAATAATATAATAAAATATAATACTTATCCAACAATGAGCGTGGATTGCAAGGAAAAGCAGTGAACCCTAAAGTACCCCTGTAGCAGGGGCGGATCCAGAACGGACCTCTGGGGGGGCGTGGATTGTAATACTGCTACTTAGCTAGTTTTAAGACCTCCAAATTCTGGGATGGGTTTTATTTATATACAAAATAAGAAAGCTTCCTCTTCCGTGGGAGGGGGGCAATTGCCCCGATCGCTCCCTGGATCCGTCCCTGCCCTATAGCCTCTTCCCGAAATTAAATGCATTTATCTATTATTTCCAATTCGAATTCATTTTCGCTTCCATGTTAATGGTGACGGTATTCTTGTTCTTTGTATCTCTGTACTCAAGAAAATAATAATAATAATAATAATAATAATAATAATAAAGCATCTGAATAATAAAGATATTTTCCCCCTTCTTTAAAATTTCTGTGGACTTCTCTGAACCTGGATATGTTGTTTTATAGTGTATAATGCAAAAAAGGCTTCAAACAGCAATCTGGCAAAGAAGTATTTGTGTAAAAGACACAAACGCCTTATCAGTTCTTCTACAAAGACTAAACAACTGACGTCGTTTCTGTTTGCCTTTAAACACAATGTTACGATTTACAAGGCACAGACAAAAGTAAAGAGCAACCTGATATTTCGCCTAAGAGCACCTTCGTTTCTAAACTGAAGACTAGCACTCTGTCAACATATTGCATAGCTATCAATAAGTCACACTCACAGGTTCTTTCCAAACGTTTTGGTATAACAGGTAAATTAAAGTACGTTGCTGTAGGTAAGGGATGAGACTCTGAAAGACCGATAAGTGTTGGAGCTCTGAGCCGTAGCTAGAAATTTTGTTGCCCGGGGCGAAGTAGAATTCGGCGTCCCCCGACACTCACCTTACAAAACTTTGAGTTTTCCTTTCTGTGCTTTTATTTTTAACATATAAGAGAAACACCTTTTTGTTGTTAAGCTACGCTGTTTCTTTTTCTTTCTTTTTTTCTTTTTACCAAGCCGCTTGGACAGACCATTGCAACAGCCAAAAGCGATCGTTATGGATTTGTTTTGTGCTGTTAAGC
This sequence comes from Thermobia domestica, assembly GCF_964235325.1. Classification (NCBI taxonomy): domain Eukaryota; kingdom Metazoa; phylum Arthropoda; class Insecta; order Zygentoma; family Lepismatidae; genus Thermobia; species Thermobia domestica. The sequence continues at coordinate 182,682,104 of NC_137458.1, read as the reverse complement.
TTTTATATGAAACCTTTATATTATATAACTTTTTCTTTTCATGAGTTTCTTTTTTGGGGGGATGGGGGGAAAGAGAGAAATGCTTTCTTCTTATATCTGTTTCTTACCATTCATCTTGTTTGAACTGCTTAGGTAAGTCATTTTGTAACTTTTGATGTCATCCAACTCCGTCACAATAATAAAATTGTCACTCTTAACAATTTGTTTTATTCTCTTATTTGCAGTTTTCCACACTGATATATTTGTGACAAAATTGAGATTTAGTCCAACGCCTTTCGAATTTGCAACCAACCCAAACGCCGAGCTTTTTGGGTTGCCTGCTATTGCAGGAAAAGGAGAATTGCAGGTGGTAATGCACTTTTGGAGTCGTGTATACAAATATATGGCATCCTCTTGCTTACTAGAGAAATCAGTACCGAGCACATGTTATCCGTATGCTACATAGGCACTGCCCTTATTTGTTACATCATGTCGTTGCAGGATGTCTGACATCTAACAGTTTTCCGCATATCACATGCATATACTTATGTTACCTTCGTCAGCTATATGTTATATACGTCCATTTGTATGTGAGATCCTGACCGCCTACATTGTTTCATACGGAAAGTACGTATAGATGGAACACTTATACAGAAAGTATTATAAAACATGCGTTTTCAGTTATACGTCTGCTGTACGTTAAGTTCAAAAACTAAAGGAATTACGCATTTAACCTATCTTTTTAAGTACGCCACCTACTGTTTTTTCCTCAGTGCATGATGCAAGTAATCGGGCCCCGTCTGCTAGCCTTCTTCCTAAACTATCACTGTTTATTTATTTATTTATTTATCAATTCAAGAGAAGGGTAGAAAGAAGGGATCAACGTATATAATGCTTTATTAGGGTACTAGCATTTTGTTCCTAATTAAAAGCTCTTTGGTGCAGACACTATAGTCGCGGATTTACAAGGTCAAGGTCAAGGTGTAAATGACTTATTTATATTTGTTTTCCTTCTGCCTTTATTCTTTTGTCCTTTACAAGTAGAATTTTCAGCGAGCGAATTCCTTTTGTTAGCTGGTTTCCCGATTTCTGCTCTTTTTTCTTTTTTTTTTTTTGTATGAATTTACATTTTAGCCCACAAATTTAGAGTGAAGAAAATGTTCAATAAGAAAACAAGTGTTCAAATAATCATAATACTTCAGCATTATGTTTAATTCAACTCCTGATTGTTCCCATATGGAACATTTGTCACCAATCATTCGATTTGTTGACCGGTTAGCATGCGCGCCTTTGGTTCGCATAGGATACCCGGGTTCGATTCCCGGCGGGAGCTCATGTGGTTCGGATTCCACGTTAATCAGTGGGTTCATGTCTCATATAGCCTCGCTGCTGAACGGGATGTAAAACTCAAATCAATCGATTTCTTGACATACAACGTGATTTTGTTCAAGTTCGGGAAGCATTTATTGATTTCATCTCTGTCGAAGGAAAGACTGCTGAGATTATTTCTGCTGAAATACTGAAGAAACTTCAATATGATAGGCTTGGTTTAACCCACAAACGCTCCTTGTGCCACCAGTGACCCACTTTATTTTTCACTACGTTACATGGGCTATATCATTCACTTAGCCAAACCACCGTTGTTCCACTTCAGGCACACTACCCGTTCTCTTGTTGTAGGAATTTCGTTCAGTTTTCTTCTCAGGTTTTCGATGTAACACGGTATTGTTCAAGCAGTTGCTAACGAATAAAACTGGTCTTGGGCGTTTGTGGGTTAAAATTCCAGAGGCCAGTCTTGTGATAATCAGGCTATAATGGCCGGATAATATTCTGGAGTTCAAACTTTCATACGGAATATAAGTACTTTGGCCATTTTCGTTCCTTGTAACAATAATTCATTGAACCTTGTGGCTTACATGCTGCGCACGTTAACGTTCTGGCGGTGACTTTGTTGGGAGCAATGGAACGTTTGTTGGTATTCTTCTCTAGATCTACTCACCGATGGAATGTGCTGCAAAATCACGTGAAGATTGGTCTGAGACTTGAAAATGACACTAGATGGAGATCAAAAGCAGAAGCTTTAAAGGCACTTTCTAATCAATTGGATGAAGTAATTGATCCGTTGAAACATATGCGTGACACTTCGATTGAAACGCTTGATACTACAGGAGATGCTGGTCTTCTTCTTGGAAGCATCCAGTCATTTAACTTCATCGCTTTACTATATTTCTGGTCTGCAGATCTCTCATATATAGATCGGATCCAAAATGCCTTTAATCTCAGGATATGAGTTTCAATCAAACTCTTATTCAGTTACCTGGTTAACACCAATAATATCTGGAGACTTGAGCTTGACAAGGAAATCATATCCACAGCTGAAAGAAGTTGCAGGGCATGGAGCATAACTGTGGGTACACAGTAGAAGGAGATGCATGACTGGAGAAGCAAAGAATGAAACCTGACTGCACAGGCCAAGTGAAGCGCTCTATCAATGAAATTCTAGATGAGATAAGACAACAAATGATCATTTTACTTAGATGCATGACCTGAACGACAGATTTGGATTCCTGTGTTCTATGGTCAACTTTGTGCTGCAGCTAGATGATGAGAGCGAGAAAAGGCTAAAGGCATGTTGCTATGATTTGGCTTTGTTCTCCCGAATGATCTGGATGGCTTATTATTATTTCAGGATTGTAAGGATTTAATCCGTTCACTAAGGTGTGCTCAGAAAGCTAAAGAACAACTTGACTTTTTACCACAAGGTATTCTGAAATATGTATCTTCAATGGGGCTTGAAATTTACTAAAGTTTGGCAACCGCTCTTCAAATTTTGATATCACTACCCGTATCTGTCACATCATGTGAAGGGTTTTTCACCAAAATGAAATTGATAAAATCATAATTGCGTTCCACAATGAGTCAGGAAAGATTCACGAATCTGGCCATACTTTCTATCGAAAATGAAATAGCATCCACTGGGGTCTGATAATATAGTTGAGACTTTCGCTGCTACCAAAGCAAGGAAGGTATCATTCTGAATGTTGGTGGAACACAGGCTAATATGGTAATGGAACTACTGTCGAAAGTAGTTTCATGTTTCAAGTAAAGACAATAAAAATACAAAAGTACCAAAAGAAAATGAAATCTTTGTTTTACGTCCCACGCTTATGCTGGTTAGGCTAAAGGGGACGGTGATGATGAGAAATGAATGAAAAGGTGGAATGAAGAAAGTGGGAGGAAACGGGAGAACCCCGAGAAAACCCACTAGCACGGTGTTTGTCCACACAAAGTCCACACGGCGCGAGCTGGGATCGAACCAGGGACACCAAGCATCGGAAGTGAACGCTCTACCACTGAGCCACCGCGCCTCCAAAAGTACCAAAAGAGTAATGAAAAACTGTCAAGATTTGTCAATTGACTGGTGATAGGTGGTAATGAAAAGTAGGATGGTATAACCCGTAGTAGAATTCTGTGCTCATATATTTAATCTATAATATCCCCAATTATTCAATATATTCAGGGTTTTTTGTTATAATATATTCTAATACTAAGTAATAGAAATGGAAATAGTCATAAGTGACAGAATATGAACATGACTGAATTATTAAGTACAAAATAATATAATCATAAACCAAGTGCGAAATCTGGAAACAGTAGTAGAAAAGGCAAGCAGGAGGGAAATATTCTAGTGCTTAACTATTCATTGATATTTCGGTAAAAGCAGCGTGACTAAATAGATCGTACATTATCACTGGAGAGAAACCGAATGTTAAAGTGAATGGGGCTAATTGTAGGAAGAACAATCTAATCAAATAAAACCCATCTAACGTAAATTCAGACAGGTGAGAAACTATGAATAAACTTAACCATATGAGAAATTGCGCAGGAGAAACACCAAAGGCGAGAACCGAACAAAAATATTCTAGAAAACACAGAGCTTACATTTAAAAATCTCATCAATTATATTATTATTAGCAATTTTTGCAATATCAGCTCATTGTTACGTTTTGTACGTACATTTGTCTCTAACTGTATTATTAGGAACATTACTTCCACTATTCCATCTAATTATAGTAGATTGGGGTGAATAGGGCCATGTTCAAGAAAATTACCTTGTACTGCTATAATTAGTGCTTTATTAAAGAACTTTTTACAGAATTATAGTATACCATATCTCTACTATAAAGTTCACAAAAAATCATTTTCTTCAAAAAATGTATAATACTATAAAAATGTATATATATACTCGCCTCGAATGGCCCTATTCATCCTAACCTATCTGGGTGAATAGGGCCGTTCGTAAGGTGAATAGGGCCACATGTTTTAAGTGGATTGAAACCACACAATTGTAAAGTCGTACTAAAACATAGAATAGAATTCGTATACGTAATATTTTAGAATAATAGAAGGTGTAAGTGGTAGATTTACGTGCTCATAAAGTCATATATTTATATTTGGGTGGGAACAAGTTTCTCTCCAATGTATTTTAAGAGAACGCAACACAAATAAGTAGTCTCTAATACCTTCTTTTTGTATCACAATAATCACATTACAACTAAAAATTCTTGAACAGTTTGTTAATAATAAAACGAATGATCTTTTTTTTCTAATCAGCAAAAAATCGTTAATTAACCCGTGTCTATAGTCCTAGCCTATCATATACGAAAAGAGTACACAAAAACAAAACTTCAGTTTACATTGCAAAAAACAGTAAACTTTTCATTTTTAACTTTTATTTCGTTCTGTTGCTGGATTGCTGGGACAACTTCCACAAGTAAACATTTTCTTTTCTTATCCTTCGATACATCGCATATGATACCACGCTTTGCATTTGTAGCAACATATCCAGTACCCAAAGGATGAAAACAAATGGTAGTAGTAGGAAATGCTGCAAAACCAACACACGATCATTTCATTTTTATTTGTATATTTTGTTACTACATCTTCATCATGTTTTTTTCTTCCTTCAGGTCTTCTGAACTTACTATTGACGTTCTACGTTGTCGATCCCTTTTAAATAATGCTTTTCGAACAGATTCTGGAAATGTTAGTAGTTCAGCACGCTGCTTAGGTCTAGATTTACTGGATATATTTTTAACAATCTTTTTGGGGAGTTGATATTAAATCATGGAAAGAAATGCTTGCCTTCTTGGACATAGGCATACACTCAACTCTCTTTTTTTTCACAGATGTAGTTGCTGACGTTTCTTACTCTGCAGACCTTGAGTTGTTAGTGTTAATTTCTGCTTCCTTATTAGATATTTCAATTGTGCAACAGGACAAAAACTTGTACTGCTTTTTGTACGTCACCTGTGTTTAACGCTCATATTTTCCCATCTGAAATAAGAAAGAGAGACAAAAAATATCGAATCCTTATATCGCCACTATGCATAGGACGATAGATAGGATGAATGGGTGGAGTGTAGTTGATGAATGCATTCATACAAAATTAAAGTGGGAAAAAAATCTATTAGTTTTACTTCCCAAGGTTATGCAGGGTAGGCTAAAGGAGACGGTGATGATGAGAATGAATGAAATGGTGGAATGAAAAAGTGGGAGTAAACGGGAGAACCCCGATAAAATCCATCTACTCGGTGTTTGTCCGTCCACTTGGCGCGAGCTGGTATCCAACCAAGGACCTCACACACCGGAGGTGAACGTTCTGCCACTGAGCCATCGCAGCTCCCTTTCAAAAAGTATGGCCCTGTTCACCCTAACTAGATATGGTCCTATTCACCCTAATTGGTAATATATAGAAAAATAAGTTGGCAACCCTGTTTAAGTTCCTTCACGATTATCATGCTAGTCATAACAACTTGAGTTAACCTTGTTGAAGATTAAAAAAAATCAAACTTCTGCACTTCCAACAAAACTACATAGCGTAACAAGAAAGAATATATGACAGAAGTATTAAAAATATGCTATTTTTCTTAACACTTGCATTCAATTGATGATGAAAGTTGCTCTGTAATACAATCAGCATTCAGCATTCACTCAATCTAACTGCACAATGAACTTGTAGAGACTCACAGTGAAGATACGGCGTAGCATTCGCTTCACTGCTTCTGTTCTATAAACAAATAAGGTGAATAACGTAACGAGTGGCCCTATTCATCCGGTGGCCCTATTCCACCGAAACTACCCTACATACAGTACGCGTTGATACTACGATAGTATAGGTGTAGGATAAATTCTAGATTCTTGATTGTTACGTTTTGTTTGTTATTTCTGTTGTGGGTTGTAGTTTCCGTTACATTTGTATCCTAATTCTTTTTCTATCGTGTCCTTTGTTTAAAAATGAATAAAAAAGAAAAAAATATGCAATGATAATCGTGGTCTAGTTTTATTTGTAGATACCAGCCAGAAAGCGATTCTAAGCATTTAAAAAATAGACAGGGAAGCTAAATGTCAGCCCAATTTGTTTAATATATCTCAAATTATAATGATCTAAACTAGGGATGGCCAAAAATTTTCGGATCCGGATATCCCGGATCAAGTGAGATCCGGATCGGGATCTTCCCGGATCCGGACCTAGATCCGGATCTCGGATCCGCATCTCAGATCTAGGATCCGAATCTCAGATCCGGATCTAGGATCTGAAATTCGAATCTCTGATCTTGATTCGTATACAAACCTACATCTGAAATTGTGATGATAAAACTGAATGTCTAAAATTCGATATAACTTTATTCGGATTCACTGATATAGTAGGTTGCTGTGCTTTTAAATGTTTCCATAACACGTTCGTGCTACCTTTGTTCTTTATTTTATTTTAACCTTGTAATATTTACATGTTGCACTTTCTGTCGAAGTCTCTTTAGTAAAAGTTTCAAGTTTGATTCTTTCCATTTCAGAGTATAGTGAACTGTCTGGAAACTGATGTAAATGGTAACAAATTCTTCTGTTTAGCTCCTCTTCGATACTTAATGTTAGCTTCACATTAAAAATATTTATTTTATTCTTAGAAAATAAACTTTCTTCTCTTTTCATATTCAAATGAAATATCTTTTATATAAGGTCCTTCTAATCGCAGGAATACTAGACAAAACAAACTCTTTATTAATAGTAATTTCTGACCCACTAGAGTCCAACCATCAACAAATGTAATAATGAATATCTATCACTTCGAAAGTATACACAACAAAAAATATAGACTGATTGGCGTGGAACAACAGTAGATTTTTAAACATACACACGAGAATTTCAGGAGAGCGATGGTTGTGTTCGTTGTATGGCTTTATTACCTAACTTACAACTTGCGCTTCTGAGGTCGGAGTTTGTTGAAGGAGTAAATATGAAAGAGATTTCTGTTATTTTTTCTTCACCCTCCAGGTTTCTTTAATCATACATTGCAGGACGTAACCAAAACATATCTATGCATCGTATCATTGAAGCGTTTTGTGTTTTGTATATTAAAGTGTTCAAAAATATTTAACATATTCGCATTTGTTCATGTGATCTCAGGTTCAATTTTCGGTGGGAACATACATGAGAAAATTGAAAGCTGAAACAATATGAAAATAGTATTTAAAAGTCAGGAAATTGATATTAAAACTTTAGCTATCTATTGGGACTGTAAGGCTGTAGTTAAATTAACCCACACGTTTCGTGAAGATATATTACGTCGTTATTGTTTATCTACTATAAGCTACCAGATACATCCTCTGTAATAATACAACTACTTTACACTGTAGTAATCAACAGATGAAAACAATGGAAAAGGAATGGAAGGAAGGTCTCCAGAGCCTTAGATCAAGGTACTAACCTAGCATTTGCCCAGTATAACAGAGGAACAACCCTGGAAATCCTCAGTTAGGATGGCTGGTCTCCGAATTCGAACCCGGTGTTATCCAATTGCGAAGCAAGAATCCTATCCTAACAAGTAGCCTGACTCATGTAAGCTCACTCCGTATTATTATTATTATTTAATTAATGTAATGTTTTAAAATTAGTGCAAATTAAACCATACTTTCTTTATTGCTGATGTTATAGTTAATAAGCCTACATGAGACATCAGTCCCCTATGAAGAAAGAATACTAGAGCTGGAATTCAGGAAGCGGGGGTGAAGAGATTAATGAGGATGAGGAAACTATGTACGATGCAAAAACAGTAATTATGACCGTCACAGATGTATTCACTTACATACGTCAATTAATATTTCTCTGATACAGTGCACTCTTACTTTCTATAGTGGCAGAGAAACGGCCCGCTTTTGTAAACGAACACACTAAGCACGTGCGTATAGGCGCAATGTCCGTGCAAAGAAACATAGGTAAAACTAAAAAAAAAAAAAAAAAAAAAAGGGAAAGCAAGGAGAAAATGATAAACCGCCCTTCAACTTAAAAAAAAAGCAACCTAAAAATAACTAAACTTAGAGCTACGAAAAACGCGAGGCGAATTTTATTGAAAAGATTGTTTTCCCTTAGTGATTAGTTGTGCTAACTATGAACATGAATTAAAAAGAAAACAAGTAGCTAGCTCTGAGTTCCGCAAACTACTTTGAAAGAAAATATTCGATAAAATTTAATAATAAAGAAGGCATTTATAATAATTAAAACAAACTAAATTCTTGGCACGACAGTCCTTTGGTTCCTACCAGCGGGCTTACGTTCAAAGTGGGGATGCGTAGTCAACGCATCGACACCCGAAGTCCCTAATGCCGGCTTTCTAGACTGGAGTCCGCTACCTCTTACTTAAGATAACTCCCCAATTGTCCTCACGATGCTGGGTCAACATCGAAATTGTTGAGTGAATCTCCGGAAATTGAACCCATGACCACGGGCACCGAAGGCACGCTCTCCGTCTTCTATAGACGAAAAGCTATAGTTACCCACATTATCTAATACAGAAATAAGTTCTGATTCTCTAATAGCTGCTGATGGTGATAGTCAAGGTTCACCGAAGCATGATCCCAAACCCAAACTGAGATATTGATGTCACTCGAACGCCTGAAAAGTCATTGTGGGTACGTGAATTGCCCACTTGTCAGGATGAAGGGCGATGGTGATGTGAAATGCCGGTCTGTCAGAGGTACTACTTATGATAATTGGATTTGTAATGTTCTATGTTGTCATAAACCCTCTTCAAGAACATAACTGTTAATCTTAGCTTTGAAAATGTTACATAAGGAGTTTTATTGCTATCATTAGGTTGCATTAGGAATTATCGTTTTTATTTTAACGCTTAACTTTTACATCTCTTCTGATTTACGAATATTTAAATCGCGATTATCCCCTTAAGGTCAATTAGTGATATTTTAAATCATTTCGAACCAACTTTAGTATATGGTTAGTCTTGTTATATGGGAATAATTGAGACCAGATGCAGTCTACAGGCTAAGTCCAAAGGAATCTTGGCCGACCTCCTGATAAACCACGTCTTTCAGCAAGCCGATACCCACATGAGGAAATATTCAGTTCAGTGTGAAAGCTTCCATAAGAACCAGCACTCTCATCAGTGAAATGTGTTTTGCTAATTTTTATTCAATGTGAAAGTACCTAACTTTATTGCTAAAAAAGAAAAGGCATTTATTTCAAACAAGTCGCCATTACAGTTTTCATATTTGAACACAACACTCATGAAAAGTCATGTTAAAGCGCGACTTGCCCCTGAAAAAGAATATTTATCTGTTTTTAGTTTCTCGTGTTCCTCAAAGTACATGAGGAATTAGTGCAAAGCCTTCCGCTCGCATTACTAGGTACAACCGGCTACGATCTTGGTACTAGCACTTGTTTCGGTTTCCAGATCTCAAATATTTATCTTTCAGCCTGATTCTATGTATGAATCCGAAATTTCAAATCTAGATAAGGGGAACCAAAATTCATAGTTTATTTACGGTGCTCATATTGTGATTTACTAAATAATTATTAAATCTAATTGTAAGGTATACATTTGATATTTCGAGCAGACTGAGCAAGATAAATATACGTAAAAACTAGTCAATACTTGTCTTAACTGTTTATGTTTTCTTAACTGTCAATGAAATAGGTGTATTGAGGAATTTTAAATATTCGAGTTTTGTATTCCGGTTTCAAATATAAATATGTATTTCATCTCGGTCCTGCATCCGGGTGGGACTAGATTCGACATTCAAACTCTCATCCGGATCAAATCAGATTATTTTTTAGTAAGGCAAGCATTTGATCTTTAATATAGAATGAAGGAGACAAATAGACTTGTCAATATTTGTCTTAATTTTCTGTTTTCTTCTTCACTGTCAGGACTTCGTGAAATTACTTTCGGCGAATTTTTGATATTCAAGTTTATCACAATTTGGGTGGGATGTGGGTTTGGATAAGAATCAAAATCTGAAATCCGGATTTCGGATCCAGATCCGAATTTCGAACCCAGATCCGGGATCCGAATCCGAATCCAGATCCGAGAATCGGACCCAGATCCGAAATCCGAGATCCGGATCCAAAGGATCCGGACCCAATCAGATCCGGATCCGGCCATCCCTAATCTAAATACACACACCAACGGGAAAAGGGGAGGAGCAAACAGAAAGAATGATTATGTAAATGAATGTCAAAAATAGAAGTGTAAACACCACGATTGTTTGAAAAGGGGCGCCAACCTACTTCACTGGCCCCGGGCTCCAATTTGCCTTACGCCGCCACTGTTTACTACAGAATAAAATAAATATCGTTCAGTCCACAATTAAGGCAGGTGAATGATGATGCATAAATCGGTAAAATGAAAATAGGGAAAAGAAGATTCCAAGTAAACCCACGACCAACCACCTGGTCGGGGAATGAACCATGGACCACACGCAACAGAAGTAAGCCACTAACCCCCACCGCTTTTCTACATCCATTTGTCATAGGTAACTATACATTATTACAAGTTTTCAAGCTTCTAGCATACTATAGAAAAGACATCTGCAATGTGTGTCAATCCGTTATACGTAGGTTTTTCTATTCGTTGCCTAACAAAGGGGATGTGTTTAATTTTCAAGTCCAAGATAATTATTCACAACAATACAAACTTGTCCATTTACTTTATAAAATGGAATAAGTATTTCTCATTATCATCTTAATAAGAAGTGTTTTTCCTGTATACTCTTAAGCATTTCATAGACATTTTATCCTTTACCTCAAAATATTGAGCTCTCTAAGATTTATACTTATTTAAAATTGTATACCAAGTAAGGGTCTGCACACCCTGAAATTTTTTGAAGGGGGATTCAGCACTAACAGTCACCGTGTTTAAGCATTATTGAAGTAGCATTATTCTACTTTCAATAAAACGATACGTAATTTTAAAGTATTGTCACCTATATTCGGAGCAAAATAGTACACTAACTTCTTTTTATAAGAAAAAGAAAGAGTACAATGGTAGTGTAACATCAACTTTTCCAGTATATCACGCATTTCTCTCCTACAGCAACCATAATTCCCTTTAAAAAATGTTGAAATATTAGGTTATAAAGTTCTAAACGTGATCCGGGTCCAATGGATCTCTTACGCGGGTGCGCCCTTGAACCAGTGCATTTTGCATACAAGATTATATGTTATTTTTCATTTAAAGTAATTAAGTAAACAAAAGTTTTAAAGTCTTCATATCATTAACTAAACGCAACGTATTAACCTCAGTAAGTCCCATTCAATGGACAAACAGTTTATCATTCACTTACGTTGGTAATGTCTGTAGAAAATCTAAAATAAAGTATTAAATATTTTCAGTTTCCTACCATATTCTTCGAAAACAATTATTTTGTCTTCTAATGCATTGCTTCTTAAACACCAGTTCCTTCATATACCAAACAAACAAGATTATATTTCTAATATCAATTTATTTCTTTTAAAAGAGTACAACACATTACTTTCACTGACAATTCAGTTGCCAGTAATTCAATATTTTAGCTATAAACTATTATTTACATGTTTTAGTTCAAATGTTTGTAACCTATTGAATTCCTTATATTACAATACTACGGATTAATCCATTTATAAAATATTTACAGTTGACAGTTCAAATCTCTGTAACCCTTTGTAATTTCACAACTTACATGAAACTATTTAGCCCTAATATATGAGGACAAAATATGTTCCTGTATTCATACACAATCTAATGCATATGCTAGTGTCTCAGTGTTCATTTACACAATTAAATAATTGTTTATCTTTCTCCAAAAACACTTCTACTAGTTCTTTGATATAACAATCACACTCTGTAATGTACTCATATACCAGATTAATTTTTTTCTCCAGATCATAAGTGTTCTTAATATTACTACCTTTAAAATGCTTCTTTAAATAAAGTTTACAGATTTTATCTCATTTCACGTTTAATTACGATCGTCCACACCTTTTGTAATAATTCATAATCATCTGCAGCAAACACTTGTGTTCTTTTTCATTATGTTTAGAAAATGCTTCACATAATAATACTGAATTTGCTGTGTACTCTTTAAATAATTGCATAATACAGGTATCACTAATACTTTCACTAGTACACTCGCACTCATTAGCTTCCACTTCAAAATAGTTAATATTTAAAATACTGTCATCATCACTTTCCGGAAATATTTCATCATTATATCTATTATAATGTCTGAAATAATACACTTTTATTTCTTGTGATGGATATTATTCTCACTTTATCACGTAATTTATCTGGCAAATCGGGATCAAACGGTGAATTAACACTATAGGTTTTTCGTTTTCACGTTGCATTTCTTTTTCTCTAGGTGAAACATAAGCAATTTCCCTGCTAGTCATTTTTCTGCTCTTCAACCAAAAACAAATCAAATACAATAATTTTTCAAGTGTGATACACCTATTTATATATCTACGATAGAAACTTCTGCGCATGTGTGAAAAATTTTTTCCTTACATTTAATAAAGTGTTCTATGCATTCTCCGTCTTATATTACAATCAAATAATATTTTATTCGACTTTCCTGTTTAATAATATGTTTCAAGGGAATACAAAATAAATCTTTCCCAAAAAGCAATTCGCCAATATGATATCACCCCGTATGTTCTATTATTTTTCAAATATACTGCATGAATTTATATTCCGTTATAATAAAATACATAAATGTATAATAGTAAAATATAAAATTATATATTTGTCTTATTATTGTCATTGGCAATATCTTCTATGTACACATAATGTACAAATTCTAATTCAAGATAAAAAAATCTTTGGTCATAATAAGGTTAACTTTTAACGTATTTTCCTACATTCTTCTTGTACATTTTCACACCATATGTCCACGTATTTCCCATAATCTTTCTCTAGTAAAATTTTCACTAATATAGATCTATATTCAAAGTCCCACACAAGATCGCGAAAACGTTCAATAAAGTTTCATGTCATCGCAAAAGTCTGTTCATGCTTTTTCGGTAAATTGATAATAATTCTTCGCGAACCTCATATTTTGTTACAGCATCTATAGCTTTCTGTTTAAGAGATTCCGTATCGAACACCAAGCAATCATGTATCCATTAACCGCCGTCTCCGAACCAGCAAGCGAAACAAATACATTATTCGCTTCCAGTATATTATACAGTCACTGATTTCCAGTATATTATACAGTCTTTTATACAATCCAATGATGTTCGTTCTAGAGTGCACTCACATGGTAAATTCAAAAATTCTTCCAACTCCCAATTCTGCACCGGGGAATTATTGTTGGTGAAGGTGTTGTGGGATATTCTATTTCATGATCGGCCCACAATACATCAAGTGACGAAAAAACTTCTGTTTTCAGTGGCGGAGGTTGCGGGCTCACCACAGGTTGGGACGTCCTCGATAAAGACGTCAATACATCCAAGTTGGCCGGGGTAACTTCTGTTTCCAGTGGCGGAGGTTGCGGGTTTACCACAGTTTCAGATAAAAACTCTGTTCCCGGTAAAGATGTTAATACATCCAATTGAGACGGGGTAATTTCTGTTTCCAATGGCGGAAATTGCGGGGTCACTTCCGGCAATGTTAAAAACTCTGTCCCCGGCAAAAATGACGACTCTGTCAAATCACTTTCACCTCTTGCACTAAGACTCAAAGGTTTCGGTAAATCATTGATTTAAAATCAAATTATAACTCTTTTACACTAAAAACACGGGTATATAATATGCTTCGTCCATCACGTGATATCCCATTTCACATCATCCGGATCTCCACAAATATATTACCTTCTTACACGTGTGTGATCTGCATATTTCATTTCTAAAGGCATTTTATATTCTGTTTGTCAAATTAGCATTTCTCAAACATTCTAACAACGGAAAACATTCATTATACGTCATATTCTCTTTCCCTATAAAACGTCCGTACCCTTAGTAATTCATAGCTGCATATATTATTGTAGTTATTATTATATGTGTCTGTGTCATTTGCACATACAAAATAATTAATATGCGCGAAAAATATACGTTTCATTCAAATTGTCATACTATAAAAGGACCATTCGTGAATACAATTATTATATATCATTAAGAGCTGTCAAATGTCAAGAATCTCCACGGAATATATCATTAGAAACTGCTACAATGTTAAAAATATCGCCAAACTACCTCATTAATACGGGCGAAAAGATGCCTAGAATCTACTTACAGGGTGTTCCGGGGAGTTAGCAGAAAAAACTAATGGTGCTCAAGCAAAAAGCGATGCTGTGTCGTTAGTCAGTCAAATGAGAGATTACAAGTTTCTGGTCTCACTACTTTTCTGGTATTTCTTACTATTTCAAGTAAACTATGTAAGTAAGGAACATCAGAGTAATACCATGGATGTTACTACTGGACTTTCGTCATTCCAAAATCTTTGTAACTGGCTAAAAACATATAGGGAAAAAGGTTTCAACGAAGTCCTGATTGGAGTGGGAATCGGGCTCGAGAGTATGTACACCACAGGCTCACGCGCTAAACGCTAGACCAGCAGGGAGAGCGTTATATATATATATATATATATATATATATATATATATATATATATATATATATATATATATGTTCTTTGTGCAAATTAGTTGAAAATCTGGTTCTCCGCACCAAATAAGGCCGGCCCTGTCCAGTATGTTATAACAATGCAAAAGTTTGACATTAATAATTTCATTAATGTATGTATCTTATTAATAATATTATTTTCTGTTACAAATGTGGTATGAATACCATATTTCTATTGGTTCGAATATTCAGTTTTTTTAATTCAGATGATAAGCAAATAAATGAACACATACTTGATATTAGTTGGCTAGGCACGTCGTTTATAATCCCATTCACATCCATCTGAGGATCATATTTAGGAGCCCGCAAACCGAAGGACAATGCCCTACCATTGTTTTTTTAAATTCCGAGACAAAGAAAGTCACGCAATAAGAAAACAATTATATGTTATCTACCAATTCATAAAATATACATACGAAATGCACGGTGTCCCAGTGATAAGGTACTTACCTCTAATGATAAGCATCTTCGATTCGATTAAAACCCTTACAAGTTTGTGGTGGAAACGTGTTTGTAGGTTAATCGGGATATTCCCATTTCCTACCATTTTCTTAATAGCATTAATTCTTCCAGCTTCATTAAGTTTTACTTATTATTTCTCAGCATTAACCTACAGGGCATAACCGCGGTATGTCGAATTAATAATGTTTTTTTTAAAATTTAACGTCCCACGATTATTAACCCAGTCTAAAGGAGACAAAGAGGGAATGAAAGATGGTGGGATGGTGAAAGTGGGGGAAACGAGAAAACATCGAGAATAACCACGCAAACGGTATTTGTCCTCCAGGAAACACACTTTAAGAGCTAGGATTGAACCAGCGATCCCTTACAATAAAGGTAAGATCTCTGCCACTGAGCCACAGTTGCCCGAAATAAGAATATATATAGCATATATATATATACTTTAAATTTCAAAACACTGTAATGGACCAATTCGCACTCCGCACAAGCAAATGACAAGTACAAAAGCAAACACTATTGACACTGCATAGGAGAGAGGTTTTACAATATAATGATTGAATATGTTCTATATCATGCGGTATGTGTTCCTAAAATCTCTTATATCCAGTTTCTTGAAATTCGTCTGTGGAATTGTGTTTTGGAATGTAAATTAACAACTCCGCCCACGGATTTGGCCAGGCAGGTACGACGGACATAAAATCGAAAAGAACACAAAAGAAGTTTTGACATCAGATTCATTTTTGTCTCTTTACATCATTCAGGGTAACAGAAAGAGTTTTTCCCCTTTAAACTTAAGAACGAAAACTAAACTCCTGGCACAAGAAGCACGTAGAGGACAAAGACCAAGTCTGGCTAATGACCAGTAGCTGGCTAATGACCAGTGATTATTTCAGATGGAAACCCAGGGGAAAATCCCCCTTCTCCAAGGCATATCTCCGTTCTTCTCAGTGGGTGACTTATCAAGATTTTAGCAATACTACTTACACACACACACACACACAACCCCCCCCCCACACCTCCTCGTTAATTCGAAGTCCCGCTTTAAAAATCTTATGAAATTACCGAAGTGATCTAGTGCTTTGCACAATGGAAATTTAAAATTAGAGGATATATAAAATTAATCATTTTAAAGCTAATTGCATTGCTAAAATGAACTTTCTTCATGAAGCAATAATAACAATAAGAAATCACAGGAAAATAAAACAGCTGTAAAATACGAAAATGTAAGCTAGAAATATGGTTGCTTCACCAATATTCTTTTAAAAAAATATGTTCTACAACTCTCGGTTACAGTTTCAAATTAAAAACGTCAAATTTCTATTTTAGTGCCGGCTGAAGCAGCCTTCCACTATATTGCACTGGCAACGTTGCTGCAACCGGGTTGGTCGACGTGACAGCAGCGCTGAAGGTCATACGCCAGTTCAAGTGACGCACACTATTGTTATTGTAAGTAGATTTATTGAATTAATAAATCCCTTATTTATTACAGATGTCATATCATATTTATGTGTGGGGGCAGTGGCGTAGCAGCTGCCCCCGCAACCCCCGCAGTGCGGGGGGCCCCGAGGTATAGGGGGCCCCGAAGTCTTGCTATGAATAAAGATTTAAAGAAGTAGAACTTCAGTCTTACTTCTATCGGCTTTACAACTAGGGCCCCTTCTCTATACTTTGCGGGGGGGGGGCGCTAAAGTGTGCTACGCCACTGGTGGGTGGTAATGCATTATTGTCACATTTTCATTATTATTGCATCTTCAGACTCTACGTCCTGTTCGCCTAATTTTATCCCCCAATATAAATGATCTAAAGTAGACCGGTCGCTTCTTGTCATCAACAATGCATCTTTTGTTTGCTTAATTGCTTTATTACTTGACAACTTTCTTGTCTGTGGGGCCGCCCGGATCTTGGGTAGGTTCCTGGGGGAGGTGGGTTTATTACTTGCGCAATAGAGGTGGTTTTGGAATGACCTCTTTTCTTGTTGAAACATGATTCTACACGATTCTTTAATCGAAATTTTAAAAATTATAATTAAATAAAAATTAAAACTATGTTTCAGATTATTAGAACTTCAGTATATGGCTTAAAACGCGATCCTTAGCTCCAAACATGATCCTACACGATTCTTTAATCGAAATTTTATAATTATAATTAAATTAAAATTAAAACTATGTTTCAGATTATTAGAACTTCAGTATATGGTTTAAAATGTGATCCGTAGCTCCAAACATGATCCTACACGATTCTTTAAACAAAATTTTAAAAATTATAATCAAATTAAAATTAAAACTATGTTTCAGATTATTAGAACTTCAGTATACGGCTTAAAACGCGTTCCCTAGCTCCCACAAGCTTTTTTCCCATTAATTTAATTATGATCTTACTTGTAAAGCTCGTAACTAATCGAACACTTTTATTTGAACTAGAAAATTATGAGTAAATTAAAAATAATGAATATGATTACACCATTGAAGGACTCCCTGAAACATTACCCTTCAAGCTCCTGCATTAACCATGGATTTCCTATGTTTAGCAATGATTTTTAATGGACCTTTGTTTTACTACGTAAAGTATTAAGATGGGTCACAGTAATTTTGAAAATAAGGAATGGGAAGGAAAGGGAATGAATATTTATTTATTTAATTTTTTATTTATTTATTTTTCATTTATTTTTCCTTGCGAAGTGCATTCCGTTCTTCTTCCAGCTCTGCAACAACAGATACCAACATCTGCCGCTTATCTTAGCTATCTCCCGACTGTGCCCACAACAGAATCGAAGATATATTTACCAATGTTCAGCTCTCTTGTACGCCACACAAACATCCTCGCGATATGATTGGTAATTGAAGACTGGTATAGTTCCACCTACAATGTTTAACCAGGGGAGATGGTTAGCTGTGAATCATTTCCTCTAGTTTGAGTGAATGGAAGATTTCATTTTCCCCCCTTCCCTTTCCGCCGTTAATATTCAGAGTTTCTTGTTTGAACACATTCCTTCCCCCGCGATGACTGACATACATTTCTTGTCATAAAAGGATGTTTACTTCTTTTTCCCCCTCAACTCTCTGACCACTTTTGATGTCTGGTTCAGGTTGTTTCTCTCCTTCCCTCCTTTCTTTTCATGTTGGGTAGACGGACAACCTGCATGGCCCACTTTCACTGCCTCCCCTTCGATTGAATGTCAATAACCTGATGGAAAACGGTTGTGTTCTTGTATTTGTTTGGAGGTCCTCCATAACTAGTCTTGCAGACAACACAAACCCTTCTAGAATGGTTTCAGTGTATTTAGACACAAAATGGATGGTCTGTTCTTTTCGGCAAAAATACAAGTTCTTGAAACGGATGTTGAAATGATAAAAATATATTTTAACTGTATAAATCCGATATCGAGTTCCATTTCGTCGTTTAAATTGTACGTACCATTAAAATCACATTTTATGAAAATTGCTGGTTGAGCCCAGCTTAACGATTTTTTTTTTTACTTTTTATGGTTATATGTCTGAATGTGTGTTGACATTCCGTGTGTTATCAAAATACAGCAATGAGGCGCCTTTTAAGAGAGGAATTCAGACATACTGACGATTTCCAAACTTTAGGCATAGTATGAAAATTCCCTGATAACAGTTATTACTCTGAAGAAATTTATTAACCATTTACCTTTATAGAGAAAAAAGAAATGTTCCCTCTGATTCGAGAAGATACCTATAAACGAAATACTCCATTCTTTTCCTCTTTTGTAGACCGAACCCAAGCGGTATTACAAAGGAAAATTAATTTACTTTATTTCTCCTCTATTCCACTCTCTCTTATGTTAAATAAATAAAAAATTATATTATACAAATGCAGTACACAATCATTTATAAAAATAGTATACTGGTGCGACGTGGTTACCTTCTCTTTTCTTTAACGTGTTTCTTTTTGGATTTTTGTGTGTCTTGTCCAAAGAAGATATCATATTCAAGTAAGTTTTTATATTATTATTATTGATTTGATATATTTGCTTAAGGATCGAAGGGGAACCCTCCCTAGAAAATTGACACATATTGTTTTTCTTATGAAAATAATTAACACGGTGTAGAAAAGAACGAAGAATTTTTCGCCAATACAGGAGAAAACTACCACTGAGCCAATATGTTTCAAACCTCAGGGGGCACCATAGCGCCCCCAAACCTGAGGAGAACCAAGCCTGACTTATAGCGCCCTCCGTGTTTGCCAACACCGGGGGAAAGCCAGCCTCCTGAACGGTCCGGCTTGCCCCACGAACGAGCGAAATATTTGAAGGGTAAGGGGAAGAAAGAACTATTCGGTTCAAAATCTCTTGTCGTCGCGAATTCTGTCGAGGAATTTGAAGCTTAAAATATACAAAACGGTAATCATGCCGTTTGTCTTGTATGGCTGCGAAACATGGTCACTTACCCTGAGGGAAGAACATAGACTGAACGTATTTGAGAACAAGATCCTGAGACGAATATTCGGACCCAAGAGGAACGGGAATGGGGAATGGCGGAAACTTCATAACGAGGAACTACATAATTTATATGGTTTACCCAACATTGTTAGGGTCGTGAAGCCTAGGAGGCTTAGGTGGGCGGGTCATGTAGCTAGAATGGAAGAAAGTAGAAACGCTTTCAAAGTCTTGACTGGAAGACCAATCGGAAAACGACCATTAGGAAGACCTAGGCGCAGATGGGAGGACAATATTAAAATGGATCTCGCAGAGATTGAAATACAAATTAGAAACTGGATGCAGTTAGCTAAGGACAGAAGTCAGTGGAGAGCTTTTGTGAACGCGGCATTGAACCTCCGGGTTCCATAGACCATAGAGTTAGTTAGTTAGTTAGTTAGGGGAAGAAAGAAGGAATGTCACAAAACTGCATTTTCGAGAAAACGCGTAAGAAGAATAGGGCTAGTTACATCTTTTGCTCCTTTCTACATGGACATTTTTACATCTACGTATGCATGGCATATACAGTCAAATAGTACCAAGAGTCACCAACAGATAGGACAAAGCACCCGAAAAAGCACATACATGGACATTCCTTGTTTTTTCCCCTTAACCTTCATTTGCTTTTGAAAAGAGATTAGTTGAGGGTGTTAGCGCCCCCTGAATTGTTTTACGATTAATTAAATTATTGTTTGAAGACTAAGCCTTACTTTTGTGGCGTTTCGTGGTGAACTTAAGCAGCAAATCGAAGTTTGAAGACTGTTTTTAGTCACGTTTCATTTCATAGGTAGTCAAAACTTTATATTGTTTGCAGACTATGTCTCAGTCTCCATTGCGTCTCGAGTGAAAAAATCGCCTCTCGGTTTCGTTGTGTGGGCAACTTAACCAAGAAATGACTGAAGGATGAAACTAGTATTATTATTATAGCTACGAATATGTGGGGAACTTTACAACGACACTTTTTTAAAACAAGGTAGTGTCTTATTTACATGGAAAATATCTTTGTAGTGTTAATCTTTTTAGATAAAAATTGTTGATGATATTTCTTAAGAGCCGCCATTGACGGACTTTATAGTTTACTGCAGAAATTAAGTCCAGATTACTCGGTCTTTTTACAAATGCTTGGTGAAGTGACTTTAGAGCCACCTCTGATGTAGTTTATGGCAGAAATCAAGTGTGCAATTTGTCTGAATCTTTATAACTGAAAGCTTGATTAAACAAAATTGCGTACTGTCCATTATTTTTTGATTGTAGATACTATATTATTTAAATATATTGTAGGTACTCTATAAATACATTGTGTCTGAATGATTTGGCGAGAATCTGTATTCATATTGGGAAGTCTTTCCTGAAAATAAGCAATTTACACATAAAGAACACTTTTGGAACAGACAGATACTTATATATTTTGAACATCATCTGTAGTAAATATTGTTTTATTTACTGTAGTGCAAAATAATTAAGTTCAACAGAAAGATCTTTGTCTTGCTTGCATAACAAGAATAAATACAAAAAAATTATAATAGATATATTCGCTAATATTTAAAAAATCAGTCAGTATTAAGTGTACAGATCTATTCAAATAGTGTTTTAATGTGTTCTCATACTGAAAAAATGTAGTTATATAAAGTTTTCAGTTGCAGTGGGGACAATTTCCCGAGATACAATTGTTTATTGCAAATTTTACGCTGGCTTTGCGTTTGCTTTTTCCTAAATGTGTAGGCTTTTCCTCTAGATGTATGACACTTTCCCAGAGTTAGACTCGAAAGAAAGAACTACGTTCGTTTATTCATTTTTTGATCATAGAACTGTACGGTAGACTTCCCCTTTGAATTTGCGTTAGAATAGCATGCCCATCGCAAATCTTGCGAAGCGTAGTGAATACTCAAATGTTTCTCCAAGACATGACGAATAAAAGAATGTAATTGGGTGAGAGAAATTTAAGTTAGATGTTGTTTGTCTTTCGATAAGTATCGGGAATATATTTGAAAAAATGTAAGAAATATGAAGTTGCATATTTTAATGATGTGTTGCAGTATTCAGATTGTTAATCGTGTGCTAGTCACATACTTTTTTTACAAACTAATTGAATATTAAGGAAGGTAACGAGTGGGAAAAATAAATATTGCAACTACAGGAAAGTAAATTATTGCAACGTAGTCTGTAAAACATTAGCCTCTGTTTTACAATTTTGATAACAATTTTTTAGTTCTAGAATATCTTGTTAGGGGTGAAAAAAGAGAACCCATTGCAGTGTGAGCGAGTGTGACAGAGCGAGACTTTACCCATTGTGTTTAAGAGTAATTCCCCCTTAACTTTCCAATTACTGAACAGTATTTGTTTTATACTTGGATCCCCCAAAGCGAATGGTCCCTTTTGCACAGAGAAGACGAGACTATGCCCGTGTTTAAGACTGAATTTCCCCATAACTTTCCAATTACTGAGCGCTACTTGTTTTATACTTGGATCCGCCAAAGCGAATGGTCCCTTTTGCACAGAGAAGAGGAGACTATGCCCGTGTTTAAGGCGGAATTCCCCCTAAACTTTCCAATTACTGTGCGCTTTTTGTTTTTGCTAGATGGCTTCCTCAAACCAACACTTCTTGTTTCACAGTAAGAGATGGCGGGTTTACCTCTATTCTTGTTAGATAGTAACCCCTAGATCATTTACACTGTCTTTTTTGGTATTAGGATTTCAAAGTAAACGTGTGCAGCTATAGTGCAGAGGAGATATCCCCCGGAAATGAAATGGGTACGGGAACCCCTAACTAAATACGCATTCCGTTACTTGAAAGACCGGGCTTCATGCCTTGTAAATGAAGTGGGTAAGGGACCCCCTAAGTAAATACTCATTGCGTTACTGAAAGACCGGGCTTCATGCCTTGTAAATGAAGTGGGTAAGGGATCCCCTTACTAATTACTCATTGCGTTACTGAAAGACCAGGCTTCATGCCTTGTAAATGAAGTAGGAAAGGGACCCCTAACTAAATACTTATTGCGTTACTGAAAGACTTGGGTTTATGTTCCTTATTTAACCCAATAGTTTTACTTATACTTGTATTGATCTTCAATACTTTAGTAGAATATTAAGATCAGCATAGCATACAAGCATATGTATTTGGGTATTGAATAAAAACATGTTTGAATCTTATGAGTGAGAGAAAACTTAACGCACGGAGACATTAAGATTGAAATAGTGAATATGTGCTATGGTTTTATTACACATTGTAAACATATAATACAAATATACTAAACTCACCTTAAAATATATAGAAATATACGGAAGACAGTCACACAGACGTCTGCAGTGGTGGACTTTCATCGCACAACTAATCTCTAATTTAGAATTCTGCCGCTAGGTGTCACTAGTAGTAGTGGCGATGCAATACATGATAGGACATGATATAACTTG
Organism: Thermobia domestica; assembly: GCF_964235325.1. Taxonomy (NCBI): domain Eukaryota; kingdom Metazoa; phylum Arthropoda; class Insecta; order Zygentoma; family Lepismatidae; genus Thermobia; species Thermobia domestica. Next base: position 182,658,862 of record NC_137458.1, on the reverse strand, counting down.
CATTTGGCGTGTGGGGGTATCATTTCCTGTTACGGCAGTGTACGTGTAAGATTGAGGAAGAGCTCTATCTTCTGCTAAACGCATTTTAATTAAAGTATATAGATTTTAATAGTATTAAATAAAGTATAAAGAGATTCATTGAAGCATGTTGTATTCCAGACAGTGAAACATTGCTGAACATTGTGTGGTGGTAACAACACAAATAGAAGAGCCAGATATCTTGTTGACTAGCCTTACAGCGACTGGCAGTCGACATTTCTTCTTTTTTGTGGATTTATGAACGATCAACTAAGGCTTGAAAGGTGTGTATTTTATATTTCTTATACTTATTGTTTTTTTTAAAAAAGAAAGAAATTATACATATTCTAATTGTACTTGAGTTGTATTTAACCATTATTAATTAACATAGAAAGATACTTTTTAGTGTGTGGATATTTTAAAAGAATAGTTTACAACTCAATATAAAATGAATATTTGCTGATTTTTTATAAATTAAACAGTTTGTTTTCTATTTACATATTATTTAACTATTGTGATAATTGAAAATAAGTGATTGATTTTTTTATTTACATATCATTATAATTTAACCATAGATTGAAAGTAATTGAATGGTCTCTCTCTATCTTTTATATTAAAGTGATATATTAAAGTCAACTTGATAACTCAAAATAGTTTTTCTTTTCTTATTTCTTTCAGATGGATTTCTTCTGCCCAACGGAAGAACTTAACATGGTTGACGAAATTTATCTACATGAATTGATGCGCGGTTTTAACGATTACTCGAGGGTCTTCAGTACCTGGAAAGCCATAATGGAACTACAGCGCCTGGGACATCGGGGGTCGGGGAGATCCGACGCACTCCTACGCGCCCTTCGTGCCTTTGAAGATAATGATACACTACTTCTCCAGCACTGCGTAAGCAGTGCTGATGTAATAGATTTGTTTCTGTATGGGTTCTTCCGTACCTATGATACTTATGAATCGGCTCAAGCAAAATTATTGTATTTACTATCTTGTGGAGAAGGTCAGGTGGATAGGATAAAAGATGCAGAATTATCGGACTTTTTTTATTTCGGCACGTGGTTTGTTTCGGAACCGTGCTTAAATCCATCTCAAAATAATGCAATAGTCATGTCCCCTCACGAAAATCATAACTTGGGTCCTAATAATCTACATCAATTAACCAATGAAGATTTAGCTTTCTTAGATGAAGTAGATGGGATTGACACTCAAAATTCCGGGGAAATACCAGTTGAAGAAATGAGGAGTTTAGTTCAAAATGAGGACAATGCTGTGGTTATACCCACGCAACAAGTCCAGGGAGAAAATCCTGTATACAATCCACCTCAACACTGTGTACAGGATAATCATGACTATGGGGACCAAATGTTTTCACTACTCATCCTGACCCGTCATATGCTGGTGTTCCAGCAATGGTTGGACATGGCAACACGAACTACTATAGTACAAGTGGCACTACTAGTAGTCCTAATAGTGGTAGTACAAGTGGTAGTAGTAGTGATAATAATAATGGCGGGTATAATTAAAGAAATAGTAATTTCGCAGTTGTAAGAGAAAGCAAAGATTTCGTAAGTTTCATCTTACGGGCCATGAAATTGCCGTCAGACTTGTGGGTGATGAAAGGAATATTAATAACCCAGAGGCCTATATCGAAAGTTTAATTGATTTTGCGTTGGAACATGTGATTACCAATGCACGTCCCTCGGTGTTAAATTCGAATGAGGTATTCCTTTTGGGGCAAGAAGTAACGTTTTGATTCCAAATACCCGACAACATGCATGGCCAAAGAAGAAATACTACGAGTGCCGTTGACAAATATGCGAAACGCCAAGATTACCTGGAAAAGCGATTAATTCGCATTGAAAATACAAATATTTACTGTCTCCCTCTGGCCATAGTATGGGCCAAGTAAAGCTCCACGGTACAAGACATGATTTGTATTATTTCAAAAGAGATGATCGCGATACGTGGCTTCTTAAAGCAGAAGTTCTCTGCGAAATGGCAGGGGTTAACGTTAAAGCGAAGGGAGGTTGTGACTTTTCCGATTTGGACGCTTTCCAATCATATTTGAAAGGGGAGTATCAAATCGTGGTTTATGAGGAGCATGAAAAGAATAACGGGGAATATATAGTACGTTACCCGGAAGAACCTGCAGAAAATAAGATTTTTATCCTTTATCAAAGAGGTAATACTACTGGTCATTTCGAACTCATTCGTAACGTTAGAACTTTCCTTAAGGCACGGAAGTATTGTTATTATTGTTTGGAAGCTTATGATGAAAGGTCACGTAAGCACATGTGTAAAACTCGTACTTTTTGCGAATATACTCACGAACATGATTATACTGCCAACAAAATTAAATGCAATGCATGCAATAGAGTTTGCTGAGGGTGTTTGTTTTGAAAACCATGCAAAACGGCTAGATCTGTATGTGATAATGTAAAGCTCTGCATCGATTGGGGCGTCATCTTTAATAAGAGAGGGCAAAAATCTGATCACATGTGTGGTGAACATTTCTGTTCAACGTGTCGTGCGAATGTTGATACAAACAATACGTTTTGTTCAGAGACTGCGACCTGTTCATACGAAAAGGTTTATGTACATCACCTATGATGTAGAGACGATGTTGAAGGAACCGAATGAGCGTGGTGAAAGGGAACACGAAGTTGTACTGGTGTGTTGTCATAATGTTTGTCACGCCTGTATAAGGAAAAGTATTGATGAGCCTTGTAAAACGTGCGGTGACAATATTTGAAATCGTTTGTTTTCTTTTAAGGCAATGGCAGATTTTATTAATCATTGTTAGTAGACCGTCCTGTCTTTCAGATAATAGTAGCGATCGCTTATAATGGTAGTCGCTACGATGGTCTCTTATGTCTTAGAACTCTAATAGACGACCAGCATATTGTACCTAGTGTTCTTATACAGGGTCAAAAGATATTCAATATCAGCATAGGTAATCGTATCTTCCGTGATTTTTTCTTTTTCCTCGGCGTGAAACTATCCAAATTACCGAAAACGTTAGGCCTTAGTCAAAATTTAAAGAAGGAAGATTTCCCATATTTGTTTAATACTGAAGAGAATCAAAATTATATCGGTTCCTACCCTCCGCTTGAGGAGTATGACCCTGAGGCGTGAAGCACGTAAGAAAGAAAACAACTGGAAGCCTGGCACCAAGAACGTGCGGAAAGTGGCGAGGAGTTTAACCTGCACAAGGATATGCTGGCTTATTGTGAGAATGACGTTAGAATTCTAACACAAGCGGTCATCAAATATAGCGATATCAGCGAAGAGAAAAAGGAGGATTTCCAGTGTTTCATGACATCATCCACCATTGCAAGTCTTGCGATGCGGACATATCGTACCTTGCACTTACCGGAAAATACTATTCCTATCATTCCCGCGTTGGGATTTCATCATAAAACCAAGTATGGTACGAAAGCTATGCAATGGCTTATGTATATGGAAGACCAATTAGGGATAGAAATAAAGCATGCTAGGAGAGGTGGGGAAAAGTATATTGGTAGGTACAAGTTCGATGGATGGCACAAAGGACTCAACGCTGCCTTTGACTTTTACGGGTGTTATTTCCATGCCTGTAGGCTTTGTTTTTCCTTTAACCGTGACGCCGTTCTGCACGATGCTCAAGACTCGTACAATACGATGGAGAAACGATATGAGGAAACTATGCGGCGCCGTACGTACCTGAAAAGTATAGTTATAAACCTATATGATATACGGGAATGCTCTTGGGACAATAAGGTAAAGACGGATAAGGAAGTACAAAAGTTTGTTCAAGAACGTTGTACTAATCTGCCTGATTTTCTTATTCCTAAGAACTGTTACAATGGTGGTCGCACGGTCGTCTTTCGTTACTACGTCAATTGTGCGAGTGATGAGCGAATTGCCTACGGCGATGTAATAAGTTTTACTCATGGGTGATGGCACGTAAACCTATGCCGGTTAAATCACCTAAGATTCACACGGGCCGGACTTTCCAGATGTGGGAAGTATATAAAGTGTAGTAAATTGCACTATCTTGCCTGCAAAAGACCTGTATTTTCCGGTCTTACCATACGTTGCGGGAGGTCGATTAGTCATCGGTCTTTGCCGCACGTGCATGGAAGAAGAGAACACTAATGAATATACCCATAGTGACGCTGAGTGTGCAATCACAGGAACATTTTGCACTCCAGAGTTACACCTTGCTCTTCAAAAAGGTTACAAAATAATGGATATACATGATAAATGGGAATTTGAACTCTTAGATCCTGAAGAGGGGAATTCAGGTAGGCTGTTCGCGACTTATGTGAATTCCTTTCTTCAGATAAAGCAGGAAGCCTCTGGTTCTTCTGTTTACTGTACCACTGAAGAAGACAAACAGAAATATATCGATGAATATTATGCCCATGAAGGCATACGATTAAATTGTGACAACATTAGGATGAACCCGGGATTGAGGCAATGTGCGAAACTATACCTTAATTCATTGTATGGAAAGTGGGGGCAACGCACAGATATGTAGCAGAGCATAATCGTTAGTGATGAGGTCACGTTTCTTAGGTATTTAACTACGGCAAGGTATGAAATTCAAAGTGTGGTACCAACTGATGATGACCATCTCATTCTCCGTAGAGAGACATTGAAAATGGATAGGTTCCGTTAGTTTTCCAATGTGATACTAGCCGCCTTTATTACTTCGTGGGCTAGACTTAGACTTTACGAGCTACTGACGACTGTAGGACCTGGCAGAGTAATTTACTGTGACACTGACAGTATCATGTACCTACAGAAAAATGAGGAACCCTTCTTACCGCTCGGAAACTATTTGGGTGATCTGACAAATGAAATTGCAGAAGATTGGGATTTTACAACCTTTATAGGTTTAGGCGCCAAAAACCATGCAATGCGGCTAACAAATGCCCAAAGGGATGTTCGGCATATATTCAAAATTAGGGGGATAACACTAAATGATAGGACCTCTCAGAAAATTAACTTTGACAATTTCTATAAATTAGTGTCTGGACAATTAGAGTCCACAGTAATAGAAAACCCAAATAGCATCGTTCATAAACCGGGTTCCGTATCTTTAGCTGTAGAGAGACAAAGACACACCGTGAGGTCAACAAAAAACGAAAACGTATTGACGAACCTGACGTGACTGATGATGAACCTATACGAAAACGTGCAAGTGTACCTTACGGTTATTGGCCCACGAATGAGCGAATGTGACTTGTATGAATGTCTCTTTCGTGCAATGAACCCCCGAACAATCATCGATTGTAAAAATATTTAATTTATTTATTATTATTCATTTATTTTTTAATTTATTTATTTTTAATTTATTCCTAATTTATTTTAATTTATTTAATTTATTCTTAACTTATTTTCGTTTGTTGTGCAAACAATATATAAATTAGTCATTTCAAGCCTTAATCTTATATCCCACTGATTTTTAACAATTTCGTTTACTGTGTAAACTCCGAACAATCAACGATTGTGAAAATATTAAAATTCCTATGAAAGTTCGATATTCAATGTATGAGTGTGAGTGTGTATGTAAAGCAAAGTCTCTATGGTATGCATTCATTTGATTACAAGATGTTAAAGTTTCAACATCCCGATAATATTTTAATCGCTGGTCCTTCACGGGCCGGTAAAACTTGTTTTGTAAATCGTTTTCTTAATGAACGTGATCAAATGTTTAGCATAAAGTTTAATGATATTGTTTGGTGTTATGGTGCAGTATTACCATAATTAGATGCAAATGCAAAAGTACGTTTTGTAGAGGGAATACATGACATGAATAATTTTGAAATTAAAGAAAACTCATTATTAATACTTGATGATTTAATGTCAGAAACTAATGGCGATATTGCTAATTTATTTACAAAGTATGCACATCATAAAAAGTTTACTGTAATATTTATTATTCAAAATTTATTTCCAAAAGGAAAACATGTACGTGATATTAATTTTAATGCACATTATATTATAGTATTTAAAAATCCACGTGATAAATTACAAATACAATAGTTAGCAAGGCAGATTATGCCTCGGTATAGTAAAGAAATCGTGAGTGTGTTCGAAGAAGTAACACGCGAGCCTCACATTTATTTATTATTTGACTTGAAATAAGAAACAAACGATGCATTGCGAATACGTACAAATATTTTTCTGAATGAAATCATGTATGTGTACGCCAACATAAAAGACATGCATACAGAATTTTTGTTTAGTCTGCATCAAGATGTTGAAGGTGAAACAACACTACAACACCCTTTGCAAATGCAGGAATACAAAACGAAAAGAAATTTTACAAAATGATTCAGGGGATTTAATAACAACAATATCTCAAGTAGCTTAAAACATAATAAAAGGAAACCCGTTTAAATGTTCGTCAGAAGCAACGTTTATGTAGACACAAAAAGATGTTACGTGCTCGGTCTCAGCAGCGTACTGCATTGAAGAAAAAGAAGTTGTTACTACAAAAAGGTGGTGCGCTTCTACCGTTAATCTTGGGACCACTTTTCACAGCAGTAGGAATCAGTATTTTTAGTCGTTATGTATGTCAGAATTACGTAAAATGATTTTAGTTCCGGAAAATGCTGTACATGAAATTCAATCGAATTTTAAATCCGTACATTGACATCAGCCACGTTTAGATGAAGAAATGAATAACATCTTAAAACGTCGTGAGATTAGTGTACAACAAAAGTGGAAATTATATCAACAAGCTTTGCATCGTTATTTACAGTATATATCTTCTTCACATAAACCTATTACTTTACCTATCATTCAAGAAGAAGAAGAAAAATAATAATAATAATAATAATAATAATCATCAGCTTCCAAAGAAGATAGCAATACTTCTATTTTACCATTTGTATAAGACATTTTATAATCAGTAGGGAAAACACTTTGTAGGAAAACAGATCTATTATTAAAACAGCTGACAAGTTCTGATAAAATTCAGTGGGATAAATCTGGTACTGTACGTGTTCATGGAAAAACAATACCAGGTTCAAATATTATAGATTTAGTAAATGATGTTCGTACAAGAAAATATTCAAGAAATCATATAGGTATTCATGAATTTAAAAATTTATTAAATCATAATGTTCCTAAAAAAATTATTGGTAGACCTATTAGCACACCAGCATCAAAAGTGAATAGTAATAGTAGTAGACAACGTATTAGTAAAGAAAGAAAATTTCCTAGTCCTGCGGTAGTAGCTAATTTATTTAATCACTGGAAAGAATATAGTATGTAAAGTGGCGAAGTTATCAAAAAAATATTATGATTATTCAAATCCTGATTCTTTATCAAGTATACAAACATTACAACGTAATACAAAATCATAAGTTAGATACAAGTTATCTAAAAAGAAAACTAAAAATAGTTAGCTTCTCAAGATGCTTATACATTACATGCACCAGCTCGTAAAATTTTTGAACGTGAAAAGTGTTATGTTAGTGCACCAAATGAAACATTACAAATGGATTTAGCAGATATGCAAAATATTGCAAAGTATAATAATAATTATCAATATATATTATGTTGTATTGATATTTTTTACGTTATGCATATTGTGTTCCCTTGAAAACAAAGAAAGGTCCTGAAATGGTAAAAGCATTAACAAAATTTTTTAAAAATTTCAAGTTATCTATGTTAAACGTACAAACAGATTTAGGTGGTGAATTTTATAATAGTAATGTAAAACAATTGTTTAAAGAATATGAAATTAATCATTATAGTGTTCATTCCGAAATTAAATGTGCGTTAGTAGAACGTTTTATAAGTACATTAAAAGAAAGATTGTATCGTTATTTTACTGCAACGAATACTTATCGTTATGTTAATGTATTAGATCAAATTGTAAAAAAATATAATCAATCATACCATTCAAGTATTAAAATGGCATCTGCACAAGTAAATGGTTCCAATGTGAATCAAGTGTGGAAACATATGGAAATAAAAAGAATATAACTTGTAAATTTAGTCCGGGTGATTATGTTCGTGTTATTAAGTATAAACATGTATTAGAAAAAGGATATTTACCTAAATGGTCACAAGAAATATTTATTGTTGACAAATGTTTTAAGTGAGATCCGGTCGCTTACAAATTAAAAGATTGGAATGGTGAAGAAATTAAAGAAATATTTTATGCACAAGAATTACAAAAAGTAATTATAAATTCAAAGAAAACAAATCTCATTGAAAAAGTATTGAAACGTAAAAATGGATTGATGGATGTAAAATGGTTAGGATATCCATCAAGATTAAATTCGTGGATTAGATTAGATTCTATTTAGTCTGCAAAATGAATTCGAACTTTACACACGACTTTTACGTTACTCTGCCTTCAAATGCAAGTAGCAATTTTTTGATAATAATACCACATCATCGTTTCGAGTTAAATTGGCACAACCTATTGATTTAAGTGATGGGGAATGGGGTGTTGCATTAACACAAATTAATATTCCGTGGAGTTTTTACAATGTTGGTGAAAATGAAGAAATTATAATTACTAGTGTTATCGATGATAAAGTTGAACGCCATCATGTTCCAATAACAGGGATATTATTCCTCAATTGAATCTATTCTACAGTTGATTCCTGAAAATGTTCGTATATTACACTATTTACAAAATAAAAATCAAATTGTTATTAAACATTCTTTGAAATTATGGTGTTACACCAGGACTACAACACATTTTTGGATTTAGTAATGAAAATACGCTTGATGTTAAAAATGTTATATACACAAAAGTTAGAAATGTTGATTTAATATTAGCACGTGGAAAATTTCGATGTGATTTACATTATAATATACCCAATACAATTAATGTTTGCATTGATATTGTAAAACAACAACAAAATATAGGACCATTAATTCGAAAACTTAGTGTAAATAATGTGCAACACGGTCATGTAAAATTTTTTTTCACACACCGCATTATGTTAAACTTGAAAAGAAATATTTTGATACGATAGAAATAAACTTAAAAGACGAACACGGGTTATAATTACCATTTCGTTTTGGAACTTCAAACCTAACACTTCACTTTAAACGAAAATGATTTCTGAAAGTATTGATGATAGTTTTTACATTACATTAGATTCAAATGCTAGTGCATATGTATATCCTACAAATAGTCCAACACATTTTATTAATCAATTAAAAAATAATATTCGTTTATCAGAATCCCATTGGCATGTAGGATTAAGTGAAGTACATATTCCATTAACCTGTTATAATGTTACCGAAGGTGAAAATGTTATATGGTACAAATTTTAAAATGGTGTTCCTATGAAAAGTAAAATTCTTGTTGGATATTATCCATCCATTCATCATTTACTAGAGGAATTAGACGCAATATCAAGTTTTATAAGTTTCAGTTTTTCAAATGTTGTACATGTTGAATGTGATGAACGTGTAGAATCAGTTACATTGTCGTCTACATTAGCTTTACAATTAGGTTTTTCCGTAAAATCAGATCTTGTTAAAGAATCTCGTGGATTCAAACAACCATACCTAGATGTCGGACATCCACATCAAATTTTTATTTATACAGATATTATACAATATCAATTTTTAGGTGATACAAAAGCACCATTATTACGTATAGCAAAAATCTCTGATATTAAATACGGAAAAGTTCAAACAATTACCTTTGAAGATATTCATTATATGCCACTTGCAAAATTTTGTTTTAACACAATTGAAATACTATTAAAAGATCATGCAGGGCGAAATTTGCCATTTCGTTCTGGGATACTGACCGTAACACTACATTTTAAACGCTCTCCTGCATCTGCTAAATAATAATAGTAAAAGATGAGAGCAAGACGTTTTACTTATCACCGTGGACGTGGAATACCATATTTTTCAGGACCTGTATATCAAAGGGGACATGGTATAGGTAGTTTCTTTAAAGGATTATTTCGGTTTGCTTTACCATTTCTTAAACAAGGTGGAAAAACTGTAGGACGTCTGGCATTACAAACCCTTATGCAAGTTGCGGGTTATGTATTAGAAAATCGACCATTTAAAGAATCTGTTGGTGCGCGTGTAAAAGAAGCTGATGATAGTTTAAGGACAAAAGCAATTAATAAAGTTGGACAGTTGCTAACTGGTAGCGGCAAGAGACGGTCACGCAAGAGGAAAGCTGCTGTAGTTGTAAAGTTTGGACCACCAACAAAACGTCAGCATATACACGACATCTTTTCATAATGGTGCTACTAAATTCAAGTAGTTTTGAATGTTGCACCAATGAATTTGATTTCTTTTCTATACCAATGACACAAACAGCTATTGAAGCAACTACAAATGCTGAATATCGTCCTATTTTTACATTAACCTCAGAAGGACCTATTGAATTTGTTATTCCGGGAGAAACAGGAGAATTTATTCATCCTGCATATCTATATCTTTATGTACGCTGTAAAATTACTAAAGCTGATGATACAACTTTAACTCAAGATGATACTGTTGCACCAGGAAATAATTTCTTACATTCTTTATTTAGTCAAATTGATATTTCGTTAAATGATAAATTAATTAGTTCTTCATCAGGATGTTATCCTTATCGTGCATATATTGAATCATTATTAAATTAGTCTTATGATGCTTCTGAAACACATTTAGCATGTGTCATGTGGCATAAAGATAGTGCAAAACATTTTAATAAATTAGATAATACAAATGCTGGTTTTCAAAAACGTGCTAATAAGGTGAAAAATAGTAAATCTTTTGAAATGTATGGACGTCTTCATACTGATATTGTAAGTTTAGATCGTATGCTCCCTAACAAAGTAAATTTACATGTAAAACTACGCCGTAGTAAAGATAATTGTTGCTTAATGTCTCCTGAAAATACAAGTTATAAAGTTGCACTTGAGGAAGTTATTCTTCATGTAGACGTATTGATGTAGCTGCAGATTTAGCTATGCAATTAAATACATGACTGGGTTCGGAAACGGTCAAGTTACCTCTGACGAGAGTGGAGACAAGATCTTATACTATACCTGCACAAGTAAAGTCTTACAACATTGATAATCTCTTCTTGGGTAATGTTCCTAAAGGCCTGGTTATTGGTTTCATCTCCAACACAGCCTTCAATGGGAAATCACATCTTAATCCCTTTGAATTTCGAAACTTTAACGTTAACAAACTGCAATTACAAGTCGGCTCAAAATCATTTCCTCCCACCCCCTCACCCCTGATTTTAATAAAAATTTATACCTTCTAAGCTCCTATACTTTGATTTCAGATCTAACAGTAAGTGCCATCTTGTGCTCATTGTAAAACGAATCAAATATTTTCTTTTATTTGTTACCTTTTTCGGTATGAGAAGACACAACCAAATAAATAAGTGTCCTGTGTGGTAGCTGAAACATAACTCTATCTTACAGTACAATATTTATAATATGAAACGTTTCATTGCGCAATAGTTAACGAAATAAGCTAAAATATGCACTGACTTCCGGGTGGTGATCCACCTTAATATCTATAATACTCACTATGAATCACAGATTACATAGCCTAATGGCAAGATTGGAAACTACATGGAAAAACATGCGTATCAAGTTCGTCGCCCTTGCAGCGACATTTACTCTCGCTGGCAGAATAATGTACCTACTCACCAGCAGTGTAACTAAAGATATACCACATTGACTTGACACTTACTCTTCCGTTCCAGGCGCTGCTATCGGCTGAAGGAATTCCACCCCCTTCCGCTAAGATTCTTTCGCTTAGCAACAGCGGGACCCTTATTGGCTCAACGCGTGGGTGTGTCGGGGTGTGAGCTTTAGTTCGCATTTTTGCCACGGCTCAAGACATTTTGGCAGCACAATATCCACCTAAAAAATTCACCAATATAAGCAGTAGATCCATAGGCATAGACTAGTTACCAACATTATCAGTGTATCCATACAGCACCTTGACGTAGTTTATAAATAATATTTGCTATTAAATTCAAAATGCAAATATGATGTTCTTCTAGTAGTCCTAATTTCCTATCTTTATTCATCCGATTATTTTAATCGAAGGTCATATTAATAAGAGTTGAAATGTGGTTATGTGTACCATATTCGTATAATTTTATCTATTTAGAAATTGGAGACACTTTTTTCACTCTATGCTTTAAGTACGAATATATATATATATATATATATATATATATATATATATATATATATATATATATATATATATATATATATATATATATATATATATATATACGCAATAAACACAATTAAAATATAATACTATCCCGCTTTCGATCGGAATCATAGTAAAACTAAAAATTTCCAAATTAAGGCTGCTAGAAGGTAATTATAGCTATTTAACTTTAATTAATGTTAGGTAACTATTAATACTTTAGTTCTAAATATATACATTTATTAAAATTTCATTTAAAATTCTCTTATATCTTGTTTGAGTGCATTGTATTGCTCTTCTTGCGTATAACACAGGTGTCTTTACCAGCGGCGCAAATCTGTCTTCAATATAGGGTGGGTGGGGCGGGAAAGACAGTTCCCATATTTTTTTCTAAGCGAGGTTCAAAATATTTATGAAGTTGAAAAACAATGCTGTGGAGGATCAGGGGAGCAGAGTTGCCTTCAACATTGGGAGGCCGGCAGATTTGAGGCTTATTCTGGGGAGACATCAATTTCATTGCACTTCCTTTGTGGCAATCAGACACAAATCATCACATTTCTAACCGAAAAACACATTTCAAATCAGATTATTGGGAGACAGCCCCCCTCAGTTTTAAGATTGGAGAGGACATGTCCCTCTTATTCCCCCGGGATTTGTGCCAGTGGTCTTTACATTCCCAGCTCGCAGGACTGTTTATTTATTTTAAATTTCTCTGTTTGCTTAAAAAGTAATCGTTGTAGATTTTGTCTTATTCTCTCTCCCTAAGTGAGAAATCAATAAATTTCCTAACAAAGCTTGACAAAAAATGTTAAATGTGTTGAAAACTTACCGGGAAGCGCGATGGTAAAGCGTTCACGTCTAGTGCATGGATCTCTGGTTCGATTCCAGCAGTGTTGGGTAAGTTACTTGTAAAAATGTAACGCGTTACAAGTTACTTTACATTCTCTAACATGTAACGCGTTAGTAACGCGTTACTTGCCTCAAAAATGTAACTGTTACTTTACTTCGAAAGTAACGCGTTAGTTTTAGGTCCGAAACTTTGAGTATGTGAAAAAATCTTATTACTTCAGTTTGCCGTACTACTATTACTACCGCTATTATTTTCTTCTTCTTCTTCTTCTTCTTCTTCTTCTTATTATTATTATTATTATTATTATTATTATTATTATTATTATTATTATTATTATTATTGCACGTTCTGAATCGATTATGTAAATGCAAGGACAAATTTTTACTTGACAGCTATATGAACATTTTAATGTAATGTAACATTAACTAATATGCCATACTGCGTTACTCGTAGGGATGGGCACGAGTGAGTTCGACTAAGTTCTCTTTGAAACTCGATTCGACTGGAGACAGACATCTTTGAGCTCGATCCGAGAACTTGGCTTGAAAACTTTCCTCCAACTCGACTCGAATTCGGGTCGAGTTTCGAGTCGAGTCGAGCCAAATCTGGTGTATAGTTTCGAGTACTCTCTTCAAGTATCTTACATAGACAATATAATTATTATCAATTGTACTACTACTACTACATCTTTTAAATTATTATTATTATTATTATTATTATTATTATTATTATTATTATTATTATTATTATTATTATTATTATTATTATTATATTAACAGTGTGTATGAACATGAAAGATAGGCGGTCTGAATACTAAAAAAGTAGTTGATTGCCAACCTCGGTAGTCGTGAAGTCTAGGAGTAAAGGACATTGTTCACGAGCATCTGAATTTGGGTTGAGGGTCTAGGTTGAGTATTCGGGTTCGAGCCAATCATTGTTAAAAGTTATAGGGCACTGGCCAAATATCTTCAAAACTTTTCGGCCCGGGTTTAGAATTGTCAAGGACTCGAGCAACTCGGCTCACAGCTCATTCACTATCGACTCAAACCGAGAAGTGAGACGAGCTAACAGCTCACCCAACCGAGTCGGCTAGAGTCCTTCGCTCAGTTGAGTCGAACCGAGCAGATGGCTCAACCCAACCAAGCCAGCTCGAGCCGATGGTTCACCCCAAGCGAGCCGGCTCGAGCCATCGGCTCAGTTAAGCCGAGCCGAGCTAAGATTGTTATAAAAATCTCTTGTAGTCTCGCTATCGATTCGAGACGAGATGCGAGCAGTGTCCCCTCTCGTGAGCAACACTAGAAGTATTCCATATTTCTGCTTAGCTTACATTTCTCATGGCTTTCGCTTCCCAGTGTAATCAGCCCATGATTTCAAAACGAGTTTAAACGAGCGAGCCATTTATCAAACTCGACTCGACTAGAAACTCAACGCCAAAAACAGTGAATCGGCTCGGAGCTCGACTCAAAACTCGACTTGGATTGGAGTCGAGTTTTAGCTTGACTCGTGCCCATCCCTATGCGTTAGAAAAAATGGTTGCTTCTTATTATTCTGCTAAACTAATTATATAGTAGTAACAATGTTACTATGTAAAATTAAAGATACAGAATATAGAGAAACATTACACTACAACTGACAAAATGAGAACACGTGAACTGGGGGTGAATCAAAACTTGCCAATAACTCTAAAATCGATACATGCTTTTTAAAGCTAGTTATTCCAAACTCTATAATTTACGGGACTTTAGGATACGGAAACTGATCTAAAATAACTCTAATATTAAATACCAGCAACATTACATCAATAAAGTAGACCTGCTCATCAGAACACAGTTTATTCGTATTAACCCCTTACTGTATGTCGTTAATTGTGGCACCCTAGTTGATTTTAAATACTTCCCGCCGGGGCACCACTTTACTTTTAAATTCTGTTCACCATTATCTTCAGCTTTTAAGAAAAAATATTCCTTCCAAATGTTCGAACGGTAAAATATTTTCCTTTATAATCTTTATAAAATATATCTTAAAATATCTTAAATATATCTTAAAATAGCTTAATATATCTTAAAATATATCTTTATAAAAACAACATCAATCAAAGTAAAATAGACTACCAGTACCATTGCACTCGTAGTTCACTCACTGAATGTATTGATTTGGAGCTGGTGCTTGCAATCATTACACGTGATATTCCTGAGGCTGTCCTCATCTTCCAGAAACAGCAAGTGGCACTATATTTTGTTATATAGATAAATGAATGAAATTGTATCTATGCATGTATTTGCAAGCCTACCAACATAAAATTTGTAAAGCGAAACGGGGAAATGCACATCGAGATTTCCCGTTCCGCCTTACATTAGGATGGAAAGTGATAACAGTTTTAGATGCAAATTTCATTGCTAGAGGTCTTAAGGCGAAACGGGAAAAGGCGAACAATGCAGGAATCGTCGGTCACTGACATCTTTCATGCTCCATTGTTCCATTCTGAGAAATATACTTACAGGAAAGAAACATTTGTTTCCGAAAAAAATATACATATATTGTAGTTAATCATCCGAAATGTAACGCGAAAAAAACTAACGGAAACTAGGTACGTTACTTAAAAATTTGTAACGCGTTACCGTTACAGTTACTTTGGAAAAATGTAACGCGTTACTAGGAAACGTTACTTAAAAAGTAACGCGTTACAAGTAACGCATTGCTTGCGTTACGTTACTTCCCAAGACTGCATTCCAGTTCGCGCCAAGTTAACTTTTTGGTGAACAAACACCGCGTGCAAGAATGTTCTCAGGATTCTTCCGTTTCCTCACCATTAATACTCATCTCATCATGATTGCATGTCTTGGCGCGGACATTTCTGCCAGAATAATTTAAGATAACATTCAACTTGCGAAAATCTACATAGATGTAATAATTACTTTTGCGTTGCTTTGGAATCCGCAAATTCTGTGGACATTATTACGCAATGAAGCTCCTGAGTCCGTAGTGATGGAGCTCTAGTATTTGTATAACAGAAGTAAATCATGATTAGGAGAAATTGACGATTGTAAATAAGAATCATAATTACTGCAGTTCCTTTTATTTAACATTAGTACTATGCACTTATTACATAATTACAATGCAACTTAAAAGAGCAATCATAATTTTACTATTTCCGCCTTATTCTTTCTTTTATTTTTCATTCTTCAATTTACAGATACAAAAACTTTATAAATTTGTCTACGTTTTCCACGACATCCAGTTAAGTACTGATAATTTTAAAGTGGAAATAAGATTGTAATACAAATACAAATCCCATTAAATAGGATACAAATCTGTACATTCCACAAACAAATGTATATACTCAAATATTTATAAGATGTATAGCGTACAAAATACTACACACTTTTAACTCAGCAAAGGATAGAAAATCATGGAAATAAACACGAAAGAAAGCAAACCATCAATTTCCATTAGAGGCAACGGTAACAAAAATGTATAAACCAAGAATTACTTTTTGTTCTCAATTTTTGTATAAGGATGAGTCATAAGTCTAGCAATATTCTGGTACACAGTCAGATTAATATTCAAAGTAGACCTATAGCTCCTCAAGTTAATTATCTGGAGCTACCTTCTTGCTAGTTCCTGGTTTCCACGTCGATAACCCGGAATAGCTAAATAAGAATATCATTCATATGGGGTAAAGCCCATTACGCTTAGTTTTGTAAGCAGTGACAAACACAATACATGCACCTATCTACAAACTTGTATAATTGTAGAAATAGGCTTGTAATCTAACGATAAATGATTAATATTGGTTACAGATTTCATACATAAAATAAAGAATATTATTTTTTTGTCAATAATGACCGCTTCTGTCGTACAGACTGTACAGATACGTCTTCTATTCATGATTAAGGGACTGTGAAGTAGGTGGAGACAACCGATTTCCTTTTATCTCACACATAACGTAGTTGAATCGGAAACACTGGTTCAAGTCCTGAAGATTAGTGACTGCGAGCATTAATGCTGACATTCACATTGTTGTCACTATATGTGATACAAGGACGCGAAGACTTAAAAGCTTCTAGGAGTAACAACAGAACAGTTATGGTTCTTGTTTCCTTCACGTGAGGGGGAACCAAAAAATAAGGTATTTGTGACTCATCGCATTCTCTCAAATGCAGAAATAAGAGCTTTGACGTTTATTCCACCCAATTAATGTTCAGGTTTCTGTATAAGCTTAATGCTTCTGTTCACTTCTGTTACTTGTCAAAATAAAGAGCTAATAAAAATAAATGAGATAACAAAGAGATAAAAAGAGAATGAGATATATGTATTTAAATTACTTCGTGGGATTCGATTATGGTAACTTGTCTTTTTTCTGATATCATTATAATCTTGAAATATAAGATTAGCCAATATTCGCTATTTTTATTTTAACACATCACACAAAGTAACTCTATTCGAGATTATGAGGGTGTTTAACCACTTTTGACTCATTCTATTGAACTTAGTATTGACAGAAAGTAATTAAGGACATTCATATCTACTTATGTATGCTATGAGGCGCGTCTCTTAATTATCCATATAGCTCAAACACATCTGTTATAGACTTTAATAACTAGTTCAAAGTGAACATACATCTGGTGTTGAAAGGTTCAAGTATCAGCAATTCTCTCATTATGTCATTCAAATTATCGGACCGATTAACCAGCCGTCGACATATAGTAGCCAAAACGTTGTAAGATATTAGAGTAGGTTTGTTTTATCTTTTCACACTTCCCGCTAGTGCACTTGGTTTTCCTTTAAAGAATTTTCTGCTAGCACTCACGTGAACGTTTCAATCCAATAGACGTCTTATTGCTCTTGTCGTAAAGGTGACGTTATTTGTCAGTCAGCTCATCAACTGAGGTCATTGCTATTTGGCGGGTATTTGAAGTGCTCAGTTGCCACACGCGAATAGGTGTGCTACTGTGATTTGTAAGTGGTCGCGTTTTGCTGTATTTCCTAGTGTATTGTAACTATCAACTTAACCGTGGTGTGACAACAATGCGTTTGCAAACAAATCCACCCTATAGGCGGGAAGCGTCCCAAGATGAAACAAACGCACTCTAAAGTAATTCCATAGGAGTTGGCCACATCAGTCATACAGACTTAACTTGTCTTCGCCTAACTTCTACATATTTGATCCAATGAAGGAAATCTTATTGGACAGAAGAGCCCTCTACCAACAGGAATAAAGGGTAAAAGTCTCGGCTCGTTTCGATAATAAGCGTATTTCATTACAATTCTTCGGAAGAGTTTAACTTGAAGATCTAGAATTATAACGAAATTTCAGGGACTGGCAAAGAAAAATCATGTGCTTCCAGAATACAGAAGCTTATAGTCAGGTGGCAAATATCTGCTGCCGTAGCAGAAGACTAATAGAAAATAGCACATTAAACTTCAGTCCATACTCTACAGTTATCAAAATTCAATCAGTCACATCAGAACTGAAATAGTGATATATGGGTGTATTGTACCATGTCAAAGACAATGGTAATTATATTCTGTACTTACAACCAGTAGTGTGTAGTTTGGTATATGTTGGAATTATTTATCCTTTTCAGCACCGAAGCTATATGAGGCGTAGACCTACAGTGGAAGGTGAAAACCGAACCACCATAATGTGTTCAAGTTTCAAATCTTTTCCATGGGAATACAACACAGTATTAATCATGTTATCGAATAGACCAACAGGCAAGCCAATTTCAATTCTAGATTTCAATACTTCTTGAAAGAAATGAATTGCGAGTAAGTGAACGAAATCTAGCGACGAAGATAACAGCGTTTATCGAAATCGTTTTAAATACTAACATTTAATTCTAGACGCAATAAAAAGGGTAACTGGTAATTTCCCATTGCAAATAATCCAGTTTTCAATATTTAGTTTCGGTGGATAATTATGTGACAACAAAATAAAACAAAAGGAACATATGGGACTAGGATAGGAATTGAGAATAGTATCCATCTTATCGTGCCGGTGTGATACCTAATTCGTTACTCAACTAGTCCTGGATCATGAACACATAAACTTTTAAATACCAATTTCACCGTAACAGTAAACCGCAGACCATAGTCCGAGTCTCGACTCCGTTCCCCTACTTTCGAAATTCCATTCAATTCGCAACAAATGAGGATAATGTAACGAAAATTCTATTGTCCCCTCCTTTCTGACAAATCACAGTACATGCCGTTGGATAATGAAGCAAAGACTTCAATGTATTTCACTTAAAACTGATTTGAAGAACGAGATTAAAAACATAATATGTTTGTAACCTCATCGTCAAAAGTACCTTTACATCGCCGTGACGGGTAAGTGACCGCGCAGTACTCTAAGGAAGGGATGCTTGCATAAGAATTTGTGATTAATTTTGAAGAGTTTTTGACTAAGGAAATAACGTAGGTATAGGAAGTAAAGACACAGACTTCAAGCATCAGTACACTGTCATCTCTGAAAAGATTTGAATTCTCAGTTTTTCAATTTATTGCCTTATATATTAAGTTAAACACATCTGTCACTCATAGCGTAGATGATCTTACTTTTTAAAATTGCCTCTGTAGCCTATTTGTCCATACATTAATCTCTAGATATGATGTAGATAGAAGGGAAAGAAAGAGATACATCTGTAAGATTTATATAATTCACTAATAGACTATAGGGACCGACTGAGCTAATTACTGATACTAGCGCTTTTACTCTTTAGAAATTTACTACAACATGTTCGCAGGACACTTTTCTAAGTCCTAAATCTGTGCGTGAATTATTTAATTTGCCTCACTGTAATTATTTGAGAATGGAAACTGATTACGCTGAACGTGAATATGTTTTGCTGTCATTAAACTTTTGGCCGTAATAAATGTAAATAAGGTTCTTATTATTATAAAAAAAAGACAGAATTATTTATTCCGTGTATAGAACAATATAATACAATAACTAAGCTACATCATAATCACTAACGCCCGCAGGACTTTTTCCAACTGGGAGGGGAGGGGCAAAAGACCGATATAGAGTTTTTCGTTTCATTCTCTATATATATTAAGTTAAAAGTCATAACATTTATCATTGATAGCGTATATCGTCTTTCCTCGCTGTAGCCTATTAGTCAGAACATTCATCTCCAGACATGATGTTGAAAGAAGAGAAAGAAAGAGATATGAACCGTGGCGTAACTAATTTTACTGCTCCCTGGATCGATCGATCATCGACTTACTCATACCCGCCCCTGCCCGAAGCATTTAAGCTGCTGCGTTATATATACGGTTTCATGTCAGAAGGGCCAAACAAAAGGGCAAAGACAGAAAGACCCGAGTCAATACGGCCCCGCTACAAAAGAGCCCGAGTCAAAACGATCCCACGTTCAAAGGGCCCGGGTCAAAAGGTCTTCACAAGAAAAAGGCCCGAAACAAAACGCCCATCGCAAAAGGGCCCGATTCAAAAGGGCCTCGCTACAAAACGGCCCGAGTCAAAACGACCCCAGGACAAAATGGCTCCACAACAAAAGGGCAGGGGTCAAAAGGGCCCCAATCGAAATGACCCCTAGGCAATGCACACACTTCTCCCAGTGCTTCCGCCATTGTTGGAATCACTTCTGGAACGCAGTTTTTGAAGTGTTGAGCAACCATGCCGTAGCATTGCGCATAATGTCCTCTTTTGACTCATCAAAAGGGCCGGGTTAATGAGTCCCGCGACAAAATTGCCCGAGTCAGAAGGAACCTGCGTCAAATGAGCCCGGGTCAAAAAGGCCCTGCTACAAAAAGGTCCGAGTCAAAAGGGACCAGGTCAAAAGATCTCCGCAACAAAATGGCCCGAATCAAAACGCCTCTCATAAAAAGTGCCCGGGTCAAATGGACCCCACGACAAAAGAACCCAAGTCAAAAGGGTCTGCATCAAACGGGCCCGTGTCAGAAAGAAAACCCAAAACAAAAGGGCCCGAGTCAAACGGGCCTGCGTCAAAAGGTGTCCGCAACAAAAGGGCCGAGTCAAAAGGCCCGAATCAAAACGCCTCTCATCACAAGGGCCCGGGTCGAAAGTTCTCCGCAACAAAAAGGCCCGAAAATCGCTTGTTAACACAACGCGAAAATTTGCGATTTAGGTGGCGATAATAAACAACAATTATAAAGACTGCATTTTTGCGGTACGTTACTATACTCAGAATTTTTGCCAAGTTTGGTACGGAATGACAACCAACGTCAGTAACAGAGGCGACTCTTGAGGGAAGTGACATTGGTAAAAATTAACATTTTACGAATGCAATCCACGAGTAGTTAACTGCGCAAAGGTATGATGGAATTTTATTTACGGTTGAAAACATTAATGGTCCCAAAACAAAAGTTCAAACAAAACACATCAACCACTTTTTGTTCATTGATATGTATATTTTGACGATTATACTTATTATTGTATTACTGTTATTATTATTATTATCATTAATAATAATGACAATATACAAGGTCAGTGGTAGCACATGCCTTTAAACCAGTATATGCCACTGTTTCAAACTATGAACTCTACAATAAATTCGTCGTCTAAGGATCATTTTATGTTACTCCCTCCCACTCTCCCAAGGTGTGCAAAGGTGTCTTACCCCTTACCCCAAAGCATGGAAAGCAAACAATATTTTCGCAAACACAGCCAAGAGCAGAGACGGAGTGACACAAAACGCACACAGCTCGCTATATAGCTGCAAGAGATCCATGGGTAATTATAGTTGCCCTCTTGTTACAAGGCGTTCAGTCAAGGCGCACCTATCAAGGTTAGTTCCGGCAGTAGAACACGCAGTTGACTTAGAAAACACGTGCAGCATGCAACTAGTACCATCTGTTTACCTTTCACGAATATTTTTCACCTTCATGCGTACAGGTCACGTATTGCGTAATTTAATTGACATGCTGTGACAAGTATATATTCCCTGAAATGATATGAGTACTCAAAAGGCAAAAATAAGTAACTATATTTCTTTTCCTTTTTCTATTAGCCAGTGGAAGTTTTATGGTTCTTTCAACATCCTTGTAGTTTGCTTAGGATTCACTTCCTCTTTTTAGTTGAGCTTTTGGTTATGAATATCACCGCGGCAAGTCCTGGTTCTTATGATAGTGGCGTATTTTCGCCCGGAGAAATTACGAAAATAATAAATAATGTAGACTCCGATGCTTTTGAAACGGACGATAAATGTAGTTTGTAGGAAGATTCTAGCATCAATTTATGTGACACAGATACCTCTTTCTATTTAAAAATATTGTGTGGTATACAATATGCGGAATTCAAGACAGCTGCCATGATGTACATTAAATCATTTAACGCAGTTTCTACACCAATGCCAAATTGTAACATTTGCTTTTCTTCCATCTGTGCGTCTCTTTGTTACTGCCCTATCATGATACATTTATCTATTAGATACATGTCAAACATAGCACACTCTGTCTCAAACAGATGATGTCTCAAAAATGAGTTCACTTTCTCATTTGTGGGAATATTCAAGCCTAAGCTGAAGTGTAAAATCATAACCTTTTACATTTAAAACAATATTGTGTGATATGCAATATGGCGGAATTCAAGATACCTTCCATGGTGACCACACTTCAAATCAATGCAGTTTTTGCAATAATATTAATTGTATGTAACATTTATTTTCCCTCCGTCCACGCATGTCGTTATTATTGTTCTGTACCAATACTTTTCACTAACCCTGTATATAGTCTTGCTGTACTGTACTGTGGAGTTACAACCACAGTTATTTGCTCAATTATCAGTTTTTTACTGAAAGAATGTGGGGATAGCACTTCGCATGGCAAGAGAGAAAGTACGTGGGGACCTGAGTAGTACAGCGCTGAAGTAATTAATTGGGGATGAATGAAATGAAATGCATGTTTTCTTATAGAAGAGATCACAGAGACGCAAAGGTTAGGAAAGGAAAGAGTTTTACTTTACCTCAGCCATTTCGATATGATGAGCCTCTTCAAATATCGGGTGAAGCCTTATCCTCCAATCCGTTGAGTGGTTCTGTCTGGTATCGATCCTGGACCTCACGTTCGAGAGTGAAGAACCTCTCGACCTCAGGGCAACAGCTCCCAGATGTCCTGGCCTCTTCGGAATGACACCTCTGTCATTCAATGGATGGTGAGGGCCCAGGCGTGCCGACCGTCTCTCAATTGCTGCTAGGACGACTCTTCTGAATAGGGGTCCAAAGTGTGTTTCTGGCGGCTTCTGTTACACTTCTCACCTGGAGGGTCCCGTGTCCCCTGGTTTTGTTCTACTTCCTTGCTTTCGCTTCTTCCTGGTGCTCCGCACGTGGGTGACTAGCTCATCACAATTATCTTGGTCAATAGGGAAGTTTGTTAATTCCTGAAACGGCGTGGTTGAGTTTGTTTTGATGAAGTTACGGAAACTAGGAAGAGAATGGTAAGCATGAATTTGTATTGGGATGAGGTGACAACATAGGGAAGTCTCTTCTTTATTATTTAATAATTACAATTTCTTGTTTGAAGAACAATAACAACATAGAGGGAGAATTCAAAATAGGCGCTAAGTCTGATATCTCTACACTCCCTGCTCTATTTCTCCACGACGATTTTGAAAAAAATTCGGAGTGTTCTCCTGGAGAAGAGTGTTGATGACCCAAAGATGCTGTAGTAATTCTCCAATGTCCTTAAGATGGCGGTCAGGTATGAATTAATTATAATATGTTGTCGAAGGTTGCCCTCTGGCGGACGCTCCCATTACTACGTAGAAACTGAAGATGTAGAAGGATAGAATTCAAGGTTGTGCTGATTCAGATTTTATTTTACATGAAGGAAACAAAACGAATTAGTTCATAGTACTTCAGGAAGTGTGGTGTTATGCAATCTTGATGGGAGGTAAGTGTAATAATTTTAATATGGGATTATTAATATAGATTATGGCTGAGATACAAGTAAGGGGTTAAGTGGGAAGGAAAAAATGACATTTGAAAGAAAAATTAATTGTAACTTGCTTATATACAATAATTATATGATTCCTTAACCTAATTGTGATCTATAAAATAAATATATGAATATATGTAATATAATAAGATAAATTATAAATAATGAATAACATATAAGATAAATAATATATATATATATTATACATATGCAAAGTAAAATATCTCTAAATTTAGGTATTCGTAAAAGTTTGTGTTAGTTAAAATTGATATTCGTGGGAGTGTTAGAATATGGGAGGATACAATTAGATTAACTAACTTGGTTAGTAGCATTTCCTCTACTAAGTGCCTGAAAAGTCCGATATACCGCGGACTACTCGGTAACGGTATATGAAGAGTAGCACTATTCCAGATTAGTTAAATGACTGGGATACCACGGACTAAAATACGTTACACATAAGGGATGTAATTGTTTAAATACGATGCTGAGATATTTCTCGGAGTAAGTTCTAGCGTGGAGTGATGCAAGTCTTGGCGTGTTTCTGTCGAGGCGTTGTTTCTAGCAGTAGCAAACAAAAATCTTGGAAGAGTACGATGAAGAGATGATGGTTTCTTTTGTAGTAATCGGAAGAATTTTATTAACACAAATAACATGAGAACTAGGGTTATAAAGATGTGCAGGTCAGGAATTCCTAAAAAGCTTTGAAACGCCGAAGATAATTCCATTGCTCTCACAGGCTTGGAACAAAATAGCAGAATTAACATTTTGTTTTGTTTGAGAACGTAAATTACGTAAATGGTGAGTATTAATTGACAAAGAAAAATGATTCCGGGAACAAACCAGTCATGTTCAAAGATAGGACGTTCAAATGATGTTTCAACCAATGAAAGAGGCGTTACATTCATGTGGCTAACAGATGAAATCCATAAATCATTCACTAATGTATTGGCATTAAAGAAAACATTGGGTTTGAATTTATGTCCAACGAGAAATAAAACATTGTTTACAATCATTGCCGGAAATAAATGTAGAAGTTTAGGTTTTGATAAATCATTATCGAAGCAGGGAAAATTTGTTTTTACAAAGAGATGCTGAGTGACTTCCAATTTGATGTTACACGGTAGAGTTATTTGTACAGCACCAAAATTCAAGTGATCAGGTAATGAGAGGTTGGTTAGGATACTATTATTCCATAGGGTAACAAATTTTGGAGGGTGCGTTAATAAGTATTCGTGGTCATCAAATTCCATTATTTAAACTGTTGTGACTGATTCACATCGAAAATCGCAGGTAGAAGTAATGTCCTTTACAGTTTGTCCTCTATATCCGTGCGTAATACATTCTGTTTGGCGAGAATTTGTAATAACGTGGTTAGGAATTTTACATAAGCGAGTAGTACGAAACTGGCAACCAAGCATATCAGATCCTGTTATGGGAATTATAGTCTTTCTGTTTTGAACAGCTACAATAGCAGGTTCGAAATTGACGACACATGTCTGGTTTCTAATTGCGAACGGTATACTTTTTACAGAAAAAATTTCAAAGCTAGAATCTTTTTCCAGAATAGGAATTTTCGGTTGCAAATATATGTAATTTTCTGTTATAGAGCATGACAGCGTTGAAATAGTGTAATAAATTTCTAATAGGTTTCTATCAATGGCTAAAACGAACCCAGATTTAATAAGAGTAGATTCTAAAGCTAACAGTTTGTGCATCAAGAACATCATATGGTATAGTATTGGCATTGAGTTTGCCATCTCTACAGCTTTCTACTAATAAATCATATTTATAAATTTCCAAAAATTTCAAAAATTGTGCCGTGATTTCATAAAATTCGGAGATAAAAGCATACGATTCAGCCGTCACTTTAGAGTCTAGCGTGTTAAGAGATTTGCCTAATCTTATTTTTTGTTCTACGATGTGTTGGGAAAAATTTCTAATTCTCTGGAAGTTGTTTTGAATTTGAGCATGAAAATTTGAAAGTTCTTGAGATGAGTTCTGTAAGAATGTTATTTTAGCATTAATTGTTTCTGAACTTGCAATACAGTTCCTTCTAACTTTTCTTCCTTTTGATGCAAAGCATCTACAGTTGATGATTCAGCTACATCACAACAATATCCTAGAAGATTGCCAATAAAACCCAATAACGCTCTCTTAGATTTCTTGGGTGCCGGATTATGAAACATAGGTTTCGGTATATGCAAAAAATTTTCAAAATGTGATTGTGTAATTGCTTAAGCGTATCTGCGGCTTTGCATACATCCATGTGATAATACTGTTGTGTATTGCAGTGTAAAAATTTATACAACGTAGAAGAGTTTAATTTTTCCGGGAACACAAAACTGATATTGAAGGTTAATGGTACTGAGTGTTGATAGGTGACCATATTAGTTAACTTTTTAAAATAAAATCCAGACGAAATACTGAATTCTAAAGTTGCTACTGTAGTGACAGCAGTTATCGTTACAAAAAGCAGAATGAGATTTTGCCTGCAATAAAGTGAGAAAAGTGGCACATTAGAATAGAAATCATGCCTAGTTCTACAATTAAATATAGATTTGAAGCAGTATTCTTGTGTTTACTGCTTAACTCCATGGTGAAGAGCTATGAGCAATAATAAAACAATATTAAAATTATCTACTATATACAGCACTAGAACCATCTGAGTGCTTCTTTCCCTTATTTCGTCTAATATGTACATATACATTTTTATTTATTTATTTATTTATTTATTTATTTATTTATTTATTTATTTATTCCCATGTTACTTGAAGGTTCACTGACAGTGGAAAAAAACGACCAACAAAAAGGTCAAGAAAGAATATGAAACATATTCAAAAAACACTTGTCATGCAACCCACTACTCATACACAACAAATAATACTCAAATGAAAGGATTATAAAAATATCCCATAGAAACTAAAAAGTAGTTTCAAAATTATCAAAAATAGAGTATCAATACTTTACTGTACATTACTAACGTATCGTAATAATAAGATTAGCTTATTCAATCATATGCTCAAGCTTACTTTTTTTTACACCACAGGAAAATATCCATGCATCAAATGTTCGTAGATTCGTTTATTCTGTACATCGTAAACACAAAAAATAATATTATCTATGGAATCCAAATTTTCCTCCAAGAAATTTCTCACAATTCTTAAGGCTATGTGACATGCTGGTGTTTTAGGTTATAAAAATGCACCTGTTGAAATGGTGGGCAATGCAACTGTACGAAAATCATTGTTTAAAACACTAAATAAGATTTTCTCGTAACAAGACTGTAATGATTTACTATTTTCACCTTTAGGTCCACAAGTGTGTATTACGTGTTTAGCTGGAAGATTGAACCCTTCTGTAATTATGCACGAACCTTCTTTTAATTTCCCAATGCGTGCACATTCTTGAGTTAATTGTGGCCCTGCTGCTAAGTGTATTGCCCTGTCTGCGCCGCCTATAGGTAATAAATCCGTGTTGCATGGGTTTACAATGGCATCGCCCTGGAGTTCTACAATGCTTCCATGGTACAAAGCTACTTTAGAATTGATCTCAGTGTTCACACCAAATTTTGAAGGAACTTTAGGTGCATTATGTAGCGTACGTCTGGCTGTGAAATCCCACGCCGGTAAATGGAGCATAGAAATGGCATTAACGATATTTAGGCACGTGTAATTGTCAGTTTGATCATCTTTTTCTTCCTTTCCCTCTTTCCTTCCAGTGAATTCAATAATAAACCTAGATGTTGGTAAGCCTGTTTCGTCTTCATCATTCCGTGGAGACAGCTGATTCCGTTCCTCCTCATCTTCTGTACAGTTCTCTTCAGGGGGTACGTTCTCTCCTTGAATGGCTGAGTCTCTGGCTTCAATATCGTCACTGGTGGGAGGCTTCTTGCGTTGATGGTCGTGATCTCCTAACTCGTCCAGAGGCGACGGAGGGTAATATTTCTTAAGACGGTTAACCGTAATGGAGTCTATTTTCTGTCTTCATGTGCCAGTAGTGAATTTAACGAAGTAACTATTTTCGTTATTCTTGCCCTGTATCTCACCTGGTCCAATGTATTTCCCAGTGAAAGCACGTGTCTGGCCCCGTTTCATTTTGTCTACATATATCCAAACAAGATCTCCCTTCTGAAATTGCACTTGTTTATGACGCTTGTCATATGATTTTGCAGAAGTTTGGAACCTTTTGAATAATTTTTCAGCAGCCTGCTCTCGAATATCATTAAGATGAGATAGCCTGACTGCGTTGTCTTGAAATTGACACTGTGTTTCAAACATAGCTTGATGTATTAACCTTGGTTTGAAACCATGGAGTAATTCAAAACTGGAGTGTCCCATACTTGTGTTAATAGAAATATTATGGCTAAATGTAACCTTGGGAAGTAACTCCACCCAGTTTTCTGAATTATCTGGGTCAATATTGAGCTTCAATTTTTGTTCCAAATTACGTATTGTTACCTCAGCAAGCCCAATAGAAAAATGTGCTTTCACGTCTGCAAATTTCAACGTAACACCACAAATATTGCACAATTCCTTAAATATGGCGCTTGTAAAAGCAGCTGCCCTGTCTAGGCAGAGTTCATAAAATAACCCATATTTTAAAATGACGTCATTAAAAAGGAATGATGCTAAAGTGTTGGCAGTGGTGTCTGGAATAATAGCTGTTATACAAAATCTTGTGGCTTCGTCCACACAGAATACAAAATATTTGTGTTTCAAAATATTGTTAGTGCAATAAGGCCCAGCTACATCTAAATACAGTCGGTAAAAGGGCATAACACTAGGGTGAGTTTGCAGCTTACCATAACTCAAACCAACTCTTTTCTTTAACATTTGGCAGTGAAGGCATTCTCTACAGCGTCTATATACAAAGCGCTTCATGTCAGGAAAATATACACTGTTAACTAATAATTTATGTTTTACTAAAAGCAGAGTGATTGGCTCCCAAAATCTCCTCATGACACTTGTTAAAAACTGTTTCCCGCAATGACAAAGGAATGACAAGCAAGTAGTTCATACCCATAGGTGTTTTATTTTTTCTGTAAAGAATGTTATTGCGCAATTCGTAACAGGAAGCTTGTCTTTCTAACTGATTGTCTTTAGATTTGCCCTCAAGCCAGTCAATAATGTGCCCAAGGACATTATCTTTTCTCTGAGCTTCGCTAATATTAACATCGGTGTTATCTTCTAGAAAAAAAAACACAGGGGTCCTCTGAACTTAACTTTTCATCTTCGAGATCTCTTTTATTGGAAGCAAAACGACTGATGTTATCAGCTTCTATATTAGCGGTTCCTGAGACATGAGATATTGTAAAGTCAAATTGTTCCAGTTGAGAAAGCCACCGAGCTAGCTTGCCACTAACATTTTTAGATTGTTTTAGAAATGTGATCGCTCTACAGTCTGTTTTTAGAAAAAAATGTCTTCCGATGAGCCAGTAACGAAAAGAACGTAGTGCATACAGCACCCCAAGAAGCTCAATCTCATATATTGAGTAACTTTTTTCTGTGGCGCTTAGAGACCGGGAACAATACCCAATAGGAACTAATTCACTGTCAGAGTTATCATCAATTGGTTTCTTAGCAACCGCCCCCACACCAGATTTACATCCATCCGTGTACAGAAATAATGGTCTGTTGGGGTGATAGTTCATTAAAGTTGGTGAATTTATTATTGCTTCTTTGAGTTTTTCAAAAGCATCCTGTTGTGGCTTTTTCCAGCTATATTTAGCATCACGCTTAAGTAACTGTAAGAGAGGAGCTGAAAATTCACTGAAATTCTTTACAAAGCGTCTGACAAAACTACAAGTGCCGAAAAATGACTTGAGTTGATTCTTAGTTTTAGGAAGTTTGTAATATTTTATAGTGTCAATCACTTTGTCAGAAACAGAAATACCATATTTATTCACTTTATGTCCAAGAACAACTACAGAAGTCTGTGCAAACTTGGTTTTCTTTGGAGACAATTTTAAACCTGGTTTGCCAAAAGCATCAAAAGTAATGTGCATAATTCTAACATTTCTGGTATGGTGTCAGCTACTATAAAATAGTCATCTAGATAATTCAATATATGGGGCGATGGAATATCGGCTAATGTCAGTTTTATGAGCCGGTTCAACGCCGCAGAAGAACAAAGTAATCCCTGGGGAACCACATTATAATGAAAGGATCCCTCCCCCGGAACAGAGAATGCTGTGATTGGTTTGCTATCTTCTGTGATGCGGATATGGAAGAAAGCATCCTTTTGATCACACGTTGTAATAAATTTCTTTCCAGAAACACGATTTAACACGTCCTCCATGCTAGGAATCGGACAGGAATCCACCCTACATTGAACATTTACAGATCGAAAATCAGAAACAAAACGATAATCACCTGTTCGTTTTTTAACTAAGAGAATGGGTGAGTTCCATGGGGATATAGTTCTCGAAATGATCCCTCTTTGTAATAAATTGTCCAGCTGTTTTTTAACTACAGCGCGCAAATGATACGGTATAGGTAGGGCTGGTTTGCAAATAGGCTTGTGGTCTTTGAGCTGGATTTGATATTCATAATCCTTAGCAAAAGAAAATTCTTGATCGTGCCACATAAAAGTATCACTAACGATAAGCGAGATCATAAAATTTCTCTTTATCACTTTCAGAAAGGTCGGGGTTAACCTGAATTTGTGACCTGTCAAACAGTTTTCTTTTTTCTAAAATTTCGGGTGACAATTCCTCCTGAATTTGACCTACTAGATAAGCAGAGTCTTCCTCTGATATTTCTTCAAATTCTTCGGCTAACCCTACTTCTTGACCCTCATTTAACGTTATATCTTTAATAGTAGGATTCGTAATCCATACACAAGGCTGAGATGGTGACAACACACAAAAAGGAATAAAAATTTCTAATTTATTCTGCAAAGAAATATTTGGCACTAAAATATTCTTATTCCCTCCTATGTCGTAACGTTTAGTGAGAGAAACTCGAGTATGCGTTTTCGCTGGAAGCACTATCCGTTCAGAAAATGTGTAAATAGCTCTAGAAAGAGACGCTAATTTCTCTTTTAAAGTTCCAGAAATTACACCCTCATTGTTATTACGTGGAAGCTGGTTTAGACGTGGTTTCCCAAATCTATTAACTGAAAAAATATTGTTCTGAAAATCCAGGAAAACATTATGGTATGTTAAGAAATCCTGACCAAGCAAGGGCTTAAATGGAAACCGAGGAATTATTCTGAACGGATGCGTAAAGCTCTTTTTTCCTAAGAAGAAACGCAAAAAAACAATATGAGATACTTCAATTGTGTTGCCCGTCACTCCCTTTAATTTTGTAGTAATTGCTATTTTCTTTGCTCCTTTAGGAACTAAATTTTCAGGGAGACAAGGAACTTGTGATCCTGAGTCGATTAACAATGGAGTGTACACGCTCTTTGCTCTAATATTAATGTATGGGAGTTCTGATTCCTTGAATATAGGGACTTGTAACACAGAATGACGAATAGTTGTATCCCGACCAACTATTCCGTTTCTTCGTTTAAAATTGCGCGACAATCTCGGGCTATATGATTTAATCCCTGGCAGCGCCAACAGACAATAGGAGAACGTGGTGGTTTAGAAGTCCCCGCAGCGGGGCTTGAACCCTGATGACTCGAGTTATTGTCAATTACGTTACCCCTGTCACCATTACTCCCTTGATTTTGAGCATAATCGTTGTAGTAGCAAGCTTGGTTTTCCCCTCTTCCTCGGCCTCTTCTTCCTCTGTTATTACCACGAAAAGATGAACTTGCATTTCCTGTGTTTGTCGATTGACCTTGATTTGCAGTGAGAGACGTAATATTTAAAGAAAGTTTCTCTAACTGTTGCTGTATTTGCTGCAGTGCATTGGAGTCAGGTACCTGAGAGTTTACATGCTCGTCAGCATTTTTCTGAGCAGAAATTTTCTCAACAGCTCTGGACTGTGTGGTAGGCAGAGAGCAAGAATGCGTATTCATCCGGTCAACATTCGTATTACTAGAAACTAATGAAGACTGCAATATTGACGAATTACGCTTAATGTATTTCTCGATGGTTTTCCGTTCTAACAAGATTTTTGTTTTTTCCTCAGTTATTAAGTCTGATATCAGTTTTTCAACTGAATCATATTCCTTACGAATAACGGCCCTAAAATACTCAGGTTGCAACCCTTCTATGATTAATTGTGTTTGTTTCGCTTGGGAAGCTTGAGGGTCTACCCTCAAAATGAGGTTGAGTTTAGAATAAACATAATCAGATATGCTCTCAGTTTCTCCTTGTTCGCGAGCAGGCATTTCACTTTCTGTCAACTGAGGCATGGTGTTGCTCCCAAAAGCTTCTATTAATGTCGCTTTGATCTCATCGTAAGTCCAATTGACAAAATCGGGTTTTTTGGAAGTATTGTCCATCCAAAATTCAGCCGGACCCTTCATCAATGTACATAGGATTAGCTTTTTTCTTATGCCTGTCCAATTATTAATGGAGGCAATAGCCTCGTATTTCTGCAAATACCGCGTGATGTCTTCTCCTAATTTAGCATAAAATGGTTCGGGCCTTACTATCGTATGAATCGAGGTCAATGAACCTTCTATATTCTCACTATTATTCTGGGCCATGTTTAAACTGTCCGGTGTGAAAGAATAAGAAATACTTGAAACTGGGGTAGATAAATGCAAATTGTCTTTAAAATTGGTATAAAAATTTCTAGTAACTGGAATGGCAATCGGTGATGAACAAATTATAGGTTCAAAGTACTGCGTAGTGAAATATCGTTTAGATCATCAAAAGGCTGTAGATACTGTTCAGCTAATAATCGAAACATGCAGAAAATGCTAAGTAAACATGCACATAAAATCAGTGTCAACACAACATACTTAAAGTTTAAATAAACCCAATCTTTGCGTCACTTCAAAAAAAAAAATAAGAAGAAAGACATGGTTTGATGTAACAGAATTGTAACAAAAAATGATATGATAAAAATCGATGGATTGACGTTAATTTAAAAGACTTATGGTTCGGAATTTATAATAACAATGTCTCACAGAAGCTGCATTTCTATATTAGGAGAAAAAAATTCCTAAATGCTAGGCAAAAGCCTCAAAAATCTTCACAAAGTGAAGGTCCACATCTCCACCATCTTGCTGGACTGTACTGTGGGGTTACAACCACAGTTATTTGCTCAATTATCAGTTTTTTACTGAAAGAATGTGGGGATAGCACTTCGAATGGCAAGAGAGAAAGTACGTGGGGACCTGAGTAGTACAGCGCTGAAGTAATTAATTGGGGATGAATGAAATGAAATACATGTTTTCTTACAGAAGAGATCACAAAGACACAAAGGTTAGGAGAGGAAAGAGTTTTACTGTACCTCAGCCATTTCGATATGATGAGCCTCTTTAAATATCGGGTGAAGCCTTATCCTCCAATCCGTTGAGTGGTTCTGTCTGGTATCGATCCTGGACCTCACGTTCGAGAGTGAAGAACCTCTCGACCTCAGGGCAACAGCTCCCAGATGTCCTAGCCTCTTCGGAATGACACCTCTGTCATGCAATGGATGGTGAGGGCCCAGGCGTGCCGACCGTCTCTCAATTGCTGCTAGGACGACTCTTCTGAATAGGGGTCCAAAGTGTGTTTCTGGCGGCTTCTGTTACACTTCTCACCTTGAGGGTCCCGTGTCCCCTGGTTTTGTTCTACTTCCTTGCTTTCGCTTCTTCCTGGTGCTCCGCACGTGGGTGACTAGCTCATCACAATTATCTTGGTCAATAGGGAAGTTTGTTAATTCCTGAAACGGCGTGGCTGAGTTTGTTTTGATGAAGTTACGGAAACTAGGAAGAGAATGGTAAGCATGAATTTGTATTGGGATGAGGTGACAACATGGGAAAGTCTCTTCTTAATTATTTAATAATTACAATTTCTTGTTTGAAGAGCGATAACAACATACAGGGAGAATTCAAAATAGGCGCTAAGCCTGATATCCTCTACAATAGATCCACATATGTCTTCTCACAGCAAAATTAATCTAATCATTTTCACAGAATATTTTTTATACTATACTTTGATCCAGGGGTAAAAATGGAATTTTAGAACTAAGTGGAAAGTCAACAATAGATAAAGTTTGATTGGGCTATATCACGAGAAAACCAACTCCGAAATACGGCATTGCAAGCAAACTTTCATGGAGAACGACTTAAGCGATAGCGATTTTTGCAGAACAATCAACAAGCAAACAAAACTAATATTTGCTATTTGTTACTAATAACCACAGATATTTTCCCTTCTTTTCACAAACACTTCAACTTACTAACGGGACACTATCCCCTTGTGCATGCCAGATCTCAACTCTAGCTTTGATCTCAAGCTTTTTACCCGTGAAAACGTATTTACAGAGGCCTTTCTGACTTGTGCTTTTTTGATGCGGGGCCCTTTCAACCAGGGCTGTTGACGCATAGTTGTTCTTACTCGTGCCCTTTGGCAGCGGGACCCTTTTGATCCCGGCCCGTTTGACGCAGTTCCCTTTCGACTCGGGCCCTTTTGTCGCAGAACACTCTTGCCCTGGTCACTTTTGACGAAGCGCCCTTATGACTCGGTCCCTTTCGTCGCGGAGACCTTTTTACCTGGGCCCTTTCGACGCGGGGCTGGTTTGACTCGCGCCTTTTTGTAGCAGGTGCACTTTTGACACGGGCCCGTTTGACGCAGGACTCTTTTGAATCGGGACCTTTTGTCATGGAACTCTTTGACCCGGGCCCTTTTGATGAGGAACGTTTTGATTTGGCCACTTTTGACTCGGCCCTTTTGTTGGAGAGACCTTTTGAAAAGGGCATTTTGACGCGGGGCCATTTGACTAGGGCTCTTTTGTAGTTGGGCTCCTTCTGACCGGGGCCCGATTGACGCAGTCCCCTTTTGACTAGGGTCCATTCGTCGCGGAATAATTATGACCCGACGCCTTTGGATGAGTTGAGCGGTATAAAGTAAAATATTTTTTAAAAAAAATTGATATTTGCATGAGATACTGTTATCACTGCAACTGGTACTTCAGTACAAAGAGAGCGTTATACAAACGTGCAGTCTTAAGATACTTTTTAACATGTATATGAATTGTCCAATTCAAATTTGATTATCCTGAATCTAATTCCCTCTTTCTCAAACCAAAGGCGGTGGGGGGGGGGACTCTCATAATTTGTACATGAGAGATACTGGCGACCATCATTTTTGGATTGCCGAGTGCGTCTGATTTTGAAATTTTGCATCCTGGGTTAGTATATAAGTTTTTGTATTTGATGAATAATATTTATTATGTTATTTCGTTGGTTGGATAAGGGCATAATGTGCCTTTCAGCATCAATTCAATATGAGACATGCACCTCTGCTTAACATGGATTTAGAACCATATGAGGTCACCGGGAATTGAACCCGGGTCTCCCGTCTTGAAATTGTGTACGCGCTTGACGACAAAGGAATACTGGCATAAAGATACGTATCAATTCAATGGAACACCTGAAAAAGTGTAACTTACTAGATTACTATAGGGCTGCACTACTTTTCTCCCATAGAACAGCTCTGATGCGACTTAATGGAGTCATAGATGAGGTGATTAGCAAGAGTAGAATACAGCATCATTCTGCGTGTAGTTCTCTCTACGTCGCATTCGTGTCTCGAAAACAGGTATAAGTCCATTATTCGGCGGGCCAGGGGTAGTGTTCAATTTCATCTACATGTTCCTGAAATCACGACACAACAGCTTCAGCTGTATGAATGGGCACATTATCATCCTGGAATATGGCATAATTGACCGGAAACACCCTCTCGCATAGGATACAAATGGTCCCCCAAAATCGGATCATAATCACAGCAAGGGCGAGACCAGTAAGCGTCAACATAGAACCCCATGAACGCCAACATATTGCCTCCCACATGGTCACAAAGTGTCTGCCATGTTTCATGGTTGGGCGGAGACACTGCATATCATACGCTTCTCTGGGTCTCTGACCACATAAACATGGTCGTGATTTGAAATATAATGAACGAAGACTCATCCAACAATATCACACGTTTCCAGACATCAGCAGTCAATCCTGCATATTCGCGTCAACATAGGTGTCGTGCTAAAGCTTTATAGTCTCTTATCAACAGTTTCAGTTGTGCAACAAACACCGTATGTCCGTATCATGCAATTCGGGGCGGAATGATTTCGACATAGGCTGTGAGAACTGGCGCTCACAGCCTTCGGTCACTTTCATCACAGTCGCACGACAGTTCTAGTGACAATCAGCTTTAATGTTTGGCAGTGCCTGTAACAGGAGGCTTCATTCCAAACTCTGTTCTTTTTCGCTAACGTGTTTTTGCCGTGACTTTTGTTGACAGTAATAATTTTAGGCACTGATCCTCACAATACATTCAACACACATAGCACTTTCGTCACACCAACAATTTGGCCTCATTGGAAATAAGAGGATACCTATTTTACACTATCACTGTCTGTTCAGATCGCTGCACACTGCTATTCTATTGCTCTTCATATATAGTTTCCCCTAACACATCACCAGCATCTTGAAGCCTCTTTTATCAGTAAACAGAAAACAGCCTTGCATTTATTTGTTGAAGTTTCAGCTTTTTCCTAGCACTAAAATTATATCAGACGTGAACTGATAGTTCTTGAATCCGAACAACCAGGAATCTGACTCAGAACTCCTAGCGGTGCAACAAAAGCGAATTGCTAGCTACTACTCCAGCTCGTGAGCCGAAGATCTTTTTCAGTTTAATGTTGCATAATTATCCATCGAGGCTAAAAGAGACAGTGAATGATAGGGGAATGACAAAACGGGAGATCACCGAGAAAAGCCATAAGCATGATGTTTGTCCACTGCAAAGTCTATTTGGCTCGGCTGGATCGAGCCAAATACCCCATGCGCCACAGGTGAGAGATCTACTATTGAACCACCCCTGCCTCGAAACAAGTTATTGTATATGATATTACAGAATCACATTTTAACATTACCGTCGCAAAGAAACTTTCACAAAATCAATTTAAACCAAAAATACCCACACGGACTCATGTGGATTTTGTTTTTCAAAGCCTGATGAATGCTGATTTTTAAAAACAAAATTCGTTTTAAATTAATTAAGTAGTAGTTATATTTCTTCATTAAGTTGCTTGAACGAGTGGATTGTTTCCTGAACTAGCTGGAAACATGCAAAGCGATCCCTAACAAATAACACGAAGACTTAGGACTCCTAAGTCAGAGAACGTGCGTTATTTACACTAAATTTTGTTTAAAATACATAAGTTTATCTAACCTAATTTGTAAGCATTAGTTCTATCTGTACTTGTTTTTGCACATTTTTTTTTTCAAATGAACTTTTTGCATTTCACGTAATCTCCAATAGTACCACGCTAAAGCAACAATTCTCTCACTTCTTGACAGTACTGTCATATAACCATTATAGGTACCGGTATTATGTTCCATGTGCTCTTTCAGTACTAGGTCATACTTGAAGATAAATAACGCTCAAACAGAGAGAAACAGAACGCCTTCTGTCGTAGGGAATGACTTTTGATTGCTGAAATTCTTCGGTTCCCCTTTACCTTACAGGTATGACATATGGGTAAATTATATATAAGGAGTGTTCAAAAAGAAATGAGCCGAAGGCTGTAATGTTCACGCCGGTGATAGAATGGTAATATTGTTGCGTGTGTAACAAATAGGTGTTTCGATAAGAGAGCGAAAGTTCACAACCCGCGGCTAGAATCACGTGTGCAAGCCACGCAGCGATGGAAATACGCTAGTTGTCGCCCGGGGCAAGAACTCGTCTCAGATCCTCCCTGACCAATCAAACCAAACCACTGCCCCAAATATTTGCCCAATTTTGCGACCTCCCAATCCGACGCCCGGGGCATATAAATAGTATATTACCTCTAATTTCCATATCCTAATTTGCAGCACTCCAGCAGTACGATTGCTTCTAGACAATATGAGTCATTTTGCCCAGAAAATGCATTTGCAGCAATAATAATTGTGCTCCTAATTCAAACTTGCCGTTATAAAATGCAACTTCTGAAGGTACTAACAGTACAGTTTAATCAAACGCACGGTATATATGTAATTACTTTTTATATGCCTTCTTCACTGGTCAAATGGCTCACATGGACACCTTTAGTGCACATGTTTCTCGGTTCGACTTGCGGTAGAAGAACATCTAATAAGTTGAGTTGATTTTCTGCTTAACGTCCCGTGTGGCAGCGAGGCTACATGAGACGTTGACATATTGATTAACGTGGAATCTAAACCACATGAGCTCCCGCCGGAAATCGAATCCTTGTCTTCCAGGAACTACATTGAAATATAAACGCATTATGATGGTTCAAATTCCACCTTAAATTGAAGGTATGAATCTCATATAGTTCCAGCACTGAAAGGGACACTAAAGTATAATTCAAATAAACGAAAATTTAGATTGTTTCACCTATTTCTAATCTGTACATGAAGGTGTAACAGGACTCATTTTGTAGTTCCACAGCTTTTTTTTGGTTAAATTTACACTCATCTTTCACTCTGCGGTAATAGTATACATGAGAACCCCCTGATCTGCCTTTCTTCTGTGTTCTATTACCACTTCTGCATGAAATTCCACAAATTTTCTACGTAGTGCAATAGTAAGAAGGGGTTAAATTCCAAAGTTGGGCGTCCGTTTCCAGCAAAATTTTTAAAATTTACAGGAAAGATATGGATAATTTGATCGTTTGTGTGCTTGATAATGTATAAGAATCTCGAAAAATCTGTTTATTTGTTATATATAAGCGGTTATAAACATGGGACTATACGGCGAGCGGAGGGAACTACTTGGCGCAAGGTAACCGAACAGTTGCATTGTGGGAAAGAAACGAGCATTTATGTTATCAACATGGCGAATGTACAGGGGCAATGAACTAACAGTTTTAACATTTGTGAAGCAATACGTTGATAACGAGCAAAATCTTTTAAAAGTTTGTCAAGAGCACGGATTAATGAACCTAATAACAAATTGCAGAAAGTGTTGAAAGGAGATAACAGCGAAAAAACATGGCGAAAGCGGACGCCCAACTTCGGAATAAATGCCGTAAGAAGTATCCATGTGCACAAGACATGCGATATGCGTTAAATCCCCCCCCCTCACACACATAGTACAAGGGCACTACACATGCAGATATAAAGTACAGGTACGTTCTTTTTTATTTTCGTATCAGTCGATAAGTAAATAAAAGTCGCTGTTACCCCCTTTGTAAGTTCGTACGTACTTAATGAATAATCCCTAAAAGTGTGAGCGTCCTGCTCCTTCGGGAACTGATGCAGCTTCATGTATGCTATATCCTATACGTGTATCTTTGCTACTCAATTACTTCGTTAAACACACAGAACCTAAATCCAACAAAATTTGAATTTTAGATAAAAGGTAGTAAAACTATTATTTGTGAATATTGATATTCGAACACTCAAACTTTTAACTATTTACCATATAATGTATAATATAATGTAACAAACCTATTTTCTGGAAAATACTAAAACATGTAGCAGCACTTCTTTCCAATCGGTAATGACACAGCCGCAATGAAGTCATCCATACTGCTATAAAGAATGTCATATACATAATACAACAAGCACCATATTATAAAATAAGCGGATGTTTAAGTATAAATATGAAAGAAATTGTAACATTGAAACAAGACGGTTCAAGATATACAAATATTACTTCTCATCAAAAGTCGTATTTTGGAATCGGTTCTTATTAGAAAAAGATGAACACATTCTTAAACAAGTGAGTATTAGCACGCGAGACGGAGCGACACTATCGACAATCGCTCTCGCAGTGAAAGTTATGAACTAAAATATTGTACTTCCGAATTCCATTTGACTGTCACGGGCCTGCTATGAACGGAAATTGTTTATAAAAGAGCATGATACATAATGTTGTGTGTTACTGTTGTGATATTCAGTTTAGTGTAAGATCGGCTCTGTGTTTTCACTCAAAAATGATAGATCAACTTGTAATAATGTAACAATATTTTAAGGAGTGTAAACAGGGGTTTTAAATAGTGAAAATTGTGAAATCTGTTTCCAAATGTGTTCGGTATTGGTGAAATAAACTGTCATAAACTATCATGGATTAACGGAACGTTATGATTCGTAATTTCATTTTGCAATTTTCAACAATGAAGAGTTTTCTAACAGTATTTTTTATAACATTTTGAATCTATTTTAAAATAGGATAAAACTCAACGCTTTCAGAGAAATTGATTATGAATATCGACAATACAGCAAAGTATTGCAACTTGAAGCTACAACTAATATGATTGAGAGAAATGGGAAAGATGACGGTAATGTTACTGCTAGCAAAGCAGATATCTCAAACTGCAATAAAGGTCAAGACCCCAGATTTGCTGTTGCAAATAATTACAAGGAAATACGATGCTTTCTCTGTAATATATTCTTTTTCAGCCAAAGAGGTTTAGCCATTCATAGTACAAAGAGTCACCATGACGTTTCCAAGAGCAAACCATCGACCGTTAAACTGAAACAAAATGCTGTCGACTACTTATTAACTCATAATCTTAATGACATCAATTCCAAAGAATCACAGTCTGAAATATGTGACCTGCTAGTACATTTAAAAGCCAAAATTCCAATCCTTTGTCGAGTTCCGAGAGGAGCAAGATTGTTTGTAGCAGATTCCTTATATGAACTGGTTCGAAAAATAACAATTATTAATAACTCGGATTACTGGATAGACCTTTTGCTCTTTCCCAACGGAGTTCTGTGTGTCCCTCCACGTTCCGAAAAAGTTACCAATCTTACAACATGAGTTAAGCAAAGAGTTAGAAATTGGTCGGAAAATCGCAGAGAAGCTCTAATAGACCTTCAAACCAAAACATACAAACCTCGCCAATTACCAAGAACTTCAAGGGTATTGAGCGCAAATTGTTCAATGGAGATATTCGTAGA
The DNA here is from genome assembly GCF_964235325.1 of Thermobia domestica. NCBI lineage: Eukaryota > Metazoa > Arthropoda > Insecta > Zygentoma > Lepismatidae > Thermobia > Thermobia domestica. The sequence continues at coordinate 182,617,941 of NC_137458.1, read as the reverse complement.
GCAGTAAGGTTATTAACTTTGGAAGACGTTATGACAATCTCAGATTTATGATTGTTGGAAGCTCTTAGAGAGAAGCATCCTGATCACTCACATTGATTAGCTATTCGGGAACCCCCAGAGACCAATGCTCCAGTAACAAGAGTCCCGAATGATGAATTTATTAATGTACTGAAATCTTCTCTGTCCGGATCAGCTGGAAGAATGGATAATCTCAGGCCATCCATCGATATTAAAAGGGTCTTATTCTAAGTCAGAATTGTGAATCAAAGGATCGTCTAGTCAACTGTATATGTGATTTATTACACCTAATAATACCTGGAAATGTACCAATCATTTTAAGACCTATTTTCTTGGGTGCATCTTTGATAGCACTTAGAAATGAAAGTGGAGGGATACGCCCAGTAACGCTTGGAAACGTTTGGAGACGATTGTTCGCTAAGATAATTTGTTTCCGAATGCGCGATTCATTAATAGATATATTGTCCCCACACCAAATTGGCGTATGCATACCTTCTGGAGCTGAAGCTGCCGCACATGCCGCTAGAATGTTTTACTCCTTTCCACACACACAAGTGAAAGCGTTTTTGAAAAACGATTTTCGAAATGCTTTCAATGAAATCAATCGAGATTCCATGCTAGTCATAGTAAAAAATCATTTTCCGAATTTCAATCCCTATGTTTTTCAGTGATATTCTGAACCTAGCAACCTTCTTGTAGGAGACAATATCATCTTATCTCAACGAGGTGTTCAACGGGGCGTCCTCGTAGGTCCAGCACTGTTTGCTCTGACCCTCCAATCAGTTATTAATAATATAAACACAGAGTTGAATGTGTGGTATCTAGACGATGGAACCATAGCAGGAAATACTGAGGCAGTACTACATACTTTAGACAACATTCGCACACAGGCAACATTCATCGAATTACATCTCAATCACTTAAAATGTGAACTGAGTTTTCTAGGTGCTAAAGAAGAGGAAATTCCGGATCTTTATAATAAATTTAATGAATCCGCACCCGGTATACAACTATTGATATCAACTAATTCTGAACTACTCGTCGCAGCTCTATCATCATAAGCCAGAAGGAAAATATTGTTAGAGAAGGTTTCGAAATTAGAGTTATTCTTGTCACGCTTATCAAACATCATCTCATTCATCATTTCATTTATTGCGAGCCTCATTGTCAATGCCAAGATTACACTGAAGTGGATTTGCTTGAGAAATTTGACGATACTATAAGAACAGGATTGGAATCTATCCTTAACTACACCCTAAGCAATGAATCATGGTTACAAGCATGGTTACCAGTCAGAAATGGAGGTCTCGGAATCCGTCGGGCCACACATGTTGCTATGTCGTCATTTCTTGCTTCTTTCTATGGCTCAAGTCAATTAACCGGTACTCTGCTGCAGCGAGAAGTCGAATTGGACACTGATTCAGATGTACAGGATTGCATCGTCAATTGGTCTACTTTAGTGAGGTCTGCTTCTCCGGCTAGTAGGAAAAGAAATTTTTCAATCAGCCTGGGACGAACCAATAGTAACACATCATGTTTCCCCATTATTACTTTCAACCTGTGGCGTATTTACGATTTTTTTTCGCGGGAGGTGCTTTGCTAACTTTATTCCTGGAAATGTGATAATTCTGCAAGACATTTCATTTGCCTTAATATACTAAATAAAATTTCGGAGGGGACTTCAGCCTGGAAGCCCCCTTAAATACGCCACTGCCTTCAACTCATAAGATCGAAGACAAGGCCAGATTCCTCGCTGTTTTGTCCCCGGAAAACAGTGCATGCCTTCATGCTCTACCGGTCATCTTCTGTTGGTCTAACTGTAGGCAATGAAAGTTTTCGTACAGCTGCAGTTCTGCGGTTAAGAGCAGATATTTGCGAACTACACCGTGGTTGTGCTTGCAATGCTATAAAAGAGAATTGCATGGCTTATTATGCAAGAGCAGCGCAGATAGACAATCACTGCATTCAAGCGAGAACTAAGTGGAAAGTCAACAATAGATAAAGTTTGATTGGGCTATATAACGAGAAAACCAACTCCGAAATACGGCAGTGCAAGCAAACTTTCATGGAGAACGACTTAAGCGATAGCGATTTTTGCAGAACAATCAACAAGCAAACAAAACTAATATCACCATTCAAATTTGCTATTTGTTACTAATAACCACAGATATTTTCCCTTCTTTTCACAAACACTTCAACTTACCAACGGGATACTATCCCCTTGTGCATGCCAGATCTCCACTCTAGCTTTGATCTCAAGCTTTTTACCCGTGGAAACGTATTTACAGAGGCCTTTCTGACTTGTGCTTTTTTGATGCGGGGCCCTTTCAACCAGGGCTGTTGACGCATAGTTGTTCTTACTCGTGCCCTTTGGCAGCGGGACCCCTTTTGATCCAAGCCCGTTTGACGCAGTTCCCTTTCGACTCGGGCCCTTTTGTCGCGGAACACTCTTGCCCTGGTCACTTTTGACGAAGCGCCCTTATGACTCGGTCCCTTTCGTCGCGGAGACCTTTTTACCTGGGCCCTTTCGACGCGGGCTGGTTTGACTCGCGCCTTTTTGTAGCAGGTGCACTTTTGACACGGGCCCGTTTGACGCAGGACTCTTCTGAATCGGGATCTTTTGTCATGGTACTCTTTGACCCGGGCCCTTTTGATGAGGAACGTTTTGATTTGGCCACTTTTGACTCGGCCCTTTTGTTGGAGAGACCTTTTGAAAAGGGCATTTTGACGCGGGGCCGTTTGACTAGGGCTCTTTTGTAGTTGGGCCCCTTCTGACCGGGGCCCGTTTGACGCAGTCCCCTTTTGACTAGGGTCCATTCGTGGCGGAACAATTATGACCCAGCCCCTTTGGATGAGTTGAGCGGTATAAAGTAAAAAAATTTTTATTAATAAAAAAATTGATATTCGCATGAGATACTGTTATCACTGCAACTGGTACTTCAGTACAAAGAGAGCGTTATACAAACGTGCAGTCTTAAGATACTTTTTAACATGTATATGAATTGTCCAATTCAAATTTGATTATCCTGAATCTAATTCCCTCTTTCTCAAACCAAAGGCGGTGGGGGGGGGGACTCTCATAATTTGTACATGAGAGATACTGGCGACCATCATTTTTGGATTGCCGAGTGCGTCTGATTTTGAAATTTTGCATCCTGGGTTAGTATATAGGTTTTTATATTTGATGAATAATATTTACTATGTTATTTCGTTGGTTGGATAAGGGCATAATGTGCCTTTCAGCATCAATTCAATATGAGACATGCACCTCTGCTTAACATGGATTTAGAACCATATGAGGTCACCGGGAATTGAACCCGGGTCTCCCGTCTTGAAATTGTGTACGCGCTTGACGACAAAGGAATACTGGCATACAGATACGTATCAATTCAATGGAACACCTGAAAAAGTGTAACTTACTAGATTACTATAGGGCTGCACTACTTTTCTCCCTTAGAACAGCTCTGATGCGACTTAATGGAGTCATAGATGAGGTGATTAGCAAGAGTAGAATACAGCATCATTCTGCGTGTAGTTCTCTCTACGTTGCATTCGTGTCTCGAAAACAGGTATAAGTCCATTATTCGGCGGGCCAGGGGTAGTGTTCAATTTCATCTACATGTTCCTGAAATCACGACACAATAGCTTCAGCTGTATGAATGGGCACATTATCATCCTGGAATATGGCATAATTGACCGGAAACACCCTCTCGCATAGGATACAAATGGTCCCCCAAAATCGGATCATAATCACAGCAAGGGCGAGACCAGTAAGCGTCAACATAGAACCCCATGAAAGCCAAGATATTGCCTCCCACATGGTCACAAAGTGTCTACCATGTTTCATGGTTGGGCGGAGACAATGCATATCATACGCTTCTCTGGGTCTCTGACCACATAAACATGGTCGTGATTTGAAATATAATGAACGAAGACTCATCCGACAATATCACACGTTTCCAGACAACAGCAGTCAATCCTGCATATTCGCGTCAACATAGGCGTCGTGCTAAAGCTTTATAGTCCCTTATCAACAGTTTCAGTTGTACAACAAACACCGTATGTCCGTATCATGCAATTCGGGGCGGAATGATTTCGACATAGGCTGTGAGAACTGGCGCTCACAGCCTTCGGTCACTTTCATCACAGTCGCACGACAGTTCTAGTGACAATCAGCTTTAATGTTTGGCAGTGCCTGTAACAGGAGGCTTCATTCCAACCTCTGTTCTTTTTCGCTAACGTGTTTTTGCCGTGAGTTTTGTTGGCAGTAATAATTTTAGGCACTGATCCTCACAATACACTCAACACACATAGCACTTTCGTCACACCAACAATTTGGCCTCATTGGAAATAAGAGGATACCTATTTTACACTATCACTGTCTGTTCAGATCGCTGCACACTGCTATTCTATTGCTCTTCATATATAGTTTCCCCTAACACATCACCAGCATCTTGAAGCCTCTTTTATCAGTAAACAGAAAACAGCCTTGCATTTATTTGTTGAAGTTTCAGCTTTTTCCTAGCACTAAAATTATATCAGACGTGAACTGATAGTTCTTGAATCCGAACAACCAGGAATCTGACCCAGAACTCCTAGCGGTGCAACAAAAGCGAATTGCTAGCTACTACTCCAGCTCGTGAGCCGAAGATCTTTTTCAGTTTAATGTTGCATAATTATCCATCAAGGCTAAAAGAGACAGTGGATGATAGGGGAATGACAAAACGGGAGATCACCGAGAAAAGCCATAAGCATGATGTTTGTCCACTGCAAAGTCTATTTGGCTCGGCTGGATCGAGCCAAATACCCCATGCGCCACAGGTGAGAGATCTACTATTGAACCACCCCTGCCTCGAAACAAGTTATTGTATATGATATTACAGAATCACATTTTAACATTACCGTCGCAAAGAAACTTTCACAAAATCAATTTAAACCAAAAATACCCACACGGACTCATGTGGATTTTGTTTTTCAAAGCCTGATGAATGCTGATTTTTAAAAACAAAATTCGTTTTAAATTAATTAAGTAGTAGTTATATTTCTTCATTAAGTTGCTTGAACGAGTGGATTGTTTCCTGAACTAGCTGGAAACATGCAAAGCGATCCCTAACAAATAACACGAAGACTTAGGACTCCTAAGTCAGAGAACGTGCGTTATTTACACTAAATTTTGTTTAAAATACATAAGTTTATCTAACCTAATTTGTAAGCATTAGTTCTATCTGTACTTGTTTTTGCACATTTTTTTTTTCAAATGAACTTTTTGCATTTCACGTAATCTCCAATAGTACCACGCTAAAGCAACAATTCTCTCACTTCTTGACAGTACTGTCATATAACCATTATAGGTACCGGTATTATGTTCCATGTGCTCTTTCAGTACTAGGTCATACTTGAAGATAAATAACGCTCAAACAGAGAGAAACAGAACGCCTTCTGTCGTAGGGAATGACTTTTGATTGCTGAAATTCTTCGGTTCCCCTTTACCTTAGAGGCATGACATATGCGTAAATTATATATAAGGAGTGTTCAAAAAGAAATGAGCCGAAGGCTGTAATGTTCACGCCGGTGATAGAATGATAATATTGTTGCGTGTGTAACAAATATGTGTTTAGATAAGAGAGCGAAAGTTCACAACCCGCGGCTAGAATCACGTGTGCAAGCCACGCAGCGATGGAAATACGCTAGTTGTCGCCCGGGGCAAGAACTCGTCTCAGATTCTCCCTGACCAATCAAACCAAACCACTGCCCCAAATATTTGCCCAATTTTGCGACCTCCCAATCCGACGCCCGGGGCATATAAATAGTATATTACCTCTAATTTCCATATGCTAATTTGCAGCACTCCAGCAGTACGATTGCTTCTAGACAATATGAGTCATTTTGCCCAGAAAATGCATTTGCAGCAATAATAATTGTGCTCCTAATTCAAACTTGCCGTTATAAAATGCAACTTCTCAAGGTACTAACAGTACAGTTTAATGAAACGCAGGGTATATATGTAATTACTTTTTACATGCCTTTTTTCACTGGTCAAATGGCTCACATGGACACCTTTAGTGCACATGCTTCTCGGTTCGACTTGCGGTAGAAGTACATCTAATAAGTTGAGTTGATTTTCTGCTTAGCGTCCCGTGTGGCAGCGAGGCTACATGAGACGTTGACATATTGATTAACGTGGAATCCAAACCACATGAGCTCCCGCCGGAAATCGAATCCTTGTCTTCCAGGAACTACATTGAAATATAAACGCATTACGATGGTTCAAATTCCACCTTAAATTGAAGGTATGAATCTCATATAGTTCCAGCACTGAAGGGGACACTAAAGTATAATTCAACTAAAAGAAAATTTAGATTGGTTCATCTATTCTTAATCTGTACATGAAGGTGTAACAGGACTCATTTTGTAGTTCCACAGCTTTTATTGGTTAAATTTACACTCATCTTTCACTCTGCGGTAATAGTATACATGAGAACCCCCTGATCTGCCTTTCTTCTGTGTTCTATTACCACTTCTGCATGGAATACCACAAATTTTCTACGTAGTGCAATAGTAAGAAGGGGTTAAATTCCAAAGTTGGGCGTCCGTTTCCAGCAAAATTTTTAAAATTTACAGGAAAGATATGGATAATTTGATCGTTTGTGTGCTTGATAATGTATAAGAATCTCGAAAAATCTGTTTATTTGTTATATATAAGCGGTTATAAACATGGGACTATACGGCGAGCGGAGGGAACTACTTGGCGCAAGGTAACCGAACAGTTGCATTGTGGGAAAGAAACGAGCATTTATGTTATCAACATGGCGAATGTACAGGGGCAATGAACTAACAGTTTTAACATTTGTGAAGCAATACGTTGATAACGAGCAAAATCTTTTAAAAGTTTGTCAAGAGCACGGATTAATGAACCTAATAACAAATTGCAGAAAGTGTTGAAAGGAGATAACAGCGAAAAAACATGGCGAAAGCGGACGCCCAACTTCGGAATAAATGCCGTAAGAAGTATCCATGTGCACAAGACATGCGATATGCGTTAAATCCCCCCCCCCCCCACACATAGTAATAGATAAAGTACAAGGGCACTACACATGCAGATATAAAGTACAGGTACGTTCTTTTTTATTTTCGTATCAGTCGATAAGTAAATAAAAGTCGCTTTGTTACCCCCTTTGTAAGTTCGTACATACTCAATTAATAATCCCTAAAAGTGTGAGCGTCCTACTCCTTCGGGAACTGATGCAGCTTCATGTATGCTATATCCTATACGTGTATCTTTGCTACTCAATTACTTCGTTAAACACACAGAACCTAAATCCAACAAAATTTGAATTTTAGATAAAAGGTAGTAAAACTATTATTTGTGAATATTGATATTCGAACACTCAAACTTTTAACTATTTACCATATAATGTATAATATAATGTAACAAACCTATTTTCTGGAAAATACTAAAACATGTAGCAGCACTTCTTTCCAATCGGTAATGACACAGCCGCAATGAAGTCATCCATACTGCTATAAAGAATGTCATATACATAATACAACAAGCACCATATTATAAAATAAGCGGATGTTTAAGTATAAATATGAAAGAAATTGTAACATTGAAACAAGACGGTTCAAGATATACAAATATTACTTCTCATCAAAAGTCGTATTTTGGAATCGGTTCTTATTAGAAAAAGATGAACACATTCTTAAACAAGTGAGTATTAGCACGCGAGACGGAGCGACACTATCGACAATCGCTCTCGCAGTGAAAGTTATGAACTAAAATATTGTACTTCCGAATTCCATTTGACTGTCACGGGCCTGCTATGAACGGAAATTGTTTATAAAAGAGCATGATACATAATGTTGTGTGTTACTGTTGTGATATTCAGTTTAGTGTAAGATCGGCTCTGTGTTTTCACTCAAAAATGATAGATCAACTTGTAATAATGTAACAATATTTTAAGGAGTGTAAACAGGGGTTTTAAATAGTGAAAATTGTGAAATCTGTTTCCAAATGTGTTCGGTATTGGTGAAATAAACTGTCATAAACTATCATGGATTAACGGAACGTTATGATTCGTAATTTCATTTTGCAATTTTCAACAATGAAGAGTTTTCTAACAGTATTTTTTATAACATTTTGAATCTATTTTAAAATAGGATAAAACTCAACGCTTTCAGAGAAATTGATTATGAATATCGACAATACAGCAAAGTATTGCAACTTGAAGCTACAACTAATATGATTGAGAGAAATGGGAAAGATGACGGTAATGGTACTGCTAGCAAAGCAAATATCTCAAAATGCAATAAAGGTCAAGACCCCAGATTTGCTGTTGCAAATAATTACAAGGAAATACGATGCTTTCTCTGTAATATATTCTTTTTCAGCCAAAGAGGTTTAGCCATTCATAGTACAAAGAGTCACCATGACGTTTCCAAGAGCAAACCATCGACCGTTAAACTGAAACAAAATGCTGTCGACTACTTATTAACTCATAATCTTAATGACATCAATTCCAAAGAATCACAGTCTGAAATATGTGACCTGCTAGTACATTTAAAAGCCAAAATTCCAATCCTTTGTCGAGTTCCGAGAGGAGCAAGATTGTTTGTAGCAGATTCCTTATATGAACTGGTTCGAAAAATAACAATTATTAATAACTCGGATTACTGGATAGACCTTTTGCTCTTTCCCAACGGAGTTCTGTGTGTCCCTCCACGTTCCGAAAAAGTTACCAATCTTACAACATGAGTTAAGCAAAGAGTTAGAAATTGGTCGGAAAATCGCAGAGAAGCTCTAATAGACCTTCAAACCAAAACATACAAACCTCGCCAATTACCAAGAACTTCAAGGGTATTGAGCGCAAATTGTTCAATGGAGATATTCGTAGAGCAGTAAGGTTATTAACTTTGGAAGACGTTATGACAATCTCAGATTTATGATTGTTGGAAGCTCTTAGAGAGAAGCATCCTGATCACTCACATTCATTAGCTATTCGGGAACCCCCAGAGACCAATGCTCCAGTAACAAGAGTCCCGAATGATGAATTTATTAAGGTACTGAAATCTTTTCTGTCCGGATCAGCTGGAGGAATGGATAATCTCAGGCCATCCATCGATATGAAAAGGGTCTTATTCTTAGTCAGAAATGTGAATCAAAGGATCGTCTAGTCAACTGTATATGTGATTTATTACACCTAATAATACCTGGAAATGTACCAATCATTTTAAGACCTATTTTCTTGGGTGCATCTTTGATAGCACTTAGAAATGAAAGTGGAGGGATACGCCCAGTAACGCTTGGAAACGTTTGGAGACGTTTGTTCGCTAAGATAATTGTTTCCGAATGCGCGATTCATTAATAGATATATTGTCCCCACACCAAATTGGCGTATGCATACCTTCTGGAGCTGAAGCTGCCGCACATGCCGCTAGAATGTTTTACTCCTTTCCACACACACAAGTGAAAGCGTTTTTGAAAAACGATTTTCGAAATGCTTTCAATGAAATCAATCGAGATTCCATGCTAGTCATAGTAAAAAATCATTTTTCGAATTTCAATCCCTATGTTTTTCAGTGATATTCTGAACCTAGCAACCTTCTTGTAGGAGACAATATCATCTTATCTCAACGAGGTGTTCAACGGGGCGTCCTCCTAGGTCCAGCACTGTTTGCTCTGACCCTCCAATCAGTTATTAATAATATAAACACAGAGTTGAATGTGTGGTATCTAGACGATGGAACCATAGCAGGAAATACTGAGGCAGTACTACATACTTTAGACAACATTCGCACACAGGCAACATTCATCGAATTACATCTCAATCACTTAAAATGTGAACTGAGTTTTCTAGGTGCTAAAGAAGAGGAAATTCCGGATCTTTATAATAAATTTAATGAATCCGCACCCGGTATACAACTATTGATATCAACTAATTCTGAACTACTCGGCGCAGCTCTATCATCATAAGCCAGGAGGAAAATATTGTTAGAGAAGGTTTCGAAATTAGAGTTATCCTTGTCACGCTTATCAAACATCATCTCATTCATCATTTCATTTATTGCGAGCCTCATTGTCAATGCCAAGATTACACTGAAGTGGATTTGCTTGAGAAATTTGACGATACTATAAGAACAGGATTGGAATCTATCCTTAACTACACCCTAAGCAATGAATCATGGTTACAAGCATGGTTACCAGTCAGAAATGGAGGTCTCGGAATCCGTCGGGCCACACATGTTGGTATGTCGTCATTTCTTGCTTCTTTCTATGGCTCAAGTCAATTAACCGGTACTCTGCTGCAGCCAGAAGTCGAATTGGACACTGATTCAGATGTACAGGATTGCATCGTCAATTGGTCTACTTTAGTGAGGTCTGCTTCTCCGGCTAGTAGGAAAAGAAATTTTTCAATCAGCCTGGGACGAACCAATAGTAACACATCATGTTTCCTCATTATTACTTTCAACCTGTGGCGTATTTACGATTTTTTTCGGGGGAGGTGCTTTGCTAACTTTATTCCTGGAAATGTGATAATTCTGCAAGACATTTCATTTGCCTTAATATACTAAATAAAATTTCGGAGGGGACTTCAGCCTGGAAGCCCCCTTAAATACGCCACTGCCTTCAACTCATAAGATCGAAGACAAGGCCAGATTCCTCGCTGTTTTGTCCCCGGAAAACAGTGCATGCCTTCATGCTCTACCGGTCATCTTCTGTTGGTCTAACTGTAGGCAATGAAAGTTTTCGTACAGCTGCAGTTCTGCGGCTAAGAGCAGATATTTGCGAACTACACCGTTGTTGTGCTTCCAATGCTCTCGTCGATAAAAGAGAATTGCATGGCTTATCATGCAAGAGCAGCGCAGATAGACAATCACTGCATTCAAGCGTGAACGATACAATTTGAGAGCTTTCACATCTGCAGTTGTTCCATTAGTACGAGAACCAAACGGATGCAGTCGTTCAGATGGAAAAAACATCAGACGGAATGATATGGGCCTTCCAAAAAAGGGAAAGCTCTAGTTGGGGATTTCACCTGCACCGATACTTATGCCCCCTCCAATCTTCTACATTTGTCATCACGCGCAGGTCTCGTAGCTGCTCGTAAGGAGACCGACAAAAGGAATAAATATATTGATCCCCTTAATAAATATTCGTTTGTTCCAAATGACATATAATCAAATGGTACTTGGGGTCAAGAAGGAGATAATTTTATCAATGAAATCGGCCATCGTATAACACTTATATCGGTAGATAAACGATCTACATCATTCCTTATTCAACGGATCAGTATCGCCGCACAACGGGCGAACGTTTCAGCCATTTTGGGTACGTTACCCACCGGTTAAGAATTAGAGGAAATCTATCTCATAAGGAACCCCATAATTATTCAGAAGCATTTCTATGTTTTTTGATTATTATATTATTACTGCATGGAACGTTAAATTTGAACAGACAAGGAGAAATACAGTTCACTAATTATAAATTCGTTATCAGACATTTTAAATCGTTGTATGTCAATAATGTATTAATAACTGTAAATTGTAACAAAATTTTATTGTTAAATAACCCCAAATTGAATGATATTATGGAGATTGTACTAAAAAGTGCTACGTTACGGAAATGTCTTATAATCAATATTTAGTATAAATCCTTGTAAATAACTGTCAAATAAATGAAAGGAATTTTACACGACATAAGGAAATATTCCACTTAAGGTATTGGCAGCACTGCTTGTAGTTTACAATCTCCTTTTGTTTGGTATGAGCTCATTGATGGTGGATAAACTCATGAAAATGCGTGAAATTTTACATATTCAATGTGGTCAGTGTGGTAATAGAATTGGTGCTAAGGTACGTGTGAATATTAATTCCTTAAGAATTAAATGAAAATCGATTGATCTATTAATTTAACAAGTTTGTGCGAAGATAAAGAAATATTTTTCACAACAGCATATTGTTTTGTTATTGAAGTAGGAAATATCAGATGTTTAATTGTTGATTTAGTTTGTCAGGAAATATGAAGGAAAAATTCAGACAATATTTAAAGAATCATACATAAAACATCTAACTTATTCACCTTCAACGAAGTTTACTATGAAAAGCAGCATATCATATATAAATTTAATTCATACCTATATCATTCAGAAATACAACTAATTTTGTTTTATCCAGTAGGCCATAATAACTCTCGTGAAACATACCTGAATTTGGATGAAGTGCCGCAGAGCAGATCCAGGAATACCAGGGTTGTTGGAATATTCCCCAGCCCAAAATTCGGTAGTGTTTCATTTTTGGGGAATAAAACCCACAATAACCCCTCCAGAAAAACATCTCCAGAAATATACTTGAAAACTTTGATAGAAATAATAACCTTAATGTCATTATATTTACTTTCTTTAATCGTGTTTTTAATATATGCCTAATTTCATAATTGACTTAAAGTATGTATTTATCACCATAACAGAATACCACAAAAAAAAAAAAAAAAAAAAAAACAAAAAACAAAAAAAAAACATTTGAAATCGGGTTTGCGCTCGATCAAATTCTCTGTAAAAACAGTGTTCATAGGTTTCCTTAAGAAAATTTCATTCGACTGACAAAATTTTGACTTTTCGTATCAAAATTTCTCTAGTTTGTCGAATGTTCAATTTTTATGATAGTACTCATCTGATAAGATTAATTTAGCTATATTAAAAGAAGTACCAAATACAACAGTCCAAAAATGTCAAAGTTAATAATGTTTCAACACTAATGATTCCACACAATTTGTAATGAAATTTAAAAGAAAACGAAAATACTTACATAATTTTCTTCCAATGTCTGCTGTTGATTTGTGAAAGGGTAACCAGAGATTCAAGTTGGGTTGGGTTGATTTTGGGTTTAACGTCCCGTTCAGCAGCGAGGCTATATGAGACGTGGACTTACTAATTAATGTGGAATCCGAACCACATAAGCTCTCGCCGGAATCGAACCCGGGTCTCCCACGCCAAAGGCGCGTACGCTAACCGCTTAGCCACGGAGGAACTCACCAGAGATTCAAATGTTATTTAGTAAGCAAGGAGGATACTATGTCTCCTAGTTTGATTATCTCATTTCAAACAATAACTTTACACAACTTACACATCTAATGCGATTCTGCTGCCAATCTTTTGCACAAGGAACATCATACTCTCATAAACGCCGCCAAGTAAATTTCTGCTTTTTTTTTTTTTTTTTTTTTTTACCTTTTAATTGATTTTCAAGAAAGAATGAGATCTTACAGAGTGTATGCCTTGAGAATGTTTTTCTATTTCGCTTTTTCCGTAACAACGTCACGCTACATGCCGAACAGCTACACTTTTCACTATTATTCTCCAGCGCCTTAAGCCAACCCTTGAATCTTTCATCATCCACTCTGTTTTGAATCGTATTTTACAAAATCATTTTTCGTTTTCAGGCGGTTCTCTTCTAACTTTTCTAATCTTTTATGACGTTGCGAGACTTTTGTTTTCATTTCCACTTGCTCTAAGATGTGCTAGAACCAACATTTACCCTCATTTAAGAAAATTCGATTTACTGGCACATATGCTTAATACAATTTTAAAAAACTCATAAAAATAACAAACATATCAAAGTTCTGGTTGCATTAACGATGATTAGGCGGTCGTGACTTGAGACTTCAAGTATTAATGTCCCCTTCCTCAACGCGCTTTAATTTTCATATGCATTATGCTCAGATATTTAATATAAGCATATATCAACAATTCGTATAATCTGGTTACAGAGGTATGCACGGGCCGGAATTTTTAGCTCGTGCCCGAGCCGGCCCGTGAATTTACAATTTGAGGCCCAACCCGAGTCCGAAATATGTTTTAGCATTTAGGCCCGGCCCGATCTCGTGTAGTAATCAAATCAGCCCGAAGCCTGCATTACAGAAACTTAGTAATTAACGGAAAATTATATTTTTATTTACAGCAATTAGAGGTTTAATCTTGCATTTGTGCTTTAAAAGTTCTCCAGAAGGAAGAGGACAAATACATTGTAGGGTCTACAGTACGGTAGATTTACAAAGTTAGGCCCAAAAAGGCCCGAGAAATATGGTTGTATATTTAAAAATTCACACCCCGAGCCTGAAATGATATATGCTTTGTAGGCCCGAGCTCGTGCAGACCTCTACTTGGTTATTCACTAATCTTATTGCGCTGTTCTGTCACACACCGAACTCGTAAATGCCGTGTCTCACCAAGAATAAAGCTCGAAAATGTTCGTTCGCAAGAAAGAGCACGTTTGGGCGAGCGTCAACAATGACAGTTTCGACTGTTTCATTTTTAACGCCATTGTTTGTTTAATTTGTTTCTTGTTTATTTGTTTTAACTTTTTCTTTTCCCCCTTTTTTTTGCAAAAAATACACAAATACAACTAGCCAACAATGTACGTAAATTATACTACTTTGATGACACACACACACTATTGCTATTATATTGGTTTATTTGAGTAGAACAAAAAAAAAAAAAATAAATAAAAATAAAAATAAAAATAAATAAATAAATAAATAAAATAAAACAATAATATTAGTCAATCAGTCTACGGGAGAATTTCCCTAGATTTTCACGTTTTATTTAAAAAAGCCTTTTTTTTCTTTGTGGTAAATTTACCTCCCTCGAACCATCGGTTATATAAAAATGAAATGGATCTTGTTTGTGCTCGCATCACTAGGAAACAGTTAAACCATTTGGAATGAATTTTTAGAATGTGCGTGAACCTGGCAGAACCCATTTTCGGAAATTGAAAATAAACCATGTAGGTCGTTTGTTCATCGTTTGGTCACGAATGTTCACATAAAAGTTTCGTTTGTTCACGATTTATAAACAATTTATACGAAAAACAAAATGGGCGGTGCCAACTTCACGTACCTGGAAATTGTTTGAAATCGAAAATAAACCATGCAGATCGTTTGTTCACGATTGTTCACATAAAATTTTCGTATGTTCACGATTTATGAACAATTTATACGAAAAACAAGATGGGAGGTGCCAACTTCACGTACCTGAAAATCATTGAAATTCGAAAATAAACCATGCAGATCGTTTGTTCATCGTTTGTTCACGATTGTTCACATAAAATTTTCGTTTGTTGACGATTAATAAATAATTTATACAAAAAAACAAAATGGGCGGAGCAAACTTCACGTACCTGAAAATTATTCGAAATCGAAAATAAACCATGCAGAGCGTTTGTTCATCGTTTGTTCACGATTGTTCACATAAAATTTTCTTTTGTTCACGATTTATAAACAATTTATACGAAAAACAAAATGGGCGGTGCTTTGTTTTTCGTATAAATGCTTTATTTTCGATTTCTGAAAATGGGTTCTGTTGCGTGAAGTTGGCACCGCCCATTTTGTTTTTCGTATAAATTGTTTATAAATCGTGAACAAACGAAAATTTTATATGAACAATCGTGAACAAACGATGAACAAACGATCTACATGGTTGATTTTCGATTTCTGAAAATGGGTTCGGCTGCGTGAAGTTGGCACCGCCCATTTTGTTTTTCGTATAGATCGTGAACAAACGAAATATTTTGTGAACAATCGTGAACAAACGATCTGCATGGTTTATTTTCGATTTCGAATAACTTTCAGGTACGTGAAGTTGGCACCGCCCATTTTGTTTTTCGTATAAATTGTTTATAAATCGTGAACAAACGAAACTTGTATATGAACAATCGTGAACAAACGATGAACAAACGATCTGCATGGTTGATTTTCGATTTCTGAAAATGGGTTCTGCTGCATGAAGTTGGCACCGCCCATTTTGTTTTTCGTATAAATTGTTTATAAATCGTGAACAAAAGAAAATTTTATGTGATCAATCGTGAACAAACGATGAACAAACGATTTGCATGGTTTATTTTCGATTTCTGAAAATGGGTTCTGCTGCATGAAGTTGGCACCGTCCATTTTGTTTTTCGTATAAATTGTTTACAAAACGTGAACAAACGAAAATTTTATGTCAACATTCGTGAACAAACGATGAACAAACGATCTACATGGTTTATTTTCTATTTCCGAAAATGGATTCTGCCAGGTTCACGCACATATTTTTAGATGTAGTAAACACATATGTGAACTGAGTTTTTAAATATGTTACTTTGGTTAAAATGCATTTTCCATGAGGACAGGGGAGCGGAAGGTTAAAGTACGCGAAAAATTAAGTATCTCACGATCCTGTCAAATTAGGGAGATGAAACTTTTTAAATAAACTCCTCACTAAAAATAAGTAGACCCGTGTTCCAGCGTTTTTGAGAATTTCCATTTTAAAAAGGGGAAGAGGAATGTTTTCTATAATTTGAAAACGATGTTGCTTCTTGTTTCTGATCACATCATAGAGAAATGGTTAAACAGTTTAAAATGAATTTTGGAACATTATTTATTATTAGTAACTAAGTAACTAACTCTGTGGTCTTTGGAACCTGGAGGTTCAATGCCGCGTTCACAAAAGCTCTCCATTGATTTCTGCCCTTAGGCAACTGGTTCCAGTTTCTACTTTGTATTCCTATTTCTGCGAGATCCATCTTAATGTTATCCTACCATCCTTGCCTAGGTCTTCCTAATGGTCATTTCCCGATTGGATTTCCAGTTAAAAGCTCGAAAGCGTTCCTACTTTCTTCCATTCTGGCTACGTGACATTGCCACCTGAGCCTCCTAGACTTGATATGCCTAACAATGTTTGATAAACGGTATAAATCGTGCAGTTTCTCGTTATGAAGTTTCAGCCATCCCCTATTATCGTCCCTTTTGTATCCGACTATTCGTCATAGGATCTTGTTCTCAAATTCTTTCAGCTACGTTTTTCCCTCAGAGTAAGCGACCATGTTTCGCAACCATACAGAACAACAGGTATAATTATAGTTTTATATATTTAATAATAATAATAATAATGATAATAATAATACATTTGCTGTGTTTGATTAAAGGGCACGTCGTAATGGAAATAGAGGAGGTTCAAAATTTCAGCCAAAATTACAGTGTTTCTTGAGCACGCCAAGTTGGGAAGATGAAATTCGGTATTAAACGCTTCATTAAAAATTAGGGGACACGTCCTTTCCTGTTTTTGAAAATTTCAATTTTAAGGGAAGAAAGAAGTCTTTTATATGTTTGTCCTTCATACTTAAATCGACGACGCTTGTTTCTTATTGCTTCAGGGGGAAATGGTTGAACAGTTTAAAATGAGATTTTGAACATAGTTAGTACGTATCTCAAGCTGGAATTTATCATGTTACATTCCTTAAAGGGCGTATCATAAGGGAGAAAAGGGTTAAAAATTAACCCAAAAAATTGGATATTTTGTAAAGATTTTATTACTACACTTTTATTGATATGCATATACCAAGGAAGAGAGGAGGATCAAAAATAGTTTCTATGAACCTAATCATCCTCGTGCAAAGAACGGGCATTTCAGCTAGTATGGAATAAAAAGTAACGCGACTACATTTACTTTGTTTTTGTAATACATACTTGCATAAACAGATAATAAAATATCTTTCTCCATGTGTCAGTTAATTACGAAGCGGGAATGTTTCACTTGGAAAAGGAAATTACTAAAATACACCTCTATCTTCTCAGCACTAACAGCAATCAGATCGTGAAATTCCCTAATTCTTTTTGCGTATCTGAGGGAATGTGTGAAGCAAAGAATAATTATTGTATATCACAAAAGCCCTTGAATCGTAACATCTATTGTAGGGAAGCAAACTGGCAACTGACATGAATAAGAAATCTATTTCCAACATTACACTTGGGATTGTTACACTTGGGATTGTTACACATTAATGTCATTTATGGGAGCAGTTGCATATATAATGAAAGGTAGTGACATGAAAGAACTTTGGTCTTGTGTATGCTAGTAACTCTATTTCACGGATGATGTCAGGCCATTATTATGCTCGTGCTTTGCGAGCTCATTTTTTAACACGGCAATTACATTTTATATATTTAATGAATTAGACGCCAGTGAGGAGTTTGTGCGTCAATTCCGAGATGTTTGCATTCTTCTAATGACTAAAGAAGATATCGATTCTGATGTAATTGTTCAACACTCAAATATAATCAAGACTGCAAATGATCTCAAGTTATTCATGGACGCTGCTGCAGAATAAGCCGTACAATTAAGGTCTTTGCCCTGTACTTTCAGCTTGTAGAAATTATGTGTCCTTTCATTCGTGCTGAAAGAACTGGAGACTGGAGTCTTCACCTTCACTGCACACGGGAAATGTTGCCGTACTTCCATGTAGCTGGGTATCTTTTGTATGCCAAATACGCACATCTATATTTACAAGGAATCTTGTGGCTGAAGGATGAAGTAGATCCTCACGAGTTCCAGCTATTTACACGAGACGGTTACTTCACTATTCGCAGGAAAAATACTTTTGGAGTAGTATATGGTCTGATATAACGATTGAGCAGGTTTTAATGAGAGCAATGAAGGGAAGTGGTGGACTGTCCCATGAGAGAGGCATGACTGAAAAGGTAATATCTAGGTGGGTGTCAAGTATGCCAGCAGCTTAACACTTACGAGAATGTCTTGAAAAGTTATTAAGCAAAGATAGATATGAAATTCACACTGTTCGGCATGTGGAACTGTACGAAAGCAATCAATCGCGCGATATATTACTTGTAGAGAAAGTCTTGCGTTGGTTTAGCCAGCATTCTCCATTTCCTTCATATCCGGAGCTCGCCTCCCTAAGCACTGGCATAATAGGTAAGGAAATGGTCAACTGTGATAAAGCTAAGGAAATCGGATTGGCTGCTATGGAAGGAATGTTTGGACAAACTTTTGGAAATGTAAAAAATAAAAAGATAAAGTCATCCCATTATCCGCAATGTACAATACAGTGCGCATCCGTGATGAGCGTACTGGCTGTAAACACCATGCTAATCTTCAACCGAATCAATCGTGTTGAAGTCCGAAGAAGAACTCCGACAGTGTTTTGCTTACGAGCTTTCATCCTATCCACTTTCTCTCTACACGGGAATGTCCATGAGGAAAACGAAAAAGTCTGCTTTGTATGACATGTTTGAATATCGGACAGATTCTAAAACTCAAATTGAGAACACTGTGTACGTTATAGATGGAGACTGGCTTCTACATCATGTTGTTTGGCCACAACATGGAACATACCTTGACGTGTACAACTCGTATGTGTGCTATGTACTCACAAACTTTGGAACGAAAGCAACGTTATTTTTTATGGGTATTGTACCGAAAACTGTACAAAAGCCGCTGAGCAGGAACGACGTGAGTCAAAGATTCACTCAGCAACTTCATTGATTTGTTATTCACAAATAAAACCGTATTATCAACTAAAAAGGATAAATTCTTGGGTAATTTTAAAAATAAGGATTGTTTCCCCCGTGAGTTGATGGTTCATTTGACACAAGCTGAATTCAAATCCAGCAAGCAAGAAGTGATGCTGACACAATCATAGCTAGAACTGCAGTAGCCAAGTCTTTAAATCCTTGTAGGCACGTCATAGTAATTGAGAGGATGTTGACATTGTAATCTTTTTGCTTGCAAAAGATAATAATCAGTATGGCACCACATTTCGAAAGACAGAACGTGGACAAGAAGTGACAAAAGAATTTAGTACTAAGAAGCTGCAAGATACATGGGCAAATGTACTAACTGTTTTGCTCATTTACCATGCGACACATTATGTGGTTTATATCGACAGGGAAAGAAAAAGGCATTGCGATTACTTCAAAAACGGGAAGATTTATGCCGATTACTTGACGTTTTCAACCATGATAATGCTAGTGTATAATCTCCGGCAATAGTAACCTGATTGGATGAATTCCAGTATCATTCATACATCTGTACAGTAAATCGCTGCCCTATTCAGAACGAAATACAATTAGCAACATTCCCACCCACCAGTGATGCTGCGAAATATCATATCTTGAGAGCTTATCATCAGGTTCAATTATGGCATGGAAATGATATGAGAGCGACTGAATATGGAGGAAAGCATTAGGAAGTATTCTCATACCAACAAGAATGACCAAAGAACCCTTTCCGTGTAATGTCATGCATTTAATATCCTGTAACTGTAAAAATGGCTGTGATCGTATGTGCGGTTGTCGGAAAGCAGGAATTGTGTGCTCTAATTTGTCAGTGTCGACAAATTGGATGTAAGAATGCACATCCATAACAGAAGGTGACTAGAGTCGTGAAAGTGTATGTCACCTTATGCACTTTTGTATACAGAGGTCAGAAAGCAGTGAAGCCATATCTAGCATCTTGGTGCTAGATCTAGCATAATTCACATGCATTTAGCATCTAGCATCTTGACTTTAGCATCTTGGCCAAATCTAGCATAATTTCATTCTTCCCTCTGATGAACAGAAAAAGTATTAAGATTTAGATGTTTCAAGGACCGTCGGGAATTATTCTTCTTAGTTGAAGCGATAATTGGAACAATGAGACCAGTTAGTATTTACGCGGTGGTAATTTATTGTTGAATTCAGAGAATGTTCAAAAATAGCAAAACGTGACACTACAAATCATATTTACTTACCCATAGTTTTATTACTGTCAACTGAAACCTGAATGTTTGGTTATCTGGGATGTTTCTGTCCCTTTCAATTTACAACTTGAGAGGGGAGGGATATAAACGTCAGGGGACAGCTAGTAATACACTAAAAGAAATGCTTCAGGCCTGTGTCGGAAGCGGCATGTTGTGTATATATTTCTCAAAATGTTATCCATTCATAAAAAATAAATTCGACCTTCCTTCCCTATAATGTGCCATTTACCAATTTATTTCATTATCATTCCTGATAGCGTCATATTAGCTTTGTACATGAATACAGTTGAAACATTTCATTGAAATAATGAAAATAAGTACGGGCGGGTCTTTAAAATTAGTTAGGAAAGATAATTTGAAAATCTGGCATAATTTACAAAAATCTAGCATAATTCAGACCCGTGTTTGGCATCATCGCGAGTCTCGGGTGTGGCAACCCTGTCAGAAAGTAATATTGGTTATCATTTTTTTCTCAGCTTGTATTGCACCAATTTGTATCATTGTTGGCTATGTTTGAGATAAATATCAAGGACATATGTTGATGTTGTTTCGTTGATGTGCAATAATTGTCAGTGTTACAAACTTCCCATGATTTCTGGAAATATACCTTTTTTAAATAAAAAGCTACTTTCTTCTTCCTCTTCTTCTAAAAATTTAGCACGATGCGCATATATGTTATTTACTTAGATTTTCTGTCTTTCAAGCTTTCGAACAATATATGATCCATGGCTTTGTGATAATTAGAACGGTGACTAGAGGAATAAATGTAAAGGGTGACGTTTCCCATAAATTCCTTGTTGTCGTCTAAATATGGCGGCCATTTTTCAAAATTGCGGGAAAAGCTACAGTAGGATTTTAGGGGACTTTTAATATGTTATTCCTGACACATTCCTCTACTTCCATACCAATTTTCAACTTGTTACGAATTTGTTCCTTTCTCAACCCTATCTTTACTGGACTAATAACCTAAGCTAACCCTCTGTTGTTTGGGGATGCAATCCATGAAATTGATTTTGGATAAACTCTACTTTTTCTAACAGTTGATATTTTTTGCTAAATATAGCCTGAGTTAGGTTAGGTTAGATTAGATGTTTCACGGGATATTTACCTTCACGTTTTGCATAGATTGGCAATGGCTTCTGTTTATTTCTTTACCTAGTTTTGGCCCTCCCTCGGCAACATGTCGTGTTCCTCCATTATACACATTGAATTTCTATTTTATTCACTTCGCAGATTACTCACACATTAATTACTCTTCCGTAACCATAACTCGTTTCTCCTTTAACCATTTTTTTAAAATCCTAGTTTGGCACCCTGAATGCAGAATTAACCCTAGATTTTTTTTTTACGCCTCACGATTATGTCCCTTAGGCTGAAGAAGACGGATGATTGATGAAAGTGAATGTTAAATTAATTTTTGTGCTCTTCCACCGGAAATCGAACCCGGAACCACATGCACCAAAGGCGCATACTCTAACCAGTAGAGTAAGGAGGATAACTAGCAATCCATCAAAAATTGGAAGGTAAAATTTCCCGTGTTGTAACATATACACACCATTTGATTGATAGCTTTGCCAGTAAGTACGCCAGAAATTTTAACTTGGGGGGGGGGGGAATGTTCAAAATAAAAGGGGGGCTGCTCTCAGAATAGTGATATACATTTTTAAACAAACTCAAAGAAAACAGTATATAATGTTACGCAACTATTGCAATACTACTACTACTAGATACTACTACTACCGGTGGGGCCGCGGTGGCTCAGTGGTAGAGCGTTCACCTCTGGTGCTTGGGGTTCCGGGTTCGATCCCAGCCCCCGCCAAGTGAATTTTGTGGTGTACAAACACCGTGTGCGTGGGTTTTCTCGGGGTTCTCCCGTTTCCTCCCACTTCCTTCATTCCACCATTTCATTCATTACTTATCATCACCGTCTCCTTTAGCCTAACCGGCATAACCGTGGGACGTAAAACTCAAAGATTTCATTTCATTTACTACTACCGGTATATTTTTATTCACGTAAATTCATTGAGCGGAACAGGGCTCATAGCAAGTCACTTTTTTAACTAAAATTTACTTTTTTTTTTTTTAGTTGGTCACTAAAAGTTACTTGTTTTGAAACTTGTCACTAAAAGTTACTTTTTTGAGAGGTAAAGTGACTTTTTCGTGTGATTTATGTTTTACATTACAGTTTTCTAAAAAAAAAAAAAAAAAAAAAAAGGAAAAGGCAGAAACTTGTTACTCATTACTCTTCTGAAATCATCAGTACTTGCTGCCACATGTGAAACAGTCAGCTTTATTCTCACTTCAGCTTTTATTCTTTCTAAAGCACAGTGGACGGTTGGTGGATGCTTAAGCTCTTAAGGTGGGGTTGAGAACCCTTCTGTGTCTGTTCTTTCTTCTGTCATAATAATCTTTTAGTTTTCTCTCGTAATAGTTAACGCTCCGTTCAACCTTGCGTGTATGTGTTTGTGTGGTTCATCATGTTCGTCTTGTATCAGGGGTGCCCATCCCCCCCAAAACTGATGGCGCACTCCCCCCAAAAACTAATAATCTCTTCCCTCCTCAAAACTCAAGTCCTCTAAAAACAATTGCCCAGTGTAGGAGTAGTTTTTATAGTACTAGTAATTGTTATTTTTGTTGTTGTTTTTATTTCCTGTAGTAGTATTATAGAATGCTTGTAGTAGTAGTAGGGGCAGCAGTAATTATAAAAATGGCATTACTTTTATTAGTAGTCTTGGTAGTGTACAATACTAAATATGTTCTATAAGGATATTGAAGGGTATAAAAACTTCTACACACTGTGTATGGCACAGGTATTCTTTTTTTACAATTAGTAGTATTATTTTTTCTTTACAAAATAGATATAATTCCCTTGTACATGAAAAGTAAGACGAGCTACAAGTTGTTGAGTTTGATACCAAAATAAAATGTTATCCTCGAAATTAGCCTACAAAAAGAAGTGATATCCAACAAAAAAAAAAAAATTCCTGTAAAAGAGCCAAGTACGAGTGGCCTTAAAAAGAATTGAAATCACAAAAATAGGCGCCAAGTACTGGTGGAAACAGTTAAAAACACTCACTGGCTCACTTCAAATTTAGATTTGAAACTTGGCTGTTGTCTGTATGGTTACCACTAGCTCACAATTATGTCAAACTACTTTATAATTTTCAACAGACAACATAGGCAAGTTTCAAATCTAAATTTGAAAGTGATTCCTTGAGTGTTTGTAACTAGTGCTGTTGAATTTTTGTGACATTTGCGGTTTTCGGTTTTTGAGAAAACCGGTTTTCTGAAAACCGAAAACCGCAAATGCGGCTTTCAAAACCGAAACCGCAAATGCGGTTTTCAAAACCGAAACCGCAAAAGCGGTTCTCAAAACCGAAACCGCAAAAGCGGTTCTCAAAACCGAAACCGCAAATGCGGTTTTCAAAACCGAAACCGCAAAAGCGGTTTTCAAAACCGAAACTGCAAAAGCGGTTTTCAAAACCGAAACCGCAAATGCGGTTTTCAAAACCGACATTTCGGTTTTATGAAATTTCACTTTTTTCAAAAACCGGTTTTCGGTTTTTTCAAAAACCGATTTCGACAGCACTATTTGTAACTGTTGTTCACCAGAACTTGGCGCTCATTTTTGTGATTTCACTTCTTTTTAAGGCCGCTCATACTTTTTTTTTTTTTTTTTTTTTTTTACAGGAATGATTTTGTTGGATTAAATTATTACTGGTCGTGGTGGTGACATTAACCTACCCTTGATGTCCTTTATAGAGTAATAATTTTTTTTCTTTGCTCACTCGACAAAGCAAATTTGTCTATAATATCGCTATTGGGAATGCATTCTAAAATGTCTTTTTCGGAAGAAAGGACAAGCATGTCGGAGAGCCATACATCTCCCATGCTGCTTCTTAGTCTATTTTTTACAATCTTTACTTTACTCATAATCCTCTCTGCTGAGCAACTCGTTGTTGGTAATGACAGAAGTATCTGGTATAATATTGTTAGGTATGGAAAACCAGACATATTCAACAAACGCCTGTAAGGCCTAATGAATCCTTTCTTCACCCACTGATCCAGAGTGGTCCAGATATATCCACAAAGCGATAAACCTACCAGCCCATCTTTTCATATAGCAACTTGCGCGGTACTTCATTCATAGAGTTTCTAAGCAGGGGGTAGGGGGATTCATTTTCGAGATTAAAAAAAAAAAAAATCGCATCGTGTTCCAATCTTATTCTGACGACAGCAAAATTACTTATTCGACATTAGCCCTTTTAAATTCTTGCCTTTTTCGGCGTTTTTCTTGAGTCTCAGATAAGCAGCGACAGTGTCATCCCTACTTATCCTAGGATCATAGTTTATACCTCGTTTTTCTCAGAATGGAACATCCTTTCAAACGGTACCACTTACATGTCCCTATAATATGCCAGAAGGGAATTATTTGAGGGAAAATCGGGATTTTTTACCAAAAAAAACTTCTTCAAAGTTTAGGACCCCCTGAGACCCTACCGGGTCTGCGCACAAACCTCCAAAAATTTGGAAAAATACTATGTAGTGTACTAATTACTTGTGACAAATTCGAAATTCCTGTCTTCAATAGTAAGGGCGGGAAAATTTTTTACCCATTTTGAGAGAGCATCAAAAAACGCCTAAAATTTCCCTAACATTCACCCTACAAATTTAAAAAAAATTCTGACACGCCCCTAATGATCGTAAAATTATGGTTCATACGTCGTTTTCTTCAGAATGAAGTAGCCTTTCAGATGGTATCACCCGCATGTCCCTCGGACATCCCTAAGGAGGGAAAAATTGAGGAAAATAGGGATTTTTGCTGAAAAAATCCCTTTTTCCCCGGTTTGGAGGCCTCTGGCGCGACCCTGGGTAAACATAGAGATCCAGAAATCACCTTCAAAATACTACGTAGTATATTAATTACTTGTGCCAAATACCAATCTCCTATCTTCAACACTAAGGACGAGAAAAATATTTTCCTCTTCTGCAAATATTCCCAGAATTTCCCAGAATACCCTATATAAATCTCAAAAATTTCTTGACACGTCCCTAATTATCGTAGAATCACGATTCATACACCATTCTCTTCAGAATAGAGCAAGCTTCCAGATTGTATTAACCTCATGTCCCTCGGACGTCCCGAAGGAGGGACAAATTGAGTAAATAGGGATTTTTGCCGAAAAATCCCTCTTTTCCGTTTTCGGGACCTCTGGTGCGGCCCTGGGTAAACATAGAGATCTGGAAATCACTTTCAAAAATACTACGTAGTGTACTAATTACTTGTGCCAAACACCAATTTCCTATCTTCAATACTAAGGACGGGGCGGGGAAAATATTTTTCTCTTCTGCGAATATTTCCGAAATTTCCCAAGGATACTATACAAACTTCAAAAATTTCCTGACACGTCCCTAATTATCGTAGGATGGTGATACATACGTCGTTCTCTTTAGAATAGAGTAGGCTTATAGATGGTATCACCCGCATGGCCCTAGGACGTTCCTACGGAGGTTACAAGTGAGGAAAATAGGGATTTTTGCAGAAAAAATCCCTTTTCCCCATTTTGAGGCCCTCTGGCGCGGCCCAGGGTTAACATAAAGATCTGAAAATCACTCTAAAAATATTACTTATGGTACTAATTACTTGTGCCAAATACCAATCTCCTATCTTCAATACTAAGTGCGGGAAAAATATTTTCCTCTTCTGTGAATATTTCCGAAATTTCCCAAGGATACTATACAAACTTCAAAAATTTCCTGACACGTTCCTAATTATCGTAGGATGATGACTCATACGTCGTTCTCTTCAGAATCGAGTAGGCTTTCAGAAAGTATCACTCAAATGTCCCTATCATGTAGCCGAGCGGAGCAAGAATCGCGAAAGTGGGATTTTTGGTCAAAAATATCCTTTTTTTTACCCTTTTGTCCCTTTGAACCCCCCTTCCGTGTTGACGAAGAGATCTGAAAAAATTCTCATAAAAACTAATTGGTCGACTGATTGTTTAGGGAAAATGTTAGGATTCTAGGATTAAAGAGAAGCTCACCAAAAAATGTTGAAGTTAAACCTCAGTAAAAAAAAGGGAATTTGTAAATTGATGACGTCATACCCCCCTATGTTCTGACACTCGGAAGCGTATAGACCCCTCCAAGGCTTTCTTGAATGCCTCTTCTCTTGGAAAATAGAGAAAAAACCGGAACTAAATAGCATTCTTAGTTCTCTTTTAATCGAATCTTTGAGGCACTACAATATCGGTCGAAAACGACCGAAAAAACTTAAAAGGGTTAGAGTAAAATTCTTCCCCATTTTTTTTATTCCCCCAATTTTTTCTCGATGGCACAACTTGCACCATTCATCCCTCCTGTGGGCGGCCCTTCTCTCTTAAAACGAACCAACCTTTCCTTTCATACGGCTACTTGCGCGGTACTTCATTTATCGAGTATCGAAGCAGGGGGTACGGGGGTTCACCTCGGAAAATTTTTGAAAATTAGCTTCTCAAAATCGTGTTTTAATGCTATTCCGACAGTAAAATTGCTAGTTCGAAAGTAGAGTAAAATCCCCCCCAAAATTTTTCTCAATGGCGCAGCTTGCGCCATACATCCCCCCTGTGGGTGGCTCTGTCTTGTATTATGCTTCTTGTACGTTCTTAAGAGTAGGTGAGGAATTTGAATATTTCACGTTTATGAGAACTTTTAATGCGAAGTTAAATATAATGTCTGGGATGAAGAAATTCAAAAATAGGCCAGAACTGGTTCCACTTACTCAGAAGCTTCTTACATCTGCTAAGTCTGCTTACCATAACAACAAAGCATAGACCCTACTTTAAAAACCTAAGCAAGGAGGAAGCTCAAAAAGAAGTAGTAAAGATGAAACAAAATAACAAAGAGGGGGGTGATGGAGAAATTGACAAAGGAAAAAAAGGGGCATGATGAGATTTTGGTCACTTTTTCATGTGCTTTGGTCATTTTTGGTTACTTTTCAACTATTTACAACTATGAGACCTGCCCTCTATGAGCCCTGGGATTATTAAAATTAGGGTATATTAAAAATAACAAAACAGAAAGATACAAAATATTTTTAAATTGAAAAACTGGATTTCTGGAAAACAACTAAATCAATGAATAATTTTCTTATGAAAGATATTCAGAGCCAATAACGTAACCAGGAAGGGGCAGGAATGGAGATTAAGAGATCAAATAATATTACAACAATTAACGTTAACAACAGGGTTGGAATACTAAAATAATGACATTGAAACTATGTACAGTATTAATTATTAAACGAATGTGGTTTCAGCATTGGGACGAGAGAATTTTTTCCCAATTAATATTTTGAAAAAAATCACCCACTAAAACTTGCTGGGGGGAATAAATTGAAATAATAGCAGAATTTTGCAAAATAATTACAATAATTCGTATGTAATCAATTCACATGTAATTAGTGGGTAAAATAGTGGAGGTTAATTCCTAATACAGTGAAACCCCTCTTAACGGGCATCTCTCAATAGTGGACATCATCATAAGAGGACAAACTTTCTTAATCTTCCATGCCATAAATATGTGTGGTATGGTGTTATGAGAGAGAACTATTCCTTTTAGGAACACCTTCATTTGCAGACAAATAATCGTGTTCCACTTATGTCCGTTTTGAGAGGTTCCACTGTATTACTTAGTTTAATAATAATAATGAATGCTCAAATATGTGGACTTACTTTGTTGAACCTACCACTGCGAAGAGCTTATATTATTATTATTATTATTATTATTATTATTATTATTATTATTATTATTATTATTATTATTATTATCATTAGTAGTAGTAGTAGTAGTAGTAGTACCGGTACTTTACAAATATTAAGCTAGCGCCAAATGCGTTTCTGCATAACACTAGACACAGTCTAAAATATATATAATTCTTCGATGGATCTCTTCATTTCTAAAAACGTTTTGACTACACCCTTCTAACGTCCGTCCGTTGATACACCACTTGAAGAGCAGGCTCGAAACCAGCCACAGAGCTTTGGGGGGCCATGAATATGTTAGGACGGACCAAGCCATTAAATATCCTCTTACAAATATCTAAATTGTATATTTTGTATTGAAATCTGGAGGGGTCATGAAAAATTTAGGGAGGGCCAGGTCCCCCCTAGCCCACCTCTGGTTGCAAGCCTGTTGCAGAGTAGCACTTATCAACTGAATCTGGTATAGCCTTATTACTATACTGTTACATTTTTCCTTATTGAGAAGAAGGTAGGTGAATGACCGCTCAAGACGTTGCCAGTTTCAATCATCTGCATCTGTCCATCAATCCCTCTTCTCGGAAACGACCGCGGAGCCCAGGAGGCAGTGGCGGATCCAGGGGGGCGAATCGGAGCGATTGTCCCACGTCCAGAACAGGAAACTTTCTTATTTTATATATAAGTAAAACCCATCCCAAAGTTTGGAGCTCTTAAAAGTAGCTCCAAGTAGCAGTATTATAACTCACTGCCCTCCCCAGAAGTCCATCCTGGATCCGCCCCTACCAGGACGGTAGGTATGAGCGGTCTGTTTTGTCAATTGTTTCGGTCGAAACACCGCCCGAAACAATGAGGTCATGTGGTTCTCGAAGCCGTACATGAGAACGAGGTCGCTTCGTATTTTGAAGTGAAATAAATAAATATTGCCTTCTTTTCTAAACGCTAAATCTTTTTTAACTTGATGTAATAAATAACCTATATGATACTGATTGATATAATTGGATTTGGGGGAGTATTCCTTTTCCATCCAGGGGTGTGTGTAAAGAAATTTGGAGGGGTGTTGGGGGAGCGTAGATTACTCCCTGAGCTTTGCAAAGTTTTGTACACTTCTATTCATAAAGAAACCTCGATTGAGTTTCGGAGTGTAAGTACAAAGGAACAATCCTAAATCCTAACTAATTTCCTTAGACCTGACTCATTTTCCCTGCATTTTTGTCACAGTCAGTGGTGGAAATTAAACGATAATAGTACTTATAACGATATCGTTATATATACTTTTTAACCAACCCTCATATTCTCAATGTTAATTCTTAGAACTAACGCCTAGCCAGTCGATATTCGCAGAAGAGCGAAACAATGGAATTTTCTACCCAGAAGGTGCCTCTTTTCTCAAGACATTTCAGCACCTATCGCCGAACCGTATTTGGGAAGGTATTTGTTCTTTTCCTCACTCACACACACGCAAAGCTGAAATCCTAAGCAACAGCAGTGGATCATACGTCATAATGTGTATTTTCGATAATAATTATTAATTATTTACACTACTACGTGCTTCAATATGATTAATGTACTCTCAATCAAGTAATAATTAATTAATTACTTCTTACTATCAAAGCAGTTATATAAAAACTAAATGTTTGTGCGAACTATTTTTTATTCCAACAACGTATCAACGAGCCTCCTTTGTGTCAACGAAGAGAGCAGCCAGGACTTGGCGCGAGAGTGCATGTTGGACAACGCAAGAAGTTAGACCACTCGACGAAAGACTCCAATTTTTAGTGCTAAATGCAACCCCCAAAAGTTTCAATACGCTTTTTATGTTTGGTTAATCAGTAACATTTTAACTAAAAAGGTAGTATGAGGGAAAATGGAACTATCATGTAGGAGGAGTCTCTCGTTGGAAATTGCAAGAAATAATTTGTTTCAGTGACAGTGAAAGGAAGAAAAGTACTGTCTTCAGAATCCTCATGAAATTCTTTGAATTTCAGTAACCGTGATGTCCGTGCATTTCCGTCGACATCGTTTCGCGCGCGTCCGAATCGATTCTAAGAGGTCAAAATCTTCGTAACAAAATCTATTTAATGTGAAGTGTATAAAACCGTTTTTAATCGCCTAAAATGTAAAAATATAAATATATATAATATATTTGTTTTGTGTGATCATTTCAAATTTGGCAACAACTACTAGTGTTCTTGTGTGTATTTTCTAGTGCTATTTTCTATTGTGGAAAAGGATAAGTATTAGTATGTAGTACATGTATGGTTTAATATTTTATTAGGTTACAGTTAAAGTACATTGAAAGTGGCGCAGTGAAAAGGTACATTTCTCTTTCTCACTTTGCAACCATCCGGTGTCAGCATTGTTATTCATCCCCCCACAAGTGTTCTTTGAACTTATCAATACGAAATGTATTATGGATATAGCTGTAAGGTGCTTGACTCACCAGTGACGGTGGGCACACGACTCAGCCTCCTTGTGGTTATTTAATGCACCCGAACCTGATGACCGTGAGTGTGGATACTTCCTTATAATAATTAGTATTCGATCTCATCGTTTGATGACCTTTTCTCATAGGCTGTTAGGAACGAACCCAGTACACTCATAGAATATCGCTAATGTCCAGGGACAGATGTTTCAGTAGGAGAAAGTGATTCTTTGGACTGTGCTATTTTGTATATTCAATGCCATTAAATAATTTAATTTATATATTTTGTTTTGTAGTGTGATAAATAATTTTATCATGACAACCATTTGTGAGATGGAAACACTGCTTGAAGCAGTGAAAAAGTTGTCCGTGGATTTGACTGAAACTAACCAATCGATAAAAAGTAACCATAGTGAATTAATTAAAAGTTGATAGCCTGAAAATAGAAGTAGCTGAATTACGCGAAAAACACAATACATCAGTTCAAGAGATTACTAACGGTATGCAAAGAATAGAAACAGAGTGTAATGCTTTTAAATTAGAAATTAAAATTGAAATTGAAAGTATGAGGCGAGAACTTAGGGAATTCGAAATGGAAGTAAATCATCGATTTAGTGAAATGAAAATTCAAACTTGCAATCATTTGACGAAAATGCGGGATGAATTGTCACTAGCGATTCAACAGGTTGAAATCCAAAGTAGTATTTCTCTAACACAGATAAAGCATGACTTTCAACACACTCTTGAAATGCATTATCGTAGGATTATAGATCTTGAAAAGAAAATATGTTGTAGCCAAAGCATGTTGGCAGACATCGAAAGTAGAATTCAACCCCACCAAGCACAGATGGTCCAGTGTATGAAAAAATAACAGTGAATGAAAGTAGTGTAAAAATTGTGGCATGGAAATTGACCGTTTTAATCAATCATTACTTTTCCTCAAAAACACAGTAGATCGCTATAGCAGTAGTGTAGCAGAATTAACGAGCGACAGCGAAAAAGAATCAAAACAGTATATTCAGATTCAGAGTACTGTTTTGGAGGTTAAAAAGGAAATTAGCAACCTCAAACAAGAATTACAAATGTTACAAACCCAACTAACACTCACCCAAAATCAAATTTTGAATTTGCATGTTGAATCCAGGCCTAGCAGTGTCAGTAATACTCGTAGCGTTACTAATTCATTATATGATAGTTTAGCTAGTACTTCCCAAACTCACAGTTCTACTAGTCCTAGTAGTAGTGAGAGTACTACAGTACTATGAGACGAACGTTAAATTAAAATCCAAAAGTAAAAATCGCAATCGTACCCATAATAGGGAATCGGTGCAGATTACAAATGCTAGGCCCATCAGAATTTGTCCAGAAAGACTTTTTGGTTTAGCCCAGAGATGGTCATTTTTCCTAACCCTCCCTCACCCTCACCCTCAATTGACGCCCCTCACCCTCACCCTCCATCACCCTCACCCTCCATTCATGCTCTCCCCTCACCCTCCCTCACACTCACCCTCCATTGACGCCCTCCACTCACCCTCCCTCACACTCACCCTCCATTGACGCCCTCACACTCACCCTCCCTCACACTCACCCTCCATTGACGCCCTCCACTCACCCTCCCTCACACTCACCCTCCATTGACGCCCTCCACTCACCCTCCCTCACACTCACCCTCCATTGACGCCCTCACACTCACCCTCCCTCACACTCACCCTCCATTGACGCCCTCACACTCACCCTCCCTCACACTCACCCTCAATTACTTTATTGCCCTCACCCTCCCTCACACTCACCCTCAATTACTTTATCGCCCTCACCCTCCAACGCCCTCACCCTCAACTACTAAAATGAGGGTGAGGTGAGGGTGAGGGCGGCCCTCATGAGGGCAAAACCCTACAGATGAACAGATCATGTGATGCTTTGTATTTAGCAAGAATTCGCGGTATTTACGGTTGAACACACAGCACAGAGGGATAAAATAATTCTTGGAAATGCTGTCTGTTGTCACAAAGCAATAGCATTTTTGCACCTGTTACTGCTGTCCACATCGAAGGAAGGTATGAATGTGCATTACAGTTAGAAAAAAAAAAAAAAAAGCTGAAGCAATGAATATAACATTTTCGCACTTTTCTTTCTTCTTCCTGGCCGGAGTCTATATGAATAGTTAACAGAGTACAATTAACTTTTTAAGCAAAATATAACACTTGTTATTATCCTGGTGCACCTTTGGTCCACGTGGTACCGGGTTCGAATCCTGATGGGCGAAGTTTTAAACGCATTACGATAATTAAGATTCCACCTTAAACTGTAGGTGTAGGTCTGGTATAACACTGGTGGTGAAAAGGGCCGATAAACTCAAAACCTTTGTAAATCAGTAATCGAATAAAGTTTGGCCTTCAGATTCTACAATGCTTCTATAGAATATTGTATTAATATGACCGTAGTAAGAAATGGAAAAATAAATAGTGGCAAGCAGGAGAAAAGGCAGGCAGGTATTGAAGAAAGAAAAAGAATACTGTCTCCTAAAAGTATTTTTCAAGCAATGTTCTGTTTGGCCTACTGCATTATAATTTTCATAATGTATGTTGGCTATTTCATTTTATTTTATTATGTTCGTAAATAAATAAACTAAATAAATAAATAAATTTATAAACATACATTATGAAAACCATAATGGACTAAGCCAAATAGAGCATTGCTTGAAAAATACTTTTAGGAGACAGTCTCCCTGTACTGACAGAAACCCATCGGTTCGGAGAAGAAATCTTACTGTTTCAATAGAGCTAGTGATGTAGTGCATGGTAAAGCGAGAGATATTATTATTATTATTATTATTATTATTATTATTATTATTATTATTTATTATTATTATTATTATTATTATTATTATTATTATTATTATTATTATTATTATAAAATATTTTCTATAATAATATTCCTTATCCTTATTCCTTATCAATTTCGATTGCAACTAGCATGAGAAATTCTCAATTTTGAAAATCAGATTTTTAAAACTAAAGTTAACCCGGATTTTTTTTTCTTTTAAATCTGGAATGGAATAGATGAATTCACGTCTGAGTTTGAACCCAAGAAATATGGCTATAAGGAAACCTCACAAAATATGCACCATACTACATCAAAATAAAATTATTAAAAAAAAAAAAAAAAAAAAAAAAAACTTTTCCGATGGCAATCGTAGAACACATTTACAAACTAATAGTAGAGCCACTTGCACACCACGTGAAGTATGCGGAATCTTGCTGAGGTTTTCCGCTTCAAACTTGCTCTGTTTCAGAGATTTTAACCATACCAAAACTGTTCTTTTTCGGCTTGGGAAACGAATATCATTCTATCTGTGTAGCTGTGTACATTTGAATTCGACATGGACAATATACCGATTGTAGATTTGGTCTTAAGTGTGATAGTAATGCATACAATTGTATTAGGCGTATATTACTATACGCTAACGGGAGAAAAAAACGCACGTGGATGAGTTACTGGATCCGGCGTCATCGTGGACACGGGATTTATTCCACTCTTTTTTCCAGAACTAAGACTACAAGGCTCATTATCGTACCAAATTTTGTTTTCGTTCCTTATCCATTAGTTCTTTTTCGTTTCTCACCAGTATTAACGTTCATTGCATCCATTTCTTATATGCAAGAATGCATAAAATTATGTTTACTAGTATAATATGTCACAAAATAATAGGAGAGGTATCAAAACGGATATCACAGGAAAAAATAGATGTAGAAATGAGAAGTTCCCATCCTATCTTAGATTGTGGAGAATCTGGTTTATATTATGTTTTATAGTGGGTGTCTTTGTTGTCTCTACTGATACATAAGCAGTCGTCTAATAATATATAGTAACATACATGTTTTTCTTGATTTCTCATTCATGAAGACCTGAGTTTTAAGTAGGGGGCCGCAGTGGCTCAGTGGTAGAGCGTTCACCTCTGGTGCTTGGGGTCGCGGGTTCGATCCCAGCCCTCGCCAAGTGAACTTTGTGGTGGACAAACACTGTGTGCGTGGGTTTTCTCGAGGTTCTCTTGTTTCCTCCCACTCTTCATTCCACCATTTCATTCATTACTCATCGTCACCGTCTCCTTTAGCCTAACCGGCATAACCGTGGGACGTAAAACTCAAAGTTTTTTTTTTTTTTTGAGTTTTAAGTAAGTAGAAGTAACAGCTTAACCTCACAAGAATCAAAATTAGTATTAGATTGGATTCATTGGAAGAATAAACACTGGTGGAAAATCTTGTTAATCTCTGAAAATCGAAACTGATAGTGTTGCCAGATATTACATTGGAAATTTCCTTTTCTAAATATACGCCGTGTTCTGTATATATGTATACATGAACTTAGGTAATTTCGTCACCGGAATTTTCGTCACAATAATTTCGTCACCGGTAATTTCGTCACCAAAATATTAGCATGTAGGTTATTTCGTCACCAAAACATTCATTGCTCTTGTACCGTTCTGTGAATCCAATCTCTTGGACCTTTCTCCACGTTTAGTGAGTCAGGTGAAAAAAAAAAAAAGCAATGCTGTACACGAGTTGAGTTTCCGAAAGTTGTCTTTAAAGTGTGCATTTCCGCTATCTCGAAATCCATAACCACAGTTACAGGATCCGGGTATTCACTAAATTCACTGCACTGATGCACCACCGAACAAAACAGTTCTTCATATGAATGTTGTGTCATGCTCTGCATTAAGGCATACACCTAGTAAAGGAAATCTCACCTCAAGTAACATATAAGGCCTACGTCTTTTTTTTTTTTTTTTTTTTTTAAGGAGCCATTGGAAAGTAGTCCATCCACCATCCATGTTTCACTTCTCAATAGCTCCATAAGGCTATATTTAAAGGAAATTGTTAGAAATATTTACAGTATATGTTTTTCTTCCTTTATATAAATTTGCTTTCTTGACATATATATCCAATATCAATTTGGCCAATGTTTAATCAGAGTTGAAATATTGAAATATAACATTCTTCTTTCAATAGCTCCTAAAAAAAGATCACTCTTTTCACATGACTCAGTTAACGTGGATGAAGGTTCAAGAGTTTGGGCTCGGAGAACGGTACAAGAACGATGCAAATTTCCGTCTAGTTTGCGGGAAAATGAACGGATTGGCATATCTTCCCATATTTGTTTGCAATTTTCTGTTCTGAAATTTTGATATTGGCGAAGCTTAATATTTGTAAATAGTGATACACCCAATAGTTCCCCACGTTGCCTTTGCTTTTAACACTTGCTGAAGCTGGCACTATTTTCTTGCACTGGTGCTTGCTCCTGCGTCGAGTACCCGAAACTTAAATTTTGCAGAGTTCAACGTCAACCGAATTGTTTTCCAAGTTTGATTAAAATAACGTAAGTTGTTTAGATCATTTACTTTGCCTCTACTTAGTTCAAGAAAGATGAAAAAATAACCATGACAAAATTTCCTATTTGATAAT
This sequence comes from Thermobia domestica, assembly GCF_964235325.1. Lineage (NCBI taxonomy): Eukaryota > Metazoa > Arthropoda > Insecta > Zygentoma > Lepismatidae > Thermobia > Thermobia domestica. Next base: position 182,581,738 of record NC_137458.1, on the reverse strand, counting down.
ATTTCTGACAGAATCACTAAAAACTTTTATCTCTTATCTCAAATACGATATACAAAATATGTAACTATTTATTTAATAATAATAATAATAATAATAATAATAATAATAATAATAATAATAATAATAATAATAATAATAATAATAATAATAATAATAATAATAATAATTATTATTATTATTATTATTACATTTCGATTTGCTTCAGTTGAAGATTAAAGAAAGTAATTTCAAAAACGGTTTCTATTCATTCATTGTACTTGTATTATGTTCTAAAAGACACTGTTGATGAAATTATCATGACAAAATTTTCGGTGACGAAGTTACCTATATGGTAATATTATGGTGACAAAATTACCGGTGACGAAATTACCCTGACGAACTTTCCAGTGACAAAATTACCGCCACCCATGTATACATACCGTATATGCCGTCAATATTCTTAATACTTAGCAGTGTCATGTACTTATGGGACACCCTGTATTACTGAAAAACTATGCCTGGTAGCGAAATTCTAATTTCAAATTTGAATTCAGAGTAGTGAATTATTACAAAAATATGACCCTTGTGAAACTGTGTTATTAATTAAGATTTCATTAAGTTTTCATTAAGTTAAGATTTCATTTAAATTATTTAATTAAGTTTTCATTCCACCAAATTTAAACCAAAAATGGTGCTTTTTTTCACCTACCAATTTCATTACTTTTTTCCACCAAAAAATCGTTTTGTTTTTTTCGCTCCGAGGCTTTTTGGTGGGGTCCTAAATTCAGTATGAGGATAGATTGTATTAAAATTTGCAGAACTGCCCCTAAAATTAGGCCAAACTTACAGAAAAGTCGAGATTTCGTGGAGGGGAAACCGAGTGTCCAACACAGCATACGCCTCTAACCTCAGTCAATTTTCAAGAAATGTGTTATTTTCTTCCTCAACTCCCCTCAGCTCTAACACTAATTTTTCATGTACATCTGTAATTTTGTCAAATTAATTTCGACTTGAGAGCATCAAAGATGGATTTACGAGATGCTTACATATTTCACATTAATTACTATATCATCTATGAGGTTTCCACATATATATATATATATATATATATATATATATATATATATATATATATATATATATATATATATATATCTGTGAATTCATGTGCCAGTGTTATTTTAAATTTGTATACAAGCCTAGTATTAATACAGGGTGTCAAAAATCAACTGAAACTTCGGGAGACGAGTGTTTCTATCAATTGAAAGTAAAAGGATTTAATACATATAGGTCTTAAAGCGAGTTCTTTCAGTATTATAAGCCAAAAAAGAATTAAAACGCCCTAGCTTAAAAATAATGGGACTTTTTCGCAAGCGGTTGAAAAAATTAGGCAATACCTAGTATTCCCTCTAAATAAATACCATCCCATCTAAATACCCACGTTTCACAATTCCCTGATATCAACGTAACGATTTGTAAAAAGTAACTTAGTGTACGAGGATACACTTTTAAATACTAATTGGGTACTCTTTTCGTGGATACCAGAAGACTGTTCCACACAAATAATTATTACTAGCGCATACGAGTTCCTGCGAAATCCGTCGAATCACGTGCGATAGACTCCATAACTTTTGTGCTAGAGTGTTTTTAAAACGTGATTTTCCTCATTTTTGGCGGATTATAAATTTGAAAAGAGACATTTTTTGACCCACAGTATGTTCATCAAAACTTTTTTTTTTCATTTGATATAAGAAATAACGTTCCAAACTTAGTAGGTTGATTTTTTGACACATTGTATATTAAGCTGGGTAGTATGTGGAAATAACAAATCGAATATTTTTGAGGTATATTTCAAAGAGCCAAACCTATTTCAAAAATACAAGAGTCGGGTGAACTGTCCCCTCTTGCTCTCTGCTGCAGGCAGTCATAGTCGAGAGTCTCATATTCCATATAAACATTTTTTTTTTCTAGTGAAGGGCAAGTTTTATTTTCGTAGACAGTCACAGTAGACACTGGATTAAGATTCAAGGCGGGCATTGTTTTGCTCGCAGTCTTTGTCATAAAGAGCCTTCAAAGTTCTGAAAAGAAAACTATTTTTATCTTCATACCAGAAATGAGCATGCAGTATAACGTATTGTTCCATCTGGTGGAGTATGAACCTTTGAGATCTAGAAAGAAGAATTTGAAAGTAACGTTATCGTAGTATTAATCTAACATAAATACGATGAACATTCTTTCTTTGCCGACAGGAGGATCTGGTGATTCATTCCGGTGGCATTGAAAGAAAGAACTAAACTAAAAATACACTGATGACTAGACATACAGAGGTAAAGGTTCTTTACATTGTACCTTCCCTTCCCATCCGAGTTGTTTGGGCTAACAAAGATAAGGAATGAGAGTAGTACAGAAAATGGAAAAAAAATGGACGTGTTGTTTAAAACTAGCTTTAGTCTGTGTCAGTATAGCAGTAAATCTATTTTGTAGCATGTATATAATAATAATAATAATAATAATAATAATAATAATAATAATAATAATAATAATAATAATAATAATAATAATAATAATAATAATAATAATATATTATTATTATTATTATTATTATTATTATTATTATTATTATTATTATTATTATTATTATTATTATTAGTTGTTGAATCAAACAACTCAGACACAATTGCTTTTAATAGACCCAGTGAATAGGCCCATAGGTATTGTGACAACTTAAGTAACCTGGATTGCAATCAGGAGCGGATTAAAGGCGGAGCTAATTTAGCCCAGGCTCAGGGGGTCCCCTAAAATTCCCCTCTTTAATACTAAATACATCAATCAACTTATTATAGTATAGGCTTCAGATCCATGCTAATTTCTTTTCCCGCTCGCTAGACTTGCGGTATCGCTAGAGTTAAGTCTTCTTCCACCAGCTTGGGCTCGTGCCTGCAAACATCAGACTTTCGTGGCACCGCCGGGCGTGGATAAATAAACTGATTGATGTGATGAATAAACAAATAAATTCAAACATCATTCACACAGAAGACCTTCAAATTCGGAACTTTGATCACAGTGTAACCTTGTACAGGTTTACTATTTGTATATGATTTTTCTCCTTTTACTCTATTAGTGTTTTTACAGGGATTGTTGACCATTTGGCTCGTATTCGGCATTTATGTGTTACACTGAAGTATATAGGCATTTAACTGTTAATAATGAATGTAATTAAACTAATTATTGTAAACTTGGAGCACATTAAAATGTTACAGCATGCTCCTCGGTGTTTCGATAAGCCTATGAGGCTGTGAAAGACAGCAAAGAAAAGTTATGCGCTGAAATTATTCATAACATAGGGCCCTTTGAAATAGTCGGCTGCAGGGTCCCAAAAACCTTAATCCGCTCTCAGTGCTATGCGCAGAGACGTACGCAAGAATTTATTTCGGGAGGGGTCCAAAGCATTTCGGGGGGGGGGGATGTCCAAACACAATTTCAGGCTAAATTATACTAAACTTTGTATCTAAAATTAGACTAAATTGACAAAAAAGTCCGGATTTCGAGGGGGGTTCAGGACCTCAAGGACCCACCCCGTGCGTACGTCCTTGGCTATGCGCACAAAATATCCACTTTTTTTTTTTTAGAAATAAAGGGGACCGCGGTGGCTCAGTGGTAGAGCGTTCACCTCTGGTGCGTGGGGTCCCTGGTTCGATCCCAGCTCGCGCCAAGTGTGCTTTGTGATGAACAGACACCGTCTGCGTGGGTTTTCTCGGGGTTCTCCTGTTCCCTCCCGCTTTCTTCATTGCACAGTTTCATTCATTTCTCATCATCACCGTCTCCCTTAGCTTTGGCGCATAATCCTGGGACGTTAAACTAAATACATCATTTTATTTCATTTCATTTCTTTAGAAATAAAGCTTGACTTTTCGTGCCTATCTTTCAATATGTCTGATTTACAATTGGTAGAGAACATAGATTTAAAAAATCTAAAATAATGGTTGCCAAATGTTTGTTGATATTCAACTTTTGGTGAAAAAAAACTTAAGAGATGCAGAAAGAAGATATTGAAGTTATGACTTTATATAACACCATATTTATAAATGAAGGACGGAACATACTTCGGATACAAGCAACTTTAAGGACGAATGAATGAAATTACTCTTCATTACGAAATTCATTCTCAAGCAAACTCATAATTTCAGGGAAGCTCAGGCCCCATGGGTATGGGCGTGATCTGTACGATCATTGACTGTTTGCATCCAACAAGTAGTGGCGTAACTAGGATTTTTAAAAAGGGGACTGAAAAATCATTTTGGGGCCAAGGTACCCAACACTCCAAAATTCCATTGTTTCGGTATTTTAGGTTTATTTTTAATCAAGAACATAACACAATTTGCGAGCATTTGGGGCAAAAGAATTGTGGTTACTATTTCAGTCTTGCACATTTTTAGCAACATAGTCATGTTTGTTTTATTCTTTATTAAATTAAAGCTATTGTTTCTCAAAATAACTCGACAAGATTCGAGACGAGACAGGGTTCTTCCAACAGAAAAAGATACATTTTTCGAGGCATCACTTTACACAACATATTTTCGAGGCGAGACAACCTCTAATCTTGTCTCGTGTGCATCCCTATTTGCACGTAATAATATTAGAATACAGTAAAAAAAGAAAATATTAATTACCTTATAAAGTAATCAAACCTTAAAAGTCACCTATTTAAAATTTGCCCTGTGAAATAGTTCATATTTTAAGGGGGCTATTCATATAGTAACAAAATATTAATAATCAACGATCAATTACTCTGTGAAGATGCTGAATTTTAAGGTGTGTGTGCACCTTCTGTTGCATTTGGGTGCAAATTCGGTAGATTTTCTTAGTATCCTCTTTTCTAAGTGAAATTTAGCTGGGCTTGTAAGAAATTGGGGAGGCTTGAACACACCAAATTAGACCTAGTAACGCCACTGCCAATAAGCCACCAGTCACGAAAGACAAAGGGAAATATTTAATTTAATAATAATAAAAAGGTTGAACTGTGTAAATTTAGGACTATAATTGTATATGTAAATCATTATAAATACAATTATGTTTTATATTTATTTGAGCTTTTCTCCCTATCGCGGAACTTATGTCCGGTACGGAATCGAACCCGGATAACCCAAAGATCTCTGCTTCAGGTAATCGCTGGGTAGAAATGTTCTCCTTCAAATAAAATGAAATGAAATATTCAGTTTAACGTCCCATGATTATGCTCCGAAGCTAAGAGAGACGATGATGATGAGAAATGAATCAAATGGAGAAATGAAGAAAGTGGGAGGGAACGGAAGAACCCCGAGAAAACCATTGCCACAAAGTTCACTTGGCACTCCTTCAAATAAAGTACAGCTACCCTAGAAGAAAGAATCTCCTTTACATTGTTCCGTACATTAAATGTACATATTAACAATTACTCTACTGAAACCATCCCTGCAACTAGTGATGTGAAGTGGAAAATTTTCCGCTTAAAACTTCCCATTTCTGAAAATTTTCCATTCTAAACAAATATTCACTATCAAGTATTAACTCCACATTAAGCCATGATATTGATTGAATCCATGAATAGAAATATGACATTACAGCAAATTATAATCTTCCAACTTTCTAGGTACTGTAATGGGAAAATATATAAATATTACTGAGTACCTGGTAATAAACCTAGTATTTGATAACACAAGAATTATATGATAGAACAAGCGAGTATCGTTCTACAGTATGAAACTACGGTAAACTTCCAAACTAGTAGAACTGGAAATAGTAGAAACCTGAAGTAGTTGATTTCTACCACTTACGGTTTAAATATTAGGTTGTCGAAGGAGATGGGACCTATTATTGGAACGACGAATCGTTTCCCGAAAACCGTTTCTCAATAGCTCTTACCATTTTTGAGTTATGACCAATATTGTTGAAACCAGAAGTGGTTCAACATAGCTTCTGGTTTAACTCGAAGATTGGTGAAAGAGATGGAACCTATTCTTGGGATGCTGAATCGATTCCCGGAAATCGCTTGTCGATAGCACTTACCGTTTTAGGTCTAGGAATATCAATATTGAAACCAGAAGTAGTAGTGAATTTATACCACTTCCGATTTTAGTGGAAATACAGGAGTACAGGTGGTTTGTCCCCTTAAGAATTAAATCGATTTCTGAAAACTCTTTATCGCTAGCTATGTTTTATATTCGTTTATGAGTTATGAATATGTTTGTTGAAACCAGATATGGTCGACTTCTACCACTTCCCGTTTAAGTAAGATTGTTGAAAGAGATGGAACCTATTCTGGCAATGCAGAATTGATTCCCGAAAACCGTTTGTCAATAGCTCTTACCCTTTTAAGTTTATGAAAATAAATATTGAAACCTGAAGTAGTAGTGGATCCTACCACTTCCAGTTTTAGTAGAAATGCAGGAGTTAAGGTGGTTCCTTTCATATTCACCTATTTCCGAAAACCGTTTGCCGATCGCTATTACCGTTTTTTACTCGTGGTCTTTAATTTGAAACAGGAAATTTCCGATTTCTACCACTTCCGGTTTAACAGATTGACTGCTAAGGTGATTTGAGGGTACCTGTTAAGTAGGAGGTTGTTGAAGGAGATGCAACCTATTATTGGGATGCTGGATCGATTCCCGAAAACCGCTTGTCAATAGCTCTTACCGATTTTGATGTGATACCTGTTGACAGACAGACACACAGACGAACACAGCCGTTCTATAAGACTTCCCTTTCATATGCATAGCGTAGTTTGGAAATCTAAAAGTAGGTATATAGCCAAAAGCAGGAAATATCTTTGTATTTGATAATTAAATATAAAGTTATTTATTGCGGCTTGCAGCTTTGTACTTTTCTTATATATATATATATATATATATATATATATATATATATATATATATATATATATATATATATATATATATATTTCTCTTAGAAGAAGAAATAAAGCTTTTTCTTAGTTACAATTTCAGAATGAATGAATATATGAATATTTATTAGTTTCTCTTCTGAACGAATATATGAAAAAAAAACATCATTTCCTGAGAACTTCTGGTATTTTTAATGAGTTACTTTCGTTAAAATTTGAAATTTTCGGTAGCCAAAAACTTTGCAGTAGATATTTTTATATATTTCGTAATTATTGTTTCTATAAAGTGAAAATATATAAATATATAAAAGTAATAAAGCTATGAGAAACATCTTGTCTTCGTGCATGAAAAGCGTATGAAACTGATAGAATATTGATATGACGATTTTCTGTGAACGACGATTAATTCTAAGAAAAAAAACTACATTACATTTTCTAACATATTTTCCAGAAATGAAGATTTGCAAGATAATTAATTTTATGAACCCTTACCCTCACCCTCACCTCCCTCACACTCACCCTCAACTGACACCCTCACCTTCCATCACACTCACCCTCCATTGACGCCCTCCACTCACCCTCCCTCACACTCACCCTCCATTGACGCCCTCCACTCACCCTCCCTCACACTCACCCTCCATTGACGCCCTCACACTCACTCTCCCTCACACTCACCCTCCATTGACGCCCTCACACTCACCCTCCGTCACACTCACCCTCCATTGACGCCCTCCACTCACCCTCCCTCACACTCACCCTCCATTGACGCCCTCACACTCACCCTCCCTCACACTCACCCTCAATTACTTTATCGCCCTCACCCTCCAACGCCCTCACCCTCAACTACTAAAATGAGGGTGAGGTGAGGGTGAGGGCGGCCGTCATGAGGGCAAAATGAGGGAGGATGACCATCTCTGGTTTAGCCTGTGGCAAAGACTTCGTTTGGCCGCATTGGGCTAACAACTTTAGGCGCGTTTAGGTTATTAAGATACATGAGACATTGTATATGTTTTCTCTAAAATTGTTGTGGCGTTTAATTGTCTTGAATACTGAGGAGGAAACACGAAACCAAGACCGTGGCGGACTTGGTCTTAATCTTGATAAATAATCGTATACGAAGGATAGGACTTTGGGAGTTTTCTCACATTTCAATGCCCAAAATCCGGATTTCGGTTTTTCATATTTCACTATCCGAAATCCCTTTTCGATTTATGACATTTCATCATCCGAAATCGGGATTTCGGTTTTTCACATTTCATTATCGAAAATTCGGTTTTCGGTTTTTTCACGTTTTGCTATCCGAAATCCGTTTTCGGGTTTTGACATTTAATTATACTAAATCTGGATTTCGGTTTCAGATAAAATTCGAAAATAGGATTTTGGACGTTTTTTTCCTTTTTTGGCAGCACTAATTTTGTCTAAATAGTTATGTTTTAATTATAAAAATATTTTCCTGCAAAACAATTAATATCTTAATAAACTGTTTAAAGCATTATCTTTACAATTGCAATTACATGGTAAAATAATCAATGAAAAAGACACAGGTGAAAACTATATAGGACCTTACACTACGGACATAAATGAATTGCTTCAAACTTTGAACACTTATGTCCAAATAACATTTACATCCATCCATTCTTCACTTGTTAAGTGACCCTTTGTGGCTAACTGCATAACATACCACTGTTTGACACAAAAATCTCCAGGTTTGATTACCAGTGGGATCTCAAAGAGCACGCAGTGTTACTCTTGCATAAGTCTTGCATAGTGGTCCAGGGGATTACTAGGCAGGGGAAATGGGGCCCGCCGACACCATCATGAATAAATGGAAAATGTCATTTTATGACATACATTTTAATGGTTCTGGATGACGACTGCAAACCTTTGCCCCTGAACCCTGTTAGGCCTAATTATGCCTCTGCCTTGGTCTTGGTCTTAGTCTTGCATTTTCTGCAAGACAAACAGTAATACCGAAGTGTTAGTGAATATTCTTGAGTAATACATTATCTTCAAATTTACTGCACTGCTAGTTGACAACGGTACTGCAAATTCCAATAAATGTATTTGTCAGGCCAGTGATATTTTTTGAAGTTAGTCCCGACAAAAGAAGCAGAAAATCACGTTTTAATAAATGTAATAGCCCATATCTCGGACAGTATAAGAGCCCAAACGCTAAAAGTTGCTAGCTTAATCAGCCTACAAAAAGTACTATCGAGCCAAATAAAAATCTCGTCTGACCCAAACACTTGAGGCTATCGTGAAGTTGGTCCTTCAAAACTGGTTAAGATCTAACTCTGTTTCAAATGTAGTCCAAATCTTTATACTTGCTACACTGCTAGTTGACACAGAGAACTGCTAATTCTAATAGACGTATTTGTTAGGGCCGTCACATTAGTGAAGGTAGCCCAGCTAAAAGAAGCAGGGAAATAACTTTTTAATAAATGAAATAGCCCATATCTCGGAAACTATAATAGCCCAAACGCTAAAAGTTGCTGACCCAATTAGCCCATAGAGAATACTATTGACCCCAAGAAAATATTCGTCTGGCCCAAACACTTGCGGGACTAACATGACATTGATCTCCAAAATTTGTAAAGGTGTAGCCCAAATCTTCATACTTGCTACACTGCTAGTTGACACAAAGTACTGCAAGTGCCAATAGACGCATTTGTGAGACCTATCATATTAGTGAAGTTAGCCCCGACAAAAGAAGCAGGAAAATTACTTTTTAATAAATGTAATAGCCCAAATCTCGGAAACTAGTATAATAACCCCAAAGCTAAAAGTTGCTGACCCAAATCAGCCTACAGAGAGCCCAATAAAATTTGCGTCTGGCACAAACACTTGGGAGGCTAACGTAAAATTGTTCCCACAAATTTTGTGAAGCTGTAGCTTTGTTTCAAGATTAGTTCAAATCTTCTAACTTGCTATACTGCTAGTTGATGCAGTGTGCTGGAAATTGCAATAAACATATTTGTCAGAGCGGTGATATTTTTTTAAGTTAGCCAGACAAAAATAGCAGAATTTTTTTAGTAAATGTGATAGCCCGTATGTCGGAAACTATAGTAGCCCAAACGCTAAAAGTTGCTGACCCAATCAACCTACAATGATTAGTTTCCAGCCAAATCAAAATCTCGTATCTCCCAAACACTTAGAGGGCTAACGTGAAGTTGGCTCCCCAAATTTGTGAAGGTCTAATTCTGCTTCAAATGTAGCACAAATTTTCAAACTTCGTATACTGCTAGTTGATACAGAGTACTGCAAATTCCAATAAATGTATTTGTCAGACCTGTCATATTAGTGACGTTTGTCTCGAGAAAAGAAGCAGGAAAATAACTTTTCAATAAATGTAATAGCCCATAATCTCGGAAACTATAAGAGCTCAAACGCTAAAAGTTGCTGACCCAATCAGCCCATAGGGAGTACTATCCAGCCCAATGAAAGTTTCGTCTGGCCCAAAACACTTGGGGGACTAACGTGAAATTGGCCCCTAAATTTTGTGAAGCTGTAGCTTTGTTTCAGGAGTAGCCCAAACAGTAAAGGTTGATAGCTTAAACAGCCCAAAGGAAATACTCTATGGCCCAATAAAGATCTCATGTGGTCCGAACATGTGGGGGGCCAACTTCACACAGGCTGAATGCATGCAATAACTTCGTTGACTGCGCGGTGTGAGATCAAAACATAGTGAATATAGGTAATTTTAAATAACAAATTCGTTACGTGATTTATATCTAGAATGACTAAAGAAGAATTGACGTAGGAGTAATATCATAACATAAATAGGGTACAATGATTAACTATCTTTCACGAATCTTGTTCACTGCCAATGGGAGTGTCCCCACGACATGAAATTATCCGGTTACCTTTTTTTGGAACCAAACCCAAGATGTAATTTATCGAAAAACTACCGAAATCAGGAGGGTAAAAGCAAGAACATTTGAAAACATTCTGCTATTTTTAAGTAAAATATCAATGACTCATCTTTTGCATTGGAAAAAGAGAAGAAACTTGATCTTCGTTGTCAAAAAGATTGAATATTTTGAGAAAGAAACTAAAATTACACTTACTTGCAGTGTCAGTAGTATAAATTTCACGGCACAGTAAAGTTACCTTAGGGTGATAGAACAGAAAGTAAACTAAAACCTGAAGTATTAATATGTGTTAATATATTTTGCTGCTCATACTTGAGTTTCTTTACCTTCCTTTCTCTCTTTTCTAATGCGTGACCCTTAAAACAATAATTCCAGCAAAACAGTTAAAAACTTTTGTGTCTTATTTTTGTTGTATTTTTGAAAGTAATATCAAGTAATTCTTGAGAAGTCTTACCACAAGTAACTAAATACAGAGTATTTAAAATAAACATGCAAAGACTAATGTGAACAAATCTTTAAAATGACGAATCTAAAAATATTACAGTGATTTGTTACTTTTATTTTCAAATTAGGACTCAAGAAACTGTTCGAATATTCATTTCATAGTAATAGTACTTTTGCCAAAAAACAGTAATTTGATTTTTTAAATATAAGAATAATCCGAATGTTTCACAATAGTAGATACGTCTACATTTGTAAACACACGTGACAATATGGCCGCCAGTAGCCTTTAGTAGTAGTACTTTCTCTTAGAGCCCTCTAGGAGTTCGTGCCTTAACTAGGGTAGGCCCAAAATTTTCAGATCCGGATATCCCGGACCGAAAGAGATCCGGATCCGGATCTTGCTGGATCCGGACCTAGATCCGGATCTCGGATTTGGATCCAAAATTCAAACCTGGGTTCTGGGTCCAGATTTCTGATCTGGATCTGAAGTCCGGATCTGAGAAGTAAAGGGTCCACATGGATGAATCGAGTTGCAGAATGAGACATAGTGTGCCTGATATAGGACGTGAAAATATGTATATGTGCAAAGTTATAGCGGCTGAGCGCCAGAATAAACGGAGGAGGAGGGGGTCGAAGTTGGTGGGAGAAGGACTATGCTATGCTATAGAAATACATCAAATAAACTGATGAACCGTAAAAATAGGGAAAGATAGACAATGGGAACGGTGATAGTTTCACATATTGGGGCAAGAAGAATGGACAGAGTAGATTACGAACCTCGACCGCCACACAGTGGAGTATTTGCGCTGAAAACCTGGCCAAAACTCTATGCCCTAATATTGCAGTGTTAGTTTTCAATAAAAAGGTTATATTTGAGTAAAAAAACAGTTTGCACATTATAAATACTCAATACTATAATTGAAAGTGGTGATAAATAATATATTCTTAAGAAGCTAAGAATTTGTAAAGTTGGACATGAAAACTTACATTATTGGATCAACATGCACTGTTATATAATTAGAAAATGGGTGCTACTGGAAATAATGGAATCTTTTCGCATCAAAAATAAGATATTATTTATTAATTAAAATAACGTACACATGATTAATTAAATACATACAAAATGTGTTTGAAAGAAATATTGTGTTGTAAGAAATGACATTTGAATAAATTTTGCAAATCGGAACTGGAAATTAACGATATTAAACTTAGTAAACTTAATTGGCTTGAATAACTTGAGAAATAGTTTGTAAACAAAAACGAAACAAACAAATATGTACATGTACCTATAACCATAAAAAGTGTAGAGATGTCAATATTTACATATACATACAGTTCTTTGGAGATGAAGTTTAGATGTCCTCATCACTTTCAACTTCCTCATCACTTTCTTCTTCTAAACTCCGAGAGGAGCTCCCTTCAGCTGGTTCTGGTAGAAGAAGTGCAAGTGTCTCACTGCTGAATGGTTTACTCTTCTTCCTGGATGTCTTCCTGGAGCAGCTCATGAAGGGGTCACTAGTTAATAAAAGCCGATTGAGGACATCTCGGTTGCATACTGTTCTGTTAAATTTCCTTGAAAATTTACTTCTGTACATCCGGAAATGTTTGTTTCTGGCCTCAGCGGCTTCCTCGGAGAGTTGTCCTATCGGTACTATTGCATGTCTTATTACAGTTGCTCCATGCACTAAGACCTTATGCAGTGTCGGTGTCATGGGGTGCCATCCATAATGCTCTACGTATAATTTGGCTGTTGCATACGTATATTCTTCAAAGCTTTTCTCATCAATGTGGTGTCCACTTGTTATTGTTTCCAAGATGACTTTCAATCTGGTGATCAAATCTAGGTGTATTCCTGTGATTTGTGAGGCAGTAGCTGGATCAGAAAAAAAACGTCTGGCCGTGTTTCCATCATTGGTGCTACCAAATCCCTGTTTAGATACATCAACTAGGAGTCCTAACTCTTCCTTACATTTCATCTGGATTTCCTTTTTTCTTTCACTAACATTCTTCTTCTCTTCCGAACTTCTCGCTTGCCACTTCTTGATGTTCAGTTTGTATGACAAATGGAGAACTGACTCGAGGAATCTAATCCTGGTGTGGAGGGTTGAAAGACCAAATTTCAAATTTTCAGGGTTTACAGCACCACGTTTTTTAAGGTTATTAAAATCTTTTGACGTCAACCCACAGATATAACACCTTACAGTTGACGTTGTTCCTGATGCCGCGTTACACACTTTTCCGTCAACCATTGTAAGTAAAAGCGTGTGTTTGATGATAGCTGGGTTGTCACCTAACTGAACTTCAGTGTACTTTAACGCTTTTATTTGGTCTTCAACATACTTGATCCCTTCTACTGTTATGTCTGTACTTTCATGTACAAATCGTATACGTATCGGTCTGCACAACCTAGTGGAAGAAGGGGTTGGGTTTTGCCAAATAACTTTTTTCTTATCCTTTACGTTTGCCATCAGTTTAAGGGGAACAAACGAACTCTGGAAAATGTTTGCATAACTTTCACTCAAATTCTGGAACTTTTGCTTAAATTGTGACTGCTGTGACCCATCACACCCCCATTTTGAGACCAATTCTAAGTTTTGTTTCTCTTCAACAGAGACATGTTCCAATACTTCCTCCAGATACTTACATAATCGGGAGGTTGTGTGGTCTAGCAATACTTGCAGTTTAACTTCAGAGAGTGATTCGGTAACGGTAATTGAATCCTCGGGTGGATAGCACCGCTTTTTAGCCTCCTTTACCAATGAATAGCAGGGATATATCTTTTTATTTGCATCCCGTATGACTTCATACTGATGTTTGGTTAATTCTGCATCTATCAAAATGCCTAATGCTTCAGTAGGTGTATGTTTCTTTATTTCAATATGCTCGGAACTTCCTAAAACCTTTTTGAATTTAGAAGCCCTAGTTGGGGTTTCCGCGATTTGTTTAAACAAATCAGCTGCATCAGGATTACCTGCAGCCCTCAGGCTCATGGAAGCAGCGAATGTTAATTCTTCAGGGGTAGTCTGTTGTCTCAACTCTTCAGTTTTCCTCCGTTTACTCCTTTCGCTGGACTCTTGGAATTCCTTTTCAGGGCGGCCTGGAACTCTAGATGAAAATGTTGGCACCTTTACACCACCCGCCAACCAATCTTCATTCTGCTGCAAAAATCTTTCCTCCTTGTTATGTGACTGTGACCATCTTTGTTTAAATTGGTGTTTAAAATATCGCAGAGACCGTTTCAGTTCACTTCTTTGAACTTCGGGACATTTTGTCATTTCTGCTACTCTGTTTTCCATGTACAGTAACTTTTCTTCAATAGCTCTGATTTCGCATTCCTTAACTAACTCGTAGAGTTCTCGCCTTTTAAACTCTTTCTCCATCTTCAGAATCCTAAAAAAAATAAAAAATAAAAAACTGAGTATATAACGATAGTAATGTTTTATACTTGTTAAATATATTTTATGTGAAAGTAAATTAAAATGACGGATAAAGGGTTTCGTTTCTGTGCATTTCTGGCTCATATGTATATATTTTGTATATAAATACGTGTGTATATATTTACAAAATCAATGTTTTACAAATCTGTTATTTATATTCACCCCTTTTACGCACGTACATACAGTATAATAATTTGATTTTTGTGTTGCAACCTCATTACGGACAGTAATTATCACTTCGATTTACTGAAAATCTATCTGCATCATGTTACAAAAGTATATATATAAGGAAAAAGCAACTGGTTGCGGGAAATTTTATTTTTGAATCAAGTAAGTAGTATACCACTGATTCAGAATATCAATGGGATAAAGCTTGACAGAGCTTGACACAGTATTAGAATCACTGTGGTAATAAATGTTCTGCAAAAATTTATAGTAAAACAAGTATTCTATGTTTAGACGAATAGAAAAAATAAAAGAAATAATAGTAATGCAAATATACGTACATAAATCAAAAGCTCTTACATTCCGTTACATC
This sequence comes from Thermobia domestica, assembly GCF_964235325.1. Taxonomy (NCBI): domain Eukaryota; kingdom Metazoa; phylum Arthropoda; class Insecta; order Zygentoma; family Lepismatidae; genus Thermobia; species Thermobia domestica. The sequence goes on along the minus strand of NC_137458.1, from coordinate 182,566,588 downwards.
CAAGAAAAGTATGAAGTTGATCCTTTTATATACAGTCTCACAGAAAACTATAAACTGATCGAATACGAAAAGTATGAACTTGTGAAAACACACCCGCGCAGACTGATACCCAAACATCAACTGGGGTTGTGACCCAACAGGGGTGACTCAGGCACCGGAAATGGTCGTTGTGTGACTCACAGATATGTCCCCTTGGCGCGGGAGTGCTTTTCACACCTATGTGACGGATTTTAAAATTTGCCTTTTTGGCCAGGTTTATGGCCGTAATACTCCACTGTGCGCCATTTTGAAATCTGATTTTTTTTTTTTTTTGAAATGGAAAGGTAGTCATGTGATATATCAATTAGGGCCAATATGTTCTCAAAAAGTCAATTATGAACTTTAGTGATCGTTATCTGTAGTTATTTGGATGATTATTTGGGTGGATTTTAATTGCAAGATGTAATCAAAACATATTCATGCATCATTGATGTATTTTGTATTTTTGTATTAAAGTGTTCAAAAATACTTTACATATTGGCAGTTGTTCTTGTGATCTCAGGTACAATTCCCGGTGAGAACATGTATGAGACAAGTGAAACCTAAAACAATTAGAAGTTAGTATTTAAAAGTCAGGAAACTGATAATTGATATTAAAAAAGTCAGGAAACTGATAATTGATATTAAAAATTAAGTTGTCTGTTGGGACTGTAAGGCTGTAGTTAAATTAACGCACACGTTTCATGAAGATACATTATGTTGCTATTGTTTATTTACTATAAGCTACCGATACTTCCTCATAGGCCATTTTACACTATAGTAATCAACAGATGAAAACAGCATTGAAAAAGGAAGTGGAAGGAAGGTTTCCAGAGCAACATACGATACTAACCCAGCATTTCCCTGGTGTAACTGAGGAACAACACTGGAAAATCCTCAGCCAGGATGGCCGTTCTCCTCATTCGAACCCGGTATCACTCAATTGCGAAACGGGAATCCTAACAACTGACCTAAGTTCGCTTGGTATTATTATTTTATTTAGCGAATAATTAAGTAATGTTCTAAAGTTAATGGAAATTAAACCCTACTTTCTTTATTGCTAATGTTATAGTTAAGAGGCCTACATGAGACATCAGTCCTCCGGTAGGACAAGTACCTTGTTCAATAGGGAATATTAAAGCTGGAATTCAGGAAGTGGGGGTGAAGAGGTAAATAAGGATAAGGAAACTATGTAATATGCAAAAATTGAATAATTATACAGATATATTCACTTATTTGTAGACTTCATTACAGATATATTCACTTAGATACGTCAATTAATATTTCTCTGATATAGAGCACTCTTACTTTCTATAGTGTCAGGAAAGAGGTCCGCCTTTGTAAATGAACACACTAAGCACGTGCCCATGGGCGCAACGTGCATGCAAAGAAACATAGGCAAAACTATAAAAAAAGGAGGGGAAACCAATGGGAAAATAATAAAACGCCCTTCAACTAAAAATGGTTTAAAATAACTAAACTCAAGAGTTACGAAAGATACGAGACGAATTTTATTGGAAAGATTGTTTTTCTTGGTGATTAGTTGTGCTAACTATGAACATGAATTTAAAAGAAAACAAGTAGCGCTGAGTTCCGCAAATCAGCTGAAAAGAAAATATTGGATACAAGTTAATAATAAAAAAGGCATTTAAGATAATTAAAACAAACTACTCTCGTGACTGTCCTTTGGAAACTGGATCTGCCAGCGGGCTTACCTTGAAAATGGGGATGTGTGGTCAGCGCAACGACAATCAAAGTCCCTAATGCTGGCTTTGTAAACTGGAGTCCGCTACATCTTACTTCAAATAGCCCCAATTGTCCTCGCGATACTGGGTAAACACCGAAATTTTTGAATACCCTTTCGGAAGTTGAACCCGTGACCACCGAAGGTACGCGCTAACCACGTTTTTAAAAAATAGGTAATCGCTTTTTACTAAATTATTTCTATTTAGCCTGCTGGACTCTTTGCACGAATTATATCGTAACCATTACAACACCACGCAGACATAGAAGTAAACGAGGACAGTTAGAAACAACCATGCCGGAAGTTGAATCCACGAGACTCACAACAAACGATCCGCAGTGTAAAGCAGCAGACCATTTTTTTATGCCTGGCAGATTTTCTCGGCTAAACGGGAGTACATATAAGGTAATTGATTATCTTAAATGTTGTTCCTAAATACTGACTAAGTCTTATACGTATCAAATATTATCGTGTGATAATACCATACATACCCTCTTCGTCTTCTATAGACGAAAAGCTATGGTTATCTACATAGCTAGTACAGAGATAAGTTCTGATTCTCTAATAGGTGCTGTTGTGGTGGACAAACACCGTGTGCGTGGGTTTTCTCGGGGTTCTCCCGTTTCCTCCCACTTTCTGCATTCCACCATTTCATTCATTACTCATCATCACCGTCTCCTTTAGCCTAACCGGCATAACCGTGGGACGTAAAACTCAGAGATTTCATTTCATTTTTTCTAATAGGTGCTGATGGCGATAGCCAAGGTTCGCCGAAGCATGATCTCTCAAACCCAAACTGAGATATTGATATTACCAAAACGGCTAAAAGGTCAATATGGGTAAGTGAATTGACCACTTGCCTAGATGAAGGGCGCTGGAGATGTGAAATGCGGGGCTGTTAGAGGTACTACTTATAATAATTGGATTTTTAATTTTCTGCGCTGTTGGACACCCTCTTCAAGTAGAATAACTGTTAATCTTAGCTTTGAAAATGTTATATACGGAGTTTTATTACTATCTTTAGGTTGCATATAAATCTCTTCATTCCGGAATTATCGGATTTATTTTAACGCTTAACTTTCAGATCTCTTCTGATTTACGAATATTTAAATCATGATTGTCTCCATAGTGTCAATTAGTGATATTTTAACTCATTTCAAACCAACTATCTATCTATCTTTCTATCTATGTTTAGTCTTGTTATATGGTAATAATTGAGACTAGAAGCAACCTACAGACTAAGTCCAGAAGAGCTTTGGCCGACCTTCTGCTAAACCCAGGGTGGATAACTTAACGAAATGTGCAATATTTACAATTCGTTATCTGTTACGGTTACTATTTTGTAACTAATTTCTGCACCTAGTTAATAACGTTATTAGTCAGTGTAACTTTTAAAATGGTATGCTCTGAATAACGTTATTCGCTAGAACACTCTGCATTTTGGTACTGTAATTACAGTCACCAAGGAATTAACGTTACTTGAAATACCCACATGCGTCGTACCTGTTTGAGATGAAGATAAAACTGGTTGCAATAAATAACAGTTCCCTTTCGAACCCAAGGTGTTCTGTTCATTGATTTTAGTGATATGAAAGTATTGAAATTCTGCAAAACATTTTTGTGTAACTAGACATATTCTCTTTATGATGAGTACCATTTCTATGTTTTTCTTTTCTCTCTCGGTCACCTTTTGTACCTTTATTTCTTCTTCTTTAATTCTGATGGTCTTGGAGTTACGCTTGAGTAACGTTGGCGACGGGGAGTCTAAGGTGGGCTTAAAAAGAATCTCTATTATATTTGGTCTAGGAATTAATTCGTGCGGGTGGACAAGAGATGGCGCAACGAACGGAGCGTCCCACAGTTCCGTGTATCCACACATGTGTTGCAAACCCCTGTCATCGCGTATCGTTCGTAGTATAGGGCAGTGGATTAAAGCGTCAACAACACCAGTTTGCAGTTAAGTGAACATGGCGCAATTTGTGCCTGATAAAGTGTTTTTGCGGGGTGTCCTGCTGCATTACTTTAACATGCAGAAAAGTGCGACTGAAAGTCATCGTATTTTGGTGGAAGTATATGGTGACCATGCTCTAGCTGAGCGAACGTGTCAGAAGTGGTTTGCACGGTTTAGAAGTGGTGATTTCGGCTTGGCAGACCAAGAGCGAGCTGGACAGCCAAAAAAATTTCAAGACGAAGAATTGACAGCATTGCTCGAGCAGGATTCGTGTCAAACGCAGGAACAACTTGCAGCAGCATTAGGCGTTGATCAAACAACAGTCTCCAAACGCTTGAAAGCCATGGAAATGATTCAAAAGATGTCACATTGGGTTCCACATGAATTGAAAGACAGAGACGTTGAAAGACGAAAAACCATTTGCGAATTGCTGCTTCAACGACAGAGCAGAAAGGGGTTTCTGCATCGAATTATTACGGGTGATGAGAAGTGGATCCATTACGAGAACCCTAAACGAAAAAAGGCCTGGGTGAAACCAGGTGAACCAGGTCCATCACAACCAAAACGAGATATTCACTGTGCAAAGGTTATGCTGTGCATATGGTGGGATATGAAAGGTGTGGTGTACTATGAGCTGCTGCAACCGGGTGAAACTATGAATGGAGAACGTTATCGACGACAATTAATGCGTTTGAAGCAAGCTCTGGCCAGAACACGACCAGAATGGGAGAACAGACATGATAAACTTATTGTTCAACATGATAACGCTCGCCCACATGTCGCAAAACCGGTCAAAACCTATTTAGAAAATGTCGGATGGGAAGTTTTACCCCACCCGTCGTATTCACCAGACGTTGTTCCTTCGGACTACTACTTGTTCGATTGCATGAACAACGATTTGATTGGACAGCGGTTTACTTCTTCAGAAGATATCGAAACATGGGTCTCTGACTGGATCGCTTCCAAGGATGAGGACTTCTTTCGCCACGGAATCCGTACATTGCCTGACAGATGGGCGAAAGTGGTGGCTAGCGATGGACAATATTTTTCTTAAGGTATTTATGTATTTTGTGTTTGTACTACAGCTTCAATGTGTGCGTACCAACCGCACGAATTAATTCCTAGACCAAATACTAGTAAATAAATTTCAGGGTTTTCAGTCTGTTTTCCCCCCATCATACTTAAGATTGAGTAAACACCCCGGGAATATATCCTTTGAGAATGGTATTACTTTGATTGTTCTGTATTTAAAAAGAGTAAAAAGAAAATGATCTAACAGTGAAACTTTTATTTCAAGGTTATTGATAAGACTTTTTCTTCTTCTGATTACACTGCCGGTAGTTGAGTTGGAGTTTAACGTTCCTTTCAGCAGCAAGACTTTATGCTACGGGACTTACTGATTAACGTGGTATCCGAACCACATGAGCACCCGTCGGGAATCGAACTCGGGTGTCCCAACCAAAGGCGCGTAGGCTAACCGCTTAGTCACGAAGGAGCTCACTGCCGGTAGTCACCAGATATGTCTATTTTACAACAGAATTGCACTGACCAATGTCATTGAGGCTCGAGCTCACTTCCCACCAAGGATCGAACCCGGGACTACATGTACCAAAGTCACACTGGCCACCAGGGAAGCGAGAAGGTCATTTCATTTGCTTTCTATCAATTTAGTTTATCTTCCACTCTTCCACATACATGAGCAAATACATATCAGACATCAGTGGCGTAGCGAGAAACTCATGAAGGGGGGAGCTCACAGACACAAGCATTATATATATATATATACAGGGCCGGATCTAGGGTTCTCTGTGGGGGTGCACCCATAACTGCCAGTACATTTTAACAAAATTATTATTTTTAAATGCCTTTAGGCGTCTGTGATGTGAATGAAGAATTCCTTTGGAAATGCCAAGTTTGTGCTCTCGATGAATTCTTTTCCTTCAACCTTCCAAGATTCATTGCAAACTTCTCGTTTTAGCTAGTGTATATTTGCAATGAAGGGGGTGCACGAGCACCTTTGCACCCCCTATATATATATATATATATATATATATATATATATATATATATATATATATATATATATATATGTCTGTGTGTGTGTGTATGTGAGTGTGTGCATTGGTTGAAAAATCCGGAGTGCCAGGTCATCATGGCAGCTAGAAATACGAATTTGGCGCCTGACTAATTTAAGACCAAACCATGTACGCATATATACCAAATTGGTCGCCAGTTTGGAATTCTCGATAGCCAGGTCGCCATTAGTGACTGAATATTTCAGTTGGACGATAGACATTTACATATATTATATCTTGCAACAAAACTCTATGATCTTGTTACTGGATTCAGACTTCAGGTCTCGTGGCTTGGCTATAATATATAACAAAGCAATATATGTAAGTTAATACACACACCGGCCTGAAAAGGTCAGAAATATGGCGTTTGAAGCGAATAACTGATCATGTACAGAGCCAAATGAACACATTCTCACACCCAAAACTATACTTCAGCTCCTCCCCCTTCCGTCAGAGAAAGTATATTCATAGATCTAGTGTTATAAATTGCAATGATCAAATAGTTGGCACAATGAATTCTGCATTTAGTCGCGACCTCAGAAAATTTCACCTTGAATGCACGTTTATAGGCCTGATCACTAACAGTGTAAAATAACATGTAATACAGAAACGCCCATACAGGAAATTTCTAGTAAAATGGATCAATTTCTTTTGTAATATACAATGCGGGGAATGGGAGTCAAATATGTGGCTCTAGGTTGGAGCCAGTAGATACTTTGCCTTCTATCGGGATTTCAAGATGGCGCGCTGTTGCCAAATTAGGCCTTAAAAAGGTTGAAATTCCCTATATTTTGCATATTTATAATGTAAATTAGGCAACATTGTAAGATATAATTTAATTAAATTTTCATATCAAACTAAGTAATTTGATATCAAACTTATCAAATTATTACCCCTTTAATCAAGCACCTCTTAATTTATTCAATTAAAGATGCCTTCCAACAATTTTATCGCGTCTGATCATACACGTGCCGTTATTACCTTATAGTATTGTTTAATTATATCAAATTTATTTGTCCCTTTAATCAAACAGTTATTAATTGATTACCCCTTTAATCAAGCACCTATTAATTTATTCAATCAAAGGTGGTTTCCTAGAATTAATTTAATCGCGTCTGATCATACACGTGACGTCATTACCTTATAGTATTGTTTAATTATATCAAATTCGATTACCCCTTTAATCAAGCACCTATTAATTTATTGAATCAAAAATGATTTCCTAGAATTATTGTAATCGCGTCTGATGATACACGTGACGTCTTTACCTTATAGTAGTGTTTAATTACTTACCTTATTCATACTTATTCTTCGCGCCAAAATTCGTTTTCCTGATTGTTCGGTTTCTTTCTTCAGCGGGGATACTCCATATACGATATAGAAAAGATGCGGAGTTTTTGAATCTTCGTGCTTGACGGTAAATATGATGTAATAGAATATCAGTTACTTTTAATAAAATAATAATTTAATGAATTTGATATAATTTAAAAAATAGACAAAATATCGTGCCTTTAATACGATAACTGATACTCTATTTTGCGGATAAGAAGTATATGTATTATTCCTTTATCTTATACAAAATACACATACTTATGTTATTAATGTACGTAAATAAACTTATATAATATTATATGAAGCATATGTATTCTTCCTTTATTTTATGTAGAATACACATACTTTTTATTAAGTACCTTATTTGATTGTAATTGTACAGGATGTAGAAATAAAATGCAGGGATATAAGTTTTTTTAAAATATTGAAAAATTAAAAAATGTATATGTATGATAAAAAATTGTACATATATGATAAAAATAAATATAGAAAAATTACAAAAATGTTTGAATATAGGGAAAGGGCATAAACTCTTTATTTCTTTATTTGATATACAACGATCTATACTTGATTATATACATAAGTTTGCATTTGATTTGAATTAACAAAATAATTTAAGCTTTGAATTATTCTATATACAATATACATATTACTAAAAACGCTTTAGATTATAATATATGAAAACTATTTACAATAATATATAAATATGCAATATGACAATATACAAGAAACATAATATATAAATACTATATACAATATAAATTATTTGAAAAAATATTTATATCTGAAGCCATAGATCTTAGGGTGTAAAGGGCTCGTGAAAGATTTAAAGAATTTGATAACATACCCGGAAATAACATGATATAATTTTACGTGTTTCCTTTTCATTCATACTCTTATTTACATTTCCTCATTCATTCGTTCATTCTATTTACAGTTTCTATATGTTTATTTTATTACATATTACCAAATATATACAAATATTTACATTACAATCATGCACTCACACATTCACACATTTGTCAACTATTATGCGCGGTACCGAAAGTGTATTGTCCTGTAGTCGGTCGTGCTGTCAGGATTTAATCGTCGTCTTTTGTTGGCTACCTTTTGATGAGTCTTTGTTTCAGGACGTGAAACGATGACAAATCCCCGCTTACGGGTAATTCTACCTGGAATGTTTATTGCTTTTCTTCCAATTTTTCGGCGAACCACGTTATAGAAATGCTCTAAATTAATTTCTTTGCGTGTTCTATAATCCAAAGTGATACCCCGAATCTTATACACGTAATCAAGTTTTCCCGTCCCAATTTCTTTCAATCTATACGCATAATTTTTTGGTCCCAGGCCTATAAATTTGTCTCTTTCCCACCCACCTTTTACTTCGTCGATTAGTTCACCCAAGCAGGGCTCTAATGTAAGTGGAGATTTCTCATCACGGCGTTTTACGAACATGATGCTATCAGAATCAGAATACAACACCTTATCACGCCCTACACTTATCATCAAGTCATATAGTTTTAACCACGTCCATGGCATAATGAACGCCGCAAGAACAACGTTTGAGAATGTCCAAGGCTTATTCTTATTTTCCGTATTATGATCCGTAAGAATGAGATGATTATCTCCGACGGGTAATACGCTTTACACCTCGTATTGCGGTGCCCATAGATAACACAAAAAATTTTCCGGTGTGTCAACAATTACAGATTGCGACAAGTCCGTTCTTTGTCCTCATTTCCCATAAAGCGAGTTGAGGAATATTCTAGCAATATACCTCAGACCAGGGTTCAATCCAATATTATCCTCTATTAACTCTATGCCTTCATGGGCATAATAATCTGCTATGTATTTTTCTTTGTCTCCTTTGGTTTGACAGGAGGCGGGAAACCCTGAAGAGTCCTGCTTCATTTGGAGGAAAGAATTCACGTAGTCACGGAACAAACTACGCGAATTACGATCCTCTGAGCCGAACGTTTCGAATTCCCATACTTCAATAATTTGCAGAATTTTATATCTGGCCTTAACGCTTTATGAAATTCTGGGGTGCAATATGTGTCTGTTAAGGCACGCTCGGCGTCGCAATTCATGCAATCATTAATACCTTCTTCCATACACGTGCGACATAATCCAAACATAAGTTGACCGTTACACGTATATGGGAGCACCGGAAAATATGGATCTATTGGGGGCAAGATGGTACATTTCACTAACCCATTGATACTTTCCACCTCTGGGAAGTCCGGCCCCTTGTATACTTTTGGTTTACTTACGGGCATCGGTTTACGTGCCATTACCAAGTATACAATAACGTTACATCATAATATGCAATTAACTCCTCGGAGGTACTACATTTGTACAAAGCATTGAAACACTCGGTCAGATCACCATGAAAACCGTCATTGGGTACAAGGTGATCAACAGGGTCGTTACATTGAGTTTTAATAAACTCTTGCAAACTCTTGTCATTCTTCACCATGTGATCTCGATCACATTCCAATATTTCAACGTGATTATCACCTCGTTTTTTGAGGTAATTAGCTTTTATGATGGTCTCTCGTAGCGGTCTTGTAGGGATGTACTATCCTTAGAGGTAGAATCGAGATTGACGTGGCGCAACGCTATAAAACAACGCTTACACCCGTGGAAAAACACCCATGAAATTCGTAAACTGTATTTGTTTTATTACCATAACCATCGACTTTATATTTACCAATACGCCTTTCCAATCCATTCCCTGAATGTTCAATTCTATTACCTTTAGTACGTTCCAAATACTGGAAGCAATAGAAAGCTTTAAGACTTTGCCGGTCACAGTGATCGAACCCATACGGCGGAATAATTGGAATGACCTCATTTGGTAAATATAACGACCGATAAGTTAGAATTGCCAAACTTGCAATTGTAGGGGAGGATATAAAACACTGGCTACAATTTGTTTTTTCCTCGATTAAGTTCGAAAATTTAATCACAGCCTCTGCAAGAATCTTAACGTCGTTCCTACAGTATTCCATCATCTCGTATTGGAGATTATACTCCTCGCCGCTTAAAGCACGTTCTTGGTGCCAGGCGATTAACTGTCCACGCTCTTTCAGGTTGAGACTGTCTGCATCATAATACTCTAAAGACGGAATTTTGCATACATAATTTTGATTTTCGGATGTATTGAACAAATATGGGAAATATCCCTTCCGCAAATTGCCAGTTAAACCTAACGTTTCCGGGAGCCGGGACAGTTTGACTCCCATACACAAATATGTATCACGAAAATAGATCTTATTACCAAGTCTCATTTCTACAATTTTTTGGCCCGTCATTATTACATCTGGTACGAGATCATGTTTCTCTATTAAGGTTTTTGCACAGAACTGCATGTCATAGTTACTTCCATTATGAGAAAGTACTATGATCTTGAACGTTGGCCGACTTATTAGCCCGTGACTAATAAACCTGTCAATATCATGGAAATCAAACTTACGGGATCCACTTTTATCTCCACACACAAAGCATGGATCATTCAACTTTGTGTCTTTACATTTATGGCGAATATTAATGCAGTTCACGAAATTCACGCAATGTTCTCGTTCTCCCCGTTTATTCTTGGTAATAACATCGTCTCTACGTCCAAGACGATGTACAAAGAAATGTCGACATGCTCAACTTTGGCAGCCTCAACAAAACAAATATGGTCACCATCCACATGCATGTAGCATGATTTGCAGAAATGTTCACCACATTTGTGTTCAGACTTCCTGTTTTGCATATCGAACATATCACCGCAATCGGGACAAACTTTCTTTAATTCACACATTGTCTTAGCGCGTACGATTACGTTTTTATGATTGGCGAAACACTCATGCGAAGGAAACAGTCGTAAACAATCATTACACTCGCGTTTAATACCGTCATCAGAAACCTCATATTTCCCACACGCAGGACACATATTCACACTTGCGACAATAAGCAATCTTGTCCAGAAGTGTAGTAATATTGGTAATGAGGTCATAATGCCCTTCTGTGTACAAAATTAATATTTGTTTGTTTGCATGAATTCCCGGATATATTATATTATACTCCTGAGTCATTTGGTTCTCATAAATGACAATTTGATGTTCGGGGGTTAGTTTGTTTTGGAGCTTCTTCGCATCAGGAATAGTACAACCATTTTGATGTTCAATGGTAATATCAGCATCTTTGCACAAATCCTTGGCCTGCTTTAATAATCGGTCAGGATGATTTTTCAATTCATATACTTCAGATCGATTTTAATCGCCTTAGCCTTCCCGAGGATGATAGCCTTGGGAAGACAATAGATATTTCTTTCGATTGTGATGACATACTTTTTCAAAAGAGTTGTCTAATCCTCATATTTGGCCGATTCACGGGTTCGATCCCTTCCCTTGCGGGATTAGCAATGTGGATCTTAAAATCCACCTTCTTCCCAAAAAGAAAATGTTCATTACTATTTAAGACATTTTCAACGGTATGAAAGAATATATCGGGGTTCAATTCCTTTTTAGGACGCCATGTCATGTACACCGGTTTGTTTAATTTCGACGCAGAACTTTCAATAGTAATACCGATATACATATCATCATTGACGTCATTTAGCGTATGCTCTTGTACAAATTCAAATAATGAGCGAATATATGCTTGCGGGTCTTCGATTCCAGTTGTGCGCATACGCTGAATGGTAACTTCCTTTCCATGCAGACCAAAATAAAGATAGTGCTTAGTTCCACTATTGACAATGCGAAAGTAATTCCCTTTGCCTGCGCAATACAATGTGGGTTCCGATGTAAAACATGTACTATGTTCTGGTGCAGTACTCGTAATAGCCCCTGGAAGAACACCCAATAACTAGTCGGAATCATCAGCAGTTAAGCACGTAGTCTTCCCTGCAGACACAAATTCCCTAAATTTTTCACGCGCTGCTTTCAGTATATTGTCTTGACGAAAGAAGCCCGCACGATACAGGTCAACAATATCCTTTGCGGACTTGCAACTCTTCAATATAATAGTAGGTAAACAACTAAAATGCAAGAATAATGCCTGAAGTAACTTTGCATATGATACAGTGTTAACCCTCACACCCGTAGTATGGCATTGCGTCAACACTTCCCACGTAAAAATACTTCTTCTGCATTATCATAGCCCCGTGTTTCCTGGGCCGCCAACATGATCGAAATAACATAGCGCGCTTCCATTTTTCAGTCTTCAAGCACTGTTTAAGTAAAATACGTAGTATTAGTTTTCTTAGAACTTTTCTAAATATTCTTACACAGTTTTGCACCAATGATATAATTAAAAGTTTCCGTGGTTCAAATCAGCAACTTAATTTTTCAATTTATCAAAGACACTAACTTTATCGGCAAATCCACCAGTACTTTCCACCAACAATTCACAATGTCCCATAATAAACTAATGATCACAACATGGAGAGTACAATCAGGAACGTCTTTACCATACAAATTCAATATACTGACAGCCGCGCAATTTTCCCGTTCTTATATAGACGTTGTTATTATGAATTCCAAGAATTCTATCCAATTCCAAGAATTCCACACGAAGTTTCCCGAAAATTGTCAAGGTCTTCCGAAGATAAACTTAATGAGAATTTTTCCTGAACTCTCGTAACTAGAATTTTATATGATCTACTATGTCTTCACCGACGATACACTTCAAAGATTATCGGTAAATCCATCACTACTTTCCGCCAATAGCAATTCACAATGTCCTGTAATAAAACTGATTATCACAACACGGAGAGTACAATCAGGGTCGTTTTCACCGTACAAATTCTTCTGCTATAATGACCGCCGCGCAACTTTCCCGCTCTTATATAGGCGTAGCTATTATAAATTCCGACAATTCTGTCCAATTCCAAGAATTCAACACGAAGTTTCCCGAAGATTGCCGAAGATTCCCGATACTTTCTAAAATAGCAATCCTATACTGACACCGTTTATCGAAAATGTGATTAGATGTCTATCGTCCAATTCTACAATAGTTCCCGATAACTGTAACTCCGTAAGTTTTTCAGTTTAGCGAACCGGTAAATCCACTCATAGTTTTCAATAGATTAAGATGACAAAGGGTGATATCAATAAAAATAAGTAAATACTCCTGAGAAATCCTGCTCGAGAATCGGAGTAACTACACCTGGAGTAATCTCCCTTAATTTCGTATCAATAAAACAAGCCACTACTCAGATTTAGACTGCTCCAGATTTATAAACGTTCACTTGCGTTTCCTCTGCGCGTAGCAGTGACTTATCAATAAAAGAAGTGATTACTCATTTCTTCCATCCATCGCGCGGTCATTTTAGTTGTTTTTAATCTATGGCGTAGTATCCTAAACGCCATGAAAGAGGCGAGTAGCAACAACAGTTTCAATCAAAGTGCATTTGTGGATATTATAAGAGTTTCCAGTGGTAGTTTCAAAGTCACAGCTACCAGAAAGTAAACGAAGAAAAACCGAAGCTTTGAAGGCAATTACGGTGAAATGCAACGAAATATCAAATACATCTACGACTGAGACACAAATCAAAAAGAGAATCTTTAATATTCGAGCGAGAATAAAACAAAAAGAAAAAAGGGAAACAAGAAAGTAACACTGAAATCATGAGAACGAACCTATTGAAGCTGATGGATGTTGATTCGAATCCAGCAATATCAAGATTAACGCGACAAGGGCATATCACGTCTTATCCAAGGTCTTTGTAGGTTGTTTGGCTTTAAGAACAAAATCAGACACTTGGCTCCTTTGTTTCTTTTTTAAAAATAAGTCCAGGCACTCACGTCATAAGGCACGTCCATCTAATTGCGTTTTTCACACCATACGTGTCTCCTTTCGCCTTGACATAAACAAAATACATTCTCATGTATACACCCTTCCTATCAACATTGAATTGATTTTGAGTTTAACGTCCTTTTCAGTAGCGAGGCTATATGAGACGGGACCCACTGATTAACATGGAATCTGAATCACATGAGCTTTCGCCGGGAATCGAACGCGGGTTTCTCATGCCAAAGGTATGTACGCTGAACGCTTAGCCACGAAGAAGCTCTTCCTATTATCGTATTCTTCTCCAAAATACTAGGTTTCCTTATTGCCACGTGTGTATATTCAAGTGCTCCGATCGCACCCGGAAATGTATATTGTTCTTGCCACTCTGCCTTTGCTGTTTGCATATTACTCGCACTTTCGGAAACAATCAATTTTCAGATTTCGCAATAATCGCATCCATTACACTTGTAGAAGTCATAGATACCGTACTTTGAGCCACACCAGAATCTCTTGACATTCCGACCTCGAATCCCGGATCACTCACGTAACGCAGGAAAACCCGATCTTTTTGTCATTACGTAGTGCACCACTCCAAATTTCGGTTGATTCTCGTAAAAAACAGTGCTAACCACTCTACATTTTTTTCATGAACCTATGTTTTTTGAAATCTCCATTTGCAGCTTTTCTATGCAGTTTATAAGTTTTTCTACATAGCAAAAAAATCATATACTCTGCCATATTTCACACGGACTCACCTATTTAGCTTGCTCCACAAATTTGGAGAAGTTACTAGCATCACAGATGAGTCTTTCATTTTTATTGATATCAAATGCGGAGTAGTTATTCGGCTCGAGAATAGACGTGTGGTTACTTCAAGAGGGCGGAGCTTGTCCGAGGTCAGCGAGACAACTAGTGCTCAATTCTCTTTTTATTGATACGAATGCAAGTAACTACTACAGAATTGGGATTAATGAGTATCTTCTCCGTTTTATTGATATCACCAAAAGGCTTGTAATATTTATCTAGCTGTTTTGCAATTGCAACACACAACGTACAAACAGGAACTGCTTCACTGCAGCCGTCCTTCTTCTATAGTGAACCGGCGGGGGTTGCTGCGCGCTATTTATACTTTCGGAAGTGTAATCTCGTACCCAAATGTACTTAGTTCTTGAAATCTCGTACCCAGTTCGATTAAATCATGTATTAACGAAAATCTTTTATAATGAAAACAAATTAGGAATTAATATTGTGTAAAACTCATTGTGATTACTTCATACTACATTCTCAAAGGTTTCCGAACTTAACCGAATGTTTCCGAGCATTTAATTTTCAGTGACACTATTATTTTCATATTTAAAAATGAACATCTATGATGTGTTCACTCCAAAGAATAAATAATCACAACCATTTCAAAATAACATGAGGAATAAAATAAAGTAGTAGTAAACAGAAACACAATTTAATAAAAATAACATAGTAAACCACAAATAGGAAAGATGAAATAATTTTGCAACAAACAAATAAGAAAAATAAAAGGTTAGAAAAAGGTTCAGAACAGCTTGTGACTCACAGCATCAGCACTTTATTATACAAATAGTATAGAAAATAGCAGAGATTAAAAGAATATAGATAAATAATCGAAATACGAAAATGTTGTAAAGTTAGGTTAGGAAATAGTGTATTTAATTAAGGCAAATAGTATAGAAATAGCATTTCGTAGTTAATGGTATGGCATTGGTTAATTGTTACAAATCGTAGTTTAAGGCAAAATAGCAATCAAGAAAAGAGTAACACAACAACAAAGAAATTTATAGAATACCAATAGTATAGAAAAATAGCAGAGAATAAATGAACTTAAAACCAAATAAGAAAAAGAAGAAATGTTAAAAAAGCATGGTTACTTTAAAACAAATGACTTATTAGTTCACAACTATTTTTAAGAACTAATTTTTAATATGTTCGCACTCAAAGAGTGTTCTGAATTTGGAAAACCAAATGATCCAGTTTTAGATAAATGACACGAAAGAACAAAGAAGCAAAGATTGCGTAGCAAACGTAATATTTATTGGATCACACTGTAAGTGTTCTTATGAGCTTCCATAGGAAGCGTACCAATTAAAATTTTAAAGAATAACAATGAAGAAATGCATCAAACAGTTATATACACATTAAATATTTTTAGTGATAATGTACTTTTTATTATACAAGTTTTAAATTCTGTTTTATTGTAAGTGTATTTTGTAATGCCTGGTTTATTTATTACTAAAATGTTATTCACTAGTAATGAGTTTTAGTTCATGAAATATCTGTTAATTATATTTTTATCTTCTACTTTGATAGTCATTTATATGCTAACTGATAAAATTAAGAATATCTTGTATTAATAAACTACAAATTTCTAATTTATTTGTAGAAATACTTTGAATTGTTGTACGTATAAAGAATGTATTTACATTATACAAAATTAAAATTGTAAGTTTAAAACGAAAATGTAATTTCCAGAATGAAATGAAGAAACGTGAAAACGAAAATGTGATTTTCAAAATTAAAAAATGCACGTTTATAAACAAAAATGTAATTTTCAAAATAAAAAATAGAACTTTTAAAAACGAAAATATAATTTTCAAAATAAAAAAATAAAAGTTTAAACGAAAATGTAATTTTCAAAACAAAATGCAGAAACGTAAACTAAAAAATGTAATTCCAAAATAAAAATTGCAAGTTTAAAATGAAAAGATTTAACTTGAAAATTAAAAAAATGTAACTTGTCAAAATGAAAATGTACTTTTTAAATAAAAGTTCAAGTTTAAACGCGGAAATGCAATTTGTAAAACAAAATGGAAAAACGAAAATGTACCTTTTAAAATAAAAAATGAAACTTTAAAAAACAAAAATGTAATTTTCAAACAAAATCCAGAAACGTAAACTAACAATGTAATTTTCAAAATCAAAACTACAAGTTTAAAATGTAAAAATGTAATTTCAAAATTAAAAATGTAGCTTGTAATTTTCAAAATTAGAAATGCAAGTTTAAAAAATAAAATCTTTTTGGAAAAATTAAAAACATTTCTGCACACGTTCATGAAACTGTTCATTGTAAAATCCAATTCTTCATAATTATGTTATGTTTTGTGTAATTAAACCTCATATTGTTTATACTTGTTTTTTCATTAAACTCTTGTCGTTTCTTTATTAATTCATCTAAGTAAGAAAATGTTTTATTTCTGTTTATTAACAAGTTTTAGTTTTACAAAAATATGTATGAACACTTACCGCCGCTGGATAGACACTTGTTGCTTTCACAGTTGAGTATTAGTTGATGATGAAACACTTGAATGCTGTAATAATAAAAACTACATGAAAATATGTGTATTACTAAACTATATGTTAGAAATTAATTTGCATGTAATGAAAGTATATGACGCAAGCATTTAACTATGTTGCATGCTACAAAAAATTAAGTGGTGTTTTAAAAATAACTGTATGCTGTAAAACTTACATGTATATTGTAAAAAAATATAAATTCAAAGAAAAGATGTATGCAAGAAAATACAAGCACGAAACAAATTGAATGACAAAAAAGTGTATGTTGTAAATGGAAACATATTACAAAGTTTGTTACGCAAAACAAAATGCATGCTCTCAAAAATAATGATGCAAAAAAATTCTTTCAAAAATAATCTGCATGCTACAAACTTTGTTACAGAAATATTGTATGTGAAAACATTTCTTAAGCAGAAACTATTAAGTGAGTCGTCAATGATACTTTACTTCTGTGAACTTCGATACTTTGAATTTCTGAATTCCGTTGCAACCTTTACTTGGTTGCCTTTTTCATTTAAGGTTATCTCCAATTAGCTACCCTGAAACAAAGAAACATTACTAAGTAACACTCGTAATTTATTTTGCTAATCATGTTTTATGATTCGCTTCCAAAGGAAGCTCTGAATAATCTTCGATTGTGATCCTACAAATAATTCGTTTTACTACGTAAACTCCTAAGAGAACTTATGTTGCGAATATTTACCAATTTCACTTCTTTAGGAAGTTCATTTTATTTATTGGCTCGTATCTTTAATTTTCTCGTAATTTACTCAAACACTGTGTGAGCATACACTAAAAATGCTGCAAATCTACAAACATTTTAATCAAATTAAATCAACCTAAGCTAACCTTTCTTTCTATTTCTACTTTGTCTTTAAATGTCCTTTATATTTTTATTATTTCGTATCTTTTAACCTCTCGTAATTGTTTTTGGTTTGCTTCCATAGGAAGCTGAGCTTATGTAGTAGTTTGTATGCCAGAGCATAATCCTTGTAAAATGTTCCGAAAATATTAAATTGTGTGATCGTATGAAATAAAGTTAACTTTGAAGTTTGCTTGGTACGCTTCCTATGAAAGCCCACTTGTCAAATAATTAGTACGTAAACTCCTCTGGGAATATTTTATTCGTTCGTTTGCTGTACAAACTCCAAAGAGCAAATTTCATTTGCAAAAGAAGAAAAAATGCTAAGAAACATATTTTTGGTAGAAATTCACAGAAAATATCCTGTTCCTCTAATACTTCTGGTGGTCACTTATGACAGTTTGACAGAGAATAGTCTAAAATATAAAATAACATCTGTGAGAATGATGTTGTACTATAAAATATCTTAAATGCTAGTATACTATATGTTTTCATATGTATATTCTTGAAATATAGAGTATATTTAATGCGTATATATAGGTTAGAGGAATGGTATAATCACCAAGATTATATTAGCTAATTGATGACATGCAGTTATCTAAAGATATATTTCTGAAGTTACTATAAGAATGTAGCTTACATTTGATTCTATAGAAGACGCTAAAATGAAATTGTTTCTTAATATTATATATCTTTGATAGCGTAGATTGTACTTTCAAATTGGAGTAATGGGATAGTAAGGCTAAAACAGTAGGGGAGGAGCCAGCCATACGGTCAATAAAGTATATGTGAGTAGGCACAGGAGATGTCAATGGATTTTTTGTAAGTTCACACTCTACGAGTGTTCCAATGACAGACCTAAAGGAAACATTCATAGAAGTTTAGAAAAACATCGTTAGCGTACAAAACAATATTGAGAGAGAAGTTAGAGACAGTCATACATACATAAGAAAAAACTTCAATTATACATAGAAACAAAAGCACGCATAAGGACAGATGACTAAACATAAGAAACATTAAAGGCATAGGATATACAGACAAAGGGATAAGAATCCAGGCACAGATGATACTAATAGAATAGAGTAGCAGACAAACATATTAAGAACTAGCAGTAGCCATAATACGTTAGAAAACCATGTAAGGGGGATGCTAAAGAAAATAGAATAACATGCAAGCATCTTAAGAAATATATAATGCGAGAACAATAAAGAACATGTACACCAGTGTTAAAATGAAAAGAGATCTACAAAGAGACGCACAATTCGAAATTCTAAGAGTCGTCTAATAATAGAATTGGTAACAGATATATAATAGCGAACAAGAGGACAGCATGCAGAAAAAACTTTTCAAATAGCTTAAGCTTGGTTCAGGATAGGAACATAAACTCAGCTATGAGATATTTAAAAGCACCACACTGGTTTAGCATTAATTAAGAAGTAGCGAACTAATTAGTTAGCAACATTTACAAGTGAAAAAGCAGGACAGGAGCTTAGGTTGTCATTTAGTTTAGGAAACATTTAAAGCTTAGCTACGAACAAGATCTTAAAAGTTTAAATTAGTTCAAAACAAATTATTCAAATCATGATCACGACAATAGAAAGAAATGCACAGATCTTATTAAACGCTTGCAGAGACATGGGTTTAGAAGTAAATGCAGAGAAAACTAAATACATGGAAGTGCGTCGGGACCGTAATACAGCAAATTATAGATGCGTTAAAATATTAAATAATACTTTTGATAAAGTGGATAGTTTGAAATATCTAGGATCAATATTAACAGAGAAAAATCATATCCACGAAGAAATTAAAGGTCGACTAAAAGCAGAGAATTCGTGTTACTATTCGGTTCAAACTCTTGTCGCGAATTCTGTCGAGGAATTTGAAGCTTAAAATATACAAAACGATAATCATGCCTCTTGTTCTATATGAATGCGAAACATGGTCGCTTAAACTGAGGGAAGAACATAGACTGAAAGAATTTGAGAACAAAATCGTGAGACGAATATTCGGACCCAAGAGGAACGGGAATAGGGAATGGCGGAAACTTCATAACGAGGAACTACATAATTTATACGGTTTACCCAACATTGTTAGGTCGTCAAGTCTAGGAGGCTTAGGTGGGCAGATCATGTAGCTAGAATGGAAGAAAGTAGAAACGCTTTCAGTCTTGACTCGAAGACCAATCGGAAAACGACCATTAGGAAGACCTAGGCGCAGATGGGAGGACAATATTAAGATGGATCTCGCAGAGATAAGAATACGAAGTAGAAACTGGATGCAGTTAGCTAAGGATAGAAGTCGGTGAAGAGCTTTTGTGAACGCGGCATTGAACCTCCGGGTTCCATAGGCCATATAGTTAGTTAGTTATGATCATAATATCGTAATTGAGCTTAATATGTATTGTACGTTATCGTCGGTTGACGACTGAGGCAAAGCACAAATACAATAAATGAAATTTAGTTCGCATTAGGAAGTACAATAACAACAGGAATAGAACTGGTGATTTATAATTAGCAAAGTAAAACAGGAAATCATGTAGTACGAAAGACAAAAACAAAATAGTTACGGATTCATACCAGGGAGACAATGAAAGAGAGTTATATTACTTTACAAGTAAAGATGGGTTATGTTAAATTAAGAAAATAAGTTACAAATCAAATAAACCTATATAGTGCTAATCAAAAAAGAAGCAGAAATATGTTAGCTAAAGCATAGTTGGAAGGGCACCAAAGAAACAGCATTTCAGGACGTAACTTAGGTAAAATTTAATTGGAAGGCAGAACTAATACCACCAAAGTTAGGGTAACACGCAGATTAAATTGGAGTAGCTTTAGGTTAGGACAAGTTACAATAGCTTACATAGAAAGCCGTGAGACTCAAGCAAGAGAAGATACAATTCTGTAATAGGAGGTTTGTTAATGGAGCTTTACTTAGTTTTTACGTACTTCATCACATTATTCTATCGAAAGAGACAGACATGCAAGAGAAAAAGAGAAATATTCAATAGAGATGAAGCACGGAAAAGAAAGAGGCAGTTTAGAAGCCAATCAACGAAGGAGTGAAATAGAAATAAATAAATGGGTGCTGATAGAACGAAAGGTGAAATAAAAATCTAATAGTATACCACAAAGAGCAAAGAAAAAGGATAAGAAACAAATAGGTAAAGATAGTTAGGGAGAAACAAAGAGAAAAGGCAATTTCGGTTAGATAGGCAAAGACAGACGAAGAGAGAGAGAGAGGCATACATGCAAAGGTTTACATGGCAGTAGAAGAAAAGGGTAGATTACAAGCATAGACAGGAACAAAGAAATAGCAGCAGAGCAACAAGCAGTAGCAGATACTCGATGGTTCACATGCAACCAATAGTATAGTGGTAGTAGTAGCCGTAGTACTGGTAGTAGTGCTAGTAGTAGTAGTAGCAGTCGTAGTAGTCGGTAGTAGTAGTGGTAGTAGTACTAGTACTAGTAGTAGTAGTAGTCGTGGTAGTAGTAGTACTACTACTAGTAGTAGTAGTAGTAGTAGTAGCGGTAGTATTGGTAGTAGTACTAGTAGTAGTAGTAGCAGTCGTAGTAGTCGGTAGTAGTAGTGGTAGTACTACTACTACTACTAGTAGTAGTACTAGTAGTAGTAGTGGTAGTAGGAGTAGTGGTAGCAGTACTAGTAGTACTACTAGTAGTTGTAGTAGTGGTGGTAGGAGTAGTAGTAGTAGCGGTAATACTAGTAGTAGTATTAGTAGTAGTAGTGGTAGCGGCAGCGGTGGTAGCAGTGGTAGTAATAATAATAATATAAGTAAAAAGGTTTGTAAACAGAACGCTGCAGCCTAGCTGTTGCGCACCTAATCCTACATTTCCCCACCCCCTTCTCCACGACGATGATGTTTTGCAGTGTTGCAATCTGCAGGGAGCGGAATGGTCTGAGGATTTTCTACGACATTTGAGTGTAAGTGCTGTGTGCCAGTTCGTACCAATGAAAAAAATAACAAAAAGAGAAATTTTCCTTTCAGAAGGCGTGAAGGGATCGCCCCGTCGGAAAGTGTCACTGCTTACAGTGTGTCCATGAGGTAGTCTGCACGGGCCCGGCCCGTGAATTAATAATATGAGGCCCGACCCCAGTTAGAAATATGCTTTAGCATTTAGGCCCGACCCCATGTGATAATCAAATGAGCCCGAAATAAGCCCGAATTACAAAGACTTAACAATTAAGGCAAAATTGTATTTTTATTTGCAACAATTAGATGTTTAATTTTGCAGTTTAAAAGCTTTCATGATTCAGAGACAACAAGGAAATAAAGGTTATCCTTTATATTTAGTTACCTATGAATTCTCTTTAAAAAAAAATCATTATATAAATTCTCATATAATATAAACTGACATTGTCTTGAAGAAAAAATCAAGACACGTTGTTCCTAATGCTCTTGTTCCTTTAATTCAGTGTAAGAAGCAGTATTTTCACTCAGACAAGCTAAGCATATTTATTTCTTTACTTTTAGTTTTTTTTTCTCTACTACACAGCTTTTCTCTCAATTGCACAGTGATTATAAGTGTGGGCGTCTTAAGTTACAAATTTAGGTGTGGGTTAAAAGTTCTCCAGAAAATATCGTTGTATTATGCCCGAAAAGGTCCCGAGAAATATAATTGTTTATTTAAAAATTTACGGCCCAGCACGGCCCTAGGCCCGAGCTCGTGCAGTCCTCTACCATGAGGTTGCTTACTTACTAAAAAAAGTAAGATTCGGACTTCAAACATTTTAGCAGGTGATATTTGTTGTAACATAAGTTTGCTGAGTTAGTATCACTGGAACTTTCAAAGCCAGACCAGTGGATGGAAGAGTAGTGGGGAGGATGGCGGAATACGAAGTGCTCCGCAGCGATCTGCGCATTTTGGTTTGAAACTTGTCGAGCTATAGGAGTTCATGCAGCTTCAACAATCATGTGTTTACATATAGAAAGTATCAGTAAGTCATAGCTTAGTTACGTTTATACATAAGAACACAAAATAAATACATATTTAGCGGACTCAACTAATACAGATTTAATATACCTTTACTATTAATTACGTACTTTCTGTTACATGTATCCTCGTAGCCAAAAGTGCCTTTACATCACCGTAACGGGTATGTGACAGCGCAGTACTCTTAGCCCAGTCAATGAAGGTCAAAAAACATCAAAGTTCGGAAAAAATTTGGGTAAAGCTGATTTTCTCTCAAGTGATAGACCACTATGAGAGGAACATTTTCCCAAAAGTCCCCGCCCCTCCCCCTGGAGCTTCTTCCCCCACGCCCCCTCAAAGTTAAAAAATGGGCGTTTTAGAAAAAAGGCCATATCTTCAAAACTAATGGACATATTGACATGCATCTTTCTTTCTCGTAATCTGTGAAATGTGCTCTACAATTTTGTATTCCTTAAAGTTTTTCATAAACCTAATGGTTTCTTGGCAATTTTAACCTAAAGAGTAAAAAATGAAAAAAATCGCCCGCGCCATTTTGTTTTTCCTCTTATATTTCCTTAGTGAGTTATGATATGGAAAAATGTTTCAAATAAATCTTAAAGAGCATAAAATTATCTTTCCAACGGTGTATATATTGTGGGGGTTACTCTTAAAATTAGCCATTTAGCGAGGTAAGTTTGAAGACGAGCGGGCTCAAATTTTCGCCTCAAATATCATGGAGGGATAAAATGCATAACACTAAGTAAATGTGTTAAAACAGAAGTGGAGGTGAAGCGAACTCCGTTGGGAACATTTAATCCTGAAACTATTCGTATTCTTTCGTGTGCCAAAAAAAGTCACCATAGTGGGCTCTCCAATATTTTTGTGGAAGATTTTAATGACTTGAAAGTTACCAGAGGAATTGAATGTCGAACGGTACACCCCATATTTCCAATGAATGTTTTGTGGATTGCAGGCGCAGATATGCAGCCTGGGTGGAATGGATTCATGACCTCCGTAATGAGTAGAAGAGAAGATTGTGAGGATACATTTATATTAGGAATTCCCTTTATAAACATGGATCCTAGCAATCCATCAACAATTTTCTCTGCTCTCAGTTATGCTGCAGAACAATGTCAGAAGCAACGCCGTGCCTGTATTGTTACGTTCGATCAACCATTGTTTTTAAAGGCGGCTGAAATTGTAGCGTCAGCAAATCCCAACAGTGAAGTGTCAAAAATTATTCTGAGGCTAGGAGGATTCCATCTATTAATGTCTTTAATGGGTGCTATTGGAAAGATAATGGAGGGGAGTGGTTTGGAAGACCTATGGGCTACAGTTTACGGTAAACTGACTGTGAACCACATTTGAATGGTCACGCATACGCAAGAGCTGTCCGAGCATATAGCCTTACTCCTTGTGCGATTGTTAAAGTGATGAAGAGCAGTTTTCCTGAAATAAATGGCTCTCTTGCATATTTGGAAAATATTTCTAAAGATCTTCTTGAAAAGAGTTTTAATGAAGAAGATGTTCTAGAAGAACCAGCTGTTAAAGAAGCTTTGAGCAAATTTAACGATTTCTTGCAGGAGATTAGAACTTCAAGCAGAACAATTAAGCTGTGGGTTAATCTCCTTAGGTGAATTGACCTTATAATGCTGTTTATCTTTGCAGAAAGATCAGAAACTGGGATTTACATATGAATACAACAATTCAAATTCTCCCATATTTTTATGCTGCCGGACATCTCTCCTATGCTAAATCCGCCCACTTGTATGCACAAGAGATGTGCAAACTTGAATCAAAACTCACAAATCAATAACTAGTCCTTTTTAAGGAGAAAGGATTCTTCACTATTAGGCGGAAAGGCAAGTACTGGTCACGAACGTGGTCTGATATGTACATAGAACAAGATTTGATGCGACCCATGAAATCTGTTGAAGGACTGACACATGGCCGTGGCATTACTGACAATACTCTTTCAAAATGGGTACTTGGAACACCATTCTTTCTCAAAGTCCATGAGGCTGTAGAAGATTTTTTCGGAACAGCAATGCAGTTTAGCGAACAGCACGTGTAACTACGAGAATCCAGAAAGAAGAAAGACTTGTCAGACTTACAGAAGTTTACAGCTTGGTTACAAGAACACAATCCTTTTACAAAGTTGTCTGGTGAACTGGTCTCTTTGGCCACTGGGTTTGTTTGTGATGATTCAATAAACTGTGATCAAGCATACGATGTCGGTTTGTCTACCATGAACAAAATTAAATGTAAAAATTTCCAAGAACTCAAACTGCACAGAAAAGGTGAAGACACAGGCAGCACAGAAGTCAGCAAGAGTAAGATCAAAAGAAGTCAATATCAATTCTCAACAGCTTTTTAATCGGATATTGTGTGCCTGTGCGCCAGCAAATTAAAGACATATTTCAAATATGAATTGGCAGCACGCCCACCAGCTCTGTTTGACGAAGTTTCTCTTCGAAAAGATACAAAATCATCCTTGATGAAAGTTTTTGAAGAAGGAATCATCGAAGAACTAGATGTAAAGGATGCAACATATATTGTAGACGGAGGGTTTCTTCTTCACCATCTGCCATGGCCAAAAAATTGTACCTTTGGAGCTGTCTTAGAGAACTATTGTACACATGTTCTTAATAAATATGGTCAAAAATCTATCGTTGTTTTTGATGGTTACCCTAGTGAGCCTACCACGAAAAATGAAGAACAAAACAGGAGAGCGGCGAAAAAATCTTCACAAGACATATTTTTTTGTCAAAACACAGTCTGTGCCACGGGAAAAGACAAGTTCTTAGGTAATAGAAACAATATGAAGAGATTATCGTTGGCTCTGTGGTCTGAACTCGTGAAACGGGGATTGACTGTAATTACAGCAGAGGAAGACGCAGATGTTGACATTGTAATGACGGCCATTCAACAGTTGAAAACTGCTTCAAAAGTTATTGTTGTAGGATCTGATACTGATCTGGTAGTCTTACTTACTGCTTTGTCTCCTGAGAGGGAAAGTGCTTCTGTTTACTTCTGTAAAGAGAAAGGTGGTGTGACTCCGAACACACGGTACTTCAGGATCGAAACATTGATTGAAAAGTTTGGAGATTGCCGGCAACTACTTTTGTTCTGTCATTCGTTTACAGGATGTGACACGACATCGTGTTTTTATGGTATGGGCAAATTAAAAGTAATAGATATGCTCAAATCACCGGAATTTCAAAACTGGGCCAGAGTGTTTTTGGATATTTCAAAATCTAAAGGGGAAATATTATCTACAGGTGAAAAATTAGTTTTGGCTTTGTATGATTTGGGAAAATACTCAAATTTGAATGAAGCCCGATACCACAGAATTTTGTCTTTCACAAAGAAAAGTATCCTAAGATCTAACTTTGACCTGGCTAAATTACCTCCAACTTCTGAAGTGTGTAATGAACATTCCCTCAGAGTATTTTTGCAAGTACAGAAATGGTTAGGAAATAAACTTCCTGACACAGAATGGGGTTGGAGGATAGAATTAATTAAAGAAAACGGATGCTCCAAAAAGACATTGAAACCTATTCCCACATGCAAGCCATTTGCACCAGACGAGCTTCTGTACATAATATCATGTTCGTGTAAGCAAGGATGTGGCAATACTGTAAATGAAAAAAAAAAAAAAACTAAAATAGATTGCTCTGCAATGTGTGAGCACTGTATGGGCTGTCTTGCCTAAACTCACATTTCTATTCCAAGGAAGAACTTGTAGAATCATCATCCGAAAATTAAATAGTATACTGTATAGCTACGGAAGATTAAGTTAAAAATACTGCAGTAAGCATAGCGGACATGTTCAAAATTAAGATGTAAACATAATAAAAAATGTTATAGATATAATTTCATACGCTAATTGACTGAGGAGATCCAAGGCAAAAAATAGGGAAAGGAAGAGCAAACCAAAATATTTCAAATTTTTATAGTTTATTTGTTTATCTAGAAATTTTTAGATTTATAAAAAAATAGAAAATAAAATAAAATAATTTTATTACTTACAGAATGTGAAAATTATCACTGTGTTGAATAGTTTTGGAGATAATACCTTTTGTCAGAAACGCTTATTTTTAAATTTGGAATGGTAATGGGGATAGAGTGAGGGTTAAAGCTTCACAGAGGAGGCAGGACTAAACAAAAATGCTTTTCTAACATGCAGTGGTTTATTATTTGAAAAAAAAAAAGCTTTGTTATTTTTTTTCTTTCGAAATGAAACATAGTGACTGATATTTGAGGCGAAAATTTGAGCCCGCTCGTCTTCAAACTTACCTCGCTACATGGCTAATTTTAAGAGTAACCCTCACAATATATACACCATTGGAAAGATAATTTTATGCTCTTTAAGATTTATTTGAAACATTTTTCCATATCATAACTCACTAAGGAAATATAAGAGGAAAAACAAAATGGCGCGGGCGATTTTTTTCATTTTTTACTCTTTAGGTTAAAATTGTCAAGAAACCATTAGGTTTCTGAAAAACTTTAAGGAATACAAAATTGTAGAGCACATTTCACATATTACGAGAAAAAAAGAAGCATATCAATATGTCCATTAGTTTTGAAGATATGGCCTTTTTTCTAAAACGCCCATTCTTTAATTTTGAGGGGGCGTTGTGGGGAAAGCTCCAGGGGGAGGGGCGGGGACTTTTGGGAAAATGTTCCCCTCATAGTGGTCTATCACTTGGGAGAAAATCAGCTTTACCCAAATTTTTTCCTTGCAAAAACCTTTATTGACTGGGCTATCTAAAGAAGGGATGGTTGCATAAGAATTTGTGATTAATTTTGAAGAGTTTTTATTTTGACTAGGAAAATAACGTAGGTATAGGGAGTAAAGGCACAGATTTGAAGCATCAGTGCACTGTCATCTCTGAAAAGATTCGTATTATTGCCTTATATGTTAAGTTAAACAACACAACATCTGTCACTGATAGCGTAGATCATCTTACTTTTTAAAATTGCCTCTGTAGCCTATTTGTCCATACATTAATCTCCAGACATGATGTATAGAGAGGAGAAAGAAAGAGATACAACATCTGTAAGATTTATGTAATTCACTAAGGGACTATAGGAAACGACTAAGCTAATTACTGCTACTAGCGCTTTTTAATCTTCAGGGATTTACTACGACATGTTCGCAAGACATTATTCTAAGTCCTAAATCTTTACGTGAATTATTTCATTCGCCTCACTGTAATTATTTTAGAATGGAAACTGATTACGCTGAACGTGAAAATGTTTCTCGTAAAGCAAGGGCCGTAATAAATGTAAATAAGGTTCTCATTATTATATAAAACACATAAGTATTTATTTCGTGTATAGAACAATATAATACAGTAACTAAGCAACATCATAATCACTAACAGGATTTTTTCCAACGGGGGGAGGGGAAGTGCGATATAGAATTTTTCGTTTTATTCCCTATATATATTAACAGTCATAACATTTATCATTGATAGCGTATATCGTCTTTCGCCACTGTAGCCTATTAGTCAGAACATTCATCTGCATACATGATGTCGAGAGAATAGAAAGAAATAGATATGAACAGTGGTGTAACTAATTTTACTGCGCCCTGGATCGATCGATCATCGATTTACTCATACTCCCCCAGGCCCCCTGCCACAGGTATTTCAGCTGCTGCGTTATATATATGGTTCCATGTCAGAAGGGCCAAACAAAAGGGCAAAGACAGAAAGATCCGAGTCAAAAAGGCCCTGCGTCAAATGGGCCCGGGTCAAGAGGGGCCCCGCTACAAAAGAGCCCGAGTCAAAAGATCTCCGCAACTAAAGGGCACGAGTCAAAAGGCCCTGCGTCAAACGGGCTCGGGTCAAAAGGGCCCGAATCAAAACGCCCCTCATAAAAAGGACCGGGGTGGAAAGGTCTCCGCAACAAAAGGGCCTGAGTCAAAAGGCCCCGAATCAAAACGACCCTCATAAAAAAGCCCGAGTCAAAAGGGACTCCGCTCCAAAAGAGACAGAGTCAAACGACCCTGCGTCAAAAGGGACCGAGTCAAAAGTGGCCGAATCAAAACGCCCCTCATAAAAAGAGCCATAGTCGAAAGGAGCCCACGAGAAAAGGATCCGAGTCAAAGGGCCCTGCGTCAAATGAACCTGGGTCAAAAGGGGCTCTGCTACAAAAGGGTCCGAGTGAAAACGACCCCACATCAAAAGGGCCCGAGTCAAAAGGTCTCCACAACATAAGTCCTGAGTCAAAAGAGCCCGAATTAAAACGCCTTTCATAAAAAGGAGCAGCGTCGAAAGGGCCCGAGTCAAACGACCGTAAGTCAAGAGGTCGCGGATTAAAAAGGCCCTAGTCAAAAGGGGCCAAATCAAAACGCACCTCATAAAAAGAGCCCGGGTCAAAAGAGTTCCACGACAAAGTTACCTGAGTCAAAAGACCCTGCGTCAAACGGACCCGGGTCAAAAAAAGCCGGAGTCAAACGGCCCTGCGTCTAAAGGGCCCGGATCGAAAGGTCTCCTCAACAAAAGGGACCGAGCCAGAAAGCCCGAATCAAAACGCCCCTCATCAAAATGCCCATAGTCAAAAGAGTCTCACGACAAAAGACCCGAGTCAAAAGGACCTGCATTAAACGCGCCTGGGTCGTATTGGGCCCCGCTACAAAAGGGCCCTAGTGAAATCGGCCCCACATCAAAACGGACCTGTTCAAAGGTCTCCACAACAAAAGGGCCCGAATCATAACGCCCCTCATAAAAAGGAGCCGAGTCCAAAGGGGTCCCCCTACTAAAGTGCCCGAGTCAAACGGCCGTGCGTGAAAAGGGTGCTGGTTTAAAGGGCTGGAGTCAAAAGGGGCCGAATCAAAACGCCCCTCATAAAAAGAACCTAAGTCAAAAGTGTTCCACGACAAAGAGACCCGAGTCAAAAGGCCCTGCGTCAAACGGACCCGGGTCAAATAAAGCCGGAGTCAAACGGGCCCGCGTCAAAAGGGCCCGGGTCGAAATATTTCCTCAACAAACGGGCCCGATCCAGAAGGCCCGAATCAAAACGCCCCTCATCAAAAGGGCCCGGGTCGGAAGGTCTCCGCAACAAAAGGGCCCGAGAATCGTTTGTTAACACAACGCAAAAATTTGAGATTTAGATAGCGATAATAAACATAACAATTATAATGATGTCTGCAGATTTTTTGTGTAGACTGGTACGGAATGACAACCAACGTCAGTAACAGAAGCGACTCTTGAGGGAAGTGACATTGGTAAAAATTAACATTTTACGAACGCAATCCACAAGAAGTTAACTGCACAAATGTATGATGGAATTTCATTTACGGTAGAAAACATTAACGGTCTCAAAACAAAAGATCAAACAAAACTAGTGATGAGCGCAAGAGTCTTGATCTTGCAGTTTTTGCAAGAGTCTTGCATGCAAGACCAAGACCAAGACCAGGAATCCCGATGCAAGACCAAGACCAAGACCAAGGGGTGCAAGACCAAGACCAAGACCACACCTGCAAGACCAAGACCAAGACCAAGACTCTTGCGCAAGAGTCTTGCACAAGTACCGGTTCGGTGGTAGAGCAGTCACATGTGGTTATACGGGTCCCTGGTTGGATTCTAGCATGCGCCATGGAAACTTTTTAGTGGGCAAACACCGTGTGCGTGGGTTTTCTCGGTAGAGACCTGCATGGGCCGGGCCTTGCCCGAGGCCCGAAGCCCGGCCCTGCCCGCGGGCCGGGCTTGGGCGGGCCGATTCTATTATTTCTTTGGGTCGGGCCAGGCTTGGCGGTCCGACACTGATTTCTTATCAGGTCGGGGCGGGCTGGGGCCGATTAATTGCAATTCTTTAATAATTATTGACATTCGTTAAACGATAATTAGAATAAAGGCAAACGTTGAAGTGTGTCCGTGAAAAATGTTACAAAATGAAACTTCGAAAATTTATCGGGCCCGGGCCGGGCTTGGGCCAAGAATTTTAAAAAACTTATCGGGCCGGGCCGGGCCGGGCCTACGTACATTCGGGCTGGATTGGGCTCGGGCCGAAAACTTCGTGCATAATCGTGGGACGTTAAACTAGATATTTCGTTTCGTTTCAAAACATATTAGTGGTGTTTTTCTTCCAAACCTAAAGTGAAATGTAGTATTGAACATTGGTAATACCGTACACCATAGGTGTCGACTACATGGGTATGGCCTTGGCTCCCAGACTCAAGCATCCGTTGGGAATTTTTAATGTGTGCTCATAAAATTAATATCGAAATAACATTTTCATGACATTGAAAAAACTTAATACATGTGACCGCAAGTTTGATTTCATGGGCGGATGCTTATACGTTGAATAATTGTTTATCAATATAACTTTTAGCATCCTTAGGTATACGACACATCGAGGATTGAGCGATATAACATTATCCTACAACAATAAATCTATGTTATAAAATTGAAAGTGACTATTTTTGTGACTGCTAATCTCTTGAACCACCCAACCGATCTCGATCAAATTTTCAACATAGATGGAGTTTGTAGATGGAGTTTGAGCCTGGGAGTGTTTTCATCATTTCACTTTGACGGTAAGCTTAGGAGAGGGGTTAACGGGGGAGTTATAGAATAATAAATAAAACTTAATAACTTCAACCAAACGAGTAATCTCGATCAAATTTTTAACATAGATGAGGTTCAAGCCTGGAATGTTATATGTCAGTTCACTTTCATGGTAGAACCTAGGGGGAGAAGAGCGAAAGGGGATATATATATATATATATAAAACTTAATAACTCTTGAACCACCTGACCGAACTCGATCTTATTTTAAGATAGATGAGGATCGGGCCTGAGATGGTTTCTGTCATATCACTTTGATCTTGAAGTTTAGGGGAGAGGGAGAGGAAAGATATTTAAAAATGATGGAAAATGACCGACATTGAAATGGAATCTATAGTTTTGGAGACCGCTAAGGTAAACAATGATACTTCCGGTGCCGTTTAAATCCAAATTCAGCCCGGCAACTTGGGGAGGAGGAAGAGAGGGAAACATAAAAATAATCGAAGATGACCGATATTAGAGAGCGCTTTACTAATAGTAAAAAAGTGATTGACTAACGAAATATATATATATATATATATATTATTATTATTATTATTATTATTATTATTATTATTATTATTATTATTATTATTATTATTATTATTATTATTATTATTATTATTATTATTATTATTATTAGTTTAACCCAACAAAGTAGATACTTGATGCTAGTAATTCATATTCACAAGTGAGACTTCAAATAACTTGGAGTTTGGTGCCCTTATTTTGTATTTCTAATACAGGTCAACAGTATTTATATAAATTGAGTCTACACAAAAGACATAGACAGTTGAGTCGTTTTCAGTTTTCCCTCAAATTATTCTAAAATATTAAGAGGTTTGATTATAATAATTATTATAATTTTCTTTCCCTCTTTTTTTGGTCAATATTGCTAAACATATCATCATCATAATAGCTATTCTGCTATTATTGGCAGGTTATTTGCTTCAACAGACAAGGTTTGACGTTGGGTGGTCCTCAGCTAGTCTCTTCGTCTTGACGTGGCAATTTTCTGTTTCAATACCTTCCTTCAACTAGTCTGCTTCGCTCCCTCCCTCTTTTTCCTTCCACAATACTCTAGCACGTCCCTCGAAATACAGTTCCTCGTCAGCCAATATCCTAAACAGTTCCCTTTCCCCCTCTTAACAATATCTAAAATTCTTCTTTTTTTCTCCTACTGCTAATATTTCTAACACCTCATTCGTTTTCGTTCAACACGGCTAATTCTCTCCTTTTTTCTCCATGCCCATGTTTCGAAAGTCTGCAATTTTTTCATCGCTTTTCCGTAATGTGAATGTCTCTGCCCCATAGAGTACATATTGGAATCAGTAAAACAAAGATTCAATATTTAATTGGAAGTTTGTTTAATACAAGAATTAGCTAATCGTGGTTGGAAAGAAAAATCTGACGCCTTTAGAGTGTAAAAATAATTTTACAATTCATGATATTTCAATAATCTGTGCCTCTGATTTTCTTTCATGCGCCTCAGGGGTAGCCCCCTCAGTTTGGGAACCAGTAGAGTGTTGGATCTGTTAATATATATATATATATAAACAGATTACGAAACTTTATGATTTAGGCATATCTTATAAGTAGTGAAGCATGGGCACCCATTAAAAAAAATAAAGGTCATAACCTATGTTGTACGCTATCATACTTACACGACGTTAAATTATATTACATTTAGAAACATACATTGTATTTCCGTTACTACTGGTGCTTTGTAGAGTTTATTATCCCTATATCCATAGTAAAATTTACCTATGAAAAGCTTGAGATTTCTTAAATGCAAGACTTGCAAGACTCTTGCATGCAAGACCAAGACCAAGACCAAGACCAAGGGTTCCAGTGCAAGACCAAGACCAAGACTCGATGTGCAAGACCAAGACCAAGACCTTGCATTTGCTCATCACTAAACAAAACACATCAATCACTTTTTGTTCATTATAATGCATATTGTGATTATTATTATTATTATTATTATTATTATTATTATTATTATTATTATTATTATTATTATTATTATATTACTTTTATTATTATTATTACCATTTTTATTAATAATAATATGCAAGGTCAGTGGTAGCCCATGCCTTCAAACCAGTATACGCCACTGTTTGAAACTATGAACTCTACATTAACATAGGTCGTATTTCGATCATTTTATGTTCGAAGGTGTGCAAGGGTGTCTTACCCCTTCCCCCAAAGCATGAAAAGCAAACAATATTTTCGCGAACACAGCTAGGGGCAGAGAGAGAGAGAGACACACAGAACACACACAGCTCGTTGTGTAGCTGCAAAAGACCTATGGGTAACTATAGTTGCCCTCTTGTTACAAGGCGTTGAGTCAAGTAGTAGGTATCAAGGTCAGTTCCTGCAGTTGAACACGAAGTTGACTGTTAGAAAACAGAAGCATATAACTAGTCTCTTCTGTTTACTTTTCACGAATATTTTTCACCTTCATGTGTACAGGTCACGTCTGGCGTACATTTAAAAGGCATGCTGTGTCAAGTATATATTCCCAAAAAGATATGAGTACTCAAAAGGCAAAAACCTGTAGCTACTTTTGTTTTCCTTTTTCTATTAGCCAGTGGAAGCGTTGTTTCAACATCCTTCTTGTAGCTTGCTTAGCATTCACCTCTTTTTAGTTGAGCTTTCGGCTATGAATACTAGGGATGGCCACATTTTTTCGAAAAATACTTTTTCGAAAACCGGAAAACGAAAACTACCGAGAAACGGAAAACGGATAATTTTTGTAAAACAAACTGAGTTTATTTCATTTGTTAGTACTTCCAAATTATAGTATACTATGCATACGTATAGGAAGTCTTATATAAGGGCTATGTTCATCTGTCTGCCTATCCATCCGTTCGTCTCTCAACTGATATCAGAGCAAGAGCGGCAAGAAATAGCAAGAAACATACATGTAGGTTTGCAACACGAATAGATTCATTAAGTGTCGAAAGTCTTGAGAATGGCTTTGTCCGTCTGTCTGTCGAGAGGTGTCAGAGCAAAACAGTAACAAATATTGAGAAGTCGTTTCTTGCCCCTAAAATGAGAAGTCGATTTAGAGCCCCTAAAATAGGTTCGATCTCCTAAATTAACCCTCCATTTAAAACCGTAAGTGGTTCTAATACCATTTTTGGTTTCAATTTGTATCGCTATAGAACGAAAAGAGTAATAGATAGCGAGAAGCGATTTGTTGCAAACAATTTAGCGTCTTAAGACAACATACAACTATCCACAACATTCAATCAAAACCGGAAATTGTTTATATTTACTATTATTTCCGGTTTTAATACTGAATTACGAGATATCGAGATGTAGATTTTGGCAATCGATTGAACTACCTAGAAATAGCTGTATCTTTTCCATTAATCCTCTATTCAGATCGGAAGTTGTTTAAAATAATCATTTTCGGTTTAACATTGATCGATATAGAACAAAAATAGTAATAGATAGCCACAAGTGTTTTTTTTTTAAAAAAAACGAATCTATACAGCGTCTCAAGAGTATATAAGCTATATATCATCTCAACGCACAATACTATCGAAATTGAAAGTGGCTGAATTTACTAGTATATTCAATAGGGATTCAATACGGATTTTTATAAAGCAAAAGATTGAAGAAATAGTGATGCGGTTTTTCGCGATCGACTAAACGTTCTAAGAATAGGCTCTACCTTCTCCCTTGATCTCTATTCACACCAGAAGTGGTTCAAATTAGCGATTACAAGTTTCAACATTAATCGCCACAGAACAAAATTGGTAATAGATAGCGACAAGTGGTTCATCTATAATCGATTCAGGTTCTCAAGAGGAAATACAATTACAATCCACAACACTCCACAAAGGCAGAAATGGTTGAAGGTTATTACTATTTTTGATTTTATAGGTAATTCTAATTTCCATAGAGCAAACTCGGTCAGAGATATCGAGATGCATTTAAAAAAAAAATAAATAATCCAGCATCCCAAGAATAGATTCCACCTTCTTCGTTAACACTTTATTTGAACCGAAAGTGTTCAAATTAACCATTTCCGGTGTTAACACTTGTCGCGATAAAACAAAATTGTAATAGATAGCGAAAAGCAATTTTCTGGAATCAATTCAGGGTTTTAAGAGAACATATCTTCATAACCTGCACCACTCTTCTGAAACCGGAAATGCTTGATATTTACTACTACTTTCGGTTCCAATACTTATATTCATAGAACAAAAACTATAAAAGATATCGAGAAGTTTTCTGAAATCGATTCAGCATCCTAAAAATAGATTCCGTCTCCTCCCTTAACCCTCTATTCAAGCCGGAAGTGGTTCAAATTAGCCATTCATGCTTTCAATCTTTATCGCCATAGAACAAAAACGATAAGTGATAGCTAATAATGGCTTTTTGATATGGATTCAGCATCCGAGGAACAGATTCTATCTTTGATCTTATTAACCTATTCCAACCAAGAGTTTTAGTTGTGCTACTTGTTGTACTGAAGTTTTGAATATTCAATTCGCATGGATTGCAAGTCTGCCGCAGTTTTACACTGTGAAACGAAACTCATTTGTTTCTCTACAACAGCGTTTCCCAACCTTTTTCAACTTGCGGCACACTACGGGTGTAACTTGAATTCTCGCGGCACACTCATAGATATTATTATTATTATTATTATTATTATTATTATTATTATTATTATTATTATTATTATTATATTTGTAAATATAAAATACAGTGGTATTTTTTTCTGTGATTGCTGATCTTCTCACAGGGAAGAAAGCTCATTCGCTGGTTCCCCCTCCCCCCCGTGGTAAATCATTATCATATTTTTCATTTTAATTTAAAAATAGAGAACAATTGAACTGAAATATAGGACTCAGGTTTTTAAAAATACACTTTCTTTTTCGAAAAATGTATCCAACCTTTCACTAAGAAGGAAGATCACTAAATAACGAACGAAGAAACTAATCTCTTGTACTTGAATAACACAAATGTAGGTAATTTGTATCCGTGTTTGCTTTACCGAAAGGAATGAATGATATTTTGATATTTCAAGTTACAAAATATTCTGCAACAATAAAGAAGCAATAATGGTCATAAAATGATAACAAATACTTTTTTTCAACGTTAAAAATGTACAGAAAAGTAACACAGTATAAAACTTATAATTTATTAACATCGTTGATCTGCGTTACAATTTTTAAATATTTTATGAAGGTTAGAATTGTTCAATAATATTAGTAATGTAACATTATTTCAATAATATCTATTGAAGGTTGAAAATTGTTTAATAATAATAATATATGAAGGTTAAAATTTTTCAAAAATAAGTGAAACAAGTTGCTGCACGAAGCAAAATGAATGTGCAACTTGAGCTTGATCTTCTTTCATAATCTTCAATTTTGGACTGATAGTTGTTAAACGCACCCTCATGTCGTGTTCCGGAGTTAACAGTTGTGACCCGTTCTTACATTTGATTATGTTCATTGCAGAAAATCCTGCTTTACTTAAGTAGGATGTAGAAAAGGGAATATGAACTTTGAAGAAATAGCTGGATATTCTCTCCGGAGAGAAATCCAGAATGATGCCTTGTCTTCTTGTAAGGGCTAAAGCTTCAAACCTCGGTCATTCATCACATCGACCAATTCACTTTTTTCCTGAACTTTTATTTCTGCTGACTGTGGGACAGAAGGCGCAAAGGAGCCCCTCACCCATTCAAATGAATTAAACTGAAACGTAGGAAAATACTTCTCAACATTGGTACACAACAAAGAAATTGTCCTCAAATGAGTAGAGATCTGCGGGGATGCGGATACCCGCGGATATCTGCATCAAAACGGGTATCTGCGGATATGTTTCTGTGTGGATAGCAAATAAAGTTGCGGATATGGTTTCCTACTTCTTTTCCCTACCTAAAAAAAGCGCTATGAAATTTGTAATGATGGTTGAAAGAGCACTAAGAAACGTTTGTTTTGAATTAGAAGTTTAAAAACAGGTTGAAAAACAATTAAAATCAAAATGTGTGTTTGAAGCTTCTGACTCAGTGACAGCAAAAGGACAAGAAATGACACGAGAGAGTTGTCCTTTTATTGCTCTTTTCGATAGCTATTTAAAATGTGTTTTAAAATGTTTTTCGGAATCATGACTATTATAGAATATGCAAGTTGAATATATTTTCTACCTCATTATCTGCGGATGCGGGTGCGAATAGAAGATTGCGGCTGCGGATGCGATATTTTATATCCGCGCAGACCTCTAGAAATGAGTGTTGAGAGGTTTGTGTCAATTTCACAGCACTTTGTAATCTCAAATGTCGCATTTGTTTTGTTTTCTAATTTTGACCTCCCAAAATGAGAGTTTCTCCCTAAATGAGAAAATTTTGGCACTTAAGGTTAAGATATTTTCCTTTTTTCCCTGCATGCATTTGTTCAGCGTATTCAATGTTCGGAATATGTCGGTAAGAAAAGTAACTTTATTGCACCTGGAATCATCACTAAGGAAATCGACATTTTCACTTTCTTCTAACATAAAGAATAGAAGTTGTTGTTTAAGTGCATAAAATCTTGACAACATACGACTACGAGACAACCACCTCGATTTCGTCGCGGCACACCAGCTACCCATTCGCGACACACCAGTGTGCCGCGGCACACCAGTTGGGAAACGCTGCTCTACAAAAACAGGAAGTAGGAAAAATGCATCACAATCAGGGGGAATCCAGGGGTCGATCGCCCCCTAGAAGAGAACACTCCTATTTTATATATAAATAAAACCCATCCCAGAGTTGGAGCTTGTAAAAATAGCTCTAAGTAGCAGTATTACAACCCTACCCCAGAAGTCCGTCCTGGATCCGCCCCTGATCACAACTCCCGGTTTCAGTATTGATCACCATAGAGCAAGCATGGTAATAGCGAGAAGCATGAATTCAGTACCTTCGCAATAGACTATCTCCAAGTTTTATCCTGTGGTAGAAATTTACTACCACTTCTAATTTCAATAGTGATCACCATAGAGCAAAACTAATAAGAGATAATGATATATGTTTATATATATGAATCAAGGATTCGACGATTGTCATATCGATCGCTATCCCTCTATGTAAACCAGAAATAGTGAGAAACTACCATTTCCGATTTCATAGTAAAGAAAAGGCGATAGCCGGAAGCAGTTTTTGATATGGATTCTGGGCCACAATGGTAGTTTCCATCTCTAAGTTTAATGCAACCGAAAGTGATAAATACTTACTATATCTCTGGTTACAATCTTTTTTTCTCATAGAACGAAAGAAGTACTAGGAAGCGAAAAACGTTTCTTTTCAATATATAATTTTTTATTTCCAAGAAAAGATTTCAAGCCCTGCAACTGGTCTAGTGGCTAGCGCGTATTCCTTTGATGCACAGGGTCCTGAGTGGGAAAACATTGAACGTGTTATGGTGGTTCGGATTCCACTTTATAATGTAGGTCCACGTCTTGTATAGTCTTGCTCGATTCTGAAAAGGGACGCTGAACTTCAACAAACAACCAAATAAAAAAAATATTTCATCTTAGTAGTATTCTTCTACTGAAGTTAGTAGCAGTAAAAACTAATACGAAAACGAAGACCCACCTATTTAAAATTTGAACTCTCGTTTGATGAGATTATTATAGTCAGATACTTAGTTCTTTGTCTTACCGTATATAAAACATCTTTAGAACAAATAAACCATTCAATAGTATTTTGTTAGTATTAAATTGCCTATTTTTGAAAGCAATCCAATTGTTTTTGATACTGACTTAATTAGTTATAGAAAATAAGAGAAATGAATGGGGGATCTTAGTGAGAAGTCTTTAGTATCAGTACATATAATCACTTCATGTTTCATATTTTGTTAAAATCAATTGTTAAAAGTCAATTTATTACAGAGTTGCCTGATACTATCACGATCAGTTTATACAGGATCCTTCTATTTGGTAATTTGTTAGTCTTTTTTTACATTATAAAATATAATGTCGGGCTAATTGTTGTATCGCCGGACTAATTTTAGGAAATTTACCGGGTCAATTGGAGAATTTATTTAAGTTTATGAGGAAGAGTGATTGAAAGTCAGGTAAGGGGAATAGTAAAAGCTCAGATAGTGATTGTATTTGCTGGTTGTTTTTGATGTTGTAAGCGGCACTATATGTGGAGACGGATGGACTATTTCGCGGAGAGATACACTTGTTTTACTATACGGATCCATAGATTGTAAAATGTATAGATAAATTTGAGCAAATCTTTAATTTGCCCATTTCATGTCGAGAACAGAAACCAACAAACCCCTGTGGGGCTTCTAATCCGTTCCTACTACTATCACTACCCCTACTTCTACTACTACTACTGCTACTCCTACTTATACTATGGATCCGTATAGTAAAACTGCGCACCTAATAACATAATCCAACGTAACTTAATGTAATCCAACCAAATATAACCGAATGCAGTATATTTTGCTCCATTTTTTCGATTTTCAAATTGGTCCGGCGATTCAGCAGTAATGCCATATTGTCGATAACACATTAATAATCACTAGTAAATAATTATTTTTTAATATTCTGTAAAATATAAATTTTACACTGTTTACCTTTGTGAATTATTATTTCTAATTTATATCCCTCAAGAACCGAGAAACAAGGGTCTGTGGATCACAAAATTTCATGCTGAGCTCGCACCCGTACCAGACTTGTTAAAGTCTATGACCATATCAACTTTGGCCAATAGGGTATCGGATGAGATTAACGCGTTTTAATGAAATTTATTCATTTAACTAAGTTCAAGTCCAAATTTTCTGAACAGTATTTTGAGAGAAAAAAAATACTGCTACAGGCTAGTCAGAGCATCAATGCAACTGTGTACTGTCAGCAGTTGAGCCGTGTTTAAAAAAAAAAAAAAAAAAAAAAGCTCAAGACTCTGGAGCCACCACTTCTGAATCGCAAAGGGGTCCTCCTCTTACAGGACAACGCTAAGCCCCACGTGGCTAGGATAACCCGGGACACCATTCTACACTTTGGATGGGAAACACTATTGCATCCGCCATACTCCCCGGACATTGCACCGTCCGATTACCCCCTGTTCCATTCCTTGGACAATCAGCTTACAGGACACCAGTTGAAATCCCTAGTAGAGGTGCAAAATGCACTTGATACCTTTTTCGATTCACGGCCCACCAAGTTCTACCGCGATGGAATATATGGCCTTCCAAAACGTTGGCAGAAGGAGACTATTTTTGATCTTCCAGGTATGTCTTAGGTTAAATATCGATGTTTGAAGGTCTTGGGTGAAAAAGCGACAGATCTTTCTTGGTTACCTTTATAGTTACTAAGCTCGTCAAGATCTACCACCTTACCAAGTTTGGTAAAAATTGGATGAGTTCCATCTTTCGCGCTTTAATGAAATTTCTTGATTTCACTGATTCCAAACCTAACATTGATAGCTAATAACTCAGGAACAAAAAGTCTGTACATCATAATATTTTATATGAGCTTCCATGCATACCAAGCTTGTCAATATTTACGATCCTACCAACTTTCGTCAAGATCATTTGAGTTTAATCAAATGCGACTTAGTGAAATTTCTTGATATCACTAACTTAAAACACAAATTTGATTAGCAATAACTCTGGAAC
Source organism: Thermobia domestica (assembly GCF_964235325.1). NCBI lineage: Eukaryota > Metazoa > Arthropoda > Insecta > Zygentoma > Lepismatidae > Thermobia > Thermobia domestica. Next base: position 182,525,373 of record NC_137458.1, on the reverse strand, counting down.
CAAAGTCCAAAACAATATTTAACATGTGTACTAAATACATTGCAGTCCATAACCACACTAATTTTGGTCGTGATTGGATGAGTTTCGTCAATAGTAGGCACTACACACTATCCTTTCATCAGATCGAGCTCCTCTGTGGCTTAGCGGTTAGCGTACGCGCCTTTGGCGTGTGAGACCCTGGTTCGATTCCCGGCGGGAGCTCATGTGGTTCGGATTCCACGTTAATCAGTAGGTCCACGTCTCGTATAGCCTCGCTGCTGAACGGGACGTTAAACTCAAAATCAACTCAACCTTTCATTAGATCCAAATCCAAGGAGCACGGTAGCTGTGTTAGAACGCTTACCTCTTGTGCATTTGATCCCAGACCAAGTAAGTTCGTGGCAGACAACATCGTGTCCGTGTATTTTCCCGGGGTATTCCCATTTCCTCCTACATTATCATTCCACGAATTCCGAAAACTTTTCGAGAAACGAAAAATCATCAAAAAAGGGAAAACGAATTTTTCGAAAAACGATTTTTTCGAAAAAACGAAAAACTATTTTTTCGAAAAACGAAAAATCTTTCGAAAAAACGGAAAACAAATTTTTTTTCGAAAAATGAAACAACGAGAAATGAAATTTCCGAAAAACGAAAAACAGATTTTTTAAAAAGGCCATCCCTAATGAATACCACCGCGACAAGTCGTGGTTCTTATGATAGTGGCGTATTTTCGTCCGGAGAAATTATGGAAATAATAAATAATGTAGACTCCGATGCTTTTGAAACGGACGATGAATGTAGTTTGTACGAAGATTCTAGCATCAATTTATGTGACACATATACCTCTTTTCATATAGCATCGCTGTTGAACGGGACGTTAAACTCTAAATCAAAACTCAACACATACCTCTTTCTATTTAAAAATATTCTGTAGTATACAATATTCGGAATTCAAGATGGCTGCCATGATGTGCACTAAATCATTTAACGCAGTTTATACACCAATGCCAAATTGTAACATTTGCTTTTACTCCGTCTATGCGTCTCTTTGTTACAGCCTTGTCATAATACTTTCCCTATTTGATACATATGTAAAACATAGCGCACCCTGTCTCAAACAGATGAAGTGTCAAAAATGAATTCACATTCTCATTTGTGGGAATATTCAAGTCTAAGTAGAAGTGTGAAATCATAACCTTTTACATTTAAAACAATATTGTGTGATATGCAATATGGCGGAATTCAAGATGCCTTCCATGGTGACCACACTCCAAATCAATGCAATTGACATGTCGTTATTATTGTTCTGTCCCAATACTTTTCAGTAACCTGTATACAGATCCACATGTCTTCTCACAGCAAAATTAAACTAATGTTTTCCACAGAATATTTTTCATACTAATATGTATTTTTATACTTTGATCCAGGAGTAGAAATGGAATTTTAGAAGTAAGGGAAAAGTCAGCAATAGATAAAGTTTGATTGGGCTATGTCACGAGAATACAAACTCAGAAAGACGGTAGTTAGGGGCGGACTGGCCAGGGCCCTTAGGTCGCAATCGCGGCCTAGGCCTTCTAAGGAAACAATGATGAAAGAATAAAGAAAGAAAGAGAAAGAAAAGCTAAAACAAAAGAGAGCTAAATAATTCGGTAGCTCAGTGTTATTATGCTACCAACACACACTCCTCTTCCACCCTTCCATCAATCAGTAAGTTATCTTTTTTAATAGGGTCCTTTCGTTACTAGATTTGTGGCTAGGTCCATCTTTCACTATGGTTTTTTATTATCAGAAACTGTGATTTAGTTTGTACCTGGGGCCTTGGGCCCTTCTTTCAATATATTGGACAGTTGGGTCCTTCTTTCATTACATTGAGAAGTTGGGGCCCTGGGCCCTTTATTCATTATATTGGGCAGTTGGGGCCCTTCTTTCATTTCATTGAGCAGTTGCGGTCCTAGGCATGTTTTTCATCATAGTAGTAGGCCCCCCGTTATGCGCGAATGACTCATCCTCACTCTCTTTTATGACCGGGGTGAAAGGTCAATGGCCTTGGTCGGGGTCAATGACCAAAAGGTACCTAGGACCACCCCCTCTAAATTTTGGCAGGGGTACCTTGGCCCACCCCCTAAATTTTGGCAGGGGTACATAGGACCACCCCCCATAAATTTTGGAAATTGCCAAATCTAAAAATTGGGTATGGTAGCCTAGGACCACAGTATGTACCTCTATTAGTATTGGGTGTCTATGTCGTTCCCTTTTATGGGTAAAAAATTGCCAAAAATTCAAATTTCGGGGTTTTTTGACCTAATTTATCCCCTTTGATGAGGTATTATTACCTTATATAGTTATATGGGCGTATACAGGGGTCCATTACCTTTCATAAGACATGGGTATATTAATGCACCCCTTGAAAAATTTGGGAGGGGTACCTTGGCCCACCCCTTAAATTTTGGAAATTGCCCAATTTAAACATTGGGTATTATAGTACAGGACCCTAATATGTATCATGATAAATTTGGGTGGTTCACCTCGTCCCCTTTTAGGGGTACAAAATTGCCAAAAATATAAACGTAAGCAATACGTTATACCACGTGTTTGGTTTTCGGCCTAATTTATCTCCTTGGATGAGGTCCTATTACCTTATATAGTTATATGGGCGTATACAGGGGTCCATTCCCTTTCATAAGACATAGGTATATTAATGCACCCCTTGAAAAAATTTGGGAGGGGTACCTTGGCCCACCCCTTAAATTTTGGAAATTGCCAAATCTAAAAATTGGGTGTGGTAGCCTAGGACCATAGTATGTACCTCTATCAGTATTGGGGGTCTATGTCGTTCCCTTTCATGTGTAAAAAAATGGCCAAAAATTCAAATTTCGGGGGTTTTTGACCTAATTTATCCCCTTTGATGAGGTGTTATTACCTTATATGGTTATATGGGCGTATACAAGGGTCCATTCCCTTTCATAACATATGGGTATATTAATGCACCCCTTGAAAAATTTGGGAGGGGTACCTTGGCCCACCCCTTAAATTTTGGAAATTGCCCATTTTCAACATTGGGTATTATAGTACAGGACTCTAATATGTATCATGATAAATTTGGATGCTCCACCTCGTTTCCTTCTAGGGGTACAAAATTGCCAAAATATAAACGTAAGCAATACGTTATACCACGTGTTTGGTTTTTGGTCGATTTTATCCCCTTTGATGAGGTGTTATTATTCTATATAGTTATATGGTCATGTATAGGGGTCCATTACCTTTCATAAGATATGGGTATATTTGTGCACTCCTTTAAAAATTTGGGAGGGGTACTTTGGCCCACCCCTTAAATTTTGGAAATTGCCCAATTTAAAACATTTGGTATTATAGTACCGGACCCTAACATGTATTATGATAAATTTGGGTGGTCCACCTCGTTCCCTTTTAGGGTACAAAATTGTCAAAATATAAACGTAAGCAATACGTTATACCACGTGTTTGGTTTTTGGTCGATTTTATCCCCTTTGATGAGGTGTTATTATCCTATATAGTTATATGATCATGTATAGGGGTCCATTACCTTTCATAAGATATGGGTATATTTGTGCACTCCTTTAAAAATTTGGGAGGGGTACTTTGGCCCACCCCTTAAATTTTGGAAATTGCCCAATTTAAACATTTGGTATTATAGTACCGGATCCTAACATGTATTATGATAAATTTGGGTGGTCCACCTCGTTCCCTTCTAGGGGTACAAAATTGTCAAAATATAAACGTAAGCAATACGTTGTACCACGTGTTTGGTCTTTTGGCCCAATTTATCCTCTTGGATGAAGTCCTATTACCTTATATGGTTATATGGTTATGTATAGGGGTCTATTCCCTATCATAAGACATAGGTACATTTGTGCACTCCTTTAAAAATTTGGGAGGGATACTTTGGCCCACCCCTTAAATTTTAGAAATTGCTCATTTTATATATTTGGTATTATAGTACTGGACCCTAATATGTATTATGATAAATTTGGGTGGTCCACCTCGTTCCCTTCTAGGGGTACAAAATTGCCAAAATATAAACGTAAGCAATACGTAGTACCACGTGTTTGGTTTTTTTGTCGATTTTATTTCCTTTGATGAGGTGTTATTATCCTATATAGTTATATGGTCATATATAGGAGTCCATTACCTTTCATAAGATATGGGTATGTTTGTACACTCCTTTAAAAATTTGGGAGGGGTACTTTGGCCCACCCCTTAAATTTTGGAAATTGCCAAATTTAAACATTTGGTATTATAGTACTGGACCCTAACATGTATTATGATAAATTTGGGTGGTCCACCTCGTTCCCTTTTAGGGGTACAAAATTGCCAAAATATAAACGTAAGCATTACGTTGTACCACGTGTTTGGTTTTTGACCTAATTTATTCCTTTGGATGAGGTCCTATTACCTTATATGGTAATGTATAGGTGTTCATTCCCTATCATAAGACATAGGTACATTGATGCACCCCGGGAGGGGATTCGGTATCATAGTACATGACTCAACATGTATTATGATAAATTTGGGTGGTCCACATCGTTCTCTTTTAGGGGTACAAAATTGCTAAAATATAAACATAAGCAATACGTTGTACCATGTGTTTGGTTTTTGGCCCAATTTCTCCCCTTTGATGAGGTTTTATTACCTTATATGGTTATATGGTCATGTATATAGGTTCATTTCCTATCATAAGATATGGGTACATTGATGCATCCTTTAAAAATTTGGGAGGGGTATCTTGGCTCATCCACTCGGTTTTAGAAATTGTTTAATATAAGCATTTGGTATCATAGTACAGGTCTCCAATATGTACCACTATAAATTTGGATGGTCCACATCGTTCCCTTTTCATAGGTAAAGAACTACCAAAAATCAAATTTCGGAGGTTATTGACCCCTATTTAGCATGTTATATGGATATGTACAGTGGTTTATTACCTTTATATGTTTATGTTCCCTTTTAAATTTGGGAATTATCAAATAACAAAATTCGGTAAACGTTTTCTAGGACCCTTTGTAGATGTTGATGTTCCTCTTATGGCCAAATATTCAAAATTTAAATGTTATTGACCGGCTTTATTATTGAATAAGTACAGGATTTATTACTTTTTTCATAAGACACAGGTGTATTTGTGTACCAATCTTAAATTTTGGAAGGGGTACATTTCTTATTGTCGTATCAATAATTGGTAATTGGATAGTATCTCATTCATTGGGTAAATCATTATGATCACGTGATCGGTTATTGACCTATGATGGGATTAGGAGTCCAGGACATTGGTACATTGGAACTTTGTAGGATAATTTGATAATGCGTCATTGGTTTTGATTATTCCCGCCAAATATAAACGTAAGCAAGACGTTGTACCACGTGATTGTCCTTGATGAGGTAGTGTACAGGGATTCATTTCCTTTGTTGTGGTACTTCTTAAGTTTGAGTACACACACAGTTCTAGAAAACAGTTGGTTCTACTCAGGTAAACAATTGACGTACATTATTGACCTTATTGAACATATAATGATATGATTAACTCTAAGACTTAGGTATATCAAGAGAAGTATTCTTTAAATTTGGGAATGGTGATAAACAGAATTTTAACATAAGGTGCGAAATTTGAAACAATACATTGAACTTTAGTCACAGCTCATAGTCTAAGATCATTGGTGGTGATTGATTTGAAATCTGATAGCTAACCTTATTGAATCTTATGACTCATAGACGAAAGGCAAAAATGCTACAACAGTTTGAAATTTAATCATAAGGTGATGTAATCTGACACTGGCAAAGTTATTGTTAATGCAATTTGATTGGATGATCACTATCTTTCCTGCAATCTGATTGGTTGATCACTATCTTTCGTGCAATCTGATTGGTTGATGATTTTCAAATCTTTGCTGTATTCAGTTTTAAGTTTTGTTTAACATTTAAAAATCTTGGTTTCGTTCAACATTTTGCACTCACTGATAAATATGATCAAAACCGTTTATTTGTTAATCGAATAGTTAAAAACCGGATAAAGTTTGACGGTTAACCGTGAAACGTAAAGTTTTTTTAGTTTGAAATTTTTTTTGTTTGAAACTTTTTGTTTGAAAATTCTTGCTTTCAAATTTTTGTTTGAATTTTTTGTTTCAAAATTTTGTTTGACATTTTTTTGACAACTTATGTTTCAAAATTTTTTTGTTTAAAAATTTTTCGTTTGAAATTTTTTAAAATTTTTTCGTTTCAAAATTTTGTTTAAAATTTTTTGTTTGAAATTTTTCGTTTCCAAATTTTTTGTTTGAAATTTTTTGTTTCAAAATTTTGTTTGAATTTTTTTTCGCTTCAAAATTTTGTTTGAATTTTTTTCGTTTGAAATTTTTTGTTTGAATTTTTTTTCGTTTCAAAATTTTGTTTCAAAGATTTTTTGTTCTAAATTTTTGTTTCAAAGTTTGGTTTGACATTTTTAAAAGTTTGTGCACTTATTAGTAAAGAACTGGAACTGTTTAGAACAAAAACCTTTGACAACATTGTGGTGCAATAGTACACGTCAGAACTTGGGGTTGTACTTGAAATGAAAAAACACAATTCATTGAAATGGATCATTTTATTACACTCCACATACATCCATACCAGATAGTGGTTCTGGATATTGTCGATACAATGTATTTTGAACTTCTTGCACTAGTTTGTCTTTAGCATATAATTTTAATTCCAATTGAAGTCTTTTAAGGTCTAATGCAATATCAATTGGTGGAAACTCAATGTCCATTTGATCACAAATAAACTGTTTATCAATACAGGTATGCACCCACGAACGATGTTGACAACCATCACAATATCTAGATACATGTTGTACAATATGCATAACACATTTTTCAAAATAGTACTTTTTCAGGAATATACTAGTTTTGTTGCACACTTCCACTGCATGTTTCACACCCTGAAATACGCTGATAAATTTGTTCCATTCAGTTTGTGTTAGATACACCATGTTGCGATGGACATGGAATGTACTCTTTTTACGTAACAGCACCATCTTTTCGAGGACTGTACGCAGCACCACTTCAGGATTTGAGCCTAATGATTTGACTATGGTCACATTTAGCTCATCATGAAAATAATCGTTCATTTGGTCGATTCGTGAACATAATATTTGCCATTCTTCACAGGTCAGTTGTACACCAAATTGTTCTGCTTTGCCCAATCGAATCACAGGTTCAAATGTTCTAGCACTGATACCAATCATCACATGTTTTGTTTGAAATATATTTATTGGATAATAGCTTGCGAAGATGAACTCTTTATCGTTAGAAGTACACATCTTTCCTCCTGAAAAGCACTTGCTCAAATGATTTCGTGGGATGACAGTGTATTTGCTGGTTTATAGTTATTGCTGACTTCATTGGTAAGGAATGTGCTGACGTTTGAATTCATGATTTCATCACAGTTGCTGTCGTCATGCCGACCAACCACATTCATACAACTATGTCTGACGTCAAAGGAATGTGCTGATTCATGATTTCATCACAATTTCTGACGAATCTGGCTGTGTACTAAATTCAAGTTGATGACTTCGACCCAAGAATCCTTTGTAACATAAAGATACAGATCCAGTATTTAAGAAACGTAACAGTTCTTCTTGTTTTGATGCTTCCATGGGTAAATATCTTGCTGGTAAAATTATATTCTTATCATTTTCAAGCTTCACTACGATTCTTAATCCAAACTTTGTAGGGATCATTTGGCTAGCTAAGATTCTATAAGGTACATTCTGTTGTAAATCAGTAATCTTGGTAAATGATTTCATCACATCACGCGTGTTTAGACACTGCAGACAAGTAGCCATGATGATGTTATCATGAATACTAAATCGAACGATGATGAAAAACTGATGACGTTGCATTATCATGTTCTGACGTGTACTATTGCACCCCAATGTTGCCAGAGGTTTTTGCTCTAAACAGTTCCGGTTCTTTACTAATGGGTGCACAAACTTTTAAAAATGTCAAACCAAACTTTGAAACAAAAATTTAGAACAAAAAATCTTTGAAACAAAATTTTGAAACGAAAAAAATTCAAACAAACAATTTCAAACGAAAAAAATTCAAACAAAATTTTGAAGCGAAAAAAAATTTCAAACAAAATTTTGAAACAAAAAATTTCAAACAAAAAATTTGGAAACGAAAAATTTCAAACAAAAAATTTTAAACAAAATTTTGAAACGAAAAAAATTTAAAAAATTTCAAACGAAAAATTTTTAAACAAAAAAATTTTGAAACAAAAGTTGTCAAAAAAATGTCAAACAAAATTTTGAAACAAAAAATTCAAACAAAAATTTGAAAGCAAGAATTTTCAAACAAAAAGTTTCAAACAAAAAAAATTTCAAACTAAAAAAAATTTACGTTTCACGGTTAACCGTCAAACTTTATCCGGTTTTTAACTATTCGATTAACAAATAAACGGTTTTGATCATATTTATCAGTGAGTGCAAAATGTTGAACGAAACCAAGATTTTTAAATGTTAAACAAAACTTAAAACTGAATACAGCAAAGATTTGAAAATCATCAACCAATCAGATTGCACGAAAGATAGTGATCAACCAATCAGATTGCAGGAAAGATAGTGATCATCCAATCAAATTGCATTAACAATAACTTTGCCAGTGTCAGATTACATCGATTTATGATTAAATTTCAAACTGTTGTAGCATGTATTGCCTTTCGTCTATGAGTCATAAGATTCAATAAGGTTAGCTATCAGATTTCAAATCAATCACCACCAATGATCTTAGACTATGAGCTGTGACTAAAGTTCAATGTATTGTTTCAAATTTCGCACCTTATGTTAAAATTCTGTTTATCACCATTCCCAAATTTAAAGAATACTTCTCTTGATATACCTAAGTCTTAGAGTTAATCATATCATTATATGTTCAATAAGGTCAATAATGTACGTCAATTGTTTACCTGAGTAGAACCAACTGTTTTCTAGAACTGTGTGTGTACTCAAACTTAAGAAGTGCCACAACAAAGGAAATGAATCCCTGTACACTACCTCATCAAGGACAATCACGTGGTACAACGTCTTGCTTACGTTTATATTTGGCGGGAATAATCAAAACCAATGACGCATTATCAAATTATCCTACAAAGTTCCAATGTACCAATGTCCTGGACTCCTAATCCCATCATAGGTCAATAACCGATCACGTGATCATATTGATTTACCCAATGAATGAGATACTATCCAATTACCAATTATTGATACGACAATAAGAAATGTACCCCTTCCAAAATTTAAGATTGGTACACAAATACACCTGTGTCTTATGAAAAAAGTAATAAATCCTGTACTTATTCAATAATAAAGCCGGTCAATAACATTTAAATTTTGAATATTTGGCCATAAGAGGAACATCAACATCTACAAAGGGTCCTAGAAAACGTTTACCGAATTTTGTTATTTGATAATTCCCAAATTTAAAAGGGAACATAAACATATAAAGGTAATAAACCATATAACATGCTAAATAGGGGTCAATAACCTCCGAAATTTGATTTTGGTAGTTCTTTACCTATGAAAAGGGAACGATGTGGACCATCCAAATTTATAGTGGTACATATTGGAGACCTGTACTATGATACCAAATGCTTATATTAAACAATTTCTAAAACCGAGTGGATGAGCCAAGATACCCCTCCCAAATTTTTAAAGGATGCATCAATGTACCCATGTCTTATGATAGGAAATGAACCTATATACATGACCATATAACCATATAAGGTAATAAAACCTCATCAAAGGGGAGAAATTGGGCCAAAAACCAAACACATGGTACAACGTATTGCTTATGTTTATATTTTAACAATTTTGTACCCCTAAAAGAGAACGATGTGGACCACCCAAATTTATCATAATACATGTTGAGTCATGTACTATGATACCGAATCCCCTCCCGGGGTGCATCAATGTACCTATGTCTTATGATAGGGAATGAACACCTATACATTGCCATATAAGGTAATAGGACCTCATCCAAAGGAATAAATTAGGTCAAAAACCAAACACGTGGTACAACGTAATGCTTACGTTTATATTTTGGCAATTTTGTACCCCTAAAAGGGAACAAGGTGGACCACCCAAATTTATCATAATACATGTTAGGGTCCAGTACTATAATACCAAATGTTTAAATTTGGCAATTTCCAAAATTTAAGGGGTGGGCCAAAGTACCCCTCCCAAATTTTTAAAGGAGTGTACAAACATACCCATATCTTATGAAAGGTAATGGACTCCAATATATGACCATATAACTATATAGGATAATAACACCTCATCAAAGGAAATAAAATCGACAAAAAAACCAAACACGTGGTACTACGTATTGCTTACGTTTATATTTTGGCAATTTTGTACCCCTAGAAGGGAACGAGGTGGACCACCCAAATTTATCATAATACATATTAGGGTCCAGTACTATAATACCAAATATATAAAATGAGCAATTTCTAAAATTTAAGGGGTGGGCCAAAGTATCCCTCCCAAATTTTTAAAGGAGTGCACAAATGTACCTATGTCTTATGATAGGGAATAGACCCCTATACATAACCATATAACCATATAAGGTAATAGGACTTCATCCAAGAGGATAAATTGGGCCAAAAGACCAAACACGTGGTACAACGTATTGCTTACGTTTATATTTTGACAATTTTGTACCCCTAGAAGGGAACGAGGTGGACCACCCAAATTTATCATAATACATGTTAGGATCCGGTACTATAATACCAAATGTTTAAATTGGGCAATTTCCAAAATTTAAGGGGTGGGCCAAAGTACCCCTCCCAAATTTTTAAAGGAGTGCACAAATATACCCATATCTTATGAAAGGTAATGGACCCCTATACATGATCATATAACTATATAGGATAATAACACCTCATCAAAGGGGATAAAATCGACCAAAAACCAAACACGTGGTATAACGTATTGCTTACGTTTATATTTTGACAATTTTGTACCCTAAAAGGGAACGAGGTGGACCACCCAAATTTATCATAATACATGTTAGGGTCCGGTACTATAATACCAAATGTTTTAAATTGGGCAATTTCCAAAATTTAAGGGGTGGGCCAAAGTACCCCTCCCAAATTTTTAAAGGAGTGCACAAATATACCCATATCTTATGAAAGGTAATGGACCCCTATACATGACCATATAACTATATAGAATAATAACACCTCATCAAAGGGGATAAAATCGACCAAAAACCAAACACGTGGTATAACGTATTGCTTACGTTTATATTTTGGCAATTTTGTACCCCTAGAAGGAAACGAGGTGGAGCATCCAAATTTATCATGATACATATTAGAGTCCTGTACTATAATACCCAATGTTGAAAATGGGCAATTTCCAAAATTTAAGGGGTGGGCCAAGGTACCCCTCCCAAATTTTTCAAGGGGTGCATTAATATACCCATATGTTATGAAAGGGAATGGACCCCTGTATACGCCCATATAACCATATAAGGTAATAACACCTCATCAAAGGGGATAAATTAGGTCAAAAACCCCCGAAATTTGAATTTTTGGCAATTTTTTTACACATGAAAGGGAACGACATAGACCCCCAATACTGATAGAGGTACATACTATGGTCCTAGGCTACCACACCCAATTTTTAGATTTGGCAATTTCCAAAATTTAAGGGGTGGGCCAAGGTACCCCTCCCAAATTTTTTCAAGGGGTGCATTAATATACCTATGTCTTATGAAAGGGAATGGACCCCTGTATACGCCCATATAACTATATAAGGTAATAGGACCTCATCCAAGGAGATAAATTAGGCCGAAAACCAAACACGTGGTATAACGTATTGCTTACGTTTATATTTTTGGCAATTTTGTACCTCTAAAAGGGGACAAGGTGGACCACCCAAATTTATCATGATACATATTAGGGTCCTGTACTATAATACCCAATGTTTAAATTGGGCAATTTCCAAAATTTAAGGGGTGGGCCAAGGTACCCCTCCCAAATTTTTCAAGGGGTGCATTAATATACCCATGTCTTATGAAAGGTAATGGTCCCCTGTATACGCCCATATAACTATATAAGGTAATAATACCTCATCAAAGGGGATAAATTAGGTCAAAAAACCCCGAAATTTGAATTTTTGGCAATTTTTTACCCATAAAAGGGAACGACATAGACACCCAATACTAATAGAGGTACATACTGTGGTCCTAGGCTACCATACCCAATTTTTAGATTTGGCAATTTCCAAAATTTAAGGGGGTGGTCCTATGTACCCCTGCCAAAATTTAGGGGGTGGGCCAAGGTACCCCTGCCAAAATTTAGAGGGGGTGGTCCTAGGTACCCCTAGGTCATTGACCCCGACCAAGGTCATTGACCTTTCACCCCGGTCATAAAAGAGAGTGAGGATGAGTCATTCGCGCATAACGGGGGGCCTACTACTATCATGTTGAGTTGTTGGGACCTGGGACCTTTTTTCATAATGTTGGGTAGTTGCGACCCTTTCAAGGTTGAAGATTGGTGCCTGGTTTGTAGCTGGGTATATATTTAACCACAGGCTGATTGGTTCTTTATGGATGTTAATATACCTTGTAGGAATATATTTGATAATTCAAAAATGGGAAAACAACGCATTTTTAAAAATTTATTTTCTATCAAAAAGTTTACAAAATAACAGGAGAAAACAGTGGAAGACGCCAACAAAGCGGGCATTTTTAACATAATGGTTGATTCTATCCAAGATGTTTCAGGGTTTAATCAGCTGGCTATAGTAATTCTCTGCGTTATAAACGGTCAAGTATTTGAGCGGCTGTTAGTAGTTGTCGTAAACAGCTTAGGCGTCTCTGGCGGGGGGACGAGGGGGACGCGTCCCCCCAATATTTTGAAGTACAAAATATTCAATATTTTGTTCTAATTTAATTTATTTACTAACGACAGAATAACATATAAATAATAATAATTATATTTATTTGTCATATAATATTCAGGCTTTGTAACAGAGTTCTTGATATGCCTCACGGGGTCCGTGAAGGTAAGCAGAAATGTAACAAATGGAATTAAAGATAATAAACAGGTTGGGCTAGATAGTACCATTTAAATAACTTTCTTTGATGTCCTCCCCAAATTGTATATACCAGAGACGCCAGTGGTAAACAGTGACACTACAAGACAAGTAACTTATAATGAAATCAAAAGAGTACTTTTGTGACAAAAATGTTTTGATGCTTGTGATGATATTGTAAGTTGCTTTTTTGATGGAGCTGCTAACTTCAGTGGATGCTATTAAGGAGTTAAAGCATTACTGGAGAAGGATAATCGTGAAATAATTTACACCCAATGCATGGCTTATGCTCTTAATTTCGTTATGACAAATTCGACTGAGTAGAGCCCTGAAGCTGCAAATTTATTTGAAACCAGTGCCATGTTCTGTCTGAATACTACAAAAGAAAGGATGTTTGTAAGAAAATGATTGATGCAAGCCACGAGGGACATGACAGACTACGAAAAGTTCAACAAGTTGGTACAACACGATGATGGAGCAGAAACAAGGTACTGAATGCAGTAGTGGACACTAATGAGTTTCGCTACGAAACATGAAGCCAAGACGAGGACGACTGTCTATCATCAAGATTTCTTTCATTTTTATTGTTCCTCAGTGATGATGTACAGAACAGGGGTTTTAATGCGAAATGAAAATTTTAAGCAAAACTTTGCTGAATAAATGGACAGAATTTAACACTGTAATGAGGACTTCTATGTTTCAGGACTTATTTACGGAAACGGAGCCTGTTTCAAAATACCTGCAGTCTCACGGATTGGACTATCTTACCACCTGGAGACTTTTAGACAATTTGCAGCAGCAGCTTCAGAAGAAAATAGAGGCAAAAGATGTCTGTTTAATGCTTTACGAAAACACAAAAATATTTTGTGTGAAAATAAATCAACAGCTTGAGCAATCTGGTGTAGAGATAGCAATGGAAAAAGACTTTTTGCACAGAAGAATCTTAAAGAAGAAGAAAATGCCAGGAAAGCAGATGAACTGGAAAAGAACTTAAATATAAGTGAAAATGATTTCTTCAGAATAAAAAAACTTCAACGAAAATTCTGAATACAGCTGTTACATGTGTCAGTGATAGATTTCAGCAGCCGAAAGAACTCCAAATACTGGAACCTAAGCACTTTTCAGAAATCAAGAAGAATGGTGTATCTGCAAGAGCTTTCAGAGTTCTTCCGAAAAAGAAAACTAAATATAAAACAGGAGAAAATATACAAAGAGCTCCAGCAGTTCTCTGTCGTGTATTTCACTGTCACAAAACGTTCTCGTTTTTGATGATCCTGAAGAGAATGATGCCCCTGAATCCGTAGATGATGATGATGATTATGCATCTGAGCATGCTATGGAAGATGGAACATCTTTGGACGGGATTCACGGTAAGAGTGATAATGATGCTACAAACACCTTGTATAAAAATTGTGTCATGTGCAGGGAAAATTTTGTACCAATTTCCGTCAGTCTAGTTGCTTTAATAATTTATACATTGTATACAAACATGCGTTGTCTCTACCATGCACACAAGTGACATGTGGAAGGTGCTTCTCAAAGTTAAAGTTAGAGTAAACAAATCTCAGAGCTAGTTTGTGTGAAGACACTTGGACACATTTTTGCTAATGAATATGGAAAGAGACATGTTAAATTTAGTGTCTGTGAACGAAGTTATTCAGGAACTCCGCGATTCATAATCTGAACTGCAAAGAATCTTAACTTTTTAAAATTATTAGTTGTTTAGTGGTTTAGCAGTGTTTATCATTTTCAGTAAAACTGTCGTGTTCATTCCACAGTCAAAAGTTATTATTAGTTGTTTAGTGTTACAATTTTTAGTAAGCTGTCCTGTTCATTCCATAGTAAAAGTTATTCGCTATTATTTTTTTAGTGTTTCAGCTACTATACAGAGTGTCTCAAAAGTCCCGTGACATACGGTAACTCTCTTATTATCAGAGTTACAACAAAATATAGGCGGGGAAACGGTCTCCAAATATGATGTTTTCAATCTAAAGTGAAAGAATTTTTCAAATCGGACAAGCCGTTTGGGCTGTACACTCTATATGCGCCCAATGTTACATGAAAATGCAACGTTACCATTTACCCGGACCCACAACATAAATGAATGAAGTTACTGTCTATTAAAAACATTATATTTGTAGGCGGTTTCCCCTTTTACATTTTGTTGTAACTCTGATAACAACAGAGTTATCCATGTCAGCGGACGTTTTAGACACCCCGTGTGGCAATGCAATAATAATTATAAACTATTCTCTTGAAAGTTTGTTTCTGGAAATCCTGTACTTGCTATTACATCAAATTTTCAACGACCAATGATAAATTATAGCTTGCAAAAACTATCAAGTAACAACGAATTTACAACTGCACAACGCGATGGCTCATCGCAGATGTTCATTGTACGCAGTGGCGCAACCAGGATTTTATTTCGGGAGGGGCCAAGTATATCCAGTACAGTAGTCTGCAAACGACGTGCTGCACCATTTGATGTGGACAAAATTGAAATTTTGAATTCTCCTCATCACAAGCAATTTAGTTATCCTTATTATTAACATGCTAAAAACCTTAAAATGAAAATTCCAATTCACAAATTCCCTATTATTAACGGTTACAAGTTTTAAAATTTGCGTTATAGTAAATATTTTGAACATCTTTATTTTTGCATAAAATGACGCACTCTTTACTAACATTTATTACTCTAAGAAATTAATGTAGGGGTTTTCACTGAGTATTTCTCCTTTCGTACAGTGCTTTGACTTAATTCAATATTCATTTATGCTTTGATCTATTTTGAAATTTCACCAAAATTTGTCTGCAACGCTGCTATATAAGATAGACCAGGTTTGTTTCGGAGAGGGCATGGGCCCCGAGTTCATAGCTCGTTGTGCCACAGGCTCGTTGTACGTTATTTTAGAAATTGGTGTTATAGTCTGAGCTCCCTCCATAGTAACCGCGGCCTAGGGCCTAATACACCCAGTCTGCCTATGACTGGAGTGCAAGCAAACTTTCATGGAGAACGACTTAAGCGATAGCGATTGTTCCAAAACAATCAACAAGCAAACGAAACTAATATTATCATTCAAATTTCCTATTTGTTATTAATAACCACAGATATATTTCCTTCATTTGCATAAACACTTCAACTTACTAAGGGGACACGATCCTCTTTTGCATGCCTGATCTCCACTCTTGCTTTGATCTCAAGCTTTTTACACGTGGAACCGTATTTACCGGGCCCTTTGGACGCGGGTTCTTTCTGACTTGTGCCTTTTTGACGCAGGACCCTTTTGACTCGCATCCAGTTGACGCCTGGCCGTTTTGACCCGTGCCCTATTGTAGTGGTGCCCCTTTTGATCAGGGCCCGTTTGACAAAGTTTCTTGCTGACTCTGGCCCTTTTGTCGCAGAACCCTTTGGACCCGGGCCCTTTTGACGCAGCGTCCTTATAACTCAGCTCCTCTTGTTGCAGATCCCTTTTGACCCGGGCCCTTTTAACGCAGGGCCACTTTGTCGCGGAGACCGTTTTACCTATGCCCTTTCGACGCGGGGCTGTTTTGACTCGGGCATTTTGTAGCGGGCTCCCTTTTGACTCGGGTCCGTTTGACGCAGAGCCCTTTAGACTCGGACCCTTTTGTCGTGGTACTCTTTTGACCCAGGCCCTTTTCATGAGGAGCGTTTTGATTCGGCCCCTTTTGACTCGGGTCCTTTTGTTGCGTAGAACTTTTGACCCAGGCCCTTTTGATAGGGGGGCATTTGACCCCGGTCCTTTTGTAGCGGGGCTCCTTTTCACTCGGGCCCGTTCGACGCAGAGCCCTTGCGACTCGAGCCCCTTTGTACTGGGAACCTTTGACTCGGGCCCTATTGATGAGGGGTGTTTTGATTCGGGACCGTTTGACGCGAGGCATTCTGACTCGGGTCATTTTGTCGTGGGACCCTTTTGACAAGGGCTCTTTAAATGAAGGGTGTTTTGATTCGGGTCTTTTTGACTCAAACCCTTTTGTTGCGGAGAGGTTTTGACCCGGGCAATTTTGACGAGGGCTATTTTGACTCGGGCCCTCTTGTAGCGCGGCACCTTTTGACCCGGGTTCGTTTCAGGCAGGTCTCTTTTGACTCGGGCTCTTTTGTCGTGGGACCCTTCTGACGCGGCCCTTATGATTCTTGCCCTTTTGACTCCTGCCCTTTTCTTGCGGAGAAGTTTGACCAAAGCCCTCTTTTCGCGGGTCCGTTTTGACTCGTGCCCTTTTTAGAGGGGCCACTTTTGACTTCTGCTGTTTTGTTGTGGAGACCTTTTGACCCGGGCCCATTTGACGTGGGAAAGTTTTGACTCGGATTCTTTTGTAGCGGGACTCTTTTGCTCCTGGCCATTTTCATGAGGAGCGTTTCGTTTAGGTCCTTTTGTTGCGGAGACCTTTTGAACCGGGCCCGTTTGACGCAGGTCCCTTGGGACTGGAGCCCTTTTGTCGTGGGTCTATTTTGACTCGGGTCCTTCTGCTGAAAGGCGTTTTGACTCGTGCCCATTTTTGCGGAGACCTTTTGAACCGGGCCCTTCTGACGCCGAGCCGTTTGACTCGGGCATTTTTGCAGCGATGCCCCTTTTTGACCCGGGGCCTTTTGACTCGGGTTATTTTGTCTTGTCCTCTTTTGACCCGGGCTCTTTTTATGAGGGCCGTTTTGATTCGGGCCGTTTTGATTCGGCCCTTTTTGTAGCGGAGGCCTTTTAGCCCGGACCGTTTGACTCAGGTTCTTTTGTAGCAGGGCTCTTTTTCAGCCGGGCTCGTTTGAGGCAAGTCCCTTTTTACTCGGGCCCTTTTGTCATGGACCCTTTCGATGAGGGTCGTTTTGATTCGGGCCCTTTTGACTTCTGCCCTTTTGTTGCGAAAACCTTTTGACACGAGCACTTTTGTTGCGGGGTCATTGTGGTCTGGCTCTTTTGTAGCGTGGTCCCTTTTGACTCGGGCCCTATTGACTTGGGCCCTTTTGTTGCGGAGACGTTTCGAACTGGGTCCTTTTCACATGGGCCATTTTGACATGGGCCCCTTTGTAGCGGGGCCCCTTTCAACCCGGGTTCTTTTGAAGCAGGGCCGTTTTGACTCGGGTCCTTTTGTTGCGGGCCATATTGACTCTGGCCTTTCGGTCTTTTCCCTTTTGTCAGGCCCTTTTGACATGGAACCGTATATATAACGCAGCAGCTGAAATACTTGGGGCAGGGGGCCTGGAGGAGTATGAGTAAATCGAAGATAGATCGATCCAGGGCGCAGTAAAATTAATCACATCACTGTTCATATCAACTTATTTTTTCTTTCGACATCATATGTGGAGATCAGTGTTCTGACTAATAGGCTACAGCGGCGAAAGACGATATACGTTATCAATGTTATGACTGTTAACTTAATATATATAGGGAATAAAACGAAAAACTATATCGGTCTCCCCCCCGTTAGAAAAAATCCTGCGGGCGTTACTGATTATGATGTTGCTTAGTTACTGTATTATATTATTCTATACACGGAATAAATACTTATGTGTTTTATATAATAATAAGAACCTTATCTACTTTTATTACGGCCCTTGCTTTACGACAACAAAACATATTCATGTGCAGCGTAATCAGTTTCCATTTTAAATTAATTACAGTGAGGCGAATGAAATAATTCAAGACGGAACATGTCGTAGTAAATTCCTGAAGAGTGAAAAGCGCTAGTAGCAGTTGTTAGCAGTTTTTAACTTAACATATAAGACAATAATTTGAAAAACTGAGAATAGAAATCTTTTCAGAGATGGAAGTGCACTGATGCTTTAAATCTATGCCCTTACTGCCTATACCTACGTTATTTCCTAGTCAAAATAAAAACTCTTCAAAATTAATCAAAATTTCTTATGCAACCATCCCTTCCTTAGAGTACTGCGGTGTCACATACCCGTCACGGCGATGTAAAGGCACTTTTGGCGACGAGGATACAATAAGTTTCCATATACGTAGCCTCTCATCGGGTAAGCATTTATCTAGTGTAGGGTTCCATATACATCGGGTAAGCATTCTACAATGAACTAAATTAGCGACTATTTATAACAAATAGGGGTGCCTAAATTTAATAATTATTATTGCTAAGCGTGAAACTGAGTCTTTACAATTTATCACTCGAACCTAAACAGTTATATTTTTGATAATATCAATAAGTTCGCCCTAATACCTACATACTGTTCTCAATAGAATCTGCAAATATAAGTTGGATGGACTACAACTAAATGAAACAGTTTTTGTTAGTTTCACATGTGTCAGTATCTTGAACAATAGTATTCACATTGAACAGAAACAAGTATTTCCGCTTCTATTGTACATATTGACTATTAATAGAGCCCATACTTTCACGAATATTAACTGCGTGCAGTTCTTCTGCCACTGATAACATTAAAGTCTTCTAACTAAATGCGTATGTTACTTATAGTTAAAATTGCATCCATTTAACTAGAATGCATGATATACTCAATGGTAAAATTGTGGGGCTTTCCCCCCTGTGCTAGGAATTCTTGGTTGGGCAAATCATTTAACATTCTCATGACAAACAAATGTTCTGCATTTTGTATAAATTGTGGTGAGCAACATCGTGTGCGTGGGTTTTCTCGGAGTTTCCTTGAACTTTTTATATACTTTTTCCAAGAGCTTTCTTTTTATAAAACGAAACAATATAAAATCAGTCATTTCTCATGATTACTGTTAACTTAAAGATGCTGTTTCTTTAACAAGTGCATACAAAATTCCCTCCACCCCAATCTTAGGGATGGCTTAGTACTAAAGCGTTCATGTTTGAGTCCATGTCCGGTCAAGTATTTTCATAAGAGTTTAAATCTTATAAAAATTGCGGTGGGACCCATCCCACTTGGTTTACATTTGAAAGATCGATGAATATTTTACGAAAGTCATAAACGCGAGATGTTAAACTAAAATATGCCGTCTCATTTAAATAGTAAATTTCAAAAGAATAAGTTCAGATACGGTAGTGTCAGACTCAATCTGTTATCCCTGCTTGTATGCAACCCAGCCTTACATAAGTGCTTATTTAGTCTCAGTCACTTTTCTATTAAATATATTCGATACCGCTCAATAAACTATATGTATTTCTTCCCTGTATAGTCAAACTATGGTACGCTAAGCATTTTAAATGTCAAAATATACAAGTCTCAGCACGCTTTCCTCTCCTCAAATAAACTAATTATCGAAGGAAGCCTAGAAAACCTAAAATCTTAATTCCAATTCTATATGTATTTCTGAATTGTAATTATTGTCGTGAACAAAATTATTCATTTATGTATCCCGCTAATCAACTTTACAAAGTATTGACGAGTGCTATGACATCTTCTCGCTGGCATCAAATATTTTAAAAGAAGCTAAAGACCATAATCGTTAATTAGCAAATTTCATTTTAATTTTTTTGTCCGCCTCAATGATTACTCATTTCTATTATCAAACGGAAATAGATATAAAAAACAAATCGTGGTAACGTATATACGCTAATATTCAAATATTACTGTAAACAAGTCTGCGAAAAAGACAATTTATGTATACCATTCAACTTATTTTACACAAATACGGAGTTAATAGCTAATTTGATAACTCTGAAGATAAAATTACGTTTCCAATAATATTGAAACTGAATCGGGTACAAATCAAATTTAGTTTCAGGGAATACTAGTTTCAAATTGAATTCAATAACGTCAAATGGTACGTTAACAAACAACAATTCATGAATACATTACAAAGCTTATTATCTAAAATATACTACAATTCTTTGCAAGTATATATATCTAAAAAATCATGCTTACGTACCCTGTAACCATCACTATTTCGTAATAAAAATGCAATCTACACACTAAAATACAATGTGATTAGTCTAAATAGCCATTCAGTACAACTCTCCCCTTTCAAATAGCCTAGGTATTGATCAATCTGTCATTTATTATCCTCATACCAAAGTATTTCCTATATTTCTTTAATTGCGGGGATCAGTGGTAGAGTGCTTACTTCTAAGGCAAGCTAGGGCATCTATTTTCATAAAAATTTCTCCTGCTAATCCATAGATTTTTCGGGGTTCTATCTATTTTAAAGGAGCCTCATAAAGTGAGCAAAACCAACACCGTCTCCCTCGTAACATAGCAACTATAATTGCAAAAAAGTCGGAATAATTCCCCAGATCATTATGGTTGTAAGTTTTTCCCGGGGTGACTTAAATGTTAAAATTAGAGGTTTCCTATATTTCTTTTAATTTGTTCTACCAACCTCCAAAACTTTAAAATCCATGTGTGCCGTCCGTTTTAAATTACTAACAGCCTTTGGGATCTCAAATCAAAGAAAACTGCGCTACTAATTCATTTATATATGACTGTATATATATATTAAATGCCTCATATAATCATACCGTTGGAGAGCCATGTCTCAAATAGCCATAGCTTTGAAACTTATGTCTCAGACACTGAAGGTCCCCATTTAAGAAAACTAATTAACTTACTTCATGTACTCTATCCAATTTCATTAAGTGTCAATGCTACCAGCATTACACTATTTCAACAGTCATGAATCTATTCGGTTTGTTCCACAATAAATTTTCTATGAGCTATATTTTAATTCATCCAATAAATTAAAAACTACTATTTCGCTCAACGCAATTTCTACTTTCATTTAAGCTAGAATATTCTCCCCATAAAATTTAATTTTACATGCGTCCAAAAATAATAACGTCAATAAAGTATTAAGCTTCCTCAGGGGTTGCATATACGGCTTTAGCATGGTAGAGGCCCCCAATGGTACTTTATGTGGTTCACGAATATAATAGAATATAGGTCCATGTCTCATATAGCCTAGCTGTTAAAAGTAATAATAATAATAAAACTTGTTCCTTGCCGAGCGGTTAAGTACACGCCTTAGTTGCGGGAGACCGCATCAATGGGCAAACGCCACTAAGCTGTGCCTTATATAGCTTCAGTGCTGAATGAATTCTATGCATTATCTTGGACTTTAAACTTAATTTTACTCCATAACCTTAGAATTGAAAAGCACAGTTTCGATGAGTCACGATAAAAAAGATCTAAATGGGTAAATAGAATTCAAATTCAGGTATCTTCGATTACAAGGCTAATATAATAAATAACATAAACCGGTCAATAATCGTAGACTCCTCTCATTATGCGGCGTGAAGCATCTAAGGAAAATTAAAAACTAGTGAACTTCAATCTAGAACGCTGACGACATTTATTATACATAACACAACTAAAAGTCAGCCCATAACATTCTAGATGTTAATGTAAATTATGTACAAACTTCCGCAATTTCATCTCATGACTTGTCCATAGTCGGACACCCTTCATTTTTTACCGCTACCATTAAAATATGGCATTGGTTTCTCACAAAATTTTTAGAATTCAAAACCCTTAAAACTTAATTATTCTGTCAAGCAGCAATTCCTGTAACACCAGCAATGTTCCGTTTCATATAAAGTCAATACTTTATACAAACTTATAAAGCTACACTATTATCAATAAAATATAATAAAACATCTAGTAGCGTTGTGTTGGGTCGACAATAAAAAGTTTGGTAACCGCTGACCGGAAGGGAACATCATAAAATGAAATTTTATAGAACTGTTGCTACAATTTGGTGGTCATATTACAAAATAAGGAAAACAAAACGTAATGTTGATAAAAGGCTATGGGGAACAACCAAATAAGCCATAGTTAATGTTCTTATAATCCATCCTCTTCGCTGAACGAAGGATTTTCTTTATATATAATCTCAAATTGATTCCTAGCTAGAAAACCTTAAATACCAACGTGATGAAATAATCAACGTATAACTAAAAATCACACAACTGAACGGGAATGCGGCGTAGGATCCACACTGTGTACGATCCAAACTGCGTAGGATCAAAAAATCCAGCTCAAAACCTGTTTGGATCCTACGCAGTTTGGATCCTACGCAGTGTGGACACTACGCAGTGTGGATTCTATGCAGTTTGGATCATACGCAGTTTTGGTCCTACGCCGTTGCCCTGAAATAATTTAAGTTTTAATCATGCGCTCAAAAAATATATTTTTATCATCCCTTTAATTTGTTTAACCTATGCAGCTATCAATTAGGGTTATATTCATGGACTCCGCACGACCTAAACTGCGTAGAATCCAAACCGTAGAATCCACACTGCGTAGGATCCACACTGCGTAGATCCAAACTGCGTACGATCTACACTACGTAGGATCCACGCTGCATACGACCAGGGGCGTCGCTAAGGAGGGAGCAAGTCACCGACTTCTGATCGAGTTGGCATTTTCTTAGTTACCCAGTTGTTGTGAATTATCAATTCTTTTACGGACTTGGCAGTTAGCACAATTGAAGATTTATGTAATTAATCTAGGTTTTTGGCTAGGTGGGGCTTCGTCCCAAATTTACCAACTTCTGAACAAGTTGGCAAATTAAAATGCCTAGTTGCCAGTTATTACTTTGAAGACTGTCGTCACCTTCAATCAGAGCCGTAGCAAGAGGCACTGTTGCCAACTCGCCAGTGTGAAATGCCGCTAGTTTAGTGCTCTAAAGTTGCTAGAAATCGCTAAACACCTCCTGCCAAGTCGCTAAAGAAGTCGCTATATAATATTACAAAGGAATTAAAATAATTTAAATATTTTTCATGTATTTTTCATGAAGACTGGAGTATTTTTTCTTTAAAAAATGACCATCTTGATAAAACCACTGCACTATGCACTTTCAAGAATACAAAATTTATAAATAAAGCATTAAAAGTTTGCAAATACAATACTTGAAATTTTGGATCACTTTTTCCCATTTCTTCTTATAGAGTACGATTATATTTTTTTGGAGGGGTTGGGAAATTCATGTTGCTTTCGTATTGGAACAATTCACCGAATTTACCCCACGAAATTTCTGTATAATTTATATTAAGAACAACCGCAGTTAAATTAATATATAAATTACACGTACTACACTGAACCAGAAAAGCACAACGTTCTCCAACGTCACTGTCACTGTACGCACTGTGCAATGGAAGAGGTTACCAGCTTTTACGCAACTAGTTAGATACGGGAAATTCCCGGATTTCCGAACCGCAGTGAAGAAGGGCATAATCTTCATAGCAGCGATGAATTCAACGAAGTAAGTCGCTCATAGCAGTAGTGCAATCGAGTGTGTAAAAGTAATTATTAGTATCAGAAACTGCAAAATTTTGAAAACTTTAATATAAATATAGAACAAAATATTTGAATTCCTAAATGTCGCTAGATTTGTCGCTAGGCGCTAAATAAAAAATTTTGTAATTAGACACTTCCAAAAGTCGTTAGTTCTAGCGACAAAGTCGCTAAATTGGCAACATTGGCTAGAGGGCGGCCAGTGGGACGCTCGCCCGGGCGCTGATAGCAAGGGACGCCGAACGAGCAAGAAGAAAGGAAAAGTGTTGAAAATGAATAAACAACGCGGCGCCCCGTAAAAATTCTGATGCCCTATTAAACCAATATTGTCGGTTAGCAAAGAAATGGATTTCTTAAAGACTTTCTTGCTCGCTCCGCTCGCAACTCAAACGTTTCAATAACAGTCACAAGTTTTTCACTTATTAAGGAAAGTTATTATATATGATTTATTAATGACGATGTGATATCAAGGTGCCGACTAATGTCTTATAGATTATGCAGGAGCATTTTCAAAGTCAAACGGTCAAAGTCTGAAATGTGTTTTGATTGTAATGAATTTTCTTGGTTAATCACGCCTTTCTACCCAATCGGGTTTATCACGATGGTGAGAATGCAGTTATGAAAAGTAGAGGAATGAAGAGAACATGCAAGCTGCTGTTTGCGTGGGAATATTAAAAATGAAAGTAAACAAGCATAATAACATTTTCGAACTTGAAGTTGTAAAATAGAGGCTTAAGAGGTCAGAACTTTACCAACGATTTTGTCTTTTCCAAAGACTGATCACTACCAGTGATTTTTAAAAATTCAATTGACATATGAATTGCTTCCAATTTGAATGTTTTTGTTCGAATCATTTCTCCATGGATATTTTTTCTGCATATGTATCTAGTTGTGATATTTTTACCTATCTACATACATACGGATATATAATGTTAATCTGTACTTGTACCTCAGCGCATTACTTCATATTTGGACAAGGGCGATTCGGATATTGGTCTGTACCTTCGGATATTAAAATTAAAACTTAAGGAAACATTTTCGAATCGATAATAGAATATAACCGGATTGATTATAAATATGTGAGTTTGTTATTTTGTGATCGGTAATTTTATTTTAAAATACGTGGCTGTAATTATATCAAACCTCGGATCAACATATCTAATGCTAATTCCGACTATTTTAGTATTTATAAATGGATAACTGTGTTTGAATTAACTGACCAGATGAATATTTAAATATTGAGAAACTATTGCAAACTTCGTTTCAAAGAATGGACAAGTTACAGGCGTATGGATTGAGAATCAATTATGATTTGTAATGATGACTATGTCAGAAGTGTAATACTAACTTTGAAACAGCTTCGACGGAATATAATGTAAAAAAATTAATATTATGTAATATGAAGAATTTAAAATAATGAATATGATGTATGATGAATATTGAAGAATAATAATAATGTTTAACGAATATTTGAAATGTGAAGATATTATTTAATAAAGGCTGTCAGAAAGTTAGAAGAAACAAAATAAAAGTCAGATAAACATTCATATGCTGATCTGTGTGTACTTGTCTGCGTAATATGAATGAAAATTTATATGATTTTATGTACAGCTTAACGACCTAATCACCAGTTATTTATATGTATGTCAACAACGTTACAACATTGTACTTCACTTTGGGAGTTTCTCACTTGTACACCGAACCTCAAATCGATTTATAATTGGAACACGTACCCGTGGGAGTAAAAGAATTTTAATGTATTCCGTTACATTTCACAAAAATATTTTTACCGTAAAAGATTCGAAATTAAACTACTATACAAACAGAGAATAGAATTACGAAAGTTTACAATTATTACTGGAAATCAATGCTGTCACCCATTTTGAACATTTTAAAAGAACATAGTTTCTAATGTATTGAAATTTCATTTCTTATGAATAGTTTGAAACGTTGTAAATAGTTGTAAAGAGCCTGGAGAAAATTCCATCAAAGTCCTCCTACAATGGGGAAGCCGTATTAGACATGGAGTTAGTGCAGATGGTGGCATTGGAAAAGTTGGGGTCTCCCGAGCACAGTTGGTGATATCAGAAACCGGGCCCCAGCCATGGGGCTCCAGAAAAAAGGGATAACGAAGTTTTGGGCGCGGGTTCTTTTTATACGCCTATTAAACATGGAATTGTTCGTGGGTGGTGAAGTTGGGAAGGTTCGGGTCCTCTGAGCACAGTGGTACGTCAGAAATTGGGCCCTTGTCTCAAAGGACCAAAAATGGTGTCCCGAAATTTTGAGCTTGGCTTCATCCTATTTTTCTTTTAAGCATGGAGTTAGTGGATACAGATTGTGGTGTTGGAAAGCTCCGGAATCTGAGACCCCAGAAATGACGTCCCAAAAGTTTGGGTTCGGGTCTCTCTTATTTGCCTATTTAACATGGTGTTGTAGTATAATGTTACCGTTTGAAAGGTCAGGGTTAATTAACGAAAGCGGTAATGTCAGAAATTGGGCCCTGGCCTCGAAGCTCCAGAAAATGGCCGAGGTTATCTTAGCAGATATCTGCAAACTTTCCTAACCAAAAAATTCAGGGTTGACAGTACACCAAAACAAATCGTACATACAAATGAACTCAATCATGTGCAGTACCTTCCTGCTTTCATAAAGCGACTTATTTCATAGCTAATCACTAGTCTATCAGATACACGACAATAGTGTAGGGTCATTGACTGATAGTTCAAGAAAATTTAGAAATATAATTTAAAAAGACAAAAAATAACAATACTATAAACATCATTGTTGACTCCCTTAGAATACTTAGCCGAAAACCTTACATGTAGACAGAAAATCACTCTTTCACAAATCTTAATATCAATGTCAGCATCAATCACACATATATATATATGAGTATCAAAGTGCGCTGGATAGTGCGTCAGGGAGAAAGAGTCATAGAATCCTAGTCATAATTTACATATATTTATTGACATTCCTTCCTAAATCTCATTCTATATCTCCGCTGACCCCCTTCGAATTAAGAACAAATAGACTTATTTCAAGGACAGGGCGCATATCTACCATCTATATGAGTATCAAAGTGCGCTGGATAGTTCGTCAGGAAGAAAGAGTCATAGAATCCTAGTCATAATTTACATATATTTATTGACATTTCTTAGAAAATCTCATCCTATAACTCCGGTGACCTCCCTTCGAATTATATTCTAATTGATTTATTACAAGGACAGAGCGCATATCAACCATATATATGAGTATCAAAGTGCGCTCGATAGTGCATCAGGAAGAAAGAGTCATAGAATCGTAGCCATAATTTACATATATTTATTAACATTTCTTCGTGATTCTCATTCTATATCTCCGGTGACCCCCCTTTAATTAAAAGGTAAACGGCGTATTCCAAGGGCTGAACTTATATCTACCATATATATATCTTTAAAAGTGCGCTCGATAGTGCATCAGGTAGAAAGAGTCATAGAAACGTTACCATAATTTACATATATTTATTAACATTTCCTCGTATATCTCATTGCATATCTCCAATGACCCCCCTTTGAATTCAAAAGTAAAAGGCGCATTTGAAGAACAGAGGGTATATCTACCATACATATGAGTATCAATGTGCGCTCGAAAGTGCATCAGGTAGAAAGACTCATAGAATCGTAGCCATAATTTACATATATTTATTAACATCTCTTCGTAAATCTCATTCTATTTCTCCGGTGACCCCCTTTGAATTAAGAACTAATAAACTTATTTCAAGGACAGGGCGCATATCTACCATATATATAAGTATCAAAGTGCGCTCGATAGTGCATCAGATAGAAATGGTCATAGAATCGTAGCCATAATTTACATATATTTATTAAGATTTCTTCGTAATTCTCATTCTATATCTCCGGTGACCCCCTTTGAATTAAAAAATAAACGGCGTATTTCAAGGACAAAGCGTATATCTACCATGTATATGAGCATCAAAGTGCGATCGATAGTGCATCAGGTAGAAAGAGTCACTGAATCGTGGCCATAATATATATATAGTTATTAAGAGTTCTTCGTAAATCTCATTCTATACATCCAGTGACCTCCTCTCTAATTAAAAGTAAGCGGCGTATTTCAAGGACAGAATCCATACCTACCATATATATGAGTATAAAATTGAGCTCGATAGTGCATAAGGCAGAAAGAGTCATAGAATCGTTACCATAATTTACATATATTTATTAATATTTCTTCGTAAATCTCATTCCATATCTCCGGTGACCCCCACTTTGAATTCAAAAGTAAACGGCGTATTTCAAGGACAGAGCGCATATGTACCAGATATATGAGTATCAAAGTGCGCTCGATAGTGCGTCAGATAGAAAGAGTCATAGAATCGTTGCCATAATTTACATATAGTTATTAACATTATTTCGCGAATCTCATTCTATAACTCCGGTCACCACCCTTCGATTTAAGAACTAATAGACTTGTTTCAAAGACAGAGCGCATATCTACCATATATATCAGTATAAAAGTGCGCACGATAGTGCATCAGGTAGAAAGAGTCATAGAAACGTTGACATAATCTACATATATTTATTAACATTTCTTGGTGAATCTCATCCTATATCTCCAGTGAACCCATTTCGAATTAAGATCTAATTGATTTATTACAAGGACAAAGTGCATATTAACCATATATATGAGTATCAAAGTGTGCTCGATAATGCATCAGGCACAAATGGTCATAGAATCGTAGCCAAAATTTACATATATTTATTAAGATTTCTTCGTGATTCTCATTCTATATATCCGGTGAACCAGCTTTAATAAAAATGTTAACGGCATATTTCAAGGACAGAGCCCATATCTACCATATATATCTATGTATAAAAGTGCGCTCGATAGTGCATCAGGTAGAAAGAATCATAGAATCGTTGCCATAATTTACATATATTTATTAACATTTCTTCGTAAATCTCATTCCATATCTCCGGTGATCCCCTTTGAATTCAAAACTAAACGGCGTATTTCAAGGACAGAGCGCATATCTACCATATATATCTATGTATAAAAGTGCGCTCGATGGTGCATCAGGTAGAAAGAGTCATAGAATCTTAGCCATAATCTATATATAGTTATTAACATTTCTTCGTAAATCTCATTCTATATCTCCGGTGACCCCTCCTCTAATTAAACAGTAAACGGCGTATTTCAAGGACAGAATCTATATCTATCATATATATGAGTATCAAACTGCGCTCGATAGTGCATCAGGTAGAAATGGTCATAGAATCCAAACCATAATTTACATATATTTATTAAGTTTTCTTCGTGATTCTCATTTTATATCTCCGGTGACCACCCCTCTAATTAAAAAGTAAACGGCGTATTTCAAGGACAGAGCCCATATCTACCATATTAATATATATGTATAAAAGTGCACTCGATAGTGCATCAAGTAGAAAGTCATAGAATCGTTGCCATAATTTAAATATATATATTAACATTTCTTCGTAAATCTCATTCCATATCTCCGGTGACCCCTCTTTGAATTCAAAAGTAAACGGCGTATTTCAAGGACAGAGCGCATATCTACAATATGTATATGTATCAAAGTGTGCTCGATTACGCATTAGATAGAAAGAGAACCCTTGCCATAATGTATATATATTTATTAACGTTTTCTAGTGAATCTCATTCTATATCTCCGGTGATCCCCCTTCGTATTAATAACTAATAGACTTATTTCAAGGACAGAACACATATCTAGCAATGATTTGAGTATCAAAGTGCGCTGGATAGTGCATCAGGTAGAAAGAGTCATAGAATCGTAGCCAAAATTTAAACAAAGTTATTAACATTTGTTCGTGAATCTCATTTTATACCTCCGGTGACCCCCTTCGAATTAAGAACTAACGGATTTACTTCAAGGTAAGAGCGCACATTTACCATATATATGAATATCAAAGTGCGCTTGATAGTGTATCAGGTAGAAATGGTCAGAGAATGGTAGACATAATTATCATATATTTATTAACATTTCTTCGTGAATCTCATTCTATATCTCCGGTGACCCCCTTTGAATTAAAAAGTAAACGGCATATTTCAAAGACAAATCATATATCTACCATATATATGAGTATCAAAGTGCGCTCGATAGTGCTTCAGGTAGAAAGAGTGATAGAATCGTAGCCATAATCTATATATAGCTATTAACATTTCTTCGTAAATCTCATTCTATATGTCCGGTGACCCCCTTCGAATTAGTAACTAATAGACTTATTTCAAGGACAGAATCCATATCTACCATATATATGACTATGAAAATGCGCTCGATAGTGCATATGTTAGAAAGAGTCATAGAATCGTTGCCATAATTTACATTAATTTATTAAAATTTCTTCGTAAATATCATTCCATATCTCCGGTGATCCCCCTTTGAATTCAAAAGTAAACGGCGTATTTTAAGGATAGAGCGCATATCAACCAAATATATGACTATGAAAGTGCGCTCGATAGTGCATCAGGTAGAAAGAGTCATTGTGTCGTAGCCATAATTTACATATTTTTATTATTATTTCTTCGTAAATCTCATTCCATATCTCCGCTGACCCCCCTTCAAATTAATAAATAATAGACTTATTTCAAGGACAGAGCACATATCTACCATCTATATATGTATGAAAGTGTGCTCGATAGTGCATAAGGTAGAAAGAGTCATAGAATCTTTACCATAATTTACATATTTTTATTATTATTTCTTCGTAAATCTCATTCCATATCTCCGCTGACCCCCCTTCAAATTAATAACTAATAGACTTATTTCAAGGACAGAATCCATATCTACCATATATGTGACTATCAAAGTGCGCTCGATAGTGCATAAGGTAGAAAGAGTCACAGAATCGTTGCCATAATTTACATATTTTTATTATTATTTCTTCGTAAATCTCATTCCATATCTCCGGTGACCCCTTTTAAATTAAAAAAAACGGCGTACTTTAAGGATAGAGCGTAGTTCAACCAAATATATGAGTATCAAAGTGCGCTCGATAGTGCATCAGGTAGAAAGGGTAATTGTATCGTTGCCATAATTTACCTAGTTATTAGCATTTCTTCGTCAATCTCATTCTATATCTCCGGTGACCTCCCTTTGATTTAAGAACCAATGGACTTGTTTGAAGGACAGCGCGCATATATACTATATATATGAGTATCAAAGTGCGCTCGATAGTGCATCAGGTAGAAACAGTGATAGAATCGTAGCCATAATTTACATGTGTTTATTAACATTTCTTGGTGAAACTCATCCTATAACTCGGGTGACCAGTTTCGAATTAAGATCTAATGGATTTATTACAAGGACGGAGCGCATATCAACCATATATATGAGTATCAAAGTGCGCTCGATAATGCAACAGGTAGAAATGGTCATAGAAGCGTAGCCATAATTTACATATATTTTTAAGATTTCTTCGTGAATCTCATTCTATAGCTCCGGTGAACCCCCTTCGAATTAGGAACTAATAAACTTATTTCAAGGACAGAGCACATATCTACCATATATATATATATATATATATATATATATATATATATATATATATATATATATATATATATATATATATATATATATATATATCAAAGTGTGCTCGATAACGCATCAGATAGAAAGAGTCATAGAACCCTTGCCATAATCTATATATATTTATTAACGTTTCTTCGTGAATCTCATTCTATATCTCCGGTGACCCCCCTTCGAATTAATAACTAATAGACTTATATCAAAGACAAAGCGCATATCTAGCAATGATTTGAGTATCAAAGTGCGCTGGATAGTGCATCAGGTAGAAAGAGTCATAGAATCGTAGCCATAATTTACACCAAGTTATTATCATTTGTTCGTGATTCTCATTCTATAGCTCCGGTGACCCCCCTTCGAATTAAGAACTAATGGATTTACTTCAAGGACAGAGCGGATATCTACCATATATATGAATATCAAAGTGCGCTCGATTGTGCATCAGGTAGAAATGGTAATAGAATTTTAGGCATAATTTACATATATTTATTAACATTTCGTCGTGAATCTCATTCTATACCTCCGGTGACCCCCTATGAATTAAAAAGTAAACGGCGTATTTCAAAGACAAATCATATATCTACCATATATATGAGTATCAAAGTGCGCTCGATAGTGCTTCAGGTAGAAAGAGTGATAGAATCGTAGTCATAATATATATATAGTTATTAACATTTCTTCGTAAATCTCATTCTATATGTCCGGTGACCCCCCTTCGAATTAATAACTAATAGACTTATTTCAAGGACAGAGCGCATATCTAGCAATGATTTGAGTATCAAAGTGCGCTGGATAGTGCATCAGGTAGAAAGAGTCATAGAATCGTTGCCTTAATTTACATGATTTATTATCATTTCTTCGTAAATCTCATTCCATATCTGCGGTGACCCCCCTTTAAATTCAAAAGAAGACGGCGTATTTTATGGATAGAGCGCAATTAAACCAAATATATGAGTATAAAGTGCGCTCGATAGTGCATCAGGTAGAAAGGGTCATTGTATCGTTGCCATAATTTACATATATTTATTAGCATTTCTTCGTCAATCTCATTCTATATCTCCGGTGACCTCCCTTTGATTTAAGAACTAATGGACTTGTTTCAAGGACAGAGCGCATATATACCATATATATGAATATCAAAGTGCGCTCAGTAGGTAACCATCTTAGTTTTTTGGTAATTGAAGTAATGATTATTTTCAATGAGAGTCTAATTACGCAAATAGCGCAATGAGTATTTTGCAATTGAAGTCATGAACGAGTACGATGTATGTAATTGAACTTATAAAAGAGTATGGGGTGTTAATGATAATATGAATTAATTTTTTATATGACTTACCTATGTAGTTGTTATTTACGTACGACATAATGTTTCGCACAGTGAGATGAATCCCTAATTACGATTTTTTTATGATTTACATATACATAATGTACCGCAGAATGAAACTAATTTGTAATTATGAATTTATGTTGTTGTACCAATTAAAATTATTGAATAAATAAATAAAATATATTTACTTACCGCTGTGGTTGTTTGGCGAAGCACGCCGATGAAACACGAACCGCACCGACCGCCCATGAGCGCGTTGAGATCGGAACTGACCTTGTGATGCCGGAGTTTTTTTTCTTCGGGAAAAAGGCACGTGTTCGCAATAGCTCACACTATACGTGTCAGAAATTTATTTCTGATGAGGAATCGTTTACTTGTGCCCACTTTACTTTTTTATTTTTTTTTGAGTATAATTGACATATTATTTAATCACCGAAATTTCATATGGATTTTAATATTATATAATCAACTAAAAAATAAAATATACCACAAATATACTTTAGCTGACTAAAATATTTTATATAAAAAGGAAGGAAAGAACACTGCTACCATCTATTTTTTAAAGGATGAAAGATTTGTTTGGTGAACTAGACGGTTTTCATTGTATGTTGCGTAAAAGCTTACAGAATTCAAATATATTTTAGCGATACGGAGAGGAAGTGAAATATTGAGGGTGACATGCCCTCTTTTGGGACTTTTTTGAATTACATGGGAACACTTTTTTTGTTTGCGGATGAAAGGAGAGGGGTTAAAAGTGGTTTGACATTTCTGTAACCATATTATTGAGAATTTATGAGATTTGTAAGAGTTTGGATTTATTGATGGGAGGTTGACACGTGTACGGAAATAGGGGGTAACATTAGAGGATTTCACGTGGAGCAGAATTGTTAGAAGAAGCTAAGTTTTGTGTTAGCGGAAGACAATATTTTATACTTACAAGATTTTTTCTTTATTGTTTTTCACAGACATTGTATTTTGGCCATGACAGAGAGAGAAAATGTGTAGTTAAAATTCCAAGTATTGGAACATCAGTGACATACACTTGGTGAAGGATATATTGTTATTTCTTTGACTTGGAAGCAAGAAAGTTTTGGACATTGTTACCGTTTGACACGAAGGTGTGATATATGTTTAGGGACATTTTTTTGAGAATGACTAAAGTTTGTTTGCAACAAGAATAGAACGGAAATGAGCGCTATTGTTTGAGAAAACATTTGGAAATTCTAAGAACACCTGTTTCTTTGAGAAATAATTGAAACTATTGCTTGACCTGAGTTTGAATGGGAACACAGGACGCTGCAAAGCATTGTATTGATTTTTTGAAGTTTAAGTCATTTTGTTCACCTGAAGAAGAATCTTAGTTAATGTCAGTAGATCAAATTTATGTGACTCTTAAAGGAAAGACCAGGCGGATTTGAAAAGGCAAGGAGATACAGTTTTCTGTGTATCTTTGTTCTTAAGGGAGGTATATAGAATGACTTGGGTTTGTAACACCTGCATGTGAGGTGGTTGAAATAGATTACTTTGAGAGAATGAAACATTTTGTCAGATGAAAGATACTCGTGTTTGAATAGAAGAAGCTATTTTTATTGTAACTTTTAGTTTGTTAAGAATTGAACATAGTAAAGAAAAATATATATCATGTCCGTGTCCTTTTGACTTGAATTGGAGAAAGTTTTTCCAAAGTACAAAAAAAAATCTAACAAGGTACTGCCCCCAGAGTGCAGATATATCTATTGAAACTTGGAAGAGAACATTTTCAAAAGTATTGAAAATAAAAATAAAAAATGTGATTATTTACCGTATTGTACTAAGTTGACTTTTGTTAACAAAAAAAAAGAGTGTTAAAAATGATTTGCGCGAAGCGTTTTTCTATTACTGTGAGAACAGAACTTCACCGCGGGTTATTGTACTAGGGTTTCTTTGTAAGTTAGATTGAATGAACAGAAGATGGCTACGTGTGTATTTTTTTCTTTTACGTTTCCCTATATAAGATTTCAGGAGAAGGAAGTTAAACTCATAGTTGATTTTTGAAGTGTTTGTGTCAGATGGTATTTCACGCCTGAAGTTTGAAGGGGAAAAGGTAAGTTATTATTTTTTATTAATTTAGTTAAGTTGCGTTGTTAGCCCAATACAGGACGCATTACACTTGAATATACTAGAATTTAGATATCGTGTTTACCTTTATATGGAATGACGTTTTGTTGCTTATACTATTTGAGGGGGTGGAAAAACAATACGAGACCTAGGTACCATTTGGCATTTGCGTAGTGTAAATACAAGAAGTGAAATATTTTGTTTTAGTTTTGGTTAATTTGGAACTTGTAAGAAACTAAAATACAGATAATGTTGGAAGACCATTGAAGACTAGTAAGAATTAATGTACTACAGTAGTTAACTATTGCTCAATAGTGAGGCTATACGAGACGTGGACCTAAAGTGAAATTTAAGCTTTTGCATGGAACTAGTCCGAGATTTGTTATGCCAAAAACACTATGTTAACCGCTTAGTAAGAAAGAAGTTCTGTTATTATTATTATTATTATTATTATTATTATTATTATTATTATTATTATTATTATTATTATTATTATAGCTCTTTTGATTTTGCGTATTTTAACAGTGAGGAGACAGAACCTGTATTGTATTATATATGAGGAACCAAAAACGGTAGTTTTACGGAGCACCTATTGTTTGTTTTTAATTAAATAAAGACAGGATTTTAAAAATGGGGCCTTAAGAGACGCCACTTTTGGAAAGACTTATTGCTTATTGTACATAGACCTAAATTTTTTAGTGCTTACTCTGGAAATTAATTGGAGACAGGAGTAATGCCAGTTTTTTACCAACAATATACGATTTATGAGAAGTAGAAGTGACATTTTTGGTTTTTTATATTTGTAAATGAATTGCAAACTGTGGGAGAAGGTCGTCTATGTTTGCGGCCTTGTTTTCTTAACTACATTGTGGAAAGTGAGATCATAGTATAGAATGTAGTTAGCGTATGACATTGTCTGGAACTGATTTCGTATTATGTCAGATACTGTTTTGGGACAATTACTTTGTCAGAACATCTTTAAAGCGGATATACGTATTATATTTTACCCGTAACAAGTGTACTAAATGCCGGAAATATAAAATAATTAAGTGAGACTGGATTGTGGTTTGGCTTGCATGATAAGAACGCATGGAAAAACTTATAGTAGATGTAACATTTGAAAAAATGATTCAATGTTTAAAATTGTTTAAATGTGATCCTTGAATGATGTACAGGACCCCCAGGCTTCAGGCTCCCCCAAAATTTTTCCCTTTAATACTAAGTTACTATATTATAGACTGATGGTATTTTTTCCCGCTTGCGGTATTCCTATAGTTAAGTATTTTTTTTTCACTACCGATACTTTTTTGTGAGACGGGGCTGTATTTGACACTTGTGTGTTACACTATAGTATATATATATGCATTTAGCTGTATGATAATAACGAATGTGGAACACATTAAAATA
Source organism: Thermobia domestica (assembly GCF_964235325.1). Classification (NCBI taxonomy): domain Eukaryota; kingdom Metazoa; phylum Arthropoda; class Insecta; order Zygentoma; family Lepismatidae; genus Thermobia; species Thermobia domestica. The sequence continues at coordinate 182,488,709 of NC_137458.1, read as the reverse complement.
TTATGGTCGATAAGCCTATGAAATAACAAAGAACATGTACGTGGCATATTGAAATACTTAGCTTCAGATCCTCAAAAATATTAATTTGGCCTACCCTGTAAAAAATAGATAGAATTGCAGAAAGACATGAGGAAAACACGCAGACAGAGAAACTTATTGCTAATATTTAGTACTGTTTCCACTTTAATGTGATTTGATAGGACGTGAAAAAATTTCTTTAAGTAATATGGCGTGAAAATATGTTTTAGGCTACGTGTTGTATTAGTTGGATGTACTGCAGACACAAAAGATAGTTTTAATGTCATAATTTTGGGCTCTATTAAAAATAATATTGTACTTGACTAAGATGTAGAGCATTTTATATACTTTGGCTATATGAGATAGTGACGGTGCGATGGAAATTTTAAATTATAGTAGCTGGAATTTTTTGTTGGGAGCAGGACTTGTTTTTGTTTATTGTATGGAGAAGAAATTGTAGGGTTGCCTTACTTGTTTGGTAGCATAAATATTGTGTTATTTGAGCATAACCCTGCCCATTTTGAAAAAACAAATGTATTTTTTAAACGATATTAGGTTATAGTCTTTGACAACTAATGCAGCTAACTAAAAATATTTCTGTACATTTTTTTGTTTGGAAGATCGGGAGGAGATCGAATGGCATTTAGATAATAATGTTAATTTTGCTAACCCACACTAATTATAATAAATATTATAGTTACGTTGGTATATTGCAAAGAAACTTAGGAAGTCTAACTTGGAAAGTATTTACACCTTTTTTCAAGTGTATCAAAAGACAGGAACGGAGGGAAAGAGATGTATGCAAGTCCTTATAGGAAAGTAATATTTGCATATACTACTTTTAGGCGCTAATAAGAAAGGAGGGCCTTGCAAATTTGCGAGGAGGGTTGTTAGCATTGCATTTCGGAACCATTATTTGTTGCACCCTATGTAAGAAGTTTGGTAATTTTTGATAGACCCGCGATAGTTTGCACTGAACCAATAAGTAATTGTTAGAGCAGGGAATGAACAAAGTTTTACTTATGAGATGCATTGAAACGATGTTAAGGACATTTTGACGGGGGACGGAAAAAGACTGTTTATGTTTGAAAACTCGTAATTCATTTCTGTGAGTAATAGGACTCGGTTTTTAAAAAATGAAGTAATTGAGAAATTAGGATAAGACGTAATCTAATGATTATTAGATTTATGCGTTGTTTTAGTGGGCGATGCATGGCAAACCTTTGAAATGTGGGTGTGGAGAAGACTATGATTGGTGCGGAACAAAGGGATGCAGAAATGAAAACGAAGGGACTGTAGTTTGACTGTGTTTACTTTTCAATTTTAGCTGATTATTTGGCGTTGCAAGGGGAAAATGTGAAGCATACATTTTGCAAAATGCGAGTATGGAGAAGAATGTCCCCTAAGATTTACTCTTTGTTGACTGAGTTTAGATATTGAATCTTTTGTTTTCCTCTTACTGGATTACCTTCAACGTTATTTTGTATTAGTGCCGTGGTACATAGTATTTTATTATTTTTTTTGGGGGCGCCATGAAACTTTTGTTGGTTTATGGCCGAGAAATTTTTAATTACCAGCACTTATATACTTGCCTTGCTTTTTTGAACGTTGTTTGCGCCTAATTGTTGAACATTAAAAAATTCTTTCATTATATAGAGGGTAAAGAACCACATATACTTATTTTGATTGCACTTGTTTTGCTAAATTTAGACTATTTTACACTTTTGGTAACTTATCTAAACTCCGGTAATACTATATTATTCTAAGTATCCTTAGTATAAAGTAACAATAGGACAAGAAAAGTATGGAAGCGGGTAATTATGTTTCTATAGAACGCAAACCGGTGTAAACAGACGTGTTAATGATTCAGTTTGTGTTGCAATGACGTGTACGAAACATAAGTATGGAAAAAATAGATTACTTTGATTATAAGGAAACGTTACGAAATGTTGGATTCTTGTTTTAGTATACCAAGTGAACGATAATTTGCTTATAAGGAAATGTTACTGCACACTAAAGTTAATTGTACTATTATAGCGTGAAACGAAGAAGCAAAAGAACGCAAATATTTTTGTAATACCGATAAAACGTAAAGAGGTGACGGTGACTTACACTAATTTGAGTAAGGTTATTGATACTACAAATTTTACGGAACAAATTTCCCTTGACATGATATTTAAGAGTTGTTCTTTAGGAATTTGATTTTTCTTATCTATTGGTATTACCAACGTGTTCGTCTAGCTTTGGCATTACTATTTTTTGACTTTTAACTAAACTTTCCCTAACTTGTGTCCTTCCAACTATGTTTTTTATCTTTTCTTTTAATTAGTACTGTAGGTTTAAATGATTTCTTAATTTAACATAACCTATTACTGCTGATAAAGTAATATAGCTGTCACTTATTGTGTCCTTGCTATGAACTGAAATTTTCCTTACGTGATTTCTTACCTACAAGTTTCCACTTTGTGTTAGCCACTACTGTTCCTGTTATTTTACTTCTTAATACGAACTAAATTAAATTTATTTTATTTACGATTTGCCTTGGTTTCCCAACTGAAACATCACTTCCTAGTCTGAACTAAAACTTAATTTGTTGTATTTCCGTTTTGCTTGGCATCCAAAATTGGTTGACAGCAATAATTATGAATTATTTTCAATTTTTTTAAAGATCCTAATGTAAATGACTTAACATACGGCCTACTTTCTTTCTTGTAATGTATATCTTTGCCTATATAGCTTTTTTTTCTAACCAAAATTTCTTTATTGCTTCAATTGTTTAGTTCTGTATACTTATCTTTCTTTTATGTCTCTCTTCAGCTACTTAGTTAGATGTATGTAGTTACCTATCTTTCATTTTTTTGTTTAGCTACTTAGCTAGTTCTATGTAGTTACCTATCTTGCATCTCTCTTTTCAGCTACCTAGTTAGATGTATGTAGTTACCTATCTTTTATTTTTTCTCTTTAGCTACTTAGCTATATATTTGTAGTTATCTATCTTGATTTTTCTTTTTGTCCTTTTTTCTTTGCTCTTTGTGTTACGGTATTAAAATTCTATTTCACCTTTTGCTATTTTAAAATATTTATTTTCAGTTTTCTGTATGCATTTCTTTCTATAGTCCACTTACATAATAATATCTTCTCTTACTTGAGTTTGAAGATCCTATGGAACCTAGTGCAACTACAACTTAATTTACCTTAGCTTTGACAACATGTCTTTTAAGTAAACTTTATATTTTATATCTTTAAGTTATCTTATTCATGTTTCTCTTTTTTATTACTACTATGTGTTTTTAAATTGGTTTCAAGATGCTCTATCTTATTTTTGTGATTACTTCATTCGTAGCGCTTGGTAAATCCTTTTGCTTGCATTCTTTTGTGATCTCATGTTGCAACTCGTATTTGATGGCTTTTAGTATGATCTAACCTAGATGATCTGAGTATTTTATTTTGAATTAATTTAAGTTTCACTTTTTCGATATTCCTCTCTTTGTACGTTTCATTCTTCTTAATGTAACTTATTATTTTTAGTTCTGCGTATTGCCTAATTTTTTTCTTGTAAATAATACTAAGTAAGAGTTTTTAGGTTTTGTTAATTAGTCAATATGAAGATATTAATAAGCTCATACATGATTTTCTTTCTTGGAATGTTCCTATTCTGAACTAATCTTAAGCTATTTGAAAAGTTTCTGTCCCTTGTTTGCTAATCTATGTCTGTTTAGTATACTTTTTGCTTGAGTTCTTCTCCTTAGTATTCTCCTTGTTTGGGTTCTTCTCCTAGTTGGTATTATTAGCGCTACTACTGGAATTTCTAAAGATGTTTGCCCGATATTCTAGTATATTCCCGATATTCTAGTATTTTCTAAATGTGTTTAGTATTTTCCTTGCTTGGGTTGTTTTCCTATTTGGTATTATTAGCACTACTACTGGTATTTCTGAAGATGTTTGACTGCTGTTTTATTCTGGTTAGTATTTTCCTTGCTTGGTTTCTTCTGCTTTTTGGTATTATTAGCACTACTAGGGATATTTCTCAAGATGTTTGGCTGCTATTCTATTGTGTTTAGTATACTTTTTGCTTGGTTTCTTCTGCTATTTGGTATTATTAGCACTACTAGTGATATTTCTCAGGATGATTGTCTGCTATTTTATTCTGGTTAGTATTTTCCTTGCTTGGTTTTTTCTGCTATTTGATACTAGCACTACTAGTGATATTTCTTAACATGCTTGAGTACTATTCTATTGTGTTTAGTATTTTCCTTGCTTGGCTTCTGCTGCTATTTGCTATTATTAGCACTACTACTGGTATTTTTCAAGATGTTTGTCTGCTATTCTATTATATCTTCTTTAACCTAACCCAAGCTATTTGACATTAGCTATCCTGTCTTTTATCTTTCTGTATATAATAGAAGCTTTTTGTTTGTGTATAATCCAAATTTGTTGTTTTGTCATCTGTCTTTATGCATGTTTTTTGTGATGTTTTCTTCTTATGCCTGCCTTTGTTTTTTTCTTTGTATTGTTTTTTGTACTCTGTTTTCGTAGACATTTTTTTATAAATGTTTCCTTTAGGTCTCTCATTATAATACTCATAACTTATCAAAACTGCATTGACATCTCCTGTATACCTTTCTTGAACAAAATCCACCTCTTCCTAGTATCTATTATATTTTCGAAACAGTTTCTCTTTATGAGATTTCATTGAAATCGATCCATCAAAATACAAGAAGCACAGGAAATTAAATAAAAGACCAAGTAGAGATAGGAATAGAAAGGTTAGTTTCAGTTAGGTTAAGTTAGTTTGATTAAACATTCTAATATTGATAGCATTTTAATAATGAGTGTTATTTGAAATAACACGACTTACTTGTACGTTCGCAGAGTAGCTGCTCAGAGCTTGTGTACCAAGCGAAACATAAAAATAAGAAATAAGAAGCAATATAATAAAATGATCACACTCTACGAGTGTTCTCCTTAAAAATGATCAGAAGAATATGAAAATAAATTACAAGTGATATTTCTTTTATTCCAGGACAACAGATTGGAGATTGTAGAAAACTAGTAACGAGAAATTAGAACGAAATTCCAAAGTATCGAAGTTCACAGAAGTATCATAAAGTCTGCTCGAGGAATTTTTTTCATAGTACACATTATTTTATAATATCTAAAGTTTATTTTTTCACATGCAATATTTTTTGTAAGATAAAGTTGTAGCAGTTTACATTACTTTAAAAAATTTAAAGCATGCATTTTGTTATTGCGTAACGTTTTTTGTTAACAACTCTTAAATTTCTTCTTGCATTCCTCTTTTGTTTTGAATTTATTTTGTTTACATGTAAGATTTTTTCTGTGGCATGCAATTTGTCTCTGAATAGTAGCACACATCATAGTTTTAAGTTACATGCAAGTAGTTATGTTATACAGTTAATTCTTATATGATGAATATTATTGTAAATAATACGAGAGAATAAGAAAATAAGATGGGAAAACAGAATACTTTTATCACTACTTAAAATTTTCGTCTATACAACACTTATTTTTTAAAAACATTTATATTTTTTATTTAAAGTTTGTCGTGTTTGAATTTTAGAATATAGTTCTGTTAACAATACTTAAAAACTTTTTCTTGCATGCAACATTAGTTATTTTTAAACCCGTACATTTTTTCTTTTATGTTAAAGTTTGATTTGTCAGCATGCATTTTTAACAACACTTAAAAAAGTTTTTTTAATACATGCAACATCAATTATTTTTAAAAGCATCCATTTTTCTTGTACTGAAGGTTTTTTTCAGCATGCAATTTTTTTAAGAACAATTTTTTTTCTAATTTGAAGTTTGTCATGTTTAAATATTTTTAGCATACAATTTTGTTAACATTAGTTAAGATTTTTTTGCATTCAACAGTTAAATGTTTAGAATATACACTTTCATTAAGTGTAAATAAATTTTAAATATACAATTACTAGTAACAACATATATTATCATTACATGTTACGTTTGTTAAACGCATAACAAAAAGTTTTGACAACATGCATTTAATGTTTACATGCAAATTAATTTTAAATAAACAATTACTAGTAACTACATATATTTTCATTACATGTTACATTTAAGTTAAACATATACGAAAATTTTTTATAGCATGAATTTAATATTTTCAACATGTAGTTTAGTAATACACATTTTTCAAACTTATAATGTTTCATGTAAAGTAATATTGTTTCTTATTATTACAGCACCCAAGTGTTTCATCTCAACTGTGAAAACAAGAGAAGATTTCCTAAGTTTGACCGGCGGTGGTAAGTGTTCATACATTTTTATTAGTTTTTTTAAATTCGTTAGTAAACAGAAATATTTTTACCTACATAAATGAATTGGCAAAGTAACAAACAAAAGATTTTAATCTAGTGGAAAAAAACAAATATAAAGAATAACTAAAATTAATTACACAAAAATAACTTAATTATGAGCAATTGAATTTTTACAATTAACAGTTACAAAACGTGTGAAGAATTGTATAGATACAATTTAAATAAAATTTATGTTTGCAACCGTTCATATTAAAAATTGCAATGAAAAAGTTTCATGTAATGAAACGAAAGTGTGAAGAATTGCAAGCTTACAATTTCAAAAATTGTAGATTGACATTACACAGTTAAAAGCATACGAAGAATTACAATGAAAGAATTTCATGTTACGAATCGTAAGAATTAAGAATTGAAATTTAGAACTAACGAGTTTCATGTAATGAATTAATTATACGTACACAGAATAGCTGTTCTATAATTTTGTTTCAAACATTCAAAGTAATGATAATTACATTTTCTACACTATAAGTAAATTGGAAATATGAAAAACAACTTACTAATACAACTTACTAATACAAATATTAATTTTCACGGAATATAAAGTAGTAGTAGAAAAAAATATCGTTAATTATTAATTAATGTATAAAACTATCGTTAGTAGTCACCAACAACATTTTAGAAATAAAGTTACGCTTACATTAAAATGATATCAAACTGATTTGTTTGTTTCATAATTTTGTTCACTGATAAATTTCTTTTGTTAATGATTCTTTGTTTTTTAATTTTTTCGTTTTCATCACTGCTTTTTTATTGTATATTTACTTTGGAAACTCTAACTTTGTTGGGAGCATGTTAATTATTTATTCTTTCGTGTTATTTATTATAACACTCGTAAAAGAATATTTGGAAACGTTAAAAGTTGTAAGCTGATAAATTATTTACTTCTATGATTTGTTTTTTAGCTTTAAACTAGCGTAACCCTTTTCTTCTAACCTATTTCTTTTTGTATTTCTTTCTTTCATTATTTCGTTTAAATTTCTCTTTTTTATGTTTTCCTTACTATGTTATGCTATTTCCTTTTTTGTTCTATTATTTATGTTTGCTACTGAATCTTTTCCTTCCTTAAAATATTTCTTTTGTCTTATTATGTTCAATTTCTCTGTTGTAAACTAAGCTAACCTAAACTTTCCTTTATTGTATTTATTATTTTTTTGCATTTGATATTTTCTTTCTATGATATTTTCTTCCTTTTTTTCTATTATTTGTGTTTGCTACTAAATCTTTTTTCCTTTGTCTTATTTCTGTGTTAAATTTCTATTCTAAAGTAACGATACTAACCTAACCTTTATTTGTTTATTTATTTATTATGTTGAATTTTTCTGATCTAAAACTAACGAGACTAAGCTAACCTTTTTTGTATTTTGCTTGCTATGCGATTTTAATTTATATGCTTATTGTAGAAGCTTTATGAATAACAGGGTTGGGAGAATATTAGGAAACTTGTTCTTAAAAGTTGTGAACTGTTACATAATTTGTTCTAATCTTCCCTCCTTTTATATTTTTCTAGTATATTATTTTTCTTTGATAAGTTTTTCTTCTGTATGTTGTATTTGAATCATTAATGTTTTTCTTGTTATTTAATTTCTTGGTTTATGTTGTTATACTTTTGTTGTTATGTGTTCGAAAATTTATTTCGGGAAATTAGTGTGTGATTTCGTTTTTCTACAAGATTACAAACTAAATCATCTGAGTACGAGACTTAAACTAAATGCATTTGGGTACGAGATTACATATTGAAAAGTATAAATCGAACGCAGCAAGCTGCGCCGCGCACTATACAAGTAATAGTGCTAAACTGAAGACGTTCCTTGTTGTACACTACTTGTTGATATTGGAAACTTACATTAGTTAATTAAAAGTTACGAAAATTCACATTTATAGTTATTGGGAAGTATTGTAGCATTTACCGATAAACTTTAATTCCATTGTTGGTGTGCTGAAAAATTTACGAAGCTTTGTTATTTTCAATAAGTTTATTTTCGGGAAACTTCGGCAATTTTTGTAAAACTTCGGGAAGGTTCGTTAATTTTCGGAACCATTCGTGTAGTATTTACATTATTTTCGTGTATATAAGACAGGTAAAATTGAGCGGACAGTTAGTAGTGAAGAATCATTGAAAACGTGAAGACGTTTCTGGTTTACACTGCGTGGTGCAATTAGCCTGAAGAAAATTTTATTACGGCAAATTGTAAATTGCTGCTAGCGGAAACTAGTGAAGGATTTACCGATAAACTTAGAAGTATATCTTCGGTAAACTGAAAAAAGTTACGGGAAGTTATATTATTATAGTTAACGGTAAATATTAGTGCAATTAGCGATAACCTTTTAAGTGTATTTTCGGTAAAGTAAGAACTAAATCTTTTGTGAACTGAAACAAGTTACGGAAAGTTTTATTATAGTTACCAACAAGTACTGGTGAAATTGTTAATAAAGCTAAAACTGAATTTTCGGTAAATCTTGTGAATTAAACGAAGTTGTATTACAGTGAAATAGTAAAGTATTATGCGCATGTTTGGTAAACTAACACGTAACATTGTGATTTATAGTTATCGTCAGCTGTGAAAGGATCCTTAAAACTGAATCTTTGCTGAATTTGTGGTTTACAATTATCGTTGTGCGGTCAGTAAAAAATACTGTGAATTTAACTTGAACATATATTAATAAAATATATACCAATATAATATTTGATTACAGATGGCTTGTACAAGTGCAAACGACCTAAGTGAACTATTAATCATGGCAGAACGCTTCGGATATGAGGCAGCCGAAGTTGTTTATTACACGTGGAAGATGATAGTACAAAAATTTCATAGCAACGGGGTGCGTGTACGTAGTCCTGAATATGAGCGTTTTTAGCAGGCGCTATTTAGGCATTACGGGGCTGTTCAGGAAATTATTTTGGCAACCTGTGAATCCGCTGCTGATATTTCTGATTTATATCAGTGCGGATTTTTTCGTGAGGATAGTATAAAAAATCAAGCTTGTGAAAAGTTCAACCAGCTGCTATTAGCAGGTAAAACTGATGGTTTACTTGGTGATGCCGCTGCTGAGCTATTAGGTAATCCTGTAAACTTACAGGGCCAAGCACTGCAAGATCTGGGGAACCTATGAACTTAACTGGATTTGGTTCTGTGAAATTTGAGGAAGTACCTAAGACAATGGATGGTATGGGTGCACAACAATTTGAAGTAGTAAAGAGTACATCCCGCACATATGCTTACTTTGGGCTAAAGGGGACAGAACTAACCATTAAGTGTATGGGTTCAAATGGAATCGAAAATCCAGAAAAATATATACGTGATCTGTTTGATTTTGTAATGACCCATACATTAAAGGATGTTGACAACAACACCTTTGTAGGAATAACTATCGAGAGCACTGCCTCGAAGTTAAACAAACCAATTTATCTGTCATGGCGCAGAAAATCGGAATTGAACCCTGAGGTCCTCTTTTCCGTAGTGGGAAATACCCTCAACAGTAATGAGGAGTTCCTAATCGGAGGTAACGTCACATTTAAGGTGCATACTGTGCATCTCCGAAAGGGAAGAGGTAAAAGACGTGAACGAACCATTAAGAAATATCTTCCATTGGGTAACTTCTTGGAAGATAAGTTACTTCCTATGGGAAAGGATGTGTACTGCCTCCCAAAGAGTGTAATTCTTGGGATGGCAAGGGCCGAATAACGATATGTTCAAGTGTATGATTTGAAGAACAATCCGAAACGATTGTTGAAACAGGCAAGGAAACTAGCTATAAAACTAGGAATAAACGCTGCAGATCAAAATGGATGTACTTTGAACGACGTGAAAAAAATACAGAACCACCTCGCACCTAAGTACCAGATCGTTGTATACGAAAGAAATCAAATGACACGAGAATTTTATGATATATCCGGGGATTAAGGGTGGTAAGCAAATATATTTGCTATACGAAGATAATCACTACCAACTGATAACTAGTGTCCGTAAACTTCTGGGAACCGACGGGTTTTGTAATCATTGCTTGCAGGGGTACAATGAGTCTGGTATTTTTCATAAGTCTGAGTTTAAGTGCACATATTGTGAAAAGTACCACGAATTATCGTCCTCTGATATGCAACGAAAATGCGATGATTGCCATAGATTGTTTCCGACAAATGAGTGCTTTGACAATCACAAAGATGTCACCGGACGAGGCAAGAGTGTATGTGATGTGGTTAGGGTGTGTGATGAATGTGGTGTTATGTTTGATTTGAGACGCCGTCGTAATTCTATGTATAAATGCGGGGAACGTTTGTGTAAATCATGCTATAAGCATGTTGAACGTGACCACGTATGTTATGTGCAAAAACATCAACTTACCCGGGTAGAAAAGTATTTGTACATAATTTTTGATGTAGAGACTATGCTTCTAGATACGAATACTGAGGATGAACAGGAGCATGTAGTAAATCTTGTTTGCGCACAAATGATTTGCTACAAGTGTAAGGGAAGCAGTTTAAACATACCATGTTTTGAATGTGGAGATGAAAATGGAAAACGCGAGTTTTCTTTTTAGAACATCAATGAGTTTATTAGCTTTGTGTTAATATCTCGTCCGAAGTTCGAACGTACAATTGTATTGAGCCATAACGGATCACGCTATGATATTCATTTCTGTCTTAAAAATCTCACTGAAACCCAACATCTTACACCATCAATGACAATGACGAGGCACAAAATTAAAGAGTTGCGGGTCGGTAATCATTTAATTTTCCGTGATTCATTTCTTTACATGGGAGTTAAATTATCAAAACTCCCGAAATCATTAGGTCTTTCTGCAAATTTACGAAAGGGAGATTTCCCATACTTGTTCAATACACCAAGCAATCAAAATTATGTAGGCAAAATTCCGGACATTAAGTATTTTGATCCTGAAAGTCGTGCTCCGGAAGAACAAAAACAATTAATCGCCTGGCACCAAGAACGTGCTGCAAGTGGCGAGCAGTATGATCTGCAAAAAGAGATGTTGGAGTATTGCCGCAATGATGTGAGAATTTTAGCAGAAGCGGTTATCAAGTTTTCGGATATGGTAGAGGAGAAAACTGGCGGAATCCAGTGTTTCATTTCATCCGGAACCATAGCCAGTCTTGCTATGCTTACATACTGCACTTTGTATTTACCCAAAGAGTCAATTGCGATTATTCCACCTCTTGGATTTGACTACCGCGATCGGCAAAGTGTAAAAGCTTTGCAATGGTTGCGGTATATGAGCGAAACAAGAGGTACTGAAATTCAACATTCAGGAAATGGAGGCGAAAGACGATTTGGAAAATACAAGGTGGATGGGTATGAGCCATCTAGTAATACTTTATGAATTTCGTGGCTGTTTTTACCATGGGTGTTTGACCTGTTACCCTGATATGCGCCATGAACAGCTTGACGCGTCGTCACCCCATCGTACAACCATGCAGCAAAGGTACGAAGCGACCGTTATTAAATCCCAATATTTAAAAGAACATAATCTCAATGTTGTTGAGAAATGGGAATTTCAGTGGGATGACCAGGTGAAGTCCGACAAGTCCATTCAAGAGTTTATTAAAACTCGGTGTAATGATCTTGTCGATCATTTGGTTCCCAAGCACGGATTTAATGGCGGCCAAACTGAATGTTTTAATGCCTTGCATAAGTGTACTGATGAGGAGTATATTCAGTATCTAGATGTCACTAGCCTCTACCCCTGGGTAATGGCTCGTAAACCGTTGCCAGTGGGTGCGCCAAAAATTCATAGGGGTCCGGACTTTCCAAAAATGGAAAGTATTCATGGTATGGTTAAATGTACCGTTTTGCCTCCAAGTGAATTATTCTTTCCGATCCTGCCATATGTTGCACATGGCCGATTACTTTTTGGCTTATGTCGCACATGTATGGAGGAAGAAAGTGTTACCGAATGTTTGCATAGTGAAAATGATCGTGCTATTACTGGCACATTCTGCACCCCAGAATTGCATAGAGCACTTCAAAACGGATATAAGATACTCAAAATAAAGGAAGTTTGGGAATTTAACCTGGTTGGTGGCGAGGAAGAAAAATCGAATAGTATGTTTAAAGACTATGTGAATTCTTTCCTTCAAATGAAGCAGGAGGATTCGGGTTTTCCTGCATCATTTCAAAGCGAAGGAAGTATACAAAAATACATTGAAGAGTATCATGCCCACGAAGGCATACAATTAAATTACAATAATATTAGAACGAACCCGGGTCTGAGGTATATTGCTAAAATATTCCTCAATTCACTTTATGGAAAATGGGGACAGAGAACCGATCTTCCACAATCAAAAGTCGTTGACACTCCGGAAAGACTTTTGACGTACCTGCTCTCACCGCAATACGAGGTACAAACAGTAACACCCATTGGTCAACGCCATCTCCTAATCACTTACAAAGACATTGAAAGCGAAAATAAACCATGGAAGTTTTCAAATGTAGTGCTTTCTTCGTTCATCACGTCATGGGCAAGACTTCGTCTTCATGACCTATTGACTGCTGCAGGACCAGACCATGTTCTTTATTGTGACACAGACAGCATTATGTTTGTGCAGCGACGAAATACAGATTCGAATCTTACAACCGGATCCTACCTGGGAGAACTAACTAAGGAAGTACCAAAGAGTGGGAAATCGATATGTTTATTGGATTAGGGGCTAAAAATTATGCGTATAGAATGAAAGTAATTGGGTCGGGAAAATTTGATTATGTATATAAAATTATGAGAATCACTTTAGACAGTAGAACGCGAAAGGAAATTAATTTTGAGCATTTTTACAAATTAATTCAAAATTCAGAAAAAAGAGTTAAAGTTTCCAGGGAGGATTGTACGTAAGGCTGGGTTTTCTATTGTCTCTAAAACACAAGTAAAAACACATCGTAAGGTTAATAATAAACGACAAAGACTAAACCCTGACAGTGAAACAGATTATCGTAGTATTCCATACGGTTATCGAAGACAAAGTCTTGTTCTATCATAAGTGCATGAATGAAAACAAGAGTGAGTGTGTTGTAAATATGTAAATAGTATTGTAAATATTGTATAGATATTAATTGTATGAATGAAAGGAGATGACTATGGCAATTCCGCAAAACATTGCTATACTGCCTCGGATATAGCATATAATTATTCACATCATTGATTTGTTTCTTGCATTCACAAGTACTGGATATTATATTATCCTCATACCTCATACTGCATTGCGTTTAATACCATCGTACACGCATCATCATGCAATGTAAATATGTAAATATTGTATATATGTAAATATTTTTAAATATTGTAAATATGTAAATATTCCAAGTGTAGTAAATATGGAAATATTGTAAATATTCTTTTTAGTATTGTAAATATGTAAATATGTAAATATACGAATAAAAAAGCAACAGTTATTGGAAAATGTAAATATATAAATAAAAACAACGATTATTCAAAAATATAAAATTATAACTATCACAATTGTAAATATATAACTATATGAATGAAAACGACAATTATTCATTTTTCTATTTAAATATTTATTTAAACCAAAAACAAACCAATAAAAAATAACAAATTTCGATATTATGTTTTATTCCTATACCTATATACATCCAATATCAATAAGTACGTGTATTCTATATAAGATAAAGGAAGGATACATATACTGCGTCATATCAAATATCATACAATTAAATTTATTTACATGCTTTAATAATGCTTTATGTGACGCTCTTACTTTTTTAAAAATGTGTGTTATGCCTATGTATATTCATTAAACACTAAACAAGTATGTGTATTCAATATAAGATAAAGAAAAAATGCATATATTTATTTATGGACAATAATAATTCTTAATACGGTATGCTTATATATTTCCCTACAATAACTATTCCGAAATCGTAAGTCCACTTCGTGGACGGTCGGTATGGTTCGTGTGTCATCGGCGTGCTTCGCCAAACAACCACAGCGGTAAGTAAATATATTTTATTTGTTTATTCAATAATTTTAATTGGTACAATAACTTAAATTCATAATTACAAATTAGTTTCATTCTGCGGTACATTATGTATATGTAAATCATAAAAAAAATCGTAATTAGGGATTCATCTCATTGTGCGGAACATTATGTCGTACGTAAATAACAATTACATATGTAAGTCATATAAAAAATTAATTCATATTATCATTAACACCCCATACTCTTTTATAAGTTCAATTACATACATCGTACTCGTTCATGACTTCAATATCAATATACTCATTGCGCTATTAGCGTAATTAGACTCTCATTGAAAATACTCATTACTTCAATTACCAAAAAACTAAGATTTTTACGGGTTATCTACTGCGCTCGATAGTGCATCAGGTAGAAACAGTGATAGAATCGTAGCCATAATTTGCATGTGTTTATTAACATTTTTCGGGAAACTCATTCTATAACTCGGGTGATCAGTTTCGAATTAAGATCTACTTGATTTATTACAAGGACAGAGCGCATATCAACCATATTTATGAGTATCAAAGTGCTTTCGATAATGCAACAGGTACAAATGGTCATAGAATGGTAGCCATAATTTACATATATTTATTAAGATTTCTTCGTGATTCTCATTCTATATCTCCGGTGACCACCCCCTCTAATTAAAAAGTAATCGGCGTGTTTCAAGGAGAGAGCCCATATCTACCATATATATATGTATAAAAGTGCACTCGATAGTGCATCAAGTAGAAAGAATCATAGAATCGTAACCATAATTTACATACATTTGTTAACATTTCTTCGTGAATCTCATTCTATACCTCCGGTGACCCCCCTTCGAATTAAGAACTAATAAACTTATTTCAAGGACAGAGCGCATATCTACCATATATATATGTATCAAAGTGTGCTCGATAACGCATCAGATAGAAAGAGTCATAGAACCCTTGCCATAATCTATATATATTTATTAACGTTTCTTCGTGAGTCTCATTCTATATCTCCGGTGACCCCCCTTCGAATTAATAACTAATAGACTTATTTCAAAGACAGAGCGCATATCTAGCAATGATTTGAGTATCAAAGTGCGCTGGATAGTGCATCAGGTAGAAAGAGTCATAGAATCGTAGCCATAATTTACACCAAGTTATTAACTTTTTTCGTGAATCTCATTCTATAGCTCCGGCGACCACTCTTCGAATTAATAACTAATGGATTTACTTCAAGGACAGAGCGCATATCTACCATATATATGAATATCAAAGTGCGCTCGATAGTGCATCAGGTAGAAATGGTCATAGAATAGTAGACATAATTTACATATATTTATTAACATTTCTTCGTGAATCTCATTCTATACCTCCGGCTACCATCTTTGAATTAAAAAGTTAACGGCGTATTTCAAAGACAAATCATATGTCTACCATATATATGAGTATCAAAGTGCGCTCGATAGTGCTTCAGGTAGAAAGAGTGATAGAATCGTAGTCATAATCTATATATAGGTATTAACATCTCTTCTTAAATCTCGTTCTATATCTCCGGAGACCCCCCTTCAAATTAATAACTAATAGACTTATTTCAAGGACAGAACCCATATCTACCATATATTTGGCTATGAAAGTGCGCTCGATAGTGCTTAAGGTAGAAAGAGTGATAGAATCGTAGACATAATCTATATATAGTTATTAACATCTCTTCTTAAATCTCATTCTATATCTCCGGAGACCCCCGTTCAAATTAATAACTAATAGACTTATTTCAAGGACAGAATCCATATCTACCATATATGTGACTATCAAAGTGCGCTCGATAGTGCATAAGGTAGAAAGAGTCATAGAATCGTAGCCATACTTTACATGTGTTTATTAACATTTCTTGGTGAAACTCATCCTATAACTCAAGTGACCAGTTTCGAATTAAGATCTACTTGATTTATTACAAGGACAGAGCGCATATCAATTATATATATGAGTATCGAAGTGCGCTCGATAATGCAACAGGTACAAATGGTCGTAAAATCGTAGCCATAATTTACATATATTTATTAAGATTTCTTCGTGAATCTCATTCTATATCTCCGGTGACCACCCTCTCTAATTAAAAAGTAAACGGCGTATTTCAAGGACAGAGCCCGTATCTACCATATATATATATGTATAAAAGTGCACTCTATAGTGCATCAAGTAGAAAGAGTCATAGAATCGTAACCATAATTCACATATATTTGTTAACATTTCTTCGTGAATCTCATTCTATAGCTCCTGTGACCCCCCTTCGAATTAGGAACTAATAAACTTATTTCAAGTACAGAGCACATATCTACCGTATATATATGTATCAAAGTGTGCTCGATAACGCATCAGATAGAAAGAGTCATAGAACCCTTGCCATAATCTATATATTTTTATTAACGTTTCTTCGTAAATCTCATTCCATATCTCCGGTGACCCCCATTTGAATTCAAAAGTAAACAGTGTACTTCAAGGTCAGAACGCATATCTACTATATATATGAGTATCAAAGTGCGCTCGATAGTGCATCAGGTGGAAATGGTCATAGAATCGTAGCCATAATTTACATATATTTATTAAGATTTCTTCGTGATTCTCATTCTATATCTCCGGTGACCACCCCCTCTAATTAAAAAGTAAATTGCGTATTTCAAGGACAGAGCCCATATCTACCATATATATATGTATAAAAGTGCACTCGATAGTCCATCAAGTAGAAAGAGTCATAGAATCGTAAACAGTTTTCATATATTTGTTAACATTTCTTCGTGAATCTCATTCTATAGCTCCGGTGACCCCCCTTCGAATTAAGAACTAATAAACTTATTTCAAGGGCAGAGGACATGTCTACCATATATATATGTATCAAAGTGTGCTCGATAACGCATCAGATAGAAAGAGTCATAGAACCCTTGCCATAATCTATATATATTTATTAACGTTTCTTCGTGAGTCTCATTCTATATCTCCGGTGACCCCCCTTCGAATTAATAACTAATAGACTTATTTCAAAGACAGAGCGCATACCTAGCAATGATTTGAGTATCAAAGTGCGCTGGATAGTGCATCAGGTAGAAAGAGTCATAGAATCATAGCCATAATTTAAACAAAGTTATTAACATTTGTTCGTGAATCTCATTTTATAGCTCCGGTGACCCCCCTCGAATTAAGAGCTAATGGATTTACTTCAAGGACAGAGCGCATATCTACCATATATATGAATATCAAAATGCGCTCAATAGTGCATTAGATAGAAATGGTCATAGAATGGTAGACATAATTATCATATATTTCTTAACATTTCTTCGTGAATCTCATTCTATATCACCGGTGACCCCCTTTGAATTAAAAAGTAAACGACGTATTTCAAAGACAAATCATATATCTACCATATATATGAGTATCAAAGTGCGCTCGATAGTGCTTCATGTAGAAAGAGTGATAGAATCGTAGCCATAATCTATATATAGCTATTAACATTTCTTCGTAAATCTCATTCTATAACTCCGCTGACCCCCTTCGAATTAGTAACTAATAGACTTATTTCAAGGACAAAATCCATATCTACCATATATATGACTATGAAAATGCGCTCGATAGTGCAAATGTTAGAAAGAGTCATAGAATCGTTGCCATAATTTACATTAATTTATTAACATTTCTTCGTAAATCTCATTCCATATCTCCGGTGATCCCCCTTTGAATTCAAAAGTTAACGGCGTATTTTAAGGATAGAGCGCATATCAACCAAATATATGAGTATCAAAGTGCGCTCGATAGTGCATCAGGTAGAAAGAGTCATTGTGTCGTAGCCATAATTTACATATATTTATTATCATTTTTTCGTGAATCTCATTCTATAACTCCGGTGCCCCTCATTCGATTTAAGAAGTAATATACTTGTTTCAAGGACAGAACGCATATCTACCATATATATGAGTATCAAAGTGCGCACGATAGTGCACCAGGTAGAAAGAGTGATAGAATCGTTGCCATAATCTACATATATTTATTAACATTTCTTGGTGAATGTCATCCTATAACTCCGGTAACCCCCTTGGAACTAAGATATAATTGATTTATTACAAGGAGAGACCGCATATCAACCATATATATGAGTATCAAAGTGCGCTCGATAGTGCATCAGTTAGAAATGGTCATAGAATAGTAGACATAATTTACAGATATTTATTAACATTTCTTCGTGAATCTCATTCTATACCTCCGGTGACCCCTTTGAATTAAAAATAAACGGCGTATTTCAAAGACAAGTCATATATCTGCCATATATATGAGTATCAAAGTGCGCTCGATAGTGCTTCAGATAGAAAGAGTGATAGAATCGTACCCATAATCTATACATAGTTCTAACATTTCTTCGTAAAGAGTGATAGAGCCCATATCTGCCATATATATATGTATAAAAGTGCACTCGATAGTGTATCAAGTAGAAAGAGTCATAGAGTCGTAACCATAATTTACATATATTTGTTAACATTTCTTCGTGAATCTCATTCTATATCTCCGGAGACCCCCCTTCAAATTAATAACTAATAGACTTTTTTCAAGGACAGAGCACATATCTACCATCTATATATGTATGAAAGTGTGCTCGATAGTGCATAAGGTAGAAAGAGTCATATAATCGTTGCCATAATTTACATATTTTTATTTTTATTTCTTCGTAAATCTCATTCCATATCTCCGGTGACCCCCTTTTAAATTAAAAAAAAACTGCGTATTTTAAGGATAGAGCGCAATTCAACCAAATATATGAGTATCAAAGTGCGCTCGATAGTGCATCAGGTAGAAAGGGTCATTGTATCGTTGCCATAATTTACATAGTTATTAGCATTTCTTAGTCAATCTCATTCTATATCTCCGGTGACCTCCCTTTGATTTAAGGACCAATGGACTTGTTTGAAGGACAGCGCGCATATATACCATATATATGAGTATCAAAGTGCGCACGATAGTGCACCAGGTAGAAAGAGTCATAGAATCGTTGCCATAATCTACATATATTTATTAACATTTCTTGGTGAATGTCATCCTATAACTCCGGTAACCCCCTTCGAATTAAGATCTAATTGATTTATTACAAGGACAGAGCGCATATCAACCATATATATGAGCATCAAAGTGCGCTGGATAATGCAACAGGTAGAAATCGTCATAGAATCATAGCCATAATTTACATATATTTTTAAGATTTCTTCGTGAATCTCATTCTATAGCTCCGGTGACCCCCTTCGAATTAAGAACTAATAAACTTATTTCAAGGACAGAGCACATGTCTACCATATATATATATATATATATATATATATATATATATATATATATATATATATATATATCAAAGTGTGCTCGATAACGCATCAGATAGAAAGAGTCATAGAACCCTTGCCATAATCTATATATATTTATTAACGTTTCTTCGTGAATCTCATTCTATATCTCCGGTGACCCCCCTTCGAATTAATAACTAATAGACTTATTTCAAAGACAGAGCGCATATCTAGCAATGATTTGAGTATCAAACTGCGCTGGATAGTGCATCAGGTAGAAAGAGTCATAGAATCGTAGCCATAATTTACACCAAGTTATTATCATTTGTTCGTGATTCTCATTCTATAGCTCCGGTGACCCCGCTTCGAATTAAGAATTAATGGATTTACTTCAAGGACAGAGCGCATATCTACCATATATATGAATATCAAAGTGCGATCGATTGTGCATCAGGTACAAATGGTCATAGAATTGTAGGCATAATTTACATATATTTATTAACATTTCTTCGTGAATCTCATTCTATACCTCCGGTGACCCCCTATCAATTAAAAAGTAAACGGCGTATTTGAAAGACAAATCATATATCTACCATATATATGAGTATCAAAGTGCTCTCGATAGCGCTTCAGGTAGAAAGAGTGATAGAATCGTAGTCATAATCTATATAGTTATTAACATTTCTTCGTAAATCTCATTCTATATCTCCGGTGACCCCCCTTCGAATTAATAACTAATAGACTTATTTCAAGGACAGAGCGCATATCTAGCAATGATTTGAGTATCAAAGTGCGTTGGATAGTGCATCAGGTAGAAAGAGTCATAGAATCGTTGCCATAATTTACATAATTTATTTTTATTTCTTCGTAAATCTCATTCCATATCTCCGGTGACTCCCCTTTAAATTCAAAAGAAGACGGCGTATTTTAAGGATAGAGCGCAATTCAACCAAATATATGAGTATCAAAGTGCGCTCGATAGTGCATCAGGTAGAAAGGGTCATTTTATCGTTGCCATAATTTACATATATTTATTAGCATTTCTTCGTCAATCTCATTCTATATCTCCGGTGACCTCCCTTTGATTTAAGAACTAATGGACTTGTTTCAAGGACAGCACATATATACCATATATATGAATATCAAAGTGCGCTCAGTAGGTAACCCGTAAAAATCTTGGTTTTTTGGTAATTGAAGTAATGAGTATTTTCAATGAGAGTCTAATTACGCTAATAGCGCAATGAGTATTTTGCAATTGAAGTCATGAACGAGTACGATGTATGTAATTGAACTTATAAAAGAGTATGGGGTGTTAATGATAATATGAATTAATTTTTTATATGACTTACATATGTAATTGTTATTTACGTACGACATAATGTTCCGCACAATGAGATGAATCCCTAATTACGATTTTTTTTTATGATTTACATATACATAATGTACCGCAGAATGAAACTAATTTGTAATTATGAATTTATGTTGTTGTACCAATTAAAATTATTGAATAAATAAATAAAATATACTTACTTACCGCTGTGGTTGTTTGGCGAAGCACGCCGATGAAACACGAACCGCACCGACCGCCCATGAGCGCGTTGAGATCGGAACTGACCTTGTGATGCCGGAGTTTTTTTCTTCGGGAAAAAGGCACGTGTTCGCAATAGCTCAGATTATACGTGTCGGAAATTTATTTCTGATGAGGAATCGTTTATTTGTGCCCACTTTACTTTTTTATTTTTGTTTGAGTATAATTGACATATTATTTAATCACCGAATTTTCATATGGATTTTAATATTATATAATCAACTAAAAAATAAAATATACCACAAATATACTTTAGCTGACTAAAATATTTTATATAAAAAGGAAGGAAAGAACACTGCTACCATCTATTTTTTAAAGGATGAAAGATTTGTTTGGTGAACTAGACGGTTTTCATTGTATGTTGCGTAAAAGCTTACAGAAAGCAAATATATTTTAGCGATACGGAGAGGAAGTGAAATATTGAGGGTGACATGCCCTCTTTTGGGACTTTTTTGAATTACATGGGAACACTTTTTTTGTTTGCGGATGAAAGGAGATGGGTTATAAGTGGTTTGACATTTCTGTAACCATATTATTGAGAATTTATGAGATTTGTAAGAGTTTGGATTTATTGATGGGAGGTTGACACGTGTACGGAAATAGGGGGTAACATTAGAGGATTTCATGTGGAGCAGAATTGTTAGAAGAAGCTAAGTTTTGTGTTAGCGAAGACAATATTTTATACTTACAAGATTTTTTCTTTATTGTTTTTTGACAGACATTGTATTTTGGCCATGACAGAGAGAGAAAATGTGTAGTTAAAATTCCAAGTATTGGAACATCAGTGACATACACTTGGTGAATGATATATTGTTATTTCTTTGACTTGGAAGCGAGAAAGTTTTGGACATTGTTACCGTTTGACACGAAGGTGTGATATATGTTTAGGGACATTTTTTTGAGAATGACTAGAGTTTGTTTGCAACAAGAAGAGAACGGAAATGAGCGCTATTGTTTGAGAAAACATTTGGAAATTCTAAGAACACCTGTTTCTTTGAGAAATAATTGAAACTGTTGCTTGACCTGAGTTTGAATGGGAACACAGGACGCTGCAAAGCATTGTATTGATTTTTTGAAGTTTAAGTCATTTTGTTCACCTGAAGAAGAATCTTAGTTAATGTCAGTAGACCAAATTTATGTGACCCTTAAAGAAAAGACCAGGCGGATTTGAAAAGGCAAGGAGATATAGTTTTCTGTGTATCTTTGTTCTTAAGGGAGGTATATAGAATGACTTGGGTTTGTAACACCTGCATGTGAGGTGGTTGAAATAGATTACTTTGAGAGAATGAAACATTTTGTCAGATGAAAGATACTCGTGTTTGAATAGAAGAAGCTATTTTTATTGTAACTTTTAGTTTGTTAAGAATTGAACATAGTAAAGAAAAATATATATCATGTCCGTGTCCTTTTGACTTGAACTGGAGAAAGATTTTCCAAAGTACAAAAAAAAATATTTGTGGTTCATTCGCGTAACCTTTACTATTTAAAAAGAAAAAAGAGAAAAAAGAAACATAATAAGATTTATTTTCCAACACCCTAACAAGGTACTTCCCCCAGAGTGCAGATATATCTATTGAAACTTGGAAGAGAACATTTTCAAAAGTATTGAAAATAAAAATAAAAAAAGTGATTATTTACCGTATTGTACTGAGTTGACTTTTGTTAACAAAGAGTGTTAAAAATGCTTTTGCGCGAAGCGTTTTGGTATTACTGTGAGAACAGAACTTCACCGCGGGTTATTGTACTAGAGTTTCTTTGTAAGTTAGATTGAATGAACAGAAGATGGTCACGTGTGTATTTTTTTCTTTTACGTTTCCCTATATAAGATTTCAGGAGAAGGAAGTTAAACTCATAGTTGATTTTTGGAGTGTTTGTGTCAGATGGTGTTTCACGCCTGAAGTTTGAAGGGGAAAATGTAAGTTATTATTTTTTATTAATTTAGTTAAGTTGCGTTGTTAGCCCAATACAGGACGCATTACACTTGAATATACTAGAATTTAGATATCGTGTTTACCTTTATATGGAATGACGTTTTGTTGCTTATACTATTTGAGGGGGTGGAAAAACAATACGAGACCTAGGTACCATTTGGCATTTGCGTAGTGTAAATACAAGGAGAAGTGAAATATTATGTTTTAGTTTTGGTTAATTTGGAACTTGTGAGTAAGAAACTAAAATACAGATAATGTTGGAAGACCATTGAAGACTAGTAAGAATTAATGTACTACAGTAGTTAACTATTGCTCAATAGTGAGGCTATACGAGACGTGAACCTAAAGTGAAATTTAAGCTTTTGCATAGAACTAGTCCGAGATTTGTTATGCCAAAAACACTATGTTAACCGCTTAGTAAGAAAGAAGTTCTGTTATTATTATTATTATTATTATTATTATTATTATTATTATTATTATTATTATCATTATTATTATTATTATAGCTGTTTTGATTTTGCGTATTTTAACAGTGAGGAGACAGAACCTGTATTGTATTATATATGAGGAACCAAAAACGGTAGTTTTACGGAGCACCTATTGTTTGTTTTTAATTAAATAAAGACAGGATTTTAAAAATGGGGCCTTAAGAGACGCCACTTTTGGAAAGACTTATTGCTTATTGTACATAGACCTAAATTTTTTAGTGCTTACTCTGGAAATTAATTGGAGACAGGAGTAATGCCAGTTTTTTACCAACAATATACGATTTATGAGAAGTAGAAGTGACATTTTTGGTTTTTTATATTTGTAAATGAATTGCAAACTGTGGGAGAAGGTCGTCTATGTTTGCGGCCTTGTTTTCTTAACTACATTGTGGAAAGTGAGATCATAGTATAGAATGTAGTTAGCGTATGACATTGTCTGGAACTGATTTCGTATTATGTCAGATACTGTTTTGGGATAATTACTCTGTCAGAACATCTTTAAAGCGGATATACGTATTATATTTTACCCGTAACAAGTGTACTAAATGCCGGAAATATAAAATAATTAAGTGAGGCTGGATTGTGGTTTGGCTTGCATGATAAGAACGCATGGAAAAACTTATAGTAGATGTAACATTTGAAAAAATGATTCAATGTTTATAATTGTTTAAATGTGATCCTTGAATGATGTACAGGACCCCCAGGCTTCAGGCTCCCCCCAAAATTTGTCTCTTTAATACTAAGTTACTATATTATAGACTGATGGTATTTTTTCCCGCTTGCGGTATTCCTATAGTTAAGTATTTTTTTCACTACCGATACTTTTTTGTGAGACGGGGCTGTATTTGACACTTGTGTGTTACACTATAGTATATATATATATGCATTTAGCTGTATGATAATAACGAATGTGGAACACATTAAAATATTATGGTCGATAAGCCTATGAAATAACAAAGAAAATGTACGTGGCATATTGAAATACTTAGCTTCAGATCCTCAAAAATATTAATTTGGCCTACCCTGTAAAAAATAGATAGAATTGCAGAAAGACATGAGGAAAACACGCAGACAGAGAAACTTATTGCTAATATTTAGTACTGTTTCCACTTTAATGTGATTTGATAGGACGTGAAAGAATTTCTTTAAGTAATATGACGTGAAAATATGTTTTAGGCTACGTGTTGTATTAGTTGGATGTACTGCAGACACAAAAGATAGTTTTAATGTCATAATTTTGGGTTCTTTTAAAAATAATATTGTACTTGACTAAGATGTAGAGCATTTTATATACTTTGGCTATATGAGATAGTGACGGTGAGATGGAAATTTTAAATAATAGTAGCTGGAATTTTTTGTTGGGAGCAGGACTTGTTTTTGTTTATTGTATGGAGAAGAAATTGTAGGGTTGCCTTACTTGTTTGGTAGGAAAAATATTGTGTTATTTGCGAGTAACCCTGCCCATTTTGAAAAAATAAATGTATTTTTTAAACGATATTAGGTTATAGTCTTTGACAACTAATGTAGCTAACTAAAACTGAATTTCTGTACATTTTTTTGTTTGGAAGATCGGGAGGAGATCGAATGGCATTTAGATAATAATGTTCATTTTGCTAACCCACACTAATTATAATAAATATTATAGTTACGTTGGTATATTGCAAAGAAACTTAGGAAGTCTAACTTGGAAAGTATTTACACCTTTTTTCAAGTGTATCAAGACAGGAACGGAGGGAAAGAGATGTATGCAAGTCCTTATAGGAAAGTAATATTTGCATATACTACTTTTAGGCGCTAATAAGAAAGGAGGGCCTTGCAAATTTGCGAGGAGGGTTGTTAGCATTGCATTTCGGAACCATTATTTGTTGCACCCTATGTAAGAAGTTTGGTAATTTTTGATAGACCCGCGATAGTTTGCACTGAACCAATAAGTAATTGTTAGAGCAGGGAATGAACAAAGTTTTACTTATGAGATGCATTGAAACGATGTTAAGGACATTTTGACGGGGGACGGAAAAAGACTGTTTATGTTTGAAAACTCGTAATTCATTTCTGTGAGTAATAGGACTCGGTTTTTAAAAAATGAAGTAATTGAGAAATTAGGATAAGACGTAATCTAATGATTATTAGATTTATGCGTTGTTTTAGTGGGCGATGCATGGCAAACCTTTGAAATGTGGGTGTGGAGAAGACTATGATTGGTGCGGAACAAAGGGATGCAGAAATGAAAACGAAGGGACTGTAGTTTGACTGTGTTTACTTTTCAATTTTAGCTGATTATTTGGCGTTGCAAGGGGAAAATGTGAAGCATACATTTTGCAAAATGCGAGTATGGAGAAGAATGTCCCCTAAGATTTACTCTTTGTTGACTGTGTTTAGATATTGAATCTTTTGTTTTCCTTTTACTGGATTACCTTCAACGTTATTTTGTATTAGTGCCGTGGTACATAGTATTTTATTATTTTTTTGGGGGGCGCCATGAAACTTTTATTGGTTTATGGCCGAGAAATTTTTAATTACCAGCACTTATATACTTGCCTTGCTTTTTTGAACGTTGTTTGCGCCTAATTGTTGAACATTAAAAAATTCTTTCATTATATAGAGGGTAAAGAACCACATATACTTATTTTGATTGCACTTGTTTTGCTAAATTTAGACTATTTTACACTTTTGGTAACTTATCTAAACTCCGGTAATACTATATTATTCTAAGTATCCTTAGTATAAAGTAACAATAGGACAAGAAAAGTATGGAAGCGGGTAATTATGTTTCTATAGAACGCAAACCGGTGTAAACAGACGTGTTAATGATTCAGTTTGTGTTGCAATGACGTGTACGAAACATAAGTATGGAAAAAATAGATTACTTTGATTATAAGGAAACGTTACGAAATGTTGGATTCTTGTTTTAGTATACCAAGTGAACGATAATTTGCTTATAAGGAAATGTTACTGCACACTAAAGTTAATTGTACTATTATAGCGTGAAACGAAGAAGCAAAAGAACGCAAATATTTTTGTAATACCGATAAAACGTAAAGAGGTGACGGTGACTTACACTAATTTGAATAAGGTTATTGATACTACAAATTTTACGGAACAAATTTCCCTTGACATGATATTTAAGTGTTGTTCTTTAGGAATTTGATTTTTCTTATCTATTGGTATTACCAACGTGTTTGTCTAGCTTTGGCATTACTATTTTTTGACTTTTAACTAAACTTTCCCTAACTTGTGTCCTTCCAACTATGTTTTTTATCTTTTCTTTTAATTAGTACTGTACGTTTAAATGATTTCTTAATTTAACATAACCTATTACTGCTGATAAAGTAATATAGCTGTCACTTATTGTGTCCTTGCTATGAACTGAAATTTTCCTTACGTGATTTCTTACCTACAAGTTTCCACTTTGTGTTAGCCACTACTGTTCCTGTTATTTTACTTCTTAATACGAACTAAATTAAATTTATTTTATTTACGATTTGCCTTGGTTTCCCAACTGAAACATCACTTCCTAGTCTGAACTAAAACTTAATTTGTTGTATTTCCGTTTTGCTTGGCATCCAAAATTGGTTGACAGCAATAATTATGAATTATTTTCAATTTTTTTAATTTTTTTAAAGATCCTAATGTAAATGACTTAACATACGGCCTACTTTCTTTCTTGTAATGTATATCTTTGCCTATATAGCTTTTTTTTCTAACCAAAATTTCTTTATTTCTTCAATTGTTTAGTTCTGTATACTTATCTTTCTTTTATGTCTCTCTTCAGCTACTTAGTTAGATGTATGTAGTTACCTATCTTTCATTTTTTTGTTTAGCTACTTAGCTAGTTCTATGTAGTTACCTATCTTGCATCTCTCTTTTCAGCTACCTAGTTAGATGTATGTAGTTACCTATCTTTTATTTTTTCTCTTTAGCTACTTAGCTATATATTTGTAGTTATCTATCTTGATTTTTCTTTTTGTCCTTTTTTCTTTGCTCTTTGTGTTACGGTATTAAAATTCTATTTCACCTTTTGCTATTTTAAAATATTTATTTTCAGTTTTCTGCATGCATTTCTTTCTATAGTCCACTTACATAATAATATCTTCTCTTGCTTGAGTTTGACTAACCTATGGAACCTAGTGCTACTACAACTTAATTTACCTTAGCTTTACAACATGTCTTTTAAGTAAACTTTCTATTTTATATCTTTAAGTTATCTTATTCATGTTTCTCTTTTTTATTACTACTATGTGTTTTTAAATTGGTTTCAAGATGCTATATCTTATTTCTGTGATTACTTCATTCGTAGCGCTTGGTAAATCCTTTTGCTTGCATTCTTTAGTGATCTCATGTTGCAACTCGTATTTGGTGGCTTTTAGTATGATCTAACCTAGATGATCTGAGTATTTTATTTTGAATTAATTTAAGTTTCACTTTTTTGATACTTCTGTCTTTGTACGTTTCATTCTTCTTAATGTAACTTATTATTTTTAGTTCTGCGTATTGCCTAATTTTTTCTTGTAAATAATACTAAGTAAGAGTTTTTAGGTTTTGTTAATTAGTCAATATGAAGATATTAATAAGCTCATACATGATTTTCTTTCTTGGAATGTTCCTATTCTGAACTAATCTTAAGCTATTTGAAAAGTTTCTGTCCCTTGTTTGCTAATCTATGTCTGTTTAGTATACTTTTTGCTTGAGTTCTTCTCCTTAGTATTCTCCTTGTTTGGGTTCTTCTCCTAGTTGGTATTATTAGCGCTACTACTGGAATTTCTAAAGATGTTTGCCCGATATTCTATTATGTTTAGTATTTTCCTTGCTTGGGTTGTTTTCCTATTTGGTATTATTAGCACTACTACTGGTATTTCTGAAGATGTTTGACTGCTATTTTATTGAGTTTAGTATACTTGTTGCTTGGTTTCTTTTGCTTTTTGGTATTATTAGCACTACTAGGGATATTTCTCAACATGTTTGGCTGCTATTCTATTGTGTTTAGTATACTTTTTGCTTGGTTTCTTCTGCTATTTGATATTATTAGCACTACTAGTGATATTTCTCAAGATGATTGTCTGCTGTTTTATTCTGGTTAGTATTTTCCTTGCTTGGTTTCTTCTGCTATTTGGTATTATTAGCACTACTAGTGATATTTCTCAGGATGATTGTCTGCTATTTTATTCTGGTTAGTATTTTCCTTGCTTGGTTTTTTCTGCTATTTGATACTAGCACTACTAGTGATATTTCTTAACATGCTTGAGTACTATTCTATTGTGTTTAGTATTTTCCTTGCTTGGCTTCTGCTGCTATTTGCTATTATTAGCACTACTACTGGTATTTTTCAAGATGTTTGTCTGCTATTCTATCTTCTTTAACCTAACCCAAGCTATTTGACATTAACTATCCTGTCTTTTATCTTTCTGTATATAACAGAAGGTTTTTGTTTGTGTATAATCCAAATTTGTTGTTTTGTCATCTGTCTTTATGCATGTTTTTTGTGATGTTTTCTTCTTATGCCTGCCTTTGTTTTTTCTTTGTATTGTTTTTTGTACTCTGTTTTCGTAGACATTTTTTTATAAATGTTTCCTTTAGGTCTCTCATTATAATACTCATAACTTATCAAAACTGCATTGACATCTCCTGTATACCTTTCTTGAACAAAATCCACCTCTTCCTAGTATCTATTATATTTTCGAAACAGTTTCTCTTTATGAGATTTCATTGAAATCGATCCATCAAAATACAAGAAGCACAGGAAATTAAATAAAAGACCAAGTAGAGATAGGAATAGAAAGGTTAGTTTCAGTTAGGTTAAGTTAGTTTGATTAAACATTCTAATATTGATAGCATTTTAACAATGAGTGTTATTTGAAATAACACGACTTACTTGTACGTTCGCAGCGTAGCTGCTCAGAGCTTGTGTACCAAGCGAAACATAAAAATAAGAAATAAGAAGCGATATAATAAAATGATCACACTCTACGAGTGTTCTCCTTAAAAATGATCAGAAGAATATGAAAATAAATTACAAGTGATATTTCTTTTATTTCAGGACAACAGATTGGAGATTGTAGAAAACTAGTAACGAGAAGTTAGAACGAAATTCCAAAGTATCGAAGTTCACAGAAGTTAAAGTAAGTATCATAAAGTCTGCTCGAGGAATTTTTTTCATAGTACACATTATTTTATAATATCTAAAGTGTATTTTTTCACATGCAATATTTTTTGTAAGATAAAGTTGTAGCAGTTTACATTACTTTAAAAAAATTAAAGCATGCATTTTGTTATTGCGTAACGTTTTTTTAACAACAATTAAATTTCTTCTTCCATTCCTCTTTTGTTTTGAATTTATTTTGTTTACATGTAAGTTTTTTTCTGTGGCATGCAATTTGTCTCTGAATAGTAGCACACATCATAGTTTTAAGTTACATGCAAGTAGTTATGTTATACAGTTAATTCTTATATGATGAATATTATTGTAAATAATACGAGAGAATAGGAAAATAAGATGGGAAAACAGAATACTTTTGTCACTACTTAAAATTTTCGTCTATACAACACTTATTTTTTAAAAACATTTATATTTTTTATTTAAAGTTTGTCGTGTTTGAATTTTAAAATACAGTTCTGTTAACAATACTTAAAAACTTTTTCTTGCATGCAACATTAGTTATTTTTTAAAACCGTACATTTTTTCTTTTATGTTAAAGTTTGATTTGTCAGCATGCATTTTTAACAACACTTAAAAAAGTTTTTTTTATTACATGCAACATCAATTATTTTTAAAAGCATCCATTTTTCTTGTACTGAAGGTTTTTTTTTCAGCATGCAATTTTTTAAGAACAATTTTTTTTCTAATTTGAAGTTTGTCATGTTTAAATATTTTTAGCATACAATTTTGTTAACATTAGTTAAGATTTTTTTGCATTCAACAGTTAAATGTTTAGAATATATACTTTCATTAAGTGTAAATAAATTTTAAATATACAATTACTAGTAACAACATATATTATCATTACATGTTACGTTTGTTAAACGCATAACAAAAAGTTTTGACAACATGCATTTAATGTTTACATGCAAATTAATTTTAAATAAACAATTACTAGTAACTACATATATTTTCATTACAAGTTACGTTTAAGTTAAACATATACGAAAATTTTTTATAGCATGAATTTAAATTTTTTCAACATGTAGTTTAGTAATACACATTTTTCAAACTTATAATGTTTCATGTAAAGTAATATTGTTTCTTATTATTACAACACCCAAGTGTTTCATCTCAACTGTGAAAACAAGAGACAGATTTCCTAAGTTTGACCGGCGGTGGTAAGTGTTCATACATTTTTATTAGTTTTTTTAAAAATTCGTCAGTAAACAGAAATATTTTTACCTACATAAATGAATTGGCAAAGTAACAAACAAAAGATATTAATCTAGTGAAAAAAAACAAATATAAAGAATAACTAAAATTAATTACACAAAAATAACTTAATTATGAGCAATTGAATTTTTACAATTAACAGTTAGAAAGCGTGTGAAGAATTGTATAGATACAATTTAAATAAAATTTGTTTGCAACCGTTCATATTAAAAATTGCAATGAAAAAGTTTCATGTAATGAAACGAAAGTGTGAAGAATTGCAAGCTTACAATTTCAAAAATTGTAGATTGACATTACACAGTTAAAAGCACACGAAGAATTACAATGAAAGAATTTCATGTTACGAATCGTAAGAATTAAGAATTGAAATTTAGAACTAACGAGTTTCATGTAATGAATTAATTATACGTACACAGAATAGCTGTTCTATAATTTTGTTTCAAACATTCAAAGTAATGATAATTACATTTTCTACATTATAAGTAAATTGGAAATATGAAAAAACAACTTACTAATACAACTTACTAATACAAATTAGGGATGGCCATATCCGGATAATTTTTTATTCGGATATCGGATAGAAATTTATCCGGATTTGCAATATCCGGATGACGGATAACAAAACGGATAACGGATAATATCCGGATAGCGGATACCGGATAATATCCGGATAACGGATGACGGATAATATCCGGATAACGGATAATATCCGGATGACGGATAATATCCGGATAACGGATAACGGATAATATCCGGATAACGGATAATATCCGGATAACAGATGACGGATAATATCCGGATAACGGATAATATCCGGATGGCGGATAATATCCGGATAACGGATATATCCGGATGACGGATAATATCCGGATATCGATATATCCGGATGACGGATAATATCCGGATATCGATATATCCGGATGGCGGATAATATCCGGATAATGGATTTATCCGGATGATGGATAAAATTCAAATAACGGATAATATCCGTGTAGTAGAACATTCGGATAGCGGATAATATACGGATGAAAGATAAAGGATAATATCCGGATAACGTATATGGTTTTAAAAAGATGATATGGGAGAGGGACATATCAGTCTATTCTGCTCATGGAGGTATTAAAACCTTCGGGCAGTGAGTTTTACCTTTGAAAGGCATTGCTTCTTAAAATGTTTCCTAGTAACTTCTAATTTTCATATGTTGTTGTTGTGTGGCACGGTGGGTCAGTGGTAGAGCGCTTCCTCTGGTGCGTGAGGTCCTCATTGTTTCGATCCCCGGCAAATTAAGTTTGTAGTGGACAAGATCGTGTCCGTGGGTTTTCTCAGGTTACTCCCGTTTTGTCCCACTTTTCATTCCACGAGTTCTTCTATTATCATTCACTTGCTCTAATCATCTCCCTTAGCCTAACGAGCATAATTGTGCGACGTTAAACTCAAAGATTTTATTTATTTTTTCTTATGTTGTTCTGAGATTTTGACAAAGAAGATGGGAAAGTATCCCGCATCTGGTATGTTCCGCACGAGTAGACTATATATAGTTTTATTTTAAGTAAACTTTTAAAACTTCCAACTCAATCAACATTTGTGTGTGGCCGTTTAACCCCGGAAACCTTATCCAAGTGTTACGAAATTTCGAATCTTTCTTCAACTTTCCGTAACAACCCCATTTTTGGGTCTACATTTCCCAGTCATAAGAATTTTAATATCAGTAAAGTCAATTCCACTCCAGAATAAAATATGTAAAAATTATTCGATTTTGATTTTTGATAAAACATTGTATCACGTATTTTAGGGCGTCAACATAATTCCCATCAGTTTATTGCAAAGACAAAAAAGGTCCAAAGTAGGTAATATCCCCTCAAATTTGGAAGCTTCCTCATTTAAATTATATGATAAAAATTTCTAATAATTCTCACTAAATTCTTCTAATTATGACAAATGATAAAGAATTCTGTTCTGATGCAGCAAGCCGCATATTTTCTTTAATGCTTATCAGTCATCCCACTATTTGAGGTTAAAGTCTCTCAAAAATATAAGAGTAAACTCCCAAATTAAAATTAAAATATGTTTCACGATAATTTTCATTTAAAAAAGAATACAATTTCACTTTGAAGAAATATGGAACATATAGGCGCTACTACTTCTTTTAACCTCCTGATATCTGACCATTTATTTGTCAAGAACTTTTGATGAAATTTTGTGTATTAGGTATCAATAGACCCAATAGTACATCTTTAAAAACAATTTTATCATACTGCTTTCCTATTGATCGCTAATGGGTCGAATTGTATGCAGTACTTTGGATCTCAAATTGCTATGTATTGCTTACAATACACAAGGAAAATTTTATATTTCCCTTCGTAATATAAGCATAAAATATGTAAATCATTAAACTTGAAATTTACTTCACCATGTTTTATTTTCTGAGAAATTATTCAATCAATGCATCTGGATCAGATGCGTCCATAATCCCAATTGTCTTCTTTTTACCTTCAGCAGACAATAGAGCCACCTGTAGGTAAAAACAAAAACCAGCTACCTTTTCTGCAGTAATTTCGACACTTCCCGAATACAATAACCGAGATTCGGGCATGTTCTTAAATATTCGTAGTCATGACAAGTGTTCGAAAAACGTATTGTATGCAATACGCAGGGTTTCAAAGGTTGTTTAATGATTTCCATTGCATGAAGATAAAGTTAATAACGAATAACAGGATATCTTATACTTAAACATGTTCCACGAAAACTTTCGTAAAATATTTGATTTTGATGGGCTATGGATTATGTTTCTGGGGCTTTAAATTCATCCTGAATGAATGTTTTTGTAAAAATCAGTGAAGAATAATAGAGTACTTCTTCTTCCCGCGATATATACCTATGTATTATTATATAAAATAGTAGAAGTTGGTAACTTCTCTATTCAGGGCTCGAAACTTCCCGAACAGCAGGCTAAGTAGAAATGCGAGTATAGTGGAAATCTTCTATTTAACATTTCTATTTCTAATTTTACCTGCCAGTAGTTTTTTTTTAATTTTTTACGGGGTAATAACAAAGAACAGTTTGAGGTCATAACTGGAAAGAGGCAGCTTAATGATTTAATGCTTATTAACACGAATGGTCCATTATAAAAGGATTTAGTCTAACCTCATCAAAATGCGGCTCTGAAGTTCACCCAACATCCAAGCCTCTTTAAATTCAGTAGCTATGGTCAAATGTTCCCACTTTGACTTAACTTCACTCATCCTTAAACTCATGCCATCAATCGGATTCACACTGATTCAACCTCACACTCACATCTTCCTTTCGGCATCACCCTCACTCAACCTCACGTTTACATGCCAATCTGTTCTAATGCTTACTGGACCTCACATTCACAGCATCACTTCGAAAATTCACATAATGCTCACTCGCCTTTAAGTCGACAATTGATATCTCAGTCCGACATCATACTTGCTCAACTTCACCTCATAAAAATCCGACATCACGCTGACTTCATTTCAAGGATACTTATACTTAACCTAGTACTCACATAATTATTGGGTTGCGATTGAAATAAGAGAAGGATTAACGAGTAGAGAGAGAGTTAATTTCCCCAATTTCGTTTTTCTTTATTAAAGTAATATAAAAAGAAAAAATGGAATGA
Source organism: Thermobia domestica (assembly GCF_964235325.1). Taxonomy (NCBI): domain Eukaryota; kingdom Metazoa; phylum Arthropoda; class Insecta; order Zygentoma; family Lepismatidae; genus Thermobia; species Thermobia domestica. The sequence goes on along the minus strand of NC_137458.1, from coordinate 182,454,042 downwards.
AATATTTCAGTTTAGCGTTCCACAATTATGCCCTTTAGGCTTCGTTAACTTTTTTTTTTTTTTTTTTTTTTTGAACTGGACACTACGCATTACAGAACAAAGCTCTAATACTGAATCCCGCAGCCCAGAGAAGAGAATCAATTCATCCAGTTTTATGAAAGCATTTTAACAACGTTTCTTAAAAAATACCCGGTTTTCAGGAAATATCGCATATTATTTCCTTTACGCTTCTCAATGAGATTTACTGCTCATGGTTGATATCACTCAAGGGAAAGGGTACAGTCACTCCAACAATAAATTCATAGTAATTCACATCAATACTACTACAAATATTATTATTATTATTATTATTATTATTATTATTATTATTATTATTATTATTATTATTATTATTATTATTATTATTATTATTATTATTATTAATTATTATTATTATTTGGAAGGTAAAGAATTACTGGTGTTTGTTGGATTCGCAGCTGGTAGATCTTGCATTTTCGTCTCATAGAGAATCGGTGCAAAAGTAGGATGGTAACCTCAATGAACAAACCAGCTAACATTTTAAAAAATCCTATCTGGTTCATCCCTTTTTTTAATATACGTGATAAAGGTTAAATTTTCCATAAAATTAAAATAATCAAAGTAAAATATATTCACTAGGGAGGACAATGTGATACCAATATCAATAATATAAAAATTATATTTTCTTTATATACCAGGGATTTCTTTTTCTGTGCTTTCGCATTTCCGCGTGCATTTATTGACCGCCGTTTTAAGTGTAAAAAGGATTAGGGAAAAGAGGGATCCCTATTTACCCTAAAATCTTATCATTTATATGTCATGACTGGACACTGGATGAGATATTGAAGCTAAATAATGCAATACGCAATTGATGAAAGGTAAGACAATGAAAATGTCAAAAATCCGCTCGCTTGTACAATGCGGAGCGTCAGTACCTTCTTTATTTTGTATTTACCTAACCTATATATTTTTTTCAAAAAAATTGAATTGATTTGAAGATGGAAACAAGAATATATTATAAACATTCAAATACGTAATACGATCAGTAAATGACAGTATCCATAGTTCCTCCCACTTGTTTAAATTTTATCCTCGCAATCAATCAGAATGAGAACTACATTTTTATGATGATTACCGGCACCTTTCATTGCGTCAATAAAAGCACTGCCTAGGATTATCCTCAGCCAGTGCTATGAATTTCTATAGCGGAAAAATATATAAATAAACAAACAAATATTCAGCTTTGTATATAGACATAAGATATGAAGATGGCAGAATATAATAAGCCACTTTTTGTCCATTTTCTGCTTCTCGCTCCGGTGGTTGGTAATATGAAGGTCTATGTGGTGGAAAATGTTTATAAAGTCTTACCGTTATTTTAAAAAAATGCTTATTTAGCTGTGTAGATAGACTTATTTTTCGTTTTCACTGGTGTACTGAAAGTATTTTAAATTTAATACATAAGGTTGAAATTCCCTTGAATGTTCAACTACACATCTTGTGTATGCCATCCTTTATAGAACTTATTTGTTTCATACTTTCATTCTCACTTTTAATTTCTAAATCTTAAAATTTCTACTTTTATACGCAGGAACGCCTGCAGGGCTTTCTTCCAAGGGGTGGCAAAGGATCGATTCCAAGGGAAGGGGCAAAGACTGACACCCAAGCACAGTCACGAATGCACACACATACTGCATTCACGAATGCACACGTATATGCGTTCACATAATACATTATACAACATAACATTTATTAAGCATTATCCTCATTAACTACAGTAAACAAACTATAATACAGTAATATTAAATATTATATAGTATGCGAGAAAAGATTAGTATTATTTGACATGTATTTACAAGAACTAACACCCTTCAAAATTCCCGGGAGGAAGGGGCAACTGTATATTTGATCCTCTTTGCCGGGAGCTATACCTATGTCTCTATTATAGATCTGTAGAAATAACCAATTATCTTTATGACAATTTTTATAACTGTAAGATTTTGTTCTCGCCACTTTAATGTGTTTTGCATACATTAGAGTATATGCAAATTTTCCTGCATACTACTGATTTTGGTCAGAAAACAACACTACATTTAATTTTTGAGAAGATCCCCTCATTAGGAATATAATATACTGATAGGATGTTCACACTTGCTAGAAAGCTCCGTGGTTTCACGGCATGTGAGTTTGAGATAGCACACTTTTGATACACGGAATCTGGGGTTCAATATCAGGTGGAAAGTGTTGAAATTGGAAGCATTATGACGGTTCGGATTCCACCTTAAAATTTAAGTCCATGTCTCATATAGCCTTGGGAGTCCGCGTTGGCTCAGTGGTATTTACCCCTGGTGCATGGGGTCCTTGGTTTGATTCCCGCTCCCCCCATGTGAACTTTATGGTGGACAAACACCGTGTGCGTGGGTTTTCTCGGGGTTCTCCCGTTTCCTCCCACTTTCTTCATTCTACTATTTACTTCATTTTCATCATCACCGTCTCCTTTAGCCTAGCCGGCATAAGCGTGGGACGTAAAACAAAGATTTCATTTCATTTCATATAGCCTTGATGCTGAAACGAGCTTTAAACTCAAATCCAACCAACCTAATAAACTAACTTGTCTCAATTTTAGATTTGCAAGTCTTACTGTTGAAAGGGAAGTGAATAGGAAGAAGTCTTTTTTAAGATAGAAGCCTCAAATTAGTAGAAAGAAAACAGATGGAAATTTGAAAGTAAATATTACGAGAAGAGCAATTTAATGAAGTTATTTTTTTAATTAGGTTCAACTGTTTCCAAGAATTTTGATTGAGATTTGGCAATAACGCACAGGATGCAAAAGGGATGTCAAAATCGTTTCGTGTGACTGCAGAATCACATTAAAGAACAAAGTAATGGTTTATAAAACAGTGGTTATGTCAGCAATGATATACGGAGCAAAAACTTGATTAAGAAAGAAGGCACAGGAAAACAAACAGAATGTTACCGAAATAAAAATGTTGTGGTGAACATGTGATGGAATAAGAAGAGACAGACTGATGAATGATAGAGTAAGAGGAGCAACCAAATTTATATACATATCTAAGAAGATCCAGGAAAATAGGTTGCATTAGAATGGCTAACTAATGAAAAGAACAAACGACTATGTAGTTAGAGGAGCGATGGCAATGGAAGTGGATAGAAAGAGAGGTAAAGAGACACTAAGAATGAAATGAATGGACATGATTAAGAATTACTTCTGGTGGGAGGATTCCGGGACAGACTTTATAGGGAAAACTTAAGAGAAACGTCGAAAAGATTGAGAGAAAGAATACTAACTTAATTAAAACTTTATAACACAGGCTTCTCGCAAGTTTACGATTTCTATGGACTAATAGCTACAACATTTATTTTTGCAATATAGTCTGAGATTAGACTCTCATTAGAACAAGATCCAAACTCCGATCTATCGAGTACTTTGAATCGGATCCCATAATAAAGATTTAGCTGGAATCAATGGCGCACGCAAGGAAGGTTCGAGGTTTAATTCCTCTTGAGTAAGATGTAATGCAGGAATTTACATTATTAGCGTTTAACGAAAAAAAAATGTCGAAAGATGAGAAGTCTACTAATCGACAGATCTCATTAAACGGAACAAAATGATATGGGTGAGTGTAAATCCTCATGCGTAGTTTCCGATAAAGCCGAGAAAACTAATTTGTTTCTAAACCTACAAATGCATGTTGTATAGAAACAGTAATCTATTAAGAAGTTCAGCTCTAGGTTACGATGTATTTGAAAGCGTATGTGTGAAAATATTAACTGTACCTATATCAACGGCTCGGCTACCACTGAGAGATCTTACAGCAGAACAACACCACTCAGAAAACGACTTGGAGTCTCATCATCGGACTACAATGCATGAGGATTTGTGTTGAAGGAGAAAATGATTGTAAGTAAAGGATTTTTAATTGAGTTTCTTGAACAATATGCACCTAAAAGGTAGAGACGGATCAGTAAGGTTTAAATAAGGAGAGCCTTTGCTACAATTATTGCAAAATTTTTTAATAAGCAAAACGGTGCTACATTTAATAATCTGGTACAGACGTAAATCGTCTGGTATTAAATCTAATATGATCAGACATTTGCAATAAAATGTAGATAACTTCTAGATATAATAAGTTGTAAATAGTTTCATGACTCATTACTCTAATTCGAAAAAAATGAAACGAAATCTTTGAGTTTTACGTCTCACAGTTATGCCGGTTAGGCACAAGGAGACGGTGATGATGAGTAATGAATGGAATGGTGGAATGAAGAAAGAGGGAGGAAACGGGAGGACCCCGAGAAAACACACACAGGTGTTTGTCCACCACGAAGTTCACTTAACAGGGGCTGGGATCGAACCCGGGACCCCTAGCACCAGAGGTGAGATAAATGAACAAAAATCTCGCTTGACCTGAAAGGAAATGAGTTTGAGTGCATTAACTCCTCTCCTTGATCAAACCCTGAGAACGTGACTCACTGGAATCATTATACAGCACATACCATTCGTTCTCACTGAACTTTAGCTGTATGAGTAAACCGAGAACAAAAGTCTAGATGGATTCTGGTGTCTGTAGCTTTAGTTTCATACTAGCCTTTGGTTAGCTGGCGGCTCCGCCCCCAGAGCCCAGACTCCACGTTTGCTCGGCCTACGGCCTCGAATTTCTTGTGTATCAGCCTTTGCATCAAGAGTGAATTTCGTGTATTTGCTCTTTAATTACATTTCCTGAATTTGATCCACCTGAGGATTTCGCCCACTGACTCGGCCTACAGCCTCGCACCTGTTAAACCCACAATTCTATCAAATTCAAATTTCTTTTCATATTTTAGCTATCTAAAAGATAAGATTTTGTATCCGAAGAAAATGTCCATTTCAATAATATGGGGATTTCTTCGCCCCTATTTAGACCCCTTAGAAACTAAAAATATTTAATTTTGGCATTTTCCTGTGGGTTAGTCTTGAAAGGCTACAATCATGCCAAATTTCATCATTGTAATCCTGCTGGAAGTGTCTAAATATTTTGGGGTGTAGAAGATGTCCCATAGAAATAACATTGAGAATATTTTTTAGTTCCCCATAAAACAACTCTACAGTTGGAAATTTGTATTTTTGACGCTTTACTTAGTTAACGCTAAGGAAAATGTACAAGCACATCGATTTTCAAGTATCTATTCCAAGTATCTAAAACATGAGATTATAGATCCCAAAAAGGGCTCATTTACATAACATGGGGGATTTCTTCATTCCCTTTTAGACCCCCTAAAATTTAAAAATATTCGTTTTTGGCAATTTTCCTGTGAGTTAGTCCCGAAAAGCTACAATCATGAAAAATTTCAACTTTCCACGTCAACTGGAAGTACCCCTCTATTTTATGTCAGTTCATGTAGTTTTGTTTATAGTTAGGATTAGGTTAGGATTTTTTGTTAAAGGCGGATACAAAACATCGGATACAAAACTAAATAACTTTGTTCCGACTTTAATTAGGTCATTTCTACCTCAAGAAACTGAAATAAATCTTTTCAGTTTTACGTCCCATTCATATACCGTGTATAATATATATGATGATGATGAGAATGAATACAATGGTGGAATGAAGAAAGTGGGAGGGAACGGGACAACCCAGGGAACACTCAAGAACACGATGTTTGTCCACCATAAAGCCTATTTGGCGCGAGATGGGATCAAACCAGAGTCCTCATGCACCAAAGATTTTATTTTATTCTATCTATACATATTTCTGGGCATTACTGGTATCTATGGCTATAAACCCGTAACATATTAGAGATCACATCTTTCGGCGAGCATAGTATCAGGGAAAGGAGGGAAGCGACCTGGGACCTGTACGTTAGGTGTCATCCCGGCATTTGCCTGGTGTGAATGAGGAAAATCCCACTCAGGATGGCTGGCCGGGAAAAGTTGTTACGTCTTTTCGATCGAGTGTCCCCACTGGAATCGAACCTCGGACCACTGCACCAAAGATTAGGATTTTATCACTTTCTAAAAGTTAACTGATTAATCGAACATTCCTCAGTAACTTTATTTCTGTAATTACCTCTATTGTACCTAATTTCACGCGACAGGGACACGAATACACGAATGTCGAAGACAGTTAAAATTTTACATATGCTTTCCCATCTGGAATCGAACCCAAGACTATGTGAACCATCACGCACTAGACTAGCAACTCGGGGTCCCATTTTCTCCACAAAAGTGTTCCATAGTCATAAATATGCTCACTTATGAAAAGAAAGTTTACCAACGAAAGGAATTTACTCCAGATAAAATCTACGACTTCCATCGAACTCTCAGATGACATCAAAGTGTCCCAATTCAATACAAAAGCTGTGAACTAAGCACCACCCATAACATTTCTTTCATTTGCGAAGATTTTGTTTGGCGATAAGATGACACAAATCCACCACCCGCTGGAATTACTCGCTCTCGCTATAGTGGTTGAAGGGACTGGGCGGTATGATCAGTCACATAAACTCTTGTTCTGCATTTGTAGTTTTACAACCCCTCATAGAGCTGGAAATGATTCATAAGGTCAAACAGGTTTCAAATGTTTCTTCGGATGTAGCAACAGCGGATGTATGGAGAACGAACACGGTTCGTCGCAACAGAGCTCAGTTCAATTCCCGGTAGGGACTCATGTAATTCGGAATGCACGTAATAAACTAATAGGATCTAATACTACTACTACTATTACTATTACTACTACTACTACTACTACTACTACTACTACTACTACTACTAATAATAATAATAATAATTTGGTTTTACTATATACCTGTATTCCTAATTCTAATTTCCAATCTATCCAACACCTATTGGAGGCCGCGTTGGCTCAATGGTAGAGAGCTCACCTGTGTTGCGTGGGGTCTCTGACTCGATCCCAGATCTCATCAAGTGAGCTTTGTGTTCGACAGGCACTATGTGCGTGGACTGTCTATGAATTATGTTTGCTCCTACTTCCTGCATTCCAGTATTTCTTTTGTTATCATTCCCATCTGCCTTTTCTTTGCATAGGAGCATGAAGGTGGAACGTTAAACTCGAAGTGAATATTTGTACTTCACGTGTTTTTTTGCTTTTAGTTTTAGTTTTTAGATACATGTGGGAAAAGAACTGACCACTATATCAACGCTCTGTGGACCTTTCCTCTTTCCTAGTCGTTAGAAAGTGTGCCTCGTATGAAGAATAAAACTTCCTGTGAAAAAATAACTGGAACGCAAATTACGGTGGTTCATATCGTATCTGAAATTTTAGGTCCAAGTGTAATACTGTATAATCTCTGTACACGGTACTGAAAAGATACGCTAAAGTTCAACTAGCAACAATCTCTCATCTACGGTGATAGTGACTCCACCAAACGACTTTAAGAGAGCCCACCTCAGAGCAACCTAGAGGCGGATCTAAAAGGCAAAAACTGGGGAGGGGAGGCAGCGAGAACCCAGCTTATGACATGTATATCATGAGCTTATTATAAACTTTCAAAAATATATAAACAATAAACAATAGCTTGATAATTTTTGCTTGATTATTTTTTCAAAAACTGGGGCTAGGCTCCCGGCCCCGGGATAGATCCGCCACTGGAGCAACATACTCAGACAGGAAATATTATCTATATTTACTTAAAAATGTGTTTAAAAATTTGCTCTGAATATCCAACCCAATAGGATAAAACACCCTCTATAGCCTAAATACAGACACATAAAAGTCAAACTCTACAGGCTGTTCTGTTCAGATGGATATTAAATATTTGCCATCACGTTCAATGCTAACATCACGCTCACAATTTACAACAAAGTGCGAGAAATGTTTTGTTTCGATTCTCGTCTCGAGAAGATTGATACCTATTTTTTAAGTTCGAGACGAGATGAGAAACATAATTAATCTCGAGGGGAACTCGAATTCACCCACGTCCTACATCTCAAACACTACTTTATTGTTACATGATTCATAGCATAAAACTAAAAATTGGTAAAGTGATTGCACGAACACCATGAAGATCATTTATCAATGTTTAAAGATGCACAAGTCTTATATAACTAACTAACTATAACAAAAGGATAGTATTGAGATTATTTCAGGTTACATGAAGTGGGACACATGTCTGCAATCAGGGACAGCGCTCCACTGTTTCTCTGGGTGGGCCAGATGTAGGCCATAGAACAGTAGTGATAACCTAGCTTGTTTCGACGATTAACTAACTAACTCTATGGCCTATGGAACCCGGAGGTTCAAAACCGCATTCACAAAAGCTCTCCACTGACTTTTATCCTTAGCCAATTGGATTCAATTTCTACTTTGTATTCCTGTCTCTGCGAAATCCATCTTAATATTGTCCTCCCATCTGCGCCTAGGTCTTCCTAATGGTCGTTTTCCGATTGGTCTTTGAGACAAGACTTTGAAAACGTTTCTACTTTCTTCCATTCTAGCTACATAACCTGCCCACCTAAGCCTCCTAGACTTGATGACCCTAACAATGCTGGGTAAACCGTATAAATTATGTAGTTCCTCGTTATGAAGTTTTCGCCATTCCCCATTCCCGTTCCTCTTGGGTCCGAATATTCGTCTCAGGATCTTGTTCTCAAATACTTTCAGTCTATGTTCTTCCCTCAGAGTAAGCGACCATGTTTCGCAACCATACAGAACAGCGGGCACGATTATCGTTTTATATATTTTAACCTTCAAATTCCTCGACAGAATTCGCGACGACAAGAGATTTTGAACTGAATAGTAACACGAATTCCCTGATGCTTTTAGTCGACATTTAATTTCTTCGTGAATATGATTTTCGTCTGTTGATATTGATCCTAGATATTTGAAAGTATCCACTTTATCAAAAAGTATTATTTAATATTTTAAGGTATTCATAATTTGCTGTACATATACATTCATAGGTCATATAATATACTTTAATAATAAATATGGCTTAAATGTTGTTACCTAGATACATGTACTCTTCCTGAACGTGAACCTCTCTGACATGGAAAGATTCTGATAACTTCTAGATGAAATTAAGAAAGAAAATCAGGCCATAGAATTTAGTTGAGTTTGATATACGAGATGGAACCTACTTATTAACATGGAATCCGAACCACATGAACTCCCGCCGGGAATCTAACCCTGATTTCCCACGCGAAAGGTGCGTACGCTAACCGAATGAGCTTGATAAAGTTTATGTATAAGTTTACGTGAACGAGAAAAGTTTATCTAGAATCGAGACTAGATGAGAAAAAATGTTTGAGAGTCGAGACAATACGACACTTTCACCAGACAAGACGAGAAAATCGTGCCAATACTACTAATTTTATACTTACCTAATTAATCCGCCATTACACTTACTCGACCTCACATGCATTGTCATAATATCATTTCGACATTACGCTTACTTAGCGTCATGATTACAATATAACTAGAAAATCACACTCACAACACCCTTTCGAGCGACTTTACACTTACTCATCCTTACACTCACATCAATTCGACAATCGACATAACGCTTACAACACCTTTTCGACCACACGATCACTTAACTTCATACTCACAACATTAACATCTATCACATTCGACCTCACACTTAGAACATCCTTTCGACATTACTCACACGACTTTATACTTACATCATGATCTTGACATCACGCTCAATAAACTCACGATCAGTTCGTGAGGTTGAGGTCACGTGCGCTTGGTATCAACGCTATTTGTATTATTAGATGACATATTTACGAATAGACAATATGTTTGTTAATTGATGGTGCTCATAAATGAGACGAGACAAAATATTTTCTTGTCTTCTCTTCTCGTCTCGAGATCCATTATAGAACTGTTGTCTAGTCTCGATTTTCGGATTTTTTTCTCGTCTGGTCTCGATTTTTCTTCTCTCGTTTTGTAATTTATGTAGAAAATGTATGCTCTGTTGGTTTCTTAATTTAATAAAGAATTGATCAATAGCCTTTCGCTGCGCAAGAACTCCTCAAGAGTAAAATGTAACAACATTTAAATATGTTTATTATTACAGTATATTGTATACTGACTTGCATATCTTCAAACATTTATTAATGCTCTTCATTTTGTTCGTATAATCACCTCATAAACTTATAGTTTCTATACTACGAATCATGTAACAATGAACATTGTTTGAGACCTAAAACTTGGACGAACTATTATAGCCCACGAAACTACAGAAAATTTACGACTCGTCTCAAATTTGAAAATCTATTCCACTAAGTCACTTCATAATCATTCACTTTCATTAATAATGTTTTACTGTACAGGCTACACGGCATAACAGTGAGTTGTAAACAGATATATTTCATTTTTCACTTACAATTGATTAAATACATGTTTTGTTTCCTTTTTTCCTACAACTTTTAAGCTAGGGATGGGCACGAGCGAGTTCGAGCGAGTTTTCTTTGAAACTCGACTCGACTCGAAACAGACATCTTTTACCTCGACTCAAGAACTCGGCTCGAAAAATTTCCTTCAACTCGACTCGAATTTTGCTCGAGTTTCGAGTCGAGTCGAGCCAAATCCTGTATGTAGTTTCAAGTACTCTCTTGAATTATTCCATCTAGACAATATAATTATTATCAATGTTACTACTTCTACTACAATTATTATTATTATTATTATTATTAGAACACCGTGTATAAACATGAAAGATAGGCAGTTTGTATCTGAATACGAAGAACTAGTTGACTGCAACCTAGGTAGTCGTGAAGTCTAGGAGGCAAGAACGTTGTTCATGAGGTTGGAATTTGAATCCCGGGGGAGCAAGTATTGGGGCTCGAGCCAAAATTTGTTAAAACTTATAGGGCGCCGGCCAAACATGTTCAAAACTACTCGGCCCGGGTTTGTCAACGGCTCGAACGGCTAGGCTCATAGCTCATTCGCTATGGAGCCGAACCGAGAAGTAGGGATGCGCACGAGTCGAGACATGTCTCGAATTTCGACTCGAATTCGAGTCGAGACAAACTTCTTTTTCGACTCGAAATTCTCAGTCGAGACACGAGTCGAGTCGAGACTACTCGTAAAAATCTTGATTCGACTCGAATGTCTCGAAAATCTTTGCTTATTTTTAAAATTATTTCGAAGTAACTAATCACACAGAAACAGGTATTTTCCTTGAAACCAATACCATACCAGCATTTATTATTATTACTTCGAAAAGGTACAGGTATTTTTAAAGTTAATAGTTAACCTTTCGCCAGCGGGCTTTAATTTTCTTCTCATTTCAGTTAATTAAAACTAATAATTATATGTCATAATATCTGATAGACTTTAAATATGCTAACAACACTTAAGTAACTATCCAGATATCTAATGTGTATAAAACTGTTGCGCTGAAGTGAACTTCGTAAATTGTCTAAGTGAGCAATTGGCAGTCTATAATAATTTATTGGATTTAGTCAAATGCTATATCTGGAGCATTGGATTAATTCTGATAAATCATTATGATTTAAATCAAGATTTAAATCATTTGATTTTTTAAACAATCAAGTGATTATTAAAATCAAATTCCGAAATAAATTAATTTGAATTGAAAATAAGTAAAATCCCTTTTCTGTTCTGTTATTTAGTCAAATGCTATATCTGGAGCATTGGATTAATTCTGATAAATCATTATGATTTAAATCAAGATTTAAATCATTTGATTTTTTAAACAATCAAGTGATTATTAAAATCAAATTCCGAAATAAATTAATTTGAATTGAAAATAAGTAAAATCCCTTTTCTGTTCTGTTATTTCAATTATGGAGGATAATAATCATAATACGATGAGACTCAAATGTATGTACGGCACAGTATGAAAATGAGTGTTATGCAGAGAATGAATAGGGAAAATCCCATTTTGAACGGGTAACAAGGCAATCCTGCTTTCTTCTGTTCGTAACATAGGGTTTGTAAATCATAAACTATTCCAACGAGGAAATCACCATTCGAATTTAAGAAGAAAATTCTTTTATGTGCATGTCTGTTTGTTCCCAGATTTTATTTTATTTTATTTTATTTATTTATTTCTTTTTTTTTTTTAGATTTTATAACTTTAGGCTAAATTTATAGATTTTATATGTATTTCGTGCCGCAAGTTAGTTCTGATTTTTTTAAATATGCCCTACCAAATATCAATAACGTTTGGGAAAAAATGCAATGTTGATAAACGTTGTTGTACTTTTTCCGTAATGCTTAAGAAACTCTGTTTGGGATTGAAATAGGTTAACGATTGGGGATTAATTGAAAATTCAACTCCGGTACTTTCACTTAAATTGTATAATTAATATTTAATACTAATTCCTAATGTTTTTTTCTTCAGTTCGCGATTTGTAGTATAAGAGGAGAAAGATTTGGTTTAAATGAAAAAAACGATTTAAATAAAAAAAAAATTAACAAAATGATTTTTTCCACCCTGCATAATTTACACGCATTTAGCATCTAGCATTTTGATTCTCACTTCTGGAGAACAGAAAAAAAAATTAAATAGTTCAACGACCGTCGGGAATTATCCTTTTTAGTTGAATCGATAGTAGGAGTAATAAAACCAGTCAGTATTTACACTGTTGTATTGTCGAATTCACAGAAATGTTCAAAAATAAGCAAAACGTGATTCTACAAAAGACTGTTTACTACCTACCCATAGTTTTATTACTGTCAACTGAAATCTGAGTATGTGGTTATCTGGAATGTTTCTGTCCCTTTTCAATTTACAACTTGAGAAGGTAGGGGGTATGAACAGTTTAGGGGACAGCCAGTTAAAGAAATGCTTCAGGGCTATGTCGGAAGCGGCATGTTTTGTATATACTTCTTAAAATGTTATCCATTCATAAAATATAAATTCGCCCTTCCCTCTTTCCAATACAGAGAACCGACTCTTTTGCTGAAGAAAGATGTTCAGAGAAAAATGAAACAATCGTTTCAAGCACGAAGTTCTTTATCGTACACAATGAACGTAATTCTTTTAGTTTCTGAATATGTTTAGCTTACAGATTGTGACAAGTTTGAACCCTCCACGAAAATGCTAAAACCAATGACAAGTGCAAATATATATGACAAATCTGTGGGTGAATCAAATAATGCAGACAAATGGGAAGATGATTGAGCTCCTTCGTGGTTAAGCGGTTAGCGTACCCGCCTTTGGTGTAGGAGACCCGGATTCGATTCCCGGCGGGAGATCATATGGTTCGGATTTCAAGTTAATAAGTAGGTCCATGTCTCATATAATCTCGCTGCTGAACAGGATGTTAAACTCAAAATCAGCTCAGCTCAGCAAATGGGAAAATAAGTTCAGTTGATTTTGAGTTTAACGTCCCGTTCAGCAGCGAGACTATATGTGACGTTAATGGAAAAACGAAGAAGTTTTGTTTGAAGATAACATTGCTTGATGCAGCGCAGTCTACCACTTGTAAAATAGTCTTGAAGTGTTGATATTTGGTATGCGTGTGTGTGTGTGTATACACTTGTTTCTGAATATTTATATACATTCGTGTGTTATAATTGTTATATTAATATCCACTGGATTAGGTGAAAATATAAAACGGATTTGATGGCAGTCAAATTCATGTCATCTTGGTAAGCCATTAAAAAAATAGTAATATTAAATTAGATTATAGTTTAGTGTCCCTTTCAGGAGCAAAGTTGTATGAGACGTGAACCTACAGCTTAACGTGGAATTTGAACCATATGAGCCCCTACCGTGAATCAAACCGCGGACTCCCACGCCGAAGAAGCGTACGCTAACCACATAGCCACGGGGAGGCTCAATATTTAGTAATATCTATTAAATTGTAAAATTGCATTTGCATAATTTTCTCTAATATAATCTTCACAATGTAAAGTCTTGCTAGGCACATTATCTTGTTTAAAATCAGAAAGTCAATCTCTTGTGGTTCACTCTTGGGTTGGACTGTGGGATTATATAAATCCGAATTAGATACTTTTATTCTATTTTGTACAGTACATCCGTTCCTTCATAATCTCCGTGTTTAATAAGCAGGGGCGTAAATAAGGGCCCCGCAGACCCCACATTGCGGGGGGCGGGCTCAAGCCATCAGGGACCCCAAATCATGAAGTGGGACGTAGAGAAGGGGCCCCACTCCACGCTGTTTGCTGGGAGGCCCCCAAGCCTTTAGTTACGCCACTGTTAATAAGAATAGTTACGAATATAAATTTAAGTCACATTCAAATGTATCAAACTCTTCGATTAACCTGGGGATGGTTAAGAAATTAAGTGCGTCTGGAGGTAGACTATTTCGCAATTCAGTGGATATATTGTGAATGTATTAAAAGTCTACTGTTGCACCCATCAAATTTAAATTTTGAAAAAAATATTCTCTGTGAATACTAAACAGGATATTTTTTAAAAAAATCAATTGTTAATTTAGGCTGCTAATAAGGCAGGTTTTGTGAGAAAGGAATTCTCCAGGAAATAATTCCTCAGTTCGTTATATAACGAACTGAGGAATTATTTCCTGGAGAATATATATAGTGCTATTTATTAATTTATTTTATTATCTTTGTGACACAGCGTCATATTACCTTTGTACATGAATACTATACTTGCAAGATTTCTCCTTGCGAGACGCCACAAAGCTAACTGAAAAAACATCCTGACCAAATGGACTCTCTCTTTGTGTGTGTATGTTTGAAGAAAGAACAGTCAATGCGTAGTTTTTCTGACCCTAATTGTTCAATTTGTCTCTGTGGTAAAACTCTTATTTCGCTAAACTTGACCAATAATATAATAAAATATAAATATAATAAAAGCAGTAAATTCTAAAGTACCCTGTAGCATCTGCCCGAAATTAAATGCGTAGATCTAGATTATTATTTCCAATTAGAAGTCATTTTCGCTTCTAGGTTACTAGTGACTGAATTATTCTTCTTTGTATCTTCGTAGTCGAGAAAATAATAATAATAATAATAATAATAATAATAATAATAATAATAATAATAATAATAAATTCATAGAAGAAATCCAATAAATACGAAAGTAATTCACAATTTCCTTCATAATGAATGCAATTGTCAAGTACTTTCGTATTTATTGGACTTCCTTTATGAATATATAATTACTCATTATAGTGCATAAAATGCCCTACAAAATTTACAAATTTGCGTAAAAATTGAAATTTGTATCGCAATTTGCTACGTAATATGTAAATTCTTTAAAAAAAACGCTTATATGTACGGCATGTAAAGGTTTAATAATATATAAAACCTTGAACAGCGTTTTCTCGAGACGAGTCGAAACAGTTTTAAATCTCGACTCGTCTCGTGCGCATCCCTACCGACAACTGAGCCGAGACAACAGCTCATCCGAATTAAGCCGGCTCGAGCCGATGGCTCATCCCAATCGAGTCGGCTTGAGCCGGTGGCTCACCAGAGCGGAACCGAACCAAGTTGATGGCTTACCCTAACCGAGCCCACTGGAGCCATTGGCTTAGTTGAACTGAGTCGAGCTGAGCCGATGGACTCATTTCAACCGAGCCCAACGAACTGAAGGCTCACCTGAGCAGAGTCAAACAGAGTCAATGGCTCATCTCAACCGAGCCGGCTTCAGCTACCTGCTTATTTGAGTCAAGTCGATGGCTCATCGCAACGAACCAGCTCAAGCCGTCCGTTAAGTTAAGCCGAGCCGATGTCTTATCCCAACGAGCCGGCTCGAGCTGTTCACTCAGTTGAACCCAGTTGAGCCGGTTAACATCACTTCCCGGAGTGGGCTTCTGCTTGGTCTTAAAACTTAGACCGTGCAGGTCTGAGCCTTGATGGTGAGAAGTACAGTATATACTTATATTGATGCTTACCATATTTGAAGCTGTCTCGTTATAAATATCTGTTGTCGTCTCGAAACGAGACGAGATACGAGCAGTGTCCCATCTCGTGAGCAGCACTAAAAATATTCCACATTACTGCTTACAAATCTCATGGCTTTGCTTCCTAGTCTAATGAGGTAATGGTTTCTAAACGAGCTAAAACGAGCTGAACCAGCGGGCCATTTATCAAACTCAACTCGACTCGAAACTCGATCTCAAAACAGCGACTCGGCTCGGAACTCGACTCGAGAAAATTACCTTTGGCTCGACTCGTGCCCATCCCTATTTTAAGCGTTTAAAATGCAAACACGCACAATATATATATATAATATTCTGAAACTTATTATCCTATATCTTTTGTAATAAACAAATTGTATTTAAAACCAATTGTAAAAACCCGAACAAGGCAATCTCACAATTATTTTATAGTCAGCAATAATTAATTTCCAGATACTCAATAATTGTCTTGATATTCTTCACGCAAATATTCTCCGTTATCCGTAAGTTAGATATAATTCATTATCGGGACATAATTCGTTATTTGACATCCGAATATTATCCGTTATCCGAATATTATATATCATCTGGACATTATCCTTTATCCGGATATTATTTTTTATCCATTATCCGAATATTATCTGTCATCCGAATATTATCCGTAATTCGGATATTATCCGTTATCCTTCATCCGGATATTATCCGTTATCCTTCATCCGGATATTATCCGTTATCCGGATATTATCCGTTATCCGGATATTATCCGCCATCCGGATATTATCCGTTATCCGGATATTATCCGTCATCCGGATATTATCCGTTATCCGGATATTATCCGCCATCCGGATATTATCCGTTATCCGTTATCCGGATATTATCCGTCATCCGGATATTATCCGTTATCCGTCATCCGGATATTATCCGTTATCCGCATATTATCCGTCATCCGGATATTATCCGTTATCCGTCATCCGGATATTATCCGTTATCCGGATATTATCCGATATCCGTCATCCGGATATTATCCGTTATCCGGATATTATCCGTTATCCGGATTATCCGTTTCCTCAAAAACGGATACCGGATAATTTCTTATCCGGATATCCGTTATCCGGATATTTTGGCCATCCCTAATACAAATATTAATTTTCACGGAATATAAAGTAGTAGTAGAAAAAAAATATCGTTAATTATTACTTAATGTATAAAACTATCGTTAGTAGTCACCAATAACATTTTAGAAATAAAGTTACGCTTACATTAAAATTATATCAAACTGATTTGTTTGTTTCATAATTTTGTTCACTGATAAATTTCTTTTGTTAATGATTCTTTTTTTTAATTTTTTCGTTTTCATCACTGCTTTTGTATTGTATCTTTACTTTGGAAACTCTAACTTTGTTGGGAGCATGTTAATTATTTATTCTTTCGTGTTATTTATTATAACACTCGTAAAAGAATATTTGGAAACGTTAAAGGTAGTAAGCTGATAAATTATTTACTTCTATGATTTGTTATTTAGCTTTAAACTAGCGTAACCCTTTTCTTCTAACCTATTTCTTTTTGTATTTCTTTCTTTCATTATTTCGTTTAAATTTCTTCCTTTTTTATGTTTTCCTTACTATGTTATGCTATTTCCTTTTTTGTTCTATTATTTATGTTTGCTACTGAATCTTTTCCTTCCTTAAAATATTTCTTTTGTCTTATTATGTTCAATTTCTCTGTTGTAAACTAAGCTAACCTAACCTTTCTTTTATTGTATTTATTATTTTGTTTTCCATTTGATATTTTCTTACTATGATATTTTCTTGCTTTTTTCTATTATTTGTGTTTGCTACTAAATCTTTTTTCCTTTGTCTTATTTCTGTGTTAAATTTCTATTCTAAAGTAACGATACTAACCTAACCTTTATTTATTTATTTATTTATTATGTTGAATTTTTCTGATCTAAAACTAACGAGACTAAGCTAACCTTTTTTGTATTTTGCTTGCTATGCGATTTTAATTTATATGCTTATTGTAGAAGCTTTATGAACAACAGGGTTGGGAGAATATTAGGAAACTTGTTCTTAAAAGTTGTGAACTGTTACATAATTTGTTCTAATCTTCCCTCCTTTTATATTTTTCTAGTATATTATTTTTCTTTGATAAGTTTTTCTTCTGTATGTTGTATTTGAATCATTAATGTTTTTCTTGTTATTTAATTTCTTGGTTTATGTTGTTATACTTTTGTTGTTATGTGTTCGAAAATTTATTTCGGGAAATTAGTGTGTGATTATCGTTTTTCTACAAGATTACAAACTAAATCATCTGAGTACAAGACTTAAACTAAATGCATTTGGGTACGAGATTACATATTGAAAAGTATAAATCGAACGCAGCAAGCTGCGCCGCGCACTATACAAGTAATAGTGCTAAACTGAAGACGTTCCTTGTTGTACACTACTTGTTGATATTGCAAACTTACATTAGTTAATTAAAAGTTACGAAAATTCACATTTATAGTTATTGGGAAGTATTGTAGCATTTACCGATAAACTTTAATTCCATTGTCGGTGTGCTGAAAAATTTACGAAGCTTTGTTATTTTCAATAAGTTTATTTTCGGGAAACTTCGGCAATTTTTGTAAAACTTCGGGAAGGTTCGTTAATTTTCGGAACCATTCGTGTAGTATTTACAATATTTTCGTGTATATAAGACAGGTAAAATTGAGCGGACAGTTAGTAGTGAAGAATCATTGAAAACGTGAAGACGTTTCTGGTTTACACTGCGTGGTGCAATTAGCCTGAAGAAAATTTTATTACGGCAAATTGTAAATTGCTGCTAGCGGAAACTAGTGAAGGATTTACCGATAAACTTAGAAGTATATCTTCGGTAAACTGAAAAAAGTTACGGGAAGTTATATTATTATAGTTAACGGTAAATATTAGTGCAATTAGCGATAACCTTTTAAGTGTATTTTCGGTAAAGTAAGAACTAAATCTTTTGTGAACTGAAACAAGTTACGGAAAGTTTTATTATAGTTACCAACAAGTACTGGTGAAATTGTTAATAAAGCTAAAACTGAATTTTCGGTAAATCTTGTGAATTAAACGAAGTTGTATTACAGTGAAATAGTAAAGTATTATGCGCATGTTTGGTAAACTAACACGTAACATTGTGATTTATAGTTATCGTCAGCTGTGAAAGGATCCTTAAAACTGAATCTTTGCTGAATTTGTGGTTTACAATTATCGTTGTGCGGTCAGTAAAAAATACTGTGAATTTAACTTGAACATATATTAATAAAATATACACCAATATAATATTTGATTACAGATGGCTTGTACAAGTGCAAACGACCTAAGTGAACTATTAATCATGGCAGAACGCTTCGGATATGAGGCAGCCGAAGTTGTTTATTACACGTGGAAGATGATAGTACAAAAATTTCATAGCAACGGGGTGCGTGTACGTAGTCCTGAATATGAGCGTTTTTAGCAGGCGCTATTTAGGCATTATGGAGCTGTTCAGGAAATTATTTTGGCAACCTGTGAATCCGCTGCTGATATTTCTGATTTATATCAGTGCGGATATTTTCGTGAGGATAGTATAAAAAATCAAGCTTGTGAAAAGTTCAACCAGCTGCTATTAGCAGGTAAAACTGATGGTTTACTTGGTGATGCCGCTGCTGAGCTATTAGGTAATCCTGTAAACTTACAGGGCCAAGCACTGCAAGATCTGGGGAACCTATGAACTTAACTGGATTTGGTTCTGTGAAATTTGAGGAAGTACCTAAGACAATGGATGGTATGGGTGCACAAC
Source organism: Thermobia domestica (assembly GCF_964235325.1). NCBI lineage: Eukaryota > Metazoa > Arthropoda > Insecta > Zygentoma > Lepismatidae > Thermobia > Thermobia domestica. Next base: position 182,434,391 of record NC_137458.1, on the reverse strand, counting down.
AATTTGAAGTAGTAAAGAGTACATCCCGCACATATGCTTACTTTGGGCTAAAGGGGACAGAACTAACCATTAAGTGTATGGGTTCAAATGGAATCGAAAATCCAGAAAAATATATACGTGATCTGTTTGATTTTGTAATGACCCATACATTAAAGGATGTTGACAACAACACCTTTGTAGGAATAACTATCGAGAGCACTGCCTCGAAGTTAAACAAACCAATTTATCTGTCATGGCGCAGAAAATCGGAATTGAACCCTGAGGTCCTCTTTTCCGTAGTGGAAAATATCCTCAACAGTAATGAGGAGTTCCTAATCGGAAGTAACGTCACATTTAAGGTGCATACTGTGTATCTCCGAAAGGGAAGAGGTAAAAGACGTGAACGAACCATTAAGAAATATCTTCCATTGGGTAACTTCTTGGAAGATAAGTTACTTCCTATGGGAAAGGATGTGTACTGCCTCCCAAAGAGTGTAATTCTTGGGATGGCAAGGGCCGAACAACGATATGTTCAAGTGTATGATTTGAAGAACAATCCGAAACGATTGTTGAAACAGGCAAGGAAACTAGCTATAAAACTAGGAATAAACGCTGCAGATCAAAATGGATGTACTTTGAACGACGTGAAAAAAATACAGAACCACCTCGCACCTAAGTACCAGATCGTTGTATACGAAAGAAATCAAATGACACGAGAATTTTATGATATATCCGGGGATTAAGGGTGGTAAGCAAATATATTTGCTATACGAAGATAATCACTACCAACTGATAACTAGTGTCCGTAAACTTCTGGGAACCGACGGGTTTTGTAATCATTGCTTGCAGGGGTACAATGAGTCTGGTATTTTTCATAAGTCTGAGTTTAAGTGCACATATTGTGAAAAGTACCACGAATTATCGTCCTCTGATATGCAACGAAAATGCGATGATTGCCATAGATTGTTTCCGACAAATGAGTGCTTTGACAATCACAAAGATGTCACCGGACGAGGCAAGAGTGTATGTGATGTGGTTAGGGTGTGTGATGAATGTGGTGTTATGTTTGATTTGAGACGCCGTCGTAATTCTATGCATAAATGCGGGGAACGTTTGTGTAAATCATGCTATAAGCATGTTGAACGTGACCACGTATGTTATGTGCAAAAACATCAACTTACCCGGGTAGAAAAGTATTTGTACATAATTTTTGATGTAGAGACTATGCTTCTAGATACGAATACTGAGAATGAACAGGAGCATGTAGTAAATCTTGTTTGCGCACAAATGATTTGCTACAAGTGTAAGGGAAGCAGTTTAAACATACCATGTTTTGAATGTGGAGATGAAAATGGAAAACGCGAGTTTTCTTTTAAGAACATCAATGAGTTTATTAGCTTTGTGTTAATATCTCGTCCGAAGTTCGAACGTACAGTTGTATTGAGCCATAACGGATCACGCTATGATATTCATTTCTGTCTTAAAAATCTCATTGAAACCCAACATCTTACACCATCAATGACAATGACGGGGCACAAAATTACCGAGTTGCGGGTCGGTAATCATTTAATTTTCCGTGATTCATTTCTTTACATGGGAGTTAAATTATCAAAACTCCCGAAATCATTAGGTCTTTCTGCAAATTTACGAAAGGGAAATTTCCCATACTTGTTCAATACACCAAGCAATCAAAATTATGTAGGCAAAATTCCGGACAATAAGTATTTTGATCCTGAAAGTCGTGCTCCGGAAGAACAACAACAATTAATCGCCTGGCACCAAGAACGTGCTGCAAGTGGCGAGCAGTATGACCTGCAAAAAGAGATGTTGGAGTATTGCCGCAATGATGTGAGAATTTTAGCAGAAGCGGTTATCAAGTTTTCGGATATGGTAGAGGAGAAAACTGGCGGAATCCAGTGTTTCATTTCATCCGGAACCATAGCCAGTCTTGCTATGCTTACATACTGCACTTTGTATTTACCCAAAGAGTCAATTGCAATTATTCCACCTCTTGGATTTGACTACCGCGATCGGCAAAGTGTAAAAGCTTTGCAATGGTTGCGGTATATGAGCGAAACAAGAGGTACTGAAATTCAACATTCAGGAAATGGAGGCGAAAGACGATTTGGAAAATACAAGGTGGATGGGTATGAGCCATCTAGTAATACTGTTTATGAATTCCATGGGTGTTTTTTCCATGGGTGTTTGACCTGTTATCCTGATATGTGCCATGAACAGCTTGACGCGTCGTCACCCCATCGTACAACCATGCAGCAAAGGTACGAAGCGACCGTTATTAAATCCCAATATTTAAAAGAACATAATCTCAATGTTGTTGAGAAATGGGAATTTCAGTGGGATGACCAGGTGAAGTCCGACAAGTCCATTCAAGAGTTTATTAAAACTCGGTGTATTGATCTTGTCGATCATTTGGTTCCCAAGCACGGATTTAATGGCGGCCGAACTGAATGCTTTAATGCCTTGTATAAGTGTACTGATGAGGAGTATATTCAGTATCTAGATGTCACTAGCCTCTACCCCTGGGTAATGGCTCGTAAACCGTTGCCAGTGGGTGCGCCAAAAATTCATAGGGGTCCGGACTTTCCAAAAATGGAAAGTATTCATGGTATGGTTAAATGTACCGTTTTGCCTCCAAGTGAATTATTCTTTCCGATCCTGCCATATGTTGCACATGGCCGATTACTTTTTGGCTTATGTCGCACATGTATGGAAGAAGAAAGTGTTACCGAATGTTTGCATGGTGAAAATGATCGTGCTATTACTGGCACATTCTGCACTCCAGAATTGCATAGAGCACTTCAAAACGGATATAAGATACTCAAAATAAAGGAAGTTTGGGAATTTAACCTGGTTGGTGGCGAGGAAGAAAAATCGAATAGTCTGTTTAAAGACTATGTGAATTCTTTCCTTCAAATGAAGCAGGAGGCTTCAGGTTTTCCTGCATCATGTCAAAGCGAAGGAGACAAACAAAAATACATGGAAGAGTATCATGCCCATGAAGGCATACAATTAAAGTACAATAATATTAGAACGAACCCGGGTCTGAGGTATATTGCTAAAATATTCCTCAATTCACTTTATGGAAAATGGGGACAGAGAACCGATCTTCCACAATCAAAAGTCGTTGACACTCCGGAAAGACTTTTGACGTACCTGCTCTCACCGCAATACGAGGTACAAACAGTAACACCCATTGGTCAACGCCATCTCCTAATCACTTACAAAGACATTGAAAGCGAAAATAAACCATGGAAGTTTTCAAATGCCGTGCTTGCTTCGTTCATCACGTCATGGGCAAGACTTCGTCTTTATGACCTATTGACTGCGGCAGGACCAGACCATGTTCTTTATTGTGACACAGACAGCAATATGTTTGTGCAGCGACGAAATACAGAATCCAATCTTACAACCGGATCCTACCTGGGAGAACTAACTAATGAAGTACCAAAAGGGTGGGAAATCGATATGTTTATTGGATTAGGGCTAAAAATTATGCGTATAGAATGAAAGAAATTGGGTCGGGAAAATTTGATTATGTATATAAAATTAGGGGAATCACTTTAGACAGTAGAACGCGAAAGGAAATTAATTTTGAGCATTTTTACAAATTAATTCAAAACAAAATTCAGAAAAAAGAGTTAAAGTTTCCAGGGAGGATTGTACGTAAGGCTGGGTTTTCTATTGTCTCTAAAACACAAGTAAAAACACATCGTAAGGTTAATAATAAACGACAAAGACTAAACCCTGACAGAGAAACAGATTATCGTAGTATTCCATACGGTTATCGAAGACAAAGCCTTGTTCTATCATAAGTGCATGAATGAAAACAAGAGTGAGTGTGTTGTAAATATGTAAATAGTATTGTAAATATTGTATATATATTAATTGTATGAATGAAAGGAGATGACTATGGCAATTCCGCAAAACATTGCTATACTGCCTCGGATATTGCATATAACTATTCACATCATTGATTTGTTTCTTGCATTCACAAGTACTGGATATTATATTATCCTCATACCTCATACTGCATTGTGTTTAATACCATCGTACACGCATCATCATGCAATGTAAATATGTAAATATTTTATATATGTAAATATTCCAAGTGTAGTAAATATGGAAATATTGTAAATATTCTTTTTAATATTGTAAATATGTAAATATGTAAATATACGAATAAAAAAGCAACAATTATTGGAAAATGTAAATATATAAATAAAAACAACGATTATTCAAAAATATAAAATTATAACTATCACAATTGTAAATATATAACTATATGAATGAAAACGACAATTATTCATTTTTCTATTTAAATATTTATTTAAACCAAAAACAAACCAATAAAAAATAAATTTCGATATTATGTTTTATTCCTATACCTATATACATCCAATATCAATAAGTATGTGTATTCTATATAAGATAAAGGAAGGATACATATACTGCGTCATATCAAATATCATACAATTAAATTTATTTACATGCTTTAATAATGCTTTATGTGACGCTCTTACTTTTTTAAAAATGTGTGTTATGCCTATGTATATTCATTAAACACTAAACAAGTATGTGTATTCAATATAAGATAAAGAAAAAATGCATATATTTATTTATGGACAATAATAATTCTTAATACGGTATGCTTATATATTTCCCTACAATAACTATTCCGAAATCGTAAGTCCACTTCGTGGACGGTCGGTGTGGTTCGTGTGTCATCGGCGTGCTTCGCCAAACAACCACAGCGGTAAGTAAATATATTTTATTTATTTATTCAATAATTTTAATTGGTACAATAACTTAAATTCATAATTACAAATTAGTTTCATTCTGCGGTACATTATGTATATGTAAATCATAAAAAAAAACGTAATTAGGGATTCATCTCATTGTGCGAAACATTATGTCGTACGTAAATAACAATTACATATGTAAGTCATATAAAAACTAATTCATATTATCATTAACACCCCATACTCTTTTATCAGTTCAATTACATATATCGTACTCGTTCATGACTCCAATTGCAAAATACTCATTGCGCTATTAGCGTAATTAGACTCTCATTGAAAATACTCATTACTTCAATTACCAAAAAACTTCGATTTTTACGGGTTACCTACTGCGCTCGATAGTGCATCAGGTAGAAACAGTAATAGAATCGTAGCCATAATTTACATGTGTTTATTAACATTTCTTCGGGAAACTCATCCTATAACTCGGGTGACCAGTTTCGAATTAAGATCTACTTGATTTATTACAAGGACAGAGCGCATATTAACCATATATATGAGTATCAAAGTGCGTTCGATAATGCAACAGGTACAAATGGTCATAGAATGGTAGCCATAATTTACATATATTTATTAAGATTTCTTCGTGATTCTCATTCTATATCTCCGGTGACCACCCCCTCTAATTAAAAAGTAATCGGCGTATTTCAAGGAGAGAGCCCATATCTACCATATATACAAAGTGGTTCAGTAATGTTGGACAGCCCTGAATAAATCGGAAACCAGAAGAGATATTGGCAAGTGTTTGGTGGATCCAGATACTTGTGGAAGGGGGACGTGCTTTGAGGTACCACACAATGTTACCAGGTCAACAGTGTTGCCAGCTCAGTACAAAGTTGTATTTTTTTAAATGGAACATATAGAAGTTTATGCCATCAAAAGAATTAGTACAGAATGTGAATACCAACAAGGGAAACCACACCTGTCAGTGTTGCCAAATAAGGAAGTTATGAAGCTTCAAAGATCAAGAAATTAAAGTGTCCGTAGAGCAAAACTAGCAAAAAGGCAAGAAAAATAATACTACGGAATGAAAACAAGTAACCGAAAGAGTAAACCAAAGAACGCACAGCATCCAGTGAGTAACAGGGTTGCCACAGCAAAGGGGGGAAAAATTGAAAATTTTGCAGTTGCTATAGGAGGAAAAGTCCCCATATGACATAATGCTGGAAACACCATAGAAAGTCTATGTAAGATTCAGGAATCCTAATAGCGTTTGTTCGAAAGCAATATCTCTAACCGTTTCCGAGATACACCAAAGGTGTGCTGGGTTTGCAACACTGCATAATAATTCCCTCGCCCTCCAAACTACAGGAACGAGTAATGAAAATGATACGCCCAACAAAATGTAAGAACTACACGGGTCTAATCGTCAAATCAATTATGCAGTGTTGCAAACCCCGCACACCTTTGGTGTATCTCGAAAACAGTTAGAGATATCGCTTTCGAACAAACGCGATTAGGATTCCTGACTCTTACATAGACTCTCTATGGTGTTTCCAGCATTATGTCATATGGGCACTTTTCCTCCTATAGCAACTGCAAAATTTTCAATTCTTTCCCCCTTTGCTTTGGCAACCCTGTTACTCACTGGATGCTGTGCGTTCTTTGGTTTACTCTTTCTGTTACTCCTTTTCATTCCGTAGTATTATTTTTCTTGCCTTTTTGCTAGTTTTGCCCTACGGACACTTTAATTTCTTGTTCTTTGAAGCTTTATAACTTCCTTATTTGGCAACACTGACAGATACGCTTTCGCTTGTTGGTATTCACATTTTGTACTAATTCTTTTGATGGCATAAACTTCTATATGTTCCATTTAAAAAAATACAACTTTGTACTGAGCTGGCAACACTGTTGACCTGGTAACATTGTGTGGTACCTCAAAAGACGTCCCCCTTCCACAAGTATCTGGGTCCACCACACTCTTGCTAATATCTCTTCTGGTTTCAGATTTATTCAGGGCTGTCCAACATTACTGAACCACCCTGTATATGTATAAAAGTGCACTCGATAGTGCATCAAGTAGAAAGAGTCATAGAATCGTAACCATAATTTACATATATTTGTTAACATTTCTTCGTGAATCTCATTCTATAGCTCCGGTGACCCCCCGTCGAATTAATAACTAATAGACTTATTTCAAAGACAGAGCGCATATCTAGCAATGATTTGAGTATCAAAGTGCACTGGATAGTGCATCAGGTAGAAAGAGTCATAGAATCGTAGCCATAATTTACACCAAGTTATTAACATTTTTTCGTGAATCTCATTCTATAGCTCCGGCGACCCCTCTTCGAATTAAGAACTAATGGATTTACTTCAAGGACAGAGCGCATATCTACCATATATATGAATATCAAAGTGCGCTCGATAGTGCTTCAGGTAGAAAGAGTGATAGAATCGTAGTCATAATCTATATATAGTTATTAACATCTCTTCTTAAATCTCATTCTATATCTCCGGAGACCCCCCTTCAAATTAATAACTAATAGACTTATTTCAAGGACAGAATCCATTACTACCATATATTTGGCTATGAAAGTGCGCTCGATAGAGCATAAGGTAGAAAGAGTCATAGAATCGTTTCCATAATTTACATATTTTTATTATTATTTCTTCGAAAATCTCATTCCATATCTCCGGTGCCCCCCCCCCTTTGAATTCAAAAGTAAACGGCGTATTTTAAGGATAGAGCGCAATTAAACCAAATATATGAGTATCAAAGTGCGCTCGATAGTGCATCAGGTAGAAAGGGTCATTGTATCGTTGCCATAATTTACATATAGTTATTAACATTTCTTCGTCAATCTCATTCTATATCTCCGGTGACATCCCTTTGATTGGAGAACTAATGAACTTGTATCAAGGACAGAGCGCATATATACCATATATATGAGTATCAAAGTGCACTCGATAGTGCATCAGGTAGAAACAATGATAGAGTCGTAGCCATAATTTACATGTGTTTATTAAGATTTCTTGGTGAAACTCATCCTATAACTCAAGTGACCAGTTTCGAATTAAGATCTACTTGATTTGTTACAAGGACAGAGCGCATATCAACCATATATATGAGTATCGAAGTGCGCTCGATAATGCAACAGGTACAAATGGTCGTAGAATCGTAGCCATAATTTACATATATTTATTAAGATTTCTTCGTGAATCTTATTCTATATCTCCGGTGACCACCCTCTCTAATTAAAAAGTAAACGGCGTATTTCAAGGACAGAGCCCGTATCTACCATATATATATATATATGTATAAAAGTGCACTCTATAGTGCATCAAGTAGAAAGAGTCATAGAATCGTAACCATAATTTACATATATTTGTTAACATTTCTTCGTGAATCTCATTCTATAGCTCCTGTGACCCCCCTTCGAATTAAGAACAAATAGACTTATTTCAAGGACAGAGCACATATCTACCATATATATATATGTATCAAAGTGTGCTCGATAACGCATCAGATAGAAGGAGTCATAGAACCCTTGCCATAATCTATATATTTTTATTAACGTTTCTTCGTAAATCTCATTCCATATCTCCGGTGACCCCCATTTGAATTCAAATGTAAACGGTGTATTTCAAGGACAGAACGCATATCTACTATATATATGAGTATCAAAGTGCGCTCGATAGTGCATCAGGTGGAAATGGTCATAGAATCGTAGCCACAATTTACATATATTTATTAAGATTTCTTCGTGATTCTCATTCTATATCTCCGGTGACCACACCCTCTAATTAAAAAGTGAATTGCGTATTTCAAGGACAGAGCCCATATCTACCATATATATATGTATAAAAGTGCACTCGATAGTGCATCAGGTAGAAATGGTCATAGAATAGTAGACATAATTTACATATATTTATTAACATTTCTTCGTGAATCTCATTCTATACCTCCGATGACACCCTTTAAATTAAGAAGTAAACGGCGTATTTCAAAGACAAATCCTATATCTGCCATATATATGAGTATCAAAGTGCGCTCGATAGTGCTTCAGGTAGAAAGAGTGATAGAATCGTAGCCATAATATATATATTGTTATTAACATTTCTTCGTAAATCTCATTATATAGCTCCGGTTAACCCCCGTTCGAATTAATAACTAGTAGTCTTATTTCAAGTACAGAATCCATATCTACCATATATATGACTATGAAAGTGCGCTCGATAGTGCATATGGTAGAAAGAGTCATAAAATCGTTGCCATAATTTACATATATTTATTAACATTTCTTCGTAAATCTCATTCCGTATCTCCGGTGCCCCCCTTTTGAATTCAAAAGTAAACGGCGTATTTTAAGGATAGAGCGCATATCAACCAAATATATGAGTATCAAAGTGCGCTCGATAGTGCATCAGGTAGAAAGAGTCATTGTATCGTTGCCATATTTACATATAGTTATTAACATTTCTTCGTCAATCTCTTTCTATATTTCCGATGACCTCCGTTTAATTTTAGAACTGATGGACTTGTTTCAAGGACTGAGCGCATATATACCATATATATGAGTATCAAAGTGCGCTCGATAGTGCATGAGGTAGAAACAGTGATAGAATCGTAGCCATAATTTACATGTGTTTATTAACATTTCTTGGTGAAACTCACTCTATAACTCCGGTGACCAGTTTCGAATTAAGATCTAATGGATTTATTACAAGGACGTAGCGCATATCAACCATATATATGAGTATGAAAGTGCGCTCGATAATGGAACAGGTACAAATTATCGTAGAATCGTAGCCATAATTTGCATATATTTATTAAGATATCTTTGTGATTCTCATTGCATATCTCCGATGACCCTTCCTTTAATGAAAAAGCAAACCGCGTATTTCAAGGACGGAGCCCATATCTACCATATATATATGTATAAAAGTCCGCTCGATAGTGCATCAGGTAGAAAGAGTCATAGAATCGTTGCCATTATTTACATATATTTATTAACATTTGTTCGTAAATTTCATTCCATATCTCCGGTGATCCCCATTTGAATTCAAAAGTAAACTTTGTATTTCAAGGACAGGGCGCATATCTACCATATATATGAGTATCAAAGTGCACTCGATAGTGCTTCAGGTAGAAAGAGTGATAGAATCGTAGCCATAATCTATATATAGTTATTAACATCTCTTCTTAAATCTCATTCTATATCTCCGGAGACTCCCCTTCAAATTAATAATTAATAGGCTTATTTCAAGGACAGAATCCATATCTACCATATATTTGGCTATGAAAGTGCGCTCGATAGTGCATAAGGTAGAAAGAGTCATAGAATCGTTGCCATAATTTATATATTTTTGTTATTATTTCTTCGTAAATCTCATTCCATATCTCCGGTGACCCCCCTTTGAATTCAAAAGTAAACGGCGTATTTTAAGGATAGAGCGCAATTAAACCAAATATATGAGTACCAAAATGCGCTCGATAGTGCATCAGGTAGAAAGGGTCATTGTATCGTTGCCATAATTTACATATAGTTTTTAACATTTCTTCGTCAATGTCATTCTATATCTCCGGTGACCTCCCTTTGATTTAAGAACTAATAGACTTGTTTCAAGGACAGAGCGCGTATATACCATATATAAGAGTATCAAAGTGCACTCGATAGTGCATCAGGTAGAAACAGTGATAGAATCGTTGCCATAATTTACATGTGTTTATTAAGATTTCTTGGTGAAACTCATCGTATAACTCAAGTGACCAGTTTCGAATTAAGATCTACTTGATTTATTACAAGGACAGAGCGCATATCAACCATATATATGAGTATCAAAGTGCGCTCGATAATTCAACAGGTACAAATGGTCATTGAATCGTAGCCATAATTTACATATATTTATTAAGATTTCTTCGTGAATCTTATTCTATATATCCGGTGACCACCCTCTCTAATTAAAAAGTAAACGGCGTATTTCAAGGACAGAGACAATATCTACCTTATATATATGTATAAAAGTGCACTCGATAGTGCATAAAGTAGAATGGGTCATAGAATCGTAACTATAATTTACATATATTTGTTAACATTTCTTCGTAAATCTCATAGCTCCGGTGACCCCCCTTCGAATTAAGAACTAATAAACTTATTTCAAGGACAGAGCACATGTCTGCCATATATACAGGGTGACTGCGTGACTATGTTACAAAATTTAAGGGATGATTCCTGACACGGAAACAAGAAAAAAAGTTCAAATAAACTTTTTTCCAACGTACATAATTTCGGAGCTACAAGGTGCCGAAAGCGTGGGAAAATGACATTCAAAGCTCTATAGCTCGACTATGGTGACTGATAGGTCTAATGCGGCATGGTCACGTCAAAGACACCGAAGCTGCTGTATTCAAAAATGCTTAGGTCGGGATCGTGCAATTCGTGCACAAGGGATTCCCCAAAGGAGCGTAGGGATTCCCGGATAATCTCTCAAGAAAGATGGGTCGAAAAGGATACGGATGAATAGCTGTCCCTACTGCTAGCAATAATGCGTCTGTACTAAGTCGATATTTCGCATAAGCACAAAATGGCGAACAGTTTTATAAGTGGCATGTGTGGTTGCATAACGCGCACTAAATAAGAGTGGGAAATATGAAAGGAAAATGTGAATAAATTTGTGCAAATGGTAAATACATGATAGTACACTGTCCTGTTTATTGTACGTATAGACGCGTTTAATAATGGGAATAATGATGAAATGTACTAAAATGTTGTACAAACATCACACTAGGATTGTTTTCTTCAATGTAGTTTCGTCATTAAAAGCAAGTAAAACTAAGGGGAAAAACCTGGTGATATGGGTGTTTTCTTTCAGGCAGAAATCTTATATTATTTGATGATACGAGCCGAGAATACTTTTTACGCCATCCCATGTTAATTTGACCACTGCCAGAGAACAACAGTAAAATATCCGTTTCTTATCATTAGTCGTAATGTGCGTTACCCCAACATTGAAAAAAAAAGGAAAAACAATTTATCAGGACGTTTGTTTTAGTCGCTGCTTCCGATTTTTGCAGGACTGATTCCGAGATTTTGTCTAAAATACTTTACATGTCGTCATATTGTTATCGTTTAGAAGATATTTTAGAAGATATTTCGTAGCGTTTGCTTAGTGCAGTTTGTGCTTTGGTTGTTCGAATGTGAGATCAAATGGAGTATTCGATAGCAGAACTTGCGACATGACATTTGTATAGGTCAAGCAAATGGCAACAGTCGAGAAGCTAATAGGTTATATCGACTGAAGTATAAACAAAGAAGACATCCAGCCCATACTATGTTTGCCAGACTTTTTCAACGCTTATGAGACACGAGAAATTTACAACCTCAGTACTACGACCAAGGAAGACGAAGAACCACAAGGATTCCGGACTTTGAAGAACAAGTGCTTGATCGTTTCGCCCAAGACCCAACAGTAAGAACCCGGAAAGTAGCACGTGAAAGCGGAGTAGCACACGATACTGTTTAGAAAGTAGTACACGAGCAACAGTTACACCATTATCACCCGCAGAGGGTTCAGGCCTTACGTCCAACTGACTTTCAACCTCGCGTTCGTTTTTGTGAGTGATTTCTCCAACGCTCTGTAATTGATCCGCAGTTTGCTTCCTGCGTTCTTTTCACCGACGAAGCTTGTTTTACGAAAGACGGGATATTTAATAGTCACAATAGTCATGTATGGGCAGACGAAAATCCTTATGCAATTGTGGAAAGGGGCCACCAATACCGATTCGCCATAAATATGTGGGCGGGTATTATCAGTGATCAGATAATAGGTCCATATTTACTACCACCACGATTAACTGCACCAGTGTATATGAAATTCCTGTGAGACATACTTCCATAGTTATTAGAGTATGTCCCTCTCGGTGTTCGTCAACGGATGTGGTTTCAACATGATGGTGTCCCAGCCCACTTTTCAGCTAGTGCTCGAGAGTATATGAATCAAACGTTCCGTGACAGATGGATTGGAAGAGGCGGTACTGGTAATTGGCATGCACGTTCCCCAGATTTGTTCCACTTGATTTTTTCTTGTGGGGTCATGTCAAAACACTTGTCTATGAAACGCCTATAGACAACGCAGAAGAACTATTAGCACGAATACTCCTTGCCTGTGATACTATAAGAACACATCCTGGGTTGTTACAGCGGATGCGTCAGAACATACTGCGACGCTGTAACGCTTCTGTTGAAGTAGAGGGACGCCATGTCCATCACCTATTGTAGGATAATTGGGAGATTTCTCTCGTTTACAGGTAATTGATGATGTTCTTGGCTGCATTCAATCCTGCTATAAAATGTTCATTGAAGACATTATTCCCATTCTTGTGACTTTTGTTTTTAGAAAACAACCTCTTTTGCATTATGGTTGTTTCGCTTAGGTTTGTTTATTTGTTTTCAATGACAACAATACATAGAAGAAAGACTTTAATCGTGTGATCCTTTTACAAGCTTTTAGTACGTTTCATGACTATTACCTTTTATTAATAGCGTCTGTTCAATGATACGAAAGCGTAATATCATGTATTTACCATTTGTACCAAATTATTCACATTTTCCTTTCATGTTTTCCCACTCTTATTTACTGCGCGTTATGCAACCACACATTGCAGGTATAAAACTGTTTGCCATTTTGTGCTTGTGCGAGATATCGACTTAGTACAGATGCATTATTGCTAGCAGTTGGGACAGCTATTCATCCGTATCCTTTTCGACCCATTTTTCTTGAGAGATTATCCGGGAATCCCTACGTTGCTTTGGGGAATCCCTTGTGCACGAATTGCACGATCTCGACCTAAGCATTTCTGAATACAGCAGCTTCGGTGTCTTTGACGTGACCATGCCGCATTAGCTCTATCATTCACCATAGTCGAGCTATAGAGCTTTTAATGCCATTTTCCCACGCTTTCGGCACCTTGTAGCTCCGAAATTATGTACGTTGGAAAAAAGTTTATTTGAACTCTTTTTCTTGTTTCCGTGTCAGGAATCATCCCTTAAATTTTGTAACATAGCCACGCGGTCACCCTGTATATGTATCAAAGAGTGCTCGGTAACGCATCAGATAGAAAGAGTCATAGAACCCTTGCCATAATCTATATATATTTATTAATGTTTCTTCGTGAATCTCATTCGATATCTCCGGTGACCCCCCTTCGAATTAATAACTAATAGACCTTTTTCAAAGACAGAGCGCATATCTAGCAATGATTTGAGTGTCAAAGTGCGCTGGATAGTGCATTAAGTAGAAAGAGTCATAGAATCATAGCCATAATTTACACCAAGTTATTAACATTTGTTCGTGAATCTCATTCTATAACTCCGGTGACCCCCTTTGAATTAAAAAGTAAGCGGCGTATTTCAAAGAAAAATCATATATCTACCATATATATGAGTATCAAAGTGCGCTCGATAGTGCATCAGGTGCAAATGGTCATAGAATCGTAGCCATAATTTACATATATTTATTAAGATTTCTTCGTGATTCACATTCTATATCTCCGGTGACCACCCCCTCTAATTAAGAAGTAAACGGCGTATTTCAAGGACAGAGCCGATATCAACCATATATATGTGTATAAAAGTGCACTCGTTAGTGCTTCAGGTAGAAACAGTGATAGAATCGTAGCCATAACCTATATATATTTATTAACATTTCTTCGTAAATCTCATTCTATATCTCCGGTGACCCCCCTTCAAATTAATAACTAATAGACTTATTTCAAGGACAGAATCCATATCTACCACATATATCACTATGAAAGTGCGCTCGATAGTGCATAATGTAGAAAGAGTCATAGAATCGTTTCCATAATTTACATATTTTTATTATTATTTCTTCGTAAATCTCATTCCATATCTCCGGTGACCCCCCTTTGAATTCAAAAGTAAACGGCGTATTTTAAGGATAGTGCATCAGGTACAAAGGGTCATTGTATCGTTGGCATAATTTACATATAGTTATTAACATTTCTTCGTCAATCTCATTCTACATCTCCGGTGACCTCCCTTTGATTTAAGAACTAGTGGACTTGTTTCAAGGACAGAGCGCATATATACCATATATATGAGTATCAAAGTGCGCTCGATAGTGCATCAGGTAGAAACAGTGATAGAATCGTAGCCATAATTTACATGTGTTTATTAACATTTCTTTGTGAAACTTATCCTATAACTCGGGTTACCAGTTTCGAATTAAGATCTAATAAACTTATTTCAAGGACAGAGCACATATCTACCATATATATATGTAACAAAGTGTGCTCGATAACGCATCAGATAGAAAGAGTCATAGAACCTTTGCCATAATCTATATATATTTATTAACGTTTCTTCGTGAGTCTCATTCTATATCTCCGGTGACCCCCCTTCGAAGTAATAACTAATAGACTTATTTAAAGGACAGAGCGCATATCTAGCAATGATTTGAGTATCAAAGTGCGCTGGATAGTGCATCAGGTAGAAAGAGTCATAGAATCGTAGCCATAATTTACACAATGTTGTTAACATTTGTTCGTGAATCTCATTCTATAGCTCCGGTGACCCCGCTTCGAATTAAGAACTAATGGATTTACTTCAAGGACAGAGCGCATATCTACCATATATATGAATATCAAAGTGCGCTCGATAGTGCATCAGGTAGAAATGGTCATAGAATGGTAGACATAATTTACATATAATTATTAACATTTCTTCGTGAATCTCATTCTATACCTCCGGTGACCCCCTTTGAATTAAAAAGTAAACGGCGTATTTCAAAGACAAATCATATATCTACCATATATATGAGTATCAAGGAGCGCTCGATAGTGCATCAGGTAGAAAGGGTCATTGTATCGTTGCCATAATTTACATATAGTTATTAACATTTTTTCGTCAATCTCATTCTATATCTCCGGTGACCTCGCTTTGATTTAAGAACTAATATACTTTCAAGGACAGAGCGCATATATACCATATATATGAGTATCAAAGTGCGCTCGATAGTGCATCAGGTAGAAACAGTGATAGAATCGTAGCCATAATTTACATGTGTTTATTAACATTTCTTGTTGAAACTCATCGTATAACTCGGGTGACCAGTTTCGAATTAAGATCTAATGGATTTATTACAAGGACAGAGCGCATATCAACCATATATATGAGTATCAAAGTGCGCTCGATAATGCAACAGGTACAAATGGTCATAGAATCGTAGGCATAATTTACATATATTTATTAAGATTTCTTCGTGATTCTCGTTCTATATGTCCGGTGACCCTTCCTCTAATGAAAAAGTAAACGGCGTATTTCAAGGACAGAGCCCATATCTATTATATATATATGTATAAAAGTGTGCTCGAAAGTGCATCAGCTAGAAAGAGCCATAGAATCGTTGCCATAATTTACATATATTTATTAACATTTCTTCGTACATCTCATTCCATATCTCTGTTGACCCCCATGTGAATTCATAAGTAAACGGTGTATTTTAAGGACAGAGCTCATATCTATCAATGATTTGAGTATCAAAGTGCGCTGGATAGGGCATCAGGTAGAAAGAGTCATAGAATCGTAGCCATAATTTACACAATGTTATTAACATTTCTTCGTGAATCTCATTCTATATCTCCGGTGACCCCCCTTCGAATTAAGAACTAATGGATTTACTTCAAGGACAGAGCGCATATCTACCATATATATGAGTATCAAAGTGCGCTCGATAGTGCATCAGGTAGAAATGGTCATAGAATTGTAGCCATAATTTACATATATTTATTAATATTTCTTCGTGAATCTCATTCTATATCTCCGGTGACCCCCTTTTAATTAAAATGTAAACGGTGTATTTGAAGGACAGAGCATACATCTACCATATATATGAGTATCAAAGTGCGCTCGATAGTGCATCAGGTAGAAATGGTCATAGAATGGTAGAAATTATTTACATATATTTATTAACATTTCTTCGTGAATCTCATTCTATATCTCCGGTGACCATTTTTGAATTTAAAAGTAAACGGCGTATTTCAAGTACAAAGCATATATCTACCATATATATGAGTATTAAAGTACGCCCGATAGTGCATCAGGTGGAAAGAGTGATAGAATCGTAGCTATAATCTATATATAGTTATTAACATTTTTTCGTAAATCTCATTCTATATCTCCGGTGATCCCCCTTCGAATTAATAACTAATAGACTTATTTCAAAGGCAGAATCCATATCTACCATATATATATGACAACGAAAGTGCGCTCGATAGTGCATCAGGTAGAAAGAATCATTGAATCGTTGCCATAATTTACATATAGTTATTAACATTTCTTCGTCAATCTCATTCTATATCTCCGGTGACCCAGGCCCGTGCTGGCCCACCGGGACACCGGGACGTGTCTCATTGCGCCCTCCGAAATATCACAGTATAAATAAAGGTACAAGTTTTTAGTAATAAATTCTTATAGTTTTATTGGTAAAGAACCCGTGAAAGGTGCAGTGCGCCCTTTACATTAAGCGCTCTTCCGAGACCACATCAAAGATGAACGATTTTATTTACTCTTCTGCATAGCACAGTTCTGTACAATAAATATACACAGTTACTGTTGGCGAAGAACCCGTGAAAGGTACAGTGCGCCCTTTGCATAAGGCGCCCTACGAAACATCACATTATAGATAAGTGGTTTTAGTTATCCTGTATACCAGGTTTGTTTAATAAATTCAAATACTGACTGGTAGCAGAGAACCTGTGAAAAATACAAGGCGCCCTTTACATAAGATGCCTTGCAAAATACATGATTTTTTAAAATAATTTATTCTTCTGTATTTCAGTTTTGTATTATAAATTTATACAATTGCTATTGGCAGAGAACAGGTAAAGAGTATGTGAAAGGCACACCTTTCCCAAGTGCAATTTGAGAATAATATGCAATTTTTTATTTTTCAATATGCAAATATCTTACCTATTTGCATATTGATATTTTAATTTTGCATTTGACGTATTGATATTTCTTTTATTTGATATATAATTAAATAGATGAATTTCCAAATGCTCTTGGAATAGCCGTACTTGTAAATATATTACCCTTACGCGCCCTCATTCATTTCAAGTAGGTGTAAAATTTCATCTCATAAAGTAATTACTTTGGCATCTAGAAGGACTGTTGTGCCGCTCACCTGAGAGTGGACGATGCCACCCAACCGAAAAAGAATTCAACCGAATAATCACTTTCAAGTGATAACAGGTGTATTTAGATGTGCTACGTTAGTCTATATAAGTATTTTCACATGTTCCCTATAATAGTTTTATTTTTTTAATCATATAACTAAATATAATCGAAAAATTCAGTGCCTAGTTCAAATTTTAAAAAAATAACCGGACGTCTACAAACAATGAGAAAAAACTGTTTTTCAGATAGAAGTGAGTATATTGAGTATATATATCAATTAGTATCGAGCTTTTGTGTGTGGAGTGACGTACTTAGAAGTTACATTATAGTAACGCAAGGAAGAAAAGCCTGAAGTTTTCCACAAGATTCTTTTTAAGAAAGCGTGAAAGAAACCAACGGACAGACAGCGTCCCTTTCCGAAATAGGATATCTGGAATGGAGTCGCGGAGGAGAGAGAGAGCGACAGTTTTGAAAGAAATGACTGGAGGGAGAAACGAGGGTCAGTTGGTGTGTTTTTGTTTGAAGTGTGAAGAGGGTGGTCTTCTCACAGACAAAACTGACCAGGAGACTATAGTGAAAAGTTAACGGGCAATGCAACTTGAGAAAACTGGATAATGCCTGTGTTCTCGGTGGCAAAGTTTGTGCTTTTATAAAAAAAAAACTGTGAATATTTTGACATAAAAATGAGTAATTAGTCAACGAACAGTGTTACTAGTCGCAGAGCATCAGTTAGTATTTCTGCAGAAACTGGACTCATCAAAGACTAAAAAAAAAAAATTCTAAATAAAATAAAAAGTCTAACGTGTGATAAAATCGAAGATAAGTGTGTTTAGCTGGACAAATACTCTACTCCATAAACTCTCAGGTTATAGGAACTTCCATTTATATTTCTTAAGGACACTGCAAGAAGGATGATTTCCAACATTTCAATTTATAGTGCGCACGAACACTAAAAAAAGGAAAAAAACTTTTTTTTTTGTGTAATCACAAGTGAATAATCAACATTAGTTTCCAGATAGAAGACGTTTGTAGGGCATCTCTAAATCACATTGGTTTATAAACAAGAATAAAAGTGATTTTGTATTCATTCACAGGAAAGAGGATTACTATTATTATTATTATTTCTTTTTCTTGAATCCTTTTTCATCAGGCTGTGTGGTAAGTACAAATTTTTATCCTGTATTGTCTCTCTTTCAGGATGGAAGGTGTGATTTCCTTCCGGGAATCAAAGTAATTAATAATATAAAATTGTCTGATGGTGGAAGACATCTATATATACAGTGGGCAGTATTAGGCCATGTATTTGGAAGGAGTCTTTGACGGGGCAAGTGACCATAAAAAAAGAACCCACTAGTTCGCAAGCGAGGGAATGTGAAAGTACACAACAATTTTAAATATTTATATATTCTATCAACATTTTTTTAAATATCACTTACATTTGTATATGTAATTTTCATTTCATTCATTATTTCAGATTTTATTTTTTAAAAAAATCGCATTCCCTAAACACAGTTCCTTTTGGCACTTCCCTCAAATAATGTTGGGTTGTATACGCTTGCGTTACACAAAAATTTTGGCGCCCTAAGCGTGAAGCTAAGAAAATCCATGAGACATTATTTTGGCATAAGTTTTCAGGATTATGAATATCGTTTCAAATTCAATTCTAAGAGCATGAGAAATTATTCTAGTATGTTTTGATGGTTTGCATTTACTCTCAATTGGTGTAGTGTATTTTCATGCTTTTGTTTATTGAAAAATGTATTGTTTTGAATGTTTGCCTGTGTTTAGTGGAAATTGTTGCACCTATGTCATGTGTCGAAGTTATTAAACTCAAGTAGAGTTTAAGGGGGGAGAGAAAAAGTTTTACAAGTACATGTTACAAAAAGTGTTTTCTTTTAGAGCATTAGAGTTTATCTTAGATCTATTCGTATGGTAACAACTAGGTTACAGTTGAAGAAATTGGAGGGAGAAGTATCAAATCTAGACGACGCGCAGCATGTCAGTCCCGAGGGGGAAGAATATTTCGAAAACACAACTAATGCAGAAAGTACGGTTAGCAATGTTAGTATTGCGGGAAATAGTGAAAAGGAAACGGGAAATACGGAGTCAGGACCGGAAGAATCGAATACCGCCACCATGAATCAGATATTAGGCCTATTACTTGAAATGAAAAATTCATTGGTAAAAGTAGAAGCTCAGTTGCAAACGACTAGTACAGATTTAGAGAGTAAATTGCGTGACTCTAACAAAAATTTGGAAAATAAATTACAGGAAAATTAGAGAGTACTACCCGACAATTACATGATGAGCTTAGAAATTCATTGAATGACGTGCATGAGAGATTAGAGTTATCCAATTGCGAGTTAAAAACTTCGTTGGAAAATTCGATTAAAGAAATTAGATCAGAAATAAATACTAAGTTAGGCAATCTTGAAGAGCGGACCACCGATTTACAGACCAGGCTAGAGCGTTCACGAATCGAATTCGACCACCATGTAGATCAGCTTACTAGTGGTCAGGAAGAGTTACGCGATGAGCGCAGGAATGAAATTCTGACTGCCCAGGCAACAGTATCAGAACAATTAGGGGAAAAGATAAATGATATGGAAGAAGGTATGAATAATAGAATGAGAGATATTGCTTCCAAGACGCAAGACTCGATAGATACACTGTATACTAACGTCGATAATACTATGTCGAAATTTCAGGAAACACTTCGTAAGGAAACTGAAGTTTTAATTGCGACAAAGCTTGGTCCGGGTACGAGCAGTTCCGTGTCACAACCTGTGACATCACCGACACCGAGAAATGAGTCAGTTCCGTCAAGCTCTAGAACTGTGCCTGAAAATGTATTTCCTTCACTTGTAACTCCGCCACCAGCATCACCGGTCACACAGACTGACAGCAATCTAGTCCAACTTACATCAGTCATGTCCTCGTTTATGCACAGACACTTAAGTTTACCTGTATACAAAGGCATGGAAGATGAGGCTCAAACTTATGGGTTTATGATTGATTTGGATAATTATTTTGAGTTAACAGGTGTAGCTCCAGAATTACGTTTGTCTTTTATACCAAGGACTCTCAAGGGCTCTGCATTGTGTTGGTTTAAGGTAATGCAGAACAAAATAACAACATATGAAGAATTTATCACCCAATTCAAATCAACGTACTTGAATCATGAGAGGCTGGCAACACTGAGGGCAAATATACTTACAAGCCATTATGATCCAAAAGTCAACAAGCAGCAACCCTCTGATTACTTGTTGACTCTGTTACAACAAAATTCTGTGCTGGATCCTCCAATGGATGAAGAAACTTTACTGAAGGTTCTTCCAAGACAATTACCTCAGTGGATGTTCCGTATAGTGGTGGCAGCTAAACCTAAAAGTATATCTGAGATGCTTGCTGTAGTAAACGAAATCCAAACCAGCTATCGAGAACGTGACCGCTACCAGTCAAAGAAGAGTCTAAATATGATGCAAGTAACTCGTGAGAACCGAAATCTAAAGAAACCACGTCGATATGAAAGAAAAGATAGACACAACCAGGGACCCTACACTCGGAACAGCAATAGGAGACCAGAACGAAATGAAACACATACGCAAAATTCTGAGGCCAGTACCAGTAACCGTGGAAGTGCTGTAAGAAACCATAATAGTAGTAACAATCACAATAGACATTCAAACAGAAATTCTCAGCGCGGTTCGAGAGGAAATCAGCGTGGAAATAGGTTTAGGGGTCAAAATAATAGAGGAGACTATAGCGATGATGAGCAGATTCAGTTACTCGAAACGTATGACTCACAGGGTGAGTCTCGGACAGGTCAAGTGTATGTAAATAGCGGAAATTCCAGCAATAGCTCTTCCAACAACCAGTGAGGAAGAGGAGCACACGCTTGGGAGCAGCAGGATACGGATGTACAGAGTATTTCACAAAATGTCCAGCTGGCAAACTACTCATCCCAGGGTGTGCTAGAAAAAGCAAATGAGGGTGTCAATAGTTACGAAATGTCTATGAAAGAGGTAGAGTCCACATTGGATGAAATTTGTATAAAATGTAATATGTGTGAACAAATAAAGAACAATAGACATTTTGAAACATCATGTAGCTCGGAACAAAATGATCTTTATTTAATATTAAGAAGTGGGAAGAGTGTCCCTTTGAATAAAGAAACTTTTGACCATGTTAATGGAATTTTCGACGAACTTTTAGATACAAGAGATGAACCAGTAGCAAGAAATAACATTATAACTTTGCCTGAAATTAACGTGTTAATCTTTGCTCACTGAGTTAATGCACTGTTGGATTCTGAGTCTTCGATTTCAGCTATCAGTGAGAAGCTATGGGACACTGTGAGGAACTGTATTCCACCAACTGCGTATTTAAAGACAAACAATATGAAAGTTACCTCAGCATTTGGTAAGAAAATTGCAGTAATAAAAGGACAAACAATGCTAGAAATCACCATTAATGGGAAAACATTTCAGACTGTAGGGATAATAGTAAGTGGTCTAAATAGAGATCTTATTATCGGCTCTCAATTTTTCGCAGAATCAAGTGCCATCTTGGATTATGGGAGAGGGATGCTAGTTTTGCAGCGATCCTATGAAGTCGAAGTTAGCTTCAAAGACGTGGAAATTGATAATCATGATCTTGTATTACGCAATATCGAAGAAGTTCTCGACGGTGGTAACATGCAAGATACAGGCCAATTTCATGATGATATGTATGCTTTAGAAAGGCATACAGAAACTAAAAATGTGGCCCTGTGTACGTTTGGGGACAGGTCAAGCGAAAGCACCCCAGTACAAAGGTTGGATGTAAGGAAATTCCCAACCGCCTCTGAGTTGGAGATTATTGTCTTGACACCGTCTGACTGGCTTAGAGTCGAGACGAAGGCCACCGACGATGATATAATTAACCACGTTAATGCATATGAAGATTTGTCAAAATCTCAGAAGTCCAAGCTAGCATCCCTCCTCATAAAACAGAGATATTTGACGAAAAGCCTGGATGTATAAAAGGTTATGAACATAAGATCGAATTAACTGAACACATTAATATAAGGTCGAAAATGTACCCGTTTCCAGTAAATTTCAAAAACCAGGTTAAGAATGAAATAAACAGGTGTTTAGCTTGAGGCATCATAAAAAATGTCCCAGCTCCTTTAGTAATCCGTTAGTATGTGTTTCTAAATCCAATGGTAAGGTAAGGGTATGTATAATGAGCTGTATAAGAAGAGAAAGCAGAAGAAAATTAAGAAATAAATAAAAATGGAAGGATAATAATAGGTAAGAAGGGACTGTTACTATTGTCTAAGTAGTATTGTTGTATATATGTTCATTAAGTAGTAAAAAATTCAGAGTTACATAGATAAGGCCAAATCAATGGTTGACATATTCATTTAGGTATTTAATTTGTAAGCTAATTAATTGACTTGTGTAGTTCAATAAGTAACTTTTCATTTTCTAATTAATAGTAAAATAATTATTATTATTATCAGTATTAGTGTTTTCATTTTAAAATTCATGTATAATTTATGTTGGATATGAGATTTACGAATACAGAGTATATTATAAGAATGTATAAGATTTTCAAAAACTAATTGTGTCATTTAAAATACCTTAATTTTACTGATAGTGAAATTATATAAAATTATATTCATAATATTCTAAAATTTCAAAGGGGAATTGTGAAAGGCACACCTTTCCCAAGTGCAATTTGAGAATAGTATGCAATTTTTTTATTTATCCATATGCAAATATCTTACCTATTTGCATATTGATATTTTAATTTTGCATTTGACGTATTGATATTTCTTTTATTTGATATATAATTAAATAGATGAATTTCCAAATGCTCTTGGAATTGCCGTACTTGTAAATATATTACCCTTACGCGCCCTCATTCATTTCAAGTAGGTGTAAAATTTCATCTCATAAAGTAATTACTTTGGCATCTAGAAGGACTGTTGTGCTTCTCACCTGAGAGTGGACGATGCCACCCAACCGAAAAAGAATTCAACCGAATAATCACTTTCAAGTGATAACAGGTGTATTTAGATGTGCTACGTTAGTCTATATAAGTATTTTCACATGTTTCCTATAATAGTTTTATTTTTTTTAATCATATAACTAAATATAATCGAAAAATTCAGTGCCTAGTTCAAATTTTAAAAAAATAACCGGACGTCTACAAACAATGAGAAAAAACTGTTTTTCAGATAGAAGTGAGTATATTGAGTATATATATCAATTAGTATCGAGCTTTTGTGTGTGGAGTGACGTACTTAGAAGTTACATTATAGTAACGCAAGGAAGAAAAGCCTGAAGTTTTCCACAAGATTCTTTTTAAGAAAGCGTGAAAGAAACCAACGGACAGACAGCGTCCCTTTCCGAAATAGGATATCTGGAATGGAGTCGCGGAGGAGAGAGAGAGCGACAGTTTTGAAAGAAATGACTGGAGGGAGAAACGAGGGTCAGTTGGTGTGTTTTTGTTTGAAGTGTGAAGAGGGTGGTCTTCTCATAGACAAAACTGACCAGGAGACTATAGTGAAAAGTTAACGGGCAATGCAACTTGAGAAAACTGGATAATGCCTGTGTTCTCGGTGGCAAAGTTTGTGCTTTTATAAAAAAAAAACTGTAAATATTTTGACATAAAAATGAGTAATTAGTCAACGAACAGTGTTACTAGTCGCAGAGCATCAGTTAGTATTTCTGCAGAAACTGGACTCATCAAAGACTAAAAAAAATTTCTAAATAAAATAAAAAGTCTAATGTGTGATAAAATCGAAAATAAGTGTGTTTAGCTGGACAAATACTCTACTCCATAAACTCTCAGGTTATAGGAACTTCCATTTATATTTCTTAAGGACACTGCAAGAAGGATGATTTCCAACATTTCAATTTATAGTGCGCACGAACACTAAAAAAAAGGAAAAAACCTTTTTTTTGTGTAATCACAAGTGAATAATCAACATTAGTTTCCAGATAGAAGACGTTTGTAGGGCATCTCTAAATCACATTGGTTTATAAACAAGAATAAAAGTGATTTTGTATTCATTCACAGGAAAGAGGATTACTATTATTATTATTATTTCTTTTTCTTGAATCCTTTTTCATCAGGCTGTGTGGTAAGTACAAATTTTTATCCTGTATTGTCTCTCTTTCAGGATGGAAGGTGTGATTTCCTTCCGGGAATCAAAGTAATTAATAATATAAAATTGTCTGATGGTGGAAGACATCTATATATACAGTGGGCAGTATTAGGCCATGTATTTGGAAGGAGTCACTGACGGGGCAAGTGACCATAAAAAAAGAACCCACTAGTTCCCAAGCGAGGGAATGTGAAAGTACACAACAATTTTAAATATTTATATATTCTATCAACATTTTTTTAAATATCACTTACATTTGTATATGTAATTTTCATTTCATTCATTATTTCAGATTTTATTTTTTAAAAAAATCGCATTCCCTAAACACAGTTCCTTTTGGCACTTCCCTCAAATAATGTTGGGTTGTGTAAGCTTGTGTTACACAATTATAATCACTTACAAAAATATTATAAAGTTATATAGCTATAAAGCGAAACAATGTGATACATCAAGAATAGTTCGGATAGTCAAACGTACGATTCATTTATGTAATACTACACTGACACTAGTCTCTAATTTACGATTTTTACGGCATCGAAGCTTTCACAGTCTTAATATGCATCCATATATCCGAGAATATTGATTGTTCCTGTGTGTTTTAAAGCAGTGTTCGGATAATCAGTACCTGTTGTATTTCTGAAATATAGCTGTATTAATTTCCGTAAAATGTGGTCTTCCTGTCACCACGGCACGGCGCGTCCTCAGGTTGTGGATCGAGGAGAAGGCCTCTGGGATATAGAGGTTAGCTGCGAATATACTGAGTAAGCAGTTGCGGACAGACAAGGGGTGATAATCCAGCTTGAGAATTGGGTGTGAGGCTACCAACCTCATCCTGTAAAAAAAAGAATTGTTCAGATAAGTTCGCAGAATCCTCGGATCAGAACTGATAACTTGGCACGAACTCAGCAAAGTAAAATCGACATGAGATTTGAAACATGGCATATAAGAAGTCTCTATAGAGCAGGCGCGTTAAAATTTGTAATAAAAAAAATGAGTTTAGAAATAGAGGTTGTACCTAGTAGGATATCGGGAAGTTAGGTGAGAAGGAAATGAAGGAGTCAAGTCGGAAAATTTTACGTTCTTTTACGGGGAACAAATTAAAAATTACTAACTAGAAACAGGGCTTTCCGGTCACAAACGAATACGTAATATCAGCAATTACATAGGTTGAATTTGTTAATGATAGATTTTCTTTTGCTTCTCTTAAGGGTCGGTGTGTAATATTATTGTTTTAAATGCACATGCCCCAACAGAAAATAAGGATGGCGATTAAAAAAATACAGTTTTTACGAAAGAATAGAACGGGTATTTGACCATGTCCTGGAATACCATATGAAAATTCTGTTAAGCGGTTTCAATGCGAAGGTAGGACCAGAGGGTATTTTCAAACCGATTATAGGGAATAAATGTTTGCATAAGAAAGGTTGTGACAACGGCGTTAGACTCGTGAACTGTGCAATATCCAGAAATCTTATCGTGAAGATTACAAAATTCCAACATCGCGACATTCATAAATATACTTGGACTTCATTCGATGGAAAAACACATATTCAAACTGATCATGTTTTAGTAGACAGAAAACAACAGTCTAGCACAACTGATGTTCGGTCGTTCAGAGAGAGACTGTGATAGTAAGAGAGAGACTATCGTTGAATAAAGGAAATATTCAATATCTGAAAACGGAGCGTTTTATTTTTTTTAAAAAAAAATAGAGGAGAGTCAGGTGAGAGGGAAGCCAGATTGAAGTGTCGAATAGATTCTCGGTTTTAGAAGGTTCGGAGTGCACTAGTGTTCAAGATACTTGGTTGAAATTAGAGATAACATTAAAATTTCAGCAAAATAAATATTGGAGCACGCAGAAATACGTAGGAACAAGCCATGGTTCAACCAGGAATGTACTAAAGTAGCAGAGAAGAGAAAACAGAAGAAACTGCGTTGCCTACATAATCCGAACGAAATAACTACATAAAATTTCATTGTCATCTGGCAGAAAACTTCTAAAACTTTTAGAACAAAGAAACGAGATTTTTGAAAGTTAAAATTAATTGACTTGAAGATAATAGTGAAAACAAAAACATTCGGGGCATGTATAAATGCAGCAACGAACTTAAGAAAGGCTATCAACTTCGTGCTTATATATTAAAGAAACCTAAAGGAACAGTTCTCACTGATAGAGATAGCATCTTAAATAAATGGAAAGATTTCTTTGACGATTTGCTTAACAGATAGCCAAAAACTAATGCGCGTGGAGAAAGTGAAATGCATGCAGCATAACCGTATATTCCAGAACCTAACCAGACAGAAATAGAAATAGCTATTTTAAAAAAATAAACACTGGGTGTAGACGAAATTCTGGTTGACTTAATTTTAGCTGGAGGGGAAAAATTGTAGAGCAAGATACACAAACTCATTCTCATTATCTGGAACAAGGAGGAATTAACCACAAGAGTGAAGAGAATCAATCATTGTTCCAGTTCAGAAGAAAAGCAACGAAACAGATTTAATAATTATTGAGGCATTTCTCTTCTGTCAACATCCAATAAATCCTGTTAAACATTGTATTAACAAGATTGACTTCATACGCAGATGAAATTATTGGAGATTATCAGAACGGATTTAGGTAAAATCTATCAACTATCGACCAGATATTTACCATTCGAATAATACTTGAAAAGAAATGAGAGAATACAACATTCTGGCACATCAATTATTGACTTTAGGCTCTGGTAGGAGGGAAACATTGTACAACATGCTTAAAGAAAAGGTAGATTAATTAAGATATGTTTAAATGAATCCCAAAGTAAGGTTCGAGTAGAGAAATTCTTGTTCACGAGCTTTCACGTTGAGAATGACCTGAAACAAGGAGATGCGTTGTCGTCTTTATTACTTAACTTTGTTCTGGAGAACACGATAAGGAAAATCAAAGACATCAATTAAGTCCTAGAGCTGAATTGTATTTGCCAGGTTATGGCGTATGCTGATGATGTAAATTTAATAGGTAATGATAGAATAATAGAAAGAAATGCAGAAATCTTAATTACCGCTTGCAGGGATATAGGCTTAAAAGTAAATGCAGAGAAAACTAAATAAATGGAAGTTTGTCGAGATCGTAATACTGCATTTTATGGATGCGTTAAAATACCAAATATTTTCTTTCGACAAAGTGGATACTTTCAAATATCTAGGATCATTATCAACAGACCAATTTTTTAATCACTAAAAAATTTGATGTCAACTGAAAGCAGGAATTTCGTGCTATTATTCAGTTAAAAATCTTTTTTGTCGCTAATTCTGTTGAGGAATTTGTAGCTCAAAATATAAAACGATAATCATGCCTGTTGTGCTGTATGGTTGCGAAATATGGTAACTGACTGAGGGAAAATCGCAGACTTATGGAAGTATTTGAAAACAAGATTCTTAAACCAATATTCGAACTCCAAAAGGAACGGGAATGGGGAAAGGCGAAAACTTCATAAGGAGGAACTTCATAATTTTATACCGTTTACCAAACATTGTTAGGGTCATCAAGTCTAGGAGGCTCAGATGGTCATGTTATGTAGCCAGAATGGAAGAAATTAGAAACGCTTTCGAAGTTGTAACTGGAAACCCAAATAGGAAAATGACCGTTAGGAAGACCGAGGCATAGATGGGAGGATAATATTAAAATGGTTCTCGCAGAGATTGAAATATAACGTAGAAACTGGGTTCAGTTGGCTAAGGACAGAAATCACTGGAGAGCTTTTTTAAACGCGACAATGAGCCTCCTGCGTCCATAGGCGTGCTATATTAAGTAGTTGATACATTTAGCTTCTTTTTATTTGACAGAAATGTTATTGCAGGAACTAAAAAGTTTTTCTGTAGTACAGAGGATTTCGATTCGATGCCATTTTATGGCATTTTATGGCACATTAATACTAAAACAAATTTGGTGGTGATTTTGATATAAAATGGGACCCGTACTTTCTTTCAAAGCTCTCTCTCTCTCTCTCTCTCTCTCTCTATCTATCTATCTATCTATCTATCTATCTATCTATATATCTATATATATATATATATATATATATATATATATATATATATATATATATATATATATATATATATCCGTTTGTATGGGCGCCCTTTTAGTAGTCTTGTCCACCGCCCTCATTAGTATCCCAGCACGGCCCTGGGTAACCCCCTTTAATTTAAAAACTAATTGACTTGTTTCAAGGACAGAGCGCATATATATAAAATATATGAGTATCAAAGTGCGCTCGATAGTGCATCAGGTAGAAAGAGTCACAGAATCGTTGCCATAATTTACATATATTTATTAACATTTCTTCGTAAATCTCATTCCATATCTCCGGTGACCCCCCTTTTAATTCAAAAGTAAACGGCGTATTTCAAGGACAGAGCGCATATCTACCATATATATGAGTATCAAAGTGCGCTTGATAGTGCATCAGATAGAAATAGTCATAGAATCGTAGCCATAATTTACATATATTTATTAACATTTCTTCGTGATTCTCATTCTATATCTCCGGTGACCACCCCCTCTAATTAAAAAGTAAACGGTGTATTTCAAGGACAGAGCCCATATCTACCATATATATATGTATAAAAGTGCACTCGATAGTGCATCAAGTAGAAAGAGTCATAGAATAGTAGCCATACTTTACATATATTTACTAACATTTCTTCGTAAATCTCATTTCATATCTCGGGTGAACCCCCTTTGAATTCAAAAGTAAACGGCGTATTTCAAGGACAGATCGCATATCTACCATATATATGAGTATCAAAGTGCGCTTGATAGTGTGTCTGGTAGAAAAAGTCATAGAATCGTAACCATAATTTACATATATTTATTAACATTTCTTCATGAATGTCATT
Source organism: Thermobia domestica (assembly GCF_964235325.1). Taxonomy (NCBI): domain Eukaryota; kingdom Metazoa; phylum Arthropoda; class Insecta; order Zygentoma; family Lepismatidae; genus Thermobia; species Thermobia domestica. The sequence goes on along the minus strand of NC_137458.1, from coordinate 182,404,413 downwards.
CTATATCTCCGGTGACCCCCCTTCGAATTAAGAACTAATAAACTTATTTCAAGTACAGAGCCCATATCTACCATATATATATGTATCAAAGTGCCCTCGATAACGCATCAGGTAGAAAGAGTCATAGAATCCTTCCCATAATTTATATATATTTATTAACATTTCTTCGTGAATCTCATTCTATATCTCCGGTGATCCCCCTTCGAATTAAGAACTAATGGATTTACTTCAAGGACAGAGCGCATATCTACCATATATATGAGTATCAAAGTGCGCTCGATAGTGGATCAGGTAGAAAGAGTCATAGAATCGTAGCCATAATTTACATAAAGTTATTAACATTTCTTCGTGGATCTCATTCTATAACTCCGGTGACCCCCTTCGAATTATGATCTAATAGATTTATTACAAGGACAGAGCGCAAATCTACCATACATATGAGTATCAAAGTGCGCTCGATAGTGCATCAGGTAGAAATGGTCATAGAATCGTAACCATAATTTACATATATTTATTAAGATTTCTTCGTGAATCTCATTCTATATCTCCAGTGACCCCTTCCAAATTAAGAACGAAAATACTTATTTTAAAGACAGAGCACATGTCTACCACATATATGAGTATCAAATTGCGCTCGAAATTTCTTCAGGTGAGACATGTCATGGAATTCTATTGAGAATATACAGATATTTGAGATTCTGTTTCGAATCTATTTCATTATGAACTAGTGTTGTATAGTAACGTTAATGTTGTACCTAGGTATAATTGACAGTCCCTCAAGCAACGAAATAAGTGTCTGATTCTATGTACAACATGCCAGTGTATGGCGTTTATGAAAATCAGCCTTGGTCAACAACTTATGTTATGAAATAAGTTGTAAGAACCTTATATTTTACAGGAATTTAAGAACATTTCTTGACGAATTGTTTCTTGTATCTGCGGTGACCACTGTCAGGAAACACAACTAACTGAGTTATTGCAAATACTGTTATGTAGAGGAAAGGGGGGCAAGAGTACGCAAATTTCAATTAAATTTATATATTTTGTTTTTGTTTGTAAAAAAAAATAGTTACAACGGAAAACTTTTACATGGAATACAAAACTTGAACTCTCCTTTACGAAATGTGAACTCAACTTTTATATACCTCTGTCCTTGGAGGAACTATAATTCGTAAAATGAAAGCATTCAAATTCGTATTCTTGCCCCTATATGTGGGGCAAGATTACGAAATCAAAGGGGCAAGAGTACGCACCCAAAAGAGCATTAACAATTATCACAGATGAAGGTGCCTACTGCTTCATATGATGTGCATTGTTCATGTCACCATTTATGGCATCTTGCGCACTTGATCCAGTCTTCTATTGGTGGATCACTGTAGATGATATTGCATAATGGACACTCGTACACTACTTCCTCACTGACCTGAGGAGTTGTAGCTACAACTTCGGTTGTAGCTTTCTTGGTGAAAGATGATGTTTGCCTTTGCTCTTTGGAGGGCGCCGTTTCGCAAGTAAGTTCTGTTCGAAAGGATAGGATGTCAGAATCTTTGATTGACCTCGAGAAGATCAAGATTTTTGGTTGAGTCGGAAGAAGAGTGACAACCACCAAAGGAGCGCATGATGTGGACGGTCCACATGGGCCCCTGCTTACCTCTAGTGAAGATCCAGCTTTACTGGTTGGAGGTTTGGTAACCAATGAAGGAGCAGCCGCCAGAGAAGTGTTTGATGTGGACAATCTGCAAGAGCTCCTGCTTGCTTCTAGTGAGAATCCAGCGTTACTGGTTGAAGGTTAAGTAACAGATGAATAAGAATGAGCAACCGGCAGAAGAGTGTTTGACGTGGACAGTCCACATGTGCTCCTGCTTGCTTCTAGTGAGAATCCAGCGTTACTGGTTGAAAATTTGATAACAGATGAATGAGAACGAGCAACCGGCAGAAGAGTGTTTGAAGTGGACAGTCCGCATGAGCTCTTGCTTGCTTCTAGTGAGGATCTAGCAGTACTGTTTAAAGGTTTGGTAACAGATGGAGGAGGACGAGCACCTGGCAAAGGAATGTTTTATCTGAATGAGCCGCATGGGTCCCTTTTTACTTCCAGTGAATCATCCGATGAATGATTTTGGGCTCCATTCAGGTCTGATGCTTGATTTGTTGCTTCAGAAATGTTTTTGTCTTCAGAGCTGGCTTCTACATTTAAATCTACCACATCCACAATAGAAGGAAGAAAATCTTCAGTGAACACATCTGGATTCAGTGGGACAACTCCAGATTCTTGAAAGCTGGATACCTTGGTTGCAGCTTTGTAGTAAGCCTCAGTAAACAAACTCGCAACTTGGAATTAGGCGAGATGGATGATTCCTCATCCATTTATCACACACTGTTGAATACCAGGATTTCGGCGAGTCAAAAAAGGAGCGATCTAATGGTTTCAAATTATGGCTTGGATTTGGAAGTAAACTCAATATCACGATCCCATTTTGCCTGCAGAAATCAATCGCTTCGATTGAAATGTGAGAGGTCTGATTGCCAACAAGTAACAATACCTTTTTCGTAACCGAATTTGATCGCACATGTTGGAGTAATTAATATAGACATTCTACGAAAAGTTGTGAGTTGATGAACCAGAATCAGATATCATTCCAACAGAACCCGGCGGCGAGTCATCGAATAATTCTTGTTTCATTCGTTTTCTGGGAAATATCTGGGGAATAAAGGAACCAAATGCACTCACCAGGAAACAGCTGTTAACTCCAAAATCACTAGATACAGTTTTATTCACAACTGATTTTTAGTCGACTTTTGGAACTTTATGAGAGTTTCGTACATGTTGTAGATATCCCGTGGAGGAAAGCCGTTTTGTCTTACAAGATCTTTTAGACAATTAAAAAAGCGTTCAACTTGTGGCTTGCTAAAACCACGAGCTCTCTCCAGACCAGTCTTTGAAGGCTGTCGCAAAGCAATTGTTAAATGTCTACCACGGAAAGACTCTGTCCAATATCTTCCTGCCATTCGATTCACATGGCTAAAGGATATGGGGCAACTAGTTACGTTCAGCAAAATTGCATGACATTCTTCGTAGATCTTTTAAAGTTAAGTCATAGAAGTATTGATCCAGTAATGTGATATATTCCACTAATTCGTTCTCCATTTCTTCGGTAAATAGGCCTACTGGCTTTATTGTGCCTAAAGACGTTGCAGATTCTCATTTAAAAAAAAGAAAAGAAAAATCCGTAATTCTCCTATCAGTAATGGGAATGCATAGGATACGAAAAAATCAGATAATATTTAGACCCTTTATAAAAATATATTTCCAAATTCAGCTTATTCCATCAGTTACAGAATACTCGTCACCTACGAGAGTAACTTGAAAACTTCTCGATCTATCCTTGATGAAGCTACATATTGTCAAATGTTAGGTTAGGTTAGCTTCATATATCTTTATAGGATCCCATACCAATCATTGGACTGATACCGCCTTATGCAGAATCGTTTTAACGTATGATTACTAAAGGACTGACTACTACAGGAAACATATGGTAGTCGAACTTTTTAGTATGGCACTAATCACGCGTCAGAACGACTCTGCATAAGGCCCATTGAAATTTATTACTGAAGGCTACTGACATTTAAGATAAAAGAGGACAAGGCGTAGTATTTCTGAAACCTGAATAAAATAAACAAACGTAACGTTATTCAATAACTGCAGATTTAACTATCCCACATGTTTATCTGTTTCGAAAACTCAAACACCACCTTAGATACTGTTATGTAGGGAGTGATATTTAGAATAAAAATTTATCCCTCGTACTTAAGAAAATATCAGGATTCTTCAGAATTCTTAACGTTAGAGGCTACATATGGGAACCAGTATTCGTAAAGTTTGCCGTCACTCTCTATTACAACGGAATCTACATTCTTTTTTGATTGTTAGATCTAAATCAAATTGGATTCTTTTTTCATAGAACAGAAGGGGCAAGAGTACGCACGCGTACCCTTGCCCCGTAGGTATCTGCGTACCCTTGCCCCCTCACTAAACAATTGACTTTCCCGTGATGTTGTACAGTCAACTGTTGGAAGAAAGTCAATTTACTCCATCCTGTCAAACAATGGATATGTTAGAAACTAACGCTTTGTAGTACTTTGAAATCGTTAAAAAATGTGTAAGTTATTCATTAACTACTTATGTCCCAATATTATATCAAACTATTAGAAAAACATAAATAATTACCTAGATAGCTTGTAGTTTGCCGCAGCACACTCAAACTTGTTTAGGTTCTAGATGCCATTAACATCAAACTCCACGTGGCGCATTATTGCCATACGCGAATATATTCACCTGATTTTAGGGAATCGTATCCACGCCCCCAACGTACTCTTGCCCCCCTCTACTCTATATGTGTGTCAATATGCGCTTAATAATGCATCAAGTTGGGAGCTTCATGGAAACAAGACTTACATCCCAGTTTCTATTTCAAATAACTATTTATTACTCTCAGAGTTGCTTAGTTTTAAATTTAAACAGAGATGTTGAAGTTCTATTTTTTCAGAAATGCGAAACAAGCAGATTTTTACCGTTGACTTATTCTCGTATTAAAATTGTAATAATCTTTCATAATTATTTACTTTCCGTAATTTGTTTCATAAGTATCTTTTGCTGGTCTATTGGTTAGAATACAACCTTATGTCGAAAATGTGACTACAACTGTTAGCCCAGTGAAATTAAACTTTTATGTCGAAAGAAATCCTACTAACCTGCATTTCTTTGATTTCTTGAGCATATCTTGAAAAGTATCCCTAATTTCAGCCTTGGGTTTTCTGGTTTTGAGAGGGAGAAGAGTAATACTAGGTTTTTGTAATTATCTCAAAAATTACCTACAGTGTATTTTTTTAAAAGGAAATAGTTTTAGGAATAAATATTTATAAAACTTTACACAAAAAAGTTTCCTTCTTAGATTTTCTTCATGGAATCAATCGTTTCAGAACAGAAATTTAGTAAGTGAATTTCTGTTTTTAACTTAAGTAGGCAGACTACTAAAAATGATACACACGCTAACTATGTTTATTTTGCCCGTTTTTCATAAGTAAAAACAGAGAAATGTAACGTATGAAATGTAACTTACCACGATAATAGATAATGATATTTTACGTAGGTACACCCGAAAATACGAATCAAAAGTATTTTTAACATGTGGTTCAGATTCCACGTTAATCAGTAGGGTCCACGTCTCATATAGCCTCGCTGCTGAACGGGACGTTAAGCCCCAAGTCAACAACAACGACAACAAAAGAATTTTTAGTGTTGACATCCATAGGAATTACAATATGACCAGAATATGAATTACCCAAAAATGTAAGTTAAAGCAGGGATTAGAAAAATGAACTCAACGGTAGTTGATGACTAATCATGTTGTCTTGGTTCCTTATTTACTACTTTTTAAATAGTATTTGTATTATTTTGTAATAAACAGATAATGTAATTTTAAAAACTTTCTGTTTATGACAAAATAAATACAAATATTATTTAAAAGTACTCATTCTTTTTATTATTATTGCTATTTATTTAATTCTTCTCATTTTTCCGACTACCGTACATGTCAACTTTTACCCTTTTTCTCATTCAACTTGTAGGTAGACGCGAAAACAATATGTTGATATGTAGTTATTATTTTCCCACATTTTAGTTTTCATTACGCTGCCTGTAAAAAAATATGCACGTTCCACCACTGGACTTGAGCGAGGAAGGATTAAAATGCATCAAACGATTTTAGATAGAAAAGAAAATACTGGTTTAGAGTTATCGTAATATTTGTTTTTAATACTATTCTAAGAGTCTTGTGCTGTTACCAAGCATAATGTTACTGTTTCGTAAGAATCGCCCCTTAGATCAATCTGTTGAAATTGTTTCGGTTACATCCAGGACCGTACTGGCCAGGCGGGAAACCGGGAAATTTCCCGGTGGGCCTGGACGGTGAATTTCTTTAGTGGGCCTCCGCCTGCATCCTAAGTAGATGCAGACCTATATGTACAAAAAAGCACACGTCACGCACTCCTCACCAGGGATGAATTCAGGGGGTAGCCCGGGGGAATCTCTCCCTCGAAGAAAATTTATTCCCACCCGGAGAAACTCCCAAAATTTCAGTCACCAAATGTAGAAATTACTTCACCCAATTATTTGTTTTTCTTTCCGTGCACGTGCAGACAAAATCCGATCTCTCAATATACATATAAATGACGCAGACTCATTCTATATAAATATTAAACATGCAACATCTAAGGTAGACCAAATAGTCAATAAAACCTGTATTTCTTAACGCTATGAGCGAGTTTGGCAGAACATGAAATTGTCAACTGTTGAAGAAATGTTTGTATTTTAGTAGGTACTATACTCTCGCCCTATATTATATATTAGTAGGTAGCACTAGCACAGATTGAGATAGGAAAGGAAGAATAGGGAAGATCTTTCGATCATTCTATATGATCTCTGATGTCAGCAGACTTCATTTCTTGAAAATGTAAAGCTCTTGCATTATTTGAAATAGAGCGCCTAAATCCCATTTCTCACATCGGAAGTAACAGACGTAAATGTGGTTTACGATTGTTAAAGTAAGCACACCTTTCTTTAAGAGTCTTCATCCCGGCGAAATTAAAATATCGCTAATTTTACAGTAATTATGTGATATCTTCAAATAGATAAAAGATAATTGAAATATGGAACAAGAGCGCCCTAGACAATATTATTTTGCGTGAGGTACCGTTATCACAAGTCACCTAGTGGCTTTCCGTTTTCAGCTGTTTAGAAACGCGAAAATAAATGCCGATTTTCAAAATGGCTCGAAATCGAAAGCAGATAGGTGAGTCGTGATAACGGTTTCTAAAAATAAGTCAGTTAAAGGGTGAGATTCAGAGGGTGTCATTTAGAGAGATCGGGGAAGAACAGTTATCCCTACTGGGTTAGAGATTTATATAGAATTTATCATTATAATAGTAGTATATAAGTGAAATATTACTATTGAAGGTGACGAAGGAGGGGCAAGCGGGGCGACGGCTCCGGGCACCGAAGTAAGGGGCGCACGATTCGGGAGGGAAAAAGAAAAGAAAAGAAGGAAAGAAAAAAGAGAGGAATGAAACACATGTGCACATATATAGAATGAAAGGAAAAAAGTACTAAAAAGTGCCCAAAATCAAGGAAAAGCAGGGTTTACTTTTTAAAATTTTCTCACCTTTCGCAGCTGGTCTGTCGACCTCACTGATATGTACGAGGGTGCCGTCGTATAGTCTCGCGCCAAGCGCTGATTTTCACGACACGGCACTAATCCTACTGAAGATTTCGTAAACTAAACTATTGATGTGTATGCAGTGAAGAAACTAAGGCTAATATACTTGATTTAGAATCAGAAGTGTGAGAAAAAATGATTACTTTTTGTTAAGATATTCCTATGTATGTTTGTTTTAGGACAAAAAATATTTGAGTTAATTTAAATCTTTTTAAAAACTTCTACATTAGTAACAAACAGTAACTACTGAATATAGGGAAAAATAACCAAAATAGCTACTGTAAATAGCAGTTAAAGTTTAGTCTAAAAATATATTTGCCAGTCTTTATTTAAAGTTTTAGATAAAATTAAAGGATTTTTTTTAAAAAAATTATAATCTCACATTGAATATTTATCAGCAATTAGTCTCAATATTAGCTAAGATGTGCATGTGAATGGAATTGTTAAATATGCTGTTTTCTTGCGAAAATACAGAAAAACAACCCTCCCCCCGAGGAGTTCACATTCCCCCTCGGGTGAAAATGTCTGAATTCAACACTGCTCCTCACACACAGGAGTAACGGAACGGAGGACGATAACACGTCGAGTACCGGCAATACAGTTATCTAATCCCAGAACAGCATTGCTAGCGCATGATATTGTTGAAACAGCCTTTCACATTTTTCGTAATTCAACCCTTGAGTAGTAATTGCCCCACCTGAGGACACTTTTGGCCACTGGGTCCCTGCCTCAGGACCCATGGTCCCTGGCCCGGGGTCAATGACCTAGGGGTACCTAGGACCACTCTCTCTAAATTTTGGTAGGGGTACCTTGGCCCACCCTCTAAATTTTGGCAGGGGTACATAGGACCACCCCCCTTAAATTTTGGAAATTGCCAAATCTAAAAATTTGGTATGGTAGCCTAGGACCATAGTATGTACCTCTATCAGTATTAGGGGTCTATGTCGTTCCCTTTCATGGGTAAAAATTGCCAAAAATTCAAATTTCGGAGGTTTTTGAGGCGGAATTTATCGCCTTTGATGAGGTGTTATTATCCTATATGGTTATATGGGCGTATACAGGGGTCCATTCCCTTTCATAAGACATGGGTACATTAATGCACCCCTTGAAACTTTGGGAGGAGTACCTTGGCCCACCCCTTAAATTTTGGAAATTGCCCAATTTAAACATTTGGTATTATAGTACTGGACCCTAACATGTATTATGATAAATTTGGGTGGTCCACCTCGTCCCCTTTTAGGGGCACAAAATTGCCAAAATATAAACATAAGCAATACGTTGTACCACGTGTTTGGTCTTTTGGCTCAATTTATCCTCTTGGATGAGGTCCTATTATCTTATATGGTTACATGGTTATGTATAGGGTTATATTCTCTATCATAAGACATAGGTAGATTTGTGCACCCCTTTAAAAATTTGGGAAAGGTACCTTAGCCCACCCCTTAAATTTTAGAAATTGCCGAATTTAAACATTTGGTATAATAGTATAGGACCCTAATATATATTACTATAAATTTGGGTGGTCCACCTCGTTCCCTTTTAGGGGCACAAAATTACCAAATTTTACTACAACCACGTGTTTGGTATTTTGGCTCATTTTATCACCTTTCATGAGGTCCTATTACCTTATATGTTATATGGGCGTATACAGGTGTCCATTTCCTATCATAAGACATAGGTACATTTGTGCACCCCTTTAAAATTTGGGAGGGGTACTTTGGCCCACCCCTTAAATTTTGGAAATTGCCCATTTTATATATTTGGTATTATGGTATGGAACCCTAATATAGATTACTATAAATTTGGGTGGTCCACCTCGTTCCCTTTCATGGGTACGAAATAGCCAAATTTTAGTACAACCACGTGTTTGGTTTTTAGCCCAATTTATTCCCTTGGATGAGGTCCTATTACCTTATATGGTTATATGGTCATGTATATTGGTCCATTTCCGATTATAAGACATAGGTACATTTGTGCACCCGTTTAAATTTTTGGGAGGGGTACCTTGGCCCACCCCTTTAATTTTGGAAATTGCTCATTTTATATATTTGGTATTATACTGTAGGACCCTAATATAGATCACTATAAATTTGGGTGGTTCACCTCGTTTCCTTTCATGGGTACAAAATTGCCAAATTTTAGTACAACCACGTGTTTGGTTTTTGGCCCAATTTATTCCCTTGGATCAGGTCCTATTACCTTATATGGTTATATGGTCATGTATAGGTGTCCATTTCCTATTATAAGACATGGGTACATTGAGGCACCCCTTTAAATTTTTGGGAGGGGTACCATGGCCAACCCCCCTTAAATTTTGGAAATTTTCCAGTTTAAGCATTCGGTATCATCGTACATGCCTCAACATGTATCATGATAAATTTGGGTGGTCCACCTTGTTCCCTTTCATGGGTAAAAATATTGTCAAAACATAAACATAAGCAATATGTTGTACCACGTGTTTTGTTTTTGGCCCAATTTCTCCCCTTTGAACAAGAGCTACCAAAAATCAAATTTCAGAGGTTATTAACCCCGTTTGATGATTTAACACGTTATATGGGTATGTACAGAGGTTTATTACCTTCATATGTTTATGTTCCTTTTTAAATTTGGGAATTATCAAAACAAAATTCGGTAAACGTTTTCTAGGACCCATTGTAGATGTTGGTGTTCCTCTTATGGCCAAATATTCAAAATTTAAAAGTTATTGACCGGCTTTATTATTCAATAAGTACAGGATTTATTACTTTTTCATAAGACACAGGTGTATTTGTGTACCAATCTTAAATTTTGGGAGGGGTGCATTTCTTATTGTCGTATCAATAATTGGTAATTGTTCTTAAAATTGGATAGTGTCTCATTCATTGGGTAAATCATTGTCAAATATGAGTATGATCACGTGATCAGTTATTGACCTATGATGGGATTAGGAGTCCAGGACATTGGTACATTGAAATTTTGCAGGAGAATTTGAGAATTGTCAAATGAAATTGCGTCATTGGTTTTGATTATTCCAGCCTATGGACCAAATATAAAAGTAAGCAATACGATGTACCACGTGAGGTAGTGTACAGGGATTCATTTCTTTTGTTGTGGTACTTCTTAAGTTTGAGTACACACTTGCAGAAAACAGTTGGTTCTACTCAGGTAAACAATTGACGGACATTATTGCCCTTATTGAACATATAATGATATGATTAATTCTAAGACTTAGGTATATCGAGAGAAGTATTCTTTAAATTTGGGAATTGTGATAAAGAGAACTTTAACATAAGGCGCGAAATTTGAAACAATACTTTGAACTTTAGTCACAGCTCATAGTCTAAGATCATTTGTGGTGATTGATTTGACCTTGAGCTTTAGAAATCTGATAGCTAACCTTATTGAATCTTATGACTCATAGTCTTAAGGGAATACATGCTACAACACTGAAATTTAGTCACAAGGTGATGTAATCTGACACTGGCAAAGTTATTGTTGATGCAATTTGATTGGTTGATCACTATCTTTCGTGCAATCTGATTGGCTGATCACAATCTTTCGCGCAATCTGATTGGTTGATGATTTTCAAATATTTGCTGCATTCAGTTTTGTTTTGTTTAACATTTAAAAAGTTTTTGAAAATTTTGTTTAAAAATTTTTTGTTTGAAACTTTGGTTTGGCATTTTTTCGTTTGATATTTTTAGTTTGAAAATTTTTGTTTCGAAATTTTTGTTTGAAATTTTTTTTGAAATTTTTGTTTCAAAATTTTGTTTGAAACTTTGGTTTGAAATTTTTCGTTTAAAATTTTTCGTTTGAAAATTTTTGTTTCGAAATTTTTGTTTGAAAAATTTTTGTTTGAAATTTTTGTTTTAAAATTTTTTTGAAAATTTTTTGTTTGAAAATTTTTTTGTTTGAAATTTTTGTTTCAAAGTTTGGTTTGACATTTTTAAACGTTTGTGCACTCATTAGTAAAGAACCGGAACTGTTTAGAACAAAAACCTCTGGCAACATTGTTTATCATGATGCAATAGTACACGTCAGAACATGATAATGCAACGTCATCAGTTTTGCATCATATATAAGTATCGTTTGAGTTAGTATTCATGATATCATCATGGCTACTTGTCTGCAGTTTCTAAACACACGTGATGTGATGAAATCATTTATCAAGATTACTGATTTATAACAGAATGTACCTTATAGAATTTTAGCTCGCCAAAAAATCCCTACAAAGTTTGGATTAAGAATCGTAGTGAAGCTTGAAACTAAGAATATAATTTTACCAGCAAGATATTTACCCATGGAAGCATCAAAACAAGAAGAACTGCTGCGTTTCTTAAATACTGGATCTGTATCTTTATGTTACAAAGGATTCTTGGGTCGAAGTCATCAATTTGAATTTAGTACACAGCCGGTTTCGTCAGCAATTGTGATGAAATCATGAATTCAAACGTCAGCATATTCCTTTGACGTCAGACGTAGCTGTATGCAGAATGCGATCTATGAATTTGGTTTGTCAGCATGACGTCAGCAACTGTGATGAAATCATGAATTCAAACTTCAGAACATTTCTTTCCAATGACGACAGCCGTAGTTCTATAAATCAACCAATACAGTGTTATCCCATGAAATTATTTGAGCGAGTGCGTTTGAGCAGGAAAGATGTGTACTTCTAACGATAAAGAATTTCTCTTCGCAAGCTATTATCCAATAAATATATTTCAAACAAAACATGTGATGATTGGTATCAGTGCTAGAACATTTGAACCAGTGATTCGATTGGACAAAGCAGTACAATTTGGTGTACAACTGAACTTTGAAGAATGGCAAATATTATGTTCACGAATCGACCAAATAAATGATTATTTTCATGATGAGCTAAATGTGACCATAGTCAAATTATTAGGCTCAAATCATGAAGTGGTGCTGCGTAGTCCTCGAAGAGAAGATGGTGCTGTTACGTAAAAAGAGTACATTGCATGTCCCTAGCAACATCGTGTATCTAACGCAAACGGAATGGAACAAATTCATCAACGTATTCCAGTGTTAAACATGCAGTGGAAGTATGCAACAAAACAAGTATATTCCTGAAAAAGTACTATTTTGCGAAATGTGTCATGCATATTGTACAACATGTATCTAGATGTTGTGATGGTTGTCAACATCGTTCGTGGGTGCATACCTGTATTGATAAACAGTTTATTTGTGATCAAATGGACATTAAGTTTCCACCAATTGATATTGCAACAGACCTTAAAAGACTTCAACTGGAATTAAAATTATACGCTAAAGACAAACTAGTGCGAGAAGTTCAAAATATATTGTATCGACAATATCCAGAACCTTTATCTGGTATGGATGTATGTGATTAACCAGTGCAGTGTAATAAAATGATCAATTTCAATGATTTGTGTTTTTTCATTTCAAGTACAACTCCATGTTCTGACGTGTACTATTGCACCATGATAAACAATGTTGCCAGAGGATTTTGTTCTAAACAGTTCCGGTTCTTTACTAATGAGTGCACAAACTTTTAAAAATGTCAAACCAAACTTTGAAACAAAAATTTCAAACAAAAAAATTTCAAAAAATTTTCAAACAAAAATTTTTTAAACAAAAATTTCGAAACAAAAATTTTCAAACGAAAAATTTTAAACGAAAAATTTCAAACCAAAGTTTCAAACAAAATTTTGAAACAAAAATTTCAAAAAAATTTTCAAACAAAAATTTCGAAACAAAAATTTTCAAACTAAAAATATCAAACGAAAAAATGCCAAACCAAAGTTTCAAACAAAAAATTTTTAAACAAAAATTTCAAAAACTTTTTAAATGTTAAACAAAACAAAACTGAATGCAGCAAATATTTGAAAATCATCAACCAATCAGATTGCGCGAAAGATTGTGATCAGCCAATCAGATTGCACGAAAGATAGTGATCAACCAATCAAATTGCATCAACAATAACTTTGCCAGTGTCAGATTACATCACCTTGTGACTAAATTTCAGTGTTGTAGCATGTATTCCCTTAAGACTATGAGTCATAAGATTCAATAAGGTTAGCTATCAGATTTCTAAAGCTCAAGGTCAAATCAATCACCACAAGTGATCTTAGACTATGAGCTGTGACTAAAGTTCAAAGTATTGTTTCAAATTTCGCGCCTTATGTTAAAGTTCTCTTTATCACAATTCCCAAATTTAAAGAATACTTCTCTCGATATACCTAAGTCTTAGAATTAATCATATCATTATATGTTCAATAAGGGCAATAATGTCCGTCAATTGTTTACCTGAGTAGAACCAACTGTTTTCTGCAAGTGTGTACTCAAACTTAAGAAGTACCACAACAAAAGAAATGAATCCCTGTACACTACCTCACGTGGTACATCGTATTGCTTACTTTTATATTTGGTCCATAGGCTGGAATAATCAAAACCAATGACGCAATTTCATTTGACAATTCTCAAATTATCCTACAAAATTTCAATGTACTAATGTCCTGGACTCCTAATCCCATCATAGGTCAATAACTGATCACGTGATCATACTCATATTTGACAATGATTTACCCAATGAATCAGATACTATCCAATTTTAAGAACAATTACCAATTATTGATACGACAATAAGAAATGTACCTCTCCCAAAATTTAAGATTGGTACACAAATACACCTGTGTCTTATGAAAAAGTAATAAATCCTGTACTTATTGAATAATAAAGCCGGTCAATAACCTTTAAATTTTGAATATTTGGCCATAAGAGGAACACCAACATCTACAATGAGTCCTAGAAAACGTTTACCGAATTTTGTTATTTGATAATTCCCAAATTTGAAAGGGAACATAAACATATGAAGGTAATAAACCTCTGTACATACCCATATAACGTGTTAAATCCTTATCAAACGGGGTCAATAACCTCTGGCATTTGAGTTTTGGTAGTGCTTTACCCATGAAAGGGAACGTGGTGGACCATCCAAATTTATAGTGATACATATTGAAGTCCTATACTATGATACCAAATGCTTATATCAAACAATTTCTAAAACCGAGTGGATGAGCCAAGATAACCCTTCCAAATTTTTAAAGAGTGCATCAATGTACTCATGTCTTATGATAGGAAATAAACCCATATACATGACCATATAACCATATAAGGTAATAGAACCTCATCAAAGGGGAGAAATTGGGCCAAAAACCAAACACGTGGTACAACATATTGCTTATGTTTATATTTTGGCAATTTTTTTACTCAAGAAAGGGAACAAAGTGGACCACCCAAATTTATCATGATACATGTTGAGGCATGTACTATGATACCGAATGCTTAAACTGGAAAATTTCCAAAATTTAAGGGGGGTTGACTATGGTACCCCTCCCAAAAATTTAAAGGGGTGCATCAATGTACCCATGTCTTATAATAGGAAATGGACACCTATACATGACCATATAACCATATAAGGTAATAGGACCTCATCCAAGGGAATAAATTGGGCTAAAAACCAAACACGTGGTTGTACTAAAATTTGGCAATTTTGTACCCATGAAAGGAAACGAGGTGAACCACCCAAAATTTATAGTGATCTATATTAGGGTCCTATACTATAACACCAAATACATAAAATGAGCAATTTCCAAAATTAAAGGGATGGGCCAAAGTACCCCTCCCAAATTTTAAAGGGGTGCACAAATGTACCTATGTCTTATGATAGGAAATGGACACCTGTATACGCCCATATAACATATAAGGTAATAGGACCTCATGAAAGGTGATAAAATGAGCCAAAATACCAAACACGTGGTTGTAGTAAAATTTGGTAATTTTGTGCTCCTAAAAGGGGACGAGGTGGACCACCCAAATTTATCATAATACATGTTAGGGTCTAGTACTATAATACCAAATGTTTAAATTGGGCAATTTCCAAAATTTAAGGGGTGAGCCAAGGTACCCCTCCCAAAATTTTCAAGGGGTGCATTAATATACCCACGTCTTATGAAAGGGAATGGACCCCTGTATACGCCCATATAACCATATAGGATAATAACACCTCATCAAAGGCGATAAATTAGGTCAAAAACCTCCGAAATTTGAATTTTTGGCAATTTTTACCCATGAAAGGGAACGACATAGACCCCCAATACTGATAGAGGTACATACTATGGTCCTAGGCTACCATACCAAATTTTTAGATTTGGCAATTTCCAAAATTTAAGGGGGTGGTCCTATGTACCCCTGCCAAAATTTAGGGGTGGGCCAAGGTACCCCTACCAAAATTTAGAGGGGGTGGTCCTAGGTACCCCTAGGTCATTGACCCCGGGCGAGGGACTATGGGTCCTGAGGCAGGGACCCAGTGGCCAAAAGTGTCCTCAGGTGGGGCAATTACTACTCCTTGAAAGGTAGAGGCCCCGGTGGCTCTGTGGTAGAGCGTTCATCTCTGGTGCTTGGGGTCCCGGGTTCGATCCCAGCCCCCGCCAAGTGAACTTTGTGGTGGACAAACACCGTGTGCGTGGGTTTCCTCGGTGTTCTCCCGTTTGCTCCCACTTTCCTCATTCTACTATATCACTCATTCCTCATCATCACCGCCTCCTTTAGCCTAACCGGCATAAGCGTGGGACGTAAAACTCAAAGATTTCATTTCATTTCATTTTCAACCCTTGAAAGGTTCCTAATTGCCCACTCTGCTTTATAATTTTGCTAATATGGAAGTATTCGGCTAAATTGAAATCTCAAATGTTGCCATAACTTGAAACTAGATAATAATTTACATTTTACAGCACCGTTGTTTTCCACATAGAAAGTATATAGGGCCAGATTAAGACCATTGGGTGCTCTGAAACGGAAAAATACAAGGGGCCCTATCAAAAACCTTTATGATGGGCCCTCTCTCGACATGTTCAAACGGGCCTATGAATTATATAGGAGGGACTCATATTATATTTTTTAAATTTTTATAGGGCAAATGTTTTCAGTAATTTTTAAAATTTTGGGGGGCCCTCTTGGTCACGGAGTCCTGAAGCAAGAAACTCAAATCACAGAAGGAATCACTATGTTGCATGTAAGTAGCTTTCTAATGTACAGCGTGAGCACAGAAACAGTACCTGATTTTAAAGTGCCATATAATTAACATTTAATTGAATATTTACATGAAATTTTGTACAGAGCTCAGTAAACTCAAAGTATTTTCCCATCTATCCTTTCAGAATCCTATTTCTGACCAGAGCAGCTAGAGGGCAGTAACATCGAAAATGGCGTTCACCCCACAGCAACGAAGCTGGTGCGTTTTACAATTTGCAAAAACAAGCAGTTTTGTGAGAGTGCAGCGTGATTTCAAACGACAATTTAATGCTGATCCACCTACACACAAATCCATTGTGAAGTGACATAGAACGTATATTGAGGCGGGGTGCATTTGTGATCAAAGAAAATGACATTCAGGGGGACGTCCAGTCTCCGAGGAAACTGTGGAGCGCGTAAGAGCAGCCTTCGTACACAGCCCACAGAAGTCTACACGTAAAGCTAGCAGAGACAACAGTAAGCAAGATCTTACGCAAGCGTTTGCGGTGCTACCCGTACCGACTGCAGTTGGTTCAGAAGTTATACCTACAAGACAAGGCAAAGCGCCGTGAGTTCTGTGAGACTATGCAAAATTTCATGGAGGACGACGAAAACTTTCTGACGAAGATCATTTTCAGCGATGAGGCGACATTTCACTTAAGTGGAAAGGTGAATAGACACATTGTAAGGACATGGGAAACCCAGAATCCTCATGCAACTGTAAATGTGGAACGTGACTCACCGAAAGTCAATGTTTTTTTGTGCAGTATCAGCGCGTCGGGTGCACGGTCCGTTCTTCTTTCAGGAACAAACAATTACAGGTGAAAGTTACTTAGCATTGCTACGTAACTGGTTGATTCCACAACTTAGTAATGCAGAGATAGACGACTTCGTTCTAAAACAAGATGGAGCGCTGCCACACTGGCATCGTGCGGTACGCAGATTTCTAAACGAAAACCTCCTAAACCGATGATTAGGGCGCTCTGGAGTCAATGATCAAGTTCTTTGCAAGTGGCCTCCAAGATCACCTGACCTCACTGTTTGTGACTTCTTTCTGTGGGAATTTGTGAAGGACAAAGTGTATGCACCTCCACTACCCGCAACTTTGAACGATCTCCAAGAACGCATCAGCGATGCTGTCAACTCCATCACACCGGATATGCTTCACAACGTATGGTTGGAGCTAGATTATCACCTCGATATTTCCCGCGTTACAGGGGCGCGCACATTGAGTGTTTGTGATTTCAATTATTGCTACAAAAACATTTTGAGTTTTGTATCACTGTTCAAAATTTCAGCAAAATATTCCTTCGCATATTAAGTTTATACTAATTTGAAACCTGAGCCTTCTTTCTGTGCTCACCCTGTATTTTACAAGCGTGTTACGGGCATCATAAGGGGCCTTGTGCAGATGCAATTTTAAGTCAGTTTTCTTTTCGTTCCTCCAAAAATGCTTAAAAGAAATAAATAAAATTCATTCATTCGTACCTTACTTTAAAAGGATTTACCTAAGTAGGATTTTCCTAGAGACTGTGAGGTTCAGTGTGAAATGCCTTTTGTGGATCCATGGTCTTGGCTTGTGTGAAATAAGTACAATATACTATACATTTGCTTTGAGTTGTGCGTACTAGTAGTATGCAGTACGTATATGTTGGGGAGGAGCAGTACATACATGTGCATAGGCCCCTTAGAAAGTACCTCCCGGTGGGCCTCTGGGTTGCAGTATGACCCTGGCTTCATCCATATTAATTGGAACTGCTGTTAAAATAGTAATAATGTATTTAAAATTTCAATTTTTTGTGGAATCTAATATTTCTAAATCTCAAAATCTTCAAAATTATATTTTTAAAGAATTAGTCTGACATTAGTCTACTTAAAAGTCTCTCGTTTTGAAAAGTCTATCTCTTGTGTCAGAAGATTTATGGACAGTAGGAAAGCTTGTACCCTCTCCCCAAAATACATTTGTTTTAGAAGCAAGAAGATACTACGGTTTCGAAGGTCCGCCCTTTTAATCCATGCACTTTGTATGTGCTCAGATTCTATATAACAATTAATAATGGTTTTCAAAAATACAGTAATATTTGTGCGTAACATTAATATCTGGGATCTTAATCCTGCATCTGTCTGTTTAAATTGGAAAATATAGGCAACATAAAATAAAGAAATTGTTGAGTTGATTTTGAGTTTAACGTCCCGTTCAGCAGCGGGCCTATATGAGACGTGGTGTGAGTCCATGATAATCAAAGGGATTTAAGATGGGGTTTATTTTGTAGTTGCTGGTATTTATAACTGAATAATATTAGGAATGAAAATGACAGAAAGCTACACGATTTACTTTTATTATATTTTCAGTCACGTAAAACAAACTGTCTCCTTTAACAGGTTCAACGTACATTTCAAGTAACAAGTTTTATAAACAGAATATCCACCTAAAAGGAACAAACACTATCAACTTTGTTCTTATTTTATGCAAAAACAATGAAGTTATACTGGTGAAAATCAGTTTCCTCCCTTCAAGATGAGGAAATAAATATTACCCGTTTTAATTGTTGTATACAACAATTAACACATTAAGAAAGTTTTCTTCTTTTAGATTTAATCGAGAGAACTTCAATTTTTACTCATGTGATTTCTTTCGCAAGCCACCTCAGGAAAAAACGAATCTTCTACACATGTCTCCAAATATGACAATCTCTCCTTGTACGCTTCCTTCTGTTCGTTTCTAATTATTTCCATCTCCCTTCCAACCGGAAAAAATCTTGCAATAACTTCTTTACTGATTGTAGTATCACTACTTTAAATAAAAGGAAGGCTCACACTGGAGAACCATACGGAAACTCACATTTATTCAATGTATTGACATCAATGTGTTTCTGTGCAGAGGAGAACAAATCATTGAGTGTAGAAAAGAATAAAGTTGGAAAACCAAGGAATTTGGAATAATTCAACACTGTGAAACAATAGGCCTCAATTTGAATGAATGAATCATTACTTCTGGAGTAGGTCGAAACGTAAAAATGAAATGAAATCTTCACGCTTATGCGGGTTACACTAAAGAAAACGAAGATGATGAGAAATGAATGAAATGGTGGAATGAAGAAAGTGAGAAAATAATCGACTGCGAAAAGAACTAAACTAATAGAACTAGATTCACGAACAAATCTTAATACATATACGCAAATTATGACTACAATTACATACTTTTTCTATCTGGTGCACTTTCGGATGCACCTTGATACTCATATATGCGATAGATATGTGCTCTGTCTCTAAAATAAGTCATGCAGTTCTTAAATGTGAGGAGGTCACAGAAGATATAGAATTGGATTCACGAAAAAATCTTAATAAATATGTGTAAATTATGGCTACGATTCTATAACACTTTCTACTTGATGCACTATCAAGCGCACCTTGATACTCATATATAAGGTAGATATGTGCTCTGTAATTGAAATAAGTTTATTAGTTATTAATTCGAAGGGGGGTCACCGGAGATATAGAATGAGATTAACGAAGAAATGTTAATAAATATATGTAAATTATGGTTACGATTCTATGACCCTTTCTACCTGATGCATTATCGAGCGCACTTTGAAACTGATATATATGGTAGATATGCGCTCTGTCCTTGAAATACTGCCGTTTGCTTTTTAATTCAAAAGGAAAAAAGGAAAATGAAATGAAATCTTTGAGTTCTACGTCCCACGGTTATTTTGGTTAGGCTAAAGAAGACGGTGATTATGAGAGATGAGTGAAATGGTGGAATGAAGAAAGTGAGAGGAAACGGGAGAACTCCGAGAAAACCCACGAGCACGAACGCACTACCACTCAGCCACCGCGCCCCCCTTAATTCAAAAGAGTTACCGGAAATATAGAATGAGATTCACGAAGAAATGTTAATAAATATACGTAAATCATGGCTACTTTTCTATGACCCTTTCTACCTGATGCACTATCGAGCGCAATTTGATACTCATATATGTGGTAGATATGCGCGCTCTCCTTGAAATAAGCTGTTTACTTTTTAATTAAATGGGGGGTCACTAGAGATATAGAATGAGATTCACAAAGAAATGTTAATAAATATATGTAAATTATGGCAACGATTCTATGACTCTTTCTACCTGATGCACAATCGAGCGCACATCTATACTCATATATGTGGTAGATATGCGCTCTTTCCTCGAAATACGCCATTTAGTTTTTAATTAAAAGGGGGGTCACCGGAGATATAGAATGAGATTCACGAAGAAATGTTAATAAATATATGTAAATTAAGGCTACGATTCTGTTGACTCTTTCTACCTGATGCACTATCGAGCGGACTTTGACACTCATATATATATATGGTAGATATACGCTCTGTTCTTGAAATACGCCATTTACTTTTTAATTCAAAGGGGTTTCACAGGAGATATAGAATGAGATTCACGAAGAAATGTTAATAAATATATGTAGATAACAGCTATGATTCTATGACCCTTTCTACTTGTGCACCATTGAGCGGACTTTGATACTCATATATATGGTAGATATTCGCTCTGTCCTTGAAATAAGTTTATTAGTTCTTAATTCGAAGGGGGGTCTCCGGAGATATAGAATAGATTCACGAAGAAATGTTAATAACTTTATGTAAATTATCGCTACGATTCTGTGACCCTTTCCACCTGATGGACTATTGGAGCGCACCTTGGTACTCATACATATGGTAGATATATGCTCTGTCCTTCAAATACGCCGTTTACTTTTTAATTCAAAGGGGGGTCACCGGAGACATAGAATGAGATTAACGAAGAAATGTTAATAAATATATGTAAACTATGGCTACGATTCTGTGACCCTTTCCACCTGATGGACTATTGGAGCGCACCTTGGTACTCATACATATGGTAGATATATGCTCTGTCCTTCAAATACGCCGTTTACTTTTTAATTCAAAGGGGGGCCACCGGAGACATAGAATGAGATTAACGAAGAAATGTTAATAAATAAATGTAAATTTTAGCTACGATTCTACGTCCCTTTCTAGCTGATGGACTATCGAGCGCACTCTGATACTTATATATATGCTTGAAATGCATTCCGTCCTTGAAATAAGTTTATTAGTTCTTAATTCGAAGGGGGGTCACCGGAGATATAGAATGAGATTCACGAAGAAATGTTAATAACGTTATGAAAATTATAGCTATGATTCTATGATGCACTATCTTCTATGATGACACTTTCTACCTGGTGCACTATCGAGCGCACTTCCATACTCATATATGTGGTAGATATGCGCTCTGTCTTTCAAATACGCCGTTTACTTTTTAATTAAAAGGGGGTCACCGGAGATATAGAATTACATTCATGAAGAAAAGTTCATAAATATATGCAAATTATTGCTACGATTCTATGACTCTCTCTACCTCATGCACTATCGAGCGCATTTTGATACTCAAACATATGGTAGATATTCGCTGTGTCCTTCAAATAAGTCTATTAGTTTTTTATTCAAAGAGGGGTCACAGGAGATATAGAATGAGATTCACGAAGAAATGTTAATAAATATATGTAAATTATGGCTACGATTCTATGACACTTTCTACCTGGTGAACTATTGAGCGCACTTTGATACTCATATATATGGTAGATATGCGCTCTGTCCTTGAAATAAGTTTATTAGTTTTTAATTCGAAGGGGGGGTTACCGAACATATAGAATGAGATTCACGAAGAAATTTTAATAACATTATGTAAATTATGGCTACGATTCTATGACTCTTTCTACCTGATGCACTATCGAGCGCACTTCCATACTCATATATGTGGTAGATATGCGCTCTCTCTTTCAAATACGCCGTTTAGATTTTAATTCGAAGGGGGGTCACCGGAGATAAAAAATGTGATTCACGAAGAAATGTTAATAAATATATGTAAATTACGCCTACGATTCTATGACTTTCTACCTGATGCACTATCGAGCGCACTTTGATACTCGTATATATGGTAGATATACGCTCTGTTCTTGAAATTTGCCACTTACTTTTTATTCAAAGAGGGGTCACAGGAGATATAGAATGAGATTCACGAAGAAATGTTAATAAATATATGCAGATAATACCTACGATTTTATGACACTTTCTACCTGGTACACTATTGAGCGCACTTTGATACTCATATATATGGTAGATATGCGCTCTGTCCTTGAAATAAGTTTATTAGTTCTTAATTCGAAGGGGGGTCACCGAAGATATAGAATGAGATTCACGAAGAAATGTTAATAACTTTATGTAAATTATGGCTACGATTGTATGACTCTTTCTACCTGATGCACTATCGAGCGCACTTCCATACTGATATATGTGGCAGATATGCGCTCTGTCTTTCAAATACCCCGTTTAGATTTTAAATAAAAGGGGGGTCACCGGAGATATAGAATGAGATTTACGAAGAAATGTTAATAAATATATGTAAATTATGGATACGATTCTATGACTCTTTCTACCTCATGCACTATCGAGCGCACTTTGATACTTGTATATATGGTAGATATTCGCTGGGTCCTTCAAATAAGTCTATTAGTTTTTAATTCAAACGGCGGTCTCCGGAGATATAGAATGTGATTAACGAAGAAATGTTAATAAATATATGTAAATTATGGCTGCGATTGTATGACCCTTTCTACCTGATGCACTATCGAGCGCACTTTTATACATATATATATGTGGTAGATATGGGCTCTGTCTTTGAAATACGCCGTTTGCTTTTTAATTCAAAGGATGGTCACCGGAGATATAAAGTGAGATTTACGAAGAAATGTTAATAAATATATGTAAATTATGGCTACGATTCTGTGACCCTTTGTACCTGATGTACTATCGAGCGCACCGTGGTACTCATATATATGGTAGATGTACGTTCTGTCCTTGAAATTCACTGTTTACATTTTAATTCAAAGGGGGGTCACCGGAGATTTAGAATGAGATTAACGAAGAAATGTTAATAAATATATGTAAATTATGGCTAGGATCCGATGACCCTTTCTACCTGATGCACTATCGAGCGCACTTTGATGCTCATATATATGGTGGATATGCGCTCTGTCCTTGAAATAAGTTTATTAGCTCTTAATTCGAAAAGGGTCACCGGGGATATAGAATGAGATTCACGAAGAAATGTTAATAACTTTATGTAAATTATGGCTACGATTATATGACTCTTTCTACTTGATGCACTATCCAGCGCACTTTGATGCTCATATATGTGATAGATATGCGATCTGTACTTCAAATACGCTGTTTACTTTTTAATTCAAAGGGGGTCACCAGAGATATAGAATGAGATTCACGAAGAAGTGTTAATAAATAAATGTAAATTATGGCTACGATTCTATGACTCTTTCTACCTTATGCACTATCGAGCGCACTTTGATACTTATATATATGGTAGATATGCGCTCTGTCCTTGAAATAAGTTTATTAGTTCTTAATTCGAAGGGGGGGTTACCGAAGATATAGAATGAGATTCACGAAGAATTGTTAATAACATTATGTAAATTATGGCTACGATTCTATGACTCTTTCTACCTGATGCACTATCGAGCGCACTTCCATACTCATATATGTGGTAGATATGTGCTCTGTCTTTCAAATACGCCGTTTAGATTTTAATTCAAAGGGGGGTCACCGGAGATAAAAAATGTGATTCACGAAGAAATGTTAATAAATATATGTAAATTATGCCTACGATTCTATGACTTTCTACCTGATGCACTATCGAGCGCACTTTGATACTCATATATATGGTAGATATACGCTCTGTTCTTGAAATTTGCAATTTACTTTTTTATTCAAAGAGGGGTCACAGGAGATATAGAATGAGATTCACGAAGAAATGTTAATAAACATATGTAAATTATTGCTACGATTCTATGACAATTTCCACCTGATGCACTATCGAGCGCACTTTGATACTGATATATATAGTAGATATATGCTTTGTCCTTCAAATAAGTCTGAGTTATTAATTCGAAGGGGGGTCACCGGAGATATAGAATGAGATTCACGAAGAAATGTTAATAACTTTATATAAATTATGGCTACGATTCTATGACTTTTTCTACCTGATGCACTGTGGAGTGCACTTCCATACTCATGTATGTGGTAGATATGCGCTGTGTCCTTCAAATAAGTCTATTAGTTTTTAATTCAAAAGGGGTCACCGGAGATATAGAATGAGATTCACGAAGAAATGTTAATAAATATATGTATATCATGGCTACGATTCTATGACTCTTTCAACCTGATGCAGTATCGAGCGCACTCATATATATGGTTGATATGCGCGCTCTTCTTTAAATAAGCTGTTTACTTTTTAATTAAAAAAAGAGGTCACTAAAGATATAGAATGAGATTCACGAAGAAATGTTAATAACATTATGTAAATTATGGCTATGATTCTATAACCCTTTCTACCTGATGCACTATCAAGCGCACTTTGATACTCATATATGTGGAGATATGGGCTCTGTCTTTCAAATACGCCGTTTACTTTTTAATTAAAAGGAGGGTCACCGGAGATATAGATTGAGATTCACGAAAAAATGTCAATAAATATATGTAAATTATAGATACGATTCTATGACCCTTTCTACCTGCTGCTATTGAGCGCACTTTGATACTCATATATATGGTAGATATGCGCTCTTTCCTTGAAATAAGTTTATTAGTTCTTTATTCGAAGGAGGGTCACCGGAGATATAGAATGAGATTCACGAAGAAATGTTAATAACTTTATGTAAATTATGGCTACGATTCTATGATTCTTTCTACCTGATGGAGTATCGAGCGCAATTCCATACTCATATATGTGATAGATATACGCTCTGTTCTTGAAATACGCCATTTACTTTTTAATTCAAAGGGGTCACAGAAGATATAGAATGAGATTCACGAAGAAATGTTAATAACTTTATATAAATTATGGCTACGATTGTATGACTTTTTCTACCTGGTGCATTGTGGAGTGCACTTCCATACTCATGTATGTGGTAGATATGCGCTGTGTCCTTCAAATAAGTCTATTAGTTTTTAATTCAAAAGGGGTCACCGGAGATATAGAATGAGATTCACGAAGAAATGTTAATAAATATATGTAAATCATGGCTACGATTCTATGACTCTTTCAACCTGATGCACTATCGAGCGCAATTTGATACTCATATATATGGTTGATATGCGCGCTCTCCTTGAAATAAGCTATTTACTTTTTAATTAAAAAAAGGGGTCACTAAACATATAGAATGAGATTCACGAAGAAATGTTAATAACATTATGTAAATTATGGCTATGATTCTATAACCCTTTCTACCTTATGGACTATCGAGCGCACTTCCATACTCATATGTGGTAGATATGCGCTCTGTATTTCAAATACGACGTTTATATTTTAATTAAAAGGGGGGTCTCCGGAGATATAGAATGTGATTCACGAAGAAATGTTCATAAATATATGTAAATTATGGCTACGATTGTATGACCCTTTCTACCTGATGCACTATCGAGCGCACTTTGAAACTCATATATATGGTGGATATGAGCTCTGTCCTTGAAATTCTGTCGTTTACTTTTTTATTCAAAAGGGGTCATCGGAGATATAGAATGAGATTCACGAAGAAATGTTAATAAATATATATATCATGGCTCCTTTTGTATGACTCTTTCTACCTGATGCACTATCGAGAGCACTTTGACACTCATATATATCGTCGATATTCCCGCTATCCTTGAAATAAGCTGTTTACTTTTTAATTAAAAGTTGGGTCACTAGAAATATAAAATGAGATTCACGAAGAAATGTTAATAAATATATGTAAATTATGGCTACAATTCCATGACTCTTTCTACCTGATGCTCTTTTGGCAGCACTTTGATACTCATATATATGGTAGATATTCGTTTCGTCCTTCAAATAAGTCTACTAATTTTTAATTCAAAAAATTGTCACCAGAGATATATAGTGTGATTTGCGAAGAAATGTTAATAAATATATGTAAATTATGGCTACGATTCTATGACTCTTTCTACCTGATGCACTATCGAGCACACTTTGATACTCATACATATGGTAGATATTCGCCATGTCCTTCAAATAAGTCTATTAGTTTTTAATTGAAAAGGGGGTCACCTGAGATATAGAATGTGATTCACGAAAAAATGTTAATAAATATATGTAAATTATGGCTACGATTGTATGACCCTTTCTACATGATGCACTATCGAAGGCACTTTGATTCTCATACATATGGTAGATATTCGCTGTGTCCTTCAAATAAGTCTATTAGTTTTTAATTCAAAAAGGGTCACAGGAGATATAGAATGAGATTCACGAAGAAATGTTAATAAATATATGTAGATAATAGCTACGATTCTATGACCCTTTCTACCTGGTGCACTATTGAGCGCACTTTGATACTCATATATATGGTAGATATGCGCTCTGTCCTTGAAATAAGTTTGTTAGTTCTTAATTTGAAGGAAGGTCAGCGGAGATATAGAATGAGATTCACGAAGAAATGTTAATAACTTTATGTAAATTATGGCTACGATTCTATGACTCTTTCTACTTGATGCACTATCGAGCGCACTTCCATACTCAAATATGTGGTAGATATGCGCTCTGTCTTTCAAATACGTCGTTTAGATTTTAATTAAAAGGGGGGGGGGTCACCGGAGATATAGAATGAGTTTTACGAAGAAATGTTAATAACATTGTGTAAATTATGGCTACGATTCTATGACTCTTTCTACCTCATGCACTATCGAGCGCACTTTGATACTTATATATATGGTAGATATTCTTCGGGTCCTTCAAATAAATCTATTAGTTTTTAATTCAAATGGGGGTCACCGGAGATATAGAATGTGATTAACGAAGAGATGTTAATAAATATATGTAAATTATGGCTAGGATTTTATGACCCTTTCTACCTGATTTACTATCGAGCGCACTTTTATACATATATATATATATGGTAGATATGGGCTCTGTCTTTAAAATACGCCGTTTGCTTTTTAATTCAAAGGGTGGTCACCGGAGATATAAAATGAGATTTACGAAGAAATGTTAATAAATATATGTAAATTATGGCTACGATTTTGTGACCCTTTCTACCTGATACATTATCGAGCGCACTTTGATACTCATATATATGGTAGATGTATGCTCTGTCCTTGAAATACGCCGTTTACTTTTTAATTCAAAGGGGGTCACCGGAGATATAAAATGAGGGCTACGATCCGATGCCCCTTTCTACGTGATACAGATCCTTGGTAGGTCGCTGGAGAGAGTTGGCACCACATGTGCACACACAGGTCACCTAATTCTCGTAAATTCTGGGGAGAGGGGCGATGCGTTCTGACGTCACGTTCAATTACATCCCAGATGTATTCGATTGGTTTCACATTCGGCGATTTGGGGGTCATCACATCATTTGGAACTAGTCCGCTGAGCTCCTCGCACCACTTCATGACACGCCTGGCCTTGTAACATGGTGTATTATCTTGTCGAAAAATGCCACTACCGCTGGGAAACATGGTCGTTATGAAGTGGTGTACGTAGTCTGCAAGCAGTGTGCGATACGCCTCGGCTGTTATGGTGCCTTGCTGGAGCTCCACTAGACACGTGAATGTTCCCCAGAGCATAATTAAGCCGCCGCCAGCTTGTCTCCGTCCCGCAGGACAGGTGTCAAGGAGCTGTTCCCTTGCAACACGACGGATTCGCACCCTCCCATCGTCATGATGAAGAAGTAATCGGGGTTCATCAGACAATGCAACACTCTGCCACTGCGTCGAGGTCCAATAGCGATTGTCACGTGTTCATTTCAGTCATAGTTGCCCATAACGTGGTGTTAACATTCGCACATGGATGGGTCGTCGCCTGCGGAGGCACATCGTTAGGAGTCTTCGGTGCAGTGTGTGTTCAGACACACTTGTACTTTGCCCAGCATAAAGTCTGAAGTTACTTTCGCCACAGTTCGCTGCTTGTCCTGTTTTATCAGTCTGCCCAGCCTAC
The DNA here is from genome assembly GCF_964235325.1 of Thermobia domestica. Classification (NCBI taxonomy): domain Eukaryota; kingdom Metazoa; phylum Arthropoda; class Insecta; order Zygentoma; family Lepismatidae; genus Thermobia; species Thermobia domestica. The sequence continues at coordinate 182,376,056 of NC_137458.1, read as the reverse complement.
GACGTCCGATATCTGTAATGAGGTGGGAGGGGAAGTTTTGTAGCCCTATTGAGTTCATGGGAACGAAAACTCAATAATTATAACTATGCTAAATTACTATAGACTTTCAATTGCTCATTCAGAGATTTTATCAAGTTTACTTTATCGCAATAATTTCATACAAACTAGATATAGGCTACGGATAATAGTTTTATACAAACTAGATATTCAAATATTATTAATTATTATATTTGAAGTTCAATCAAATATAACGACATTAATTATTAGTTTTAATTAACTGAGTTAAACTGAAAATTAAATCTTGATATCGAAAGATTAACTATTAAGTTTATGTGTTCTGTACCTTTCTAAAGTAATAAATGCTGCAATTGGTTTTGAGTGTTGTTTCTGAGTGAATACTTTCTTCAAAATAATATTAAAAATTATAGAAAGATTTTCGAGACATTCGAGTCGAGTCGAGATTTTTACAAGCAGTCTCGACTCGAATCGTGTCTCCACTCGAAAATTCGAGTCGAGAAATAAGTTTGTTTAGAATCGCCTCAAATTAACAAAGTGTGCTCGACTCGAATTCGAGTCGAGTCGAGTCGAGATTCGAGACATGTCTCGTCTCATGCGCATCCCTAGAGAAGATGAAATCCCTAATTTCAAGGGTAAGGCCAGGGAAGAAGACCAACTTTTACCTACAACATGATAACGCCAGGCCCCACACCAATTTCACGACCACGCAACTCATTGCAGAATTTGGCTGGACTCTCTTACCGCATCCAGTGTACAGTCTCTTTGGACCTCTAAAAGGTGGACTACGTGGCGAACATTTTCAAGACTCGGAAGCTGTTGTGAAAGCTATAAGGAAGTGGCTAGCCTCAGCTGGTTCCGATTTTTACAAGCGCGGCCTGCAGGCTCTGGTTCATCGTTGGCAAAATTGTCCATAAGAAAAATAGGAGCATTACTTTCGGAACGATCCTCGTATTATATCACCAGCATATTATTATTAAATAATAATAATAATAATAATCATTATTAGTAACTTCATTAATAGTTCATCAATACAGGGTGTTTGAAAAAGAACTTCCTAGTTTTAAGTATAAATTTAATTGGGAAATGAATGAAAACTTACATCAATGAGTACATATCATGAAAGACATTTCCGTCAAGTTTTGTTTAATGTTGGTAGACTTCAACGTGGGATCCATTTGTGGCCCTGCACACGTCGAGACGATATTCCACTTCCCGTCACGTATTCACGAACATTTCAGGTGTAACTGTCCCAACCGCCGCGACGATTTTTTCCCGTAAATGATTCATGTCTCTGATGTTTTCACTATACATAACAATTTTTATGTGGCCCCAAAAGAAAAAGTCCTGCGGGGTTAAGTCTGGGCTTCGTGGTGGCCAAGGTATTGTATTGGGCCAGCCCTACCTATCCACCTCCCTGGAGAGTGAGTCTCTAGAGCCGCACGCACATGGTTACTGTAATGAGGTTAGGCGCCATCTTGTTGGAAAAACAAAAGCCCTTTTTCCGCCTCAATATCGTCCATTTGGGGAAAGACGTACTCTGTCAGCATGTCATAGTAAACGTCCCCGTTTATTGTTTTTTCTACAAAACTGAAAGGACCAATCACACGATCTTCCATCAAACCGCGCCAGACATTAAGTTTGGTAGAGTCATGTTGATGCTGAATAACTTCATGTGGATACTCTGCCCCCCAAATTCTACATTTATGACGATTAACTGTTCCACTGACATGAAATGTAACCTCATCAGAAAAGATAATCTTTTTTTTAATGACATAATCAATTCTGTGTAGCAAGTCAGCAGCAAACTCATACCTTTCGATGTTATTAGTAGGTTTAATTTCATGTAACAGTCGCAGTTTGTAGGCCCGCAACTTAAGTCTTTTATGCACAACATCATACACAGTACCTTTAGGCACTCCTAATTGTAGACTACGTCTGGCCAATGACTTCTTCGGGCTCCGAACACAAGAAACACGGATCTTCTTCAACAACATCTTCAGAAGTTTTCGGTCTACCTGGTGCCTTTGCTTTTAAAACACTACTGGTTTCCTTGAAAGACTTTAGCCAATGATTGATAGTTTTTGCTGTAGGTAGTTCACCACCATACTGTCGTCTAAAATTACGTTGGACTGTTATAACTGACTCAGTTTTCACAAGCGAAATAACACACTGCGCTTTCTGTTGCGGAGTATACGTTGTTGCTGAGTTGGTCTGCACTGTACGCCTGCCTGGACTGAACTGAGGAAACAGAGGTAAAAACAGCACTGGTGCCGTCTCAAGGTCAAGCAGGCCTGCCAACTGCAGGGGAACCAAACCTGGAGAGTTGATGAATCAAACACTACAAACTAGAATAGCGTATGTCACTTTGTACAGATTCTAGGACACATTAAAACTAGGGAGTTTATTTTTCAAACACACTATATTAGTGGTAACGCCAGCTGGCATCCAGTATGCGCCACTGGAATTTTTGAACGCCCTTCTCTAATAGCAGTAGCATCATTAGTACATAAGCTGGCGAGGCAGAAGGATGCAATAATCTTCATAATAAAGATCAAAATTCGGTTTTAATTTCTTCTATGTGGGGCTTATTTCTACTACGAGGCACGTCCACAAAATAAGTGTACTAGGGCCCTCGCGGGCAGAGGAAATTTGTCATTGCTATGTTGGCTACTCTTTCCAGTGAGTCCAATCACGCGCCAGTACGACCATAACTGTAGCCAAAGTAACGTCTCCCGTGAAAGATGTCGATGAAATCTGCCACCAAGTGCGGGATCCGCAGTGTCATCCGTTATCTCGTTGTGAAGGAAAAATCTTCGTCTGAAGTTTTTAACGAGAACTAATCACTTTATGTCGAAGGAGTTATGAATCGTAGTGTGCTTAAATGGTGAATTTGAAAACGGTCGTAGTGATGTGTACGATGAGCAAAGGAGTGAAAGACCGCAAAGGAGAGACTTTGTCTAATTCGTTGGTTGAAAAAATTGAGGAAGCTGTTCGTGGCGACCGTAAATTCACTTTGGATTAACTTTCGGTGATGTTCCCACAAATCTCCAGATCTCTGCTGCATGAAACAAACAGATTTCATAAACTGTGTGCAAGGTGGTTCCAAAACAGTTAACAGAGCAGCACAAATTGAATCTCATGTGGCCATCGCAACAAAGCAACTTTTGGAGTCATTCAGATGGGATGTTTTGAACCACCTCACACATTCGTCTGACCTGGCACCTTCATATTATCATCTTTTCACCTCCCTGATGATTCATATGGGTAAGAAAAAGGTTCTACTGACGAGAAAGTGAAGGTGGAGGTGAAGAATTGGGCAAAAGAGGTGGTGACAGACTTCTTTGACCAAGGCATAAAAAAGTAGATCCCTCGTCTCACTAAGTGCATCAAAAGAGATGGCGACTACGTGAAAAAATAGTTCACGTACGCATTGATGTAACCATGTAAAAATTTTGTTTTTAATTTTTTTGAAACCTACAAAAATCTAATGAACTTATTTTCTGGACGTGCCTCATATTCTATGTATACAAATCTCTTAGATTGTGTCTTTTTCGCAATTGCAGGTGAGGAATGAAAAACCAATAATTATTATAGTACATGCATCTAATAAAGTACATTACTGTCAGTACTTTTATAACTTTTCACAAAGGTATTATATCATTTTCTATAACGGCTCTATAAGTAGAAAATATTAAGTAGTTATTTAGGATTTCTTTTAGTTATAACAAGAGATATCTACGAGTGTTATAGCATTCTTCTTCACATTGGATTGAAATTGCTAAATGGAGAGTGTATGCCATATCGCAAGGCACAGTCATTTCGATTTTGCATGAAAAATTGGGTGTGAAAAAATCTCGGCAAGGTGGGTGCCGCGTTTGCTCAGTGGAGAATACAAACGGAATCGTCTGGTCGACTCTGAGGCTGTTTGGGTGCTTTTCCGCTGCAATCCTGAGGATTTTCGGCGTTATTACACTCAGACGCAAAAGAACAGTCAAAACGGTGGATTTTTGACGTCTTCACCCAAATGCCTATTTTGAGGTGCTTCCGAAATAAATTTTGGAAAGGCTAAAAATTTGGAAAAACGCTTAGAAAGATGTATAAAGCTGAAAGGAGATTATGTTCAAAAATAAAAATAATCTTCCCCCCAAAAGTGTATTTTTCAACTTTTTCTAATGACTTACTGAACGACCTTCGTATCAAATCTAATTACGTAGATTCTTTTCAAAATACTAAGTAAAGATCATAACCCGTTTACAGCAATTTGACATTTTATTCGCTCACATTGATTCCGATTTCCTGCTAAACGATAGAAGCCCAAAAATCAGGATTAGAGCTACAAATTAGCCACTAAATAGCCCATAATTGTGGCATTTTAATTTTGTGGATCGGACTATTCTGAGCAAATGGAGGGTTCTACCTTGGTGTCAAGCTAGACTAGCCCATTTTGATTCCGATTTTCTGCTAAGCAGCAGGAGCCCAAAAATTGGGATTAGAGCAACTAATTAGCCCATAAATAGCTAATAATTCTGGCGTTTGAATTTTTTCGATTGGATCATTATAACCATATTGGGGGGTTGTAGCTTGATGTCAGGCTAGACTCCCCCATTTTGATTCCGATTACCCTCTAAGCGTTAGGAGCCCAAAAATTGGGATTGAGCAACTAATTAGCCCATAAATAGCTAATAATTCTGGCATTTGAATTTTTTCGATCGGATCATTATAACCATATGGGGGGGTTGTAGCTTGATGTCAAGCTAGACTCCCCCATTTTGATTCCGATTACCCTCTAAGCGTTAGGAGCCCAAAAATTGGGATTGAGCAACTAATTAGCCCATAAATAGCTAATAATTCTGGCATTTGAATTTTTACGATCGGACCATTGTAACCATATGGGGGGTTCTAGCTTGATGTCAAGCTAGACTCGCCCATTTTGATTCCGATTTCCCGCTAAATAGTAGCAGCCCAAAAATTGGGATTAGAGCAACTATTTAGGCAATAAATAGGCCATAATTCTGGCGTTTGATTTTTTTCGATCGGACCATTGTAACCGTATGGGGGTTCTAGCTTGATGTCAAATTAGACTCACCCTTTTGATTCCGATTACCCGCTAAGCGTTAGGAGCCCAAAAATTGGGAATAGAGTAGCTAATTAGCCCATAAAGAGCTAATAATTCTGGCGTTTGAATTTTTTCGATCGGACCATTGCAACCGTATGGGGTGTTCTACCTTGATGTCAAATTAGACTCACCCATTTTGATTCCGATTTCCCGCTAAATAGTAGGAGCCCAAAAATTGGGATTCGAGCAACTAATTAGCCCATAAAGAGCCCATTATTTTGAGATATGTTTCTGTAGTTTTAGTGTTGGTGGTTGGTCTATGTTGACACGGGTGAGTTTTGTGTACCATGTCTCGAGTTTTGTACACCTGAGGTAACCAACCTATAACCACCTGAAAATAGTGCGTATGTGAATTGCTCCAGTGCGTTTAATGCCGACGGCGGTAATTGTTTCAATGTTGCATTTTTGTGCACTACCTCCCGTTTATTGTGTAGCTCAGGTAAGAGAGATATGGGCTATTGAAATCTATTATCAAGTTGAGTTGATTTTAAGTTTAACGTACCTTTTATCAGGAAGGCTATATGAGAGTGGACCTACAGATTAACGTGAAATTCGAACCACATGAGCTCCTGAGCCCGGGTCTCCCGCACCAAAGGCGCGTACGCCAACCGCTTTGCCACGAAGGAGCTCTGAATTCTGTTACCACGTTTTTGTTAAAATGACTAACTTGATTCTTATACTAAAGATCTTTTCTTACAATTTTGTGCCGTTATTCCAGTTTTGTAGTCCTCTATTGAACTTTTCTGAAGTTGCTCCTCCCGCACGCAAAACAAACGATTGATTTTGATTTTGAGTCGAAATTTAGAAGTCAAGGGGGAAGGGGCAACTTCAGACAGGTTCACAGTAAGTGTTACGTCAAATTTCAATATATTGTTTGAGTGAAATATAACACAGTGAAAATTGTATGTGTGAAATTACGAAGAATAGATATATAGCTTGTCACTTTGCTTATTACCTTAAATATTTTAAGGAAACTATTATTGCTTATTTTTAAATACTTTTATCTAATATTTAAGCCTACTCGTTTGATATATACAGCGTGGTCAGGAAGTGGCGTACCCTTAATTGGTGTTTTCTGACGGTTTTAGGTTTTACCCACATTTGTTTGGTAACATTGCTTGACATTGTCTGGTAACAGGTCGTACCGAGAATGAGTAAATCACTTCAGAGAGACCTACTCTAGTGAGGAAAAGCTCGCTAACCTTCGTGCCTCCATTCTCACGTCGCGATTCGAGACACGGGGGAACAAGAAACCAACCGAATACTCGGAGTTACTCCATACGAATAGTATTCTGGACCCGCCACTGCCACAGCAGGTTTTACTCCGGGTGCTTCCGAAACAGTTACCATTTTCGATTTATCGTTGTATTGTCTCGTCAAAGCCGCGCACAATTGAAGAGTTGTTAGGAATTGTAGGTGAGCTTCAGAGCACTTACCAGCAACCTAGTAACAACAACCGGAGGGGGATAAACATGCTCACTGTAGAGGAAGAAGAAGTAGGGCAGTCACCCCCTTCGCAGAGGACAAGTAGGTGAAGTAACCCTTCGAGTGTTCACAGGAGGCAGCACCACACGAGTGCTCCTCATCAACCGAGGGGTAGGAAAGGCGGGTAAAATCATCATAATGAGAGAAATAGAAATGATGAGAATTTGCAACAGCGCGAAAGTGCTAACCAGCGACGAGACAGCACGGCGTCTCGGGGAGCTAACGGGAGTAGACGGGGATCAGAGGTGTGGCAGAAATGCAGGTCGTAATAACAACAACAACGTTAGAGGAAGTGACTGTGTGCAGGAGATTAATGAATTGAATGTGCAGGAGCAGAGGGCTGGTCAGCTGACGAGATCTCACCCGTCCCGTGGTCATTCGAGATCGAACAGCCCAAACAATGCAAGAAACTGAGGTTCCTTCGCACATTCTCAGGAGGGCGGTAGGAAAGAATATTTACTGAATATTCGTTCTGAGCTTACAGATTTAAATTCTGAGGACGTGCGTAATGTAAACGTACTTTGTGACACACATATTAAAGAATGTGAGACTACTGTGAAGGAAGTGAGAATAATGAAGAAATTGAGAAATGTAGGAAATGTGGAGAAATTATTAGTAGGAAACACTTTGCCCGTGAAGCAAATAAGGATGTTCGTCAACCTGAAATTTGCTTACAGTTAAGAGATGGAAAAAGAATTAGTTTAGATAGAAGACATTTTGACGAGACGAACGCGATATTTCGAGATCTCTTAGACTCAAGTACTGGAAATTTACCCACAAACAATGTCACTATTTTGCCTGAGGTAGAGGTTGTTTTGTTTGGGGAAAAGATAATGGTGTTGCTAGATAGCGGCGTGACTATTCGCGCATTGTCGCAGCAACTGTGCGAACGTCCACAAACATTAAGGTCAGTTCAGCTTTTGGGAAGTCGGTAGCCTTGATTCTGGGACAAGCGATGCTAGAGATCGAAATCGATGGTAGGGAATTCTATACTACAGGAATTATCGTAAAAGGGATTAATAGAGATCTTATATTAGGTTCCCAATTCTTTCCGGAAAGTAGAGCAATTTTAAATTACGAACAGAGTTTGTTGCAGCTTAACCATCCCCACAAAACAGAGGTTTCTTTTCGAGACATCAAAGTTGAGGAAGATGAGTTGATAATAAGAAAATTATCCTGGGAGTCCGATGACGAAACGGTAGATTTGTACATTCCCGATTTAAGTAGTATAAGCGTGTCGAGTAGAGGACCGAATCTTATGTTCAGCCGGAGATGCTCAATGCAGAAAGATGTCGCCAGATGGAGTGGATTACACTGCGCACTAGGTTGGATGATGGAAAGTTCCCAACCCCCGCTGAACTGGCGAATGTAGTTTACTCGCCCCAATAATGAAAGAAAGTTCGAACCCAGTCTACACCAACAGAAATTCATGCACATGTGTAAAAGTATACCGATTTGAGTAGCGATGAGAAACGACAACTATATGAAGTGCTCTATGAACATAGGGAAATTTTCGACGGAAAGCCCGGATGCATTAAAAACTATGAACACACCATCGAGGTCACAGATGACAGGCCCCTAAAAGCGCGGATGTATCCGTATGCGGTGAATCATAAGACGCAGGTGACCAACACCATTAATAGATGGGTGGCTTGGGGAATAGTAAAGAAGTTTCCTACTTCGTACACTAGTCCACTGGTTGTAGTGCCGAAGAAAGATGGAAAATTGCGCATTTGTATTGACATGAGAAAGTTGGGAGAAATTACACGCTGTCAATTAGATCAGCCTATACGAGCACTTATTACGCTGCAATATTTATGTGATAGGCGTTATTTTACATCAATAGATGCAGTAGAGAGCTTTAATCAAGTGCTAGTACATAGAGACAGTCAAAAATACCTTGGTTTTCTTCACGAGGGCATTACCTACGTATTTGTGAAACTTCCATTTGGTACGAAGCAGAGTCTAGCTTCATGTGTTCCTGCGATCGATTCCATCTTAGGAGATGAGTGCAAAGGATTCAGCGGCCACTACGTGGATGACGTAATGGTAGCCAGCTTCTCGTACGAAGAACACATGCGCCAACTAGATATGGTTTTAGGAAATTTACGTGCAGGCGGCTTAACCTTGCGTTTCAAGAAGTGTCAATTTGTTAGACAAAGAATAAGCATTAGAAGACCGCGGAACGTCCGTGAACTACGTAGCTTCATTGGCTATTGTCAATTTTACCGAATATTTAGCACAAAGTATTCAGAAATACTCTTTCCGCCCTTCCAACTCTTATGAAAAGGAACACAGCACAGCAGGGTGCCGAAGCTCAACCTGAGTGAAAAAGAGTGAGATTTGAATCATTTTGTATACATATATATAGTTAAATAATCCTATATTTTTGTTTTTCTTTTAGTGTGTGTTTCGGTTGTCAGTGTTTGTTTACAAATAGTGTTCATGCTTTTCGATAGTATTGTTTTAGTGTACTCACTCCTTCAAGAATATCCAACGATTATGTAAATAACATTGCATCTTCTTTGGAGGGGGTTGCATACATGAATAATTAGATATTTAGATTTTTGGAAGTCACATTTATAATTATTAATCAATAAAGAGTTAGGTGTGGAAGCATTAATTAGGCTTAAGTTTATTTGTATATGTTATTGTTGTCATTTATCAAGAGGTGAAGCATGTAAATATATGTATATCAAGTATTCATTTAATAATAATTTATATATCATGTAACTATATGGAATGTCGTAGCTTCAGTCTCTCGAACTGGGTGATCGCATAGTTTAGAAAAGAAAAAAAAGTTTCAACGCAGAACCTTTGTTTGGTACAGGAGATATGCTTTCTGAGGGAGAACACTAGTGCATAGTTTCCATCTACATTTTCAAGTTATAGACATGCATAGACGCAGGAAGGATATGTCCTGATATGGACTAATATTTTAGCTATTGCTTCATGAGGGAGAAACATTTCGTGTTGGAGCCCGACTGTCGCAGAGATCTATTGTTGCTGGGATGCACTGAAAACTACCCTCAAATTCTTTCACCAGGTGTCTCCCTGGGATGGACACATGACAGGGTGAGAGAGCCAAGTGTTTTAAGAAATTGTTTTGATGTTTACACAATAATTTTAATATTAAATTTACCAGTTTATACTAAGTGTTGCATATCGTTTGAAAGCTGCATTTACGTACTATAAAGTGATAGCAGCAGCTTCTCAATCAAACATTATAGTGAACAATAATTGAAGTGAAAAGAAGTCAAAGTGTAGTTTTGCAACTGTAAATAGGTCAAGGGGTAGGTGAGCACACCTGACTGTACCCCTTTTCACGTCGCTCTCCCCGCCATAAGAAAATAATACCCTATGTGCAGTGCGAGCCTATGGTTTTGGCAAGAAATGGCATAGAATAAAAACAATTCAGAGGGGAGTGACAGGGCAGTTGATCATTATTCGCGCATCAAGGTGGTAGTTGATATGTAGTCGCGTACCTTGGGAGTTCGTCTTTGGCAGTTGATCTTTACGGTGGTTTGACATGAAGTGTTGGTTGTTTTAGTAACCGACACTGTGCCTTTGAAAGTGACATTCGATATTCTAGGCAATCATTATGATTTTCAAATAGTTTTCGTGGAAACATTTAAAATCAACCATCCTTTGTCGTGAACACTTACATACGAGAAAAAATGTAACAACTTCACCATTCGTGAACGTTTCTGTGATTTAGCAACCGTGTCAGTTTCAGACTAAGAAATTTTCTACGACTGACATACGATGGGAGCAGTCTCTAGCCCCATACTGTAAATAGTTGTACATATATATATATATACTTTAAGTGCTACATCATTTGCGTTAATAACGACATGTGTGTGAGACGCAGTGCTTAAACTTTTCGTCAAAAAGCGCAACAGCGGACTCATCAGAGCACGAAACAGTGGTGCAACTAGCATTCATGTTGTGGAAATGCGAGTGCCTGTCAACAGCTGGGCCGTTTATGACCGCAACCCAGAGACATCCAGGCTAGACGACAAAGAAGGCTAGAACTTCGAGAACAGCAGACACCCTTCTTAGCACGTTACTGCAGGACCTTTGAGATTGGATTATCACTCAGAATTTCTTCAATCAACCTGTCATACCGTAACGGAAGAGGTATGGCCAACGGAAGATAATAGTCATCAAAGGAGCTGAAGGATGAGGACGACGGACTAAGAAGAAATTTAGTTAAACTTGCACGAACTTGAACGGTTTCATATATAAAAAGAAAAGGCCTAATGAAAGTTCGAAAAATCAAAATTTTCACAATTAATATATTTTTATTTTTATACATCTCAGTGTTCAGTGCATCAATTGTATAAGTGTTTATTTACGTGTGCTGGAAATTAAATGCATTCACTAAGGAACCCAGTCGTCTTTCCTGGACTTCACCAGGAGAACTTAAGGTATGTATCAGATATTTATAAGTGTATCCTGTTTTCTGTTTCAGCTGCTGGGAGTATGCAGAGCCCATAAGGCATGAAAAACAGTAACTTCACGTTGTGTGGGTAATCTCATTGGAACTTCACCTGGGGTTAAAACTGCAGGAAGACCCTGCTAAATTAGTCTCATGTTCACCGAAATTTAATCTATCCTTTGGTTTACTTAATCACTTTATCCTTTTTATCTTATTTGCTCTACCGATTCATTTGAATATTGAGAAGTAAATTAACTTGGGCGTTCAGCCATCTAATTAATATTCATTAGTTATAATCAGCTCCAACCTCACTTCTCATATTCACTCACACATACCCCCACTCTACATAACATTGCTTGACACAGTCAGATGATACAGCAGGATGGAGCACCAGTGCACTTCGCGATTCATGTGCGCAATTACCTGAATCAGACGTTTCCTGGTCACTGTACTGGAAGAGGTTGTGCATCTTCTGCAGCTTCCTTTGCCTGGCCTCCAATAAGTCCCAATCTGACTATCCAGACAATGCTCTCTGGGGTTTCATAAAGCAACAAGTAAGAAACACTCGACATAACACAACGCAGAAATTACGAGCAGCTGTGGAACATGCCTTCACCCTCGTCACTCCGGAGTATCTCCGCAAAGCATCTGCGAGAACTTGGCGTAGAATGCAGCCGTGTTACGACATGGATGGTGATAATACCGATGTTTATGACTCTTAAGGCTTCAAAGTAACTGTGTACAGACATTCTACCATAATTAACACTATACTGTTGAAACTAAAAGGGTTGTACGCTCACTTCCGGAGCACGCTGTATGTTCTTTTCTGTGTGCCGAGTACAAGTATGTTTGTTCTCTACTAATTATTTGATTTGCCAGTGTTATTTAAGTACATTTTAACTAAATCTTTTCTTTATAGTTTATTCGGTTTTGTGGTTTTCATTTTTATACAGTGGCAAGTTTTATTCAACTTGAGTGGTTATTTCTCTCAAAAAGAATAACACCTGTATGTTGCGCTGACATTCCTATAACCAAATTATTCCAACATGCTTGAATCCCATAAACAGCCTTTCAATAAGATTATCATCTTTATTATTATCCACTTAAAAATGGAGCTGCAATTCAGGCATTTGTTCAGGTTTTATTTTTGTCTCTACTTTAGACTGGGTCCATTTAGTTGTAGTGCAACATCTTCAAATTCGAAATTTACTACAATTTTGTCCAATTTTTGTCCACTCAAGAAAACATTTTGTACTATTAAAATAAACGAGGAAGGGCAACTTTCAAATTTGGTCACTTTGATCACCTGTAGTGCGATATCTTCAAATTCGAATTTGAACTAGTTCAGAATTTTGTCTAATTTTTATCCATTTTTGTCCACTCAAGAAAACATTTTCTACACTTAAAATAAACGAGAGAGGGCCACTTTCAAATTTGGCCACTTCGATCACCTGTAGTGCGACATCTTCAAACTCGAATTTTAACTAGCTCAGAACATTGTACATTTGTAGTCAATTGTAGTCCAATCAAGAGAAAAATGTACCACTCAAATTAGGAAGGAGGATCATTTGAAAATTGAAACAATTTTGGTCACCAGCAGTGTGATACCTTTAATTCGAATTTTAACTAACTTAGCATTTTCCCATATTTTGTAGATTTTTGTGCCACCAAGCTAGTTAAAATTCTAATTTGAAGATGTCTCACTACAGGTGACCGAAGTGCCATTTTGAAATGACATCCCTGGTTTATTTAAATGGTACAAAATTCTTACTTGGTAGTACAAAAATGTACAGAAATTGGACAAAAATTCTAAGCATGTAAAAATTCAATTTGAAGATGCCGAACTACATGTGATCGATGTGGCCAAATTTTGAAACTGCCCTCTATTCAGAAACGGACAAAATTCTAAGCTAGTTAAAATTCCAATTTGAAGATGTCGCACTACAGATGATCAAAGTTGTCAAATATTGAAATGACACTCGCTCTTTTATTTGCATGGATCAATTGTTTTCTTGATTGGGCAAAATGGGACAAAAATAAAAAATCTGAGCTAGGTAAAATTCGAATTTGAAGATTTAGCACTACATGTTTTCGAAGTTGTCAAATTTTGACATAAGCCTCCCTCGCTTATTCTAATGGTACCATTTTTTTTGTTGGACAGAAGTGGACAAAAGTTGGGTAAAATTATGAGCTAGTTATATTTCGAATTTTGATGAAGCGGCAAAATTTTGAAATAGCCCTCCCTCGTTAATTTAATGGTACAAATATTTTTCTTGAACAAAATTTTCAGCTAGTTAAATTTCGAATTTGAAGATGTCGTACTACAAGTAAATGGACCGCTTGAGACTAGCTTCAAAACTCTTCATTATTGTCGGATTTATTTCTAACATTTGGCTCTGAAATGAGAATTTGAAGTATTGTTGCACTGAGTTTATTTAATATTGCAGAAGATAAGAAGAAAATATTAAATTTCTGTTAGTTCTCAACAGTTTATAGGAATTAGAGAAAGAATCGTTATTTTATCAAGTGGATTGCATGGACAAACTTACACTGACATTAATTATTTTAATTAACTACTGACTAAAGAAGAAATGAATGAACTTTATTTAAATGAATAAACAGGAACTTTATTTAAATTGAAGGATTTATATTTGTGTTATCTGAGGTCCACAAAGCACGTGATTTGATGCACAAAATTCCACAAATTCACTACTAACATTTAGCGTAAATATCGCTTTGGTCCGCATTGGATACACATGGTCATTTCACATACACACTATTTTTCACTAAGTGAGGTGAGCACATAAACTAAATAAAATTAGTATTAAGGTATTTAAGATAATTTTCTTTGTCGGAATTTTACGCCAGAGTAATACAAATATCCACTTTTCCCTCTGGGTATATGACTGTTATCTCAGACCCACAAACTCAGGACATGATGCACAAAAATTCACAAAACGAGTACTAATATTTGACACATAAATTGCTTTGGCCGGCGGTGTACAGCCACGGGTATTTCAAAGTAGTTATATCGCAGTTATCTGAGGTGCACAAAACTGGGGACATGGTACACAAAACAGTGTAATTTAAGTACTAATATTTGACAAAAATTGCTTTGGCCGGTATTGTACTAAATTTTATGGTGGGGATACGAACTATTTTCTAGTGAAAATATTTCAGTTATCAATCGTGCACAAAACTTGGGACATAGAGCAGAAAATTTTACAGGATGAACATTAAAACTTGACGTTACCACCACCTTTGGTCACAACTGTAGGCACTTGGGCTATTGTTATACGCACTATTTTAAAGTGGTTATTTTTCGTGTATCAGAGCTGCACAAAATTCGGGACATGGTGCACAAAACTCACCATAAGCAGTAATATCATTGGACATACTAAGAGGTTTGGTTGGCGCTCTACGCACTTGTTCAATTTGTATATGCACTATTATCAATTAGTAATATTTTCGGTATCTCAGATGCAAAAAACTCGGGACATTGTGCACAAAACACTACAGAAAAAGCACTAACATTTGACATATTAAAACATTCGGTCGGCGTTGTACGCACTTGGAATATTGGTATACGCACTATTTTCAAGAGGTTATATCTAGTGATGGGCAGTGGGAATATTCCCGGTGGGAAGGAATTTAAAAATGGGAATATTCCCGGGTTTTTCCCTGGCCTATAAATTCCTGGGGAGGAATTTATTTCAATTTCTTTACTTTATCTTCCAAATTATAAGAATCATATGACTAATTACTTTATTTTAATATATTATAATTTACTTGTAGGTTTTAAAGAATTTGGAGGTTAAAAAATTTAAAATAATTTTTTGGTACTTTATATAGCTAATGATATGATTTTTAAAGTTCCAATTCCATTTGCACTAAAAAGTAAGATAACTGTTTAGTATTGGGGGGCCAAAACTAGCAAAAAGTAGCATGATTTACGGAAGAAATGAGTTGATAGTGATGTTCAAGTAATCGAGAAAGTATCCAACACTTTTTTTAGGGCAGTAAGGGATTTATACAAAACGGAAAGGTAAGTGGCTGTGATTTATGTGAGAAAAGAAAGTGAATTGTTGGTAACGAAGATAGAAAACAACGTGCCATGGGGGGCTCTAACCCGCCTTCATTCGCTAACGCTCGCTCTGCAATGCTGTCTGAATTTAATGCTGGTAACGTAATTTAACGTACGAAACCATAAAACAACCGCATCGGAATAGAATATCGCAAAAAAAGTAGGTGCAAAAGCTGGCCTGCAATGCTAAAGAACAGCCAAAATTAGCAAAGTACTAATTTACAAATGATGAAAAGGAACCATTTTGTAAAGTAATTTAGAATTATGTAGAAACAGAGATGAAGTGCTATTAATAAACCCTGAACCACTATTAGTAATAGACGTCGTTCTGTCTCCTCTCTCTGACTCGAATTTCTGAAGACGTACTCGGTCTTCTTTAACATGTGAAATAACGTATAGAATTTCGAGAAATAGCTAGAATGAAAGGTCGTGTATGGCAATGTTACGTGCTAAAATATAAAGATAAGTAAGTATCTGGCAAATTTTGTGAACAGAAATATGTATGCGCAAATGTTGATAAATTGCTGAGACATGTATCTTCTAGCATTTATCCAATCTAATTGGTTTATAACATTTATAAATTTAATGTGTTTATAATATCAGTAATAGAGTCAAGTTGAGCAAATCCACTTACATATAAATTGAAACTGTTACTATATAATCTTTTCACACATATGTAATTGATAGAACATATTGTAAATAAATATACATTTATGCGTACTCTCTAAATATAATAAAGTGTTAATAAAGTAACATAGTACCGTTCAGAATATACATTTTAAAGAATCCTCTGTGGACAACAGTAATAATATGCTGTGATATAAAAACTAATTCAACTTTGAAATCATAATATAGTAATAGAATGGAATTTTCTTTCTGATTGTACATAAATTCCCGGATAAATTCCCATTTTGGGAATGAAAAATATCTTCCCGGGAATTTACCCATCACTAATTATATTTCGGGTATTTGATCGCACAAAACTCGGGAAATGGTGCACAAAACTCTACAGAAGGGGTAATAAAATATAACATAGTAAGAGACTTGGTAGGCGTTATACGCACATGGGATATTGGTATACGCATTATCTTCAAGTGGTTATATTTCCCGTATCTGAGGGGCACAAAACTCGGGACATGGTGCACAAAACTCTAGAGAAGAAGTACAGACATTTGACGTACTGAGAGATTTGACGGGCGCTGTATACACTTGGGCTATTAGTATACTCACGATTTTCAACTGCTTATATTTTTGGTATTTGAGTTTCAAAAACTCGATACGTGGTGCACAAAACTCTAGAGAAGGAGTACTAACATTTGACATACTAAGAGATTTGGTCTTCGTTGTACGCACTTTAGCTATTAGTATACGCACCAGATTCAATTTTATATTTCGGTTTTTTGAGTTTGAAAAACTCGGTACGCGATGCACAAAACTCAGTACAAAAAGTACTAACATTGGCGCTGTACACAGTTGGGTTAATTGTATACGCACTATTTTCAACTCCTTATATTTCGGATATTTGAGTTTCAAAAACTCGGAACGTAGTGCACGAAACTCTAGAAAATGAGTACCAAGATTAGACTTACGAAGAGATTTGGTCGGCACTGTACGGACTTCTGATATTGGTATACGCACTATTTTCAAGTGGTTATATTTCCCGTATGTGAGGTGCACAATACTCGGGACATTGTACACAAAACTATAGAGAAGGAGTACTAACATTTGACTTACTAAGAGAATTGGTCGACGCTGCAAGCAAATCCGATATTGGTATACGCACTATCTTCAAGTTGTTATATTTCCGCTATCTGGGGTGCAAAAACTCTGGACACGGTGCACAAAACTCTAGAGAAGAAGTACTAAAACTTGACTTACTAACAGATTTCGTCAGCGCTGTACGCACTTCGATTCTATCGATTCGATTCGATCGATTCTTATCCCTGACTCATATTACCTTGTACATTTGATCGCTTATTAACAGTTACATTTCTAATTATATCATTAAGTTTAAGCGACTTTGTTATATTTGAAGTTTTCACCCGGCCCACGGAATTTTAAATTCATTCATGGAGTCGGGTGATTTGGGTAACATTTGACATATTGGGAGGTTTGTTCGGCGTTGTACGCACTTCGATATTGGTATACGCACTATTTTCTAGTGGTTATTATACCGGTATTTTAGGTGCAGAAAACTCGGGCCATGGTGTACAATACTCCAGAGAAGGAGACTAAATTTGAGATACTGAAAGATTTAATCGGCGTTGTAGGCATTTCCGATATTGGTATACGCACTATTTTCAAATGGTTATACTTCCCGTATCTGAGGAAAAAAAATTCGGTACATGGTGCACAAAACTGGAGAAGGAGTACTAACATTTGACCTACTAACAGAATTTCTCGGCGAGGTTTCTCTCTTCCGATATTGGTATACGCACTATTTTCAAGTGGTGATGTTTCCGTTATGTGAGGTGGAAAAACCTCGGGACATTTTAAAAAAACTCTAGAGAAGGAGTACTAACATTTGACTTACTAAGAGATTTGCTGGGCGCTGTACGCACTTCCGATATCGGTACACGCACTATCCTCAAGTGGTTACATTTCCGGTATCTAAAGTGCACAAAACGCGGGACGGGTTGAATAAAACTCTAGAGAAGGAGTATTAACATTTGACATACTAAGAGATTTGGTCGGCGTTGTACACAATTAAGCTATTAGTGTACGCACTATTTTCAACTGCTTATATTTCGAATATTTGAGTTTCAAAAACTCGGAACGTAGTGCACAAAACTGTACAGAAAGAGTACTAACATTTGAGTTACGAAGAGATTTGGTCGGCACTGTACGCACTTCCGATATTGGTATACGCACAATTTTCCAGTGCTTATAGTTTCGGTATTTGAAATGCAGAGAAATCGGACCATGGTGCCAAAAACTCTAGAGAAGGAATACTAACATTTGACATAATAAGAGATTTAGTCGGCGTTGTACGCCCTTCTGATATTGGTATACGCACTATTTTCAAGTGGTTATATTTCCGGTATCTGAGGGGCACAAATATCGGCAAATTGTGCACAAATCTCTAGAGAAGAAGTACTAACATTTGACATTAGAGGTCATGGTATTAGTTATAGTATTAGAGGTCATACTAATTTATGGTTCCAATCCTATTTGACTAACCGCATGCAATATGTAGAAATAGGTTCAACCAAGTCAGAGGTAAGACACATTTGGCACGGAGTTCCACAAGGATCAATATTAGGTCCTATAGTTTCCCTTATATACATTAACGATCTTCCCGATTATATAGTTCCAAACAAAAGCGTACTTTTTGCGGATGATACAAACATTTTAATTGAAATGCCAAATAACATTTGCTCCGAGGAATTCATATTTAAGAACACGACAGATAAAATTGCAGAATGGATAAAAGCAAACCAACTAAACTTAAATACAGCGAAAACAACTATAATGAGTTTCAATGAAGGAAAACTGAACTCTCTAAACATACATCAAATACGTATAGACGGGGAACTCATGCAGGTATCTAACACTTGTAAATTTTTAGGGTTAAAATTAGACTCTAAGTTAACATGGTATGATCACGTGAATGATTTGTTGAGGAAACTAAGCGCTGTCTTCTGTATTTACAATGCAGAAGAAAATGTTACGAATAATGTTATCGTTCCGTTTCATACACCAAGTACACCACTGTTTCAGAAACTTAAAATATTACCATTGCCGTGTATATACATTCTCGAAACAACATCTTTCATACATATGAATAAAAGAAACTTCCAACTCAATTCGGACCTACACCAATACAACACAAGAACAACCAATCATATTCATATACAAAATTTTTGTCTAACAAGAACTCAAAATTCGTTACACCACATAGGAATAAAACTTTATAATAAATTACCAGATCGTCAAACGAATGCCAAATTTGCAGTTTAAAAGACACCTCAAGTTACTGATACTTAAACATCTTTTCTATGGTTTAGATGAATATATTCAGTGTGATCTTTCTTTGTAATGTAAATATTAAAATTTATTTGAATTTTGAAATATATAAAATAAGGAACAATTTATATTTTCTCTAAAAATACACTTTTAGTTTAAGTTTTATTGTTACGTATATATTTTGTATTATATATATATTGTATTATTATATATTATTTTTTAAATAATTGTATTAATAATTGCAGAGTTTCTCGTGAATTATCATTATTATTAATTGTAATACTAACTGTATCTCTTGACGAAGCAGTGAACGCTAAGTTCTTACGGCGGAAAATGAAATAAATAAATAAATAAGTACACATACTAAGAGATTTGGTCGGCGTTGTACGCACTTCCGATATTGGTATACGCACTGTTTTCAAGTTTTTATATTACCGGTATGTGAGGTGCACAAAACCCGGGAAATGTTGCACAAAACTCTAGAGAAGGAGTTCTAACATTTGACTTAATAATTGATTTGATCGGTGCTGAACGCATTACGATATCGGTATACGCACTATTTTCAAGTAGTTATATTTCCGGTATTTGAGGCGCAAAAAAGTTGGGACACGGAGCACAAAACTCTACAGAAAAAGTACTACCATTTGACATACTAAAAGATTTAGTCAGTGGTGTACGCACTTTCGCTATTAGTATACGCACTATTTTCAACTGTTTATACTTCGGGTATTTGCGTCTCAAAAACTCGGATCGTGGTACACAAAACTCTAGAAAATGAGTAATAAAATTTGCCTTACTAAGAGATTTGGTCGGCGCTGTACGCACTTCCTATATTGGTATACCCACTGTTCACAAGTGGTTATATTTCCGGTATTTTAGGTGCAGAAAACTTGGGACGTAGTGCACAAAACTCTAGAAAAGGAGTACTAACATTTGACATAGTATGAGATTTGGTCGGCGTTGTACTCACTTCCAATGTTGGTATACGCACTATTTCCAAGTGCTTATATTTCCGGCATCTGAGGTGCACTAAACGAGGCACATGTTGCACAAATTTCTAGAGAAAGAGTAATAACATTTAACTTACTAAAAGAATTGCTCGGCGCTACAGGGACTTGGAGTATTTCTAGCGCTATTTTCAGATGGATAAATTTCCTGTATCTGAGGTGCACAAAGCTCGTGACATGGTTCACAAAACTCTAGAATAGTATAAGAATAAGAATAATAAGAATTATTTATTGTCGTTAAACAACATGATGTTGTAATAGACAACGTCAAAATTTAGGTTTGCGTACATATAATATTTACAATTTTAATTAATCAATACAATATTGTATATTTCACCTAGTACTACTTTTCTATTCTAATACTGAAATTTCTTCCGTGAATTCTGAAATACTATATATACACTTTTCTAAGAGCCACTTTTTACAAAAACATTTAAAATTTTTAATCTCCATTTCTCTCACTCTAGGTGGCAATAGATTATACAATTTCATCCCTATATATTTATAACTATTTTGAGTTTTGCACAGCCGTACATGGGGAATATTTATTTCATTTTTGCGCCTTGTATTGTGTGAGTGAACACTACTTCGAGTAACATAATTTGTACAGTTTTCTTTGATATAAATAAGGCACGATAATATGTACAAGGATGGTCATTATTTCAAAATCTTTGAAAAAATGTCTACATGATTCTCTCTCTGGAATTCCTGTTATCGTTCTTATCGCTCTTTTTTGCCACTTAAATACTGTTTGTGCTCCGGAAGAATTACCCCATAATAGTATGGCATACGACAGATGAGAGTGAAAGAAAGCATAATATGCAGTGATTAATAGACTTTTACTTACAGATATTTTCAATTTACGTAACACATATACTGCCCTTGATAATTTTTTACAAAGTTGCATAGTATGCACATTCCAGTTTAATTTCGTATCTAAGTATATCCCTAATAGATTAACTGAGGAGCATTCTTTTGTATCAGTTGTGGAGCTGCTGAGATGAAAGTATAACTTCTCTGTTTTATTATGGTTCAAATTTAATTTATTGTGAAACAGCCAATCAGTAGATTTATCTATTGCTTTATTATTTTTCGTGTGTATTGCGTTGATATTATTATCCTTCGTTATAAATATAGTGTCATCGGCATACATAACAGTGGTTTCTAATAAGTAGTCAGGTAAATCGTTAATGTATACCAGAAATAGAAAAGGTCCAATGACACTTCCCTGTGGCACTCCTGTTAATATTTCAAGTACGTTTGACTGTTTATTTTGTACACACACAACTTGTTTTCTACTTTCTAGATAAGACCTGATCAATAAGAGCTCAGTTCCTCTGATCCCATAATACTGTAATTTCTGAATCAATATTTCATGTGAAACAGTATCAAAAGCCTTACTTAAATCTAATAATGTTGCGCAAGCGAATGAACTGTTTTCAAAGGCTTCAATTACCTCAGATACAACTTTTTCAACAGCTTTAGTTGTGGACATACCTTTCCGAAACCCATATTGTGCACAGTTAATGAGATTGTTATTTTCAAAGTACAGAGTTAGTTGTTCTTTCATGCAATGTTCAATAATTTTTGATACAATTGGTACGAGAGATATTGGTCTGTAGTTGCTGGGACAGTTTTTGTCCCCTTTTTTATGTATGGGAATAGTAACCGCAATCTTAAGACAATCTGGGAACACTCCTTCTACTAGTATCCAATTAATTAAGTGTGTAAGGGGTTCCACTATTACGTCTATAATATTTTTAATTGTACTATTAGTAAACCCATAATAATCCTCGCTACCAGATGTCTTAAACTTACGAACCACTGACAAAATTGCTTCAGGTGTTACGTTTGTCCATTTAAATGTCAAGTTACTAGTTTGATTTCTACATGAACTTAGAATACTTTTGAAGTCTATAACATCGTTTTCTGCGGACTTAGAGATACTGCTTGTATTACCATTTACATACTTAGCACTACTTACAAAGAATTCATTAAAAGTGTCAGGGGATATTGATATTGAGTCATTTTCTTTTCGTACCCCTATTTCCCTGTTTATAATTGTCCACCCTGCTTTACATTTATTTGTATGGTTTACAATAAAATTGTAGTTTGCCTTAATTTTTGCCGCACTTATTTCCTTTCTGTAGCGTCTTTTAGCTCTGATGTATTTTTCTTTTCCCACAGGACAGCCCGATTTAGCCCTATTATACCAAGCAATGACAACCTTACGAAACTCTGCTAGTTCTGGAGTGTACCAGTTACTAACATTTTGCTGTAATTTGTTTGTAGATAAGTTATAGCATTTAAATTTTCTTGGACAACATTCGTTTAGGCATCGTGTTAAATTATACATAAAAAATTCACACGCTTCTACTACATTTTTACATCTGAAGAATATTTACTGCCAGTCAATTTCTTTTAATTTATGACTTAAACTACAGATATTATCTAAACTCAGTACTCGAAAACTCTTGGTCACCACCCTAGTATTATTGTGTTTGACAAAGGGGTATAACACCCATAGGCCATCGTGATCTGACAATGAGCACTGTACTACACCACACGATAAATCATTTCTATATACATTTGTAATAATGTTATCTAAACAAGCTTCCTTTCTTGTTGGCTGATCATTTAGAAAATAAAAGTTATATGATCTAAGTATATCAGAAAAATAATTCTTGGTAGGAGTATCAACTAAAACATTGATATTTACATCCCCCAGATATAATATTTTATATTTATCATGCTTACTTAAGTAGTTAGTAAGATCTTCCCAGCGTGCAAGAAAGACATTGACATCCGTATCTGGTGTTCGATAAATTGATACCACAATTGTTTTCGCGCTAGGAAATGAAATTGCAACTACTTCAAATTCCCCCTCATAGCAGAAATTATCTACGTTAATAACAATATAGTCAATGGTGAAGCCATCTCTTAAATAAATTGCTACTCCTCCATGGGTAATTCTACTTCTATAATAGCTTGCTGCCATGATATAATTTTTAGGTACATATAGAAGTATTTCTTCATTTCTAAGCCAGTGTTCATTAACACAAAGAATTTGGCACGGAAATGAGTCAAGAAAAATTTCAATTTCAATTAATTTGTTTCTTATTGATTGTACGTTAATGTGGAACAGCAAGATATTTTCAAAGTCACAATTTATAACACCTTTCATGTTTGAAAATAGACCAGAGTTACTTTGTGCTAAAATTATATCATTTATGTTGCTAACATTAAGAAGTCTAGTTAAGTTAGATTGTTTAATTCGACCAGCTTCATTATTATCTATTAGCTCAACTTCTTTTGCTGTACCATTATATGACTCTGTAAACAATTTTCTATTGTTTTTCGTGCACCCTTGTATAGCATTATGTTGAGGTTTACCATGCTCCGTGCTAGCTAGATCTTGCACGTTCTGATAATATACATTTGTTACATTGTAGTCACTGTTACCTCTATTGGTTAAGTGCTTGGAATTATTATTGGGACTTGCATTAAAAAACTATTATCATCATACTTTGTAGGAACCTTTCTTATTCTATTTGATTTTCGCTGAGTTGGACTAGGTGCACTTACATTACCTGCTTTTTCAAGATTTTCCACATTATCTGCGTGTATTTTTTGAACGAGGCAGATCCTGTCTAATTCCCTTTCTTTATACGCATCAGTACTGTTTACATCAGCGCTGTCAGCAACGGTGGTCCTACTTTTGAGACTGTTGTTAAATGGTAAAGCTATAACACCAGTATCATTATAGGTTTCCGATTGCTCCACTAATACACATATTTTATCAGCCATGCACTGTTTCCCGTTACCGTTTAGATGCAGACCATGTACGGTATGGTATTGTCTAGGATACATACTTATGTCTAGTACCTTTACATTTTTGAACCTTCTGCACAATTTAATGATTTTTGCATTTGCTGTATCAACTTCCTTGTTTACAATTGATGTACCGATTAAGTCATGCCGATGAGGCAGAGTAGACACAATTACATTTGTTTGTGTAAGATTTGGCAAGATGTTTCTCAAATTCCTAACCACGTTGTCAGCTTCGTTTTTTGCCACATCATTTGATCCCCCAATTATTACTACCGTATCACACTTTGACATTTGTTCACCTTTTTGTACCAAGCAGCTAACTACCTCACTTAAACCAGCACCTGGTTTAAGGAAACCACTAGTTTGCATGTTCACCTTCTGTTCTTGAATAGTACTAACATTTCAATTACTAAGAGATTTGGTTGGCGCTATATGCACTTGCGATGTTGATATACGGATTACATTCAAGTGGTTCTATTTCCGGTATTTGATGTGCACAAATCTTGGGACATGATGGAAAAATATAAAAATAGTACTAACATTTGACATACTAAAAGGTTTGGTCGGAGCTGTCCACAGTTGGACTATTAGTATACGCACTATTTTCAACTGCTTATATTTCGGGCATTTGAGTTTTAAAAACTCGGTACGTATTGCACAAAACTGTACAGAAAAAATACTAAGATTTGAGTTACGAAGAGATTTGGCCGGCAACGCACTATTTTCAAGTGGTTATTTTTCCGGTATGTAAGGTACACAAAACTCAGAACATTGTACACAAAACTATAAAGGAGTACTAACATTTGACTTACTAATAGATTTGGTCGACGCTGTACGCAAATCCAATATTGGTATACGCACTATCTTCAAGTTATTATATTTCCGCTATCTGGGGTGCAAAAACTCTAGACACGGTGCACAAAACTCTAGAGAAGAAGTACTAAAATTTGACTTACTAACAGATTTCGTCGGCGCTGTACGCACTTTGGCTACTAGTATGCGCACTATTTTCAACTGTTTATATTTCGGGTATTTGTTTTTTAAAAAACTCGGGACATGGTGCATAAAACTCCAGAGAAAGAATACTAACATTTGACATAGTAAGAGGTTTGGTTGGCGTTGTACGCACTTCCAATATTGGTATACGTACCACTTTCAAGTGGTTATATCTCCTTTAAGTAAGGTGGACAAAATTCGGGACGTTGTACAAAAAGCTCTAAAGAAGGAATACTAACATTCGACTTACTAAGAGATTTCGTTGGCGCTGTAGGCACATTCGATATCGTTATACGCAGTTTTTTCATGTGATTATATTTCCGGTACTTGAGGCGCTTAAAACTTGGGACATGGTGCACAAAACTCTACAGAAAAATTACTAACATTTGACATACTAAGAGATTTGGTCAGCGGTGTACGCACATTGGCTATTAGTATACGCACTATTTTTAACTGTTTATATTTCGTGTATTTGAGTTTCAAAAACACAGCATGTGGTGCAAAAAACTGTACAACGGAGTAGTAACATTTCACTTACTAAGAGATTTGGTTTGGCACTGTACGCAATTCCGATATTAGTATACGCACTATCCTCAAGTGGTTACATTTGCGGTATCTAAGGTGCACAAAATTCGGGACATAGTGCATAAAACTCTAGAGAAAGAGTACTAACATTTGACATACTAAGAGGTCTGGTCGGCGTTGTACGTCCTTCGATATTGGTATACGCACTATTTTCTAGTGGTTATTATTCCGGTATTTTAGGTGCAGAAAACTCGGGCCATGGTGCATAATACTACACACAAGGAGACTAAATTTGACATACTAAAAGATTTAATCGGCGTTGTACGCATTTCCGATATTGGTATACGCACTATTTTCAAATGGTTATATTTCAGGTATCTTAGGGGCACAAAACTGGGGACATGGTGCACAAAACTCTAGAGAAGGATTGCTCTTTTACCTACTATATCTATTTGACCTACTAACAGAATTGCTCAGCGAGGTTCTCACTTCCGATATTGGTATACGCACTATTTTCTAGTGGTTATTATTCCGGTATTTTAGGTGCAGAAAACTCGGGCCATGGTGCATAATACTACACACAAGGAGACTAAATTTGACATACTAAGAGATTTGTTCGGCGTTGCATGCACTCCGATATTGGTATACGCACTATTTTCTAGTGGTTATATTTCCGGTATTCCGAGGGGCACAAAACCCGGGACATGGTGTAAAAAACTCTAGAGAAGAAGTACTAACATTTGGCTTCCTACGAGGTTTGGTTGGCACTGTACGCATTACGATATCGGTATACGCACTATTTTAGAGTAGTTATATTTCCGGTATTTGAGGCGCAAAAAACTTCGGACACGGAGCACAAAACTCTAGAAAATGAGTACTAAAATTTGCTTTACTAAGAGATTTGGTCGTCGCTGTACGCACTTCCGATATTGGTATACGCACTATTTTAAAGTGGTTATATGTCCGTTATTTGATGTGCAGAAAACTCGGGACGTGGTGCACAAAACTCTAGAGAAGGAGTACTAACATTTGATATAGTATAAGATTTGGTCGTCGTCGTACGCACTTCGGATATTGGTATACGCACTATTTTCAATTTGTTATATTTCCGGTGTCACAGGGATTTTTTACCTCTGGAAACTTTTACCCCCTGTGAAGTTTTACTCCCTGGAAATCTTTACCCCCCTTGTCGGTTTCTGGTAATTTCAAAGACAAACTCATATGTTACATAATAAATTGATACCACTTCGTAGTATCTCTTAACAGACAGAATCCCACTCGGCCAAATGGCTTTAAATCCGAAAATTTCGTAGGGTAAAAATTTCCTAGGAAATCATTACACCCCTGTCGATTATTGGTTACTTCAAAGACAAACTCAAATGTTACATTATAAATTGATACCACTCCGTAGTATCTCTTAACAGACACAGTCACTTTGGGTGAGGTGGCTTTAAATCCGAAGGTTTGGTAGGGGGATAATAATTTCCTAGGAAATTATTACCCCCTTGTCGGTTACTGGTTACTTCAAAGACAAACTCATATGTTACATTATAAATTGATACCACTTCGTAGTATCTCTTAACAGACACAGTCACTTTGGGCAAGATGGCTTTAAACCAGAAGATTTGGTAAGGAGGTAATAATTCCGTGGGAAATTATTACCCCCTGTCGGTTATTGGTTACTTCAAAGACAATGTAACTGTTAGATTATAAATTGATACCTCTAAGTAGTATGTCTTAACGTGGGTTCCTGTCACCACGGCATGGCGCGTCCTCAGGTTGCGGATCGAGGAGAAGGCCTCTAGATATAGAGGTTAGCTGCGAATATACTGAATAAGCAGTCGCGGACAGACGACTAGGAGTGGTCCTCCAGCTTGGGGGTTTGGGTAAGGCTAACACCCTCATCCTGTAAAAAAAAAGGTACTTGTTGAGAAACATTCACAAAAGCCTCGGACAAGGACTGATAACTTGGCACGACATCAGCAAAAGAAAATGGACATGAGATTTGGAACATGGAATATTAGAAGTCTTTATAGGGCAGGCGCGTTAAAATCTGTAACGAGTGAGTTAGAGAAATACAGGATGGACTTAGTAGGAGTTCAGGAAGTTAGGTGGGAAGGAAATGGATCTGAGAATTCCGGAAATTTTACGTTCTTTTACGGGGAAGGAAATAAAAATCACCAGTTAGGAACAGGGGTTTTCGTTCACAAACGAATATTACCAGCAATTAAACGGGTTGAATTTGTTACTGACAGACTTTCTTTTATTACTCTTAAGGGACGGTGGTGTGATATTATTGTTTTAAATGTACATGCTCCAACTGAAGATAAGGGTGACGATATAAAAGATAGTTTTTACGAAGAAGTGGAACGGATATTTGACCAACTCCCGCGATACCATATGAAGATTCTATTAGGGGATTTCAATGCGAAGGTAGGACGAGAGGATATTTTCAAACCGATTATAGGGAACGAAAGTTTGCATAAGGAAAGTAATGACAACGGTATTAGACTCGTGAACTTTGCAACATCCAAAAACCTAATCGTGAAGAGTACAAAATTCCCACATCGCGACGTTCATAAATACACTTGGACATCACCAGACGGAAAAACACATAATCAAATTGATCACGTTTTAGTAGATAGAAGAAGACAATCTAGCATAATTGACGTCCGGTCGTTTAGAGGGGCTGATTGTGACACTGATCACTACCTGGTAGTAGCGATAATACGGGAGAAATTATCGTTGAATAAAGGTAATATTCAATGTCCGAAAACGGAGAGATTTAATTTAAAGAAATTAGAAGAGAGCCAGGTAAGAGAGGAATACCAGATTGAAGTTTCGAATAGATTCGCGGTTTTAGAAGACTCGGAGTGCACTAGTGTTGAGGATACTTGGAATGAAATTAGAGATAGCATTAAAAGTTCAGCAATAGAAAAATTGGGACACGCGGAAATACGTAGGAACAAACCATGGTTCGACCAAGAATGCATTAAACTAGCAGAGAAGAGAAAACAGGCAAAATTACGGTAGCTACAAAATCCGAATGAAACAACTACAGAAAATTTCGCAGATATCAGGCGCGAAACTTCAAAAACTTTTAGAACAAAGAAACGGGATTTTTTGAAAGCTAAAATTAAGGAACTTGAAGATAATAGTAAAAATAAAAATATTCGGGACATGTATAAGGGGATCAGCGAATTTAAGAAAGGCTATCAACCTCGTGCTTATATATTAAAGAAATCTGACGGAACAGTTCTCACCGATACGGATAGCCTCTTAAATAGATGGAAAGATTTCTTTGACGATTTGCTGAACACGCAGCCAAAAACTAATGTGCGTGGAGAAAAGGAGATACACACCGCAGAACCGTATATTCCAGAACCCAATCGAATAGAAGTGGAAGCCGCTATAAAGAAATTGAAGAAACATAAATCTCCGGGTACAGATGAAATTCCGGCTGAGTAAATTTTAGCTGGAGGCGAAAAATTGTGGAACAAGATACACAAACTCATTCTCCTTATCTGGAAAAAGGAAGAATTGCCACAAGAGTGGAAAGAATCAATCATTGTTCCAATTCACAAGAAAGGCGACAAAACTGACTGTAATAATTATCGAGGCATTTCTCTTCTGTCAACATCCTATAAAATACTTTCAAATATTCTGTTAGCAAGATGAAACATACACAGATGAAATTATTGAAGATTATCAGTGCGGATTTAGACGAAATCGATCAACTATCGACCAAATATTTACCATTCGCCAAATACTCGAAAAGAAGTGGGAATACAATACCCCGGTACATCAACTATTTATTGATTTTAGAAAGGCTTACGACTCGGTTAGGAGAGAAACATTATACAACGTTCTTACAGAACTTGGAATACCGAGAAAGCTAATTAGATTAATTAAGATATGTTTAAGTGAATCCCAAAGTAAAGTCCGGGTAGTAAAATTTTTGTCCACGAGCTTCCACGTCGAAAATGGCCTGAAACAAGGAGATGCGTTGTCGCCATTATTATTTAACTTTGTGCTGGAATACGCCATAAGGAAAATCAAAGATAGCAACCAGGGCCTAGAGTTGAACGGCATTCACCAGGTTATGGCATATGCTGATGATGTAAATTTAATAGGGGATGATAGGAGAACAGTAGAAATAAATGCAGAGATCTTATTAAACGCTTGCAGGGACATGGGTTTAGAAGTAAATGCAGAGAAAACTAAATACATGGAAGTGCGTCGGGACCGTAATATGGCAAATTGTGGAGGCGTTAAAATATTAAATAATGCTTTTGATAAAGTGGATACTTTCAAATATTTAGGATCAATATTAACAGAGGAAAATCATATTCACGAAGAAATTAAATGTCGACTAAAAGCAGGGAATTCGTGTTACTATTCGGTTCAAAATCTCTTGTCGTCGCGAATTCTGTCGAGGAATTTGAAGCTTAAAATATATAAAACGATAATCATGCCTGTTGTTCTGTATGGTTGTGAAACATGGTCGCTTACTCTGAGGGAAGAACATAGACTGAAAGTATTTGAGAACAGGATCCTGAGAAGAATATTCGGACCCAAGAGGAACGAGAATGGGGAATGGCGGTAACTTCATAACGAGGAACTACATAGTTTATACGGTTTACCCAACATTGTTAGGGTCGTCAAGTCTAGGAGGCTTAGGTGGGCAGATCATGTAGCTAGAATGGAAGAAAGTAGAAACGCTTTCAAAGTCTTGACTGGTAGACCAATCGGAAAACGACCATTAGGAAGACCTAGGCGCAGATGGGAGGACAATATTAAAATGGATCTCGCAGAGATTGAAATACAAAGTAGAAACTGGATGCAATTAGCTAAGGATAGAAGTCAGTGGAGAGCTTTTGTGAACGCGGCACTGAACCTCCGGGTTCCATAGGCCATAGAGTTAGTTTAGTTAGTTAGTTAAGTAGTATGTCTTAATACACACAGTCACTTTCGGCAAAATCGCTTTAAACTCGAAGATTTGGTAGGGCTACTCCTGTCGGTTATTGGTTACTTCAAAGACTAACTCAAATGTTTCATTATACATTGATACCACTCTGTAGTATTTCTTAACAGACACAGCCACATTGGGCAAGATAGCTTAAATCCTAAGATTTGGTAGGGGGGTAAAAATTTCCTAGGAAATTATTATCCTCCTGTTAGTTACTGGTTACTTAAAAGAAAAAGTCAAATGTTTCATTATAAATTGATACCACTCTGTAGTATCTCAACAAATACAGTCAGTTTCGGCACGATGGGTTTAAATCCGAAGATTTGGTATGGAGGTAATAATTTCCTAGGAAATTATTACCCCTCTTTTGGTTATCGGTTACTTCAAAGACAAACTCAAATGTTGCATTATAAATTGCTATCATTCCATGTTATCTGTTAACGGTGGCACTCACTTTGGTCAAGATGACTTAATATTCGAAGATTTAATAGGAGGATAATATTTCCCTAGGAAATTTATACCCCTTGTCGGTTTTTGGTTACTTCAAGACCAATTGAAATGTTACATAGTAAATTTGGCCAAGATTGCTTTATATCCGAAAATTTAAGAGGACGTAATATTTTCTCACATTATAAATTGATGTTATACTGTTTTAACAGACGCACTCACTTTGAGGAGGATGAAAGATGATTTTATATTCGGAAAGTTTATAGGGAGATAATATATTTAAAAAGCTAAAACTTATTTTGTTTTAAATAAGATGTTGAAATACCAAATTTGATGACTGGAGTTTAATATGGTACACATTTTTATAAGATAATTTTCACCCGTATCCTTCGCTTCCACTTGGAAATTCCAAAAGTCGTTTCTTTGTGGTATCTTACGTCTCCGATCCTATGTACTGACAAACGACTTGAGAATCTTCTTTTTACAAACCTCGCACGCTGTTCTAGTGGCAAGCTGGCGCTAGCTAGCCACGCCATTTTCAACAGTGTTGACAACTTTATCAATGTTTATTATATCTCCGGTACGGTTTGAGACATCGAAGTGGTGTAAACGGTAAAATAATTTGTATGTTCATTGCAAACCAAACATGTAACTAGATATGATATTTACCTAAGTTTTTTTTTTTAAATAAAGAGTTTCAAAAAATTCAAATTTTTCAACCTCTGTAACTTCGTTCCTATTCATGCGAGAAACTTCATACCATGACCATTGTATTCAGCGCTAAAGTTCTTTCGATGTACATTATCCTGTGCATCTCTCTTGTGCTATGTCTGCGTTAGAGGCTTCCAAACTTCAGATGTTTGTAATACCATAATATCCTTAGCTTGCAACAACGAATAATAAAAGTGGTATTTCAAGTTTACATTTGACATGTTGATTTGAAAGATGTAATAACCTGACGTACTGCCATTTGAAAAAATATAAACTTATATTTAGTTGGCAACACTGTTGTGAATTTCTGTCTACACCCGTTATAGCGGATGATCATGATAAATTGTCCACCATATGTATATAGGGAGAGAGAGAGGAATAAATTGCAATAACGCTGATTTTAATTGAAAGGATTTTTTTTTTTTATGTTTTCAGTAATTTATGTTACAACTGTGTAATAACAGTTATCAAGATTATAGGGCAACTGATATCTAATATTTTACACTGCAAACTAGGTAATATTTTGGAATCAAATTCTGCTTTCAGTTGCAAATAACAGAATTAAAAGTTAGATTTACTTACGTTTGTTTCAAAAAATTGTTTATTCTTGATATATTTTTCTTACCACGTTTTCCACATTGTCAAAAGGAATCGATTTTCAAAATCAATGGTTTCCTTTCGACGCTACTGAATCCTTAAATCTTGACTACTTGTAGAACAAATCAAGAGCTGCTTTCACGAACGAAACTATGAAATATTTTTTAAGAGTGCAGTGTTTCGGAAGAAAGTTTCTTCCTCCTTTTTATACCAGTCTGCTAACACGTAAGATTTGAATTGTTCCTCTTGAAGGGCAGCTTATACAAATTTCATTGATATAATAAGAAAACAATTAACAGAAAATAACACTTTGACAGTGCAACAATCTTAAGACACCTGGGGGACGCGATGGCTCAGTGGTAGTGCGTTCACCTCCGATGCCTGAGGGTCACTGGTTCGATTCCAGCTCGCGCCGTGAGGACTTTGTGTTGGACAAACACCGTGGTAGTGGGTTTTTTCGGGGTTCTTCCGTTTCCTCCACTTTCTTCATTCCACCATTTCATTCATTTCTCATAATCACCGTCTCCTTTAGCTAGTGGTTAAATTCAGCCGGGGACCACCGGGGCTCGGCCCCGGTATTTTTTTGGGTGCCGGGGCTGAGCCCCGGATCTTTTCTCGTTGTTTCTTAAAACTATCTCCGCATCTGAAATAATGTTGATAAAATCCATACTTTAACTTTATCACTGTTTCGGTAGCTCGGTGGCTCACATAATGTAAAATTCAAGTGCATTATTGAGGCAACCGTAGAGTGAGAAAATAGCAGAAACAAGGTTCTTTTCTCTCCGGCCGTTGCTGGTAGTTTTCTTTTTTCTATTTGTTTTTCAACAGGGGTATAGCTGAGCTATAAAATCCTTGAGGGGGATAGTGACAGAAACTAAGAAGTTCTTTCTTCTGCTCTCTTCAAACGAACTACAAAATAAATAATAAAAAAAAGGAAAACTCATTATCTTTCCTCTTTTTCTGAAAGCTATAAAGGCGGAAATTTCACCTTCGAACTCAAAATTGACCCCCTACACTTTCTATGGCAATAAAGTAATTCGTAGGGTTTGCCAAATGCTTGCTAATTCTTCTTCCTTTTTTTTTTTTCAAAAACCTCCTTTCTGGCTTCACTGGTGTTGTTTTCGCAGTCAGAATACCAGGAAGCTTCTTTATTATTATTATTATTATTGTTACGTCAATTTATATAGGCCTTTCCGTCTCATTTTTTTTTCTTTTGGGACACGCTGAAAAGGGGAGGGAGCAGGCGGGCTCACTCCGACAATTTCCAATTTTACATCTTTCGAGGGCTAGGTGGTAACCTTTTTTTCCCTCTCACGTGGTGGTGTGTACAATTGACGGAGCTTTGGCAAAAATTTCTATAAACTAACATCAAAGCCAGTCAGATGGAAAGGTTGAACCATGTGAGGCTACTTAATTTTTATAAACAAGAAGTCCAAGAAAGAAAGCTAAACAGAGAAGTAGAAGATGAAAACCTCATAAGAAACCTTCTTCTTGATAGATGCCAAATGCAGGCTCCATTTAGAGAAGACTGTCCCTGATAGAAACCGAAAAGAAAGGTCCGAGATCCCTTATATTTATTTTCTATATTGGGTTTGGTAGCAGCTCATTTCCGTGAAGAAGTAGGGATCATTGGCCATGTAACACTTCCTGTCTCTATTGACACCAAATTTCCATGAGTTCGTAGCCGCAAAAATAGAAACGAATAACAACGTTAAAGTGAAAATTCGTTCTGTCCGAAAATAAAGTCCTTTTCTGAAGTAACAAAGAAGCGGCTGCTAGTCTTTGACGGCTGCAGAGTTCTATGCCCATAATTTGACAACTTTATTTACAAACTTTTCTCTTTCCAACCCGAAAAGTTAGTTACTTCGCTCTTTAGTGCAGGATAAGACTACGATAGTTAGTCCGGTGCGATATTTGTGCGTTTGTTCGCGATATTTTGGTTTCGTTACTGTAGTTACGAGGTTCATTAGGAAAGTTTTGAGATGTGAAATAACTTACATACTTAAAATCAATTTAACACTTACATGTTCTCAACGTTTTCACCATTACACTGTACACTTTTGCATCCTCGAAAACCACTTTTGGGAGCAGTGTTGCCATCTTTTTTTTTTCAGGTTTGAAAGTTCATTCTCGTAAGTCACTACAGCTTCTTCAGGGCTGTAAAATCTCTTCCCACGCTTGCGATCTTTGATCCCGGGAAACAGAAAAAAATGACACGGGGCCAGGTCAGGGCTATACGGCGGATGACTCAAGTTTGACCTCCGTAGATTCTAAAAACTGAATTGTGATGTTGGCCGTGTGTGCGGACGCGTTCTCATGATGAAGCAGGTTCCCACGCACTCCAGCTCTTGGACGCCGTTCCCGAAGTTTCTGGAACCCTTTTGTTACCCAAACAGTGGTGTACCACTGAGCAGTAACAGTCCTTTGTTCTTCAAGTGGAACAGTTGCAACATGGCCAGATTTGGAGAAGAAAGTTGCGACCATCTTCTTCCCCACACTTCGCGGTCGCTTCACTTTCGTGGGTGGATTTTCCTCTGGAAAGGTCCAAACTATAGACTGGCGTTTATTTTCAGGGTCAAATTGATAGATCCAAGTCTCGTCACCAGTAACAATGTCAGAGACGCGTCGAGAATTGCCTCCATCAAATATTGCAAGCATTTCTTCACACCATTCCACACGCATGCGCTTATGCTGTTCAGTCAAAGTGTTAGGCACCCAACGAGATGAAACCTTCCTGAGCCGAAGATGATCATGAAGAATTTTTGTTACTGCTCGTGATCCAATGTTCACTGTAGATTCAATGTCCTTGAAAGTTGTTCGAGGCTTTTCACGAATCATTTTTTCCACAGCGGCAATGTTTTCATCTGACACAGCTGTTCCCTGATGTCCAGCTCTCTCTTCATCTTTAAGCGATGCCCGGCCTCTTCTGAATTTACCAAACTACCGAAAAATTGTAGCACGGGAAGGAGCAAGGTTCCCAAATGCGCCCTGCAAACGGTCAAAGCTTTGTGTTTCGTTCAAACAATTTCTGAAATCGTAAAGGATCATTGCCCGAAAATGTTCCCTTTCGAGCTCCATTCTAGACAGCCGAATACTACTCACATCAAAAAAACATTGAAGGCGATACGGCCACGCCGATAAGCGAGGCGAGTTGAAACTTGCTTCGCTTCTTCGCTCTGTATACCACTACCGAACGCAATTGTTGGAATTCAAATACTGTACCACAACTAGTGCTCTCAACGAGTCGGGTCGGGTTGAAGACCGACCCGACCCGAACCGTAATCCGACCTCATTGACCTGACCCGACAACCCGACCCGAGCTGACCCGATTGACCCGACCCGAGCTGACCCGACTGACCCGACCCGACAACCCGACCCGAGTTGAATCGACTGACCCGACCCGACCCGTAAGCCGACCCGAGCTGACCCGACCGAGTCGGGACGCGTCGGGTCACGGGTCGGGTAGGGTCAACCCGATCCGTTTGAGAGCACTATGGTCTCGAGACTGGGTGAACGCCAAAATGCGCTCCCATTGGGAATTAAACCCCGACCACGTGTACCGAAGTCTTACACGTTAACCACTAGCTAGATCAAGCGGGGGATTTGTATATGCATCTTAATGAATATTTGGCACTTTTGAGGTTTGGTTATTTCTTTTTATAACTGATACCAATGTCCGACGTGGGAGAACTTTATTTTTTTCTTGCTTTAGTTCTATGTGACGAAATTTTTCTTCAAGGTCACTGTTCTCACCTGCTTGGACGGCAGGGGGTCTTCTCGGAAGGCAACAGCAAGAATCTCTTGGCAGAGACAAAAGGAAATCGTTTAACTACAATGATAAGGGTTGAGGAAACAGGAGAACAACTGTGATTTTTTCCAAGCCTTCAACTTTCATTCCAAAATAGGTTCTTATGATTCCGGGACCCGTGCCACTTTGATTTTTCTTTCTCGGTAATTAAAACGTATTTTACAGTATATATAGCTGCACGTAAGAAGATACATAATATGAGTTTTGTAATTTAAGATTTAAAAATACAGTATGAGATTTAATTACAAAGTGCTAATTTTATTTCATCACTTTCAGCCCAACAAATGAAATTCAAACAATTCGCTCCCTGGGTCTTGGTCATCAATACTGCGTCTTATTCTTTGTCTTCCACTCGTCTTGGTCCTGCATTTCGTAGTTTTGGTGGTCTTTCATGCTATACAAGAGCCAAGAATGCTCGCCTCATCGGTACAAATGAAGACCTAGTGTGGTTTTGATTATGGTCTTTCATACTATACGGAAAGCAAGAGAATATGCTCATCGCTACTTGGTGATCACCAAAACAAGGCCAAGAGCAAGATTACTATGCAATTCGTCTTGCATATCCAATTTTTATCTTGTTCTTGTATCGATGTCCTTGGGCTTGGTGAAATAAAATGAAATATTCAGTTTAAGGTCCCTCGATTCTGCATCGAGGCTAAGGGATATGGTGACCATGAGAAATGAATGAAATGGTGGAATGAAGAAAGTGGGAGGAAGCAGAACCCCGAGAAAACTCACTACACGGCGTTTCTCCACCACAAACCCTACTTAGCACAAGCTGGGATCGAACCATGGACATCATGCACCAGAGATGAATTCTCTACCACTGAGCCACCGCAGCCCTGCTTGGGCTTGGTCGTCCATATCCAATCTTTCTTTTAGCCTTGCTTAAACAACTTGTAATTTTGTTCTAAATCCAGACTCCATACTGGCGTAGATATTAATATTACAGTCTATTGGTAAAATCAATCTTCCACATTTACAAATTAAAGTACACACAAGTACAAAAATAAGCATTTACTATAAAAACACTAGCTGCAAATGTTCAAAATAGATTTATGGTTTCTATAAAATCAATTGAAAATTGCTATTTTTAATTATGCAGCTAGTGAAAAACAGCAGCTTTAGACTCCAGCCGAGTTTAAGCTCAACCTAAACT
The DNA here is from genome assembly GCF_964235325.1 of Thermobia domestica. Lineage (NCBI taxonomy): Eukaryota > Metazoa > Arthropoda > Insecta > Zygentoma > Lepismatidae > Thermobia > Thermobia domestica. Next base: position 182,338,896 of record NC_137458.1, on the reverse strand, counting down.
CAGTTGACCAAAGTGAGCTGACCCGACTGACCTGTCCCAATATCCCGACCCGACAACCCGACCCGATAACCCGACCCGATAACCCGACCCGATTGACCCGACCCTTGCTGACCCGATTAACCCGACCCGAGCTGGCCCGATTGACCCGACCCGAGCTGACCCGATTGACACGATCCGAGCTGGCCCGATTGACCCGATTGACCCGATCCGACAACCCGTCCCGAGCTGACCCGACTGACCCGACCCGAGTAGCTTGACCCGACAACCCGACCCGAGCTGACCCAACCCGACCCTAGTTGACCTGACCCGACCCGTTTGAGAGCACTAACCACAACAATGCTTATCTCAAAACTTTCATGGTGACCCTCGTATTTGGTTAAGTAACATTTCTGTAATATTGGCGTAAGATGCATGTGCTGACGTGAAGCTGATCAACAGTACAGTTTAACTAGTTAATTTTAATAACAAAGTGAAAAAGGTTTCGTCGACTTCGTACTCGCATTGTTGTGTATAAGACAAGTGGTTTTTTTTATACATGTAATTTCTCGCATCAACAATTGAAAAGTACATTGGAACATTTTTTAAACGTAAGATTTATCGGACAACACAGATGCGAGTGATGCAAAACGAAAGTGTAGTGTCAGTGTTCGTATACTGTGTGAAAATAATTCTGAAGCTTCCGATAATATTTCTAAGAATGTTGGGGAGGTTCAAAAAAGTTGTAGTGAACATGAAGATAACGAATCAAACAAAATGGAGGGCATACCGGCTTGTTGGACACATGAGCAATGGCTACAATTTAAAGGTAAATACTCTTGGTTATTTTATAACAGTGGGGCATTAGGATGAATGACGTGTAAGGAAGTACAGACTCTAGGTGTGTGTTTTTCTGAGCAGGGTATTCATATTGCACCAGAGTAAGCAAAAGCTTTGATTCGTATTAAAGGTAAAGTTGTAAAGCTGATCAGCAAAAGCAGCTCAGAAAAAAATTTATGAGCATAGAGATTCAAAAGCACTCACAAAAGCGGAAGAAATTCTTAAAAGTAGGAGTGATGACCCACTGCGGAAAGGTATGGAGAAGAAGAATACAGCCGCACAGGAAGTCACATGTTGCGTGTTTCGTACTACTTATCACATTGCAAAACACAATCGTGCTTTTTTAGATCATCCAAAATTGATCGATCTACAATCCTTAACGGGTTAGAGATATTGGGAGCACTTTGGAGAGTAATGTCAGTTGTACAGAAATAGTACATCATATCGCGAAAGAAATGAGACACAAAATTGTAAATAGCATTATTGATCGTAGAACCAAAATTTCCATTCTTCTAGACGAAAGTACCAAAGTAGCTAACCAAACTGTGCTTATAGTGTATTTACAAGGGGCAATAAATGATGGAGCTGTCACAACAATATTCTTCGATTTGATTCCTTTAGAAAGGACCAAGGCGATTGATATTAAGAACTCGCTCAGGGAATGCCTTGAGAAGGGTTGAATAAAGAATTGCTCCAGGATATCTTGATTGGTTTGTGTACGGATGGAGCCTCAGTAATGCTAGGGAAACGAGCAGGTTTGGCAACATTGATGAAACAAGACTTCCCTCGTATTGTAACATGGCTTTGCGTAAATCATCGGCTTGAGCTTGCAGTTCATGACGCATTGAATGACGTTACAGCAACAAACCATTTTGTAGCATTTCTTGACAAAATATATTCAACCTTCAGTATGTCTCCAAATAATCAGCACGAGTTAAATAAGTGCACTCAACAATTTTGTAGCAACCTAACGAAAGTAGGCAAAATTTTGTCAGTTCGCTGGGTGGCATCAAGTTTTTGAGCTGTGGAGTCCGTATGGAAAGGCTATTCGTCATTTTATTATTTCTTTGTTAATGCTGCTAAGGATGAAAACCGCGATTGGAGAGAGAAATCAACGTTTCAAGGACTAGCAAATAAGCTTGAACAAAGTCACTTCATCACAAGTTTGGGAATAATGATGGATGTCTTGTGTGAGCTTTCTAGCCTTTCAGAGACCTTGCAAGAAAAGACTATAGCCCTACCGAAGGCAAACAAACTCATATACAGAACAATCGAGGTGTTTAAGGCCCACAAAGAGAGAGGAGGCATATCTGGAGAGAAGTACAGAGAGCCATAAAAGAGAAACATTTTAAAGGAGTTCCCTTGAAAATGAGTGGCAGTAAAAACAACGCTTCGGAAATTAACAAAGGACAGTTCTATGAGAGTGTAATTACAAACTTGAACAGAAGGTGCTTGACTGAGAAGGACACTGTGTATTCCGAAATGATGAAAATTATTTACCGAGTACTGGCCGGAAAATATTAATGTCGATTATGGTGAATAAGACTTGAAAACATTGTATGAATTGTTTTCTTTGTGTTTTCGAGAAACTATTCAAGCTTATCATGACTTTAAGGATAGTGGAGGCAGGCAGGTCTTGGGGGGGAATGAAGGTACTAATGCAGTGTGTGCAAACTAGTGCTCTCAAACGGGTTGGGTCGGGTCAGGTCAACTCGGGTCGGGTTGTCGGGTCGGGTTGTCGGGTCGGGTCAGTCGGGTCAGTTCACTTTGGTCAACTGAGTTTAGGTTGAGTTTAAACTCGGCTGGAGTCGAAAGCTGCTGTTTTTCACTAGCTGCCTAATTAAAAATAGCAATTTTCAATTCATTTTATAGAAACCATAAATCTATTTTGAACACTTGCAGCTAGTGTTTTTATGGTAAATGCTTATTTTTGTACTTGTGTGTACTTTGATTTTTAAATGTAGAAGATTGATTTTACCAATCGACTGTAATATTAATATCTACGCCAATATGGAGTCTGGATTTAAAACAAAACTAGAAGTTGTTTAAGCAACGCCAAAAGAAAGATTGGATATGGACGACTAAGCCCAAGCAGGGCCGCAGTGGCTCAGTGGTAGAGAATTAATCTCTGGTGCATAGTGTGCAGTAGCGTAGCTAGAGTTTTTTCAGGGGGAGCAATGAAGGGCCCAAAAGGATTTTGAGGGTACCATCTCCAATATATATATATATGTGTGTGGCTGGTTGACTTAAGTGGAAGCAAACACACTTTTACAGGTAAAGAAAATAACTTATAGGTTCATGCTTGAAGAGGATCTTTCTATTCGTGTGGGCAGCAGCAAACATATCCACAACTTGTTAAAGATCTAACGATTTAGCAATTTTCTTCTGAATATAAAGTAACACTAAGATTTTCAACCTATCATGAGTCATTGAATTGCGTATACAAGTCTTTAATCTTTTCAAAGAAGAGAATGACCTTTCACATGTAGCACTAGAAACTGATATAATCACAGAGATGATACCTAGCTTGTAGGTTTCTAGGAATGCGTTTTTGTAGACACAAAGATGATCAACGAAATTCGTTAAGGAATCAGCTTTGGTTTTCTTCTCGTCTCCATACAACTTATTGTTAGAGCAACCCCCATTATGCTTTATTTCTTGTTTAATTATGCTTTTTTTTTTTAAATTATGCTTTATTGTTAATTTCAATGATTATTTTACATTAATCGTGTATAATGTATAATATGTATTATACATTAAATATTCTAAATATCCTTGATCTATTTATTGATATTTTTTGCAACTAGTTTCTCTCGTATTTAATGAACTTTCTACTCAATTCATTGTAAAGAGATGTGCTTTGCTCGAATAAATTTTTTCTATCATTTGTGTGCGCCTTACAGGTACATATATACAGAAAGGGAAAGTAAAAGATGCCACCAAAATGTACAGAAAATGCTCAAGTTCTAAAAGTAAACATAACAATATAGTATGGAGTTCTTGCATACTATTCGTTGGTGGCGGAAAAATTTCTTCTTTTACTTTTTTCTTTTCTCCACTTCAAATGATTACACCGAAAAGTTTACAGAAATGAAAATAAGCTTTTCATTGTTGCATTGTTATGTTCTCAATGATTTTGCATTGTAAATATTGGTTTTAAAAAATATTAACACAGTATGTTAAACTTTCAGTTAAAGAGAATTTTCCAAGAATTGTGCTATATATTTTAAATTATGCTTTATGCTTTATTTTCTAAAATTATGCTTTTAAAACTAGTTTCTTCTGGACCCTTAGACAATCACAATCATGTTCAAGGTACCAACCATATGTGTAAATTGCTGTTATGCTTCATATGCTTTTTATGCTTTTGGGTTGCTCTATTAATTGTGTTTGGGAGGATTTTGAGTTCTCACTTTAATATTTGCAGATCACTCCATAATACTGGGTTATAGGCTCGACAATGTTGTAATTTAAAAAAGTTTTTACTTTTTGGATGTAGAGTGGTGATTGATCTAATGATTTTGCAACATTATACAAAGCGGTTTTCCATATCAGAGATTGTCTATCAATAGTAGGGAGAAAAATGTCTCTTGATAGATATATTATCTTTAGAAAATTCGTTTTCTGCATCCAATGAAGGAAAAGATTCATCCAAAATGAATTTGTGATATTTCGATGGCGGATGTCTAGTTCGTTTCCACGAGGAACCCTATATTCTATTTGTTTTCGGCTCTGGAGTTCAAGACCATTTTCTTTGCACATCTCTAAACATTCTTGACAAATTTGTTTGAATATTGTTCGTTGAGAGTCATATTTACCAGACCTCATCTTGAACAGCGTTTGAACTAGTGTATCTACAAGGATCAAACCTTCTGACATGTCTGCATCTACTTGAGATAAGGCGAAACTCAAAGTTATAGCATGGCACCAGTAATCTTAATTTTAGCAGCCCGAAAACATTCCCTCGTGTACAGATCACACTAATTTTCCGGATGGAATGATGGAGGTAAATAAATATCAGAAGTTCCAGATTTGTTTTAATACCGCATGATAATATAATGTGTTGAAAACAGATTTTATGAAAAAAAGGTATAAATGGATATGATAATTTGTAAAAAAAAAAAAAAAAAAAGTGATAGTGCTTAAGTGAATTATAAGAAAAAGCCTTGAAAGTAATCAAGAGGAACCATTAATATGTTTTTCCTTTGTTATAATAACTTGTCCTAAGGGAAAACACTGATAAAAACTAATGAGACTTTATAATTACAAAAAAATCATAAAGCACTTAATTTGAAATTAAAGATTGATAACATTTGGTAATATAATGGGGATTCAGTCTGGCATAGGGGGAAAGTGAAAACGGAGGCAACAGAGACGCTTTTTTTTATTTTTTAAAATTTTTTTAAGCCATGTGCAAAGAGATTAACCTTGGACTTCGGGTGAGAGGTTACCATATACTCATGTGAGTTTCAATTGCTACCACTTGTAAAAGTTAGCTAAGAAAGACAGTTTGAGCATAGTTTTAGTTTCCTAGCGTAATTAGTGTTTGTGACAAGTAACTCGTATATGCAAATAGCATCGTTAATATCATCTTGTATGTTAGAATTGTCTTTGTGTAAATAAAATTGTAATTAAGCATTTCGAGGTAAAACAGGTTCTTTTACTTAACTTCTACAAAGAAAAGATTAGAACTTACCTCTTATGCACAGATACGACAGCGTGGGATACTGTCGGTCAGTAAATAATATAATCTGAAGTCATCTACCATACGTAACTAAATATAATTGATTAACCATTTTTATTAATAAAATATAGTTGTTTGGTAGATAAACTCAATAATAATAATACCAAATAATAATAATAATAATACCAAATTATTTAATGGATGCTATGCATTTGTTTTATGTCGTCATAATCAATGGAAATCAATTACTTAGTGTACGAAGACTTTTTTCGTCCAACACAAGTGTAATGTTTTACTGCAGTACATGTTATTTGTAAATATGCATATCATATTTTAGTATGACTTTCAACATTGAAGCGAATGAGAATGCCGACTGATTTTCTATTATTCTGGTTGTTTGTCAAAAACAAAGGAGATAACTAGATAATGGACAGAGGTTAAAATGAATGTTCAGGTGGCGAGGTCAATGCAAGCATCCCACAGATTTCCGTGAATTAGATCTTCCCGTACTACAAACTAAAACGAGTGGAGCTATTTTATTCGGAACGCAACGGTATTCTGCAGTTCGTAACTTTGTTGTCGAGAGATGTCTTGGAAGTAGTTTCACTTGTAGCCACTGGCAACTAACCGTTTGTCGACCTATAATAGCATCATCAGTGTGAGGGGGGCACTAGGGGGGCCAAGAATTTGAGCAAGGGGGCCTGGCTCCGCCACTGATGGTGTCCATGGTTCGATCCCAGCTTGTGCTAAGTGGGCTTTGTGGTGGAAAAACGCCGTGTAGTGGGTTTTCTCGGGGTTCTCCTGTTTCCTCCTACTTTCTTCATTTCACCATTTCATTCATTTCTCATGGTCACCATATCCCTTAGCCTCGGTGCAGAATCGAGGGACCTTAAACTGAATATTTCATTTTATTTCACCAAGCCCAAGGACACCGATAGAAGAACAAGATAAAGATTGGATATGCAAGACGAAGTGCATAGTAATCTTGCTCTTGGCCTTGTTTTGCTGATCACCAAGTAGCGATGAGCGTATTTTCTTGCTTTCCGTATAGTATAAAAGACCATAATCAAAATCACACTAGGTCTTCATTTGTACCGATGAGGCGAGCATTCTTGGCTCTTGTATAGCATGAAAGATAACCAAGACTACGAAATGCAGGACCAAGACTTGACTGCAAGACAAAGGATAAGACGCAGTATTGATGACCAAGACCCAGGGAGCGAATTGTTTGAATTTCATTTGTTGGGCTGAAAGTGATGAAATAAAATTAGTACTTTATAATTAATTATCATAGTGTATCTTACAAAATTCAAATTATGTATCTTCTTACGTGCAACTATATATACTGTAAAATACGTTTTAATTACCGAGAAAGAAAAATCAAAGTGGCACGGGTCCCGGAATCATAGGAACCTATTTTGGAATGAAAGTTGAAGGCTTGGAAAAAATCACAGTTGTTCTCCCTTATCATTGTTAAACGATTTCCTTTTGTCTCCGCCAAGATACTCTTGCTACTGCCTTTCGAGAAGACCCCCTGCCGTCCGAGCAGGTGAGAACACTGACCTTGAAGAAAAATTTCGTCACATAGAACTAAAGCAAGAAAAAAATTCTCCCACGTCGGACATTGGTATCAGTTATAAAAGAAATAACTAAACCTCAAAAGTGCCAAATATTCATTAAGATGCATATCTAATGTCTTGATCTAGCTAATGGTTAACGTGTAAGACTTCGGTACACGTGGTCCGGGTTTAATTCCCAATGTGAGTGCATTTTGGCGTTCACCCAGTGTCGTGACCATAGTGCTCTCAAACGGGTCGGGTTGTTGGGTCAGTCGGGTCAGCTCGGGTCGGGTCAATCGGCTCGGGTCGGGTCAACCGGGTGAGCTCGTGTCGGGTTATCGGGTCAGGTCAATCAGATCGGATCACGGGTCGGGTCAGTCGGATCGGGTCGGGTCATCGGGTCGGGTCAGTCAATTCGGGTTACGGGTCGGGTCGGATCCGTCTTCAATCCGACCCGATCCGACCCGTTGAGAGCACTAGTTGTCGTGCCCAAATCTATCGTGCATAGACAACAATTCCTTTACTTGTTCTCCAAGAATCATGGCTGCTATCTGTAACCACAATACTGTAATTTTATATAGTATATATAAATTATTTGCTTCGCAATTTGTCACATTATATTATATGGAGTTATCCAGTGTTCAATATTATTGTACTCTGAATTACAGTTTTTAAAATAATATTTGCTATTCCTTCAACAGTTTAACTATGTCTTTCAGTTTATCAATGTTCACTTCATCAAAGATTTAAACCAACTTTATCTGAAGTTCCTTGGATTGTTTCCGTTAACTAGAAACTGCGAAGTCCTGTAACTTCATTTACATTGCGATAATAAATTTCCACAATAATGTATTTTCCTCTTGTTTATAAGTAACAAGTTCTTATTAATGCTGCTAAGCACAGAGCACAACTAGTCACATCTATAACTGCTTCATCTATAATGAGGGTGCCTCGTTTGTGTTCGACTTACATACTCTGCGATGTGCTTGAATTCCAAGAATTAAACATGAATATTGTTGGAGATAGCCTAAGATGAACGATGTTTGTTGAAGATACAGAAGTTTCGCGACTTTTCGAAAAATTATAAAGTAAATATTCACCGATTGTGCTACGTAAGATTACATACCGTTTATATGGTTCATCTCTGTTGAATTGATACCAATAAGGTTGGCTTGTAGTCTTGTCATAATAGCTGCAAATCACAATGTTTTTGGAATTCTATCGGGATATGTAGAATAAATCACACTGTGTTACTTTAGAATAGAATATTCAATTATGTCAAACAGTTAAGCTGTTGTCTCGAGTATTATACTGGAACAATTTACAAATCTCTTAAGGTGGATCACCACCCGGAAATCAGTACATAATTTACCTCATTCCCTTAACTACTGCGCAATGAAACGTTACATATAAATATTGTGCTATAAGATAGAGTATTAGTAGAGTGGGGACACTTGCGGGTGTTTTTTTTTCCTACTGCGCATGCGCAAACCCTTGACGCTGATTGGCTGGCGCAGGTCATGGGACCCCACCACGCCCCTTCACGCTGATTGGCTGGCCACGCCCCTTGACGCTGATTGGTTGGCCACGCCCCTTCACGCTGATTGGTCGGTGCAGGCCACGCCCCCGGTCACGCTCTTTTACGACCTCCGATTGGCTGGCGGCGGACCCCGCCCCGTTCACGCCGATTGGCTGGCGCAGGACTCCCTTCCGATTGGCTGGCAGCGGACCACCGCCCCGTTCACGCCGATTGGCTGGCGCGGGACCTCGCCCCCTTGACGCTGATTGGCCGGCTACGCGCACGGTCTGCGCAGATCGGTTGACGCCGGATCACCGCACCTGCCACATGCCACATAAGATTCGTTCCCTTTTATGAGCACTTTACGAACACATAGCAGAGCAGATATCACATTCTTCATTCGCCTATTTAACATAGGGCATATTCGAACTAATAAAAGAGTATGGCATATTTTCTTTTACGGGGGTAGCAACACCCCCAACTCTCCTCCTTTCTCATCCAGGGCTTGGGACCGGCAATGGCGGAGTTTAAAAAAATAATACCATCATACTCTCATAAATGAATAAAGCATAATATCATTAGCATCAATATTGGTGAGTGAGAATTTGTTTAAGAAATCGTGCAGTGAATAACCAGATGCACGACATGCTAGATATAGAAAACAGTAATGTCCACAAAATCGAGATAAATCACCTTGAATACGTCTATTATTCCATGTATAATACAGACAGTTTCGTTTTAAAAACCTTATATGATGTTGTATATAGGGAGGTATACCATAGCTATCGAAATACTCTCCCACACACATATTAGATATATAAACAGCAACCCAATGTTCACCAGGCTTATCACTAGAATCAGTGTTTATAATTATGGCTGCTGGAAATGTATGAATAAACAGAGGTAACTCATCGGCGGCATACACACCAATAAAATGATCTTTAGGCAAATTTTGTTGTAATGCTTCATAAAGCTCAATTGTATTTAACATCTTTAATTAATATATACTTTTCTCTGAAAATCAATTTCTAATTCTGAAGAGAATTCACCATAAATAATTGTTGTTACAGGAGATGGCAGTGCTTCTTTAAAATGAACCTCTAGGCGTACACTTCCTTGCCGTTGTGGGCTAGTATGAAATCCAGCACTAGCACTAGAATCGGGAGTTAAATCAAACACCAGTAGAGTATAACCATTAGGATATTCGGCTAGTGAAATATTATTACCTTGATTAGAATAATAAATACCTGAACCTGTAAATAACGTGGAATATGCTTGTATATATAGCTTATTATCAAAATCAGGTTGTAATGGTTTGGAAGGCACAGCTGTTCCATCAACATACAATGTAAAAAATGACATATTAAAATGCTGAAAATTGAACGGATTTGTCTGATAAGTACCATTAAAAGCAGTATTACTAACAAAACCAATAATAACACGTTTAGGCACTAGGCCTGAAAATAGATCTGGAAGTGTACTATCCATAATTCCTTGTGGCAGCGTTTCAGTCTTCACTTGTACTTTTGTTATAGGATATTTTACTCTAAATTTAGGATTTTGTAATACTTTATTTTGTGCTATTTTAACTGCTGGTGATACATCAACCTTTTTCACAAGCAATGTTGCATCTGTAATTACAACTTTTCCATCAGCATCTGCGTCACCCATTAGACAGAATGTGGGTTTAGCTGGAATTAGTTTAATGCGCAGTTGTACACCATTCAGTAAAAATTTCTCCTGATTAAATATATCAGCATGAATATAACCCAATAATTCAAATGACTGACTTAAAGTAGTGAGAAGAAAACGTTGTTTAAATCCTACATTAGCATCGGTCACACTGTCCATATGTCCTGCAGTATCTCTAAACCACATTGATGTTTGAAGATGCGTTGATTTAGCCTCAGCATTATAATTTAGTAGTTTTTCAATATACGATCGATATGGATATGTGTGTGAAGAGTAGGAAATAAGTTGATTATTTAAATATAATTGCAATTCACTGAACATTGCATTGAGAAAATCATTTACAGGGCCGATTTTCTTATCGGCAGAAGTTAAATTAGAACCATCTGATTTAGTAATTTTACCTTTAATATAAAACATTGTGTGCGATAAGTCAATATAGTCATCCCCATGACCGGGGACAACAAATTCTATTGGTGCATTATCAGCTATCGAAGCCACAGGCTTATATGGAACTATTTTATTACCTATAATACTGGTTTGAGTGGGTAAACCAGCAAATAAATCTAATTCTGATTTCATACACTCACACTGCATTTTCGTTTCTTACTATTAATATTCACACATGGTAAAATTTATAATACCGTATTACGTTTGCGAAAATGTAATTTTACACATACACTGCCATGTTGGAAAGGAAGTGGATTACCTGTACTATCTCTTAAATCAATAATAATTTGATCAAATTGTTTACGTTGCACGGAGACATAGTGAGGATTGTCAAAAATATGTACATTATTAATACCATACTCTGTAATATTTGTATTTATAATACGTAACAATGGAGCTACTGTGTCACCCACCATTTGTGGTTCTACAATATCACTGTAAATATACATAAGTGTAGGTAGCGATTTTTGTAAATCAGGTGGATAACGAGCATGATGCACAACTGCTATATCTTCTTGTTGTATGTGATCAAAACCTAGTATTCTGGCTAGTTCAGGAGATAGACGTACTTCTATACGCCTCTCTTGATCTTTTATTACTCTACTGACTTCAATTCGTTTTACTGATGCTTTAACTTTTAATTGTAAATTTAATATATCACTTTTATGATTAATTTGAGATAGAATATCATCAACATTATAATAGTGTCCTGGTAAGATTTTAGTTATGTTCCAGCTTTCTGTATTCATGAGACGGTAATAAATATTATTAGTATATTTGGAAACATTCTGAAATGAATTTGTATAATGTACTTCAACAACTGCCGTCTCCCACTCACCTTTCTCTAGCACCAATGGATGATATAATTTGGTAGTATAACATGACAAAGTATTTTGTGGAAAATACTCCATAGAACTGTTACTCGGTAGTGTAAGATAAAAGCTAGTCTGTTCCATATTAATCAAAAATATCACTCTTCCTTTTCTTTGTACCACCAGTCGTCTTTTCAAAATGAACTTTTCTCCGTTTTCTTCTTCTTCCAGATCCTTCCAACACTTGATTTATTTTATTTTGAGCTTTAGTTTTTAAATTATTTTTAGCTTCTTGCCAACGTGATGTTAAAGCTTCGTCAATAGGTCTATTATCACCTAATACATCTCCAGCTACATTAATTCCTGTACGTAACAATTCTTTACCAACAGTTTTTGCTCCTTGTTTAATTAACGGAAATACACTTCGAAATAAACCACCTAAAAAACTTCCAATACCATAACCTTCTTGATATGGTGCACCTCTATACACGTTATAACCACCTCCTGCTTGGTGAGTATAGTATTTAAAGTATGGATCATTCATTATTATTATTTTTCCTATATATACAGATATAACAGTCGTTTATAATATTGTATTGCGGCTAAATGTTTTTTAAATATGACACAGGAATCCATGAATTAAAGGAAGGAGGATATCCCCGCCAACGAACAAGTACACGTTTACCTTTAACTTCTAAAATTTCGTTTATTTCATAAACTTTAGGCAGAGGCACTCCTTGTAATTCCTCCTCGTAAAATGTACCATCAATTACTTCACCATTTAAGTCCTCCAATACATAAACCACTTTCTTTTCCTTATGTATCACCTGTTTTATTTTAAATATTTCTACAGTCCACTTTTCTTTGTACCCTTTTTCAAAATGCCGTTTTGCTTTAGTAATGCGCACAGTATCACCTTTTTTATATTTTGCAATGTTAGTATGTGGCATTGGTTTTATTAATTTATTCCAAACTTGTTGAAAAGTGTCCAGGTTCACACTGGCGGGTGGTAATTGATGAGCTCTATGCGGTCTAGAATTATATGCCTGAACAAGTTTCGATAGCACATCTATGTATCGGTAAGTCTTCTTGGCTGTAAAATATTTCCACATTCGTTCTTTAAGAGTTCGATTAAAACGTTCCACCACACTTGCCTTAATTTCGGAGTTTTGTGTTGTGAAGAATTTAATATTTTGCTTTTTTAAGTATAACTGAAATGGTTTATTAACAAACTCTGTACCTTTATCTGTTTGTAGACGTAAGGGTCTACGACGGGTAGATGCAAATATTTGCTTAAATGCTTTTATAATGTTTTCACCAGTTTTTGTACGTACAGGCACAGCCCAGGCATAACGACTAAACAAATCAATCACTGTTAAAATATACCTATTACCATCATTATACTTTTGCAGACTGTGCATATCGTTTAAATCAGCTTGCCACTGATCGTCAATATTGAACACTAAATAGGGATTACGTGGAAACTTTTTACGTACTGGCTTATGCAGAGTATAAGCCGACTGTTCTTTTACCCACTGTTGCACTTTGTGTAAAGGAATATATTTCTTCACAGCTCTCCATAATGACGTTGCGGTTGAAAACGAGGCAGGGTGTGAAGGGTTATAATAAATATCGGCCAGCTTCTTCATATTTTATAATCACACCATCTGTTGACAACTTTACGTTTACGTGGTGGCTCCTCCTCCTCCTCTTCTTCTTCCTGTTTTGGATCAGCAGCAGCAGCAGATGATGTCAGCTTACGAATATATTCTATACGCTGTGGGTTGCCTATATACTCTAAAGGTATATTGGATTTTGCTAACAGTACAGCAAAGGGTTCCCAACCTGTAGGGGGAATATTTTTCTTGCGATACCTGACAAAATCTGCTATTAGATCTACTATATTAGCTCCAGGAATTAATTTATTATAAATATTAACATTACCATTGTCATCCCAATGAATGTAGGAATTTTGTTTTAATTTACGTAATAAAGGTCTTGCTTTACGCAGACAATTTTCGGGGAGAGTAGATAGTATTTCATCGTCCTCCCCGTCCTCATCCTCCTCCTCCTTCTTAGTACCAACACTGGTTGATGTTGTTGCAGTAGGTTTTTGCACAATGTGTAAATATTTTTGTAACACCGCTTTATAGCGTATCCATTTTTCTTCAACACTCATATTTTTATTATTTAAAATATTTTTCATCTCATCATCTAAATTAGATATAGTTTGATATTGGTGCAATTTTTTTGGTGCAATTAAAACAAGCTTTTGTGCATGCTGCATAATTATTTAATTAAAGTAGATAGTATACCTCCAATAATAGGTGCAAGCAAAGCAGTAAGAAACCCACCTTTTTGTACAATTATTCGTTTTTTCTTTTGTTTTAATGATGGACCTTTTTTCGCTAAATACCTCAATTCCTTTCTATACCTTTTTAATCTATTTTTGTCTTTTTTTATTTAACGGAACATTTCCTTGTAATACGTTATAGGAACATTCACAAATAGAACGAATTAATTCGGGATCAGCATTTTGTAAAATTGCTTGGCGTACTTTGGGTTTTGCCTTTGCTAAAAGTTTTAGTAAATGTGCACTCTCTTTGCTAATCATTTTTTCTTTTTGTAGCTATTATATTAAAATTGAGTATTAAAATATATCAGTTATTGAGATTATTTTTTACCGGTACATAAACATAATTGTAAGAATCTGAGGGGAAAATTTTTGTTCGAACACGATGTTCGTCGGGAGTGCCCTGTTTTAAATCAAAAACCAAATAACTATGAGGATCTTGTGTTGCGTCCTGATAGGCTTCCTGTACAAATTTTGTGTTACCAGGATATAATTGACGTGCTAGATAATTAATTTGAGCCTGGTCTCTGGGGTTTTTAAAACATATTATATAATGGCAATTTAATGATATGTCTCGCATACCTTTAGCTTGATGAAACATATTTTGTGTTATAAAAATAACACTTAAATCTCGGTGGTGGCTACCTTTAGTAAAAAAGTCAACAATTCGTGTATCACATTCTCGCATTAAATCGTCAATAATTACCAGATGGGGGCCAGCATGTGCTGGAAAATCATCTATTTTGGGGAGCCCTTCTTTAAATGTACAACCTGAGGATAGAGTTTCATACAGAGGTTGCCACTCACCATAACACCATACTATATTTTTCCATTTTTCGGCATAATGTTTTAAAAACTCTTTTACAAAATATGATTTACCACACCCAGTGGGGCCAGCTATAATACAAGTAAATGGGTGTTGAAACTCCATATTCTGTTACACCACAAAATAATTATGAATATGATAACATATTATTATTATTACTTTTCAGGCATGTTTACAACTTTACATAATTGAGAACAAGTAATTATGGTCCGCTGAATGCACGGCAAATGAAGCTGGAGTTTTCGCCATGTACAAACACAGAAATTTACCTGACCATTACTATCGTCATCTGACGAACGAATAAAACACTGACGAATACCTTTAAGAGTATCTGACAATGATATTTTATAATTTTCACTAATGAAAAATTGTGTAGGCAATGAAGAATTTGTAACAGCATTAAAGTAGTTTTCAATATATGAATAATATGATAGAAAAGTATACCACTCATCAGGTGAAAGACGAATACGATCATAGTAATTATGTAAAGTGATAATAACAGAAAATTCTCCCTCATCATCGTATGCTAGACCAACACATACCTCGAGTTCATTGAAATAATAATAATATTGATTTAAAATTTGATTATCCATTTTTTTTACTCTCTACTTAATTAAAAACTATCGTTTCTACTAATACTGTATTTACCCTATTCGATTTCTTTTATAACCGTAGGGAAGTGTATCAAAATTTTCTATTCGTTTCCTTTTACTAGCAGTAACCTGATAGATTTTATGCGCCTCCGGCTTGGTAATCAATTTATAATCTTTAGTACGTACAATTTGTCGACCGAGAGGAACGTTAATAGAAGGCGAATTATTTAAAATCATATCTTTCATTTGTTCAAAGTTAACATATTTTAATGTTTTATTATTCAGTGTGATTCCCTTGATTTTACATACTGTCTTTGTTTTACCACTAAGAGTGTTAACAACAGAATAGCCGTAACATTTGGGACCACCAGCACAAAATTCTTCGATATATGCATCCGGACCATATTCTGCCAACTCATTCTTCCATTCCCCTAAATGCACTCCTATTTTTAACTGTGGCTCACTAGGCGATTGAGTGTAAATAATACTATCGGTATCATAATATAACACACGCTCGCCAAGTAAATCCAAATAACGAAATAACTCGAGGCGAGCGTGTGTCGTGGTGTATGCGGGGATTATCACGTTAATGTTTTTAGCAGGAGCAATAACGCTCTCATTAACACTCCAGTTGAGCACACGGAATTTGTCGCCGATTGGAATACACGAATTAACCTCAATATTTGGATTTGTTAATTTATCGAAATACTCCTCGGGAGTTTTAATGATAGCGATTTGCTCCATGTTTTCTCTTTGTGCGAACTTACCCCACAGGCTGTTTACTCCTAGCTTTGAAATTCGTTTCTTAGGTTTGTTGCGCGTAATCTTTTCCCGGTCTAATCGGATACCCTCTTTCTCATAATACTCCTGTATGAACTGGTCTTTTTGTTGTTCGGTGACGCATCCTGCAGGCCAGCCGTTACACTCAGTCTTGATCTTCATAAACAGGTTAATGTATTCCGTGAAAAGACCGCCCTCTTTCTTTTCAGCGTCATACATTACAACCTCATAGCTCCATACCTCGTGTTTTTCTAGCACTCTATATCCTTTCTCGACAGCTACCCGCACTTCGTCTACAACCCACACTCCAGTCGAAGCTCTTTCCCCTTCTGAATGCGTGCATTCTTCTTCTTCATTCAGAGTGTCCGCGCACGTTCGGCATAAGGGGAACAATAATTTTCCACCACTCCGATAGGGCAGCACCGGGTGGTAGAGATTGGTCGGGGGTAAAACCGAACACTTTATTATTCCCTCAAACGCTGAAATATCGGGACACTCGTCATCACCCACATAAACTTTCGGATGACCCACAGGATATTTTTTCACCTTACAACAGTAAGGATAGAGGGAGATTATATCTGTATACATGATACGTTCTCCCTCTTTCGTCTTTCTGTAGAGTTTCACGTTGTCGACTCTTCCGCCATACAGGGCATCCCGCGGGTGAATTGGGGCTTTTTTAGTCATTATGTGGTTTTTTACAAATATACTCACCGGTGGGTGTTCTTTTAAAAACTCGCTCCACCGGCATTCCCACATTTCATGAACCATATACCCCAGCTCTTTTAAACGATTAATTTTGTTTACACTACTTTCATAACGCATATTGAAAGTAGTGTACGCGTCATTATATATGGGGTTGTCACGGCCTGTGGGGTAACACTCCCGGCACCCGTGAAATAGACACCCTTGGTACTCCCAAACGTGTTCTTCACCATTATAGTGTGCATATCCATCCACTTTATACCCTCCTCTCACCACAACCTCTCGCCCGTTACCAGAATGTTGGATTCGTGTTTTCAATCTGTCGGCCTCGTACACGAGCCACTGAACGGCGCCGACAGGTTGATTATCACGCCACCTGTAGCCACTATGTGGGATAATACCAATGGTGTCTTGTCGCAGGAACTTTTTTCGATACATTAAGTTGCACGCGCTGGCAATGCTTATAGTCTCGAGGAACGGGTTGACGCCAGATATAGCCTCAAACTCGTTCAGAAATTTTACGCAAGCATTGCGCAGCACGTCCACATCGTTCATACAGTATTTTATAAGTTGTTCTTTTAAAACGAAACCCGTCTCTCCAAGTGTTTCCTTTTCCTCATTGTACCAACGCAAAAACTTCTCTTTCTGTTTCTTTTTCAAACCCTCCACATCGTAATACTCGATACCTGGTAAAGCACCCCTATACTCCTGATTAGCTTTTGCATTGAATAAATGAGGGAAATGACCCTTCGAGACGGGCAAATCGAACGCGTCGCCTAATTTGGCCAAAGGCATCGGCAGGAAATTTAGACTATCAATAAATTTTAAATATAAATACTCCATCGGTAAAATTTTGCACCCCCGCATAATTATTCGCGGTGTCCACTCTTTATGAAGCATCATTGCACGTAAAATAAAATGGGCGTCGTAGCCCTTTGCGTTATGAGCTACAACGACTATTTTATTTATTTCAGAACGCCTTTGTGCTAAATAGTCTAAAAATTCGCCAATGCATTTGTCCCCGTAAAATACATGTGTTCTATCGCCGCATACACCACACCGTTCAGTCTCACTGTTTTTACAACAGTAGCACACCTGTTGGCTGACTAACAGGTTGGGCTCATGCTCAAAAATACCACCGGCTATCTCTTTATCTTGGCGGCACTCGATATCGTAAAACACTAATAACCATTTCTGTGCGGTACACGTTCGGCATGGTTGTATATAACATAAATGGCCTGACGGCATCATATTATTACACCCTGTGCAGAATACCTCCCCACAGACATGTGGATTCCGCCCTTTTTTCACGACGTAGGCTTTACGACATTGAGGACACACCTTCAGAATAGCGCACAATGAAGCCTTATGGTTTTTGAGACACTGAGGCCCATAAAAACATCTATTGCATTCCCGGCAGTATACTACACTTTCCGTAATTGTGCATGGTGGTCTGTTCTGGCATTTATTGCATAAAGCTTTACACTTCCCCACGTGCCTGTCTTTGGTCTGAAATTTTTTGTGGCATTCTTCGCAGAAGTATCCGCATGAAAAGGCTGCTGTCAGACTAGTGATGACATTATAATGGCTGTTAATATATAACAAATTAATCTGTTTGCCATGACCGTGACCCTCAAAAAATATTTTTTTTTCCGATAACCCATCATACACTGTGATTTTATAATCCGCTAAATATGCTTGAAATTTTTTTAATTCCGGTATCCCCCCGCCATTCTCTAGGCTAACACCAGCCTTTTCACTTAGTTCGGATACCTTTTGAAACATATGTTTTGCGTATTGATTTCGATATCTATCTCTTTCTTTTTTATCGTTTTTATGTTCAATAAGCCCTATAGCCACCACCAGAGCTTGACCCAAACAATAGTATTCAGGGTTTTTAATGACTATAATACCTCTGTTATGTTTTATGTACTCGTTTATGTCAGAAAAATTCTGTTTCACCCGTCCCATACCAATAGGTAATTCGACGTGGTGAAAATAGAGAATAAAGCGATCTTGATATAAGAATGAAGTATTGGATTGAATTACTTTTTCTAACGCACCCCACACATTTTCAGCAGTCATATTATTAGCAGTTCGAAACGACAAATAGAATGGTTTATCTGGGTGATTTTGGTTTATAAAAGTCAACCCTACACGATGATGAGGGAGCACACCTCTCATTACATACCGTACCAAATCATTAATACCATTTTCTACCCATTCAAGGGGATTTTCTCCCTCGGGGGGAGGAGTTAATTCAATTGTCAGTAAATTCCCATTATCTTTAAACTGTCTATAATATTGCTGAGATTCAGATATTATATTAAATCGCTCCATTTTTTTTGCTGTTTATCTAACTTTTAGAATATTGTAAAATCGTTAATGCTTGCTATTTTATCTTAATTGTAGTCTTCCAACTATAGAACACCAATTAGTGTTTTTTCTAATAACCTATTATTCTTAACGTTCAACAATTATTCACTGTAACGCTATATTTTTTTGCAAAATTATTCTCGAAAAAATCAGGTATGTGCAAGAAAAAAGTAATTGGGACTGTTCCAACTATAGAACACCAATTAGTGTTTTTCCCAATAACCTATTATTCTTAACGTTCAACAATTATTCACTGTAACGCTATATTTTTTTGCAAAATTCTTCTCGGAAAAATCAGGTATTTGCAAGAAAAAAGTAATTGGGACTGTTCAAACTATAGAACACCAATTAGTGTTTTTCCCAATAACGTATTCTTTCTAAACCTGTAAATAGAAAAAAAACGGAATTTTACTTTGCAAAACCACCACCGAAAATTTTGACAGAGTTCAAAAAAATGCTTATTTTTAAAAAATCTATATTCGGCTTATTTTCGGTCGCTGTGACACCGGGTTTTCACGATCGTATTCAGCACAACGTATTCTTCAAAAAATAATTGATTTTGGGTGAGGTTATGAGGAACACTTAAAACCCGCACCGAAAATTTTGACAGTTAAAAAATGCTTATTCTTAAAAAAATCTATATTCGGCTTATTTTCAGCCGCTGTGACACCGGGTTTTCACGATCGTATTCAACACAACGTATATTTCAAAAAATAATCTATCATGGGTGAGGTTATGAGGAACACTTAAAATCCGCATCGAAAATTTTGAGTTAAAAAAATGCTTATTCTTAAAAAATCTATATTCGGCTTATTTTCAGCCGCTGTGACACCGGGTTTTCACGATCGTATTCAGCACAACGTATTCTTCAAAAAATAATCGGTCCTGGGTGAGGTTATGAGGAACACTTAAAATCCGCATCGAAAATTTTGAGTTCAAAAAATGCTTATTCTTAAAAAATCTATATTCGGCTTATTTTCAGCCGCTGTGACACCGGGTTTTCACGATCGTATTCAGCACAACGTATTCTTCAAAAAATAATCGGTCCTGGGTGAGGTTATGAGGAACACTTAAAATCCGCATCGAAAATTTTGACAGTTCAAAAAATGCTTATTCTTAAAAAATCTATATTCGGCTTATTTTCAGCCGCTGTGACACCGGGTTTTCACGATCGTATTCAGCACAACGTATTCTTCAAAAAATAATCGGTCCTGGGTGAGGTTATGAGGAACACTTAAAATCCGCATCGAAGATTTTGACAAAGTTCAAAAAATGCTTATTCTTAAAAAATCTATATTCGGCTTATTTTTGGCCGCTGTGACGCGTGGTTTTCACGATCGTATTCAACACAACGTATTCTTCAAAAAATAATCTATCATGGGTGAGGTTATGAGGAACACTTAAAAATCTGCACCGAAAATTTTGACAAAGTTCAAAAAATACTTACCATTAATTCACACAAAATTCACTTCACTGTTCTCACACACTGCACACGATGTTATCTTTTTGCACGCCGACGAATAACTGACTGAGAACTGCTTCGAACCTCACCCTTATATAGTGTTCTGCTTTCCTCTGATTGGCTAAAATAAAACTCTTTTTCATTGGAGCAAAATCTACAAGTCAAGTATCTCATTGGTTAAAATAAAACTATTTACTATTGGCTCCGAACAAAAACGACTAAGATAGGTGCTAAATATTTTCTACGTCCATTTTTGATGTCCAAAAATCATAAAATGGCTCATATCTCGAAAACGGTCAAAAATATCGAAAAAATAATCGAAAAAATCTCCCCTTTATGAATTCCCCTTGCCGATTTTACACATGAAGAACCCATGGAACCATGTTTCAAACCTGTACGACAAGGGTGGGCCAAGTTGCCAAAAAAACTTCGGATCGTCATATCTCGAAAACGGTGAGAGATAGAAATAAAATTTTAACGGCATTCGATTTAGGATCATCAAATGTATAATCTACCCAAGTTTGGTAAACATCGCCCAACTTTCAACGTTTTTTTTTCGAAAATCGAAATTTTTTGCCTCTAAACCGTCATATCTCGAAAGCGGTAAGAGATAGAGCCACATTTTTGACCGGTCTTTCCAGTGGAGTACACATATACAGAGTTTCAAAAACTCAGAAACCAAATGGGTCGAAATTTTGAAAAAATTCGAATCGTTATATCGGGAAAACAGTGAGAGATAGAAATAAAATTTTAACGGCATTCGATTTAGGATCATCCGGCCACGTTTGGTAAACATCAGCCAAACGACTAAGATATGTGCTAAATATTTTCTAAGTCCATTTTGGATGTCCAAAAATCATAAAATGGCTCATATCTCGAAAACGGTCAAAAATATCGAAAAAATAATCGAAAAAATCCCCCCGTACCTCACCCCTTGTCGTTTTTAGACATGAAGAACCCATGGAACCATGTTTCAATCTTGTACGACAAGAGTGGGGGGCCACGGCGGGTCCAAAAAAAAACATAACACATTGAAGTGCCGTTTCTCGTCTTTCATGGCGTCATTGCTAGAAATACTCCAGACAAGTCGTCTAAGTCCATTTTTGGGTGCCCAAAATCATAAAATGGCTCATATCTCGAAAACGGTCAAAAATATCGAAAAAATAATCGAAAAAATCTCCCCTTTATAAATCCCCTTGCCGATTTTACACATGAAGAACCCATGGAACCATGTTTCAAACCTGTACGACAAGGGTGGGCCAAGTTGCCAAAAAAAAACTTCGGATCGTCATATCTCGAAAACGGTGAGAGATAGAAATAAAATTTTAACGGCATTCGATTTAGGATCATCAAATGTATAATCTACCCAAATTTGGTAAACATCGCCCAACTTTCAACGTTTTTTTCGAAAATCGAAATTTTTTGCCTCTAAACCGTCATATCTCGAAAGCGGTAAGAGATAGGGCCACATTTTTGACCGGTCTTTCCAGTGGAGTACACATATACAGAGTTTCAAAAACTCAGAAACCAAATGGGTCGAAATTTTGAAAAAATTCGAATCGTTATATCGGGAAAACAGTGAGAGATAGAAATAAAATTTTAACGGCATTCGATTTACGATCATCCGCCCACGTTTGGTAAACATCAGCCAACTTTCAACTTTTTTTTCGAAAATCGCAATTTTTGACACAGCTTAAAGGGGTACCACTGCTCATGTTGAATGAATGTGCTGGAAAATAAGCCATACTCTTTTATTAATTCTGCTATGTTTTAAATTTGGGTTGGAAAATATGCCATACTCTTTTATTAGTTCGAATATGCACTATGTTAAATAGGCGAATGAAGAATGTGATATCTCCTCTGCTATGTTTTCGTAAAGTGCTCATAAAAGGGAACGAATCTTATGTGGCATGTGGCAGGTGCGGTGATCCGGCGTCGACCGATCTGCGCAGACCGTGCGCGTGGACAGCCAATCGGCGTCAAGGGGGCGAGGTCCGACGCCAGCCAATCGGCGGGAGTCCCGCGCCAGCCAGTCAGCGCAGTAGATAGGAGGTCATAAAAGAGCGTGGCCAGGGGGCGTGGCCTACGCCAGCCAATCAGCGTCAAGGGGCGTGGCGGGGGGCGTGGCCGGAACCGACCAATCAGCATGAAGGGGCGTGGCCAACAAATCAGCGTCAAGGGGCGTGGCCGGGGGCGTGGCCAGCCAATCAGCGTGAAGGGGCGTGGTGGGGTCCCGTGACCTGCGCCAGCCAATCAGCGTCAAGGGTTTGCGCATGCGCAGTAGGAAAAAAACACCCGCAATTGTCCCCACTCTACTGTATTGTTTCACCTACAACACAAGACACTGATTCACTTTGTTGTCTCCTGATATAGAAAAATGTAACAAATAAAAGAAAATATTTGATTCGTTTTACAATTAGCATACAAGATGGCACTTGCTGTTATATCTTACTAGAAGTGCCCAGTTTTATGAAATGTTTATTTGTGTGGGTAAAGTATTTTAAAGTAACAATCTTAAAGTAACCATAGATATATTGTTTGACCGTTTTGCGTGTTATGTTTCATATTTTATTTAAATATTAATTTACATTTAAGGAAGTAGATTTTGAGACGAAACTTGCGCAGAACGCCATAATGTGTTGTTGCCAAATTTGTACGTTTGCTGTAATAGTCAGAATAAGAAAATTCCTAGATTCTAGCGTTGCAGTTCGAGAAGAGGAATCGCGGTAACGGTTGAAAAATAATTTCCCAGTAAGTATCTAAGCAGAATTCCATAATTACTCCCTTTATTATCTGGCATCAGTAAACATTCGATCAGCAATGCCGCACTATTCAAACAGCGTTTAGCATAGCACCGAGAACACCTAGTGGTCCACCTTAAATCGATGTATGTTAAATACAAACAAAAAGCTGGTACTAAATTTTTACTTTGCGGGCTCTTTTGGCTGCAAAAGGTTTTACAATGTCCTCAAAAGATAGCTTTGAAGCTAACTTATGCTCTATAGATATGATCCTAATGTTGGTGAGTCGTTTCCTTGTTAAGTTTCTGAGGTATTTTTTTTAATGATCTTTAGTTTGCTAAAACTGCTTTCCATGCATTATAGTGAAAATAAATATTTGCCCAGTTTGGGCTTCTCTAGTAAGGCGCCTGTGCCCTCGTTTAGTTACATCACTGCATATGACGTTGGTATTTAAGCCTTTATTTAAATTTCTCTTTTCGTTTCAGTTTTGGGAAGTCATATCAGATGAACACGGAATCGATCGAACAGGAACATTCTATGGTGACTCTGACCTACAACTTGAGAGAATAACTGTTTACTATAATGAAGGATTTCGTTCCAATTATGTACCTCGAGCTATATTGACTGATCTTGAACCAGGTTCAATTGACAATGTTCGAAGCGGACCTTTTGGTCAGATATTTAGACCTGAGAACTTTGTTTGTGGAAGAAGCGGTGCTGCTAATAACTGGGCAAAGGGACATTACACAGATGGTAGTGAGATAGTTGATAGCGTATTGGATGTGTTAAGAAGAGAAGCAGAGAGCTGTGATTGTCTGCAAGGGTTTCAGCTGGTTCACTCACTTGGCGGAGGAACAGGATCTGGATTTGGGACACTAATTATTTCAATGATACGAGATGAATATCCAGACAGAATCATGAGTACCTTTTCTGTAGTTCCATCTCCAAAGGTGTCTGAAAATGTAGTTGAACCGTACAATTCAACCCTTTCAATTCATCAATTAATAGAAAACACAGATAACACATTATGCATTGACAACGAGGCTTTGTATGACATTTGTTTAAGGACATTAAAAATTTCTCAACCAATATATGGTGACTTAAACCACCTTATTTCTCTTACAATGTCTGGAATCACTACTTGTCTGAGATTTCCTGGACAATTAAACGCCGATCTCCGTAAACTTGCAGTTAATATGGTTCCCTTTCCCCGGCTTCACTTCTTCATACCTGGATTTGCTCCTTTAGTATCGCGTGCTGCACAACCATATCGCGCAATGACAGTTCCTGAGCTCACACGTCAATTGTTTGATGGCAAGAACATGATGGCTGCTTGTGATCCTTTAGCAGGACGTTATTTAGCTGTAGCAACTGTTTTTAGAGGTAGAGTCTCTATGAGGGAAGTAGACGAACAGATCTTCAATATCCAAAACAAAAATATTGACAGCTTTGTTGAATGGATTCCCAACAATGTGAAAACAGCCGTGTGTGATATTCCTCCGCGAGGATTAAAATTATCAGCTACTTTTGTAGGTAATTCAACAGCCATTCAAGATATATTTAAGAGAATAGGTGAACAGTATGTTTCCATGTTCAAAAGAAGAGCCTTCTTGCATTGGTATACAGGTGAAGGGATGGATGAACTAGAATTCACCGAAGCTCAATGTAACATGAATGACCTCGTGTCTGAATACCAACAGTGTCAAGAAGCTGGTATTGAGGAAAGTGAAACTGAAATTTCTGTTCGAGCTTCAAAAGATTGTTTTACAATTGGTGTTAATAATATACTTTAAATTCTTGATAGGTAGCTTTCAAACGATTTTGATTTCGAATCGTAAACTACTTCATTTACTTCCTAATTTATTTGTTCTGCTTAATTATTATAAGACATGGCAAGGTCAACTTTATCATATCCTATAATTTGAAAACGAAATTTGATTTAACCAATTAAACTAATTAACGTAGCTGCACGATAGAGCTAATATACATTTCTCTGCAGCACATTCAACCAATAGCTTCGTTGTACTTGAGGTGGTTATTCTTATTATCGACAGAGGGTCGAGAAAGGTTTCTTCTGTGAAAAATTAATTTAGAAAACATAATTTATTCTGTGAGAATTAGACGATTTTTAATTTTTAGTTAATATTTAAAATAATAAATTTAACGCATTTGAATAATGTAAAATAGCAGTTGGAAACTTAGTTATTTTGATTAGTGGAACAACCCAAAGGATAAAAAGCATAACAGCAATTTACACATATGTTGGGTTGGTACCTTGAACATTGTTGTGGTTGTCTAAGGGTCCAGAAGAAACTAATTTTAAAAGTATAACAAAACACAATTTTAGAAAATAAAGCATAATTTAAAATATATAGCACAATTTTTGAAAAATTCTGTATAAATGCAAGTTTAACATACTGTAAGTTTAGCCGTGCATATCAGGGGTTACTTTGCACAAAATATGAAAAGAGATTCACTGTCCTCTGTCGTTAAAACCATGAACTGTAAAAAGGAAATTTCAACTGCCAATGTAAAATAGAATATCTAACTGTACTTTGGCTATAATTTTGGGGGTTAACATCAGTTTTAATTACCCGGAGAATTTGTTGTTGTAGAGGAATGAAAAGCAGTTATGTAAAGGCCGCCAAAATTTGAAAGATATCACGTACAAGAATTTCCGTCCAAGTTAAGTCAGTTTCGTAGAATACTACTGTGTATAATGGGACTTTGATGCAATAGTTGAAATTGAAGTGTGTAACGTTTAAAAATCATAAAAAAGGAAAACTGGGAGAAGGCGGTTTCGGCCTCTAATCGGGGTTACTTTGCACCGGTCCAAAATACCGCTTAAATAGGAAATTATTACTAGTGGGGCCTCCTGCAATCTAAATTTAGGCAAATTTTCTATTTAGGTAGACAGCAGGATGAATTTCTTATTAGAAAGTAAATTATGAGCAGTGGCCGATCCAGAAAAATTGTTTGAGAGGGTCTTTACTCACAAAGGCTTCGTGTTTTTAGAAATCATTGGACTTTCGGAGGACTTGAAGCTTTTACGTATAGATATGTCCAAAATTTGATTTAAAAAAAAATAATTCGAAATCATGCAATTTGCGTGGGCTTCAGCCTGAAAGTCCTAAACCCCGTAAATCTTCCACTGATTACGGTTGGGATGATATTCTTGGACATAAGGAATAACCAAGACCCATCAGTTCACGGGAATTTTTTCTGTCCCTGAGTTGATATGTGGTTGAAATGTGGTTCCTGTGCCGGTACCAAAAATTACCTAATTTCCTTTACAAATATTGGTACTTCATACTAACAAGCAATATACAGAACAAGGCACGATCAGATCCGACTCAAACCTCGCCCAGAGAACACATAATACAAAAGAAGAAAAATGCCAAATTGGAGCTGCCCCATCCAGAAACACCGGAGATATGCTCCGCAACATAACGCACCACGCGACAATATCATATAAGGTAAACGTCGCATGATACCCGTTTATGTCGGAAGTGGAAAGGATGGGCAGCACCAAGATATCAAGATATTTGATATGCTATACCACTAACTTGGCGGCCATCTTGAAAGCCGCGATCTTGGATATAGTGTAAGGTATTGAAATGAGAAGCGGGGTGTATGATGTATCAACGTAAGGTAAAATGCAAAAATAAAACCAATGATGTAACCGTGAAAAACTTGTGTGTAATTGTATGGATGGGACGAAGTGTAGAAGACTCGGGCAAAACAAATGTGTATTCAAAGGACAGAATAATAGGGCAAGACCCCACGATAAATGGGTCGCGACAAGTAACTGCAAAAGTGTGTGCATGGAAGTGCATCCGCCTTGACAGATTATGCCTTTCGAGGATACTGGGATTCTGTTTGGAACAGTGAAAACCATAATTGCAACCCGCGATACGAGCATTCGTTTGGAGACTACATAAACTACAAAGGACTATCTCTTATGGAACAGCAATTCGACACCTCACTCCGGAGTGTAGGAGATATTATCTTGGATTGATTATCAAAAGCACAACCTACCTGTGATTGAAGCCCACTCCTGGACACCGTTTTGTACGTTTCTTGTTCAATTTTCTTGCTATTTCGTGAAAACAAAGGACATTTCGGCCCACGTTTGTTTAAACAACACTGTCTGAAACGAAGTGTGTAAACATGAGAAAGACCAGCAATTTCTAGCTTACATTTCTTTACGAATGTTTCTTTTCCTTTGCGCGGTTTGCTGCATCGTTTCGCGACGGTGTCAAATATTCACAATAACAAGGAAAGGCAGCATTCTGCATTGACTCGATGAATTCCATGAGTTGTTGCAATCTCCTACGAGAAGGCTAGTTTACCACACAAAGAGACAACTCGAATTGTGTGTACTGGTTTCACTGGCACATATGGAACGAAGTGAACGTGACAACAGGGGCCGACCAGTGAGAAGTGATAGTGTATTTGTGACATTCGCAAGCCAAAACGCTCAATATGTTGTGTAGTGAATGTGTCCGCAGTATCGTTCATCTAAAACACCAATGTAGAGCTGCAATGGCGAACCCTCTCAATGTGGTGTTGCTGATGCAAAGTGTATTTCCAAAGCAAGTGTAAGTCCAATCGGCAAATCCGACAGTGGACGAACGACAAGCAACTGAACATATGGTGGAGATTTTGAACAACCACGATGTAACAGAAGTGTATGTGGATGAGACTCTCGGAACCAGTAGACACAATTCGAGTCGTTTCATTGTGTGGTAAAGTAGCCTTCTCGTGGGAGACTGCAACAACTCATGGAACTCATCGAGTCAATGCAGAATACTGCATTTCCCTGATATTATGACTGTTTGTGACCGTCGTGAAACAGTTTAGCAAACCGCGCAAAGGAGAAGAAATATTCGTAAAGAAATGTAAGCTAGAAATTGCTGGTCTTTCTAATGTGTACACACTTTATTTCCGTACAAAACGGTGTCCAGGAGTGGGCTTCAATCACAGGTAGGTTGTGCTTTTGATCACCAATCCAAGATTATATCTCCTAAACTCCGGAGTGAGGTGCCGAATTGCTGTTCCATAGGAGATAGTCCTTTGTAGTTTATGTAGTTTCCAAACGAGTGCTCGTATCGCGGGTTGCAATTGTGGTTTTCACTGTTCCAAACGGAATTCCAATATCCTCGAAAGGCATAATCTGTCAAGGCGGATGCACTTCCATGCACAGACACTTTTGCAGTTACTTGTCGCGTACCATTTATCGTGGGGTCTTGCCCTATTATTCTGTCCTTTGAATACACGTTTGTTTTGCTCGAGTCTTCTACACTTCGTCCCATCCATACAATTACACACATGATTTCGCGGTTAAATCATTGGTTTTATTTTTGCATTTTACCTTACATTGATATATCATACCCCTCGCTTTTCATTTCAATACCTTACGCTATATCCAAGATCGCGGCTTTCAAGATGGCCGCCAAGTCAGTGGTATAGCATATCAAATATCTTGATATCCTGGTGCTGCCTATCCTTTCCATTTTCGACATAAATGGTATCTTGCGACGTTTACTTTATATCATATTGTCGCATGGTGCGTTATGTTGCGGAGCATATCTCCGGGGTTTCTGGATGGGGCAGCTCCAATTTGGCATTTTTCTTCTTTTGTATTATGTGTTTTCTGGGCGAAGTTTGAGTCGGATCTGATCGTGCCTTGTTCTGTACGTTGCTTGTAAGTATCGATACCGGTACCTTCATTCTAATATCAATATTTGTAGATTACATGCAGTTTTGTGTAGAAAGTGAAATGTATAAATAATGAAGGGAAAGCTCTGCAGAGAAACGTTATGCTAGTATGTTAAACATCCCTTTTTTTACGTTGCGCAAAGTAACCCCACCTATGAGATTACTTTGCCCCAAAGTTTATATTTCAATAACTATGACCATACTGAATGTTTACTAATGAATTTGCACTAATGTTTTCCTTATATATCTAGCTAATATATGTTTAAAATGCAGTGTTCTAAATGATTACGTTTGAAAGTTACATGCGATTTTCTTTAAAATTCCTTAAATCTTGTGCAAAATAACCCCCTCTGACGGTACTGTATTAATATTTTTTAAAACCAATATTTACAAAGCAAAATCTTTGAGAACATGACATGCAACAATGAAAAGCTTATTTTTATTTCTTAAAGATGGATCACCACCCGGAAGTCAATACATATTTGAGCTCATTACCTTAATTACTGCGCAATGAAATGTTATATATAAATATTGTACAATACTATGAGATAGAATTATGTTTCAGCTACAACACAAGACACTGATTCATTTGGTTGTGTCTCCTGATATCAAAAAGATAACAAATAAAAGAAAATATTTGATTCGTTTTACAATGAGCACACAAGATGGCTCTTGCTGTTAGATTTTACTATAAATGCTCAGTTTTATGAAATGTTTATTTGTATGCGTAAAGTATTTTAAAGTAACGATCTTATTACGAAATAAATATATCGTTTAACCGTTTTTTGTGTTATACTTCACATTTTATTTAAATATTAATTTGCATGTAAGGAAATAGATTTTGAGACGAAACTTGCGCAGAACACCATAAGGCATTGTTGAACAAATTTGTACGTTTACTGTCACAATAAGATTCCAGCATTGCACTTCGAAAAAGCGGAACTTAACTGTGAATTGCGGTAAGGGTCGAAAACTAATTTCTCCAGTACATATCCAAACAGAATTATCCTACTTCCATCCTACAGAATTATCCATTATTATCCTACTTCCTTTATTATCTTACATCTGTAAACACTCGACATAATCTAGCAACGTCGCACTATCCAAGCAGCGTTTAGCACAGGACCGAGAACACCTAGTGATCCACCTTAAACTTTTCGTGTAATCCTCTGAAGTGGAGGGGGTAAAAGGAAAAAAGAAGAAAACTTTCCGTCAAAAATGAATAAACAATAGTTTTCTTCTAAGTGTAACTGCGCAGTTCTGTGAGAAAAATTTGAAGTAACGTTTAAAGATTTTATAGTCAGTACACGCCCTGAATCAGAGAAGTGTATATCTAATTTAGTAACCACATAATGGCAAAAATATCATTAAGCATAATACAAAGGGTTCGTGAGTTTCCTACAGAATACTCTGTTGCTGAAAAGGATAAACTTTTGTGTATTTTGTGTTCCGAGAGTATTAACCCTAGAAAGACATCCTGGGGTTGCCGGCGATTCCACTTGTTTTGACGTACGCA
Source organism: Thermobia domestica (assembly GCF_964235325.1). NCBI lineage: Eukaryota > Metazoa > Arthropoda > Insecta > Zygentoma > Lepismatidae > Thermobia > Thermobia domestica. The sequence goes on along the minus strand of NC_137458.1, from coordinate 182,308,294 downwards.
TCTGCGCCTGTGCTAAATAACCTAAATGGTTCATGATTTGTCTACCTTCAGTGCTTGAGTACTGGTCAAAGTAGGAACATTTAACTGCTGTTTCTGTACATAATTTGTTTATTTTGTGCAGCTGAGTCACATACGACCCCAGGGTGTTTTTGTGCTACAAAAATAGCATTGTTAGAATTTTTTTTCTATTTCTCTCCGGCTGAAGTGCAACGTATCATGGCGTCAATAAGTAAGGGACTCACATTGGAAGAAATCCAATACTGAGTGAGGAGACATCAGCCACAAACTGTAAAAGAATCACCAAGTGGGTGGTCGGTGTGTTTATGGTCCCCGGGACAAACAACATGTGTGTATTGCTTACGCAGTTTATGTGCTGATCATCGCTTTGGAATTTGTGGCGACTGTAAGGATGTGAAGTGACCCACACTAATGCTGTAAACAAAGCAGAATTCTCAAAACTTGTGTAGCAGTTTCAAATAATTTTGACGGAAAAAGTTTATTAACATTTGTATGACTATTCAAATAATATAACTAATGAACAGAAAATCCGGTATTCTAACTGGTGACCTACCTAGCTATATCTATAACAATAACATAACCTAACTTAAACCAGGTGGCTCGGTGGCTCAGTGGTAGAGCGTTCACCTCCGATGCTTGGGGTCCCTGGTTCGATCCTGTCTCGCGCCGTGTAGACTTTGTGGTGGAAAAACACCGTGCTCGTGGGTTTTCTCGGGGTTCTCCCGTTTCCTCCCACTTTCTTCATTTCACCATTTCATTCATTTCTCATCCTTTAGCCTAACCGGCATAAACGTGGGACGTAAAACTCAAGGATTAACTTAAACCAACCTAACCAGTTGCAAAAATACATGTTAGGTTAGGTTATAGCTATAGATATACTTCGGTAGGTCACTAGTTAGAAGATTACCAAAAATTTAATATTAAACCATTAGCCCAATATTTGTGTTTAATAATCAAAGTTGTTGTCAGACTAGTTAAAATTCCACATGTATAGGTGTGACGTACACATGTTGTAGTCTAATCTAAAATAAATTAGCACATGGTACCAACTCTTACGCGACCGGTGTTTTCTAAATATATACATTTTTTAATGGGTTGTATATGACCCCACGATGTATTTTGTGTCACGATAATGCTATGTCGTCCTTCAAGAGTTAATTTCGAATAGATCTCCATTGTACAAAAACATGTTTAAAGTTTTAAACTTAGATCTCTGAAGCAGAGTGACGGACAAAGACATTCTTCAACTTCAAGTGTCCCTAGCGGCATACGTACCAGTACTACACCTCAAGTATGGTAGTGTATGGAAGATGCCAAGAGTAATATAAAAGAAATAGTGAAAGCATTTACTTCTGCAGGTATTCCATTTCATGTGTTCAGAAATGAACCATTTTGTCAGTGGATAGCTTCTGCTTATTCTATAAAACCGGCTCCCAGTGAAACCACTCTGAGAAGTTATCTTCTCAAGTGCGCGGAAGATCTCCAGAAAACTAAATCAAAATGTGAGGAAAATCCTGTTTGTATGGTTGTTGATGAACTGGAAATTTAAGAAATTTTAACTTGGTGAATGTTATTGTTGCTCCATTAGGTGTTGTGAATCAAAAACCCCGTCTTGTGGAAACTAAAATTGTTAAACATTGCAATGCTGATGTTATAGTAGATGTAGTACTGGATGCACCAGACCTTATTGCTGTTCACAGGTATAATTTTGTTGTTTTGATAACGGCTAGCTGCTGCTGCTGGTAGACTACTAGCTGGAGTTGCACCACAGCTTTTATATTCTTCTTGCTGGGCTCACGTATTTCATCTTTGTGCCGAAGAAGTAAGATTTTTGCTTACAATTGCTGATGAGTTCATTGCAGCAGTTAAGACTGCTTTAGCGAAAAGACCGGACAGAAGAGAGAGATAACTGGAATGCTTGGAAGGAACAGGGACATTTGATCTACTTCCAGTTCTTGTAAAAACTCGCTAGAGCACATGGCTGAAGTCAGGAAAATATCACAACACTAATTTCAATGCAGTCAAACGTTGGATTAAATTAGAAGATGAGGAAAATAGTGCTGTTCTACCAAAGTTAAAACAGTTGGTTGAAAATGAAGTTCTTCAGTTTCAACTTGGAGCTATTGCTACTGGTACAGTTTCTGATGGACTTTGTAAAGAAATCAGAATCTGCAGATCCTGGAATCAGAAAATGTTGAACACAGGTCTGGCTTCTTCTATTATCAGTTCTTGAGATGGTTCAAAGTTTTGGTATTTTATGTAAAAAACTTGAAAGTTATATGAGTGAACGCCATCCAGCTATAAACTTCTGGAAGGAAGTTCAGAATTTAGATCCAGATTTAGCCGTTGCTGAGAAAATTTCTTCCATCTTCACTTCGGGTGAACTGAAACGTTTCTCGACTGCTGATATTCCAATCAGTGTCAGACTGGCCAAGTTGAGGGCCCTTGGCGCGGGTTCTTAAAGAGGGGTATATACAGGGTGGAAGGCAACAACAACGAAAAACTTTCACCATAATCTGTTATCGACGAAACGAACTGTAAAAAGGAAGTTGAGATATAGGGACACTCCGTTAAGTACTAATGGTGCGTTCGTTTCGCTGGTATCGGTGAATTCTGAAACATGAATATTTAGATAGAACGAATACTGGTTCCTGTGTAATTCCTTAAACGGCTTGGGATAGGCCCTATAGTTTCTAAGCCAGAGCGTTTTGAAACGTGATTTTCGAATATTCAGTGGTTCATAACTCTGAAAGGAGCCGTTTTCTGAACCATGTTTATTAGAATTTTCTTTCATTTCATATAAGGAATCACCTCCCAAAGTTTTTCGGTGTTGTTACCTTCCAAAGTTGCAAAACATGATAAGTGACAAAATCATATTTTCTGTATTGAATAAATATGTTGTACAATCGCAAAAAAGTTACAGTAATACTGAGACAATCAAACGTAATCGTGAAGTTACTACTCAGTTACTTGACCTTTTCTAACGCAATTCTTTACTTGGTGACTCAATCAAATCATTACTTTTTCTTTTTCTACATTCTGGAATAAATCTTTTTCTGTAAATATAAAAAACGAAATAAATCGTTTTGACGTACTCTAGATCATATTCTAGTTTTAACAATTTTCTATTTAGAAAATATCCTCTTACATGTGAGATGAGTACATGGGAGTGTAAGAACAAATTTGAAAGCAATGTAAAAATTACTAAACAAATCACTCTGTCACGAAAGCTGAAACAAAAGAGAAAATGTACATGATAGACATTTAAAGCACTTTTGATTGTTCAGATTTTCATTTCTTTCACGTTCAGCTTGTGTGTCAGATTCATTTTTCCTCTTTCAGACTCAGGTTTGCTATCACTCTGGTTATCGTTAGGTTGTGCTTTGGCTTCTAATGCTCTCTCCTCGTCATTTGGAAACTATCAAATTGACTAGCATACTGCTTCAATTCTAGAAGTAAACAATTCCGATCAATACCGCTGAGTTAAGTAATTTTCACAAATACATCACTAGGGATGTCAGCAACATCAAAACTAGAAATTGCGCTGTATCTTTGGAGATCTACCCAAGAACAAACAAGAAGTAAACCTTCGTTGGGCACAAATCTTTCCTCAATGCTTTCCTCAATGCACTATCAAGGATTTCATAATATGCTACTTTAAACAGTTCATAGGAAGAAAAGTCCACATTCTCGTCACTCGCTTTTTCACCAGGCATTTTCTTTTTAACGTTGATTCGTTTCTGAACAAAATCTGTCGGAATGTCTAATTGACCTTTGAATATTTCTTTAAGGCCTTTGGCTAATGCGACACATTCTTCGTACATCGGTAGAATTTTTCATCATTTCTTTTCTGTTTTATCTGCTCCTGTAATGTATTCACTAAATTGCAAGCTTTGATGTAGTCTGAAGTCTTAGACTGAGGATCGTACTGAGCAAAGGGGGCCCAAGAAGACTAACTTACGCTTCCGCAACTTTTTTGGTAGGAAGACTCAAGAAGGCATTTGTGATTGCGAAAATTCGACCAAGGCCTATAGGTTCTGTACCTCGTGATCCAGGCGGGATCCTTCGGGCTTTGAGCTCTTGGCGATCGCCAAGTAGCCAACGTGGCCATTCCAGCACTGGTTCCAATACAAGAAATAGCAACGTATATAGAAATGGCGCAGGGAGAAAATCTGTCTTCTAATTCTGCTTTATTTTTCTAGCAGAAACATTCCACCAAGATGCTTATAATAGTAAGCTGGGAATGAAGGCAATAATGGTTCCTCCATCATCTGCTTCGGTAGGAAGAAACATTTTTACACTCAATTGGATTTTGAATTCCAAGAACTCGTGCTTCACAGAAGAAAATCTCGAGTCTCACTTAAAACTTGCAGATTAACCACGGTGCTCGTGGTGGAAACGAAGAGACTGAAAGTGTCATAGATGAAGATGACAAACATTTTATTGATAACCTATTTTAATGTCATGTATAAGTGATATTTCAACAAATTTAAAAAAAGTTGCATATTATTTTGCAGCATTTGGCTTCAGATATGCTGAATGGCGATGGTGATATCATATGAGTGATATTAGTGGTATTGTACAGCCACCAGCAAAAGTATCTGCCCCTAAGTACTCTAATTCCATTACTACAGAATCCAGATAATTTGCAATTATGAGAAACCCTGGAAAGATGTAACCCAACTTACACGCAACTTTTCTCGGCACTTACATAAGTTGATAGCATTGAATCAGGTGTTTATGCAGGCAAAACTGTAAAGTAGGTGACTAAGGAAATAGCGCTCCATCTAAGAAGAATCTCTATGGTTCAGAGCGTGTTGTTCAATGAACACCATATATTATTCTCAATATTGCTGTGTGTGTAATGCATTAGCACTGGTCCATTAGTCTTTGTGTTCAGAGAAATAAAAAATACTGACCACGTATGAATCAGAAAATATCTGATAGTAGATGAAAATATATCTAGAACAACTGCTGGAAATAAGTTCGTAAATGTTTGCCTACATTGACAGACCTTCTCCAATTCTCCTCATTCCAACATCTTTTTCTTTTTCGAGAGGAGTAGATCTTGCATGTCACACTGAGTATGCATTGAAATAAATATTGAAACATTTGAAAAGTTTGAACCTGGCCGGGATTTGAACCCGGGTCGTCGAATAGAAGTCCATGCGCTAACCATTTGTCTATCGCGTTACTTCATCTTCGACCAAACTATTAACTAGTTAAAATCGCTGCATGTAAGACTATATACAATATACTATTGCTTGTAGAAGGAGACGTGCTATAATGACATACTCGAGATCTCCTTCTTTAACTCAAAAACAAGTTACATAGACCTTCGTCAATGAGGAAAATATCACGAAACGTTCTTCAAATCGATGGTACCTTATCATATGTAACAATGGTCCCGATTTACATTACTAATCTTCCTCACTTTCTAACATCTAATTTCCAAAGAAAAGACGGCAAACATTATTTTCACGTTGTTTGAACTGTATTAACATGTGTAGAAACAGAAAGTTCTATTTGTATCTTCCACTAGTGTGTTTTCTTACTTTGCATGAGTAAATTATACACAGTGGTAAAGCATAAAACTTGTGCGGCAGGGACCCAGGTTCGAATTCCGTCGTTGCAATTACTTTTTCTTTATTGGAAGGTATTGTTTACGTGATTGGTATTGTAATTCTGTTATTCCTTTATTAATAATAATATTACTGTTATTGGAAAGTTGAAACTTGGCTACATATTTTATTTATTTTTGATTGAACTTCAAGTTTTTGTTGATATGGTGTTGATATGGAACGTACCCGAAATGGTAAATTGCTTTAAACATTAATATTTCTGGCAGTAGTAGCAGTAGAAAAAGTTGTGGAAACTTATAAGAAATTGTTGGGAAACAATAACGTTTGTGTTTGATCAGTTCTATGTTTGACTCACACTAACTATGTGCCTTACGTATTCATCAATTCCTCCGTAAATACGTCACGTTCCCAGACAGTACGAACCAAGGTTGATGCGGCTGACGTCATCTTATAGTCGTGTTTCACTTTTCTATTGCGAGTACACTGAAGAAATTCGTCTCAATTCTAAGACCGAGAGAAGTTGAATATTTTCCATATTATCTTACATTGGAAGTATCAACATTATAAATGATAAAAATCTTAGTTACCCACCGGAAATCGAACCCAGATCATCGGGATGTGAAACCGACACTTATCCCACTACCCTAAGACATCGCTGTTAATTGTCGCCTGAAAACTTGTTGTGAAGTGTCTTCAGCAAATTGCACATTTTTACTATTCCAATATCGTAAAACCCTTGTTTCGGTCATAATAAAATTAACCGTTATGTAGAAACAATAATCTAGAAAATTCAAATGTAAATAGTCAAAGTAAATTGTTGAAAATGAGTGATAGAAGTAGTATTAGTGCATGTTGTTGCAGCATTTAGATATGAGGGATTTTAACGCCCTGCTTGAGCATCGAGGCTAATGTTATGTGAAACTACAGTTTAAATATATCTCTTCGGATATTTGTTTATAACTATATTCTTTCACAAGCCATTAGTGTACATTGCAGATTGTCGAGTTCAACGTTTTATCCAGGCTACCCGATATTGGGGAAATCGAAATCTCTAACCATTGGCCAGCGAAGACGTTGTGTGTGGCCAGCGCACTCAAACGTACTTTCTATACATATGTTTATTACGTTAATTGGTATGGAAGTTTTGTTTTTGTGGAATGTAGAAAAAGAAAACTTATAATGTAAACGACCTGAAACTCTAGCTACCTCATGCCGAAAGCGTCCGTGAACCAGCGAAGGACAACTAGCGACCTTTCGGCAAAAATTGGATTCCCCGCAGCGATTATCCGCTGTGATCCCACTTCCGTTTTGAAAATTATACCATCAGCGTTACACCAGCGACAGAGACGCGACGAAGCGCCAATGAACCAGAAAATTACTCCCCCATATATTTTAAATAACCTATATGTGTGATTTGTTTAAATCAAAAAGAGTCTAAAAGACACTGAAAAAAGTGCCGCAGAGTGGACGCGAACCAGCAACCTCACGATCAGTAATAATGTGTTCTTCCGACTTCGCCACGTGGGCGATGAAGGAGACGTCGCATGTAGAGAGATAAATGATTGAGGTCTTTTTATTTGTGCAATCAGAGTGCTCCTTAATGTAAAGAACCTGAAACTCAAGTTCAAGCCCTAGCTTTTGCAATCAAAGCAAAGCTAAAATAGTTTTGAAATAAGTAACATTTGTATTAATGATGTCCATTATGGAAAAAAGGTTAAACAAAGATATTTTCAAATTTGCCACTTTTCCATATAAATTCATGTAACAATTTTTTAAATTGGAACAACTACAAAACCTCAGTTTGTGGTATTTAACTTTTACAAAAACTTTGACACGTTTTTAAGAAAGTTATTTTTGGAAGGACACTGCTTTCATTCTCTTAACTGTTGCTCACAATATGATACCCAACTGCTCAAGTGGCCTGATGGGTTCAAAACAAGAATAGACAATAGAAACACTAACTACAGTCTATGCACTAGAAATGTTCCAAAATATTGGTTAAGTGGTTAACTAGTTTGGGTACGGTTAAAGTTTAATAGTGAATGTCTTGGTTTATTTCAGAAACCAGATCATAATTGGTTCTGTTCGGTTTGAAACAGATACTGGATTAAACTTTCTGAGAACATTCTTGCATATTTTGAGACAAAGCCCGAACTACATGTAATTTCTTTTTAGATTAATTAATTGTGGATCCGCTATTTCACTCTTGAACGAAATTACGATTCTCCATGTCTTTCTCTAAATAGCAGGAAATAGAACAATTTTTTGGTTCGGTTTGGTTTCGGTTAACCGTTCGAAACCGGTTTATATTACAAAAAGAAACTACGGTTTGCGATTCGTCTAACCGTCTAAGTCTACTAGTCTTGACCATACCCTGGATCCGCCCCTATATATATATGACCGGATTTAGAGGGTGCACGTGCAGCCACTTCGTTATAGATACACACTACCTAAAATGAGAAGCTGATAGCAGCATTTTCCAAAACATGTGATTCTAATGATTCTTTTGCATGATAGAAGTATCCGTCATTTTCCAAGTGTCCATGATTAGAGAAATACCTGATCTAAAGAATCAAATTAATTATATAATGCAGGCTAACGGTACAAAGCGGCCGTGGCTTAGATTGTAAAGCGTTGACTTCGATTTCGGAAAGTCGTGGCTTTAGTTCCCAAGACGAGACAAAGAGCTTTCCCAGGGTGTATCCTCAGTCACACCACAGATGCCTAAAGGCAGTAAAAAGTCAATTTTATACTGGTGCACCCCGTCATAAAATCCTGGATCCGGCTCTATTTATCTATCTATCTATCTATCTATCTATCTATCTATCTATCTATCTATCTATATATATATATATATATATATATATATATAGGGGTTGGGATGTTTGCGACTGAGATTCATGGGGTTTAAAGTGCACAATGAACATTATTATTTTGTAGCAATAAAATATAGTATACACTAAGTCTTGTATATACCCTAAATGTCGTAAATGCCCTAAATACATTGTGCAATACACTAATACACCCTAAATACATTATACAATACACAAGTTCACAATTATTGCAATTACAAAAAAATAATATAACTACATACAATGTAAGACAAGTAATTAACTCTCAGAGTAGCGTTCAATTGTAATTATTTTTGCAGGCCGTACTTTAGAATTCTATTGCATGAGTATCTAGTATACAGAATGAAGTTCAAATGATCTACTTGTCAAATGTGCGATACTCTAGTAAACCCGACAGTTTCTGGGGGATTAGACCCCCGATCACAGGCTCTGTTCCTAGCAATCCCGCGGATGTGTAGCACCTCTAGACTCCCTTTTATGCTTCCCCTTCAATTTCCAAAAATGACGATTTTGTCAGAGGGCTGAAAATCTTTTGCTGAGGGGCCCAAAATCTGAACAGCCGCCACTGACCAGAACAGGCAAAAAAATAGCATTAATTGATTATCTTCTCAAGGGAATTCTGTATTAGGAAATTTGCAAAGTGCCCCGGCTACTCATAAGAGAATCGTAATCAGATGTTGAGTAACTTCATACAGCTTATTCAATATACCTAATAAATATAACGTTACGGCAGTTCTGCCCTTTGGGATCTATTCCTTTTAAAATAGGCCATTAAACTTCGCCTGCCGAAGTGAAGTCCTGTTGCTATTGCTCCATTTCTTTTTAGAAGAGCGTAGCCAGGCATTCGATAAAACAAATTATAAGGCCCATGTGGTCGTGATCGTACCCAAGGGTGCTAGGCGCCGACTTGAAAAAATATTGGTAGGGAAACAGAATAAATATATCATCATATTCACCTGTTTTCTATCAACTGCTTAATGAAGGTTTTTCCCATCCCCCAGATCTCTGTCGGCTGCATCCGTCCAGTGGGAAATTCATGACCTACGTCAAATTTGCCTAAAGGCATTAAAACAAATTCTAGTTCAAAATTTGGGAACTTCGCTGCAAGTTTGCGCACCACATTGATCTTCAATTGTCATATCAGTGCTGCTAGAGCATTGGTTGAAGCTTCAATGCTCTATTAAACAGTTTTGGAAATGGCGGGTTTCCTATCGAATAAGAAGGCTTTTCCTAATATTGCATTAAAGGCACAACGAAGTTTAAGACAGAAGTTCTTGCTCCTCTTTGTTAATTTTTCCCCGAAGGGATTATATTGGGGGGCGAGGACCCCACCTTTAAATATTGGGGGGAAAGTGTTCTGCCCCCCAATAGTTGGAGCCTATGGATTACAGAGTTGGCGTGGGTCAATGAAAACTTGACCCACTGACCCACCACCCACCGTGACCCACTCTGACCCACCACCCACCGTGACCCACTCTGACCCACCATAAGCAACCACCCACGGTGACCCACTGTGACCCACCACCCACTCTGACCCACTCTGACCAACCACCCACCATGAACCACTCTAATCCACTGTGACCTATTCTGACTCACCAAAATCCATCGTCATCAACTCTGAACACGATTCATGGCCTCTTCTGTACTGACTAAAGAGTTTACACTTGTAAAAAAACATGACTGTGAAATTGTCACTAATCGGAGTTTGAATTTCTAGTCAATCGCTCAAGCACTGCTCTGTCAGAATAACGGTGGATCTGATCTTCATGATATAAAATGGTAAAGCGTTTGTCAGTGAGGAAATTGAAACAGTTCGCGGTGAGGGGAAATTAGTGTGTGCGTAAAATATACTTGCACTAAGAGAGTATTCTTGCAAGCATTAATTTCTCAACGCATTCCAAAAGAAACTTCTATTCGCAGGAAAATACCCCTGTACAATATAGAAAAGGTTATGATTTCTCATTTCACAGTATTTTTCTCACAAAAGACTTGAAAAATCAGTTTTTCATAGTGTATAAAAGTGCTCGGGTACCCTATGTGAGAGCATCTTCATAAAGTATGCTCATAATTGTAATTTGTGTAATCACTAAACACCACGTTAAATTTAAGTTACAAATATGCATAATTGCAATTATTATGAATATTTATTCAAAGTAGTTTACCTAAAGCAAAGAAGAGACTTACTAAAAATAGGTACAAAGTTGAATAGCACAAATAAGACATTAGTAATACAAGTAGGCCTATACATTTTCTATAGCTCGTAATTTTCCACTTTAAAACAAACCAGAAATCGGGTTATTTCCTGTTGGTAACTTTTTCGTGGTAAATCATCCGCAGCGGAATGATGTTCATCCTTCAGCCAAGAAATAAATAGCTCGTCTACTTTGAGCTTGTCTAGAAGTGGGCCATTAACATTGATGAACAACAAGTTAGACAATGTTTGAGCACTTAGTCTATTTCTAACATCAGTCATCTGTAAATTCATAAGGGGAAGTCCCCGTTCGCACTCTGTCGTGGAAATTGATAATACTTCTACCCGATTTCTGCAACTCCTCATCGACAATCTGCTTGTTAGACTTAGGTCTGATAACGATTTTTCTTGGTCAGCTTTGAAGTATTCAGCAAGAAGTATAATCTCTGTATCACCATACAACATCTTTTCCATATCGACCATGTCAGTTGGCAATGTCGACTCATGGAGAATAGAAACTTTATCTACCACGCCTTCGATAGGGAATCTTGTGAATAAATTATCAATTAAAGGCTGATAAACTGAAGATTTCTTATTTGTTTATAAATTTAATTTTTGTAATTACACATGAAGGTTTGATGCCATTACGAAGTTCCTTCTCTCGTCTAGAAAGCGAAAGAGAACGTGGTTAATGGAAAGTGTTCAGAGGTGAATGGGAATTTCCTTCCTTCTTCCCCTTCAATTACCACACTGCTGTTTGCCATGTGCCAAATTACGAGGAATTTCAATTAAATTATCATAGTATAATTATTTCCATCAAAGTAAGTAGACGAACGTAAAGGGAAAAAAGTAAAATTTTCCATATAATTATGCGTACAATCCAAACTTAAAATTTCCGTGTAATTAAGCTTACAATACAAATTTTACGCCTATTTTAGTCACAAGTTTTTGGGTTGATTGCCCTGTGCTGTAAGCGCTCCATATAATAAACATAAGCTTCAGCAATTTTTATATTAGAAAGCAATGGATATATGAAGCCAAGCTCTGTAATTTTTTGTTTCTGATTTTGTTTTTCTTAAATAACATCGATCGTTTTCGATCATTTTTACAAACCAACTCACTACCAATTTTCCATATATAGAAAGTGCCCCCCCTCCATAAAGGAGAATTTAAAAATATGCAAGGGCACATTCTGTTTATTTTCAATAAAGAGTTAATACACTGAATTTCAGCTCAGTAAGTATAACGGTTTGCGAGATACTATTTTTTTTCGCAAAAATTCGGATCCTCACCCTCCTTAGGATATGTAGCTATTATAATGAAAGCAATACAACATCCCAATTTGGATTAAGGCCTAACTACATACCAAAAGTAATTTCATTTGACTTTGCAATTTGGCCGTGATGATCAGGCACACATAGTTACATTCAATTTTTTATATAATAATTTATATATTACAGTGATTCAAAAATGTATTTTTTCCAGTAGTTAGCTTCTCTCAAAACTCACAGATCTTCAAAGCCAAGTAGTAGTATAAGTCTTATTGTTATTAATACAATTAAAAATATCAATATCCAAAAGCGCCTGAAGTTCTTTCTTCACTTGGTTAGATATACTCACCTCAGGTAAGTAGACAGAAACAAGTGGAAAAGGAAGGGAATAGGGATGCGCACGAGACAAGATTTTAGACTGTCTCGTCTCGAAAATGTGCTGTAAAAGTGATGTCTCGACTCGAAAAATATATATTTTTCTATTGGAAGAGCTGTGTCTCGACTCGAATTTTGTCTGAAAAATTCTGTCTCGACTCGACTCGAGCGCATCCCTAGAACGGAAATGAAGGTCTTGAAAGTAAAATGCAGACAAATTTACCAGTCTTCAGAAGATACTGTCTACAATGCAGTGAGCAGAGAGAAAATGAAATGAAATCTTTAAGTTTAACGTCCCACTGTTATGCCGGTTAGGCTAAAGGAGACGGTGACAATGAGAAATGAGTGAAATAGTGGAATGAATAAAGTGGGAGGAAACGGGAGAACCCCGAGAAAACCCACGAGCACGGTGTTTGTCCACCACAAAGTCTACACGGCGCGAGCTGGGATCGAACCGGGAACCCCAAGCACCGGAGTTGAACGCTCTACCACTGAGCCAGCGCGCCCCCCAGTGAGCAGAGAGGGTCGGTAGATCATACTGAGTCGGTGGGTCGCAGTGAGTCATGGTGGGTGGTGGGTCACAGTGGGTCATAGTGGGTGGTGGGTCACAGTGGGTCACATGCCATTGACCCACGATCCACTGACCCACTCAGAAAACTTGACCCACTTGACCCACCTATCCACTGACCCACTCCATCTCTGATATATAACCTGCTGTAGATTCAAATTAGACACATTTTTGAATTGACGTATTTTTGTTTACTCGCGCAAGAAAACTCTTTGTTTTTGTTATTGATGTCACAATAGACATTTTGCAATCATATGAAATCAGTTAATGACAGAAAGAAAACACTGATTAGCAGCCGCTCTGACTTTTGGACCCACATTCCCCATCAGCTATTCGAAGTAGTTTGCACTGAATTGACGTATTATTTTTAGAGCTCGTTTTTTTGAAAATGATATTTTTGGGAGAGGGGGGGGGTTATATGGTTTCTGGAATATTTTTGCTTTCAAATGAACCTAAAATTTCTGAATAGAACGGATTTGTGGCACATTTGGTGGATTGCGCTTTTTGCGGAAAAACTCCACTCCCTTCCGGTCCAGCAGCTGCTGCGTCTCTATTCTATAGTGAGAGGAAGCTAAATTAGGCCAAAAGATGTAATAACCATTCGAATAGTTTTCTTTGATTAATGTGATTTAGAATACATTTATTTTTTAAATATATTTTGATTAATTGCACCTATTGATTGCTTATGAAAATATGGCCAAGAATGACCTTTTCTGCTTATTGCCATCCAGATGAGTAGTTTCTGTGCAAATTTAGTTTTGAAATTTTAGTATTCAGAGACAGGAATATCCGAGATTAGAAGTACTACATGTTTCCACTCAGATCATAACCATTCAGATCAATATGTTTCATTATCTAATATTACATCCCTATCATCATTAGAGGCACGAAACTCATCCCTGGCAATTTTGTTCAGAATGACTTTTTGTCTCACCTCCATATGGACCATCCTTTTGTCTTTCTTTTGATCCCCAGTTCTAGTAGCCACTTCCTCGTAACATCACAACTCACTTTTAATGCACGTGTAGCACTTGAAATGGTACATTAGTCGCTTTCGTCCATCAGGAACACAATCTTCTCTTTGATTTTTTTCATAATCATTTTTTTCTTTCGTTCTCCTCTTTCTTCATTGAAATCCCATCTTTGATCCTTTTAAATGTTCTGTACACAGTTGCATGACTCAATCCTTCTTTTTGAAAGTGCTTCACAACTTCAGCGTAAGAGTTACACATTCTTCAGCACTATATCTAGAACACGAGTCCGATTGACTTCCGCTTTCGACTGCTGCATGTTTCCTGCTGACTGTCTCCTCAGCTGATACTGCCTATCGCATAACAGAAGGCGTAAGGTATGGAACAGTGCAAATAGCAGTATTCTCGGTTGTGTATGTCATGATTAATACTCGCACAAAATAGTGTCTCATTTGAATCCACAACAGGTTAGAAATTAAAGAAACACAAATCTCCGGGTGTAGACGAAATTCCGGCTGAGTTAATTTTAGCTGAAGGGGGAAAATTGTGGAGCAAGTTACACAAACTCATTCTCCTTATATGAAATAAGGAAGAACTACCACAAGAATGGAAAGAATGAATCATTGTTCAAATTCACAAGAAAGGCGACAAAGCGGATTGTAATAATTATCGAGACATTTCTCTTCTGCCAACATCCTATAAAATCCCCGCAATCTTAACAGGATTGGTCCCATACACAGATGAAATTATTGGAGATTATCAGTATGGATTTGGACGAAATCAATCAACTAAGGGCCAGAAATTTACCATTCGACAAAAGAAATGGGAATACAGTGCCCAATTACATCAGTTATTTATTGCTTTTAGATTCGGTTAGGAGTGAAACAGCGAACAAAGATGTTGTGTTACTTTATTGTCATTTAAATAATCTTTACCAACATCTATGTCAAATTTCAGTTTGTTAATAATTACTTCCTAAGTTCAGTAAAACTTAAATCTGTTTGACGGTAGTTTTCGGAATTTTAGAATTTTGAGCTAAATATTTCTAAAAGTATGCGTTTTATGAAAAACTGTTTTTCTACAAAAAAAAAAAATGTGGTATCTGTGTTCCATAAAACGACACAAAATGTATCTCTTTATGTTCAATCATAATGAAGATATTGCTATTTTATCTGGATATTGTTACTTTGATACTTCCAGCGGCCATATTCCAATATGGCAGGCGAAGGTAAGGTGGGATTTAAAGCGACTTTTAGTATGTTGTTTAGAACATCATTTCCAACATCTATGTCAGTTTTCAGCTTGTTACTAATTTGTTCCTTACTTTTTAGTAATTTGACTAGACTATAATAGCGAATTGTAATTCATCGTAATATAATGTTACTGCAATATATATATATATATATATATATATATATATATATTATAGGAAGTAGCTTTTCAAAGATCTTCACATAAGGTAGAATTTTGTAAATAATACTTATTTGATAAGATGTATCGAAATCAAGATTTTGTATCAGTTGTGAAAAATAATAGTAGTTATTTCATTAAATAATTCTAAAAGGATGTGTGACTTTAGCTCGTAATGATTGAATAATGATAAGACGAAAGCAACAAGTTTTATAGCTATTGCTGCGTGGTAGTTTATTTTCTGTTGATTGATTTGTATGACGTCCTTACCTGTTTTGCTAAATTTTTTGAAAGATTAATGTTTTCAAAAGTACGTTTGAATTTCCTAGTGTTTTTCAAATATCTGATATTAAAGAAAAGGTCAACTTGAAAAAGGAAATATAGTTTGTATGAAGCATGAACGAAAATATCGTTTATTTTAAACACAAACTAAATACAACTTTCTTACAAGGCTGTCTATAATCTTTATTATAAATTAATTAGAAATGTTACAGTTTCGGAAGTATATAACTCCCTTCTTCAGACTACTATTCCAACTGAAATCATAAATAATATTACATCATTTGTGATCTCTACCAACAAGGAATCACTTTTCTTTAAAATTCAATATATATGTCCATTGTCGTGACATTTATGATTTCAGTTGGAATAGTAGTCTGAAGAAGGAAGTGATATACTTCCGAAACTGTAACATTTCTAATTAATTTATAATAAAGATTATAGACAGTCTTGTAAGAAAGTTGTATTTAGTTTGTGTTTAAGATGGACACAAGACCTTTTTATCATAACATCGTTTATTTTCTGTTCGTATTTTGTTTTAGCACGGATGCAGTAGTTCTTTTCCACTAAAATTAGTCAGAGTATGAGTATTTTTTCTATAAGTTGGCTTTCATTACTGATATTTAGTCTGTATACTCTGAAAAAGTTCCAGTAGACATGATACGTGAACAATACAGAAGCATCTAACAAACAAATTTTACAATAATATTTTCGGATAACAATCTAGTTCTACACTTACGATTTTTTAAAATGTACGCATTAATATACCTATTTCTAAAACAATTATGTCACCTCTTTAAATTCTTCAAAGAATACCTGTCTGTTAATTATCCACAAGAGATGGGAAAAATATATCAATCGATAGAACTCGTTAAGCAGAACAAAATTACGTCAGGGTAAATCCTCTCCTTTGTAGTTTTTTTTTCTTTTTTCTTTTTAGAAAATGTACAAAAGTGAATATTTACGATAATAAAAAATATCGTTTGTGGCCAACAATAACAGACTCAATAACACGGCACCTATATTAGAGTGAATCTGATTCTAAAACACATTGCTCAAATTTTTCGTTATTACCTCTTCAACTTTAAGGAGATTAAATAGGAACTTTGCCAAAATTCAGAATTGTATTTCTAATATTGTGTCCCCTTGAATTGGGATCGTATAAGTCTTACCGCCCCGGGCAAGTGCTGATAATAACTATGACAAGCATGATAAAGTGGTTGCTTCAAGTATAACTAACTCACCAGAGGGTGATGTGGGCATTCCAGGGAAGAAGCAAATCTCCAGGGAAGAAGCAAATCTTCTGATGAAAATCACGATAACAGATGTGTACCCTTGAATTGAGTTTTATCCGTGGAACATTATATAACATTCTTGCAGAATTCGAAATACCGAAAAAGCTAGTTAGTTAAGCTAGTTAATTAAAATGTGTTTAAATTAACCCTAAAGTGAAGTCCGAATAGGAAAATTCTTGTCCACGGTTTCCAAGTCAAGAATAACCTGAAACAAGTAGAGGCGTTGTCGCCATTATTATTCAACTATAGTCTGGAGCACGCTAAAAGGAAAATCAAAGATAGCAACCAGGGCCTAGAATTAAATGGTATTCACAAAATTATGGCGTATGCTGATGATGTAAATCTGATAGGGGATGATAGGAGAACAATAGAAAGAAATGCAGAGGTCTTATTAAACACTTGCAGGTATAGAAGTAAATGCAGAAAAAAACTAAAACATGGAAGTTCGGTGAGATTGTAGTACTGCACATTATAAATACTTCAAAGTATCAAATAATACTTTCTATAAAGTGGTGGATACTTTCAAGTATTTAGGATAAATATTAACAGACCAAAATTATTTCCACGAAGAAATTAAATGTTGACTAACAGTAGGGAAAGTAGAAAAAAGTAGGGAATGTTGACTGAAAGTAGTGTTATTATTTAGTTCAAAATCTCTTGTCGTCGCGAATTCTGTCGAGGAATTTGAAGCTTAAATATATAAAACCATAATCATGTGCTGTATGGTTACGAAACGTGGTCGCTTACTTTAAGGGAAGAACATGGATTTGAGAATAAAATCCTGAGACGAATATTCGGACCCAAGAGGAATGGTGGGAACTTCGAATTTTGGAACTATATAATTTGTACCGTTTACCAAAAATTGTTAGGGTTATAAAGTCTAGGAGACTCAGGTGGGCAAGTCATGTAGCGAGAATGAAAGAAAGTAGGAATGGTTTCAAAGTTTTGAATGGAAACCCAATTGGAAAACATTCATTAGGAAGACCTAGGAGCATATAGAGGACAATATTAAGATGGATCTCGCAGAAATAGGAACACAAAGTAGAAACTGGATCTAGTTGGCTAAGGACTGAAGTCATTGGAGAGTTTTTGTGAACGCGTCATCGATCTTCCGAGTTCCATAGACCGTACAGTTAGTTAGTTCTTTTACAATAATATATATATACAGGGCCGGATTTAGCGTTTGGGCGCCCCTAGGCCCAATAATTTTTTCCGCCCCCTAGTCTGGTTAAAGTTACTTTCCTAAAAACCTTTATTAAAAAATTATATCAGGCCCATATGATAATTGCTTAAACACCACTCCACGATGCAATTTTATCATTGCAAGTTTTTTGAGGAATTTACTTGGTTCTGGGCTTAACAAAATACCGTTAATGTGTTAACAAAAGATTGGTGAACTTTACCAACAATTATTTGTTCCAATGAACTTCAAAATCAGAGTGCTTTGTTAGCCTGATTTTTTAAAATCAATTCAAAAAAATGTTAAGTTATGGCTATTTATTTTTATTTCTAGATATTTTTTTATTTTTTTCTCTCGGCCGTGCGCCTCCTGGGAGCTTGCGCCCATAGGCCCGGGCCTATTGGGAAATCCGGCCCTGTATATATATATATATATATATATATATATATATATATATATATATATATATATATATATATATATATATATATATATATATATATATATATAGTGAAATGTAACGGAAATTCAGAAGGGACAATCTTCGGGAATTTCTCAATATTGATCGATGGAGGTGAATAATATGTTTAATGTTTGTATTTTAAATCAAAAATGTACCTTGGCTACTACATATGTTTGAAATTATAGTAATTACTTAGTTTCTTAATGAATGAAAATTCTGAATTTAAGGTTACTTATTATTGATTAACATAATGGAAATACACTAACACACATACACATACAAACACACGTATATATATATATATATATATATATATATATATATATATATATATATATATATATATATATATATATATGTGTGTGTGTGTGTGTGTGTGTGTGTGTTATGTATCCACATAATTAAAACAATACACAACTAGATAGGTATGCAGAGAAGAAATATCCTGACGATACAAGTAGTTGATGGAGAAATCCCAATAAATTCCTTCAAATTGGAAGCATTTCATATGTCAATGGAATTAAAAAAGAAAATCACTGATAGTGATCAGTCTTTGAAAAAGACGAAATTCGTTGGGTTAAGTTGTGACCCCTTAAGCTCCTATTCTACAACTGCTTCAGGTTCGAAAATGTTACTATTCCTTTTGTTTACCTTCATTTTCAACGAATTTAAATAGTTCGTTACTGAGTTCTGTATGCCTGTGTGTCTGCTATTTTTTTTTCAATTATGAGCCGTCCATTCGATAGAGCATCAAAAATATCGATAGTGATGTAATTTTTGGCGTCACTCTTACCGTTTCCAAGATATTGAAAGAAAAAGTTACGATTTCAAGAGATTTAAGTGTCATATCTCGGGGGCCGTAAGTCATAGAGAGATGATATTGGTGTTGATCAATGCCTAAGAAGATGGTGAACATTTTGGCACCAATAGGAACCGATGGCCACTGGTTATATCTGGATTTTCAGTATATATACGGTGATAAAATGTGACAGCTCTATATAGTTAATTCAAAAGATCCCCTAATACGCAGGTTCCAAATATGTAATATATCTATTGAATTAAACAAATAAATTTAATACATAATTTTATGTGTAAATTTCGAAAAAAAAATTCTTTCTAAGTTAGTACTGGCAATACTCTTCGAGCATTCTTAACTGTCAATATTCCTGCGCAAACAGCAACTTGCGTGTCTCCACACTCCTCTCATTTTCATACCTTCATTCTCACCATCGCATCGTGGTTAATCTGATTGAGTAGAAAATTATGATTAACTAAGCAAATTCATCACCATCGCAACGTCGAACACGTATTTCAGACATGGACCGTTTCCGATTTTGAAAACGCTCCTGCGTACGTTATAAGATATTATTACACCGTGCCTTGTATATCACATCGTTATTTAAAAAAATCATATATAATAACTTTTTTTAAAGTAATAAGTTAAAACTTGTCATGACTCTTATTGAAACGTTCGAATTGCAAGCGGGGCGAGCAAGAAATTAAAAAAATCTATTTATTTGCAAACCGACAAAAATATTGATTTAATAGGACGCCAATAAGTATTTGGGGTGACGCGTCATTTACTAATTTCTAACACTTTGCCTCCCTCTTGCTTGTTTGGCACCCCTCACTATCAGCGCCCTGGACGACCGCCCTTCTCGCCCAGAGTTACTAACTACTTTTTCTTTTATTTATTTTTCTTTTTGAGTTTTTAAAATAGCAGGATATTGAAGAATTTATTTCTTGTCTTCATAATTACTAACAAATTTCAGTGAAAATGTATATCCTAGGACAGTGTAAAGAGAAGCCAAAGAGAAAACTTTAGATGGATATATATATATATATATATATATATATATATATATATATATATATATATATATATATATATATATATATATATATATAAGGAATTTCTTGTAATAGTAAATGCTATTGAAGTTTGAAAGATTATGAACTAGATGATGAATACATGAACGTCCGAACCAAATGGAATATACTTACATTATTAACATTTATTTATAACAATCAGGGGGTAAAAGTGAGGGGGAACGCTGTTCCCCGACCTTGAAAAAAAGAATGGCGTCCTCCAGTTTCTAAATATTTACAATGGGCAAAGATATGCAGGGGAACGGCGCGATGTCATGCCGCTACCTACCATCCCCCTACCTTTTCAGATCCACTTTTACCCGTGATAATTAATACGATTATCAATAACACGCGTATTCTTAGTGAGTGCCTCATCGTCCTTGCAGTTTTGACAACAGTGCGGCGATCGTTAATTGGTTGTCAAACGTCAGTTTAGCTGGCTCACTGTATTGTAACTAACTACAGTGAATATATATGTTGTCTACTGTAGGGATATGTCTCTCTCTTTAACTTAGAAATATTTAGACATTTCTGAAATGAAATGAAATCTTTAAGTTTTACATCCCACAGTTATGCCGGTTAGGCTAAAGGAGACGGTGATGATGAGTGAAATGATGGAATGAAGAAAGTGGGAGGAAACGGGAGAACCCCGAGGAAACCCACGAGCACGGTGTTTGTTTACCATAAAGTCTACACGACGCGAGCTGGGATCGAACCAGGGACCCCAAACACCGGAGGTGAACGCTCTACCACTGAGCCACCGCGCCCCCAGTTAGACATTTCTGGTAACCGTAGGGACATAGAGACGGAATTTATAAATTGATGCGAAAGATAGGGATTTAAAGAAAAACTTTGTGAGTGAAACTAATATGCAATTAATCCTAATACTTGTAATAGTAATTGTTCAATGTCAAACTGTTTCAGACTAGAGATGGAGTGGGTCGGTGGGTCAGTGGGTCCTGGGTCAACAGCCTGTGACCCACTGAGATCCAGCAGGACACACTGCGAGCCACCACTCACGATGACCCACTGCGACCCACCACCCACCAGGACCCACTGCGACCTACTACCCAGGGCCACTCAGTAGGATCCACCACCCAGGGCGACTCAGTAGGATCCACCACCCACCATGACCCATTTTGACCCACCGACTCACTGCAATATAGACAGCATCTTCTGAATGCTGCTGAATTTCCCTACGTTTTACTTGCAAGGCCTCCACTTCCGTTTTCATTTGTTTCTGTTTATTTACTTGAGATGAGTATATCCAAGTGGAAAAAGAACTTCAGGCACTTTTGGATATTGATATTTGTAATTGTAATAATAGCAATAGGACTTATACTACTTGCCTTTCGAGACACAGCCTGTGAGTTTTTAGAGGAGCTAACTACTCGAAAAAATACATTTTTGAATTACAGGGTGAACGGTAACTATGCGAACAAACTTCACCAGATAATTCCGGACACATGTACGAGAACATGTCTTTGGAACATATGCGAGCTCATCAATAGGTTGGGAGATACAGGACGCCGAAAGCGTGAGAAAATTAATTCTAGAGCTCCATAGCTCCACTATCCTGAATGACAGCGCTAAGGCTGCAAGGTCACGTCAAAGAAACCGAACCTGCTCAATCCAAAAATGCCTATGCTGAAATCGTGACATTCGTGTGCAAGAGATTCCCCAAAGAAACTGGGGATCTCTGGAAATTGTATGTCGAAATGTGGGTCTAAAGTTGCACGATTCGAAGGTTATACGAACAGTAAGCAATGATTTGTTGTCGGAAATGTCATATCGCCAACATTGTCAGTATGGCGCAGGAGTGTACATTTGCTGTGTGGGGTTGAATACCTGCAACATCAGGCAAGAGTTATAACAGGGAAGAATGTGCTCTTGAGTTACCATACACGAGAGGGGGAGTCGCTTGCAATGAATAGAAGTAACACATTATTTAAACAACTGCAATACGAAGACATGGGACTTAGTCGTAACAAAGATGAAAATAGGGTGCAAGAACTCGAAACATATGGCATATGAAAGACTATTAAATAAGACAAACATGCACGTGAATTGTACGAGTGGACCAAGTGAACAAAACTAGTAGGTCAATCTTGTCTCGTTGTCTCGTCTCGAAGGTACGTCTCGGTTTTGAAATGACACGAGACAGGTCAAGTTCTCGTCTCCGAGCAACACTAGCAAGAACTCGAAAAAGTTTGGGTTTCATGTGGACACCGAAACACTACGCTGGTAGGAATGGCTTATGTCTTGGGAAAGAATTGAGATATGTAGGGTCCCTCCAGGTCCATTTCAGTACAGATACCATTCAGACATAGGCCTGGTGATACTCAGGGAAACCTGACAACGGTCAGGATGGCCGAACCGGAATTTAACAATGTAAATAGTGTGTGGCATGTACACCCCTCAGCCAGCATAACGTGTGCGGTGACGGAAGATAGGGTGACGACCTAGGCCTTGGAGAGTGTATGTAACAGTGGAAATTAGGGGAAGCTGCAATAGGGTAAAAGAGAAACAAAGTTATTCATACAAAGAACTATCCAGTTCCAAAATATGTCATTCTACCATTCGTATAGTACAAAAATATATGAACCTGTATTCCTACGATACCTTATTGCATGCGACAGGGTTTTTCTATCTTTTGGAAACTTCACAGAAGAGGTTGGAAGTGCCCTCCCTGCGCGTCAATGCATGCAACAACTCGTCGCATCATGGATTGCCGAACCTGCTGCAACCGACCATGTTGCACCCGAAGTTCGTCTAAGGTTGTACGGATACGTTGTTGAAGCGTTTGGAGACTTTTCACGAGACATACACGAGACTTTTCACGTGTCCCCACAAGTAGAAGTCTTAGAGGTTGAGATTAGGTGATCGGGCAGGCCATGCAACAGGACCTCCGCGACCAATCCATCTGTCGGAGAAAATGGTGTTTAAATATTGGCGGATGGGACATTGGAAATGGGTTGGAGCTCAATCATGCATCATCCACATGACCAGTCGTACATCTAGTGGCACATCTTCAATTAGAATAGGCAGGTTGCTGCGCAGAAAATCCAGATATACCTGTCCATTGAACCTCTGGGGAAGAAATACTGGCCCAAGGAGGTGGTTTCCAATCAATCCCCACCCAAATATTGACGCTGAACCGCTCCTGGTGGGACGATTCAAACATTCCGTGGGGGTTCTCTGTATCCCACAGATGTCGGTTGTAGAGGTTGATGACGCCAGTCTTACTAAACGTCGCCTCATCTGTGAAGAGGACTGCCGAAAGAAAGCCAACAATAGTAGTGACCTTGTGTAATAACCACCGACGAAACCTTTCTCTAGGAGGGAGATCCACAGGTGATAATGCCTGGACACGTTGCAGGTGATAAGGATAGAAGTTGTTGTCATACAGAATACGTAACATAGTGTCTTATCTACCATCAGCCCGCATGTTATGCTGGCTGAGGAACGTATATGCCACACACGATTTACATTGCTAAAATTCGGTTCGGCCATCCTGACAGTTGACAGGGTTTCTCTCAGTACAGGGTTTCCCTCAGCTCTATGTCTGAATGGTATCTGTATTGAAATGGACCTGGAGGGCCCCTACATATCTCAGTTCCTTCCCAGAACATAAGCCATTCCTACCAGCGTAGTGTTTCGGTGTCCACATGAACCCAAACTTTTTCGAGTTCTTGCTAGTGTTGCTAGGAGACGAGAATTTCTCTTGTCTCGTCTCATTTCAAAATCGAGATTACCACTGTTAAAAAAAAAATGGCGCGTATAGTGTCTCACGATTTGTCTAATTTATTCCATTTTCCTTACATTTACGCATAAAATTCTGTTATTAGTAAGTGGAGATAATGGAAAGTAATCCGATGTTTACTCCGATGTTTCTAAAATATGTAGGGGAGACTTGCCCAAGATGGGACAGGTCATAAGACGGGACAGTGGCAACACTGCTTCAGAGACAGCATGGGCTCACGTGATTGTGGCGTCAGTTTGATAAATACTCAAGAAGGGATAACATACTGTGACAAAGGACCAGCAGCTGGACAAAACGAAAGAAAGAGAAGCAACATGTAAGAATATACCATATTTTCTAAAATATATCTGAAACATTAAAAACCTGTTTTCTACTACTCAGGCACACTTTTTAAAAATGTTTGTCTGCACAGACATGTGTCATTTTATAAAGAAAATGGACAAAGCATTGTAGTGCTACGTTGGCCAAGGTGATTTGTAAAAGGTGATGAAAACTGTGACGGAAGTGTATTTCCTAAGACGGGACAAGCGCGAAATCCTAAGACGGGACAATGTCCCGTCTTAGGAGAAAAGAGAAACTGAATAGGATCTCAAGTTGTGTCCCTACCAGTTCATAAACTTTCAAAGGTACTTACTAAGAAAGGCAAGAAGCAGGTTGGTGCCGTAACGTCCGCTGAACGCGGTAGAAATGCGACAGTTGTGTGTGCTGTGAACGCCTGTGGAAACTGTCCCTCCAGCCTTCATATTTGCAAGAAAGAAGGAAAATCCTGAGTTGACAGACAAAGATCCAGAAGGTTGAGTTCAATTTGTTAGTTCCAATGGATGGATCACAGGTGAAGTATTTCTCGCGCATCTCAAGCATTTTGCCTCTTAGGTTAGACCAAGCAAACAAAACCCGGTACTATCGATTGTTGATGGCCACACCTCGCAAACAAAGAACCTTTCCACTTTGGATTATGCGTCAGAAAACAGTATAGTGCTTTTGAGCTTACCACCACACTGTACCCACAAACTCCAAGCGCTAGATGTGAGCGTGTTTGGTCCTCTGGAACTTTATTATAATCAAGCGATGGAACACTGGCTTCGGCATCATCCTGGAAGGCCTTTTACTGAGTATCACGTTGCGGAAGCGTTTACAACAGCTTATGGTAAAGCAGCTACTGTGGAAAATGCTTCAAGTGGTTTTCGTAAAACAGGAATCTGGCCTGTCAAGCGCCATATTTTTTGAAGGCCATGAAATTGTAGTTCAACCTATCGTTGGAAGGCTTGATACGTCTGATGTTCGAGATATCACCAACGGTGCAGAACCTTCCGCTCCTACAAATACCCAACCTACGCATTCTGTTGACCTGGTACCTACGGCTATAACCCTTTCCCCACTTGCTAATCAGTCAGTAGTCAACCAAGATAATGCCCTTCCATCTACATCCAAAACACCGTCTTGTAGCACGTCTGCATCTCAGACATCGCATGTAAGCCCAGAAGACATCAACCCAGTTCCTACATTAGACCTATATTCTCAAGAAAGCAGTCCAGGAAAGAAACTTACAGCATCAATAGGAGCGACTATACTAATCTCTCTCCATATAAAACTCTTCTTCGAACAAAAGTGTTATATGTTCGCCCTACACAGGCTGCAAAAGCGTCTCACAGTGGTGCAAAAAGGTAACTCCAGCTGGGACCTACTCAAACTTTAACTTTTGGAGTAACCAAGAAGGGAAGGGTAGTCAAGAACAAAAAGGAATGGTATGGTTTGGTGTGCGGAAATCCATATTCCACTTCAACTGTAGGCTGGATTCAATGCATGGGTTGTAAGAGGTGGGCTCATGAATCATGTTCAGCTACAACCAATGGTGTGTATTATTGTGCGGAGTGCAATGATTAGGAGTGAACAGTGTTGACGATTGTGGTCATAATTTAGGGATTAAGGCGTATCTAAGGTACATTAGTGAAAGATACCGGTTAATGTAGTGCCTAACTATGAATCGATCCTTGCTAATAATAATCACAATAAACTAGTTATGACGAAGTGTGTTGCACAGTAGCTACATTTTTGTGTTCTGTAATTGTATCTTCATGTCTAGCCTAATTGTCTTTGTGTGTTTCTCTTTGCGTCATTTTCTTTGTATTCCAGATATTGATATTACTATCATTATTATCTAATTGCTCAAAATATTATGTATTTGCAACTGAATTTGAGTTGATATCAAAGTTACAGTAATCTATGGTAGTGACTTGTGCTTGTGATAAACAGTTTATAAGTTCATAACAAAACCTACGTTATAACTTCTATAACTTACAGGATGTCCCATCTTTGGAACTGTCTTGTCCCAACTTATGCGCACTATTTCTTAAGACGGGACAATCACAAGCCTTTTTCTTTCTTTACAAAAATAATGTTTATTATTGTGGCATACCACTTGGACTTTGCATTAGTGGAGCAGAAGGACCATACATTTGAATGCATGTGTTACCTTTCTTATTATTACATTTGTATCTTTTAAATAAATTCTTATTTGAAAAGTGTCCCATCTTGGGCAAGTCTCCCCTAACAATAAAAATATAAGCCAAAAACCATATTATGCTCGGTTTTGTGTATCCTGCCAATTATGCTTTAGAGAGATTTTTGCTGTAGCAAAGCACGATTGCGAAGGAAAATTGATAATTAACAGTTTAAAAAAAGCTGGACGAAGGAACTAGAAAGCGGAATAAAATATTGAATTTATTGGTTTAAACATAGTGTCAAGATGGTCTGCCAAACATAAATTAGCGTCTGTAACAGAGTTCGTACGCAAAAATAGAAATAAACAGGAAAGCTCTTGTCTTGAGGTTGGAAGTGACACTCTCCATCAGTGTTGAATTCAGACATTTTCACCCGGGGGGAAATGTCAACTCCTCGGGGGGGGGGGTGTTTTTCTGTATTTTTGCAAGAAAGCAGCATATTTAACAATTCCATTCACATTCACATCTTACCTAATATTGAGACTAATTGCTGATAAATATCCAATGTGAGATTATAATTAAAAAAAACAATCGTTTAATTTTATCTAAAACATTAAATAAAGACTGGCAAAAATATTTTGGACTAAACTTTAGCTGCTATTTACAGTAGCTATTTTTGTTATTATTTCCTATATTCAGTAGTTACTGTTTGTTACTAATGTAGAAGTTTTTAAATAGATTTAAATTAACTCAAATATTTTTTGTCCTAAAACAAACATACATAGGAATATCTTAACAAAAACTTATCATTCTTTCTCACACTTCTGATTCTAAATCAAGCATATTAGCCTTGGTTTCTGCACTGCAATAGTTTAGTTTACGAAATCTTCAGTAGGATTAGTGCCGTGTCGTGGAAAATCAGCGCTTGGCGCGAGAGTATACGAGGGCACCCCCGTATATATGAGTGAGGTCGACAGACCAGCCGCGAAAGGTGAGAAAATTTTAAAAAGTAAACCCTGCTTTACCTTGATTTTGAGCACTTTTTATTAATTTTTTCATTTTATATATGTGCACATGCCCACACATGCACATGTGTTTCATTCCTCTTTTTTCTTTCCTTCTTTTCTTTTTCCCTCCTGAATTTTGCGCCCCTTACATCGGCGCCCGGGGCCGTCACCCCGCTTGCCCCTCCCCCATGGCACGGCACTTAGCAGGATCTTCATCACCTTCAATAGCAATCTTTCACTTATATACTACTAACATATTGATAAATTCTATATAAGTCTCTAATCCAGGAGGGATAACTGTTCCTCCCTGATCCCTCTAAATGACGCCCTTTGAATCTTACCCTTTAACTGATTTATTTTTAACTAAAGAAATGTATGTTTACTTTAACAATCGGAAAACACATTTACGTCTGTTACTTCCGATGCGAGAAATGGGATTTAGGCGCTCTATTTCAAATAATGCAAGAACTGTACAGTGTACATTTTCAAGAACTGAAGTCTGCTGACATCAGAGATCATATGGAATGATCGGAAGATCTTCCCTATCTTTCGTTTCCTATCTCAATCTGTGCTAGTGCTAGTGCTAGTTATAGATATAATATAGGGCGAAAGTATAGTATCTACTAAAATACAAACCTTTCTTTAACAGTTAAGAATTTCATGTTCTGCCAAACTCGCTCATAGCGTTAAGAAATACAACTTTCATTGACTATTTGGTAATCTATCTTAGATGTTACATATTTAATATTTATATAGAATGGGTCTGTGTCATTTATATGTATATTGAGAGATTAGATTTCATCTGCACGTGCACGGAAAGAAAAGCAAATAATTGGGTGAAGTAATTTCTACATTTTGTGACTGAAATTATTTGTGTTTCTCCGGGGGGAGGATGAATTTTCTTCAGGGGGAGATTCCCCCCGGGCTACCCCTGAATTCATCCCTGCTCTCCATGGTTATAAAATAGAATAGGGACCTACCCAGTCTCCGTAGTTAGGTGGGTAGAATGGCGGACTAGCAGTTGTTCTACTATTTTGACATCAGATCGAATCCCATCCCATCCCATTGCATCTCTCTCTCTCTCTCTCTTTTAAGCTCCTCCGTGGCTAAACGGGTAGCGTACGCGCCCTTGGCGTGGGAGACCCGGGTTCGATTCCCCGCGGGAGCTCATGTGGTTCGGATTCCACTTAATCAATAAGTCCACGTCTCATATAGCCTCGCTGCTGAAAGGGACGCTAAACTGAAACTCAACTCAACTCAACTCAACTCAACTCAACTCAACTCAACTCAACTCAACTCAACTCAACTCAACTCAACTCAACTCAACTCAACTCAACTCAACTCAACTCAACTCAACTCAACTCAACTCAACTCAACTCAACTCAACTCAACTCAACTCAACTCAACTCAACTCAACTCAACTCAACTCAACTCAACTCAACTCAACTCTCTTTTTTTTACAAAACATTATAGAAAGTGTATAATTTTCATGTTAATAACAACCGAAAGAATATCGTAAAACTCATCTAATTTGTAATTTATAGAAAGAAAGCAAAAATAAATAAGAACGAGTAAAAGGAAATAATCGGAGAAAAACTCAACTATTCCAAATTACTTTTCATTGCAAAGAAACGACTACTTTTCATACTTCATTAAATCGGCCTTCAACATTAGCCGGGAAACAGACATGCAGACAGAGCAGAAGATTGAAAAAATCAACGAAACTGCAAACCTAAGATAGAAACGCATTGAAGAGACCGTTCTCACCGCCAGGAAATCAATTTTGCTGAGATATGGACGCTTCATCGCTCGAACAACGCCAGAAGAAGCTACAAATAAGACCAACGATTTGTAACATGATGACTTCGGCCTCCAAAACTCAATCGCGCAAGATCTCCGTGTGCGAGCTCATCCTCTTTTGCTTAATTTAATCATCGAAAGACAAATTTAATATGAGGAAGAAGATATCCAATACGTAAGAAGACTGTTTTACAATTCTTTGGATACTTCAGAGTATTTAGAAGATACCCTCGACATCCGCCCAAAAAGAGGGAAATCACCGGAAAACACCGCCCTCACAGAAGAGAAAGGAAAAGACGATTGCTAGCCGCCTATGATGCTGAAACCCCGACTCCTCATTGGTCACCGCACAGGGTTGAACTTCTAGCAATTTTGATGTCCAATGAATTAGAAGACTTTCCATTCATCTTCATGGACTAAACAAGTGCCACCGAATAACTTCTACAAACTGTGCAGTAGTGAAGTGTTTGTGTAAGTGTTGGTGCCAATTACGATGAACTGGAATGGAAACTTTAAGTCCGTAAGTAGTAAGCATTCATTGACATAAGTGTGAATCTATTGCAGTTTCTTTACAAATGCCTATAACTCTGCTCTCCCGTCTGAATGTTTGTTTTTAGGCTAAGTGTTGTTTTCAGTCCGACACTAATCAAAATTTTCTAGAAACTAAATTCCAATTAGATTCATTTTAGAGAACAAAGGTACTCGCATTGAGCCTCACACACTACCTTTGCTATTAATGAATGTTTCCTTTTGCTCACAATTTCCTCCACGAAATTTGTGTACCTTTCATTTACTCTAATAATTTCCCTCGTAAAATAAACATGAGGATACGTTCTAGATTTGTAGGAAACCTCATCTGGAAAAGAGCGTTTAGTGTGCGCTGTGCCTCTGAGCCCAGGTAAGCCTCAGTAGCATAGGCACACAACGATATAATAAGGAAATAACTTACTGACAGTTTTCTTTAATCGACGTACTTATTCAGGATTACAGTACTATTGGTAACAATGGTTGTTTTCAGTTTATGCTTATTCCTGCTCTGCCCGTCCTTACACAGCAGACCAACTTCAAGTAACTGCGGGTGTTTGTTGAGTCAGGAACAGAAAAAAGGAAGATACTCAACATGTAGCCTTTCCAATCTTAGCACCAAGCATGACCTACAGCAAATGAAATAGAAAGGTTTGTTGTTATGGAAAAAGGAAAAGCTTATGTCAAATTATTCTTCTGCTTTTTAGAGTATGGAAAGTTCTTTGGTTTGATAACAGTCATACCCTCAAGTGCAAGAAATACGATCGTATTCATGTCTTGTAAGGAATAAAGAATACTTTCTTTGAACAAAAATAAATTGTACAGATCGTGGTGTGGAACATGAATAGTTCCAAAGAATAGAATGTGTGTGAACGATAATCATACCATTCGTCTAATATATAATGTAGCGTGAACAACTGATATTAAAAGCAATTTTTTTCTAGCATGACGATATATTAAACATAACTTATTAAATTTTTGGAATCACAGATTATCAACTCACATGTCGGTGTAGGTTTATTAGTTTTCACATTCGAAGTCGCGGTGGCTCAGTGGTAGAGCGTTCATCTGTGGTGCATGGAATCTTTGGTTCGATCCCAGATTGTGCCTAGTGAACTTTGTGATGGAGAAACACCGTATGCGTGGGTTTTGTCGGGATTATCCCGTTTCCTCACACTTTCTTCATTCCACCTTTTTCACTCATTTCTCATCATCACCGTCTCCTTAAGCTTAACCGTCGTAAACGTTGGACGTAAAACTTAAAAATTTCATTTCATTTCATTTTCACATTCGAGCGACGAAAGAAGAAAGTGTGGTAATAGCGATAAAAATTGAATTCGAGATTTCAATGAAGTTACGTATCATAGCCCCAACATATCAGTAAAATGGGTTTTTGATATTTGTCCATCTGTTCGTCACGATTTAACATGCACTCAACTAGACGCCATGCCAGTCAACGTATCTGGGCCAATTCTAGACATAAGGTTTTTATGATATTCTATCCTTTCAAACGTTCCCTCTGCACCTAAAAATAAAGGTAGTTTATAGAAGAATGAAAATTTAAAATAATTCAATTTTCTCTAAAACACCTGTAACGATTTTATTTATTTTTTTTTATAAATGAATATCTTATTAACAACCCTACACCGTAGTATGAATCATTGCTCTGAAAAATTCACTCTATGTGATGAGTTCTTCTCGCACAATTTTCTCAATAAGTTCACTAATAACCTAACAATATGACATTACTCATTCGTCATGTAAACATTCAGAAGGATGAGTGAAGATAAGGATTTACCGATAGGATGAGTTTTTCCCTCGACGGTTTTCCCGTTAAGGAATCAGACAATGTGGTTCATATTTCGTAAAGAAATGTTTCAATAATATAATATAACAATACTGTATAACTCGTTTGTCCCGAAAACATTCAGAACTCTCAAGGGGTGAAGTTTTTTTTTTGTTTTAATGTTTTCTCTTGACAATTTTCTCCCAAATAACTGATGCAAATGTATTCACAATTCGTTAATAATCATTTCAGTAGGAACTTTACAATCTGACATAACTCCTTGTCCAATAAAAAAAAAAACATAAGATGTAGTTTACTTGGATCGTGAAATTTTTCCGACACCGGTTAAAGTAAAAACTTTAAATGCAGAGTGTTTGGTAACCGTGAAATGTCTGTAATTGGATTCGACACTAATATGTGTTATTTTTGAACAGTTTTCGTATATCTCTTGCTCTCTCGCCTGCAAGCTGCGGGACTGAATTTGGATGCAACCGGCATCAGACGAGTCACTGCTCATCTCAGCGACCCCGAAAAATATCGATTCGACGCTAATAGGGATCATTTTCTATCATTTTTAAATATCTCCCTCTCCCCTCTCCTAAGTTGCACCGTCGAAGGGGAATGACAAAAACTATATCAGGCCCGAACCTTATCTATGTGACATATTTGACCAAGATCGATCTCGTGGCTCAAGAGTTATTAAGTTTTATTTATTTTTATATATCTCTCACTCCTTCCCTCCCTTAGGTTCTACCGTCAAAATGGAATGATAAAATTCATTCCAGGCCCGAACCCCAACTATATTGAAAAGGACCTCCCGCGATCTTTAAGGAAATTGTATTTCGGTGGAATTGATTGAAACCCTGATATGTTATGTTACAGATATTGTGTTCCGGAGAGAAAGTCTCAATGAGCGTAATCACCAGTCGCTGGCCGTTTGGCTACTACAGGGGCACTTCCCTGAAACCAGTAAAAGATACCGATATTCTGGATTTCGGTGGAATTGCTTAATACAGTAATATATTGAAGATGATGTGATCCATAGGAAAAGTCTCAATGGGCACAACCACCCATCACTGACCGTCTGGTAACTATACGGCCACTTTTTCGAAGCCAGAAGAAGGTCACGGTATTCTGGGTGTCATTAGATTTGCTTAAAACCGTGATGTTTTAGATATTGTGATCCTGAGAAAAATTCTTAATGGACACAACCATCAATCACTGACTATTTTGTCTGAAAACAGCCGAATATAGTGATATTCTAGACTTCGGTGAAAATGCCCGAAACTGTGATATGTTGTAGATATTGTGATCCTGAGAAAAAGTCTCAATGGACAAAATCACAAATCACTGACCGTTTGGCTAGCACAGGGCCACTTTTTGAAAGCAACCGAAGACAGTGATATTCTGGATTTCCTTGAAAATGATTAAAACCGGAAAATGTTACAGATGTTGTGATCCTTAGAAAAAGTCTCAATGGGCCTCTGCTGTATATATTTGCAGTTTCTGTTGCTAGAAAATGACTGTGGGATAATAAGTAAATATCCAGTAAACTTCATTGTCGTACACAAATAAATGACGGAATTTGAAGTTATTACCAATTTGCCTTATACTGTGACATCAGGATGAGAAATCATGGGGCGATGCGGATTTACCCGCCACCACTGGAGACTCCGAAAAAGTGAAATTTTAATTTTCCTTTTTCACATTTGAGAGGGAATATTTTCTCCCTCCTAGATTGGGACCATTTCGCATGCTGTGTGGCATATTCGAATCTAATCCGTTATGAACTATTTGAACCGTTCTAACCACTTGTCTGTGCCTTGAACATTACATGTGGGCAGGGTTCTAGAACGTTGGCCCGCTTTCCACCCAGAGGACAACTTTCGAGGAAACTGACTTCCTAGGTAATGAATTCTCTCAAATATATATGTTGATTTCTCCTATCAATAAGAAAACTTTTAATCGCCACCAGGTTATAGAAGGATTTTTTGTGGACACTCTGTATATTTCGTAAAGACAGTGATCATTTTCGATTTATACTTTATTCTGCAACGCATATAAGTTCTTTCTTCGGTGGGAATTGCTTCTTTCCCACACAATTGGACAAAGAAGTCTTTCATCATTTATTCATATATATATTTAAAACGTTGATTTTGCTGAGAACATTTCAGCTAGTGACGAACCATTTCAGTGTTTCTCCCTTGCTCATTATATACACAGTATATATTCTATAGTTATTGGGAACTGAATTAAGTGCTTTCTTTAATCGCTTATGGAAACATTAGTATAGATTGGAGAAATACGGGCTGACCAGATGTTCCAGAGATCAAAGTGGCACCAACTGCGTTGTTTCGTAGTCCCTTATCTGTACTTTCTTACGCCAGAGTTATCGCCGTGTCTGGTGCATTATGGGCAGTTGACTAAAATTAACATAAATTGTTTTCTATATTCTGTTTGTATGTGCATACAGGTGAGTTAACTGAGTGATTTTTGAAATGAACTGCGAACACTTTTAGTTGATCATTGCAACCCGTACCTTGAGTTTTGATGCTCACGCTGTTTGACTCCAGGTTTGGAAGCCGTAACCACGCATCTCGCATTGAGCTTCAAGTCTGACTTTTTGTTGCATAAGCTATTTAGCCGGTGAAGGACGTTTTCTTACGGCTAGCCCCGACTAGTGAAGTCCCAAGTCCGCAGACCTTGTGCGTTTAAAATGTTATACACGCGCCCTCCAACATCAGCATTCTACTTTGGAGAATTTCTTATTTAATTTGCTGAAGAATCGCCGCTATGTTTTAGGATGATTCAGCGTAACAACCGGATTCATCGTGGGACGATCCGGACAACTTTTCCCCAGTGCTAATCCCCCAAGTGTGTCAATGGTGTGAGAGAAGCATTTACAGTGAAGTCCGAATTATAATCTTATATATTTAAAGGGCTATCGCGCACTGAAAAGGCAAAGTGTGATTTCAGGGACGAAAATTATTATACATATTCAGTGTTCAGTGTTGTGTTCATTCTCTTCGTTATTTTTTTATATATATGATAGTGTTGTAATAAATAAGTATAGTGTTATTTAATCTAGTGTGTTTTCGTTGTTTGTATGATTGATGTTTGTGTGCGTTATGGTCTGGATGACCGTCTGATCGTCCGTGAGGTTTTCGAGACAAGACACCCAAACCTCTCGGCGCCTAATGCTCATCTCATTATTTAGACCGACGATGATTTGGAAACAGTTTGTAACTCTTCTTGGAGAGGTCCTTCATCGTCCTGTCCAGGTAAGTTCCAGTCTCAGGAGAATACTTATTGGTAGGACCACGAACCACGAACAGTGACCTGGACTCCTGTTGGTTCCAAATAAATGGCTGCCCGAACAGTGACTTGAACTCAGAGTGGTTACAAATAAATGGGGCCCGAACAGGGACTTGACACCCTGTCGGTTACAAATAAATGCCCGAACTACCGACCCGAATCGAGACCGTTGGTGCTCGAATATTCATAAGATCAATATTTTAATACATCATTTCTTTTCCAGCTGAGAACCAGTAATCTGAGAAAAAAACTTTTTTAGGTGATTGTAATCATATTGTTTGTAATAGTATATTTTATTCTAATTGTATGTTATAAGCTTTATCTTGTTCAAGATAGCATACAACGAAGCAGATTTGTTTACTAAGATAGCTTCAGTTTTTCAAAAGCATTTTGATAGATTAGAAAATATATATGATGAGGGCTTTGCTAAATTATTAAAGCAAAGTGAAGAGCTCTGCGCTGAAAATAAAGAAAACCTAGCTAGATTAGAACAGGGAAATAAAGAGAATATTGATAGATTAGAAAAAGAGTTAAAGAGAGAATTAGGGCAAAAGACAGACGCTTTACGGGATGTGTTTCGTAAAAATAACCAAGGAACAGAAAGCGCCGAAAACAAAACACCGGAATGTGAACCCCAGTTACAGTCAGATGTTCTTACTGGATACGAAACACCGGAATTTGAACCTTAGTTAGTAACTGAAATTTCTAGTGTAAATAAAACATTGGAATTGGAACCTGAGCTAGACACTAACACTCCTAATGAAAAGGAAACGCAGAAACCTGAATTCCAACCAGAGACAGGCATCCTAAACCAATCTCGTAACATATCTGATAATGATTTTATTCTTTCAGAATCTAATAACATCCCTAATAGTAATAGTAGTGACAATTGCGAACATATGATTGTAGACGACAGAAGTCGTAAGCGCACAACAACAGCTGTCACAAACCAAAGAGTGAAAAAACATAAACGAAGTTATAGTAATAGGCAAAGATACGAAGGTCAGTTTGTAATCAATACAAAATTTAAAGGGAATCAGAACCAAGATCGCACACGAAAGAATAACAGATACAAAAGGAGTCGTAAATCACGGCCACGTAATTTGAGTTATCACAAACGAGACAGGAACCTTAACTTGTGTAACATTAAACATAGATTTGTACATAGAGATAACCGCTGTAGGAATAGACGAACAAACCGTAATTATCAAAGTAGAAATAGTAATCATAGGAAAAGAAAGAAAAATAAAGCAACCAAAACTTTGTATGTTGATACAAATTTTTCTCCCAGGATTAGCGATTCATTTCTAGGCAATAAACATTCATTCATTTTTCTTCCTTTTTGCTTTTAGTTTTTGATCGGAACACCTGAATATGAAAAGAAGAACTACGCATTTCTTTTAAAACTCCTTTTTGCTTCCAGCTTTTAACGGTTCAGCAAAGAGCAGATAACACATTTTTCTTTCTTTGTTTTGATAAGATAATCGCTGCATTTTCGACCTCCTGTTAATGTCGACGAATAACGGACTGTATACAGCTGATTCATTCTTTTCTTTTTTCTGTCTTTGCTCAACGTAGTACTTCATACTTCAACCAGCTGTGTATTAGTGTTGCAAACCTTATCACTGACTTACTATTAGTTTAATGTCATTATTTTTTTCAGATGTTTGAATTTAGACTTTTTAGTAAATAATTAACGTATCATTATATGTAGGAGAACCGTACTTATCTGAAAACAGTTTGAAATCTTGGCGCGATTTCCGTACCCTCAGCCAGTGGGAAGATGTTTTGGCGTTATAATATATTTTATTGTGTTTTAAATTGTAAATTCCTTTTT
This sequence comes from Thermobia domestica, assembly GCF_964235325.1. Lineage (NCBI taxonomy): Eukaryota > Metazoa > Arthropoda > Insecta > Zygentoma > Lepismatidae > Thermobia > Thermobia domestica. The sequence goes on along the minus strand of NC_137458.1, from coordinate 182,271,496 downwards.
AGGATACCTTCCCACTTCCGAAATTCTTAAATATGTTATTACATGTTATTTAGAATTAATGTTTGATTTTCTTTTTAGAATTCTCTTTTTTTAAAAAAAAGAAAGTATCGAGATGCCCAGGATAAGAAAACTTTTGGTTGTTAATTATATGTACATTTTTATATCTGTGATTGAAACTTAGTATGTAATCTCATGCGTACAATATGGAATTATACAATTATCAATGTTATTTTTTCAGTGTTAATCTTAGATTTTCGTTTTCATTTTGAAATGTTTACTGTAATTTGATTGAACCTCATTTACGTCATTTACCCGATTTTGACTTTATTTGAATTTCCAGGATGTGACATGATATATTTTGTTCGAAGAGAAAAGTTTAGAACGAAAAGTAGGCTAAGCCTTAAACGAGTGAAACAGGCATTTCCTTGTTGGCTAATAGTATGTGTAGGAATGTCCTGTGAATAGTATATCTTCCGAACGAAAGCAGTAATCTTTTCATTCAAGAAGGAATTATATGAACAGATACTATGATGGTGGACGGTCTTTTTTTCTCCCATATTAATATGTATGCGGAAATATGTTTAACTTCTATATTTTCTTGTAATTTCTAATTAAAATTTTTTTCTCGTCTTCTCTAGACCACTGAACGACCGTAGGGAAACTTCTTCGGGTAGGATATTTTATGGGATAAATATTTTTTTCAGGGAGGCAATATTTCTTGGAATTGCAGATCTCTTGCAAAAATGGATGTGGCTAATCCATTGGATATTCCATAGCTAACTGTATTTTCGCCATCAATCGCAAAATATAGTTTTTTCATTTCTCTTCTTCCTTTATGGTACCCGTAACTAAGCATGTGTATTCTTAGGTTAGATTTTTTTGAGTATATTTTATTGTCTAGTAATATTCTAGTGAATATTTTAGTGTTTATGAATCGTAACTATATTGTGTACTTGTATGTTAAGGTTTTGTAATTTCTTTTGTTAATTTTGAGAAAATTATATTTTAGTCACAGTATGTTCTAGAAACTATTCGAATTCAATATAGATCCCGAATAATAAACTTACTTTCTTTCCAACAGCATGAAGCCATAATGTTTTATGAAAATTACTTTGTCAATTATTTCGTATGCCCGATGACTTTGAATTTTAATGTGTTAATAAGACCATTTTGAATATTTGTAGCGAAGATGCCTAAGGAAGTTTAACTGTTGTGGAGTGACATAACTGTTTTGTAGGGAATTTAATTTGGATGTTTTCAGACCGACCAGAAATTTGTAATGTCGTTGACTATATTTTTGTTTGTATCTCATGTTTTCTTTTAATAGGTCTCATGTATTTTGTCTTATAGAGACATATCTTTACGATGCTACGAAAGCATTTGTATCTTGTGTGTTTACACATTTTTTCTAGGTGGAAGACACTTATGTTCCAGGGAACATACGGGTAGTTTACTGAATATTAATGTTTATATTTCAGTTTTGTGCAGAAAGATTTTGTCTTTAAGTGCCTATGGTTGCAGGCCTATTCACGTTTCTAGTTTTGCCTCGCAGGTGTCGATGGCATATTTCGTGTGTAAGTACGTGTAGTATTACACATTTTCCCCACCTATGGTTTTGGTTAATTTATGACGTAATGACCATTTATTTTCAGGAATGTTTGGACTAGTGAGTCAACTTCCTTGATTCAGACCTTTGAGAAACTTGGATCAATACTGTATAGTTTTCAACGCTTTATTAACAAATTTCTTGCAGATAATACCCACCTATTCTGGTAACCCTACAATGTTTACGTTTCTGGAAGTGAACAGCAACCATTATTCTAGGCCTAAGCTAATAACAACTTTGTTTCAGAACGAAACCATTTGTTACATTGAGCATTATCGAACTAAAGTCTCGATTTTTTCATGACAAGCAGAGTCATTTTGACCTTATGGCGTGCCGAATTTTCTTCATACATGCCAACGAAATCACGATCTTTTCTTTGATATGCAGAATCATGCTTATTTCTTGGAATCACTATGAACGTCATTTGTGACACTTAAGTTTATTTTTTATTTTTGAAAAACGATTTTTCGTTCTATTCTGCCAAACAACACGAGGCACATTTAAAAAAAGGACATACAGGTGAAAATCTTATTTTGTTTGTATATTGTCAGTTCATCATGTGTTTACATTTCCATTCATTTTACTTTTTCAATGATTTTCATATTTTTCAAATATATTATAGTGATATCGAAACTTTAACAATAACTTTAATATTTCAGTACCTTTACCATATTTGCTATTTGCTTATTCATTCATATTTTGATATTTTAAATACAGATATCAGTATATTTACTAATTTTTATTGAGAAATTTGATAATTCTTTAAGTCGATGTTTTCTTGAATAGTTATTGAGTTTGCATATTTACTCCATATTACACAAAATATAGTGATAGAAACGAAACACTTAAAACATTTTATGAAGAGTATTTACGTGTTAAAAAAATATTACTGTTTAAAAAAAGGTAACAATTTTAACAGCCCTACAAACGCTTTTTGTGCATTTTCAGTGAAGTTATCATACAGGTGTTTAAACCATACAACGTTTCTCACACCAGTGTTTAAAAAAGAGTAAGAATTAAATAGCCCTATAAACGCTTTCTGCGAACTTAAAAAAAAGTTATCATACAGGTGTTTCAACCATATCTCGTTTCTCACACCAGTGTTAAAAAAAACTCCCCTTCACCCCTCATCAACTCATCGTTGGAGAACCATGGAGGATACTCACACAGGAAGACAGCATGGTTTCAACATGTCAAGAAACAGAAGATAAGGAAACCCAACTGCACCAATTGTTCAAGAGGATCTTATTATCTTATGGAACACTTGGATTGGATATTACTCATGCAGGAACTTCATCATGTTGTAGTGAGTGAACAAGTTATTTAACTATTTTAAATAGCCCTTTTTCAGGTGAAAAACCATTCAACGTTTATGCACGTAAGTCTCACACCATATCACAGCGTTGCCAACTAACTGATTTTAAATTTTTGGTGAAAAACATAATTTTATTCATATTTCGTTATACGGCCAAGGGTTCTCAACCTGTCCACGTGTGCACTTGACAGGTCGTTCCCTTCACGGATGTCAAATCTATAACCGCCACCAGGTTATAGAAGGATTTTTTGTGTTCACTCTGTATATTTCGTAAAGACAGTGATCATTATTTTCGATTTATACTTTATTCTGCAACGCATATAAGTTCTTTCTTCGGTGGGAATTGCTTCTTTCCCACACAATTGAACAAAGAAGTCTTTCATCATTTTTTCATATATATATTTAAAACGTTGATTTTGCTGAGAACATTTCAGCTAGTAGCGAACCATTTCAGTGTTTCTCCCTGGCTCATTATATACACAGTATATATTCTATAGTTATTGGGAACTGAATTAAGTGCTTTCTTTAATCGCTTATGGAAACATTAGTATAGATTGGAGAAATACGGGCTGACCAGATGTTCCAGAGATCAAAGTGGCACCAACTGCGTTGTTTCGTAGTCCCTTATCTGTACTTTCTCACGCCAGAGTTATCGCCGTGTCTGGTGCATTATGGGCAGTTGACTAAAATTAACATAAATTGTTTTCTATATTCTGTTTGTATGTGCATACAGGTGAGTTAACTGAGTGATTTTTGAAATGAACTGCGAACACTTTTAGTTGATCATTGCAACCCGTACCTTGAGTTTTGATGCTCGCGCTGTTTGACTCCAGGTCTGGAAGCCGTAACCACGCATCTCGCGTCGAGCTTCAAGTCTGACTTTTTGTTGCATAAGCTATTTAGCCGGTGAAGGACGTTTTCTTACGGCTAGCCCCGACTAGTGAAGTCCCAAGTCCGCACACCTTGTGCGTTTAAAATGTTATACACGCGCCCTCCAACAACAGCATTCTACTTTGGAGAATTTCTTATTTAATTTGCTGAAGAATCGCCGCTACGTTTTAGTATGGTTCAGCGTAACAACCGGATTCATCGTGGGACGATCCGGACAACTTTTCCCCAGTGCTAATCCCCCAAGTGTGTCAATGGTGTGAGAGAAGCATTTACAGTGAAATCCGAATTATAATCTTATATATTTAACGGGCTATCGCGCACTGAAAAGGCAAAGTGTGATTTCAGTGACGAAAATTATTATACATATTCAGTGTTCAGTGTTGTGTTCATTCCTCTTCGTTATTTTTTTATATATGATAGTGTTCTAATAAATAAGTATAGTGTTATTTAATCTAGTGTGTTTTCGTTGTTTGTATGATTGATGTTTGTGTGCGTTATGGTCTGGATGACCGTCTGATCGTCCGTGAGGTTTTCGAGACGAGACACGCGAACCTTTCGGCGCCTAATGCTCATTTCATTATTGAGACCGACGAGCGATTTGGAAACAGTTTGTATCTCTTCTTGGAGAGGTCCTTCATCGTCCTGTCCAGGTAAGTTCCAGTCTCAGCAGAATACTTATTGGTAGGACCACGAACCACGAACAGTGACCCGAACTCCTGTTGGTTCCAAATAAATGGCTGCCCGAACAGTGACTTGAACTCAGAGTGGTTACAAACTCAGTTCTAGAGAGTCAGTTCCTTCCTGACTTGTGAATGGATTTCCTGCCAAAGCAAATACCTCGCTATAGTACGCTTACTTTAACAATTTATATGAATTCCCCTTAATTATATTTCTTACCTCAGTATGTTATCAGTCTTTAATGTGAAAATTATATTGAAACAGTATACAGAAATTACAACTTTGCCGCCTTGTATGAATACACTTCCCCTGTCTGTAGTCTAATTCTTTCCACAGTATAGGATAAACTCAGTTCGAACACTTGTGATTGTGAACAAAGTATAGAAAATCCGAGAATAACATATACAATGTAGGAGATAGCAGAAAAGTGCCGCAGTAACCAAGGGCGCCGATTTCTTTGTAACTTTGGGGGGGGGGTGCGTTTATAAAAAAAAATGCATATAAGAATACATATAACAATAAAAAGTACACATAAAAATACATATTCATAAAATACAGGGAGGCAGGTAAGCTTTGGGGGACGGTCCGGTCCCCACCGGCCCTCTTGGCAGTAACTACTTGGTCATTTTTACTTATAAAGATCCATGGCTGAATGAAACTTAGTAGGTAGGTATAGGTTAGAAGTGATCCAGTCGTTTATTTTAATAGGAGTACCTGCCTACCTTGGGTCCCCTCACCATCTGGATGGGGCTCGGGGCCCGTGACCTTTGTCCGCCCTGTCTACACAGAAGTTACGCCAGTGGTGTCATTACTCATTCTTCGCTCTACGTCTTACTATTGCACCAGCCATGTTATGTGCCTGCATATAGACCCTATAAGTAACATTACTCAACTCTGCTCCCTCTACGTACTCGACGGCTGCAATCCTAAGGCCTAAAACGCTAATTAATTTAATCGTCTGCATCAGTTGGGGAACCGGTTACCCCAACCTAAATAAGCACCTGTGTACATCAATAATGACAAACAGGCCAAGAAACGAATCGTTTTGAAGGCATTTTCAAAATTGATCAAAAGGTAACGCCAAAATAATGTCTCACTGTTCTTAAACAATAAGCGAGATATCAGATATATGCCCCTTTGACAGAATCTTAAAAATCTCCGAAAGAATGGTTAGGTTATTCATTTATTTATTTTTGAAAGACTTAAGTACTCAATATATTTTTAATGTATATTATTTGAGCTGGTCAGGACAGTTGCGTCATCCTGTAATCCAACTCTGTGGAAAGTGAGACTGTGTGGTGGGAAACAGCTTATTCTGAGAAAGTTGATCTTATATGATTGCCTGTACACCCGCCAACTACAGTTGGTTCAAGCTCCGGTTGCGGTTCAAGGTCCACGTTCCGTCCTTCATAACCTTGGTGTTGCGTAATGACTAAAGAAATTGTATTTAATTGAAATATATTCCGGAGTAACATTTCAGGTTTCAATTCGGACTCTGGAGTAATGTTATCTACTAATGAACGTTTTCCATTAGTATTTCATTATACATCTCAAGCTTAGTGGGCATGAACAAATGAATGACACCCCTGATTAAATTACTAAATTTAATTTCAAGTAACTTAATTTTAATATATACAAAGATAATATTTGCAGTCTGGAACATAATTTGTCAACACTGATCAATTGATTTAAAATATATATATATATGCTTATGACTGATCCAATGAACAGTGACAGTTTTATTTATCATGTGAAAGCATTAATATTTTACAAAAAGTAAAATGTATTGATTAATTTAGAAGATTTTTCAAGAGACTGATTCTCCGCATTGAGCGGTTGGTTTATTACCTGTCACTCAATGTGTCGCGTGCCAATTTTACCGTCTTCAGCAAAGATAATTTGTGGTCAAGACGTGTGGTAGTTTTATTGCTCCGTGTCTTTTCCTTATTTTATTGGGGGTACAGAAATATTCTATGGTTGGACAAAGTGTCTCCCCTCTGCAGTCCTTGCACTGGCAACCATGTATGACTACATAACTTGTACCTCAAAGGTCTTCGTTTGAAAAAGCCATCTGCTGTTTTAACACAGTATGTATTGACATTTTACAAATATGATTTATGAGGGGGTAAAGATTGGGACTGGAATCTTTCCTGGGCGTTTTAAAACAATTTGAGAAACAAAATAAGTTAACTGAATTCAAAACTTAATTATACATCACCTTAAGATTAAGAATGCACTATAAAATACTGAGGTTAATAATAATGCATTACCGAAGAATGAAAACAAAAATGTTTTTAACTACCTAGATTGTATTTACATGTTGTTATTTCTCATTAACATGCTTTTTGATAACGCACGATATGGCCTAGGGGTGCGCACGAGAAATGATTTGAGACTGTCACCTCTCGCAAAGATGTCGCGAAAGTTGTCTCGTCTCGAAAACTGTATCTGTTTTTATTGGAAGAGCTGTCTCGTCTCGAATTTCGTAGCAAAATTCTGTCTAGTCTCGTGCCGTGCGCAACCCTAATCAGGCCCATAGACAAAAACTTCATTTCCGAGGGGGTTCGATAGGGCTTTGTGATATCCAAATTTAGAAATAGATAATCGATATTAACATACTATTGAAACTTGTTCGAAATATCGAAAAATACAGCAATATCAAAAATCGAAAATATAGAAATAAGATAAAGATCAAAAATATCGATATATCAGTCAAAAATTTCGATATCGATAATTTGATATTTGAAAATATCAATCGTTCGATCGAAATATCGCACATCCCTTGGTTCCAACTGTTACCACCTTAAAAAAGAATGTGAAAATTGCTAACTACCTAGGTAATCGGTAAGTAGGTACCTTAAGACGGGGTTACTTTGCACTTCAGGGTTAACTTCGCACAAAATACGAAAAAAGTTGCACAGTCTTTCGTCGGTAAGCCCATGAACTGTAAAGAGAAAGTTTCAACTGCCACCGTAAGATAGAACATCTAACTGGGTTTTGGCCATAATGTTGGCGGTTAACATCAGTTCTAATTACCTGAAGGGTTTGTTGTTGTAGAGGTATGGAAAGCACTCACTGTAAATGCAGACAAAATTTGGAAGATATCCCCTACAAGAATTTCCGTCAAAGTTAAGTCGGTTTCGTAGAATTCTACTGTGTGTGATGGGATTTCCAAGCAATAGTTGAAACTGAAGTGTGAAACATTGTAAAGTCATAGAAAAAATAACATTGGGAGAAGGCTGTTGTGATCCTCAAATCGTGGTTACTTTGCACCGGGCAAACGTAACCCCTTAAATGGGAAATTCTTACTACTGGCACCTCGTGCCGTCTAACTTTAGGAAAATTTCCTCTTTAGGTAGATGTCGGAATGGATTTCTTGTTGGAAAATAAATTACGAACAGCGGCGGATTCAGAAGAATAGTTGAGAGGGACTTCACACAGAAAGACTTCGTTTATTTAGAAATCACTAGACTTTTTGAAGGATTTGACGCGCATACGCATAGGAATGACTAACATTAGATTTTTGAAGAAGAAATCCTGCAATTTGCATGGGCTTCAGCCTGAAAGCCCCAAATCCCGTAAATCTTCCACTGATTACGGTTGGGATGATATTCTTGGATATAAAGAGCAACCAAGGCAAATCAGTTCACGGAGATTTTTTCTGTTCTTGAGTTACCATTTTTGTGGGTCATGCTAAACTATCAGAATGTGGCTCCTATTTCGGTACCAGAAAATACATAATTTTCTTTACAAATATCGATAATTCATACTAAGTACTGATACCGGTACCATAATTTCAACATCAATATTTGTAGACTGCATGCAGTTTTGTGTAAAAAGTGAAATGTATAAATACAGGAGAGAAAACATTGCCGACAAACATTATGTTAGTATGTTGAACATACTTTTTTGTATGTGGTGCAAATATTTTCATCTATGAGGTTCCTTTGCACCAAAGTTTATATGAAATGAAATCTTTGAGTTTTACGTTCCACGCTTTTGCCGGGTATGCTAAAGGAGACTATAATCATGAGAATGAATGAAATAGTAGAATGAAAACTGTGAGAGAAAACGGGAAAACCCTGAGAAAACCACACACAGTGTTTGTCCAACACAAAGCCCATTTGGTACGTGCTGGGATCGATCCAGGAACTCCACGCAGGAGAGGTTCCATCACTGAGCTACCACGTCCCCAAAAAAACAACCTCAGAATATACTTCATATAGAGTAGAAATGAAATGAAATCTTTGAGTTTTACGTCCCACGGTCATGCCGGTTAGGCTAAAGGAGACGGTGATGATAAGTAGGGGTCTAATGAATGAAATGTTGGAATGAAGAAAGTGGGAGGAAACGGGACAACCTCGAGAAAACCCACGCACACGGTGTTTGTTCCACTACTAAGTTCATTTGGTGGGGACTGGGATCGAACCCGGGACCCCAAGCACCAGAGGTGGCCACTCTACCACTGAGCCACCGCGGCCCCTCATATGGAGTAGAAGTAACAATATGTTGTAAAAAAATGGCCCGTCTGGAGGGCATGTAAGCTAAACACCAATAAAATTGTTACAGATTTATTTACTAGCACTGTTTAATTATCTACGGTGCTGAACATCGCAACACCAATATCATTATGTCACATCCTTTCAAAACTATGCTAACTGCAAAGTAGACCTGCTTTGCTTCGTAATGTCCAAATAGTTGATTACTGTGCTCGAAAGCAGGCAAGTAGCATACAAATTTATGATGTTGAAGGCGTTATTTTTCACAGCTATGGAAAAAAGACATGAAAACGAAAAATAAAAAGTAATTTTTGCTTTACGTCCTACGGCTATGCTATGTATGCTGACGGTCACAAATGAGTATTGAAAATTGATGATCTTGGAATACGATTTGGTGGAATAATGAAGGAGAAAAATAGAAATTGATCAAATATAAAATTGAAAAGAAATAAGGGCCTGACGCTCAAATTTTTATCTATCTGGCAGCCATCTTGATCCCTCTAAAATATCATGAAGTACTTGATTGATTCTAAACCCAATAATAGTAATAGTAATTATAACAATAAACACACAATATACCTAGATATAATTTACGCACCTTGAAGTGTAGAAATTAATGATTGCAATCCTCAGCATTCCAATAGAACTTTGGTTTCCCTAAATGAAGATTCGGACATCTGTTTTCTTCTTAAGCAATAATGGGCTACAATAATCAGTTGCAGTCCAAAGCCAAGTCATTAAGTATGAATATAAAAGATTTTGTGTTAAATATTTCAATGTAAATTTCATGAAATAGAATTCATTAGTTAGTTACATACAAACTCTTACGTAGTGTTGCCACGAGACGAGACGAGACGAGACTTCAGGCTGTCTCGTCTCGTCTCGTGCAATGCATGTCTCGTCTCGTGTCCCGTCTCGAAAAAATGTGCTCGTCCCGTCTCGTGTCTCGTCTCGTCTCGTTTGTCTCGTTTTGTCTCGTCTTGTCTCGTAAGAAATATAGCAGCATACCATGGGAACGAAAGTTAAATGTAGCAGGCTGCACCATGCTAATCAAGATCCAACTAAGTTACAAGTATTAACCAGAACACAAAGACAAGAAATGTCACGGTAACTACACCGTGAAGCCTTCACCTCTGGTGTATGTGGTAGTAGTAGTAGTGGTCCCCGTATATTGAGCCGAGTCAGCAAAAATTTTTGTGACGTCATAGGTCAAAGGTCAATGACCTTGGCCCGGGGTCAATGACCGAGGGGTACTTAGGACCACCCCCTCTAAATTTTGGCAGGGGTACCTTGGCCCACCCCCTAAATTTTGGCAGGGGTACCTAGGACCACCCCCCTTAAATTTTGGAAATTGCCAAATCTAAAAATTGGGTGTGGTAGCCTAGGACCATAGTATGTACCTCTATCAGTATTGGGGGTCTATGTCGTTCCCTTTTATGGGTAAAAAATTGCCAAAAATTGAATTTTCGCAGGTTTTTGACCTAATTTATCCCCTTAGATGAGGTGTTTTTACCCTATATGGTTATATGGGCGTATACAGGGGTCCATTACCTTTCATAAGACATGGGTATATTAATGCACCCCTTGAAAAATTTGGGAGGGGTACCTTGGCCCACCCCTTAAATTTTGGAAATTGCCCAATTTAAAACATTTGGTATTATAGTACCGGACCCTAACATGTATTATGATAAATTTGGGTGGTCCACCTCGTTCCCTTTTAGGGGTACAAAATTGTCAAAATATAAACGTAAGCAATACGTTGTACCACGTGTTTGGTTTTGACCTAAGTTATCCTCTTGGATGAGGTTCTATTACATTATATGGTTATATGGTTATGTATAGGGGTCTATTCCCTATCATAAGACATAGGTACATTTGTGCACTCCTTTAAAAATTTGGGAGGGGTACTTTGGCCCACCCCTTAAATTTTAGAAATTGCTCATTTTATATATTTGGTATTATAGTACTGGACCCTAACATGTATTATTATGATAAATTTGAGTGGTTCACCTCGTTCCCTTTTAGGGGTACGAAATTGCCAAATTTTACTACAACCACGTGTTTGGTATTTTGGTTCAATTTATCCCCTTGGATGAGGTCCTATTACCTTATATGATTATATGGTTATGTATATTGGTCCATTCCCTATTATAAGACATGGGTATATTGATGCACCCCGGGAGGGGTACCTTGGCCCACCTCTTTATTTTGGAAATTGCCCAATTTAAACATTTGGTATAATAGTATAAGACCCTAATATATATTACTATAAATTTGGGTGGTCCATCTTGTTCCCTTTCATGGGTACGAAATTGCCAAATTTTAGTACAACCACATGTTTCGTTTTTGACCTAATTTATTTCCTTGGATGATGTCCTATTACCTAATATGATTATATGGTCTTGTATAGGGTCCATTTTCTATCATAAGACATAGGTACATTGATGCACCACTTTAAATTTTTGGGAGGTGTACCACAGCCAATCCCTTAAATTTTGGAAATTTTTCAATTTAAGCATTCGCTATCATAGTGCATGACCTTAATATGTATCATGATAAATTTGGGTGGTCCACCTTGTTCCCTTTCATGGGTAAAAATTGCCAAAATATAAAGATAAGCAATATGTTGTATCACGCGTTTGGTTTTTGGCCCAATTTATCCCGTTTGATGCGGTCTTATTACCGTATATGTTTATATGGTCATGTATATAGGTTCATTTCATAAGACATGAGTACATTGATGCACCCTTTAAAAATTTGGGAGGGGTATCTTGACTCATCCACTCAGTTTTAGAAATTGTTTAATATAAGCATTTGGTATCTTCGTACAGGTCTTCAATATGTACCACTATAAATTTGGATGGTCCACATCGTTCCCTTTCATGGGTAAAGAACTACCAAAAATCAAATTTCGGAGGTTATTGACCCCTATTTAATACGTTATATGGTTTATTACCTCTATATGTTTATGTTCTCTTTTAAATTTGGGAATTATCAAATAACAAAATTCGGTAAACGTTTTCTAGGACCCATTGGTATTCCTCTTATGGCCAAATATTCAAAATTTAAAGGTTATTGACCGGCTTTATTATTGAATAAGTACAGGATTTATTACTTTTTCATAAGACACAGGTGTATTTGTGTACCAATCTTTAATTTTGGGAGGGGTACATTTCTTATTGTCATATCAATAATTGGTAATTGTTCTTTGGGTAAATCATTGTGAAATATTAGTATGATCACGTGATCAGTTATTGACCTATGATGGGATTAGGAGTCCAGGACATTGGTACATTTAAACTTTGTAGGATAATTTGAGAATGCGTCATTGGTATTGATTATTACAGCCAAATATAAACGTAAGCAATACGATGTACCACGTGATTGACCTTGATGAGGTAGTGTACAGGGATACATAGCTAACCTTATTGAATCTTATGACTCATAGTCTTAAGGAAATATATGCTACAACACTGGCAAAGTTATTGTTGATGCAATTTGATTGGTTGATCACTATCTTTCGTGCAATCTGATTGGCTGATCACTATCTTTCGTTCAATTTGATTGGTTGCTGATTTTCAAATCTTTGCTGCATTCAGTTTTGTTTTAACATTTAAAAAGTTTTTGAATTTTTTGTTTGAAACTTTGGTTTGACATTTTTTCGTTTATTTTGTTTAAAATTTTTTTTCGAAATTTTTGTTTGAAAATTTTGTTTCAAAATTTTGTTTGAAACTTTTCGTTTGAAATTTTTGTTTGAAAAATTTTTGTTTGAAATTTTTGTTTCAAAATTTTGTTTGAAAATTTTTTGTTTGAAATTTTTGTTTCAAAATTTTGTTTGAAAATTTTTTGTTTGAAATTTTTGTTTCAAAATTTTTTGTTCGAAAATTGAAATTTTTTTTGAAATTTTTGAAAATTTTGTTTGAAATTTTTTTTCGTTTGAAATTTTTTATTTTTTTTCGTTTCAAAACTAAAAAAATATTTGTTTGAAATTTTAGTTTTAAAAATGTTCGAATTTTTTTTGTTTAAAATTTTTTGAACATTTTTGTTTCGAAATTTTTGTTTGGAAAATTTTGGTTTCAAATTTTTAAGTTTGTGCACTCATTAGTGAAGAACCGGAACTGCTTAGAAGAAAATTTGGTTTGAATTTTTTTCGTTTGAAATTTTTGTTTTGAAATTTTTCGTTTCCAAATTTTTTTGTTTCAAAAATTTTGTTTCAAAGTTTGATTTGACATTTTTTTTTAAAGATTGTGCACTCATTAGTAAAGAACCGAAACTGTTTTGTACAAAAACCTTTGTCAACATTTTTTTCATGATGCAATAGTACACGTCAGAACATGAGGCTGTATTTGAAATGAAAAAACACAATTCATTCAAATGGATCATTTTATTACACTCCACATACATCCATACCAGATATATGATCTGGATATTGTCGATACAATGTATTTTGAACTTCTTGCACTAGTGTGTCTTTAGCATATAATTTTAATTCCAATTGAAGTCTTTTAAGGTCTATTGCAATATCAATTGGTGGAAACTCAATGTCCATTTGATCACAAATAAACTGTTTATCAATAGAGGTATGCACCCACGAACGATGTTGACAACCATCACAATATCTAGATACATGTTGTACAATATGCATAACACATTTTTCAAAATAGTACTTTTTCAAGAATATACTTGTTTTGTTGCACACTTCCACTGCATGTTTCGCGCACTGAAATACGTTTATAAATTTGTTCCATTCCGTTTGCGTTAGATACACCATGTTGCGAGGGACATGGAATGTACTCTTTTTACGTAACAGCACCATCTTCTCTTCGAGGACTGTACGTAGCACCACTTCATGATTTGAGCCTAATGATTTGACTATGGTCACATTTAGCTCATCATGAAAATAATCGTTCATTTGGAAGATTCGTGCCATTCTTCACAGGTCAGTTGTACACCAAATTGTTCTGCTTTGCCCAATCGAATTACTGGTTCAAATGTTCTAGCACTGATACCAATCATCACATGTTTTGTTTGAAATATATTTATTGGATAATAGCTTGGGAAGATGAACTCTTTATCGTTAGAAGTACACATCTTTCCTCCTGAAAAGCACTTGCTCAAATGATTTCACTGTATTGGTTGATTTATAGAACTACGGCTGACGTCATTGGAAAGGAATGTGCTGACGTTTGAATTCATGATTTCATCACAGTTGCTGACGTCATGCTGACCAACCAAATTCATACAACTATGTCTGATGTGCTAACGTTTGAATTCATGATTTCATCACAATTGCTGACGAATCTGGCTGTGTACTAAATTCAAATTGATGACTTCGACCCAAGAATCCTTTGTAACATAAAGATACAGATCCAGTATTTAAGAAACGTAACAGTTCTTCTTGTTTTGATGTTTCCATGGGTAAATATCTTGCTGGTAAAATTATATTCTTATCATTTTCAAGCTTCACTACGATTCTTAATCCAAACTTTGTAGGGATCGTTTGGCTAGCTAAGATTCTATAAGGTACATTCTGTTGTAAATCAGTAATCTTGGTAAATGATTTCATCACATCACGTGTGTTTAGAAACTGCAGACAAGTAGCCATGATGACGTTATCATGAATACTAACTCGAACGATACTTATATATGATGCAAAACTGATGACGTTGCATCATCATGTTCTGACGTGTACTATTGCACCACAATGTTGCCAGAGGTTTTTGTTCTAAACAGTTCCGGTTCTTTACTAATGAGTGCACAAACTTTTAAAAATGTCAAACAAAAATTTCAAACAAAAAATTTTCAAACAAAAATTTTCAAACAAAAAAAATTGAAACAAAATTTTCTAAACAAAACTGTTCAAACAAAAATTTTTAAACAGAAAAAAAATTTTCAAACGAAAAATTTCAAACGAAAAAATTAAAAAAAAATTGAAACAAAATTTACAAACAAAAAAATTTCAAACAAAAATTTCAAACAAAAATTTTTCAAAAAAAATTTCAAACGAAAAGTTTCAAACAAAATTTTGAAAAAATTTTCAAACAAAAACTTTCAAACAAAAAATTTTCAAACTAAAAAAATTTCACGTTTCACGGTTAACCGTCAAACTTTATCCGGTTTTTAACTATTCGATTAACAAATAAACGGTTTTGATCATATTTATCAGTGAGTGCAAAATGTTGAACTAAACCAAGATTTTTAAATGTTAAACAAAACTTAAAACTGAATGCAGCAAAGATTTGAAAATCAGCAACCAATCAAATTGCACGAAAGATAGTGATCAGCCAATCAGATTGCACGAAAGATAGTGATCAACCAATCAAATTGCATCAACAATAACTTTGCCAGTGTTGTAGCATATATTTCCTTAAGACTATGAGTCATAAGATTCAATAAGGTTAGCTATGTATCCCTGTACACTACCTCATCAAGGTCAATCACGTGGTACATCGTATTGCTTACGTTTATATTTGGCTGTAATAATCAATACCAATGACGCATTCTCAAATTATCCTACAAAGTTTAAATGTACCAATGTCCTGGACTCCTAATCCCATCATAGGTCAATAACTGATCACGTGATCATACTAATATTTCACAATGATTTACCCAAAGAACAATTACCAATTATTGATATGACAATAAGAAATGTACCCCTCCCAAAATTAAAGATTGGTACACAAATACACCTGTGTCTTATGAAAAAGTAATAAATCCTGTACTTATTCAATAATAAAGCCGGTCAATAACCTTTAAATTTTGAATATTTGGCCATAAGAGGAATACCAATGGGTCCTAGAAAACGTTTACCGAATTTTGTTATTTGATAATTCCCAAATTTAAAAGAGAACATAAACATATAGAGGTAATAAACCATATAACGTATTAAATAGGGGTCAATAACCTCCGAAATTTGATTTTTGGTAGTCCTTTACCCATGAAAGGGAACGATGTGGACCATCCAAATTTATAGTGGTACATATTGAAGACCTGTACGAAGATACCAAATGCTTATATTAAACAATTTCTAAAACTGAGTGGATGAGTCAAGATACCCCTCCCAAATTTTTAAAGGGTGCATCAATGTACTCATGTCTTATGAAATGAACCTATATACATGACCATATAAACATATAAGGTAATAAGACCGCATCAAACGGGATAAATTGGGCCAAAAACCAAACACGTGATACAACATATTGCTTATCTTTATATTTTGGCAATTTTTACCCATGAAAGGGAACAAGGTGGACCACCCAAATTTATCATGATACATATTAAGGTCATGCACTATGATAGCGAATGCTTAAATTGAAAAATTTCCAAAATTTAAGGGATTGGCTGTGGTACACCTCCCAAAAATTTAAAGTGGTGCATCAATGTACCTATGTCTTATGATAGAAAATGGACCCTATACAAGACCATATAATCATATTAGGTAATAGGACATCATCCAAGGAAATAAATTAGGTCAAAAACGAAACATGTGGTTGTACTAAAATTTGGCAATTTCGTACCCATGAAAGGGAACAAGATGGACCACCCAAATTTATAGTAATATATATTAGGGTCTTATACTATTATACCAAATGTTTAAATTGGGCAATTTCCAAAATAAAGAGGTGGGCCAAGGTACCCCTCCCGGGGTGCATCAATATACCCATGTCTTATAATAGGGAATGGACCAATATACATAACCATATAATCATATAAGGTAATAGGACCTCATCCAAGGGGATAAATTGAACCAAAATACCAAACACGTGGTTGTAGTAAAATTTGGCAATTTCGTACCCCTAAAAGGGAACGAGGTGAACCACTCAAATTTATCATAATAATACATGTTAGGGTCCAGTACTATAATACCAAATATATAAAATGAGCAATTTCTAAAATTTAAGGGGTGGGCCAAAGTACCCCTCCCAAATTTTTAAAGGAGTGCACAAATGTACCTATGTCTTATGATAGGGAATAGACCCCTATACATAACCATATAACCATATAAGGTAATAGAACCTCATCCAAGAGGATAACTTAGGTCAAAACCAAACACGTGGTACAACGTATTGCTTACGTTTATATTTTGACAATTTTGTACCCCTAAAAGGGAACGAGGTGGACCACCCAAATTTATCATAATACATGTTAGGGTCCGGTACTATAATACCAAATGTTTTAAATTGGGCAATTTCCAAAATTTAAGGGGTGGGCCAAGGTACCCCTCCCGGGGTGCACAAATATACCCATATCTTATGAAAGGTAATGGACCCCTATACATGACCATATAACTATATAGAATAATAACACCTCATCAAAGGGGATAAAATCGACCAAAAACCAAACACGTGGTATAACGTATTGCTTACGTTTATATTTTGGCAATTTTGTACCCCTAGAAGGGAACGAGGTGGAGCACCCAAATTTATCATGATACATATTAGAGTCCTGTACTATAATACCCAATGTTGAAAATGGGCAATTTCCAAAATTTAAGGGGTGGGCCAAGGTACCCCTCCCAAATTTTTCAAGGGGTGCATTAATATACCCATATGTTATGAAAGGGAATGGACCCCTGTATACGCCCATATAACCATATAAGGTAATAACACCTCATCAAAGGGGATAAATTAGGTCAAAAACCCCCGAAATTTGAATTTTTGGCAATTTTTTTACACATGAAAGGGAACGACATAGACCCCCAATACTGATAGAGGTACATACTATGGTCCTAGGCTACCACACCCAATTTTTAGATTTGGCAATTTCCAAAATTTAAGGGGTGGGCCAAGGTACCCCTCCCAAATTTTTCAAGGGGTGCATTAATATACCTATGTCTTATGAAAGGGAATGGACCCCTGTATACGCCCATATAACTATATAAGGTAATAGGACCTCATCCAAGGAGATAAATTAGGCCGAAAACCAAACACGTGGTATAACGTATTGCTTACGTTTATATTTTTGGCAATTTTGTACCCCTAAAAGGGGACGAGGTGGACCACCCAAATTTATCATGATACATATTAGGGTCCTGTACTATAATACCCAATGTTTAAATTGGGCAATTTCCAAAATTTAAGGGGTGGGCTAAGGTACCCCTCCCAAATTTTTCAAGGGGTGCATTAATATACCCATATGTTATGAAAGCTAATGAACCCCTGTATACGCCCATATAACCATATAGGGTAATAGGACCTCATCCAAGGAGATAAATTAGGCCTAAAACCAAACACGTGGTATAACGTATTGCTTACGTTTATATTTTTGGCAATTTTGTACCCCTAGAAGGGAACGAGGTGGAGCACCCAAATTTATCATAATACATATTAGGGTCCTGTACTATAATACCCAATGTTTAAATTGGTCAATTTCCAAAATTTAAGGGGTGGGCCAAGATACCCCTCCCAAATTTTTCAAGGGGTGCATTAATATACCCATGTCTTATGAAAGGGAATGGACCCCTGTATACGCCCATATAACCATATAGGGTAATAACACCTCATCAAAGGGGATAAATTAGGTCAAAAACCCCCGAAATTTGACTTTTTGGCAATTTTTTACCCATAAAAGGGAACGACATAGACACCCAATACGGATAGAGGTACATACTGTGGTCCTAGGCTACCATACCAAATTTTTAGATTTGGCAATTTCCAAAATTTAAGGGGGGTGGTCCTATGTACCCCTGCCAAAATTTAGGGGGTGGGCCATGGTACCCCTGCCAAAATTTAGAGGGGGTGGTCCTAGGTACCCCTAGGTCATTGACCCCGGGCCAAGGTCATTGACCTTTGACCTATGACGTCACAAAAATTTTTGCTGACTCGACGCAATATAACGGGGGGCCTACTACTGTAGTCGGCTCGTTCTCGGTTAGTGCCATGTGAGCTTTGTGGTGGACAAACATCGAATGTGTGTGGGGGCCGCGGTAGCTCAGTGGTAGAGCGTTCATCTCTGGCACTTGGGGTCTCGGGTTCGATCCCAGCCCCTGCCAAGTGAACTTTGTGGTGGACAAACACCGTGTGCGTGGGTTTTCTCGGGGTTCTCCCGTTTCATCCCACTTTCTTCATTCCACCATTTCATTCATTACTCATCATCACCGTCCCCTTTAGCCTAACCGGCATTACCGTGAGACCTAAAACTCAAATATTTCATTTCATTTCATTTCATTTTTCGAATGTGTGTGTTTTCTCGAAGTTGTCTAGTATCCTACCACTTTCTTCATTCCACTAATTTTCCCATCATCATCCATTCGGGGTGAGCCAAAGTTGCCTAAAGGTCTTAAAAATAAATTCAAATAAGCTCACAAGGCAAGGACAAATAATTTACAAGATAATATATCTCTGCTGTTATTTGTCTGAGGCTTCTCGACCCTGGCTTTTTTTTTTTTTTTTTTTACATTCTGAAACATTGAAATTTGTTTCACCAGTTTCAATACACGAATATACAGTAAATTGCTCATAGGTACGTTGAAGATGAAGACACTAATGTCAAATAATGTTTACACGACAAGCAAAGTTCGATGTAAAGGTGTCACCATCCACGACACTATCGTATACTATCAGCCCACTTGCTTTATAGTGTCTGTAAAGATACATATATATATATATATATATATATATATATAGAGAGAGAGAGAGAGAGAGAGAGATGGGAAGATATATAGATAAATAGAGAGATAGAGAGATAGATATGTGTGTACACTTTGATTTCATATATTCCAGCCTTTAGGTTTCCATACCAATCCAAAAACTACTTTTCATTTTAGCATGTTTAGATTTGTTGCAATTATTTTTTTTTTTAAAAAAGCTCGGAACCAAATAATTTTATTGAGTAATGGAAAGTATTTGATTGAAATTTTATATGTTACTGCACAGTAAGCTCTACTTAAAGTGTCATAGTAATGGGAGCTGAACGACACATCGGACCAAAGAATACTTGGGGCCAGTCTTCACCTCCATGGTACAAATCTGTTCCCATAACCGCGGGGTGTGTGTCACTATATGGTGGTTGCCCCGTTTGTGTAACAAACTCATGACAGTACACCTAGATTAGCTAGTGGTCTAACAAAAGTTGATTTTTGGGTGGCCATTTTGGATTAAAGTTTCTTATATTGTCGTGATCTATTCGCAATCATACAACGTCGAAATGTTGACACATTGGGTACGGGGATTCTAACTTGTAACCGCAGATGATTGTATAATTTATCAATGAGGCATGTTGTGTTAATGCACGAATGATATCTTAATCAATCCATATTAGTTTTTTCTTGCCATTCATTAGCATATTTACTTGGCCCTGTATAAAACTTTTTCATAATATATCCACCACCGGTTATTAACCACTTTATTGAAACGATCACAATATTATATTTTAGAACTGGCCTTTGAAATTAATTCTTTATTATATTTGCTTTCCAATTCTTTTAACTTCGTTTGTAAACATATTTATTTGGCTTTGTACATACTGTTAGACTTCAGTTTTTCATTCTCTTTACACAAAAAGGAGAGCTCTTCCTTTGGTTTCTGCCCCTCACTCTCCACAAAACAAACGAAAAATAACATAAACAAAGAGTTTTTTTTTTAATTTCAGTCACAATAGTTATTTCATCTGGCTGCACCCCAATGTCTGATTTGTTTTTTCTTTAAACACCTAACTTCCGTACATTTAATTCTTTCATTATTTACTTCAACACGGTTCCGTATAGTAATGGTAAGTTTAGTGAAGGCACGTCTTGTTTAAACTTTTTCTTGGGTAGAATATTTAGAAGCTCACATTTTAAGTTTATGTCCATAAGCTTCGGGAATAAAATGATCGGAATAGACGCTGGCGTTTTCAACTTTAAAGATATCTTTCCGACAGCATTTCTTTCGCCAAACTTTCCGCAAAGGAACCGAGGGAAATACATGATAAATAACTTTGGAACCCGTAGGATTTCTACTATAATTGCGACAAATACTTAGTGTAGAATTCGACATGCTTATAGGCTAACACGAGCACTACAGTAATTAATGTTTTCTTAATACAGGAAAGCAAGAATCACTCACATTCCTGCAAAAATCAAACAAGGGTGAATGACAAGAACCTTGGGCGAAAGCTGTTTCTGCTCCCGCCGTGACGTCACAATTTTACTGCATCTTCGGTTTTCAAAGAAGGGTAGTTATGACGCGACCTTAAAAGAGGAAAGGAACAGTAGGGTCGGCGAACCTTGGAAGCAGAGGGCAATTTCGCACACTGGTCAGATCAAACATTTCCGCGTAACAAAACGAAGGTCCCCTGTAAAACCTCTTCATTTAAAGTGTTATTGTTAGTATCATAAATTTGCTGAAAGTAAACAATTTGAAGGGTTCGTCGATAATATCTGCTTTTTTTGTCCTGCGCCCGCCTTCCAAACGAAGAGGTGAATTTTACAACATGACTGCTGTATAATAAGCGAGCGATTGGTAAAATGGTAAAAGTGTATTTTTATGTGTATGTGTGTGTGTGTGAGAGAGAGAGAGAGAGAGAGAGAACGAGAGAACGAGAGAGAAGACAAAATTTTAGTTGCAAGATGACATACTTCAATTGCCGTTTTCGGTTAATTTCGGTTCATATAGCAAAAAGAATACCGCCACCAGAGAATCCGCCATCTCAACCAGAACTTTCAACTACAGCCTGTAATGAGTGTAGACCTTATCCAGTTTTCAAATTGAATAGATGGGGTGGTAGTTCGGTTTCTTGACCTTGTAAAAATCTTCCCTGTCTTTGATTTTGTTTGTCATCATTCCAGCCAGAAATGAAAAAAAAAATGAGAATTCCTCAGTTTACAGCAAGGGGAATTGGGGACAAGACATTAAGGATGATGTTCCTGGAAGCTCATGTATCTCGATTGATTCATTCAATAGACAGAGGACACTTTTCTATGAAGGCTTTTCAACATGTTTTCTCACAAAGGGGATTTTCTTTTTGCAATCTATATGACCACTGGCAATTTCAATCTTGGCCATTCCCGCCAGCGTTTGCATTTTCGAGACACGAGACGGCACGAGACATTTCACGAGGCGTCCCGTCTCGTCTCGTCTCGTGTCTCGTCTCGTTTTCGAGACGGGACAAGTAGTCTGTCTCGTCTCGTGTCTCGTCTAAAAGGGTTCCGTCTCGTCTCGTGTCTCGTCTCGTTTACGAGACGAGACGAGACGGGACACGAGAAATGTCTCGTCTCGTGGCAACACTACTCTTACGCATGTAAGTCAGAATCTACTTGTAATAACTTGTAAATTTAAACAAACTAAATTATACTACAGTTATAGGGACATCAAACATATATTCCATAAGATATATAGGGTGTCTCAAAAGTCCCCTGACATAAGGTAATTCGGTTATTATCAGAGTTACAAAAAATGTAATTGGGAAACCGTCTCCAAATATGTTTTCAATGTAAGTTGAAGGAATTTTCAAAATCGGATGAGCCTTTTGGCTGTACACTCATTATGCGTCCAATGTTAAATGAAAATATAACGTTGCCATTTACCTGGATCCACAACATAAGTGAATGAAGTTACTGTCTTTTACGCTAACATGTCGATGGCCAGCCCCCATTTCAAACAGTAACTTCGTTCACATATGTTGTGGGTCCAGGTAAATGGTAACATTGCATTTTCATTCCACATTGGGCGCATAAAGAGTGTACAGCCCAAATGGCTCCTCCGATTTAAAAAGTGTTCACTTTAGATTGAAAACAACATATTTAGAGATGGTTTTTCTTCTTACATTTTGTTGTAACTCTGATAACAGAGTTACCCTATGTCAGGGGACTTTCGAAACACACTGTATACATCATACGAAGTTCCTTTCTAAATTCTACAAGGATGTAGTTTAATTGAATGTGAGATGGGTGATACACATTAGGCCGTTTGGGAATACTCACACAGACGGCCGCCATTTTGGATTAACTTTGTTTGTTATAAACTGGTGGGTAATGTGATATATATATATATATATATATATATATATATATATATATGACCACGGGCTAGAATTTTCTCAGTATGTCAAATATGCAATCAGATTCCATGGAGCTTAATTTGGTGAAAAGTTATTGCCAATTGAACCAAACCTCTTTCTTCTAGATGTAGAACCATACCGTTAGCACGTGACGAATGTATCGAAATATTCAAACTGTGGGGCGGGAGGAGTACCTGCGCAGTGGTTACCGATTGCAAACAGAATCATCCACAATGTGACGGTGTTACATGTTGCAGTGTCACACTAATTAACTAAATTTGGGAAGATGGGCACATTCGTGAACATCCGTCGTAGCGGACGATCGTAGACAGCTACAGATGAAGCAACATCTACGGCAGTGCTGGCTTCCTTCTCGACGTGGCTCCAGAGGAGCACACGTCATTTATTAATTCAATGTGGGTTGAGTCATAGGGTCTGCGCGTGTATAAGTGTATCCGAACAAGTTGCAAATGAAGCAACATCTCCACAAGAACGATCTTGATCGTCAAGTGCAGTTTTGTGAACGAGTTATCAAGTAATTATGGTTAAACTCTTAACATTTTTATGCAAATACTCTTTTCAGATGAAGATGACCTCTACGTAAATGGGAAGGTTAATAGGCAGAACATGCACTATTGGTCACCTGACAACCCCGCGTGCAAGACCCCTCCAACATGACCAGCGCAAGGAAAATTAATTATGGTATTGGCAGACAAATGAGGAACACGTCTAATCAGTCACTTTTTCATTCCATAAAATTAACTGCAGAATAATACCTCACGCTCGTACAGGGAGAGATATAGCGAGCTGAGTAGCATGTTTGGTTACTACAAGCGCAATTTTCCCCCTCCCAGTACTTTCACCAGCGCAGAAGGACCCAACTAATTATCCAAAGTTACATAGCGCAAAGTATTTCCATAACAACAACGTTAAAATGAGATCGCATAGGCTTTTATAGCATTTAAAATCATAAAAACTTACATCTAAAACTTATAACTTATAGTGCTGTCTTTGATTGAAAAAATAGTTTTTGTTTGGTGCAAATCGCTTCAGAAATAACTGAATTATAAAAGCTTAAAGTTTAGTATATTGCATACAGCTGTTACAGGTATATATGTATATACACTCTAGCTCTCATTGCACACACACACACACACATACAATTCAGTTGAGAAGCAAGAACAGTATAACCTTTCTTTTTCTTTCTTTCTTAGAACGTGACTTGCAATTCGATTTTCTTTCTCTTTTCCTCACATCAACATGTAAGTACAACTGTTTATACAAACCTCCGCCAGATGGCAGACAAAGTCAATCGGTTTCTTCTCTCTTTCTTCTGAGTATGTAATAATAACAACACCAAAACTGTTCTGTCCTACCTGTCACGGCTCGTTGTCTGCCCCGCTTTTTTCGATTCAAGGTCATCACTTTGAAGAAAAGTCCTTGATGAAAATCTGTTCGCATATCTCTAGCTTTTATAACTCTGAAACATACCGCATGCAGCGCTCACATCACTAGAGCTGAAACAATTTTATAAAAACATTGTTGGAAAATAATTATTTTTAACATGTTTTTCCAGAATTGTTAATATTGCGAATTAGGCTTTGAAACTATTACCAATGAATTACCACCAAATAAGGTAAACATAATAATTTTTGAACACGATAACCAACCCTGTCATCAGTGGCGTATTGGTGGGTGCTATTTTTAAAATCGTTATATCTCCGTTGTTTATTAACCAATTTTCAAAATTCGGACGGTAATCAATAGAGAATTAAAGGTGCTATTTTTTTTAGTGCCTAACTGGTTGCCTACCTTTATTGATAATATTTTAATTTTTAATAATTTTACTATTTTTTGTCACTTTTGAAAAACAAAAAATACTATCATAATCGGGTTACATGCGTAGGATCGACACTGCGTACGATCGAAACTGCGTACGATCAAAACTGCGTACGACCAAAACTGCGTACGATCGAAACTAAAACCGGCGTAGGATCGAAAACAGATAGTCATATGATCGAACAATAAAAAAAAAACAGTTATTTTATAATCACAGAATATTAAGTAATAGTATTTTTTGAAGTTATATAGGGAAAAATCGGAGTAGGATCAAAACTGTATACCACCGAAACTGCGTAGCGTCGAAACTGCGTAGGATCGAAACTTCGTACGGTCGAAACTGCGTAGGATCGAAACTGAGTACGATCGAAATTGCGTACGGTCGAAACTGCGTAGGATCGAAACTGCGTACGATCGAAACTGCGTACGGTCGAAACTGCGTACGATCGAAACTGCATAGAAACGAAACTGACAAATAAAATAGTGACAAATATAATTAAATAATCATACAGGGGTGTACCCAGGAAGTTTTTCTTGGGGGACTATGACTTATTCAGGAGGACCAAAAAAGCTAAGTCTTGTCTCAGCAGGGAGAAAGGAGAAGTCTCCCCCCAAAAGCCACTACTTCTGATCAAGTTGGCAAATTCCTTGTTCAGAAGATTGCCGTTAAGTTCAATTGACTTAGCTTAACATTTTCTTAGTTACCTAGTTGCTGTGAATTATCACTTCTTTTATAGACTTTGCAGGTGGCACAATCGAAGGTTCATGTAATTAGTTCAAGTTTTTGCTAGTTTGGGCTTCGTCCCAAATTTACTAACTTTCAGGGTTGTTTTGTTTAAAACAAAATATTTAAAACAAATGATTAAAACTTTTTTTAAACAATTGATTTTGTTTAAAACAAATTTTCTTTATGTTTTAAACATTTTGTTTTAAGCACGTGTATTTTGAAGACTTGTCTTAAACATATGTTTATTTGCATTTTATTTTATGTTCGTAAAACAAAATCTTCCAGAGCAAGAGAACTGTCCAAAAGTGCTCCCCAATCAGAAGACTATTTTCTTCCCATGTGAATGGTTTGATTTCTCGTGGCTACAGCAGGTCAATGTGGTGATCTACAATTTATTTTGTCTCTTTTCCCCCTTATTTTGAACGTATATTGTATTGTTTAAATGCTTCTCAGTTAACTTGCGAGAAAGTGTCGTAGTCGAAGGTTGGACTACTTGTAGAACTGATATTAAAAAATAAATAAAACAATTATCACGGAAACAAACTGTTGTGTTGTATTCATTGCGACGTTGAGATTCTGAAATTAAAATATCGCAAGCATTCGTTTGTACAGTACATGTTAGTTCTGTCTCCGTACAACATGGAATCGTTTAACATGGGTTATACGTGAAGAAAAGAAGGACATGATTTGGTACAAATTTATTAGAGTAACTCAAACTCAATCAGGAAAGTAAACGATCAAACGACTTTGTTGCAAAACGTGTAAGAAAGAAATGGGTGGTTTAGTTCCAAGAACGAAAATCATTATGAAAAATGCAATGCTTGGTAAAAATGGAACCCAAAAAAATGGTAAAAATGTTGATCCGAAAATTGCTTCTGATGAATCTAACGTCAGTGGTGTGGCTGAGATGCAACTCGAAACTTCAGGTAACAATTAATTTTGTATCAACAATATCTTTTTCATTATATTATGAAAATTTTATTTCGTACCTCTTCCCCACCACAGTTCTAAATTTTCTTTGAAACTTTACAACTTGGCATAGCTTGTATGAAGAGACCAGGCGAGAAACGCAAGGTATGGCAGTCGATCGTGTAACTAACCAAGTGTGATACTTATTATAACGTTAGTGCTGAACGTCAAGGTCTGGGACAATTTGATCTCAATTTGTTTGTTTGTATGTATGTACCACGCTACAGGGTGCAATATTCAGTCTTTTAACATTAATTTTTGAGGATAGAGACACGAGGCGTCGGAATTTGCTGTATAGATTTTGACTGCGATCCCACGTAAAATTTCAAAATTAGTGGGTCAGATCCCACTTTAAACAAAAAGCCCTGTCTCATAAGCCTTGCTACTGATGCAAGTTGTAATCAATCAAACTAAACAAACTAATTTTATATGTTTCGAACAAACTTGGTTTGCAGGATAAATTTGGCTTCAACTCAACATTTAGAGCACAAGGGATCCAAGTTCATTTTCAGAAAGGTTCACTTTTGCTCAGCAAATGTAATATCTTCGTAGCATAGGGTATGAAATAAATGAAACAAAAACCACGGGAAAGCGTGTGGACTAGAGTTTCATAGGACAACCGCTAGACAAGGGCGTTGACGGAATGGGGAGGAGGGCTAATTTTCCCTTCCCCCTCCTTGCTCATACATTTAAGATATTAACATTATACTTGTATTGTGTATGTTGCAGCGTTGGAATGATTAACAAGTCAAGCTCCGAATGTCATAGTCAATGATGCATAATTACGTTACATAAATGCAGAATGCGTCCAAAAGAATACATCGACGTAAAATGTCATATTTTCACAACCACGAATCCGAGATGAAAGAAAGAAAAACTACCTGAAAAAAAGGAATCTAGAATTTTGTATGATTGCCGCTAGATAGGGGCGTTCGTTTAGAAGTCATCCGTCTTCTACCCTGAATTTCAGATTTTTGGGGCAGTAATGCAGATTTAGAAACATTTTGCTTAGCAAAGTCCAACATTTAAAAATTGAAGTCCTTGCACCGAATAAATACGGATTTTGATCATTGGCCGTAAGGAGCTATAGG
The DNA here is from genome assembly GCF_964235325.1 of Thermobia domestica. NCBI lineage: Eukaryota > Metazoa > Arthropoda > Insecta > Zygentoma > Lepismatidae > Thermobia > Thermobia domestica. The sequence continues at coordinate 182,243,904 of NC_137458.1, read as the reverse complement.
CCTATATTGCTTTCTTGTATATTTTTTTTACCCAAGGATTTCAAAGGTGGCTCTACTTTCGAGTTTCGGGCCTGCTTAAAATTCAGGAAATTGGACCTAAGCAACTTCCCAGTTTTAATCATCTATATGTTCTTCGTATTTATTCGGTGTAATTACCTCAGGCTTATTCTGTTGGACTTTGCTTATCAAAATATTTCTAAAACTGTCTTACCGTCCCCAAAATCTGAAATGCAGGGTGCGGATGAGGGTGGTTGCCCTCCTGTTCCACTGACGCCCCTACTAGCGGCTGTCATATGAAACTATCCCACGCCTTTTCGCATGGTTTGAGTTACATTTGTTTTGGATTCTTGACTGCAAAGTATTATTTTTTGAAATAGAATTCATTTGCTGAGGAAAACTGAAGTTTATTGAAAATGGATTTGGATCTTTTGTGCTCTGAACGCCCCAAATATTACCTTTCGTCAATAAATTTTTGACTCAAAAAACAACCAATTACATAGACTTGCAGAAAATATAAATTTAGCACAATATGAAGTGTGCTTCAAACATTACTTTAAGAAAACGTAGCCCTATTATTATAAAATAATTTTATTAGCACCAGTGTTATGAAATAGTAATCAAATTTTGCAACAAAAATCTCACCCACCTCTACGAAACGCTAGCTTAGCCCCTAAAGGCATAACCACAAAACTTTTAGAAGCGGTAACTCGAAATGATTTTCTTTATGGTTAAAATAACCGCACAACAGCATTTCTGGTAAAATTCTAGCCCTCATGTAACATGACACCATTTGCATTTGAAATTTCGAATACTAAGCACAGATGTTCGCCATGATGCTTGATAGCACCATCTGATGTGTCAGACCATTTCCAAGTTTCATCATTCTCTCTCAACGCACAAGGATTGTGAGGACTTTTGTTTTGCCATGTATATTGATAGATTGTGTGAAACCTCTATAGTTGGTAAATTTTAAAATCTACCTTAAAAGCTTACTATATCCAAGAAAATACTTACTGTATGAGAGTCACTGGCATAAGGGTGTAATAAAAGGGGTCGTTATATGAAATAAGTTGAGAATTACTAATCTATACGGAAATGTTCTGTACCCAACACTGTGTAGTCTTAAAGAGAATAAAATAAATGAAGAGATCGGTTGAAAGAGCAAAAAGTCTTAATAAATACGTGATTACACGATTTTGAAATATGTTTAAAATCATATTTTAAACTGTTCAAAATGTTTAAAACATGTATTTTTTCGTGTGTGTTTTAAAACATCTTTAAAACATTTTAAACACTTTTTTCATCTTTTAAATACGCGTTTTGTTCTTTTTTTTTTTTTTTTTAAAAAAACTGTATTTTTCCAACCCTGCTAACTTTTGACCAAGTTGGAAAATTAGAATGCGTTGTTGCCAATATTTACTTAAAAGACTTCAGTTTCTTTCAATTGACATTTGGATTAGCATTTTCTTACTTACCCAGTTGCTGTGATTTTCAATTTCTTTATGAACTTGTCAATTGGCACAATTGAATGTTTATATAACCAGTTTAGTTTTAAGTAGGTGGGAATTTGTCGCCAGATACAAAATTTCTCATCCTACGGCCTCGCGCCTCATAAACCTACTAACATACCAAACTTCCTAGTTTTTATTCCGATTTCAATTACGGTACCTAAAATATGAGATTTTGTACATCCAAAAAGTCTATTTAAATTACACAGTTTTTTGTCTCTTTAAAGCTGCTAAAAATGGAAAATATTCACGTTTGGAAATTTTCTATATAGTCCCAGGAGGCTAAACACTTTGCCAAATTTAATCGTTGTAGTTCTACTGGAAGTGCCTATACTGTAAAAAATCGTTGTATTATTTAAACGACATGCCTATGTGTTAACACGATTGTGTTAAAATATAACACAAACAAGTGGTTAGAACAATTCACTCTCCGTTTGGAGTTGTGTGTCAAATGCCGCTAGTTGAAATGACACACAGCTTGTGTATTTAATTAACACAAGTGTAGAATCTTCGGTGTTGTTTTCTGCGTGATTGCCAAATATGTTGGGTATCTAATTATAAAGGCTTATGAACTGAAGCTACAGGCAAACACAATAGAAAGAAATACTTAAACAAATCCAAGTATACGCAAAATTTCAAAATACAAACCGCGCGATGTGTTTTCAATTGTTTTACAAAATGTTTCTGAAGAAACCCTAACAGCACAAGATGTGCTAGGCATGTACCATTTAGGTGTTGTTCTAAATTCATCTCCCACATTTGATGCATTTATTGCTTCTTTTTCAAAGCGGTTGAGTACTACAAGCAACAAACGCATCAACTTTATTAGATGGCAACTGGCGCCGATCATTTGAAAGTGAATATGGAAGAACTATAAAATAAAGTAAATAGAAAGTCGTCATTTTGTTATAAAATTAGGTCTACATGGCGAGCAGATTTTATCCCGAACGGTTATCGTCGAATATACGCGGGTTAAAGGAGCACTCTGATTAGCCAAATTCAAAAGACCTTAAGAATTTATCCCTCTACAAGCGACGGTTTCTTCATCGCATCCGTGGCCAAGTCGGAAGAGCACGCGGCTAGTAATTGAAAGGTTGGTGGTTCCTGCCCCTCCCTTCTACAATTTTTCGGTGGCTTGGTGAATTCAGAAGAGGCCGGACATAGCTTAAAGATGAAGAGAGAGCTGGACGTCCGGCAACAGCTGTGTCAGATGAAAACATTGCCGATGTGAAACAAATGATTCGAGAAAATCCTCGAACAACTTTCAAGGATATTGAATCTACAGTGAACGTTGGATCGCCAGCCAGAACAAAAATTCTTCATGATCATCTTCGGCTCAGGAAGGTTTTATCTCGTTGGGTGCCTCACACTTTGACTGAACAGCAGAAACGCATGCGTGTGGAATGGTGTGAAGAAATGCTTGCAAGATTTGATGGAGGCAATTCTCGACACGTCTCTGACATTGTTACTGGTGATGAGACTTGGATCTATCAATTTCACCCTGAAAATATACGCCAGTCTACAGTTTGGTATTTCCAGACGAAAATCCACCCACGAAAGTGGAGCGACCGCGATGTGGGGGAAGAAGATGGTCGCAACTTTCTTCTCCAAATCTGGCCATGTTGCAACTGTTCCACTTGAAGAACAAAGGACTGTTACTGTTCAGTGGCACACCACTGTTTGCCTAACAAAAGTGTCCAAGAATTTCCATCCAGAAGCTTCGGGAACGGCGTCCAAGAACTGGATTGCGTGGGATCCTGCTTCATCATGACAACGCGTCCGCACACACGGCCAACATCACAATTCAGATTTTAGAATCTACGGAGGTCAAACTTATGACTCATCCGCCGTATAGCTTTGACCTCGCCCCGTGTGATTTTTTCATGTTCCCCAGGATCAAAGATCGCATGCGTGGGAAGAGATTTTGCAGCCCTGAAGAAGCTGTAGTGGCTTACGAGAATGAACTTTCAAAACTTGAAGAAAAATACTGTCAACACTGCTTCCAAGAGTGGTTTTCAAGGATGCAAAAGTGTATACAGTGTAATGGCGAATACTTTGAGAAAATGTAAGTGTTAAATTGATTTTAAGTATGTAAGTTATTTCACATCTCAAAACTTTCGTAGTGACCCTCATATATTAGGGTGGGCCGAAAAAATATTTTTTTCTTTGTTTGAAACGCTATACTGCGGAAAACTTGCCCCTCTGGTAGATAAATAAAGTGCAAAAGAAATATGTCTTTTTTTTTACGTCTGGCGGCAGCGTAACGACCCTAAACCTTGAAAAAAAATATACGATTTTCGTAACTTTTCCAATACATGGAGAAAATTCAGATAACTTCTATAACAAGTTCCTATAGTCATATTTCAATAGAGAAAATTATAGAAAAGATAAATAAATATATAAGGAATACATTTTACAATTTATTAGCAGCGTATTACACTTATAAAAACACTTAAAAAAGACAAATTTCCATTGAAATAGACATTTTTCCTGATTGTGTAATACTTAAGTTTGTAATGAAATACAGTCTTTTACTTGTCTTTAGTTTCTTTTGTTAGTTTGAAAAATGATTTGCTTGAAAACTTGGCATTAAATATCTTATAAAACCATCCCTGGAATTGAAACTGACAACTTTTTGTGACGCCTCAGTTACCAGCTACACGCATCGTTCTAATGCTTTGGTGTGACACGGGAATTTATCAAAGTTCCACTCAGCCGCTGTTTCACCTGATTGGACCTTAGACCAAATCTCGTGATCGGTAAATTTCCGCAGCAAAGGCTGAGGTGAAAGTGTAACAGTGTTCCAGTGAATCATTTCGGTGTAGTCTCTAGCTAGGAAATTGATCTTAGGTAGTTGGAAACTCCTTATTGACTTCCTCTTAGAAGTTAAGTTTCTAGCCTTTGTAATTCTTCTGAACCCTAAGTCTGTTATCCCTTACGTGATCCAGGGTTTTTGGGGTATTTTTTAGACTTTCAGTCAAGCAGCTACTGCATCGTCTCTATTTATCCTAGGATCATGGTTCATACCTAATTCTCTTCAGAATGAAGCTGGCTTTCAAATGGTACCACTTGCATGCCCATATCATATACCAGAAGAGGGAAAATTTCGGAGGGAGAATTTTTTCACACTTTGGGCCCCTCTGGAGCGGCTCTGTGTGAACGTAGAGATCTCAAAAAAATCTGATAAATAGTACTTGGTAGACTGAATGTGTGTGCCAAATTTCAAGTTTCTATCTTGAATACTAAGGGTGGGAGAAATTTTATCAAGAATCCCCACAATGCCCCAAATTACCGCAAAAGACCACGATCTCAGGTAAAAAATTTCCTGAGACATCCCTAATTACCCTAGGGTCATGTTTCGCCCATCATTCTCTTCAGAATAGAACTGCCTTTCAGACGGTATGACTCACATGTCTTCATCGTGTATCTAAGGCGGGAAAATCCCGAAGAAAGGGATTTTTTGGTCTAATTATCCCTTTTTTCAACTTTTAGCCCCTCTTAACCCCCGTGTTTTAACGCAGAAATCTGGAAAAAAATCTGGTAAATACTACTCGCTGGGCTGAATGTTTGTGCACAATTTCAATCTTCTACGTGCAAAAATAACCACGCCAAAAAAAAAAATACCGAAAATGTCCAATATTCCTTTATACAGAAGTATATTTTTACAAAAAATCCCTGAGACATCCCTAATTACCCTAGAGTCATATTTCGCCCATCATTCTCTTCAGAATAGAACTTCCTTTCAGACGGTATGACGCACGTGTCTCCATCATGTATCTAAGGCGGGAAAATCCCGAAGAAAGGGATTTTCTGGTAAAAATACTCTTTTTTCAACTCTTTGCCCCTCTGGATCCCCCCTGTTTTAACGCAGAAATCTGAAAAAAAAATCTGGTAAATACTACTCGGTAGACTAAATGTTTGTGCAAAAGTTCAATCTTCTACGTGCAAAAATAAGCCCGCCAAAAAATAATGAAAATAGGCTTAATAAGAGAAAATATATATTTTAAAATTATGACGTCATCTCCTCCTATGTCTGGACGCAGGAAGGTGTGAAACCATACGTAAGGTCTTCTACAATGCCCCAGGACTTGAAAAACAAAACAAAAATTGGCAACGTCTTGAGCGGTCATTCACCTACCTCCTCCTCAATAACGAAAAATGTGACAATAAGCCTATACCAGATTCAGTTGGTAAGTGCTACTCTGCAACAGGCTCGCAAACAGAGGGGGGTAAAGAGGGACTGCCCCCCCCTAAATTTTTCATGTCCCCTCCAGACCTCAATACAAAATGCACAATTTAGATATTTGTAAGAGAATTTTTAATGACTTAGCCCCTCCTAACATATTCATGGACCCCAAAGCTCTGTGGCTGGTCTCGAGCCTGCTCTGCAAGTGGTGTATCAACGGGCGGACGTTAGAAGAGTGTAGTCAAAACGTTTTTAGAAATGAAGAGATCAATAGAAGTAAGAATTATATATTTTTTAGACTGAGTCTAGTGTTATGCAGGAACGCATTTGGCGCTAGCTTAATTTTTGTAAAGTATATTTTTATTTACGTAAATTCATTGAGCGAAACAGGGCTCATAGCGAGTCACTTTTTTAAACTAAAATTTACTTTTTTCAAGTTCCTCACTAAAAGTTACTTTTTTTTTCAAATTTGTCACTAAGAGTTACTTTTTTTGAGAGGTAAAGTGACTTTATCGTGTGATTTATGTTTCGCATTGGCAGTTTTCTAAGAAAAAAATATAAAAACAAATGGAAAAAGGCAGAAACTTGTTACTCATTACTCTTCTGAAAGCTTCAGTACTTGCTGCCACATGTGAAACAGTCAGCTTTATTCTCACTTCACCTTCTATTCTTTCTAAAGCACAGTGGACGGTTGGTGAATGCTTAAGCTGTCAAAGTGAGGTTGAGAGCTCTTCTGTGTCTATTCTTCCTTCTATCATAATAAACTTTTAGTTTTCTCTCGTAATAGTTAATGCCCCATTCAACGTTGTGCGTGTGTGTTTGTGTGGTTCATCATGTTCGTCTTGTGCTATGCTTCTTGTATGTTCTTCTTAAGTGTAGGTGATGAATTCGAATATTTCACGTTTTTGAAAACTCTTAATGCGAAGTTAAATATAATGTCTGGGATGAACGAATTCGGGAATAGGTCAGAACTGGTTTCACTTACTCAGAAGCTTTTTACATCTGCTAAGTCTGCTTACCGTAACTACAAAGCATACTTTGAAAACCTAAGAAAGGAGGAAGCTCAAAAAGAAGAAGTAAAGAAGAAACAAAAGAACAAACAAAGAGAGAGGTGTTGGAGAAATTGACAAAGGAAAAAGATGCATGATGAGATTTTAGTCACTTTTTCGTGTGCTTTTGGCCATTTTTGGTCACTTTTCAACTATTTACAAGTGATCAGACCACTATAAGCCCTGAGATTATTAAAATTAGGGTATATTAAAGAAGACAAAACAGACAGATACAACATATTTGTAAATTGAAAAACTGAATTTCTGGAAAATAACTAAATCAATGAATAATTGCTTATGAAAGATATTCAGAGCCAATAACGTAGCTAGGAAGGGGCAGGAACAGAGATTAAGAGATCAAATAATATTACAACAATTAACGTTAATAACAGGGTTAGAATATTAAAATAATGAAATTGGAACTATGTACAGTATTAATTACTAAACGAATGTGATTTCAGCATGGGACGAGGGAATTTTTTCCCAATTAATATTAAAAAAAAAATCACCCACTAAAACTTGCTGGGGTGAATAAATTGAAATAATAGCAGAATTTTGCAAGATAATTAGACTACAATAATTCGTATGCAATGAATAGGTTAATTCCTAATACAGTAAAACCTCTCTTAACGGGCATCTCTCAATAGTGGACATCTTCGTAAGAGGACAAACTTTCTTATTCTTCCATGCCATAAATATGTGTGGTGTTGCGTTATAAAAAAGAGAGAACCCTTCCTTTTAGGGACACCTCTCATTTACGGACAAATAATCGGTTCCATCGGTGTCCGTTTTGAGAGGTTTCAGTGTATTACTTAGTTTAATAATAATAATAATAATAATAATAAATGCTCAAATGTGTGAACTTACTTTATTGAACCTACCACTGCGAAGAGCTGATATTATTATTATTATTATTATTAGTAGTAGTAGTAGTAGTAGTAGTAGTAGCAGCAGAGATGGAGTGGGTCAGTGGGTCGGTGGGTCAGTGGGTCAAGTGGGTCAAGTTTTCTGAGTGGGTCAGTGGATCGTGGGTCAACAGCATGTGACCCACTACGACCCACCACCCAACATGACCCACTGTGACCCACCACCCACCGTGACCCACTGCGACCCACCGATTCTGTATGATCTACCGACCCTCTCTGCTCACTGCATTGTAGACAGTATCTTCTGAAGACTGGTAAATTTGTCTCCATTTTACTTTCAAGACCATTTCCTTTCCTTTTCCACTTGGAGCTCCTCCGTGGCTAAGCGGTTAGCGTACGCGCCTTTAGCGTGGGAGACCCTGGTTCGATTCCCGGCAGGAGCTCATGTGGTTCGGATTCCACGTTAATCAGTAGGTCCACGTCTCATATAGCCTCGCTGCTGAAAGGGACGCTAAACTAAAATCAACTCAACTCCTTTTCCACTTGTTTCTGTCTACTTACCTGAGGTGAGTATATCTAACCAAGTTAAAAAAGAACTTCAGGCACTTTTGGATATTGATATTTTTAATAATTATTATAGCAATAGGACTTACACTACAACTTGGCTTTCGAGACCTGTGAGTTTTTAGAGCTAACTACGGGAAAAAATACATTTTTTAATCACTGTAATATATAGATTATTATATAAAAAATTGAATGTAACTATGTGTGCCTGATCATCACGGTCAAATTGCAAAGTCAATAGGCCTTAATCCAAATTGGGATGTTATATTGCTTTTATTATAATGCATAATATCCTAAGGAGGTAGTGAGGATCCGAATTTTTGCGAAAAAAAAAATGAGTATCTCGCAAGCCGTTAAACTTACGGAGCTGAAATTCAGTGTATTAACTCTTTATTGAAAATAAACAGAAAGTGTCCTAGCATTTTTTTAAATTCTCCTTTATGTGAGGGGGGGGGGCACTTTCTATATATGGAGAATTGGTAGTGAGTTGGTTTGTAAAAATGATCGAAAACGATCGATGTTATTTAAGAAAAAAATCTGAAACAAAAAAATACAGTGCCTGGCTTCATATATCCATTGCTTTCTGCTATAATAATTGCTGAAGCTTATGTTTATTATATGGGGCGCTTACAGCACAGGGCAATCAACCCATAAAGTTGTAAGAAAAATAGACATAAAATTTGTACTGTAAGCTTAATTACACGGAAATTTTGTTTGGATTGTACGCATAATTGTATGGAAAATTTTACACTTTTTTCCCTTTAAGTTGGTCTACTTACTTTGATTTGGAACTTTGAAATTTCATCCTTTTTTCCACTGAAAAGTATTGATAATTCAACAAGGAAATAATTATACTATGATAATTTAATTGAAATTCATCGTAATTTGGCACATGGCAAACAGCAGTGTGGTAATTGAAGGGGAAGAAGGAGGGAAATTCCCATTCACCTCTGAACACTTTCCAGGAACCTCGTTCCCTTTCGCTTTCTAGAACTAGTTCTAGGGGAGGGAACTTGGTAATGGTATCAAACCTTCATGAGTAATTACAAAAATTAAATTTATAAACAAATAAGAAATCATCAGTTTATCAGGCTTTACTTAATAATTTATTCACAAGATTCCCTATCAAAAGCGTGGTAGATGAATTTCTGTTCTACATGGGTCGATATTGCCAACTGACATGGTCGATATGGAAAAGATGTTGTATGGTGATAGAGAGATGATACTTCCTGCTGAGTATTTCAAACCTGACCAAGAAAACTCGTTATCAGACTTAAGTCTAACAAGTAGATTGTCGATGAGAAGTTGCAGAAATCGGGTAAAAGTATTATCAATTTCCACGACAGAGTGCGAACGGGGATTTCCCCTTATGAATTTACAGATGACTGATATTAGAAATAGACTAAGTGCTCAAACATTGTCTAACTTGTTGCTCATCAATGTTAATGGCCTACCGCTAGACAAGCTCAAAGTAGACGAGCTAGTTATTTCTTGGCAGAAGGATTGACATCATTCCACTGCGGATGATTTACCACCAAAAAGTTACCAACAGGAAATAAATCCGATTTCAGATTTGTTTTAAGGTGGAAAATTACGAGTTATGGAAAATGATACTTGTATTACTAAGGGCTTATTTGTGTTATTCAACTTTGTACCTAATTTTTAATAAGTCTCTTCTTTGCTTTAGGTAAACTACTGCTTTAGGTAAATATTCATAATAATTGCAATTATGCATACTTGTAACTTAAATTTAACGTGGTGTTTTAGTGATTACACAAATTGCAATTATGAGCATACTTTATGGAGATGCTCTCACATAGGGTACCCGAGCATCTTTATACCCTATGAACAACTGATTTTTCAAGTCTTTTATGAGAAAAATACTGTGAACTGAGAAGCCATAACCTTTTCCATATTGTACAGGGGTATTTTCCTTTGCAAGAATACTCTCTTAATACAAGTATATTTTAGGCACACACTAATTTTCCCCACCTCGAACTGTTTCAATTTCCTCACTGACAAACACTTTACCATTTTATATCGTAAAGGTCAGATCCACCGTTATTGTAACAGAGTGGTGCTTGAGCGATTGACTACAAATTCAAACTCCGATTAGTGACAATTTCACAGTCTTATTTTATTACAATGTAAACTCTTTAGTCATTTCAGAAGAGGCCGTGGATCGTGTTCAGAGTTGATGACGATGGATTTTGGTGAGTCAGAGTAGGTCAAAGTGGATGAGAGTGGTTCATGGTGGGTGGTGGGTCACGGTGGGACAGAGTGGGTCACCGTGGGTGGTGGGTCATGGTGGGTCAGAGTGGGTCACGGTGGGTGGTGGGTCATGGTGGGTGGTGGGTCAGAGTGGGTCGTGGTGAGTGGTGGATCAATGGGTCGTGGGTTACGGTGGGTGGTGGGTCAGTGGGTCGTGGGTCAAGTTTTCATTGACCCACCCCAACTTTGAGTAGTAGTAGTAGTATTGCAATAGTTGCGTAACAAAATATACTGTTTTCTTGTTTGAGTTTGTTTAAAAGTTATATCACTATTCTGAGAGCACACCCCCTTTTATTTTGAACATCCCCCCCACCAAGTAAACATTTCTGGCGTACTTACTGTCTTCAGGCAAATCACTGCCTACCTCTTTTGACAGGAGAGTTTCTGCATTTGTATATTTTGAACAAGATGGCTGTGAAAATAAATTAACATTGGACTGCGTTCTTTTAAGTTCAACCAACTTCCTTTCATGTCTTTGGGTAATCTCTTTTGTACCGTTACACTTCCAATATTACCTGTGCCAATATTTCTTTCGGGGTACAAGAATTTAATTCAATGATGGGTATTTTTTTTCTCAGTTTTTCACAGTTATAGATAATGGACACAGGGAATTCACAGACCTCAGTATTAGTGACCTTTTGGCTATTGCAGTCAAATGTTATTTTGCACTTACATGCAAAGACATCAAACAGTAAAAAACATTTTCTTTTGAAATGTTCAACTCTCCTTTTGAACCTTTCCTTATCCCGCTTAAACTACTTCATAAGATTATGATAACTTACCTAGTATGCATTTATTAACTGAACAGTTCTGTAAGACGTTGCTGTTGGTATTGAAGCTTTATCAAACACAGATTCAACTTGTCAGCCACAATATTCGAAACTTAAGAAAAACTAACTGACCTGCTGTTTGTTTTCACTATTAAGTTGTAATGTTAATGAAAGAAAACACTTAAGAAGATCTTCATAAGTTGGAAGTTTATTCAATGATAACTCTTTTGGGTTGCCAAATAACGGGCATAAAACTGGCTGCGAGTAATTTTCTTGTAAACAGCCACGACGCAGTGGTTAATATAATGAAATCACTAAACAGTTTGTAGGTTTCAATCAGTCATATATTTCAAAATGTCATTTTTTGTATATAAAAAAAGTGTTTTTATAAGTGTAATACGTTACTAATAAATTGTGAAATGTATTCCTTTTCCATTTATTTATCTTTTCTATAATTTTCTCTATTGATATATTACTATAGGTACTTGTTATAGAAGTTATTTGAATTTTCTCAATGTATTCAAAAAGTTATGAAAATCGTATATTTTTCAAAGTTTAGGGTCGTTGCGTACCGTCATACGTAAACAAGAAAATATATTTATTTTGCATTTTATTTATCTACCATAGAGGCAAGTTTTCCGCAGTGTAGCGTTTAAAAGAAAAAATATTTTTTTCGGTGCACCCATATATATATATATATATACAGTATGGCACTAAATTCATTGTACAAAAGCAGAGGAGTTATTCCTGAGAGTAAAACAAACAAAAACGTTCCAATAAACATAGGGCGAAAACCCCATCGTTTACGTGTTATAGGCTGCCAAAAACATGAAAAAATGAATTTTAAAGGTCCATAGCTCCAAAACTATGGAACCTACCGCAGTCGGGTCAAGACTTAACTTAGGAACTAGTATGTGCCCTATCCAAAAATGCGTGTGTCAGAATCCTGAGGTGCTTCCACAACAATTTTTATAGAGGGAGTTTAACTACGGGCCTATGATATAAAGTATTCTCCATAAAAATTGTTGCGTGAGTACCTTAGGAATCTAAAACATGTATTTTTGGATAGAGCACATACTAGTTCCTTAGTGAAGTCTTGACTCGACAACAGTAGATCCCATAGTTTTGGAGCTATGGACCTTTAGAATTCATTTTTTCATGTTTTCGGCAGCCTTTAACCAGGGGCGGATCCAGGACGGACTTCTGGGGGGGCGGTGGGTTGTAATACTGGTACTTAGAGCTACTTTTAAGAGCGTCAAACTCGGAGATGGGTTTAATTATATATACAATAAAAAAAAAAGTTTCCTCTTCTGAGGGAGGCGATTGCCCCAATCGCCCCTCCTTGGATCCGCCCCTGCCTTTAACACGTAAAGAAGGAACGGCCATTTCGCCCCGCTGCTACAACCGTCAGCGTCTTGTATCGTGTTTACTGTAGTTTTTCTTTCAGTGGTCGACGGGATTGCAATGATTGTTAGTGACTGAATAGGTAATTATTACTCCTTGTTGCACATTTCATGAGGACTTACGTAACACAAATGAACACACTAATACATACATAAAATAAACTATAAAATTGTATTAGTTTAGCGATGCCAAGCTTTTTTATACTCGATACATGTGGGGTGAAACCCGATTAGCATGTACACCTGGTCTTACCCCACCATTAGGGTACTTCCGGGTGATTTGCTTTTTTGTGAAAAACATATGCAAAACAATAGACAGAACCTATCACATTTTTGTAGTATTCACGAATTATAAGTCAAGACTAATTGTTCTGATCATCATTACATTTTGTTGCCAATCTTGACTTTGACAACACATCAAACCTTAGTTACCCATTTCTACCCCACTTTCCCCTGTATAAAAATTACTTTAATATCCTTTTTCATTCATACATTACAATATACGTCGCAATTTCATTCATATACTACTTCATAATATATATATATATATATATATATATATATATATATATATATATATATATATATATATATATATATATATATATAAAGCCTGCCATATTTTTTTCCATGATAATACGGGACACCTTCGATCTCTTCCCCCACTTAAAGAACTTTACAACGCAATACATTTTTTGGAAACATTTTCACTGCAATATTTGAAATGGATACAAAGAAATAGGGAACAATCTTTAACGCAATGCGTTCTCAGGAAACTTTATGCTTCTGTAGAGTGTTTTTCATTTACATGAGATTTTTATTTGAAAATGCTACCCAAATAATGTTCTTTAAGAATCTAGCAGACGAAAAAATCATCAATTTCCACGTCCTACATAGACACAATAGTACCCATTTTAGGATGACTCAAGAAAATTAATTGTCTTTACCCCAAAAAAAAAAAAAAAAAAAAAATGTTAATGGATTTTCACAAAGAATATTAGTACAAGAAATTTTATTCATTTATTATACGAAATATAATTTTCTTTTCTTAAACAATGAACGTTGCATCTTGCTCATATTGATATAGATAAGCTGATATTGAGAGCTTAAATGGGACGGAACTAAAGTACGGGACACTTGCCTGTCCCGTCTAAATTGATGGGGACACAGGACACTTGAGTCCAAAATCGGGACTCCCGTTTTTTACGGGACGTATGGCAGGCATTATATATATATATATATATATATATATATATATATATATATATATATATATATATATATATATATATATATATATATATATATATATATATATATATACGATTCTCAACGTTACGCACGGGACATTTGTACACAAAAACTACTTTTTTAACAAAAATCTATTTTCAAATAAAATGAAAAGTATGTCAAAATTAGGGGAGAAATTATTACTGCATAGTTAAATAAAATAAAACATACTAAACAATTGCAAATTTGAGTTATAAGCCAAAATTAAGCGTTACGCACGGGACTCAGACAAAAAGCTCATTTGACAACCTCAATTTCATTGGACATTCTCTGCGATTTTTGGCAGCATCAGCATTTTATATGCCATCGCTTATGTTCTACATTCATTCTCCTTACTGTGCATTATATTTTTAAATTGGAAAATAGAATTTAATGACCTTTATATTAAGTTTTTTTTTCGACTCACCGTTACGCACGGGACAGAAAAGTAACCATGCAATTGTTTGGTTGTTCTAAGACTTATTTTGCAATATCCTTACTAAAGAGATTGATATTTTATGATTAACATTTGGGCATTAACAAGCATAAAAAATTGTATCAATAATTTAATTTAAATGAATTAAATTACATTCCAAAATATCAAAGTCGAACATTGCTAGGCAACTCGCTCAGTGTTATTACCATGTCTTTGGGGTATTTGTTTGAGCGCTGATTGATGGCGTTCAAACCACATAATCTTGTACAGCGGGGGACACTTCTAAATGGTACACCTTAGCCGTAAATCTCCATATGGCTGTACCATTTAGAAGTGTCCCCCGCTGTACAACAGTTGAGCTACTCGATCCTCTGTGGTATCTACCAAACAATGAGTCGTTTGAATGCCATTGCGGGAAAGTGAATTGAAGGAAAAATAGTTGGTTTTTGGTTATTTGGTATGATTGATTGTTACTTCGCAGTGAAGATTTGCTTTAGTGTGAGTTTTCTAAGTAAGTAATATGAATTCACAGGCAAGTAACTCTGTTTCAAGTAATATTGTCACTGATGAACTGAAACGATCAACAAAAGCAATGAGTGGCGCTGAAAGGGCTAAAAAATATCGACTTAAACATACGAACAAGGTGAGACTAAAAATAAAGTAAGAATGCAACGTTAAAAGATTAACTCTTTTCCTCTCACGTTCCCTTCGGGGTCAATCCACGCCAAATCATCACAGGAAAAAGAACTTTATGATAAAAGTTGTGATGAAAGTTGGTGAAAAGCAAGAGCTTATGGAGTAAACAACATTTGTCAAGTTATAAGCTCCAGTGACAAGTAGTTGTCAGATAGCAATGTTGGCAACCTGACAAAATGTGCAATTTTTCGCAAACATGCGAAATGAAAATGAATCATAACTTCGCTCCTAAGTTAGATAGAAACGTCATCGTGGGCTTGTTGTAAAGCTGAAGGAATGCCCTTTCAAAAAAAAAAAAAAAAAAGGTGCAGACCATTTCTGGTATTTTTTGGGGTCAAGGTCACACACTGTAACCTTTCACCTCAAATATCTGAAAAAATGCATTCCTGATTTTCGTCAAAACAACACATCTTGTTCTCTTGTGTGGTAATAACGTCCTTAGCTGTTAAATTATATGTGCTACCAGTAGCTATGCACGGGTCCACTGAAGCAAAAACATGAGTGATTAGAACAGTCAGAACATCAGGAGGTTGGGGATGTAAGCTTTGTAGGTTGTTTGAAAATACAGAGGTCTGCTTATCAACGTACCACCACTGCCTGTCAATTATGGTGTGCAACTCACCTCAAGTGCAGTGCTTCTTCCAGCAGTACACTGAATGCCCAGGAGCTGACAAGGTGAGGGACATTCTGGATAATGTTGCTTTGATTTTGAGTTTAACGTTCCTTTCAGCAGCAAGTCTATATGAGACGAGACCTACAGATTAACGTAGAATCAAAACCACATGAGCTTCCGCCGGAAATCGAAGCCGGGTCTTCCACGCCAAAGCCGCGTACGCTCTAGCCACGAAGGAGTTCGGCATTCCGGATAATGTTCTACAACAGAATGCAATTGAACATGTTACCTTCAAACAGTGGGTTACAAATACATGTGTCCTTGAGACATTAGTGAAGCAACTGACGAATTGGCTGACCTATTTATTTCTAAGTTAACACTCTCGCAGGCACATGCGCTTATTGCAACCCAACAGGCAAGGTAAAAGTAAAATCGCTCAAACGGTTCCCAGGCGGCTTCAAAGGTAGCGGAACACCATTGAAGAAAACCACAGGTTTCTTTATTACATGGGAGGGATAATTCAATAAGTCATTCCAGTTGAGGGTGGCTCTCCAGTTGACATGCTGAAAAAGAAAGCGTTGTTGCAATTTTCACCTTCTTACTGATTCTTCGGTAGTCTTCGCAGAAAGACAGATTTATCAGGTTTATCTAGTTTTTCGTTACTTTTCTTTTTGTTGCATCCTCCTCCTTCCGTCTCTCTTAGCTTGACGGGCATATTTATAGAACGTTAAACTTAAATATTTCATTTAATTTGAATTCAATTTGGAAATGTTGTAATGAAGAGAAAAAAGAAATCAATCATTAGTTTCATGATATGTGCTTATTTTACTCTTATTGTTAATATTGTGTAACTTCCATAACGAGAACGCTTGTATGAACCAAACATGTTAAGTGGTTTGCCCCTTTCCTTTCCCCGCCCCACAGTAGGCATCAGTGCCGGAAAAGCCAGATGAGAAAACATACGATCTTCGCCACCCCCAGAAATCCGTCCTTGACCGCCCCTGTTCATACTATTATATAGAATTCCTTTAATGATTATTGCGTTATTATTATTATTGTTGTTGTTACATAATGTAACAATCGATAATATAAGTTTAGCGATGGCAACAACGTATCAACTCGACAAGAAACACTGCGGTTTATGGCTTATTTGGAGTGTTATTTATGAGAGCGGCTAGGATAAATTTTCTGCTTGAGTACAAAGGAAGCCAGTTGGGACCCAATAGAACGTCTCGACTATATATGAAGGACACCAAATATGGGTTAAGTGTAGGTGAAGTTGTTGTCATATGTGACTTGGCGGAAAACTAATCCATTTTGCAAAACGAGGTAAAACGTTTTCATTGGAACAATGTATACACGACTCCAAAAGTGCATTACCACCTGCAATTCTCCCTTTCCTGCAATAGCAGGCAACCCAAAAAGCTCAACGCTTGGGTTGGTTGCACATTCGAAAGGCGTTGGACCAAACCTCAATTTTGTTACAAATATATCAGTGTGGCAAACTGCAAATAAGAGAATAAAATAAATTGTTAAGACTTACCATTTTATTATCGTGATGGCAATGGATGACATAAAAGTTAAAAAATCATCTTACCTAAGCAGTTCAAACAAGGTGAATGGTAAGAAACACACATAAGAGGAAAGCAGTTTCTTTCCTTTTCCAAAAGAAAATCTCGTAAAAAAGAAAAAGATTATATAATGTAAAGGTTTACTATAAAAGCCTAACACCCCAAAACAAACATCCACACGACACAGAAAGAGAGAGAAACACAGAATAAGGAACACCAATGGCTTAGCTGACTAGCGGGCCTCTCATACAAGATAAAGAGATTGGACCCTAGTTGTAAACCTAATTGTTATAATAATAATAATAATAATAATAATAATAATAATAATAATAATAATAATAATTATTATTATTATTATTATTATTATTATTATTATTATTATTATTATTATTAAAATCGTCTACTTTCCCAATCTCTGACCTACCTAAGAGCATGTCTGTATATAGCGGTCATGTGAGTACCTTTCGTCAATGAGTGGCCCTAAAGGTAAAAGGATGCAAATCTCTGAGAGAGAGGAACAAAAAAAACTTTCTTATGATAAATTCTAGGGGAAAGTTCGAGGAATTGCTTTTGACGGGTGCTTTCTTGTTTTTCGGGGACAGAAAATTGTATCGGCTAAGAAATTACAGTATATAATATTGCAAATTTGCAAGTGCATTTATTTACAATGCAATTTGAGGTAATAAAGAAATTGAGGACTTCGGGACAAACGACTTGTCAAGTCCAAAAATTGAAACTATAAAGGAGATAGCTTCACAAGGATTTCTATTCATCTGATTTTCTTCAAACTTGGCACATATATACTAGACCGAAAATAAATGCGCACACGTTTTTTTTGTTGTTTCTTTCGGAGAACAGGTTAAAGGAGGCAAAGGGTCCCTTTTAAAAAAGGGTACCTTTGATTTAAAAGGACCAAATTAAAGAAACGATACTCTGCCGATGCAAAGATGACTTCAAAGTACAAAATACGGGTTTTGAAGTTTTTTACAGAGAAGTTTTGCAGAGGCAATGCCCCTTCGAAATGAGAAAGGACCCCGAACAATCTTTATGGAAATTGGATTTCGGTGGAATTGCTTGGAACCGTGTTATGTTGTAGATATTATGTTCCTGAGAAAAAGTCTCAATGGACACAACCAAAAATCGTTGGCCGTTTGGCCACCATGAGGCCACTTTCTTAAAAAAAAAGCCGAAGAAAACGACATTCGAGATTTTGGACAAAAATACTAAAACCGTGATGTTGTAGATATTGTGATTCCGAAAAGGTCCTAATGGCCATAACCACCAAACACTGATATTTGGCCACTACAGGGCTACTTTTTTGAAAACAGCCAAACATATTGATATTCTGGATTCCAATGAAAATCAGTAAAACTGTGATGTGTTGTAGATGTTGTGATCCTGAGAAAAAGTCTCAATAAGCACAACCACCAATCACTGACCGTTTGGTAACTACAGAGCCACATTTTTGCCAACAGCAGAACTTAACGTTATTTTGGATTTCATAGCAATTGCTTGAAACGGTGATATGTTGTAGATATTGTGATTCTGGGAAAAGGTCCTAATGAGCAGAACCACTAATCACTGATCGTTTGGCCACTACGAGGCCACTGTTTTGAAAGTAACCGAAGATGGCGATGTTCTTGATTTCGGTAAAAATGACTAAAACTGTGATATGTTGTAGATATTGAGATTCTGAGAAAAGGTCTTAATGGGCACAAACACTAATCATTGACCTTTGGCCACAACGAGGCCACTTTCTTGAAAGTAACCGAAGATGGCCATGTTCTGGATTTCGGTAAAATCACTGAAACTGTGATATTTTGTAGATATTGTTATTCTGAGAAAAGGTCTTAATGAGCACAACCACTAATCGCTGATCGTTTTGCCACCACGAGGCCACTATTTTGAAAGTAACCGAAGATAGCCACTTTCTGGATTTCGGTAAAATGACTGAAACTGTGATATGTTGTAGATGTGGTAATTCTAAGAAAAAGTCTTAATAGGCACAACCATTAGTCACTGACCTTTGGCCACTACAGGGCGACTTTTTTGAATGTAACGGAACATGGTGATGTTCTGGATTTCGGTAAAAATGACTGAAACTGTGATATGTTGTAGATGTGGTGATTCTAAGAAAAAGTCTTAATAGGCACAACCATTATTCACTGACCTTTGGCCACAACCAGGCCACTTTCTTGAAAGTAACCGAAAATATTGATGGCCTGGATTTCGGTAAAATTGACTGAAATTGCGATATGTTGTAGCCATTGTGATTGTGAGAAAAAGTCTTAATGGGCACAGCCAATAATCACTGACCGTTAGGCCACTTTTTTGAAAGTAACGGAACATGGTGATGTTCTGGATTTCGGTAAAAATTACTGAAACTGTGATATGTTGTAGATGTGGTGATTCTAAGAAAAAGTCTTAATAGGCACAACCATTAATCATTGACCTTTGGCCAATACAGGGCGACTTTTTTGAGGGTAACGGAACATGGTGATGTTCTGGATTTCGGTAAAAATGACTGAAACTGTGATATGCTGTAGATGTGGTGATTCTAAGAAAAAGTCTTAATAGGCACAACCATTAGTCACTGACCTTCGGCCACAACCAGGCCACTTTCTTGAAAGTAACCGAAAATATTGATGGCCTGGATTTCGGTAAAATTGACTGAAATTGCGATATGTTGTAGCCATTGTGATTGTGAGAAAAAGTCTTAATGGGCACAGCCAATAATCACTGACCGTTTGGACACGACGAGGGCAATTTTTTAAAAGTAACGGAACATGGTGATGTTCTGGATTTCGGTAAAAATGACTGAAACTGTGATATGTTGTAGATGTGGTGATTCTGAGAAAATATCCTAATGGGCACAACCAATAATTACTGAGCGTTTGGCCACTACAGGGCCACGGTGATGTTCTGGATTTCGGTAAAAATTACTGAAACTGTGATATGTTGTAGATCTTGTGATTCTGAGAAAATGTCCTAATGGGCATAACCAATAAATACTGAGCGTTTGGCCATTACCGGGCCACTTTCTTGAAAGTAACGGAACATGGTGATGTTCTTGATTTCGATAGAAATGACTGAAACTGTGATAAATTGTAGATATTGTGATTCTGAGAAAATGTCCTAATGGGCACAACCAATAAATACTGAGCGTTTGGCCATTACAGGGCCACTTTTTTTAAAGTAACGGAACATGGTGATGTTCTGGATTTAGGTATAAATGACTGAAACTTTGATATGTTATAGATCTTGTGATTCCACGAAAAGGTCTCCATGGGCACACAAACTAATCACTGACCTTTGGCCACAACCAGGCCACTTTCTTGAAAGTAACCGAAGATGGTGATGTTCTGGATTTCGGTAAAAATGACTGAAACTGTGATATGTTGTAGATCTTGTGATTCTGAGAAAAGGACACAACCACTAATCACTGACCGTTTGGCCACTACAGGGCCACTTTTTGGAAAGTAATCCAAAATATTGATTTTCTGGATTTCATTAAAATGACTGAAACTGTGATATGTTGTAGATATTGTGATCCTGAGAAAATGTCCTAATGGGCACAACCAATAATTACTGACCATTTGGCCACTACCGGGCCACTTTCTTGAAAGTAACGGAACATAGTGATGTTCTGGATTTCGATAGATATGACTGAAACTGTGATATGTTGTAGATCTTGTGATTCCGAGAAAAGGTCTCAATGGTCACACATACTACTCAGTTTCCGTTTGGCCATTACAGGCCACTATCTTGAAAGTAACCGAAAATGTTGATGTCCTGGATTTCGGTAAAAATGACTGAAACTGTGATATGTAGTACATTGCTGATTCTGAGGGAAGGTCTTAATAGGCACAACCACTAATCGCTGACCATTGGCCAGAAGCAGGCCGCTTTCTTGAAAGAACCGAAAATATTGATGGCCTGGATTTCGGTAAAAATGACTGAAACTGTGATACGTTGTAGATATTGTGATTCTGAGAAAAAGTTTTAATGGGGACAGCCAATAATCACTGGCCGTTTGGACACTACGAGATCACATTTTTGAAAGTAAGCTAAAATGGTGATGTTCTTGAATTAGGTAAAATGACTAAAACTGTGAGATGTTGTAGATATTGTGATTATGAGAAAATGTCCTAATGGGAACAACCAAAAAATTACTGACCGTTTAGCCACAACCAGGCCAATTGAAAGTAACCAAAGATGGTGACATTCTAGATTTCGGTAAAAATGACTGAAACTGTGATATGTTGTAGATATTGTGATTCTGAGAAAAGAATTTAATAGGCACAACCACTACTCACTGACCGTTTCGCCACTACAGAGCCAATTTTGGAAAGTAAACGAAAATGTTGATTTTCTGGATTTCGGTAAAAATGACTGAAACTGTGATATGTTGTAGATATTGTGATCCTGAGAAAAGGATTTAATAGGCACAACCACTAATCACTGATCGTTTCGATACTACAGGGCCACTTTTTTTTTAAAGTAACGGAACATGGTGATGTTCTGGATTTCTAAAAAAATAACTGAAACTGTGATATGTTGTAGATCTTGAGATTCCGAGAAAAGGTCTCAATGGGCACACCCACTAATCACTGACCGTTTGGCCACAACCAGGCCACTTTCTTGAAAGTAAGCGAGGATGGTGATGTTCTGGATTTCGGTAAAAATGACTGAAACTGTGATATGTTGTAGATCTTGTAATTCTGAGAAAATGGTACAACACCTAATCAGTAACCGTTTGGCCACTACAGGGCCACTTTTTGGATAGTAATCGAAAACGTTGATGTTCTGGATTTCGGTAAAAATGACTGGAACTGTGATATGCTGTAGATCTTGTGATTCCGAGAAAAGGTCTGAATGGGCATACCCACTAATCACTGACAGTTTGGCCATTACAGGGCCACTTTTTTAAAGTAACGGAACATGGTGATGTTCTGGATTTAGGTACAAATGACTGAAAAGTGATATGTTTTCGATCTTGTAAGGTCTTCTTGGGCACACAAACTAATCACTGACCTTTGGCCACAACCAGGCCACTTTCTGGAAAGTAATCGAAGATGATGTTCTGGATTTCGAAAAAATAAAACTGTGATATGTTGCAGATCTTGTGATTCTGAGAAAGGGCACAACCGCTAATCACTCAACGTTTGGCCACTACAGGGCCACTTTTTGGAAAGTAATCGAATATGTTGATTTTCTGGATTTCGCTAAAAATGACTCTGTAATATGTTGTAGATATTGTGATTCTGAGAAAATGTCCTAATGGGCACAACTAATAATTACTGACCGTTTGGCCATTACAGGGCCACTTTTTTTAAAGTAACGGAACATGGTGATGTTCTGGATTTAGGTAAAAATGACTGAAACTTTGATATGTTATAGATCTTGTGATTCCACGAAAAGGTCTCCATGGGCACACAAACTAATCACTGACCTTTGGCCACAACCAGGCCACTTTCTTGAAAGTAACTGAGAATGTTGATGTCCTGGATTTCAGTAAAAATGACTGAAACTGTGATATGTTGTAGATATTGTGATTCTGAGAGAAAGTCTTAATGGGCACAGCCAATAATCACTGGCCGTTTGGACACTACGAGATGACTTTTTTGAAAGTAAGCTAAAATGGTGATGTTCTGCATTTAGGTAAAAATGACTGAAACTGTGATATGTTGTAGATATTGTGATTCTGAGAAAATGTCCTAATGGGTACAACCAATAATTACTGACCGTTTGGCCACAACCAGGCCACGTGAAAGTAACCAAAGATGGTGATATTCTGGATTTCGGTAAAAATGACTGAAACTGTGATATGTTGTAGATATTGTGATCCTGAGAAAAGGATTTAATTGGCACAACCACTACTCACTGACCGTTTCGCCACTACAGAGCCAATTTTGGAAAGTAAACGAAAATGTTGATTTTCTGGATTTCGGTAAAAATGACTGAAACTGTGATATGTTGTAGATATTGTGATCCTGAGAAAAGGATTTAATAGGCACAACCACTAATCACTGATCGTTTCGATACTACAGGGCCACTTTTTTTTTAAAGTAACGGAACATGGTGATGTTCTGGATTTCTAAAAAAATAACTGAAACTGTGATATGTTGTAGATCTTGAGATTCCGAGAAAAGGTCTCAATGGGCACACCCACTAATCACTGACCGTTTGGCCACAACCAGGCCACTTTCTTGAAAGTAAGCGAGGATGGTGATGTTCTGGATTTCGGTAAAAATGACTGAAACTGTGATATGTTGTAGATCTTGTAATTCTGAGAAAATGGTACAACACCTAATCAGTAACCGTTTGGCCACTACAGGGCCACTTTTTGGATAGTAATCGAAAACGTTGATGTTCTGGATTTCGGTAAAAATGACTGGAACTGTGATATGCTGTAGATCTTGTGATTCCGAGAAAAGGTCTGAATGGGCATACCCACTAATCACTGACAGTTTGGCCATTACAGGGCCACTTTTTTAAAGTAACGGAACATGGTGATGTTCTGGATTTAGGTACAAATGACTGAAAAGTGATATGTTTTCGATCTTGTAAGGTCTTCTTGGGCACACAAACTAATCACTGACCTTTGGCCACAACCAGGCCACTTTCTGGAAAGTAATCGAAGATGATGTTCTGGATTTCGAAAAAATAAAACTGTGATATGTTGCAGATCTTGTGATTCTGAGAAAGGGCACAACCGCTAATCACTCAACGTTTGGCCACTACAGGGCCACTTTTTGGAAAGTAATCGAATATGTTGATTTTCTGGATTTCGCTAAAAATGACTCTGTAATATGTTGTAGATATTGTGATTCTGAGAAAATGTCCTAATGGGCACAACTAATAATTACTGACCGTTTGGCCATTACAGGGCCACTTTTTTTAAAGTAACGGAACATGGTGATGTTCTGGATTTAGGTAAAAATGACTGAAACTTTGATATGTTATAGATCTTGTGATTCCACGAAAAGGTCTCCATGGGCACACAAACTAATCACTGACCTTTGGCCACAACCAGGCCACTTTCTTGAAAGTAACTGAGAATGTTGATGTCCTGGATTTCAGTAAAAATGACTGAAACTGTGATATGTTGTAGATATTGTGATTCTGAGAGAAAGTCTTAATGGGCACAGCCAATAATCACTGGCCGTTTGGACACTACGAGATGACTTTTTTGAAAGTAAGCTAAAATGGTGATGTTCTGCATTTAGGTAAAAATGACTGAAACTGTGATATGTTGTAGATATTGTGATTCTGAGAAAATGTCCTAATGGGTACAACCAATAATTACTGACCGTTTGGCCACAACCAGGCCACGTGAAAGTAACCAAAGATGGTGATATTCTGGATTTCGGTAAAAATGACTGAAACTGTGATATGTTGTAGATATTGTGATCCTGAGAAAAGGATTTAATTGGCACAACCACTACTCACTGACCGTTTCGCCACTACAGGGCCAATTTTGGAAAGTAATCGAAAATGTTTATGTTCTGGATTTCGGTAAAAATGACTGAAATAATGGAGTGTCAGTGGGTCAATTGAATTAAGATTTTTAAGTGGGTTGTGGGTCAACAGGATATGACTCACTGCGACACACAACCCACCGTGACCCACTTTGACCAAACAATCCATTCTGACCCACGCTGACCCAGCAAACTACTGTGACTCACCAACCCATTCTTCTCAGTGCATTGTAGACAGCTTCTTCTGAGCACTGGTGAATTTGTCTACGTTTTACTTTCAAGGCCTTCTTTTTTCTTCTTTTTCATTTGTTTCTATTGAAGAAAAAACTTCAGGCACTCTTGCAGAACTTTAGGAAATTGATCATATTTGCAATTGTAATAATAGCAATAGGACTTACTTCTTGACTTTTCAGACACAGCCTAAGAGTTTTTAGAGGAGCTAACTACTGGTTTTATTTTGAATCACCTATAATGTCTGAATTATTATATAAAAATTTAATATAACTATGTATGTGTGATCATCAACATCAAAGTCAACTGAAATGACATTAGGCATAAACATAGTTAGGCCCTAATCTCAATATCATTTTTTAAAACTCCCTTTTGTTGGGGGGGGGGCATTTTCTATATATAGTATTGATTTCTAAAAATAATCGAAAACGATCGATATTAGTTGACGGCCTAATATTGATATTAGGCAGTCCTTGATATGAACCACCGTGACTGCCATGATATAAATTTAACTTCAACTGCTTCTTCAATGTTCTTCTTCTTTTTAGTTTTTACTTTCTATGGCTAGAGTCGAGGGTGAAAAAAAATATGCTGTTCAGAAAATGCTGTTTACAATGCAGTGAGCAGAGTGGATCATGGTGGGTGATGGGTCGCAGTGGGTCACGGTGGGTGGTGGGTCACATGCTGTTGATCCACGTCCCACTCAGAAAACTCGACCCACCGACCCAATCACCCACTCACCCACTCCAACTCTGGTTAACGTTTCGGCGTCTGGAGTAAACAAGTTCTGCCAGGGGAACTTTTTTCTTTCAAAATATATTTTTATATGTTCATATTTATTATTATTATTAATTACTTTTTTGTATTTTTTCCTACATTATCTTAGATTAGTGACCGCGGTTTAGGATAGATTATGTAAAGTCAAATACGGTTATGTATGTTTACATTTTCGTTTCTTTCTTTCAAAATGCACTCCTATCTGTTCACGTAGTCCAAACGTAGGCATACACCCCTGTATTGATCAACTATAACATTCTAGTGTATGAGTTTATTTGCTTCGGCTCTTCTGAGCTTAAGATGTAAGTAAAAACATATTAAGAACAAACAATAAAGAAACTAAGTCTACCTGATGGATAAAAATAAGAAATTATATAAAATGCAATGAGCTGATCAGTACGGTACTGTATACGTACTTTTGGGCCACCCTGTATATTATTAATAATTTATTTCTTGCATTTAATAATAACTAGCTGAAAATAACCACTTTTCGCATGGGTAAGATAAAATATCTATGTAAACAAACTGAACAACGAAACGAAAATATATCGGTAATTTTCTACTACTTTTACATATCGCGGGAAACGCCCCTTGAGACTCCCTGGTTCAAAATTTAAAAAGAACGCCTCTGGTTCCCAAGCGATGGGAGCTGTATTTAGAATTCAACGCCTGTGGAAGAATCACCATTCATCTCAGCGACCGTGAAAACTAAGGATTTGATACTAATATAGGTCATTTTGGATTATTTTTACGTGTTTCTGTACATCTCCCCCCTCCCGGTGACCCCGGCCCGCACGCAATGGTAGCTGATTTTGAAAGTCATCGCTAATTGAAGTGTCACCATTGATCTCAGTGACCGTGAAAACTATGAATTCGACACAAATATCGGCTATTTTCTAATATTATTACATGTCTCGGTAAACGTCCCCCTCCCTTGAAACCCCTGGTTCGATTTTTTAAAATAAAAACCACTTGGTCCTGGTCTGGGGCCTGGACAAAAGTATCCGTTATTAAAATTTAGTAACTTTTTGTCAACTCGTCTGATCCCCAGGCCGCACACAGACAGACACAAGCAAACTCGAACAGATAGAACAAACAGCGTTCTTTCGCATAGAATGTTGTTGCTTCCACCCAGCCTAAGTGCCGGAGGGCTTCTTTTATACGTAAACACGTCTATTGAATCTGCCTTTTCTATCGAAGTAATGGGTCGCGTGTAGTGCTAGTATTAGCTATTTTGTTGATATTGACCTTGAAGAACTAACAAATGGTTTCTCATGAAGTCACAAGTCGCTTTGGTCCGTGAAGTTGATATACAGTAGAAATGACCTATGCATTACTCACCCGTTGTGAAATAGAAATATTATGTTGGTTTTATCTGAACACCCACAAATCTGTTATAGCAAGAGGCCTTACCACAACTACTTCCAATCTAGATTAAATTTCACGGCTAACTTTTTGAATCATACACAAGAGTATCATTGATATGTTAGTGTTAATAATATTTATGGAACCAAAGACAGGTTTTAAACTACGAAACTGTGCTGTGCATAAAGTCGGAAATCTTATAGAGTGGTTTCATCTGTGTGTCTGTTGACACATACCAAAGCAAAGACAGAAAGTGATATAGAGAAATGGTTTTCTGCTATTGATTCTTCATCCAATGAATAGAATAGGTTCCATCTCATCCGTTAACTTTATATTGAACCCAGAAGTGGTTCAAATTAGCAATTTCCGGTTCTAACATTTAACCCATAGATGAAAACGGTAACATACATGAAAACTTTTTTTTTTTTTTTGTAAACGATTGCGCGTGTATAGGCAACATATCATAGTCATTCACAATCTCTACTAAAATTGAAAATGGTTTAAATTTATTATTACTTCCGGTTCCAACAACAGTTTCAACTTTCATCGTCATAGCATAAAACGGTAACATAGCGAGAACTGATTTTTGAAAACGAGTTACCATCTAGAGTCAACATCATGGGTACACAAAATATTCTACCGAAATTATAAATGGTTGAAATTTACTTTTACTTCCGGTTTCAATTTCCAATTTCCGCCTAATAGAAATAGTAAATGTTTCAAGATGTGGTCTTTTGCAATTAATTCAGTATCCAAAGAATATATTTTATTTCCTCCGTTAACCTTCTACTCAAACCGGAATTGCTTCAAATTAGCCATTTCCGATTTCAACGTTTGTCGATATATAAAGAAAATGATAACGGATAGTGACAAGTGGTTTCTGCAAACGATTTAGAGTCTAAAGACAAATATCTACAATACTAAATTCGGCTGTAGTTAGAATTTATTATAACTTCTGGTTTCAATAACGGTTTCAACGTTTATCGCTATAGAATGAAAACGGCAGCAGATAGCTAGAAACAGTTTTAAGCAATTCAGCCTCTCAACAAACATATCGTTACTATCCATATAACTCTACTAAAACTGGAAATTGTTCAAATTTACTAGTACTTCCTGTTCCAATACTGATTTCCGTAGAGCAAAAATGGTAAAAGATATTAAAAAGTGGCTTTTTGCAATCGATTCATCGTCTCAAGAATAGCCTCCTTCATTTCCGTGGCAGCTTTGATCAAAGCAGAATTTGTTAAAATTAGCCATATTCTGTTTGAACGTTCCTCGCCATAGAGCAAAAACAGTAACAGATAGAACATTTTTGTCCATACGATTTACCGTCTCTAGGCAACATGCCATAATTATTGTAAACACCCTACCGGAACAGGAAGTGGTTCAAATTAACTATTACTTCCTATCTCAATTCTTTTTTCCATAGATCAAAACAATAGGAGATGTCAGGATACGGCTTTTTTTTACGATCAACAGGAAGTGGTTCCAATTAACTATCATTTCCTATTTCAATTCTTGTTTTCCAGGAATCAAAACAATAGGAGATATCAAGATACGGCTTTTTTAAATATATCAGAGTCGTAAGGAAATGTTCCTCCAAGAACTCAGCATCCCAAGAATACTTTCCACCAATTCCTATTCAAAAAAGAAGTAGCTAAAGTTAGCCAAGCTCGGTTTCAACGTGTATTGCTACATTTTTAATCTATGACTAAGAGTTTCAACTTGTTGCATATATTAGAGGAGTTACCAGTACCAATACCAAACTAAAAGAAGTGAGTATCGTTTCACAGTATGAAACGAAGATTTCCAAACAATATGAATTCAATAGTGAAACTTGAAGTAGTGTTATCATCTGTCACAAAAGAAAATGTACGTTTTTCGCGGGATAGTATGTTTCTATCACCTCTCGATTTAATTAAATGTTTTAAAGGACCAATCCCTAGCCATAAATCGATAAATGTATTACCTCTCGTTTTGCAGCTCAGACAAGATACGATAGAAATATCGTAAACCTTAATAGAAAGACAAAACAGCTACGTTCTTTTACAAGCTTGAAACTTACGAATATATTACAGTATATATTTACAGAGTACACTGTAAAAAATTTCGCCTTAAATTTACTGACCGATTACCGTCAACTCTCGCTGCCATCCGATTACCCTAAATTTTACGGACCACCGTTTTTTTCATAAAAACGGTAGACCGTATATTTAGAACCAATATAATATTGACCATGTTTAGAAACAAATTTGATACTGTATATTTTACGGTAATTTACCGTAATATTTAGAGGTCTTTTTTTTTTTAAAAAAAAGCACAGGTGTGTTATTACCGTAGAAGATTTACGGTAATTATCACACCGATTCCCTATCTAGAGGTCTTTGCCGGTCCAGCATGCCCTCTTGCTAGATCCAGTAATAATTCTTGCTGGGCAATATGTATTGACCCAATTTTAATCGAATTGCTGGAAACTATCAGTACACACACTGGCTAGCAATAACTTTTCCTGGATGGATGCAACTAGAGTGCACGTTGGTCCACTGGAGTTAAAGGCTACTTAACTAAAGAAAACTCAAAAATGAACGAAAGAAGTGTTGCCCCTACGACGTGTATAATATCCATAAGAATAAAAGTTGAAATTAATTCTTAGTTTGTAATATCGAACCCTTGTTCTGATATCATCTTGAACATACATTGCTTTTTCTTTTCAAAATTACCAATTTTGTCATGTATTGAACAAAACACCAGATGAGGATTCGATATTACGTACAAAAAAAAAAAAAAAAAAAAAAAAAAAAACTACTACTTGAATTTTATAGCTGAGTTTTCGCACGCTTTGAAGATGTAGTTGGAACAAATATCCATGTCCTTTTAAGATATTCATAAATCGATATTCTGGTGCAGTGTTAAGACTAGCTTTATTGCATATATTTTCGCTATGAGTACGTACCAGTAGACTAATAGACCTGAAATATTTTAATCAGCGATTCATTCGATTAGTTGCATTATTACGGTTTCAGATAACCAAGCAGGCACCCAACAACATAGCTTAGAATGACCAGAAGTACGACTACACAAGTGTAAAACCATATGACTTCTCACAACACTGCCTACAGTATCCAGTATCCGCTATCCCAAATGAATAAATACGTTTTTGCATAATTATGTAACAGTGGCATCAATGCTTAAAAAAAAAAAAAAGTCACCAAACTTCCAGAGCATATTTATTAAACGCTCAAATGTATTAACAAGACACCAGAACAGATTATAAGTAAAATTAAAGATAAAAACATTTACAGAAATATTTTTGAAATCTAACAATTCATTTATCCAGAAAAAATAATGACAGCATGGGTGCCCGATGAAAATTTTCTAGGGGACTCATCTCCCTGGTTACCATATACTCTATTACATTTGATATTTTTATTTGTATCAAGAAATTTAATACGTTTTCATTAGCTAGGGGAGCGACCCCCTGCCCTTCCTTCGGACACACATGAGTGACAGTATACTTTTATTTCTGTAACATGAAAAATTCCAGTTGATGCAACACAATTTATGTAATGCTGTACTAAGTACGGTAAACTACGAAGCACTTTTCCTAAAAGTTTTTTTTTTATTTTTTAAAAGTATTTCAACATTGTGATTCTAATTCTAGCTTCACCACCAATCGTAGTTGGCTACATTATCATAAGAATTTAGTTTATACATCCAGCAGCTTCTTGATTTTGAATCGTTGCACTTTGGAGCGATCTGCTTGCCACGATAGCCAACTAAAGTTTTGTTTGTCACGAAGAAAGTTCAAATATTAACATGGTGGTTTCCCATATATTACCTTGCTTAATGTTGAATTTCCAGTATATCTTCAATAGTAGTAGGCTTACTGTACATATCACACCAGAAAACCACACACTAAACAAACAAACAAACAAACAAACAAACAAAAGAAAACAAAGCACAACACATCCGAACCTACGCGCCATCAATCCTCGCTTCGAACATGTGCTTTTTCTCTTCAATGCGCATGCCCGACACAAGCATCTGTCAGGTAAACGGTCTCCTACCATTATTTTAGAAAAACGGTAAACCGTATATTTTTCATGGTAGGAGGCACTTATTTTCACGGTTATTGGTTACAGTGTAGATAGTTTCTGCTACGTTATTCCGTAGTTCATTGGATCCGTACAGAACTACCACCCAGATGCTATGTGAGCTTTGTGGTGGACAAATACCGTGTGCGTGGGAGTTTCCGGGGTGGTCCCGCTTCCTCCCACTCTTTTCATTCCACCAATTCATCCCATCATCATCCATACAGCCTGAGCCGTAGTTACCTAAAGAACGTATGACAAAGTCAAGTACTTGACCTACTAAGTAGAATTTGGTACGCTACCTTTAGACCACGGAGGCCAAAACCGTGAACTGGCGTGCTCATAAGATCAGTGCAATTTGTAGTTATGTTCAATTAGCAAGCCAAATACCAAATGGTGTTACATGTTCCTGTATTCTTTATATCATAGTATGATACTACAAATATAACAAAATATTATGATAAAATAAATCACCAAGACGCCAGGGCGGATTAGGTGTTCCTGGAACGGTGGCTCAGTGATTGAGCGTTCACCACTGGTGGATGGGGTCCCTGGTTCGATCCCAGGTCTTGCCAAATGAAATTTGTGGTGGACAAACACCGTGTGTGGGGTTCTCGACGTTCTCCCGTTTCCTCCCACTTTATTAATTCCACCATTTCATTTCATTTATTCCACCATCATCACCGTCTCCTTTAGCCTAGCCGGCATAACTGTGGGACGTAAAACTCAAAGATTTCATTTGCATTGTTTTGTTCTCGTATTACTAGTAATAGCAGTAGTGGTATTCGCTGTCGTATTAGTATAGTAATAAGTAGTAGCAGTAGTTGTAATAGTAACAGTAGTAGTAGTAGCGGCAATAGTGGAATTAGCACTAGCATTCGTAATCGCAATAGTAATAATAGTATTAGCAGTAGTAGTTGTAGTATTAGTATCACATACGGTGTAAAAGTTTTACATATCTTCTCTGTTACTTGTAATGCATTAATGAGTGTAGTATAAGACTTTTACGTCCATAAGCTGTATTATTGTATAATAAACATGGCTGGACAGAGCAAGCACAAATAACAAATAGACAGACAGTATAGGGATATAGAAAACAAACCTTGGGTAACTTTTCACACGATTTTCCTATTTGAGAAGGACAAATAGACAGTGCAATATTATGACGACATATTTCTTATTTTCCATTACATATTGAAGGATTGACTTGATTTATCAACTTGGTTGTTCTCAGGCCGGTTACGCCCGGCCCGTTTAGAGCCCGGCTCCTTTGTGCCCGGCGAGTTTAGAGTCCGGCCCGTTTGTGCCCGGCCCGGTTACAGCCCGGCCCACTCTCTGCCCGGCTCGAGATTCGGGCCGGATCGGGTCGAGACGGACACAGAATACAGATCCATCCGGGCCGTCTTCGGGCCTGGCTTTGCAGGGCTCTGGTCTACAGACACACGGATAAAACCGTTTTATAAGACTTCCAGCATTTATGCACAGCATAGGTTTGAAGGTCATTTCTATATTAACTTCATGAATTAAAGGGAACTTGTATTCCTCGAAAGGCATTTGTTGGTCCTTCAAGGTCAATCGAACAATAAAAAAACTGATACTAGGAGTATTTTAACACGCCACTCACTACAACGATATAACAGAATGCTGCCTCCGGCTGTTAATAAAAGGCTTAACTAGCTGGAATCGCTAGTACAGGAGCAACGTTATATGCCAAACAACGTTGTACTGTGTAAGAAATGCTAGGGGTTGTTCTGTCTATGTGCGCCGCCTCCTTCGTGTTCCCTGGTTAAAGCACTCACACAAATAATCTTGTCAGGGCGCTGCAGGCAAGATTTTTAGTTTCGAAACATAATAAACATAATAAAATAAATATTTCTCGCTTGACACTATTAAAAAATAAACAATTAAAACATAGAGATGGGAGTTAAAATTTCTAACCTCTAAAACATAATTGATTGTTTCAAATGTGTTTTTGCAAAGGCAACCAAGGAACACACTAAGTTAGTCACTTTATACTTTATGTCCACAACAAAATCCTTGCAGGGGGCGCGGTGGCTCAGTGGTAGAGCATTCACCTCTGGTGCTTGGGGTCCCGGGTTCGATCACAGTCCCCGCCAAGTGAACCTTGTGGGGACAAACGCCGTACTCGTGGGTTTTCTCGGGGCACTCCCGTTTCCTACCACTTTCTTCATTCCACCATTTCATTCATCTCTCATCATCACCGTCACCTTTAGCCAAACCGGTATAACCGTGGGACGCAAGACTCAAAGATTTCATTTTCAAAATCCTTGCAAGTTCTTTTTGCAATACTATTAAAATTATTTCTTTTATGATGATATTTTCATTTTAATTTGTATGAATGTAGTATTTTCTTTTAGTAACGTTTGATAATATCACTGCCTCTTGCACTCATTGTGCATCATGTAAGTTGTTGAAAATATACACTAAATACCACGATTATATATGTTGGGAATATGCATTACAGGAATTAAACTTGAACCCGGGTTTCAACCTGTTTCTTTACGTTTAAGTCAGCCGTGTTACCGACTGAGCTAGAACAGTCCCAACTTATCCTTATATTACCGGTATATTTTACTTTATCACAGCACAGCCCTTTATGACAGTGTTCATAAAAGATTTTAACTAAAAAGAAATCAATCAAAAAAAAATCGAGACTCCCCTGAAAACATATAACTCGTCCCGCCATTTATATGCACCCACATACATTTTGGAAAGTCGGCGCCGTTGGTTCTATCTGTTGTGTTTGAAATCAGTGTTTCTTTCAGAAACTATGTTCCGGGGGGGCACACTTCGTATTCCGGGGGCACTATCGATAACTTTCTATTTTTTATTATATTATAGACGTATTATTTTGGTCTCTTCCGGGAGGCACTCTCAGAGCTCCGGGCGGGCAGTACCCCTAAAAACACTTCTGGAAGAAGCACTGTTTGAAATACACCTAATCTAATATAAATAAAATAAAAAGTTTGTTTATGTGTGTGTCTGTCTGTATGTATGTATCTGTGTGCTGCCTGGAGACCAGACAAGAGGACCGAGAGTTACCAAATTTTGATCTTGGGTACCTTGGCCCAGGTTCCGGATCAAGACGAAGCGTTTTTTTTTAAATCGAACCAGGAAGTCTCAAGAGACGTTTACAGGGACATGTAAAAGTAGTAGAAGATAACCGATATTAGTGTCGAATTCAAAGTTTTGGCGGTCGCTGAGATCAATGGTGAAACTCCGACTGCATTAACTTCCAAATTAACCCCACTTAGCTGAGGGTCGGGGTACCGGAGATGATAACTGACATGTAAAAATAATCCAAAATGGCCGATATTAATGTCAAATCCAAAGTTTTCGCACTCGCTGAAATCAACGGTGATACTATAGAGGCGTTGACTTCCAAATAAAGCCACCATGCGAATAATGTTTTTTTTTCTGATAGTTCTTAATAAATGCAAGAAATAAATTATTAATAATAAATGGGAACAGATAGGAATGCATTTTGAAAGAAAGAAACGAAAGTGTAAACATACATAACCATGTCTGACTTTACATAATCTATCCTAAACCACGATCACTAATCTAACAAGAAGAAAGTAGACTAGTAAATTAACTTCGGGGTCATTTTTCGCGAGGTAGTATTGCACATTTAAAATATGAATATTTAGGGATGCGCACGAGTCGAGACATGTCTCGAATCTGGATTGAAATTCGAGTTGACACACTTTGTAAAATTCGAGACGAGTCAAGACAAATTTATTTCTCGACTCTAATTTTCGAGCCGAGACACGAGTCGAGTCGAGACTTTTCGTAAAAATCTCGACTCGACTCGAATGTGTCGAAAATCTTTCTATAATTTTTAATATTATTTTGAAGAAAGTATTCAATCTGAAACAGCCTTGAAACCAATTCCAGTATTTATTACTTTAGAAAGGTACCGAACGCATAAACTTAATGGTTAATCTTTCGAAATCAAGATTTAATTTTCAGCTCAATTCCGTTAATTAAAACTAATAATTAATGTCGTGATATTTGATTGTACTTTAAATATAATAATAATAATAATAATAATAATAATAATAATAATAATAATAATAATAATAATAATAATAATAATGCTCTGGGGGACATACACGTGAGCATGTATCTAGTATAGCTCGAGCAAGGCACAATGACGGCCGACGCGTATCGCACACTGCTTGCAGACTACGTACACCACTTGATGACGACCATGTTTCCCAACGGTAGTGGCATTTTTCGACAAAATAATGCACCATGTCACAAGGCCAGGAGTGTGATGAAGTGGTTCAAGAAATGTTCAACAATGTTCTATATCTGTTGACGATGTGCGAATTACAAGGGAGATGAGGGAAATCCCCATTGGTAATACTATATGCTCCTATAGTCAAAGAAGATTTCCCTCCATGTCAAAGAACTATGTGCTGTGTAATTAAAATGTATGAGTTGTGTTATCTGTTGTGTGTATGAAATAAATTATTAAAAATGCAACAAATAAATTATTAACAATACATGTGATCAGATAGGAATGTATTTTGAAAAAAAGAAAAGAAACGGTAAACATACGTAACCGTATTTAACTATACATAATGTGACTAAACTAACCGATGGTAACTAATCTAGAATAATGTAGGAAAGATGCAAGAAAGCAATTAATAATAATAAATATCAATATATAGAAATATATTTTGAAAGAACAATGTTTCCCAGAAGTAACTTTGTAAATTTAGGATTTAGGATTTAGATTTCTGGGCTTTCGGCATCTGAGACCATTTAACCCGTCACGTTCGAGGGATGACGTCTCTAGGCGAACACACTTTCCGGGGAAAGGGAAGGAAGAAAGGATTGGGGAAGAAAGGAAGTGATCTGAAACCTAAGGTATCACCCTGGCATCTTCCTGGTGTGAATGTGGAAAACCAAGGAAAATCTCATTCAAGATGACTGGCCTGAAAAACTTAAATTTTTCGACCGAGTGCCCCCACCAGGAATCGAACACGGGACCGCCTTCATGTAACCATATAAACGTATGTTTGTCTATTCCATTAGATTGCGAATAGGCGAAATTGGAACAAAGTTGCATCGGAGTCAGTCAATTAGTTCGAATAAAATCTGTTATTCATAGCACAATCCCTTCGAGGACATTTCCAAGATCGAGGCAGTAGCCCACATGGTCGAAAGTAGTGTTTCCACGAGATGGGACGAGAGAAGACTTCAAGCTGTCTAGTCTCGTGAGACGAGACACGAGAAATGTCTCGTCTCGTGGCAACACTAGAGCGGATGAGGCCCACAAAAAGGAGCTGTTATACAAAGTGGTTAAAATTACAGCTTTTAACCATTTTTGTTTGGTTATCAGCACAACGCACAACACGACTACAATCTTCCAATCAGTGTTTCTTTCAGAAAAAATGTTCCTGGGAGGGTATATTTAGGATTCCGGGGGTACTGATGGTATTATTCTATTATAGATGTATTATTTTGGTCTCCCCGTGGGGGTACTCTTAGAGTTCCAGGGGGCAGCACCCCAAAAACATGTCTGGAAGAAACACTGCTTAAAACAACGACTACTTAGTTTCGACCACGGGCGTCCGAAGGGAGGGGGAAGGGGCCCGGCCGCCCTTGCTCACGAAAATATATGTGTAATATAGCAAACTACGTATATTAAATATCAGGCGTAATATAGCAATCAAGGAGATGACCCCCTTAAAAATTATTCGGGCGCCAATGGTTTCCAGTAATGAATTATTACGACAGGAATATTTGTCAATATCGTCGGTACAGTCGAAAAGCAAGCCTTCCCCACTTATTCTGAAATCCTTTTTTCAAAACCTCTGGCGCCACTTCAAAATATAAGAAGGCCCATGTGACTTTCTGATTTAAAAAAAAAAATGACTTTGGTTCGAATAACATCATAAAACAATAAAACGAAACTAAATTTTATTGTCAAACCAGGATCCTTTCAAACTCAGTACAGGAAAAGGCCTACACGTTTCTGTCTTTGTTCGGAACGAGAAAACTCATGAACAATGGTTAGTTGCTGATGAAACTGGCATTAAGAGTACTTGTATTTCTATAAAGTATTTTTATACATAGAGATAACCACCGGCCCTCGGAATGAAATATTCTGAAACACTGATCTCAAAGAATGGTTTAACATTTTACTTGAATCTGGAACAGTATCACTAAATATTTAAACTTGAATCGGTTGGAAAATAGAAATGAAAGCTGTTTGTAAGAATCATTTAAAAAATAACTTTAGGTCTTCCTTGTTCTTTTAGGATAGTCCTCATTTGAAATAATAAACGCTGGTATACTTTCGAAGGCAATAATTTATTCCGAGTTAATACATTTTTAAACAATTTCAAAAACTGTCTTTTCATTTTTGAGACGAGACGATACGAGGCATTTCAAGAGACGTCTCGTCTCGTCTCGGAAACGAGACGGGACAAGTAGTCTGTCTCGTCTCGTGTCTCGTATCAAAGGTTTCTGTCTGGTCTCGTGGCAACATTAGTTGAAAGAAAGAAACTAATGAAATCTTTGGGTTTTACGTCCCACGATTATGCCGGTTAGGCTAAAGGAGACGGTGATGATGAGTAATGAATGAAATGGTGGAATGAACAAAGCGGGAGAACCCCGAGAAAACCCACGCACACGGTGTTTGTCCACCACAAAGTTCAGTTGTCGGGGACTGGGATCGAACCCGGACTCCAAGCACCAAAGTTGAACGCTTTACCACTGAGCCGGCGCGGCCCCAAGAAAGAAACAAATATGTAAAGATACATATATGAGTACACACACACGGATAAAGTAGTCATACATGTATTTTAATCTTCTGACTACTTAACCCCGACTAATTTAAGATTGCAAGAAAGTAATTATTAAGAAGAAATATATACATATAGAAACGTATTTTGAAAGGGAAAAAAAGCAAACCGTACCAGCCGTGATATGAATCTGGGTTGCCCACTCAACAAGCAGACATCTTACCGAATTATCTGCGGCAGAACTTGCAATTTGTGGTTTTGAAGCTTTATTTATACTATGTGTGTTACGTAACGACGCTACGGAATGTCATTACTATTGCGACCACCTCATTCAAGACCCTTTTTGTAAATTGTTTGAGGAAAAAAGAGTGATTTCATAAATCAACAAAACGGATCTTGTATATAGAGGGTGTAACTAAAAGGTACGACAAAACTTCATGGGTGGATTCCTTATTGGTAGACAAGCAAAAACGTTCCGATGACCATATGTCGGGAAATGCATCGTTCCAGAATTACGGCCTTGGAGCCGACTACTGGTGTGAAATAGTCACATTCTGGTCGCTCCTTAATGTGTCTCAATTTAAACCTCAATATATCAAACTCTGATTAAGATAGGAAGGTAATTTTAGTAGCAACGTGTTCTGCAAAAATTAAGCTTTCCGCTGATATGCATTTTATGAGTGTATCCCCAAGGAATGGCATCTCCAAAATGCTGATGCAAAAATCAAACATAAAACAAGTATTACCCTCCCATGTCCACCGTGGTACTCCCACACATACATAAAATATACAGGGTGAGTCAAAAATCCTTGGACACCTGCATAAGTGAAAATCGACGGGAAAAGTAAAAAGTAATGATGGGAACAGAGGTTTGATGAGGGGCCGCAACTTTTGAAGTGTATGTCATCTTGAAATCCGCCATTTTGGATTCACGTCATTTTTTTAAATGAGAAGGGGGTGTATGACCCATCAAATAACACTAGCTTGAGCTCAGGAATTTAGTGGTGTAATTTGTTTTTCCTATCTAGTACAGTTTAGAAGTTATTAATGTTCAAAGGTGGGAAATTACCTTGATACTGAATGCTACAACACATGTTCTACGTGTTGTCCATTTCGTGCAATGCACAACTGTAGTAACTGCAACCACTCTGACTGGAGTCTCACACGGAGGAGATGTCTCCTGAAGTTTGGTCATAGGCTTGTTGGATGCGTTCCTCCAGGTGTCTCAAATCACGGATTGTCTGCTTAAGATGTCCCCATAGATAAAAATCAAGGGGCGTAAAGTCAGGGGATCTGGGCAGCCACTCCACGGGACCACGGCGACCAATTCACTTCCGTGGCAGTTGTTGATCCAACCATTGACGGACACCAAGTCTATAGTGTGGAGGGGTTCCATCGTGCTGAAAATAAGATGGGAAAATGCCGTCAGCGTTCAGTGTGGCAAGGAACACAAAGTCCTGCAACAGCATCAGATACTGTGGTGCAGTTAAGGTGTTGTAACTGAAAAATGGCCCAATGATGCGGGTGTCCCATATGCCACACCAAACCATCATCTTCGCTAGACTATGTTCTCGACTCGGGACAACCCAGATCGGATTTGCGTCACACCAGTGTCGACAATTATGTCGATTAACCTCCCCGTTCAAAGTGAGATACGCCTCGTCACTGAACAGTATGCCCTTGACAAACGCAGGATCCAGTTCGTGTTGTTCAGTAGCCCACATGCAGAACTCCAACCGGCGATCAGGGTCATCCTCGTTCAATTTATGTTGCATGTGCAGCTTGTAAGGATGCCACTGATTGGTGTGCAATATCCAGATAACGGAGGATTGGCTTATTGGACATGCTAGGGACACACGGCGGGTACTTCGTGTAGGACTTTTCACAAACGACGCAACAACCGCCGTTGCAGTTTCGTCATTGGTGGCAGTCTTTGGTCGCCCACTACGTGCCCTATCTTGAACAGAGCCCGTCTCTCGGAATTTGGTGATCACGTGAGCCACCGTGCTGTGCGATACCAGTTCTCTGTCTGAGTGCCGTCGGTTGTAGTCAGCTGCTATTGTTCGATAGCTGCGTTCCACTGATATAAGGATGATTTCGATCTTCTGTTCACGTGTCAGACCTATTTTAGATCACCTGGAACAAAGAGAGAACTGGGTCAGTATCAAGGTAATTTCCCACTTTTGAACATTAATAACTTCTAAACTGTACAAGATAGAAAAAAACAAATTACACCACTAAATTTCTGAGCTCAAGCTAGTGTTATTTGATGTGACATACACTTTCCCATTTAAAAAAAGACTTGAATCCAAAATGGCGAATTTTGAGATGGCGGCCATGAATGACACACTCCAAAAGTTGCAGCCCCTCATCAAACCTCTTTTCCCATCATCACTTTTTACTTTTCCCGTCGATTTTAAAACTTATGCAGGTGTCCAAGACTTTTGACTCACCCTATATATATAGGCGGAAAGCATCGTCCTTTAGAAATACATAGATATCAAAAATATCTTCCTAGGTTAATTAGGGTCTGAGTTATTGAGGTTTAAATTGAGTCACATTAAGGAGCGACCAGAATCTGACTATTTCCATCATTAGGCGGCTCAATGGCCGTAACTCTGTAATGATACATTTCCCGACATATGGTCATATGAATGATTTTGCTTGTCTACCCATAAGGAATCCACCTCTGAAATTTTGCCGTACCTTTTCGTTACACCCTGTATATATGTGTGTTGGTGCAACAATAAGTTCCCAAGAATATAGATTAATTCATTTTTGATTTTAATCTACAAAACAAATGCTTTTTATGAAAGCAAGGAGCCTGCGAGTTAAAGATGGTTAAAGACCGTAAATAAAATTGAAGATCTGAATTGCAGAACATCCGAAGTCTACCGGAGTACTTTTTGTTTTTAGAAGAAAGACAAGAAGATTATACTTCGAATGCTATTCTGTTTAGCTGAAATTATTTTGATTTTTTTTAAAGTTTTGACTTGGACTTACGTATTATGCAAGTGAATAGCCCTGAAACATAGATGCTAACATAAAAAACAGAAAACAAAAAATACGAAAAAAAAGAGTGGACTTGGGATGTTTTGTAATTCAGGTTTTCAATTCAAACTTCAAATGGAACTGGGGTAACTCGCAGACAATGACTGACTTAACACTTTGATAATAGCGGGTGTAATGGCTGGTTTGAGAACACAATTGATATGGCCTCTGTAGCTAAGTAGACTCCCACCCTTCCCCCTCAACATTGGATACGGAAATGAAAAACTTATTTAGAATTTGATTGTTGATTCCAGTATATTTCAAGCGTCACTTCTCGGAATCTGGGCCTGTGATATGTCGATATATCGGTATCATCGATATCTATATTATCATATATCAACATTCGATATCGCAAATATATGGACATGAATATAATCATTCTAAATTTTCGATATCGATATTCGGGGAGTGGGGATGCGAGGTATAAAGGTCCCCTAAGACTTGCGATGGATGAAGAAATTAAACTTACTTTTTGCAAAATTGTTTTCTAATCATAATGGGTCTTATGAATAAAGTGGAGCGAGGTGAGCATGCTCCAGTATTTGTGGAGTTTACTCCTTTTGGTATGAATAAAGAGGAGCAAAGAGAGCATGCTCAGGGAGAGGTTACTCAGTGCTGGAGCATGGTCTGAAAACTATCGAGCATGCTCACATTTCATATGAATAAAAAACGAGTTCGTGCTCGCACTTCGGAGTACTGTCTCCAAAAATCTGGAGTCACCTCATTAGCTGACTCAAGCCGTGCAGTGAAGGTGTGTTGTGAAAATGGCTGCATTCATGAATTTACAACGACATAAAATATACAAGGAGCACAGAAACACGTGGGAAGTGGACTATAAAACTCTGCATCGCTTTGATCAAGAAAACGTGAAATGGTTTTCCTAGATGCAACAAATGAAACTAGAGGCGGAGCACTTACTAACGAACAGAGAATGCGAATTTTTTTAGATATTTGAGTGATCCAGGGTTTCAAAGTGGGGTAGGGGAGGATATAGGTATGGATCAGAGTACGGTGTCCGTGACATTTGCAAATGTTCTAGACAAAATAATCGAAAAGGCTCCCCTGTGGATAAAGTTCCCAACAACTGTTGCTGAACAGTAGGCAGAAATGAATAAGTGGCGCAAAAAAATACAATTTTCCCTTTGCCATCGGGGTCATCGATTGCACACATGTGGAAATTAAACGACCTCATGTACACGCGGAGGAGTACATAAATCGTAAAGGACGTTTCACCTTGAATGTTCAAGCCACTTGTAATTGTAAGGAGGAATTCACGAGCGTTGATGCTTCCTGGCTAGGTTCGGTGCACGACTCCCGAATGTGGATGAATTCAGCTGTTCGTGTGATCATGACAGAAAACAGGTTAGGAGCCTTGCTTCTGGGCGATTCTGGATACGCCATTGCTCCTTGGCTTATGACTCCTTTCCAAAATCCAGCTACAGAAGG
Organism: Thermobia domestica; assembly: GCF_964235325.1. Classification (NCBI taxonomy): domain Eukaryota; kingdom Metazoa; phylum Arthropoda; class Insecta; order Zygentoma; family Lepismatidae; genus Thermobia; species Thermobia domestica. Next base: position 182,201,478 of record NC_137458.1, on the reverse strand, counting down.
AGAAAGAGATTTCAACAACTGCTTCAAAGGAGAACGAGTTATAATAGAAAGATGCTTCATCAAGTGAAGCACGATTCCCTATACTGAAAAATAAAATACGAATGGCGACAAACAAAAGTGCCTTCGGTGATTCTAGCCTGTTTTGTCCTTCATAATGTGGCTAAATATCTGAAAGACGGCGAGTTTTACATTGTTGAGAGAGCGTTTGAAGACTATGACGACATGGAAGAGGATAACGAGAGCATCCCGCGCGTGAGACAACGTGGGCAACAAAGGAGAAATGAAATTGCCAGGATGATAGTTGGTCATTAAAATGTAAGAACTTTCATGAAAAGTACAGTTTATTTACAGTAGTAGTTTGTCAAATACTTGATAAAAATATTCATGTTATACTACAGACCTAGTAATCCTTATAAATCTTATAGCATCTAAGAGGTTTTATAGAAAAGTTCAACACAAATTTCTTGAAATAAATGTCTCTCTCTCTTTTTTTTTCATTTATGTCTGTTGACACTTCTTAAAATAAATGACAATACATGCTATTCTTTTAAAAATAATATAGCAGAAATAGGTGCAGTTGCAGACTGCTCGTTTCGTCGTCTCAGCGCGGAGTGGAGCAACCTCTATGAGCATGCTCGGCTTCTGCAAGAGTAAGCTCTCAAAACTATTGATAGTTTTTATTCATACGAAATTTTTAGAGTTTGCTCACGAATAAAGCATGCTCACCTCAAGTGAGCAGAGTCTAGGCTCAATTTTATTCATACCACCCAATATCTTTATTACCAAACATTGCAATGTAAATACATCCACTTGCAAATTTGCAATATTATATGATGTAATTTCTTAGGCGCCAGAACTTTTTTGTTCCCTGAAGAAGGAAACAAAAAATCACGTGGAAAAGCAAGTACTTCGAACTTTGAACTAGAATTTATAGTAAGCAAGTTTTTTGTTTCTCTTCCTTGGAGATTTCCATCCCTTTTGGCCTTTGGGACCGCTAATTGACAAAAGGTGCACACATGATCGCTATATGCATTTATGCTCTGAGGCAGAGTCAGAGATTTAGAAAAGGAAACGACTTTTTAATAATTGTAGATATTTGTTTTTGTGCTGTTAGGCTTTTATATGAAACTTTTATATTATGTAACTTTTTCTTTTTATGAGTTTCTTTTTTTGGGTGGGGCGGGGGGAAAGAGAGAAATGCTTTCTTCTCATATCTGTTTCTTACCATTCATCTTGTTTTTACTGCTTAAGTAAGTCATTTTGTAACTTTTGATGTCATCCAACTCCATCACAATAATAAAATTGTCATTCTTAACAATTTGTTTTATTCCCTTATTTGCAGTTTGCCACACTGATATATTTGTGACAAAATTGAGGTTTTGTCCAACGCCTTTCGAATTCGCAACCAACCCAACCGCCGAGCTTTTTGGGTTGCCTGCTATTGCAGGAAAAGGAGAATTGCAGGTGGTAATGCACTTTTGGAGTCGTGTATACAAGCCATTGTTCTTCCATTTGCTGTTGATTTTCGTGAAACCCCTGCATGTGGAATCGCACACAATAACATTATTATCTCGGACTGAAAGCAACATGACACCACTGCTGTACATGTGTTTCGTAAGAGACTGATTAATTTTTGGGAGAAAACATCAACGCAGTATCTAAGATAGATTATTTTTTTCATGGCACTGGTGTACAATACAAGAAGAGGAGAAACTTCACAAATTTGCTGCACCACTACGATGACTTTGGAATCCATGCTGATTGGAACTTCTTTGCCACTTCCCATGGCAAGAGAGTCTGTGATAGGCTTGGAGGGGCAATAAAGAGGCTAGCCGCTGTTGCAGCACATATCTTCAAACCAAATAATTACTCCACAGCAGCTGCTTGATTAGGCAGACAAGAATGTGCACAACATGAACTTTGCATATGTTACCCTCCAAGAAATTACTACTACAGATAAAGTTCTGAATGCACGATTTGATACAGCACGACCAGTACCAGAAACACAAAAGCTTCGTGCATTGATACTAATACAAGTTGACAAGCTAGTTGTAACAAGATATTCTACAGCAGCAGAACGTGTAGTGCACCATATGAACATTTTACGACAATCAGTTTCACTAGAAGAAGTGAAAGGATTGGTGACATGTGTTTATGATGACGTATGGTACTTAGGACATGAGATGACAGTGAATGCTTACACACAGGAAGTTCTTATTAATTTCCTTCATGCTCATGGTCCATTACCATCATATGTTCATTCCCAACCTCCCGATATTCTCACTGTTCTAATCACTCATGTTTTTCCTTCAGTGGACCCGTGCATAGCTACTGGTAGCACATATAATTTAACAGCTACGGACGTTATTACCACACAAGAGAGAATGCAAAGGATAAAGCAACACTCTCTTCATTTGTAGGTGAGTACCATTTTGAAATGTGCACAACATTTACTTGTTTCAAGGGGATTTATATCACACTTGAAAGATTCTCACATCATATCCACCCATTTAATATGGCATTTTTATTGAAGTCTGCGAGGTTCATTACTTTCTAATTCCTGTTTCCGTACCCATCCAAATATGAAATGTGCACAACAAGTGGATCCATGACACCACACAACATGTGTTGTTTTGACGAAAATCAGGAATGCATTTTTCAGATATTTGAGGTGAAAGGTTACAGTGTGTGACCTTGACCCCAAGAAATACCAGAAATGGTCTGCACCATTTTTATTGAAAGGGCATTTCTTCAGCTTTACAACAATCCCACGATGACGTTTCTATCTAACTTAGGAGCGAAGTTATGATTTATTTTCATTTAGCATGTTTGCGAAAAATTGCACATTTTTGTCAGGTTCGTAACACTGGTATCTGAAAACTACTTGTCACTGGAGTTTACACCTTGACAAATGTTGACTCCACAAGCTCTAGCTTTTCACCAACTTTCATCACAATCTGAGATAGTGAGTTTTTCGCTGTGATGATTTGGAGTGGAATGACTCTTTTGCGAAACACATTCCACATTGTTTCGTTGTTGGCCATTTAGAAGAGGAAAACACAATTTAAAATGTGAAGAACAACAAGGTAATTCAGGTTAGATCAGGTCAAGGAAAACGACAAGTGCCAGTGTACAACATGATATATTCATCAAGTGATAAGAGCGACATTAATTCAGAATACAACTTTAATGTTCATAATGTTATATTTCAAACCTCCAACTGTCGAGCTCAGAATGGGCAGTATTAGAGCAGGTGTATTTTTCCTAGTGAAATTTGATTGCGGTTCTTCCAGAAATAGGATTAATTATAGGTATGTGTGTGTGTCTGAAAGTGATGTAGGAGAAGATGGGGACATTAGAGTAACAAATCAAAAACGCATGGGCAACAGTTGTACGAAGTTTTGTTTTGATGAAAAGAACAGATCTTATGCCTCATTCGATCAAGTTTTAGATATACTACAAGCACTTAATTTGCTGACAAAGGGTGAAAGAATATACTGTAAAGTTCCAGATCCAATAGCCGTTTCTGTAAGGAACTAAAGAGTTTTGAAGCAAATCCATTTGTTCCCTACAAGAATGTCAAACTAATTTATAACCTACCTGTCTAATGAAAAGAAAAAAAGTGTGATTTATCATGATAATTTGTTTTTAAGCCTCGCGGTAAATGTTTCTATGTAACTTAATGTAGACGTTTTTGATAGTTATATTTGGTTTAGTTTCTCTCAGCAAATTCATGTTTCTTTGACGTCCATTTAGACAGCCCCCCACCTTTTCAGATTCAATCAGAAATGGTCTCAATCGTTTGTACATCGTTTGTACAGAAATGTGCAGGCGAAATTTTCGTTTGTACACAATTAGGGGCGCCGCCAGAACGAAAACAAAGTGGGGATCTGTCTAAATGGTAGCCCCCCCACCTTTTCAGATTCAAGCGGAAATGGTCTCAATCGTTTGTACATCGTTTGTACAGAAATGTGCAGGCGAAATTTTCGTTTGTACACAATTAGGGGCGCCGCCAGAACGAAAAAAAGTAGGTGGCTGTCTAAATGGTAGCCCCCCCACCTTTTTAGATTCAATCGGAGATTGTCTCAATCGTTTGAACATCGTTTGTACAGAAATGTGCAGGCGAAATTTTCGTTTGTACACAATTAGGGGCGCCGCCAGAACGAAAACAAAGTGGGGAGCTGTCTAAATGGTAGCCCCCCACCTTTTCAGATTGAATCCGAAATGGTCTCAATCGTTTGTACATCGTTTGTACAGAAATGTGCAGGCGAAATTTTCGTTTGTACACAATTAGGGGCGCCGCCAGAACGAAAACAATGTGGGGGCTGTCTAAATGGTAGCCCCCCACCTTTTCAGATTCAATCGGAAATGGTCTCAATCGTTTGTACATCGTTTGTACAGAAATGTGCAGGCGAAATTTTTGTTTGTACACAATTAGGGGCGCCGCCAGAACGAAAAAAATGTAGGTGGCTGTCTAAATGGTAGCCCCCCCTTTTCAGATTCAATCGCAGATTGTCTCAATCGTTTGAACATCGTTTGTACAGAAATGTGCAGGCGAAATTTTCGTTTGTACACAATTAGGGGCGCCGCCAGAACGAAAACAAAGTGGGGGCTACTATTTAGACAGTCCCCCCACCTTTTCAGATTCAACCCGAAATGGTCTCAATCGTTTGTACAGAAATGTAAAGGCGAAATTTTCGTTTGCACACAAATGGGGCGCCGCCAAAACGATAATAAAGTATATGCTGCCTAATTGGTAGCCCCCCCCCCCACGTCCGATTCAAAAGAAAATTATCTCAATTTTTTGTACATCATTTGTACAGTAATGCGCAGGCGAAAGTTTTGTTTGTACGCTATCAGGGGCTTCGACAGAACGAACACACATGGGAGCTGTCTAAGTGGTAGCCCCACCATGTTCGATTGAACCACAAATTGTCGCGATCGTTTATACATCGTTTGTGCAAAAATGTGCAGGTAAAATTTTCGTTTGTACTAAATAATATACGGATGTGAGTATTTTTAATATTTGACCTAGAATTGAAGAAAAGGGTTGGGGATTGCAATTACTATAATTATGTATATATCTAGGGATTGCTCAAATTTAGAGATATGAAAATTATTATTTCGACTTGACACTTCAAATGTTAAACCAGTGTATCATGGTTTAACGTTTTCTGATACTTAACCTAAAATGTAAGAAAGGGGGTTCACTAAAATGTTCACGAAATTCGCGATTTTGGATTTTGGATTAATTCTATATTAAAGACTCAGGATGAAGACAAAATATTGCGCACAGTTGCACGTTGGACCATCTGCTAGTCCTAAGATAATAATAATAATAATAATAATAATAATAATAATAATAATAATAATAATAATAATAATAATAATAATAATAATAATAATAATAATAGTAATATTATAGTAGAAGCAATTAACTTTGAAAGTACTGATTAGTGGAACATTAAAAAATGTGTCATATACTATGGAGTATTTACTAACAAGACATGGGATGCAAATACAGGGGATATACAAAAAGAGTGGAAACACCTGGTATAAAAGATTGAGCCATTTCAAACACGATTTGAGTCTGAACATGATGGTGTCGCTGTGGTCACCGGCACATCCCTTGAGGTAAACAGCCTGGCCAATCGAACAGAAGGGCCAATTACAGTTCAACGACCAGTCCGTGCAGGTTATCGTGAACTGATAGAGTTTCAGAGGGGAAATTATTTGTGTACGTATTGTGGGAGTTTCCGTAACGAAAGTAGCGGAAATTTTTAGTGTATCAAGAGGTACAGTCTCGAAGATCATATTTGCCTACGAATGTTTCGGAAAAACCGTTTCAGCGAAGCACCAGCGTGGGCGCAAGTGGGCGTTGCGTGACAGAGACACGCACATTGGGTAGGATTGTGACGAAGCAGATCACCATGGCGCGAAAAGTCAATGCTGAGCTGAATACTGTACTTACAAAGCCTGTTAGTGTTAAAACAGTCAGAAGAGAACTCCACAAGTAAGGAATTTATGGCAGATTTTGCATTTCCAAACCACTCGTTACTATTGACTATGCTGCTATACGGAGACAGTGGTGCAACGCCCATAAAAACTGGACAATGGAGAGGTGGAAGACTGGCATCTGGTCGGATGAGTCTTCCTTTACATTGTTTCCAAGTGCTGGTCGAGTTTACGTGTGGAAAACGCCGGCACAAGCGTACAATATAGACTTCTGTTACCAATAGTGATGATTTCGGCAGTTTTGGTGGTCCAGTGATGATTTGGGCAGCCATATGCTGGTATTCTGCCAGACTCATTATCACCTTGCATGAACATGTCACTGCCAAGGACCAAGTAACCATTTTGAGTAACCAGCTGCATTCCACGATGCAAATCTTATTTCCAGATGGTAATGCCATGTTCCAAGATGACAGAGTCCCTGCTCATACAGCTCACATCGTCCAGAACTGGTTCGATGAGCACAAATATGAAGTGTCGCAACTTCCATGGCCCCCAGAATCGCCACACCTCAATATCATCGGGTCCTTGTGGTCAGTTTTGGATAGCCGTTACCCACCACCGTCCTCTCTATAACAACGTTCCGCTACTTTGGCGGAAGAATGGTATAACGTCTCTTTGACAACCATACGCGACCTGTATTTCTCCATTCCCCATCGACTACAGGGCGTTCTGCACACGGTCCTACTTGCTCTTAGTGAAGGTAATGTGCATGAAGGGAATCCATATTTTTGTCCATCCTCTGTAACTTTTATTCTTGAATTTGAAATTTAGTAAAAATGATAAGGTATAATGTGAAGGAAAATATACGGAACTGTAGGAAAATATATGGAAATAATATTTAATTGAATAATTGTTGCTTCAAATTTATTGTAACTTAAAAGAATGTCTTAGTGAATTTTTGCTCCATGTTCGATTAAATGAATGTACTACATTCATAGATGTACAATATGAACACAATTTAATAAATAGATAGAAATTGATATGGATAAGCAATGACGTAAATATTAAGAATAATTTTTAGCTCCCGCCGTATGAATATGGGAGCTTATAGATTCCTACCAGATGTTTTGTAGGTTTGCCTATCTCTCTCTTTCTCTCTGTGTGAATGTGATGTTTTATTTCTCCGTAAATACTGATCGGATCTGAACTAAATTTCGTGAGCAAGTCAATAGAATATAGCTATATTTGGTACTTCCTCTGACCCTTCTATGGGTGCTGATATGTGTGTATGCGGTACTCTATTTCTTGGTAATTTCAGATCTAAATCAAATTTGGTGATTAGGTAACCTATCGTCTAATTAATAAAGATCGCTATATTCTGTGAACCCTCTCTGACCTCCGAGGAGTGATGGGGGTTACATGTAAAAGTAATGTGTCGGATCCATAGTTCAGAGGGTCTGAAAAGAATAGTGATACTTCTGATGTCATTTAAATACCATTTTAGCCCCCACCGTCATGGAGGTTCAGAGGGAGGAATAATCGAAAACAGACGATATTAGTGTCGAAGAACAGTTTCCAGGATGACTGAGATGAATAGTGACAGATCCAATGCCGTTTTAAGTTCAAGTTCAGCCGTTATCGACATAGAGTGGCATATAGAAATAATCAAATTAATGTTTAAATGGGAATAATAAGGACCAACACAGTTTGTGTTTCACGCTTTGCAAATCGAGAGCTTCTGAGTTCGGTTCACAGACTGTCCCTCAGCTTCTATTCTTTCCAACTACGGTATTTTTAAAGTCCGTACGTGTTTCACCCACTCCACTTAATACATTTACAATATATTGACGATTATCGGAATAGGAGATAGCGAGAACTGGTGTTTTGCAATCTAGCTTTCTAATAATAGGTACCATTTTCAATCTCAGCAATCGTTATTCAACCGGTTAACGTTGATCGCTAAACTGCAAAAACAGTAATACACAGCTGTAGCCCAATCCCCTTTCTTACTTTCTAGGCTAAATATCAAAAAACGTTAAAACACGATACACTGGTTTGACATTTGAAATGAGAAGTCGAAATAACAACTTTCATATCTCTAACTTTGAGCAAATCCTGAGATATATACATAATTATAATAATTGCAATCCCCATTCCTTTCCTTCCATTCTAGGTCAAACATTAAAAATACTCACATCCGTATATTATTTAGTACAATCGAAAATTTTACCTGCACATTTTTGCACAAACGATGTATAAAAGATCGCGACAATTTGTGGTTCAATCGAACATGGTGGGGCTACCACTTAGACAGCTCCCATGTGTGTTCGTTCTGTCGAAGCCCCTGGTAGCGTAGAAACAAAACTTTCGACTTTGCATTACTGGACAAAGGATAAACAAAAAATTCAGATAATTTTCTTTTGAATAGGACGTGGGGAGGGGCTACCAATTAGGCAGCATATACTTTGTTATCGTTTTGGCGGCACCCCTAATTGTGTGCAAAAGAAAATTACGCCTGCACATTTCTGTACAAAGACGTACAAACAAGTGCGACAGTTTGTCATTGAATTCGACATGGTGGGAGGTCTACCATTTAGGCAGCCCCCATTTTGTTTTCGTTCTGTCGGCGCCCCTAATTGTGAAAAACGAAACTTTTGCCTGCACATTTCTGTACAAACGATGTACAAACGATTGAGACCATTTCCGATTGAATCTGAAAAGGTGGGGGGGCTACCATTTAGACAGCCCCCCACTTTGTTTTCGTTCTGGCGGCGCCCCTAATTGTTTACAAACAAAAATTTCGCCTGCACATTTCTGTACAAACGATGTACAAACGATTGAGATCATTTCGGATTCAATCTGAAAAGGTGGGGGGCTGTCTAAATGGTAGCCCCCCACTTTGTTTTCGTTCTGGCGGCGCCCCTAATTGTGTACAAACGAAAATTTCGCCTGTACATTTTTATACAAACGATGTACAAACGACTGAGACCATTTCCGATTGAATCTGAAAAGCTGGGGGCTGTCTAAATGGTAGCCCCCCACTTTGGTTTCGTTCTGGCGGCGCCCCTAATTGTGCACAAACGAAAATTTCGCCTGCACATTTCTGTACAAACGATGTACAAACGATTGAGACCATTTCGGATTCAATCTGAAAAGGTGGGGGGGCTACCATTTAGACAGCCCCCCACTTTGTTTTCGTTCTGGCGGCGCCCCTAATTATCTACAAACGAACATTTTGCCTGCACATTTCTGTACAAACGATGTACAAACGATTGAGACCATTTCCGATTGAATCTGAAAAGGTGGGGGGCTACCATTTAGACAGCCCCCACTTTGTTTTCGTTCTGACGGCGCCCCTAATTGTGTACAAACGAAAATTTCGCCTGCACATTTCTGTACAAACGATGTTCAAACGATTGAGACCATTTCCGATTGAATCTGAAAAGGGGGGGCTACCATTTAGACAGCTCCCCACTTTGTTTTCGTTCATGCGGCGCCCCTAATTGTGTACAAACGAAAATGTCGCCTGCACATTTCTGTACAAACGATGTACAAACGATTGAGACCATTTCTGATTGAATCTGCAAAGGTGGGGGGGCTACCATTTAGACAGCCCCCCACTTTGTTTTCGTTCTGGCGGCGCCCCTAATTGTGTACAAACGATGTACAAACGATTGAGACCATTTCCGATTAAATCTGAAAAGGTGGGGGGGCTGTCTAAATGGACGTGTTTCTTTGAGTTAATATAAAAGTTTATTGTTCATTGTTTAACCTCAATAACAATAAACAGGTATTGAAATCATAATAACTTAATTTTATTCGCTTCCTGGCATTAATCTGTAAATGTCCCGTGCGTAACGTTACACACGAGACAACATTTCTATACCTCATGAAATAAATAAGGAGGATAATAAACAAATTTAATAAGTACGACTAACAGGCTAATAATAATTATACTTTGGAGCAAAAATGTCAATACTTTATCTTCTACAGTTACAAAGGAAACATGAAAAATACATGTTTTCCGTTACGCACGGGACAGCAAAATATGACATGAGAAAACTACGATTTTTGCCTACCAGAATAAAACCTTAATTAAAACAAAATTGTCAAATTTTTGCCAAAGGTCCACTTCATATTTCTTGTTATTGTTCATACAATTACAGATTTAGAATTTAGTTTGAAAATTATTTGGAAATTGGGATATGTGAACAGCAATGAGCATGGTGTAGAACAGATAAAGTTTGTGATCAAAATCTAGTAAATATATTTATTTATGATATACATTTGTTCTAATTTTCAAAAGCGTAGACATTTTTCTTAACTAAACAAACATTTATATTCAAATGGTCCTTATGGACACCTTGTATTGTTAAAAATACAAATAAAAAATATGAACTAAAATATTACACTTAGAAAAAAGTAAACCAAAAGTGTTTTGCGTAGCCTACTTAAGATTAAATTTAAAAAAATGTTTCAGGATAACTAGCCAAAATTACATATTTTGTAGATTGTAAAACGTCTTTCCATTACACCACAATTAAAATGGACTTTGTTTTTTGAAGCAGCATATAATAAACTTATTTAAATAATTCGAAAACACTTTGCGAATCGTCGCTGCGCCTCGCAGAACCGCTATGTGACATTTCTGTCGAAAATGAGTTATGGCATTCAAATAAACCTCAAAGCTTGCCAGGCAGCGTCCCTTATAATGTGATAAATGAATATTCAATTGTTTCGCCACAACAATGAAAAAATAATACAGTAAAACCTGCCTTCAACGGACTCTTTATTAAACGGAAAACTGTCTTAAAGGGAAATATTTCATGGTCCCATGGATTTTGGAGTAAAAGACGTGTAAAAGTCCCTTCATTAAGCGGAAACTGTGTTATGCGGACAGCGGAAAGCAAAATAAACCTTTAACGAAAAATTCTGAGTTTCAGACTACATCGTTTAGAAAATTTTTAAACATCCTGTGAGAGGGTAAACATATACTGTCTGCGATAAATACTTCGTTCTTTTGTTAAATCTTTATGGGCAGTGTTGACCTTCTTCAATCACTACTCATATTCAGCTCCCACAATTTTTCGCTAGTCCTACGTAGCATGTCAGCTGTCAGTCTTCTTTGTAGGCGTACTTCTGTTCCGCTTGTGTAGCAACTAGCGACAGCCAACAAAAATGAGAAGAAAACTGACAAAACAAAGTTCTGGATAAAAGGAATTGAGGTAAAGCAGAAGTTATATATCTCCATCACGTGTCGTGAAAACAAGGAGGAAAGAGTTCAGAGGACTTTCAAAATTACAGAGAAAGCTTTTCTGTGTCCTGAAGCATACCGCAGCCAAGTAGTAGCAATGTATGCAAAAAAAATCCTGCTTGACTATTGGAAAAAATAAAGGAAAGTGTGCACAGCATATTTTTTGTTTATTTTAAGTTTTTTAGGGTATTAATCCGTAGAATGATAAAGTACTGTAATTGAACAAGTTGCGTACATCAATATATTTTTTATTATGTCCGTTATAAGCATATATATTTTTTTTAACGGAAAGGTCTATCTCTATTAAGCGTAAACCTGTCTTTAACGGAAATTTTTGCGAGTCCCGCTCGATTCCGCTGAAGACAGGTTTCACTGTAGAGTGAAATTAAAGGCTTCAAGTTACAATCATGTACGTATTGATCCTCTATGTGCTTATCAAAGCGCAAAAGATAAACAGACATGTACTGCGTAAACACAATAGTAGTAATATAATATTGCTGAAGAAATATACAACAATGTCCAGTGCATAATATACGCAGAACCATTTTCTATTTTTCAAGTGTTTCCGTGTATACTTGGCAAAATTTTATGAGTGAAATGTTTTTTGCTTCTCCTGAAAAGTTGTGGTTTCAACACACAGCGGTTCTTCGAGGCGCAGCGATGAAATTCAGAGACAATAGTTGACAAGCATTAACTCCGGAGAAGACATGACAAATAAACATGAACAAAAATGCAATTGAACGATAAACGTGATGAAAATTACAAGTATGAAATTATTACACAAGTTAGAACATGTTAACTTCAAAGAACCCTGGACCGCAACCCTAAAACATGAATCACCCTGTACGACGTATTGGCAATTTACAATTTCATAATATTATAGAGCACTCTTTTATACTATTAGGCTACCTCAAACGTTTCCACTGCACATGAAAGATATTGAAAGGAAAAAAATAACACAAAATATGTATATGACATGCATTACAAGATAAATAATTGACAAATTACTCACAGTTCTCAGTAACGGCATGGTCTACAAAATTTTCAAATCTTTAGAATGGGGAACCATGGTGAGATCTGTATCTCCCAAAACTATTGTTATTATTATTTTGGTAAGTAACTCACTGAGTGACATAAAGGCTTGGCATGTTACTGACTAGCTATAAGATACGAAATTTGCCATAATGATTGGGAGTAACATGTAGCTCTCCAGAAAATTCCAACCTTTGGGGTACCACCAATGGAAAAAAAAAATCGCGAATAACCCACAAACTACTCTTTTCTTCAAGATTTCACTGCTCTTAACTAATTATGTCAACAACATCAAATTACATACAGTTACGAGAACTGGCATATTATACAAACGTGCCAACTCTTAAATGTGGGTGTCCATGAAGAGTTTATATGTAAAACCCCTTAAAAACTGTAATTTTGTGGATTACTCAACTAAATGACAGCCATGAATGTTTCGTATGTTCCCGACTAGCTAGAAGTACAAAAATTTGGCACAATGATTGGGGTAACATGTATATCTCCAGTTAAAATCCTGTGTTTGTGGTACCACCTCTGAGGGTGGGAAAAAACGCAAATTACCCCATAAGACTACTCCTTTTTTCAAGACATCACTGCTGTATAATTAATAATGCCAGCAACAGCAAATTACACAGTTACTAATAAGGACATGTTGTACAAATGTACCAAATCTTCAGTGTGGAAGACCATTGGGAGGTTGATATATGAACCCCCAAAGATTGTCCTTTTGTGGATTATTTAACCAACTTACTGACATAAACAATTGGTATATTTCCGACTAGATAAAAGTATGAAACGTAACACAATCTATTATATAAAAGAGAACGCACAAATCCTTTGTTAGCTCATCACGCTAATACGGCTGAACCAATTTCTTTCATTTTTGGGGGGTTATTAGGATTTGGACCCTAGATGGTTTTTATCATATCACTTTAATTTTTAATTACCAGTGTCTTGAGATAATTGACCATTCAAGTGTCCATAACGTACAAATCCTTTGTTAGTTCATCATAGGTATAAAAATAAACGTATTTATATGCAACCCACATGACCGTGTCACTCGGCGGGTTAACATAAATGACAGGCGATATAATGTTAACATTTACTGCAATCTACTATGGTTTTTATCATATCACTTGAAAGCGAAAAAGTAAAAATTATCTAAGTAACAAAGTTTATTGCGTTCCGGGGTGACCGCAGCGAAGCGGGGCGGGTTAACATAAATGACAGGCGATATAATGTTAACATTTACTGCAATCTTCTATGGTTTTTATCATATCACTTGAAAGCAAAAAAGTAAAAATTATCTAAGTAACAACGTTTATTGCGTTCCGGGGTGACCGCAGCGAAGCGGGGTGAACGCTGCTAGTGCTAAATAGTCACATGTACACCTTTATAAAATGCCAAGATTTAGGGTACCACTCCTGGGGGGAAACTCCGTGGATATCCCAGAATACCCCGTTTTTCAAAACATTACTGCTGGTTAATTAGAATAATGCCACAAACGTTACAGTACAAACGGCTACTAGCAGCATCATATTAAAGATAGCACAATAGCTCCAGGGCCCCATATTTAAGGGTGTCGAGAAAAAATTACGCCAAAATTTTGAAAAAATAACAAAATATTATGTGGAGTATCAAATCATAGGGAATCTCACGTTAAATGCGAAGTTTGTCTTGTTTTTTACGGAAAAAATTCTAAGACATTGAAACATCTTAAAAACATAGAAAACACACAACCAAAAGCATTCTCTAAGCGTTTCACATTATTGAATAGAGACCCTGAAGACAAATGCCTTTGTAGCCTCTCGATTAATACCCAAACTGCGCAATGTACTGTACCAAAACCTTCAGCCAAGGTAAGTTATGATACCTAGGTATGAAAGACAAGGTACGTTCCACACAAAACAATGGCTCATCTTGTTCATTCATCTAAGGATGATGTTACAAGCCTAGTTGCGTAAAAAAAAAAAAAAAAAAAAAAAAAAAAAAAAAAAAAAAAAAACAATGTACCCAAAACCTTCAGCCAATGTAAGCTATGATATGAAGGACAAGCCAAGTTCTGAAACTATTTGAAGAACTTGGCCAACTTGTTACAAGGAAAAATAAGTCTACAAATTGACCTTCAGTTTTTACTAGTTGACCAAGTTCTTCAAGTAATTTCAGAACTTGGTTTGTCTTTCATATCATTGCTTACCTTGGCAGAAGATTTTGGCTACATTGTTTTCATATTGGACTTGGTTGATTTTGTCACGTAATGTTCTGGATTGGCATGCAATTCTTCGTGTTGTTGGATGTAACCATATCAGAAACTATATGATTTCATATAACATCTACTGGTAACTTCATAAATGAATTCTGCAAATAGATCCAACCACACTTCTGCATACGTAGCAGACTCGGGCAAGCCGTCTGCCATCAGCATTTGTTCTTCTTTCGTTTAATGAGAGAAGTCTTCTTGTGCAGCGCGGACACAACGCATGGCCACATGGCAAGAGGACACGCGTCTGAATGTAGATACGTCATACCGGACATGAAGTTCCGCCTTCCTCTGCTTCCGTTGGTTCTTCTATTAAAGTAGAGGCAACGAAGCAACAGTTACCCGGTGCCAATCTGGTTCCCTTTCTTCTGCGTTCTCGGGTACAGGTTCTTCGTCTAAGGGAACCAGGTCATTTGCTATCTCTTCCTCTTCTTCATTTTCAGCACCGACTGATACGCCGTTCCTCAACAAGGAAGAGGACAAATGCCGAACATTTCTCAGGAAAGCTGGAACTGTCAAACGTCCGCTTTCCAAAGACCTTTGCTCCCTTTCTAATCTGTCCTCGAAGTGGACTTGCCGCGAAGAAGGTGTTCTTGCCACATTTTGTCCTAGCCTAATTTGCTATGTTATTACACCTTCTTCGCATATTTTTGACAATTGATCTGAAAATGAAAGCAAAGGTAAAAATTAAAGAAATAGAATAAAGACAGCTTAACAGTGTATAGCGTTAGCATGCATAAACTTATACAGGATGTTTATAAATGACAGTCGTTATTTAGGTGTCGTATTGGAGACAATTTAGAAAACGTGTAACTTGAGTGCTTCCTTTGATCGATAGAAATCTGATCCTTCGATTAATCCGAATAATGATAGCATTTTTGCTAGGTATATGCTTGACTGTTTTCAAACATATACCGTATACCCACCTTGTATATGTTCCTTCTTTCGTAAATTTAAGGTGAGCATACCCTGGGTAGGTGGCAGTGGATCTTGTTTTGGGAAGGGGCTTGAGAACAGTAAGAAGCTTTTGTGCTTTACGTACAGTTTGAAAAAATGATAGCTAATATATTTCATAGGGGCTTGAGTATGATATCGCCCTAAATACGACTCTGTTAGGTGGGTATACACCGCGTACTTCGGTGTATACCCCATTACAACGTCGGTGTTAAAAAATAACCTCCAAAATCAATTTCGTACTCAGTTGAGGGGAAGCGGGAAGGTGTTTATATGAGATTTATATTTCATTTCTTAGTTCAAGTATCCCAGAACCAGGGTGCAAAATTCTGGGGTGTGGCTGGGAATTTACACCACTAAATATTTTTTTAAGAACTCCCAACTAAAAGCTTGATGAAGGGGAGAACAAAGTGACACTATCGTCAGAGAGATTTCTATGTAATTAACAGGTATTTCATATGTGATTAATGGGACTAATTGTGCTTAGTATTACTGTAATATTACTTATAGTTAACTGCCCGATTATCTGCAGAGTTCGGTAGCACAGCAGCCGCGGATAATCCGTAAATTGACCGAAAAAAGACACAAATCAACACGAAGAGTTTGTATTTACAGCTAAGTCTACACATGCTTCTTTTCTGTATACTTATTTGTACATATCTTTGTTTACTTTTTCACCAAAAATATCAGTGCAATGGTTTTTTTTCATCGTGTTAAAAAAAACTGATTTTCTACTAGTACTGTAATTTATCATCGAAAGAAGAAAAAAAGAAAAACAGGAAAGGAAGATCGCGGATAATCGAGAGTATTGTATAATACCAGTAGTTATAGATGCACAAATATCTGAACACTCTATGTTCAGAGATTCTAGTGCGAAGCACTTTTTTCCTTTTTTATTTTTTCTTGCTCTCCAGTCCCCCCCCCCCTCTACACTTCGATTGTCATTATTTCACACCCTGCCCAGAACTGTTATTGACAGCGTCTCCGCTCATATGCTGCATAAAGTTAAGAAATGTGAATACATGAGTCCATGTTCAACATTTGTAGTGGCGGCTAGAAGTATTCGTCCTGAATAGGTGTCCTATAAAACATATACCCGTCAACTGCATTGTTTTAAAGGGAGAGGGAAAGGTGATATTAAATTTTTGTAAAGAAGGTAGAAACCTTTACCACTATACATTTGTCTAACCACAGTTTAATTAAAAAGGTATTTGCTGGCACCAAATGAATCATTCGGAATTTTAGGGCTCTAATAGCCGTGTGCAACCAGACGCGAGACCACTCGATCGACTTGTCGCGCGACTGGTTTCATACGGCTAATAAGCTCCATAAGAGTAAACGTCCACAGATTGGTTGCATGTCTCCGAGACTAACACGAGACTGATTTGCTGGTCGCGCAACTGGTTGCACATGACAAATAGTTTGCATTTGATTCAATGCCCCGTGCGACGAGTCGATCGACTGGTGCGCGACTTGTTTCACACGGCTAATAGAGTTCTTAGACAACCGAAGTTGAAAATTTACTTACACCAGTGTTGTATTTTACATGGTGTTATTAGGCAAGCCTTAAGACATTAAAAAGAATGAACAGTAGGGTGTGCTGAAAACGGCCGAAATTTATTTATTTATTTTTTTATAAAAGTCAGATTGAATACCTTGCAAAAGTTGTAAATGTTATGTTATGCTTCCTCACCAGAACAGAGCCTTTAAAAAAATATTTAACCTTGTCCCGGGGGCCGGAAAGAACGTTAATTTTGAAATCAATCAATCAATCAATCTATCTATCTATCTATCTATCTATCTATCTATCTATCTATATATATATCTATCTATCTATCTATCTATCTATCTATCTATCTATCTATCTATATATATATATATATATATATATATATATATATATATATATATAATAGAGATAGAGAGTTTCGAACATTGAAAATATTATTGAAATATATTTTTAGAAGGTTAAGTTTGAGTACCATGCAAAAGTTGTATATCGTTCTGCTTCTTCACCAAACAGACCCGGAACAAAAAGATATTTAACTGGGCCCCAGGGGCACAAAAGAACGTTAATTTAAAAAAAAAAATAGTTGCGAGTAGTGAAAATATTATTCGAATATATTTTTAGAAAGTTGAGTTTTAGTACCGTGTAAAAGTTGCATAATGTTCTGTTTATTCATCAAAACAGAGCAGGATCATGAGATATTTAACGGGGCCCCGGGGACCCGAAGAGACGTTACTTCAGAAGAAATATAGTTGCGGTAATTGAAAATATTATTGAAATATATTTTTAGAAAATTAAGTTTGAGTACCGTGCAAAAGTTGTATGATGCTATAATTCTTCGCCAAAACAGAGCCAGATAAAAAATATTTAACCAGGCCCTCAGGGCCCGAAAAGTTTATATATATTCTAATTATGTATGGAAAATTGGTTAAGATTCCTAATACTTTAACTTGACTCCAGGGTTTTCAATGATCTGATCTGATGTGCAGCTTCTTGCCTGATTGATGTTTAGTGGATATAATAGAAGGAACACAAATATAGAAGGTAACCTTGAAAAATTGACTCTCAAACACCAAACTAACCCAGAACTCACCACGTGGAGGTGGCTACACGGCGAGTTCCTCCCACCCACCCTCCTCTTACTTAAGGCTTCTTACTTGAGTCTTGCAACAAAATATTGAGATTTTTGTTCGAAGCTTGGTAGATACCTTCGTGCTTCCATTTTTGCGCGACTATAACCGTCTCGTTTAACACTGCCGCATACTTTTAAAGCAGAAGCGACATTTCAGATTTGGCTTGGGGGGGAATACCCCGCCGACGTTTGAATTTTACGTGTTTTTAAAAGTATATTGGTAGACAATCGACTACAGTATATGTATTTATTTCTGAAACTCAGGGGGCCAATTGCCCCACTGCCCTACCTAAATGACGGCCGTGTTTTTAAAATTCTGTTATTACCTTTACATATTTTATCACAGTCTGTGTGTGGCAGGGGAATGTGAATAGAATAGAATAGAATAGAATAGAATAGAATAGAATACTTTATTAGTCATTAGACAACATAGTTGCAATAGACTTCGTCCAGAATAGTATTTAAATTGTAAAAATTATTGAAATGTACAAAAAAAAAACTATGGCTATTACTAATTGACAGTTAATAACTAATTGAAACTATTACTAACAGTTATAACACAATTTGCATTCTTCATATTTACATACTTCATATTTACATATATACTTCATAATTACTTCATAGAAGTATTACTACATATATACTTCATAGAATAAATATACTTCATATTTACATTGTTGGCACTACCACATATCAATAAACAAAAAGCCCATTATTACCATTATTAGGGTTAAGCCTTCTATTGAACTACATCTTTCAAATTTGGGTGAAGATCCGTAGAAGCAATAGCAATGGTAACAGTAGCGATAGTAGTAGTAGATTAGGTAATTGAAGGTTTAGTTGATTACTGCTACCATGTTTGAATCCTTTAAGGAAGTATGTCGTCTACGGAACTTTACCCTCACATTTTTACCAGCTATTTACATTTTATTGATTACAAATGCATTCCTCAAATTCCGTAATACTATATATACAATACTCTATTAATATATTACTAATGTGTTTAACAAACTGCTTGTTTTCCAAATTACGTACATGTAAAGGTAACAAGTTGAACAGTTTTATTGCATTATATTTAAAATTTTGCTGCGTCTTGCATAATCTGACAGACGGCGTTTCTACATTATCTTTGTACCTTGTATTATAATCGTGCACGTTAGATCGCAAATTATAACTAGTTTGGTTTTCCTTAATATAAATTAAACTATAATAAATATTTATTGAGGGAACTGTCATGATTCGGTATTCTTTGAAAATATTCCTACAGGACTCAGTATCAGGTACACCTTTAATACAACGTAATGCCTTCTTTTGCCATTTGAATACGCCCTTTGCACCTGCAGAGTTTCCCCATAGTAAATTACCATACAATAAATGAGAGTGAAAAAGAGCATAATATACTGAAATCATCATTTCCTTACTTACAGACCTTTTTAATTTCCGCAATACGTAAAGAACACGAGCGAGTTTTTTGCATAGTTCCTGAGTGTGAACTGCCCAGTTTAATTTTGTATCTAAATATATGCCTAACAACTTCACATAATTCTGGTTATTCAAGATACACGGTGGTTTATTTAGGTAAAAGAAATGAGTTTCTGTTTTTGTCGTGTTTAATACCAAGCTATTTGTTTGGAACCATAGAGAAGAAGACTTTAACATTTCTTTATTTTTAATGTTTACATTGAGTATGCTATGGTCATTTGTAATAAAAATAGTGTCATCAGCATAGATTGTTGTTTTATACGGTAGACAACTTGGTAGGTCGTTCATGTACACTAAGAATAAAAATGGGCCTAGTACCGAGCCCTGAGGAACACCAGTCAAAACTTCTAACTCATCAGATATCTTATTGTTAAACTTTACTATTTGCCGTCTGTTAGTGAGGAAACTCTTAAGAAGAGATAGTTCAATGTCATTTATTCCATAGAATCGTAATTTTGTAAGTAAGATATCGTGTACAACTGTGTCAAAAGCTTTACTTAAATCAATAAGAGTAGTACACGTATATAAGCCGGATTCAAAACCATTTAGTATTTCGTCCACGACTGTCTCGACAGCATCAATAGTAGATAACCCTGATCTGAAACCAAAATGGGCTACATTAATAAGTGAATTTTGTTCAAAATAAGGAGATAACTGCTTTTTAACGCAATACTCTATTATTTTAGAAAACACTGGAACAAGGGATATAGGGCGGTAGTTACCAGGGTTACCTCTATCACCCTTTTTATATATAGGTACTGTTATTGTTACTTTTAGGCTATCAGGAAAACAACCGTCGTTTAGTGTCCAATTAATAAGGTACGTGATAGGAAATGCAATTATATCAATTATTTGCTTTATAATAAAGGTAGATAGACCATAAAAATCTTCACTGTACGTATTTTTCATTTTTGACACAATATTTAAAACTTCATCTGCACTAACCTGTGTCCATTGGAACTTCTCCTTTTACCACAACCATTTCGGTTTGTTCTTCTGTTGACACAGAAGTAACTGGAGGTTCCGTTACTGTTATTTCTGACCAAAACGATCAAATCGATATAATCCGCGGCACTGAAATAGTTCCTTTTACTTGTGTTTGTTTATTTAGCTTTGCTTTAATTATTCGCCTAACAGCAAATTCTCCGATATGTGGACGAGAATATGTCAATATTACCACCAATAAATTTTCGGGGTGTGCGAAGTATGCATTGTCTGCTATAATCCTGTTTATAATATTCTTGATAACCTCTCAAGACTGCCTTGACATGTATATTATCTTCCACAAATATCGAAGACTTTCTTGCAAGAGAGGCTTAGTTCTTATTTCAAACAATATGGGAGCATAAAATTTTATGATGAAATCGATTACAAAGGTTCTAAAATGGATTTTCTTTACTGATATACAACCACAGTAGAGTGCTAGCTATTGAGGGAAATTTTGAAAACTTCCTTTCTCAAGATTATTTAAGGGGATTTGAAGCCAACACTTTGTCATCCAATTGGCCTAAACAAACCCGTAATGACTTCCCCTCATAACTGTTTACATTATTTTGCTCAATGCTACTATTTACATCTTTAATGTCAGCATCAAGAAACGATTCAGTTGTTTCCTACCAGTGGCATAGCCAGGATTTTATTTCGGGAAGGATCCGGGGATTTTCGGGGATCCGGGGTCCTTTCTCAGAAAATTTTGGACAAAAAACGTGACTTTCAGCAATATTTTAACAACTTTTTAAAATTTCGGTGGGGGAGGGTACAGTCTCCCCAGACCCATCCCCTGCCTACGCCACTGTCTCCTAGCGATAAAATACTACTTACATGTGCATTACCAGAAAGAAGGGTGAAATCCTACTTTCTTCAATAAGGTGGAATGGAAACTTTCTATTAGGTTATTTGTTCTGCATGGCGATCCGAATACAGAAAATCCTTCTGGTGTGATTCTCCGCAGCCAATGATCGCGGAAATACTGCTCGAATCTACGTCCATTTAGACAGCCCCCCCACCTTTTCAGATTCAATCAGAAATGGTCTCAATTGTTTGTACATCGTTTGTACAGAAATGTGCACGCGAAATTTTCGTTTGTACACAATTAGGGGCGCCGCCAGAACGAAAACAAAGTGGGGGGCTGTCTAAATGGTAGCCCCCCACCTTTTCAGATTCAATCGGAAATGGTCTCAATCGTTTGTACATCGTTTGTACAGAAATGTGCAGGCGAAATTTTCGTTTGTACACAATTAGGGGCACCGCCAGAACGAAAACAAAATGGGGGGGCTGTCTAAATGGTAGCCCCCCACCTTTTCAGATTCAAGCGGAAATGGTCTCAATCGTTTGTACATCGTTTGTACAGAAATGTGCAGGCGAAATTTTCGTTTGTACACAATTAGCGGCGCCGCCAGAACGAAAAAAAAGTGGCTGTCTAAATGGTAGCCCCCCCACCTTTTCAGATTCAATCGGAAATGGTCTCAATCGTTTGTACATCGTTTGTACAGAAATGTGCAGGCGAAATTTTCGTTTGTACACAATTAGGGGCACCGCCAGAACGAAAACAAAGTGGGGGGGCTGTCTAAATGGTAGCCCCCCACGTTTTTCAGATTCAAGCGGAAATGGTCTCAATCGTTTGTACATCGTTTGTACAGAAATGTGCAAGCGAAATTTTCGTTTGTACACAATTAGCGGCGCCGCCAGAACGAAAAAAAAGTAGGTGGCTGTCTAAATGGTAGCCCCCCCACCTTTTCAGATACAATCGGAGATTGTCTCAATCGTTTGAACATCGTTTGTACAGAAATGTGCAGGCGAAATTTTCGTTTGTACACAATTAGGGGCACCGCCAGAACGAAAACAAAGTGGGGGGGATGTCTAAATGGTAGCCCCCCACGTTTTTCAGATTCAAGCGGAAATGGTCTCAATCGTTTGTACATCGTTTGTACAGAAATGTGCAAGCGAAATTTTCGTTTGTACACAATTAGCGGCGCCGCCAGAACGAAAAAAAAGTAGGTGGCTGTCTAAATGGTAGCCCCCCCACCTTTTCAGATTCAATCGGAGATTGTCTCAATTGTTTGTACATCGTTTGTACAGAAATGTGCAGGCGAAATTTTCGTTTGTACACAATTAGGGGCACCGCCAGAACGAAAACAAAGTGGGGGGGCTGTCTAAATGGTAGCCCCCCACGTTTTTCAGATTCAAGCGGAAATGGTCTCAATCGTTTGTACATCGTTTGTTCAGAAATGTGCAAGCGAAATTTTCGTTTGTACACAATTAGCGGCGCCGCCAGAACGAAAAAAAAGTAGGTGGCTGTCTAAATGGTAGCCCCCCACCTTTTCAGATTCAATCGGAGATTGTCTCAATCGTTTGAACATCGTTTGTACAGAAATGTGCAGGCGAAATTTTCGTTTGTACACAATTAGGGGCGCCGCCAGAACGAAAACAAAGTGGGGGCTACTATTTAGACCAGCGTTTCCCAACCTTTTTCAACTTGCGGCACACTTCAGGGTAACTTGAATTCTCGCGGCACACATATTATTATTATTATTATTATTATTATTATTATTATTATTATTATTTGAAAATATAAAATACTGTAGTATTTTTTTCTGATTACTGACATCCTTCTCACAGAGAAGAAAGCTAGACCACTGTTTTTCCCCCGTGGTAAATCATTATGCTTATTTTTCATTTTAATTTAAAAATAGAAAACAATTTCAATCAGATATAGGGCTCAAGTTGTTAAAAATACACTTCTTTTTTCGAAAACTGTATCCAACCTTTCATTAAGAAGGAGGATCACTAAATAACGAACGAACAAACGAATCTCTTTTACTTTTAAAACACAAATATAGGTAATTCGTATGCATGTTTACTTTGCCGGAAGGATTGAATAATATTTTAAAATTTCAAGTTACGAAATAGTCTGCAACAATAAAGAAGCAATAATGGTCATAACAATGATAACAAATACTTTTTTTCAAAATTAGAAATGTACAGAAAAATGTTCTACAGAAAAGTAACACAGTATGAAACTTTAAATTTTAGATTCATAGTAGTAATTTGAAATACAAATATATCTTTTTCTGTATGTCTTGCAATTTGATTTTTATAGAATTAATAATTTTGTTCCGATTTCCTCGCGGCACACCAGCGACCCATTCGCAGCACACCACTGTGCCGCGGCACACTGGTTGGGAAACGCTGATTTAGACAGTCCCCCCACCTTTTCAGATTCAATCCGAAATGGTCTCAATCGTTTGTACAGAAATGTGAAGGCGAAATTTTCGTTTGCACACAAATGGGGCGCCGCCAAAACGATAATAAAGTATATGCTGCCTAATTGGTAGCCCCTCCCCACGTCCGATTCAAAAGAAAATTATCTCAATTTTTTGTACATCATTTGTACAGTAATGCGCAGGCGAAAGTTTTGTTTGTACGCTATCAGGGGCGTCGACAGAACGAACACACATGGGAGCTGTCTAAGTGGTAGCCCCACCATGTTCGATTGAACCACAAATTGTGGCGATCGTTTATACATCGTTTGTGCAAAAATGTGCAGGTAAAATTTTCGTTTGTACTAAATAATACACGGATGTGAGTATTTTTAATATTTGACCTAGAATTGAAGAAAAGGGTTGGGTATTGCAATTACTATAATTATGTATATATCTCGGGATTGCTCAAATTTAGAGATATGAAAGTTGTTATTTCGACTTCACATTTCAAATGTTAAACCAGTGTATCATGGTTTAACGTTTTCTGATTCTTAACCTAAAATGTAAGAAAGGGGGTTCACTAAAATGCTCACGAAATTCGCGATTTTGGATTTTGGATTAATTCTATATTAAAGACTCAGGATGACGACAAAATATTGCGCACAGTTGCACGTTGGACCATCTGCTAGTCCTAAGATGATAATAATAATAATAATAATAATAATAATAATAATAATAATAATAATAATAATAATAATAATAATAATAATAATAATAATAATAATAATAATAATAATAATAGTAATAATAATAATAATAGTAATATTATAGTAGAAGCAATTAACTTTGAAAGTACTGGTTAATGGAACATTAAAAAATGTGTCATATACTATGGAGTATTTACTAACAAGACATGGGATGCAAATACAGGGGATATACAAAAAGAGTGGAAACACCTGGTATAAAAGATTGAGCCATTTCAAACACGATTTGAGTCTGAACATGATGGTGTCGCTGTGGTCACCGGCACATCCCTTGAGGTAAACAGCCTGGCCAATCGAATAGAAGGGCCAATTACAGTTCAACGACCAGTCCGTGCAGGTTATCGTGAATCATGTCTGAACTGATAGAGTTTCAAAGAGGGGAAATTATTTGTGTACGTATTGTGGGAGTTTCCGTAACGAAAGTAGCGGAAATTTTTAGTGTATCAAGAGGTACAGTCTCGAAGATCATGTTTGCCTACGAATGTTTCGGAAAAACCGTTTCAGCGAAGCACCAACTTTGTCGCAAGTGTGTGTTGCGTGACAGAGACACGCACATTGGGTAGGATTGTGACGAAGCAGATCACCATGGCGCGAAAAGTCAATGCTGAGCTGAATACTGTGCTTACAAAGCCTGTTAGTGTTAAAACAGTCAGAAGAGAACTCCACAAGTAAGGAATTTATGGCAGATTTTGCATTTCCAAACCACTCGTTACTATTTTCTATGCTGCTATACGGAGACAGTGGTGCAACGCCCATAAAAACTGGACAATGGAGAGGTGGAAGACTGGCATCTGGTCGGATGAGTCTTCCTTTACATTGTTTCCAAGTGCTGGTCGAGTTTACGTGTGGAAAACGCCGGCACAAGCGTACAATACAGACTTCTGTTACCAATAGTGATGATTTCGGCAGTTTTGGTGGTCCAGTGATGATTTGGGCAGCCATATGCTGGTATTCTGCCAGACTCATTATCACCTTGCATGAACATGTCACTGCCAAGGACCAAGTAACCATTTTGAGTAACCAGCTGCATTCCACGATGCAAATCTTATTTCCAGATGGTAATGCCATGTTCCAAGATGACAGAGTCCCTGCTCATACAGCTCACATCGTCCAGAACTGGTTCGATGAGCACAAATATGAAGTGTCACAACTTCCATGGCCCCCAGAATCGCCACACCTCAATATCATCGGGTCCTTGTGGTCAGTTTTGGATACCCGCTACCCACCACCGTCCTCTCTATAACAACGTTCCGCTACTTTGGCGGAAGAATGGTATAACGTCTTTTTGACAACCATACGCGACCTGTGTTTCTCCATTCCCCATCGACTACAGGGCGTTCTGCACACGGTCCTACTTGCTCTTAGTGAAGGTAATGTGCATGAAGGGAATCCATATTTTTGTCCATCCTCTGTAACTTTTATTCTTGAATTTGAAATTTAGTAAAAATGATAACAAGGTATAATGTGGAGGAAAATATACGGAACTGTAGGAAATATATGGAAATAATATTCAATTGAATAATTGTTGCTTCAAATTTATTGTAACTTAAAAGAATGTCTTAGTGAATTTTTGCTCCATGTTCGATTAAATGAATGTACTACATTCATAGATGTACAATATGAACACAATTTAATAAATAGATAGAAATTGATATGGATAAGCAATGACGTAAATATTAAGAATAATTTTTAGCTCCCGCCGTATGAATATGGGAGCTTATAGATTCCTACCAGATGTTTTGTAGGTTTGCCTATCTCTCTCTTTCTCTCTGTGTGAATGTGATGTTTTATTTCTCCGTAAATACTGATCGGATCTGAACTAAATTTCGTGAGCAAGTCAATAGAATATAGCTATATTTGGTACTTCCTCTGACCCTTCTATGGGTGCTGATATGTGTGTATGCGATACTCTATTTCTTGGTAATTTCAGATCTAAATCAAATTTGGTGATTAGGTAACCTATCGTCTAATTAATAAAGATCGCTATATTCTGTGAACCCTCTCTGACCTCCGAGGAGTGATGGGGGTTACATGTAAAAGTAATGTGTCGGATCCATAGTTCAGAGGGTCTGAAAAGAATAGTGATACTTCTGATGTCATTTAAATACCATTTTAGCCCCCACCGTCATGGGGGTTCAGAGGGAGGAATAATCGAAAACAGACGATATTAGTGTCGAAGGAACAGTTTCCAGGATGACTGAGATGAATAGTGACATATTCAATGCCGTTTTAATTTCAAGTTCAGCCGTTATCGACATAGAGTGGCATATAGAAATAATCAAATTAATGTTTAAATGGGAATAATAAGGACCAACACAGTTTGTGTTTCACGCTTTGCAAATCGAGAGCTTCTGAGTTCGGTTCACAGACTGTCCCTCAGCTTCTACTCTTTCCAACTACGGTAAAGTTCGTACGTGTTTCACCCACTCCACTTAATACATTTACAGTATATTGACGATTATCGGAATAGGAGATAGCGAGAACTGGTGTTTTGCAATCTAGCGTTCTAATAATATGTACCATTTTCAATCTCAGCAATCGTTATTCAACCGGTTAACGTTGATCGCTAAACTGCAAAAACAGTAATACACAGCTGTAGCCCAATCCCCTTTCTTACTTTCTAGGCTAAATATCAAAAAACGTTAAAACACGATACACTGGTTTAACATTTGAAATGTGAAGTCGAAATAACAACTTTCATATCTCTAAATTTGAGCAAATCCTGAGATATATACATAATTATAATAATTGCAATCCCCATTCCTTTCCTTCCATTCTAGGTCAAACATTAAAAATACTCCGTATATTATTTAGTACAAACGAAAATTTTACCTGCACATTTTTGCACAAACGATGTATAAACGATCGCCACAATTTGTGGTTCAATCGAACATGGTGGGGCTACCACTTAGACAGCTCTCATGTGTGTTCGTTCTGCCGACGCCCCCGATAGCGTAGAAACAAAACTTTCGACTTTGCATTACTGTACAAAGGATGAACAAAAAATTGAGATAATTTTCTTTTGAATCGGACGTGGGGAGGGGTTACCAATTAGGCAGCATATACTTTGTTATCGTTTTGGTGGCACCCCTAATTGTGTGCAAAAGAAAATTACGCCTGCACATTTCTGTACAAAGACGTACAAACAAGTGCGACAGTTTGTCATTGAATTCGACATGGTGGGAGGTCTACCATTTAGACAGCCCCCAGTTTGTTTTCGTTCTGGCGGCGCCCCTAATTGTGGAAAACGAAACTTTTGCCTGCACATTTCTGTACAAACGATGTACAAACGATTGAGACCATTTCCGATTGAATCTGAAAAGGTGGGGGCTACCATTTAGACAGCCCCCCACTTTGTTCTCGTTCTGGCGGCGCCCCTAATTGTTTACAAACAAAACTTTCGCTGCACATTTCTGTACAACGATGTACAAACGATTGAGACCATTTCCGATTCAATCTGAAAAGGGAGGGCTGTCTAAATGGTAGCCCCCACTTTGTTTTCGTTCTGGCGGTGCCCCTAATTGTGTACAAACGAAAATTTCGCCTGCACATTTCTGTACAAACGATGTACAAACGATTGAGACCATTTCCGATTGAATCTGAAAAGGTGGGGGGCTACCATTTAGACAGCCCCCCCACTTTGTTTTCGTTCTGGCGGCGCCCCTAATTGTGTACAAACGAAAATTTCGCCTGCACATTTCTGTACAAACGATGTACAAACGATTGAGACCATTTCCGATTGAATCTGAAAAGGTGGGGGGGCTACCATGTAGACAGCCCCCCCACTTTGTTTTCGTTCTGGCGGCGCCCCTAATTGTGTACAAACGAAAATTTCGCCTGCACATTTCTGTACAAACGATGTACAAACGATTTAGACCATTTCCGATTGAATCTGAAAAGGTGGGGGAGCTACCATTTAGACAGCCCCCCCACTTTGTTTTCGTTCTGGCGGCGCCCCTAATTGTGTACAAACGAAAATTTCGCCTGCACATTTCTGTACAAACGATGTACAAACGATTGAGACCATTTCCGATTAAATCTGAAAAGGTGGGGGAGCTGTCTAAATGGACGTCTCGAATCTCGTAAATTCAGCTTCTAAGCCACTCTCAACAATGAAAGATCTTATGCACGTGACACCGTCTTCGATAGTTGGCACTGGCAAGAGAGGTAAACAAAGATACATTTTCATTGCTGTTTGGCCATTTCTATTTATTTTCAGCATTTCTCCCATTCCAAGCCTTCTACTTTTGCGGATTAGCGCCTAGAACGAAATATCAAAGTAAAATGTTATGTAACCTAATATTGCCTTATTTTAACTTAATTAAATTTAAGTAAGTCAACTCCCGATTACCTGCGAAATAGCGGATAATTACGAAAAATAACACAAATCTACATGAAAATTGGTTTGAACACTTTTTATTGACACTACACATGACCTAATAAACAGTAGCTTCCTGTACAAGTTTGTTGGTTTATTTTTTATTTATTTATTTATAAAAACATCAGGCAACTTTCTTTTTATTTTGTTGTGTTAAACCAATTTACCTTAGTAATACCGTTTTTCTTCTAATACTGTAATTTATCTTTGCAGAAGAAATAACCAGAAAAGGAAGACCGCGGATATTCCGCAAAACAGGTAATCCGTCCACAGGTAATGGAGAGTTTACCGTATAGGCTACTTAAAACGCATTTTTGTAGTGTTTTAGCTCCTGTTTTCATACTTAAAAATAAAGAAAGCTAAAGTTGATTAACGATAAATTCCTATGTTTAACCCTTTTACTACCAACTTTTTAAATGTGAATATTCTTTTATATGTACAACTCTTTAAATGTGGACATTCCTGATATAGGTACACAGTTTTGGAAACTAAACAGTCTCCTGGTCACATCTGAACCGATGAGAGAACAACATGTATATTTTTAGAATTTTCTAAAAAAAAAAAAATCCCAACAATGTTTGAGTTATTCGCATGGGACACATGTGTCCCATTGGTAGTTAAAGGGATAAGTTATCAAACAAGGGGGGGGGGAATCTCAGACATTTGGCAATCTGTGTCTCTAATGAGAAATTTATTTTCTAAAATCCAATACCTTCTACTGCCATTCGCTCCACCTGCTTTTTTTCCTCCCTTTTTAAAGAAAAATGTAATCTTCAAAAACAAAAGTAATTTCTTTTACAACTTTTTTCAGCTTTAAAACTGGTACTAAAGTTAGTCAGTACAGACAGGAAGGATAGTGTAGAGTTTCTGAATTCGGACATGGGCAACAGTAGTAGGAAGTACTGTATGTAAGACTAATTAGCAAAAGTTTCCATACAATCGTGAGTAAAATAGGAGATGGACTTGGAAGCAGGGAATTCATTTGGAGAGGCCAAGGGGCAAATACCCCCTTCCCCCGATTTAGATTATTACACATTTTTTTGGAAATAAAATTATTCACTAATACATTATAGCAAACTTTCAAGCAAACTTTAAAGGGAAGAGAGCACGATCCCCTTCACTCCTTGGGTCTGTGTCGTAATATACTGCACACACACACATACAGTATATATATATATATATATATATATATATATATATATATATATATATATATATATATATATATATATATAGATAGATAGATAGATAGATAGATAAATAGATAGATAGATAGAGAGAGAGAGGAGGGAGGGAGAGAGCGAGAGAATGTTAGTGTATGTGTGTGAGTGAGTGATCCCCCGCTTTAATATATCTTTAATGTGTTTCTGGCTACGCCACTGCTACACTCCTCTGCGCTATATTTTCGTATCTCTAACCGTTTTGGAACTTTTATCGTTAGGGACGGAAAACCCAAGAAAGTGTAGATGTTTCATCAAATAGATGTCAACACGACAAGTTCATCTTTAAATTCTCAATTTCAAAGAAGTTATAAATAAACTAGCTCTTCGTACGAGAAGAATAGGTTTTTGGAAATCAATTTTACATATCAAATCTTGTGAACCTCCTGTGTGACGCAAATTGAAATTAGCCTACTAAGTGTTGCATCATTGGCCCCAGCGATCCCGAAAACTATTCATTTGACACTTATATTAATCATTTGTGATTATTTTTACATTTACCTCTGAATAGTGATGATTTCAGGGGGTGGCCCGGGGGAATTTTCCCCCGAAAGTGCGAAATTTCAGCAGGTGCAAATCTCTAATTTTGCTGAACATGGGCTAGTAGTATTCTTGCAGTACTACTTTAACCCTCCTGTGAGTTTAAATTCCCAGAAAATAATCTCAAATCATCACTGCCTCTGAACCCATCGTTCCCATGTGACGACGCCCCTGGAAGTTAATGTCATCGGATTTTGCACCTTCCAGCTAAGCGAACCCGAAAACTATGGATTAGACACTAATATTGATCATTCTTGATTTCATATCTGCCCCTTCCCCTTGCGTGACGACGCCCCTGGAAGTTAACGCTATTAGGTGTTACACCATTCAGCTCAGCGACCCCGAAAACTATGGATTTGACACTAATATTTGTCATTCGTGATTATTTTTATATGTACTACTGAGCCCCCTTGCGACGGCCCTAATTAGAAATTTTGAAAAGAAAAAAACGCCTTGTCTTTCATTCGGGCCTTGGTCAAGATACTCGTGACCAAAATTTGGTAAACGAATATCCTATCGTTTCGTTTGGGCACTAGGCAAGACACAGACAGACAGACATATATACTCTTTATTTTATATATATAGAGAGAAATAAGTAACTATTTGCTTTCAATTTAATATAACTTATATATATATATATATATATATATATATATATATATATATATATATATATATATATATATACTAACAAACCACCTTATCTGTGAGTAATGGAACCAGCAACCTTTCCTTTCACTTTCTGGAAATTCCATTTGTATGGCGTTTCTCAGGCTGTCCTCATAGTCTGACATAAGAATGCGTGGATTCCAGTCAGGGATGAAGTCTTTAACAAATCTTAATATTAATCTGTATATTGACGTAGCTTTCTTATTTGCGAAAGCAAACACAAGGGGAATAGCCTGCAAAATTGAGATTTACACTGGAACACGTAACTGACTAAAACTAAAAGGTGAATAATGTTAAACCTAAATGTTATTAAATAATATAGAACACTTCTAAAAACACTTAAGTTTCATGAACTACATCTAAAAAGAGGAAATAGTTTTCGGTAGGCATTACTTAGAGATATGGAACGAAGACGAAAAGCATTGGGCGATAATCTTTTGTTTCACAAGCTGCTAGTGTTAATATGCAATCGAGCCTATTGTTTTTAGTCACGCTATCGTTTATTTGGAATATTTATTTTTATTAGTCATTGCACATCTACATTTAAAAAAGGGGGGAAATAAAACGAAAATTGAAATTTGGTGAGAATGGGATACTAAGAAACAGAGGTGATAACTCCGAAACTCTGTACAATCTCCGTACGCAAAGTATACATTACTGAAAAAAAAGAAAAAAAATAGGTCTCTGGATCACCATACTCTTTTGTAGTCTCAATGAGCTGATTTCATTTTAATTTCTACTTTCCCCGCAAGCATTACGCATGAGCACTGTTTCAAGAAACTGGTTTTTCTGGAATCGCACTTTGAAAACATATTAATTATAGTTACTTTTATATTCTAGAATCAGGGTCGTAGCCAGGTTTTAATTTCGGGTAGGGTCCGGAGTCGTTGGGGGGGGGGGGGTTCGTCCCATGAAAAATGTTTGACTTAAAACGCGATTGTAGGCTTTATTTTTAACAATTTTAAAATATTTCTGGAGGGTCCACACCCCCGGACCCTCATCCTGGCTGCGTCCCTGCCTGGAATATATAAAATAAATGTACGAACTCGATCCTTGACTAATTCAATTTTTGTTTATTATTATTATTATTATTATTATTATTTGGTTTGGTTTAGTTTAACGTTCCACGATTATGCCAGGGCGATTAAAGGAGACGTGGACCTACTGATTTTATTTGAATCTGAGCTACGTTTTTCGTACAACTGTACCCCCACCGGGAATCTAAAGCGGGAACACGTGCACAAAGAAGATAAGTTTACAATTCAATTTTAAAGAAACTAAATAGAAAAAAAAAAATATAAAAAAATGAATCAGTCATTCTCAAAAGCGATTATGTGACAAAATCAACATTTCGAAATAAACCCACAAAACTATTTAAATTGTTCTAGGGACCTTTTTTCTAATATTTTTATTTGGAGGTCTACAGTAAGTATTCTTACAAGAACTTGTCTTGATCAAAAGTATTTATGTGCTTCTACGATTAGATGACAGAAAAATTTGCCCTTCCGAGAGAAACCTGAAATGACGCCCCTGATGGGACGCTGTGAAAAAACACTTGATATTACAGTTCCTTTCGTCTGTATTCTCCACGTCGTTTAGAGATTGAATTTCTCTTGCATGTGATGTTGGCCATTGTTATAATTTTCAGTAGGAATCATAACCAATAGCATATGGTAAAAGACTTACTGGAACATTTAATTTCTTTTTGTTGATTGGAACTCGACCTAATGCTACACTTTAATGGGTTTGGCAAAGGTGGTACTGCAAGTCCTTATTGTTTTTTATACGAGGAGCATACAGAAGGTCCTGAGCAACATTTTTTTCACAGCTTTAATCTTTATTTGTAAGTAAAACCAAATATATCATCCAAATCTACAGACCTTTCTTTCACTTTTCCATTTTGTCTCTTTTTTCACACATTTTCACCATCGTTCTGCAATTTTGAAAATACCCTTGCGATAGAATTCCGTTCCAGCTGCCCGTAGACACCGACACGTAGCTTGACATAGCATCTGTTCCTCCACAAAACCTGGGCTGTAGGGAAGATATTGAAGCATTTCCCACCCAAATCTCCTAATTTGTTCCATAGTGGCACATGCAGTATGCGAATGCGCATTACCCTGTTGAGGGATTATCTTTTTTTTTTTAGGACGTTTATTACGTAAGGCACGACGGAGATTCAAAATTATCTGCACGTAGCGGGCAGAATTTATGGTTTGTCCAGGCTCAATAAAGTTAACATAAATGCATTCCAAAAGATGCTCTCCATAACTTTCCCTACATATTGCACTGTCTTCGCTTTCTTCTTCGGTGGCGAATTCAAGTAGTGCCATTCCATACTCTGTCGATTTGTTTCAGGTTCATAATGATGGAACTAGCTTTCATCTCCAGTTACAATACCCGTCAACAGTTCATCAATTTCATGTAGAAATCTCTGAAGGATGTTTTGGGCAATCGAATCTTTAATGTTTGTGGTTCTCCGTTATTAAAAGTGGGACCCAACGGGCACAAACCTCCGGATAACCTAAGCTGTGAATGATTTCTTGCACCGCGCTATGTCAAACTCCAAGTTTTGCAGCGATTTCATTCACAGTTATATGCCCATCTTCTCTAATCAGCTCATCATCTCTTACCTTGTTGCGTTCCGTGGAGGTAGTTCGAGAGCGCCCGCTGCGAAGCTCTTCTTTGATACTCGTGTTTCAACCCTTAAAATTTTCACCTAGCTCCTAACAATGCTGGCACCCACGTACACATCTCCATAGGCACGCTGCAGTCTGCGATGAATTTCATCAGCATATTTGTCCTCTTTAACAAGGAATTCAATCACAGCACGCTCTCGAAACGAAACATCGTCCCTACTCCAAAATGAAATTTTTCGCTACGCTCCTGTTCACTAGAATCTGCACTCGCCATGATAAATAAAAAATAACAGTCGCGTAACCAACTTTAACGAGACAGAGAGAGAGGTAATCTCAGCCTTGCCAACTTAATGTCGTGCGTTCCTTGTTAAGAGGAGTTACGTGCAGCACATAGTATAGCCCCTTTTAACAATGACTGAGAATCTCAGTGTTTAAGAAGAGGGGTTAGGAGTGAAGCAACAACATAATTTTCTCAGTGACAGATAGGTCTACTAATACACACTACGAATTTATGCAAAACTCCGTTTGGCTACAAATGGCATAACCACTTTTAAAAATGAGTGATTCATTTTCAAAGTAGTGCGTTACTAGACTAATGCCACACAGGAGTTAAAGTCATGTAAGACATACAACTTAAACATATTGTTGGGATTTTCAGGATGGACATACGAGGGTTGGGGCAAAAGTCATGGCAACTATTTTTTTTCTTGAAGATACCAGTCCGGTTGGAAAATCTGACATATACATACGAAAGGACAAGGTGTTACCTACATGTGTGGACAATGAATACCACTGAAATATCGTAACACACTAATTTATTACGGTAGTATACAGGGCTATATGGCCTTCACGGTGCAAAAGAATGACAACACAGTACGCATACAGTTGTCATGACAAACCTGAGCATAGAGACCCTCAAAGTAGTCCCCTGCTACTTGCACCACGCGCTGCCAACGATGTGGGAGGCGTTGAATACCATCCGCCTCAGCATTTGCCACTCCATGTGTGAATCGGGTCACCTCTTCGCGCACAGCATTAGCAATGTCCTCGCGTGTTGTAAACCGCCTACCACATAGTGGTTCCTTAATCTTTCGAATGAGATCAAAGTCACGGGACGATATGTCAGGAGAGTGCGGTGGGTGGATGACGACACGTGCCATGTCGGTCCGCACACTGGCAGGTCGTCCCGAACGTTGCTCATCACTGATTGACACACGTCCTTGCTGAAACTTTCCTACCCACTGTGCTACTGTCCGGTATGGTAGGGCATTATTACCAAGCGCTTCCACTAATTCACTGTGACATTCCATCGCATTTCACCCTCGGAGAACGGCTATTTTGATGTAAGCGCGATGCTCAACACGGGTTACTTCCATCTCGCACGACACTCACCAACTGACTGATTTCACAGGCCTCGCTGTGCTACTACCAGCTATCACAGAGCTATCTGTTGTTCTGCATACACACTATGCCTGCAGAACTTCCACACGACACATAGAAGTTTGTGATCCGCTCACATATCTGCAAGAAAAAAAATGGTTGCCATGACTTTTGCCCCAACCCTCGTATAATCTACATCCCTTCGAGGCAAAATAGTGTGGTGGGCATTAAGACTGAAAACACAAACTCAGCTGAAGCTTCTTCACATTACAAGTAACTAACTGTGATATTTTAAAATCGTTTTGAACAAAACAGTTTTGAGAACCTACGTTTACGTATGTACATGTATACATTCCCATTTCTTGTAAGTAGTTTATTTGAATAAAGATTTGTCTGTGTGATACAATCCTAAATAGCAATAACTCAACAGAAGATTTGCTAAGACGTAGGCGAGAAAAAGATTATAAATGGGAGATGCTAGCTTCTCAAACCGCCACAAGGGTTTCAGTTTCCTGGTCAACATATTTTTTTTCTGCTGTTTCTGAGACCCGAAATCGAGACATAACTGACTATAACTAGTAAAATTAGATAATTATTACAATCAAACTCTGGAAGTTCGCAATTGAATTGCTAAATGTGATAGTTAGTGAGATATATTCGTGGCCAACATATTGCAAGGCACCTTATGGGAACTGAATACCAATGATGGAAGATATGAAATCTTAAGATCATCTCGTTTTCGAAGTTTTTATACCAGATTGAAAAGAACAATCGTGTTAAATATGTATTAATGTATAAAACAAGTTGAAGTTCCCGGTGTTTCCCGGGGTTTTACATTCGTTAACACATATATAGGACCCAAATAACATTTCGAAGTTACGAAATGGTTCTCTCCTTGCCCCTTTGAAGCGGGGACTGAAGCCCCGATAGATACTATGACAATATTCCATTCCACTGAGTGAAATATACATGTCCCAAATTTGGTTTTTATCTATCATTGCATGGAGGAACCCAATGAAGTTCCAATAAAACACTCTTTTGTCCTTTCAGTCCCACTAGGACCACTTTTAATACAACAGTAGTTCGCTTCATGGAAAGAACAATACGTACATATGAAAAACAGTGTCCCATTTCGTCAAAATATATACGATCCTGATACATTTACGAAATAGGACATTCACCCCCTGGCCTCCATTAGGCAGGGAGGACTTCGGGTATATTATTATTAGCGTCAATTAGTAGCCGTAATATGAAGAATTTAATATATAAATATCATATGGATTACTTACTGGCTTTTCTGATTGAATTCAGGATAGAGATTCGTATTGTGTACTTATATTGTATAGAATAATAGGAAACCCGGTAATTCAGTACAGCCATGAATATTCAAGCTAATATGGACCTTCTAAGCTCGAACATAAAAAAAAAAAGAAAAAAGCTCCGATAATACGGACTTGCTGCAAAATGAAGAGCAGTACTGTACACATGGTAGTGAAGGCGTTAGGTACTAACTAAATAGATCTGTCTTAATTAACTTATTGTACAAGATGTTTAATGGTTCAAGTGTAAGTTTTAAAATAAAAAAATATTAATTAATTAATTAATTAATAAAACAAAATGCAGGCCATGAGTGTGGTTCCATGTTTTGATTTTTTAAAACCGGGAGCAGATGCTTCCTCTTTAGAAGCAAGTTTTCCATAGGAAGCATGCGTTAGCTGAAGCTCGTTTCGTCTCACTTAACGATCTGTTGTAATGACAAATTTTCATTTTCAATTAGAGTTTCGAATGTACCTTTTAAAATTACTACAATTCCATGATTAGATTGTAACTTTTCACAAGAAATATTAAGTTGCCTGATTCCATACGTTGTTTTCGAGCGATGTAGCCATCCTCTGCTTGCTGTAAATTCTTCGTCTACATCTCTAAATTTCTTCATGGAATTCAATAGCCTTTTTCTGTAACAGAGGTTTACTCATTCGATGTATTTGGCTTTGCACTGAACGATAGGATGATTCGGATTCTAACTTAACAATATCTTCACGTCTCATATAGCGAAATTGAAATGAAATGAAATTTTTTAGTTTTACGTCCCACGGTATGCCGGTTAGGCTAAAGGAGACGGTGATGATGAGAGATGAATGAAAATGGGAGGAAACGGGAGAACCCCGAGAAAACCCACGCACATGGTGTTTGTCCACCACAAAGTTCACTTGGCGGGAGCAGGGTTTGAACCCGGGACCCCGAACACCAGAGGTGAACGCTCTACCACTGAGCCACCGCGGCTCCATGTCTCATATAGCCTTGCCACTGAAAAGATGTTAAAAATTTCAATAACCAAACCAAATCGAACCGAATGCGACAGCGAGTAGCGACGCAACGGAAGCCGGTAGCTTTATTTCTTCCTTTCTTATTTTCTTTATTGACCACTTGATAACCCGGAACTCCGTTATTCGTTGCT
Source organism: Thermobia domestica (assembly GCF_964235325.1). Lineage (NCBI taxonomy): Eukaryota > Metazoa > Arthropoda > Insecta > Zygentoma > Lepismatidae > Thermobia > Thermobia domestica. The sequence continues at coordinate 182,163,652 of NC_137458.1, read as the reverse complement.
TTACTGTACCAACATACCGAGAAATACGTATAAATATGAAATATAATCATTAAATAAATACAGTATTTTAATGGTTATGCAACTTCCAAATCAAGATGTATGGAAACAGAAAAACTATTACATAAGAATATGGCATTTATGACTGAACTTAATTTGAAGTTATACAGGGTGTACATGAATTCAGTGGGATACATTTTGGAGGTGATTCCTGACACCAAAATAAAAAAAAATAAAAAAAAGTATTTATGAACAGATGTCCGAAACTACATAGTTTCGAAGTTATAGGGCGCCAAAAATGTGAAGAAATAAATTTTAAAGGTCCATAGCTGCACTACTATGGGTCTATCGTTGTCGGATCAAGACTTTACTAAGGAACTAGTGTGTGTTTCATCCAAATATTCATGTACCATAATCCTTCTGTAGTGTCGCAACAATCTTTAGAGAGCCAGTTTGGGAGTTCTCAGAAAGTTTTACGTATTTCCCAAGTACATATCTAAAAACTAACGCGCAACTATCAGATCATTCTGAAACATGAATATTGGAATGAAACATACACTAGTTACTAAGTAATGTATTGACCCGACAACGATAGGTCCCATAGTAGTGCAGCTATGGATCTTTAAAGTAAATTCTTCGCATTTTCGGGAGCCTATAACTCCAAAACCTATGCAGTTTCGGACATCTCTTTGCATAGACATTTTTCTTATTTTGGTGTTAGGAATCACCTCCCAAATTTATACCCCTGAATTCGTTTACACACTGTATTATGAAACTAGATTTGAAAAAAAACTATAAACAAATATGCATGCTTTAAGTACAGGAACTTACCTTTCCTCGAACAACTCCATGGATGGTCACCAGTTGTTTCGCACCTACTGAAATTGGGACGGTTTTAAAAGTCCCATCAATGAGAAAAAATTCTGTACTTCGGAGCAGCTCTGTTATCTCATCAGGAATGAAGATCAAAATCTTATTATCTTCTACTGAAATCAGATTCCTGTAAAATGGTTTCGGAGGTCTGCCGTACATTCCGAACGATGCATGTTGAGGGTTTTGTAATATGTCATGTGCATGGTCCAGGTTTGTAGGGGTCGGTGGCATAATTGTTCTTCTAGTTCTTAACATTAAGGTTTCCACGCTCGGAAATGGAAGGTTGACTTCAACTGGGTACCTACATAAAAGTATAAATGCATTTTGTAAGATTTTATAGCACGCTAACATTTCAGTGGTGGCTTTGTTATGCCAGACACAACATTTGCTACTAAAATTTGAAAGTGTACTTAACACCACTGTACGGTACCTCTAGAGGAGACTGGCCTAAAATTACATACAATTCGTTAAACTGGTTTAACGTTTTTTAAACACACCCAACGGACAACATATATACATCAAATAATAGGCCAAACATGTAGCTAATATTATGCAAAAACTAGAGGTGCTAAGAGAAAAGTCTAGTTTGTTATGCATTAATAATCGAGACATTAGAAAATTGAGGTGACCAAAATTGTCATGACAAAATGACTTACTACATTAGGGTAACATGACATATGGATACTAGTACTTATGCAAAACAACCGGCTGTTTTTGAGACTTTTTTTTAAATAAAAAGCCAGCTTTTGGGAAAAAACAGAAAATTTTCGCTTTTTTACGCAACCGGAATTTCATAAAAGCCACGCTGGTTGCCTAACTACCACATTGGATTTCTGAGTTATACATCTTAAAATGTGTGTTGTACGGTTGCCTAAAATCAAACTGATAGACAAGAAAAAAAGTACCTTTCGTTGTTCCTCAGAATGCAGCAATTAAATGTTTCTCACGATATGATAGAAAAAGAAAGAGGTGACGTACTGTTACTTCTTCATTGAAGTTGAAATATGAAGAAAAGCCCAACATTTTCCAGGCAAAAAAGCCATGCAAACGCACTTGCTCTTTCTTTCTCAAAAAATCTATTCCGCCCCCTCCCCTCAAGCCCTTGTATCGCTACTCAGAAAAGTTATCGCCCTCTGCACTAACTTTTACTGAAACTTTTTTTTCTTTTGTCGTTGAACATTGCTCTAATAACTTTACTAACTATTCTCTGGAACTAGACAGCCACATATTTTCACCTATTTATACTTTTTTCGTAACGGATGATCGATTATCCTTTATTATTGGACTTCTGATACTTATTTTTCTCCAGAATTCAGCAATTAAATCTTTTTTTCGGTTTATAATGGGAAAGAAAGGTGTAACGTACGGTTACTTCTTCATTAAAGTTGAAATATTCAAAAAAGCCAAAAATTTCCCGGCCAAAAAGGCCGTGGAAAGAAAACCGTTTTTTTTAAAAAAGCCGGTTTTCCTGATCCCTTGCATCTCTAGATACCAGTGATACAAAATGCATGTACTTCACGAATCAGTAGCCCTATTACATGCTATAAATATCACGTACATAATTAGTGATAATTTCAGGGGGTGACCCTGGGGGACAATTCCCAGGGAGCTACGAAATTCCACAGCTCTCCCCCGGACCAAAGCTCTAATTTTGTTCCACGTGGGTTACCAATATCCTTGCAGAAATAAATATTGCATCTGCAATAAAAGTAGACAGTAAATAATAAGTATTAATCTATGCGTTACAGATTTTTTCTTATTGTTACAAAAAATTTGTTTCGCTTTCAGAAAAGTGGTTTCATTGCTTTGAATAAACTGACACACTATGTCGCTTTAGGCCTAGTGCTGATGTGCCATTTTACCCTAATGATATATTATGGTGAATTTACGTCTCGTACATTTACAGTGCATGCTTTCTTTCGAAAACTGTCTTTAAATATTATCCAAATAGTGGGATAGCTTAATGAAAAAATATTTCAATTCCGGATACCAGTCTGTCCTTTTCAGCGTAGTAAGTATAGGTCATAAGAAATCGAAAAAGACCGGGACACAGGTTTTCCCTGGTCTAGGGTGGTCGTGGCTGCCATTTTCCAAAATGGCCGCCCTGTACCACAAAGTGTAGGTGTAAGTATCTCAAATGAGCAATATCGGTGTCTATTTATTGGTTTTTGATGACGCTGAGTCGATTAGAATAGTTTGTTAACATGTAAAATACATAATGAATGACAAAGCCTCCGTTTTTAAAGATAGCGGACCTATAATGCTATTTATGGAAGTAAATCAGGGAGTAGAAGTCCTTCAAGTGTAAATTTGGAGTCCATTTATAGGTTTTCGAGGTCGCTGAGTTGATTGGAACAGTTTTTGGAATGGTGAAAAATATGCTTGATTGCCGGAAGCCGCAATTTTCAAAAATGGCTGACGTATAAGGCTCAAGCTGGATAAATCAGGAAGGAAAAGCGCTACATGTGTAAAATTCATATCTATTTATATCTTTCAGAAGTGACTCAGTTTATTGGAATATTTTTTGCATTTACAATAGTTAATAAAAGAAAAATGTGAACAATTTGAACTTAATTTTACGAAAAATCAGCTGTAGAGCAGTGTCCTTCGCATGTGCACAGTTGGGAGCATGGTAAACTCTTTTTCTCACACTTGCATGTAGAGCAACGCTTTTTGCAAGAACATGCAACGAGTTGCTTACAACTTTTGGATATGTCTGGAATTGTTGTCCAAATAGGTGTATACTGATCTCCACTTCGTTTCCATCCATAGTTGTCTGGATCTGTTGTCATATATTCATGATTTGTACAATTGTGCCATAGTTTTGCTTGCAAAGCAGCACGCTTTATATGCTGAATAAGTGCATTCTTCGTAGGTGGTATGTTTTCTATTGCGCGATTTTTCTTCGTGTACAGTATCCATATACACTCGTTCACATCATTCAAGTGAGACGTTCTCTCATATAAGATAACGACATACCGCTCAATAACAGCAAGCACCTCTTCCTCTACCTCAAAACCCATTTCGTACATATGTTGAAATGCTGAATCCATTTTTCTGTACTACATCCATGCTTTCCACGCCGTTCGTTTGCCTATTCCACAGAATGCTGACACAGTGTCACACCCACTAAAAGCATGAAATGCAGGTAGATTTTTCTGGATCTGGGGACATAGGCGGGAGCAGATATCATGCACTGTTCGAATACATACTTTTCTGTGGCCATGCTCAGCTGCATGTTTGAGTGTAACATAAGTCGTTCATCTGCTTCCTCATGCCATGATGGTGAAATACCACCCACATCTAGCACTAAGGATGAAGTCACAACATTCTCGCCAACAGTACACACAACTTCTTTACCATCATATATTTCTTGTATGAGCAGTTCCGCTAGAAGCGTAAATAACTGTTCTTTGTTACTGCCTTCTTTCAGAAAGTCACTAAAATTTCTAAGAACTTGAGTAGATGGCCGAACACGTACGTAAACGCCTCTATTGCATTTTCTTCTCTGCCTGGTATCGCTCTTAAGAGAAGTGGACTTGTACGTATCAAAGACGACATCTACCCGAGTTACGGTCTTCAACACAAAATTCATATATAGTTTAAAAATTTGGTGGAAGTAGTCTTGAAATGTCTTAGATTTACCGACCTTAAGAATGTGCACTATAGCCGCACCATCTAGAACAGTGGCACTGAAGTCACGTGCGTCAGATCTCTCCTTCTCTTCGATGTGAATACACTCCAGTACGTCTTGTTTGTTAGCAGATTGACGTAGTCTTCCGTTGTCAGAGAGAGAGGGGGACATGGTTGGTTCTCGTGAGCAAAGAACTGATAAATATCACTTTCACGTGATTGCGATGCGATGAACAATTTACAAATGATATTTGAATCTCTTCGCAAATTCACTATCTTCTCGCTTGTGGCACATTTCTTCACGGGTGTGTTGAATATTGAAATATTGTTTTTCGGAATGATATCGTGTATCGAGAGTTTAACATAATTGAGACGATTTGTTGCGTATTCCTCATACTGCTGAAGTCTCTTCTCCTGCAATTCTTTAATTCTCTGTCTCATTTCATCTTTTGGCATTATCTGCCGAATGTCAATTGATACCAACACATCGCCTTCAAATGGATTTACATGTTCATTTAGAGCAGCAATAAAATTTCTCACGTGTTTCCGAAATCTTTCATTATGAACATTAGTATCTTCGTGATGATCCAGTGGTCGCGATGATGTTGATTGCGCTTGGAAAAATATACTCTCCTCGGATTTGGATAACATTGCAGAAAGTGTAGGACCTGCCAACATCCACTTCAATAAAGCGTCTTTGTTATCCAGAATTTCTATGGCACCTCCATTTCCTTTCACAAGCTTATTGTTTTGTTCGTGGTATTGGCCATCGGGGATAGATGAAAACAATGCTCCAGTTCTAGAACTAGTAAAATGGCCGTTGCAGAATTCCGCGTAAATCTCTGGATGTCTGGTTGGTAACTCCTTCAGAGTGCGAACAAATACAGGCAACCACCATGGCATCCAGGGCAAATGTCCATGAGCATATTAAGTTCTAATGTCTCGAAAAACATGTGGTAATTAGATGTTCAGACGCTAAAGATGAAGCATAGAAGCAAACTTTCCAGCTCCATGACTTGATTTCAGAAAAGTAATTGTGAGGACTCTGCTTTCCTTCTTAAAATCCACGACTGAATTGATTCATCATCTGTAATTGAATTTGCAGTCACTTGGAATGCCTGCATTCTCATGTAGTGCAGTGATGCGAGGGTTACTTCATGAGAATATCTCGGTCGTTTTACGTGTGATGATGTGAGGCATGCTTCTGCAACCCCCGGTGTAACAACTCCAGCTTCTATGAGAGTTTCCGTTAACCACTGCCTGTCAGCAGTTTTTCCAGCAAGTTGAGTAGCATCATCTCTATGTGGAGGGAACCCATCAATACCACAACTTTATCGTCTCCGTACTGATCAGGATATCTCCATTGGAGCTGTTTCCCAATAGCATACACTGGTTGATCTGCTGTGATTACTGGTATCTGTGAATTGTTCAGTTTTGATGTTGCAGCAATGATTATATCCATCGCATGTTTCACCATCGCAGATGAAGCTATTTCTTCAGGCAAAAGAGGAAGTAACATACTATGGCTCTTTGGAATTTTACAATCGTATGCTACTTTAGCGAAATAAGATGCAAAGGAGATTCGAGTATTTAAATTTTCATTTTCTTCACTTGAAATGCAGTTGTGCACTCATTGAAGCCATGGCTGTAGGAGGCTTTCAGAGTTGAGTGTAGAAGAGGGCATTTCCGAAGTATTGATACGAGGAAGTATCTGATCATGTATCACTTTGTTACATGGAGATATGGTGGTGTAACTTTCAGGCAGCTCGCCAATCAAGTTCTTATCCCATTGCGTAATAGCGAAATTTTCACAAGTTGTATTGTCACTAGAAGCACAAGGATGCTGTATAATTGTTATACTAGAACCATGGAAAGATCCACTGGATGTAGATGATGATGGGTTATGGTCGATATTTTCGATTGCGGCAATAATAAACGGATTTGATACCATGAGTGGAGGACAGACAATGCCATCATCTTGGAATTTTTTGCACAAAACATTATTAACAGTTGATGTCACTTGTTGTACTCGGTCATATGATACACAGATCCCTAACTGGTTTAGTTTATCTATGATCTTCCTTTTCCTGGTGATATTGTGGAGCATTAGTCCCACATATAGAGGAAGCGGGGTTTCACTCTTCAAAGAATGGCGTGGCCGCTGCAGGCTTTCTTTCTTTTTTACACTGTTGAAACGTATTAGTTGGGCTATCGACAAAGCTGCTAAACGTGTTTCATGTTCATTTGATGATTCAATATCAATATTTTCACCTTCAAGAACCATACGAGTAAAGTTGAGTAAGATGATTGGGACACAGTTTGCTGAAGTGAACTCTGGTTGAAAATGTCCTTGAAATTTTGGGAAATCTCTGGATAATTCTCTACGTAGAATTGATGCAGCACGTTTAGTTATTTTCTAAGAAGTTGGGAGAAGATGGTACCATCCAGCGAGGAAAATTTTAACACTGAGAAATGTCACTCTCATTGTATATATTTGTGAGGGAGCAATGTGCAGTTATAAAAATTTTCTTGAAAAACCCTGATAAATAATAAAGATACGCCAGGGAAATACGGTCATGCCACACGATATTGATTTCCTTGACATTTTACTACCAGAAATAGATGTGAAGCAATTTTACTAATGAGAATATATTGATAAGTGACAGATTGTAAGGAATTTATCTGACAATTCCAAAAACTGTTCCAATCAACTCAGCGACCTCGAAAACCTACAAAGGACACCAAATTTACACTTGTAGGACTTTTACTCCCTGATTTACTTCCATAAATAGCATTATAGGTCCGCTATCTTTAAAAATGGCTGCTTTGTCATTCATTATGTATTCTACATGTTAACAAACTATTCCAATCGTCTCAGCGTCATCAAAAACCAATAAATAGACACCGATATTGCTCATTTGAGATACTTGCACCTGACTTACACCTACACTTTGTGGTACAGGGCGGCCATTTTGGAAAATGGCAGCCACGACCACCCTAGACCAGGGAAAACCTGTGTCCCGGTCTTTTTCGATTTCTTATGACCTATACTTACTACGCTGAAAAGGACAGACTGGTATCCGGAAGTGAAATATTTTCCCGACTTCGGAGGTTTAGCTATCCCACTAAAAAGAAGTGTTATAACAAACACGCGTTACTTTTTGTACACAATTACATTACAATCAGTTAAATTATTTCAGAATGCCGAAGGGAAAAAATTAAAATACTTGCTTCTCAATATATATATATATATATATATATATATATATATATATATATATATATATATATATATATATATATATATATATATATATAATATTAGGGTGGAGCGAATTTTTTTTTTCGAAATTCGAATTTGGATAGGGAGCAAAAGTTGCGTCATATCGTAATACTTTACCATAGAAAATTTCAATTCTCTATAATAATTTTTAACTGAGGCGCAAAGGGCTTTAAATTTGAGATTTTGCAAATCAATTTCCGTTTACTATGTAACTATTTAGCAAATCTTCGCTGAAAGTAGACTTTAATTTGTATTGTGGATAGAGGGCAAAAGATGCATCCTTTGTCAATAGATAACAACATGAATTTTTAATTCTCTAAAATTATTTTTAACCGGGGCGCAATGGTTCTGGAACTTGGGAATAATAAGACGAAAAGTGATCAACTATAAGCATTTTGCGAATTTGTCATAAAGAAACGTTTTGCTATTTAACAAGTCTTCTGATATCCTACAATGAACTTTTGGTAGTATTGTTGATAGTACAATAGTTTGGTTGGTGGTGACAGTGACGTAATTAGGGGGGAACGGGGCTTGTGCCCCGGGCGTCGAATTGGGGGGGCGCAAAACTGGGCAAATAATTATTTTCACTATAAAGCAAGGAAAGGAGTTTTAGCAAACTAAAGATCATTAAAAAAATACCTCAGAAACTTAAGAGGGCAACAAATACTCGCGAACCTTAAGATCATATCCATAGATCATAAGTTAGCTTCAAAGCTATGTTTTGAGGACATTGTAGAAACCTTTGCATCCAAAAGAGGCCGTAAGGTTAAATTTTAGTTCCAGCCTTTTGTGTTTCCATTTAACTTACATCGATTTAAGAGATTTGTAAAATGTTCGAGTGTACTCGAGACAACAGCTTCATTGTTTTTTATAATTAAATATTATATTTTAAAGCAAAATCCTGTTGATTCATTCTACACATATCCACATCCCAATATAATTGCAAAAACATTGCGGTTTGCAGTTATTTCGTTAAGACTGCAAGAATGTGTCGAGCATGCTACTCTCAGATTATTTGTCAATTAGTTAATCAAGCTTTATCACTTGAAGAAAGAAGGGAATAGGTTAACTACTGTCTGATGCCAATATCAGGTATAGTTGGGGAGCCTTTTGGTTTGGTTGGTCGGGGGTGGGGGCACTAAGGCGAGCTCTTGCCCCGGGCGATAACTAGCCTTGTTGTGTCGCTGGGTGGTGAGTAAAAAATGATATTCGGTATTATTGATATTACTTGAACAAAGGAATTCAAGAAAAGAGACGGAAAGAAAGCCAAAAAGCGATCTTACGGTGAAGCTTTGAACCAGAGTATTATACTCTACTAGTTACATTATCGAATCTTCAGACTACTTGTCATCTTCGGAAACAAGATAGGGAGGAAATAAAAAACACACTGAAGCTGGAGATTATATTTTAGTTGGGAAATATCCTTTGAAGAAGAAAAGAGAGCAAGCATAGATTGGATGCACGCAAATGATTAAATTCGTCCCAACATTAGCTAAAGTGAAGGAGAAAACAGGCGTGACTAGAAAAAAAATTGCAGCAAATGCTACTGCGGTTTTCGAACATTTTAAATATGTGAGTTTAGAGCAGTCGCAAAACATAATTGACAGAAGTCAGAAAATTCAGAGAGAGGTTGTGAAAAATGGTATAAGTGTAAGAACTTAATAAAGTGAAACCCCGTGCCATCTATTTTGATTGGAAGAAAGACCAAACGCTCACGATGTCCGGAAGTCGGAGATATGAAGATGGAAGAACATTATTCTATCCGTGTAGAAACGGGTAACAAATTTCTCGGCTATGCCGGAAATGCTTTGACCGGATCAGCATCAGCAAAGAATATTGCTAGTTTCATCTGCCACGAATCACAAGAAAATAATGAAATGAAATGAAATTTCTGAGTTTTACATTTCACGGTTATGCCCGTTAGGCTAAAGGAGACGGTGATGATGAGAGATGAATGAAATGGTGGAATGAAGAAAGTGGGAGGAAACGGGAGAACCCCGAGAAAACCCACGCACACGGTGTTTGTTCACCACAAAGTTCACTTGGCGGGAGCAGGGTTTGAACCCAGGACCCCAAGCACCAGAGGTGAACGCTCTACCACTGAGCCACCGCGGCCCCCTCACAAGAAATTAATGTGGACCTATCAGATGTGGTAGCTATCGGCTGCGATGGCACTAATATCAATGTTGGGTCAGAAGGAGGAGTGACTAGAGTGCTCGAAAACCATTAAGGGAGGTCCTTGCAGTGGTGCATAAGCTTATTGCATTTCATTGAACTACTACTTCGTCATTTACTAAAATAAATCGGTGGTGCAAGTACTGGTCCTTACACTTTCTTCGGCTCTATTGGTAGATCATTTGTGAATTATGAAACAAATTCAGTATACGGCTTCGAAAAGATTTCTTCAGAACTTCCTACACTCCTAAATGTGCCTGAAGTAGGGTCTACTTGTGTGAAATACTCCAATCTGTAATAAGATGAAACTGATAAAAGCTAGCAGATTAAGAAACTTGGGCATGTTCGCTGGTTAACAGTGGCTTACAGACTTTTACGTCTATAGGTGTATATATCAATGCCCAGTGGCGTATTTAGGGGGGGGGCTTCCGGGCTTAAGCCCCCCCGAAATCTTACTTACTGTAGTAAAGTATATGAAATATCTTGCAGAATTTTCACATTTTCAGGCAAAGCCCCCCCGAAAGTTAGCAAAGCCCTCCCCGAAACAAAATCGTAAATACGCCACTGTCAATGCCAAATCCTTCAGAGGAGCTCAAAACTCTATCAAAGTTCGTGGTAAAAGTATATGCACCAATTTGGTTCAACATCAAACTGAAACCTCTTGTCAAATACGGAGCTAAACATTTGTTCCTGACCATAAAACTATCGCGATGTTTGCAGGAACCATACAAGACTCCAGTCAATAAAGGTATTTCCAGAAATGCATTTTATGCGAATCCTTAAAACATTCTCATTGCCATGATTGGTGTCGACAGATCAACTACACGAATCCTTGCAGCTGATAAAATATTCCAATCCAGAAAGCAGTCTAAACCTTCTGAAATTCGTTCCTTCGAAGTGCCAGTATTAAACTTCGAGACTAATAATTACACAGAAATGATAAACTGGGATGAGTGTAGCATAACAGAACGCTAATACTGACTCATGAGACATGAAAAATTGCAAGAAATTCGCGCTTCAGAAAATACATGTGTTGATATCCTTGAGTTCAAATGTCATACGCAAGTAGTGGAAAGATTAATGAAAATATTTAGTGAAACTTTTTCCAGTATGTGGGGCACGAAAGAGCGTTTTCTCTATTCGTTCCAAAATTTACTTGAGAAAATACATGCCTACTTTTGAGACAAAGTCGCAGTATTTTGCAGGAAGACGTGAATGAAACTTATGAAACACTCAATCTAATGTTGGCGGGTGTGTGGGATTGAACTCGACGACAGCCACCTCTTAGTGGTGAATTCTGGCTTGATGTAGTCTGTAACTTACAATATGAACTTCGGTACCTTTAGAAATTCAACTCGTCACGACAACGAATCTTAACACCCTCAAATTACAGTCAAATTCAAGTGAAGAGCTGCCTAATAATTACACAAATACACAACACACGTGTATTTGTTTACAAAATCTACGAAACTTAAAGCACATTGAGCCCCGGCTAAAAATATTTTAGAGAATTCAAATTTTCCATGGTAAAGTACTACGATATGATGCAACTTTTGCCTCATATCCAAAATCGAATTTAGATTTTTTTTTTAAAAAAAAGGCCTCTTTTCACTTATTTGCATAATCTTTCAAACTTAAGGCCCATTGCGCGCCGGCTAAAAATTATTTTAGAGAATTAAAATTTTCCATGGTAAAGTACTATAATATGATGCAAGTTTTGCCCCCTATCCAAAATCGAATTTCGAAAAAAAAAAAAAATTGGCCTCTTTTCACTCCACCCTATATATATATAGCGTTCATATTCATGGTAATATTAAGCGTAGATTAGCCAATGATTTCAGTAAATAGTAGTGGGCGTAGGGGATGACTACGAATTTTTACTCATCGGTTTTTAATTTAGAAACCGGTAGCGCATTCAAAACTATGGAACTCATATTTTTCTTTCCAATTCCAGCCTCTTTATCTACACGGTGGTGTATCAGAGCGGAATAAGTTTGTTAGTTCTTCCTTTATGTTTCCTGAACTCCAAGTGCTACTCACGTCAGTGTTTCATCCAGTGTTCCAGATACACTTCGCGGGTGGGGTTCGGACAAAGTCCCTGGAACTAAGATAAATTATAAATTGCGAACATATGTTACTTTTGTGAACGTTGTTTTAGGAAATAGTGTCCCAGTGTAGCCCTTAACATTTTGATGTTGCCCCCTCCAAATTCTTTTGAAGAAAGACTGATCCTACTAAAATACGATATTTGTATCATACTCAATGTCTCGTACATTCACAGATAAATTAGATATTTCACATTTGCACACTCACTTTTATCCAAAAGTTTGAATTATTTTTTTTTTTTCCTCGATGTTAACTTGTTTACGGCAGATTAGGCTTTGAGATTCGTAATTAACAGCAGGGTGAAAGTTAGGTGTTTTTAAAAATTATTCCTCATCACATGAGGGGAAATCTCAAAGAAGGCAGCTGGTATTAAACATGGTTATATTCTTCAAATTTCCAAATTACTGATTAGATTCTGACTTCCATCATGCCTACTACACAAAACTCGATAAAGTTACTGGTATGAAGCCATATCTCCTTTTCTGTACTGAAAAATATTATTTTTGAGCATCCTCTTTTTCGGAAATCAGAAACATGTTATATTTATCATTAAATGCCACAGCAGTAGATAGGAAAACTCTTTTCAAATTGGGTGGGGGCGGTGGCTCAGTGGTAGATCATTCACTTCCGGTGCTTGGGGTCCCCGACTCGAACCCAGCTCGCAACGTGTGGACTTTGTGGTGGACAAACACCGTGCTCGTGGGTTTTCTCGGGGTTTTCCCGTTTCCTCCCACTTTCTTCATTCCACCATTTCATTCATTTCTCATCATCACCGTCTTTTTTAGCCTAACCGGCATATCCGGTGGACGTAAAAGTCAAAGATTTTCTTTCCAAATTAGGTGCTTTGACCCGGTAAGGGGCGTCACTTCAAACTATCGTTTTCCTCATCGAGACTTATAGTTCAATCTGGAGTAGAAACTTATTTTAGGATCTAGTTTCCATGATTTTCACCCGAAAGACGAAGATGATTATGTAGAAAATTATAAGTACCGGTACTTCTTGTTCATTATCGTATTAAGTTGATCTAATCTCTTCTTTTTTATAACATCCAATGTATTTTTTCTTAAGAGAAAAGTAAAATATCAAACTTAAATATTTAATAATAAATTTATAAGAACTAGCAATGCTTCTAAGTAATACAAACTTATCTTCAAACTAAATTATTTTTCCTGTTCAGAAGAAATGGTGTGATCACCAGTGGGAAGTCATCTGATTCAGATTATAAATTAATATTGATTCTCCATTCATAAACCTCGTTCAACTTAATCAACCAAGCTTTATTAAGCTCAACGAATGTAACTTATGCATCCACTGTAAACGTTTATTCACAGATATTTCTCTCGAAAATGGTTTGAATTATGTTGAACAAATTTAGTGCGATCACAATGACTGTGCATTTCGTTTCAAAATTAAGGGGGCAGACTACTAAATATTTTTGAAAATTTTTCTTTTGCCCGTTTTTCATAAGTGAAAAGAGATAATGAAATGTAACTTACCACAATAATAGATAATGTTATTCTACACCCGAGAACACGAATTGGAAGAATTATCAGTGTTGCCATCCATAGAAATTACTACATGTCCGGAATTTGAATTACGCAAAAATCTAGGTTAAGGCAGCGACTAAAAAAATGAACACAATGGTAGTTGATTACTTATCATGTTGTCTTAGTTCTTTGTCAACTACTTTTTAAATAAATAAGATATCACAAAATAAATACAAATATTATTTAAAAAGTAGTTAACAACATGACAACAAGACAACATGATAAGTAATCAACTACCATTGAGTTCATTTTTCCAGTCGCTGCCTTATCCTAGATTTTTTTGTAATTCAAATTCTGGACACACTGTAATTTCTATATAATCGGTATTCCATTTTGTTTATATTGCAAAGGTTTTGTGTTGTCAACCAATATTTGAACGTCAAAAAGATTACTTTTGTGTAAATGTGTGTTGAGAACTTAGTAGAATTATTCATTCTATAGTTAGGCTACTGCATTACGTTGAAAAATACTTTTAGTATTTTGGAAGACAAGATTTTATAATTGACGTAGATTTTCATAAATATTTTGTCATACATTGGAAGGTAGATATTTGACATAGTATTTGTTCTTTACCCTTTTTCAAGGCCTTCCATACATTTCCGAACATTTCAAACTAACTCAAATGTATAGAGATTTTCTAATATCTGTCATTTTATTGTTATTAGCCTACGACATTCTATTCAAAAATATTCTAAATACATAAAAACGTATTAGAATATATATTTCTTTCCCTTTTGCTGAATATGCCAGTGTAATTTTGTAATGTTTATTGTGGAACGTACATATTCGGGATTTTAATTGAGCTGAGCGAAGCGAAGCTCTTATACTCGGGTTAGCCGTTTGGTTGTCCGCGAACTCCTCCTAGACCGTTTGGCCGATCTCAACCAAACTTAACACGCTGATAGAGTATGTCGTGCTGAGTGACAACATAGGTCGAAATCAAAAATCCGATGTACCATCGAGAAATAATCACCGAAAAACGCTTCCTCCTAGACCGTTTGGCCGATCTCAACCAAACTTAGCACGCTGATAGAGTATGTCGTGCTGAGTGACAACATAGGTCGAAATCAAAAATCCGATGTACCATCGAGGAATAATCACCGAAAAACGTTTACTCCTAGACCGTTTGGCCGATCTCAACCAAACTTAGCACGCTGATAGAGTATGTCGTGCTGAGTGACAACATAGGTCGAAATAAAAAATCCGATGTACCATCGAGGAATAATCACCGAAAAACGCTTCCTGATTACGTAGTTTAAGCTCGCTCAGCTCATTTCATTGCGATCGGGTATATCCATTGCATTCCTAGTATTTTTTGCAGGAAAATTTAAATCTCAATTTTTATCAGCTTGAAGTTCAAGTAAATTCAACGAACTGCATAAAATATTTTAAAAGATTCGTTGCAGCTTCTTGTACACAAAAAATGTTTAAAAAATTAAGACTAACAACAAGATTCATTTGCTTTTATTACGAACGAATATACTCGTGGTTTTAAAATAGGTGATTTTCAAGTGCCTAATTCGGGCCTAAATTTTGGACAGTTTTAGTAATGTTTGTTTCCACATAGCTCTACCTTCAACGTAAAATAGAAATAACAAATAAAAAAATTATAAAATTTGGAACGACTTTTGTGAAAAAAATTATAAGTTAAGCGGTTAACGTGGAATCTAAACCACATGAGCTCCCGCCGGGAATCTAACCAGGTCTCTCATGCCATAGGCTAACCGCTTAGCCACGAAAGAGCTCTACATATTTCTAATTTAGATATTAAATTAAACCACAAAAGCACATATATTATTCAGTGTAACAAAGGACAATACATATCACTAACATCAAAATTTTGGAGATCTCTAATAATTCAAATCGCAGGAACATTATAACATTAGTGTTCAATAGTTTTCATTACAACAAGTCGCAGTTTCATTATTTTAAGCAGTGTTGCGAACTGAAGTAAGTTGCTAAATATTATTATAACTATAGTGCAAATAACGTAGCTAAAGTGCAAAATATTTTAATATTACTTGTAATTTGTTTTATGGTACAAGAATGTTTTCAGAACACAATGTTTTTCGTAGTCTTTGGGCTATTTATAATGTTAATGTCAAAGTTTTCGTTCCAGCAATACATGTAAAAGCAAATTGTAACTGAAATTAAACGTAACTGACAACTTTTCAGTAGCACTAGTTGTTCTCCCTAAGCCTTAGTCCTGGTGTATTTTTTAGATTAAAACATTGCTTTATTAAAATTTTAATTACACCATAACTGCATTTCATTTGTTATAGTTTGACCACCGACCACCTCAAAATCGATCCATACCATATAGCTATATGCAATTATTCAAGGACTTACAGTTAGTAATACACATTGTGTTGATTTTTGTTTTGTTTTGTTTTAGTTTAACGTCTCACGGTTATGCTAGGGCGGCTAAAGGAGACGTGGAATTACTGATCACGTGGAATCCGAAAAACTTCGGTCGTTGAATATTACCGCCACCGGGAATCGAACTCGGGACCATGCGAACCAAAATCAAGCGTACTAGCCACTAGAGCAAATGGGGGTCCTTACATTGTGTTAATTTAAATAATTGAGTCAGTGTTACCAGATCGGAAGATCAAAAAATAGCGTGTCTGTGCTCCAAAAGTAGAGGATATGAACTATTTGTAGCCCAAATATATAGAAATGAATTATTTGGCAACTAATGACTGGTACTAATGAAATACTTTTTAAAATAGACTGGAAAATGTGATGGACATATTGCAAGACGAAATTATGATCGATAGACAAAAACAATTCTACACTGGATACCACGTGACAAAAACAGCCTAGGAAATGTCCGCATACAAGAAATTGTGACAAAATTAGGAACCACTGGGGAGCAACCTGGAAAAGAATTACCCAAGATAGATAGTTGTAGAGAAAACTTGGGAAGACTTCATCCAGCAGTGGATTGATAATGGTTTATTGCTATGATGGTGTTGATTTTATATCGAGACCTCAGAGTTAAACTAAACCAAGTCATAATTTCCTAATTTTACAGGAGAAGCGAAAAACCGGTTCCTTAATTAAGATCTACTTATAGTAGGTATAGTACTGTTTTCCAAACTATACTAAGCAGTTACAAAGTAATAGGATGCTTTTAGACTTACATTATTACAGCACTAGAAAGAACATAGTCTATGAAAAAAGTATTCTAACTCAATTTGACCAAAAAGTGACTTAGCATAGTCTACCACTAATGTTCATATATATACTGTATAAATTTACTAGGTAAGATGGGGTAAAATTGGATCCAAAATTTAACGAAAGTCGGACAGCGAAAAAAAAATTGACTATTTAATACTTCATGTTGCTGCAAAACTACGAAAATGAATACAAAAGAAAACTAGAAAGTTAAGAATCACTTGTTTTGGCGAGAGAGAGAAAATAGATACAGATAGCTCGAATTACCTATATACTTATATAGTATGTATGTTCATGTTTCGCAAGTAATTTTCAATCAATATAAAATTTAAACGTAATGAACGCACGATTGGTTTTCTCGAATAAAGATCACATGCACCGCTAAGAGCTCAAGAATAAGCTTAATCTATGTTACGGCAGTGGATAAATGCGTATGTAATGCATTACAACTTTAGGAACTTGTATAAGAAACAGAATGTACTTAAATTTAGACGCGAACTATGCGAAACGTCGGACTATGAATCTAACTTGTTTCGTGATGCAACCCGAGACCACACATAGCAAAGATGAGTGCCGTAGCTCCCACCACAAAGTTCAGGAATTTCGTGTTATAAGGTGTCAATTAAACACGTAGATGTGAAACGGTAATAAAGCATTTGATCAGTTTTAAACAAAATATATTGTAGTAATAATTTACCCTATTTGTTAAGATAATGAACGTTATGTTCTGTTTTTAAGTTGACAGTCAAAGCAGAATGTATTGGATAATAAATGAGAAGTTGTAAAATTTCAATTTCGGTACAGGGGCGGATCCAGAACTGACTTCTGGGGGTGGGCGGTGGGTTGTCATTCTGCAACTTTTAAGGGCTCCAAACTTTGAAATGGATTTTATTTATATATATAAAATAAGATAGTTTTCCTCTTCTAGGGGGGGGGGCGATCGGTAAGATTAAATACATTCGTCCTGCTATGTGTTGCGTTATCCATTACGAGGTACCGGTATTGAACAATTCTGAAATGAAATGAAATTTTGAGTTTTACGTCCCACGGTTATGCCGATGAGGCTAAAGGAGACGGTGATAATGAGTAATGAATGAAATGGTGGAATGAAGAAAGTGGGAGGAAACGGGAGAACCCCGAGAAAACCCACGCACACGGTGTTTGTCCACCACAAAGTTCACTTGGCGGGAGCAGGATTTGAACCCGAGACCCCTAGCACCAGAGGTGAACAATTCTGATTCAAAGGAAGGAAATAAACTACTGTACAGGGTTGATATGTTTAAAACAAAATGTTTAAAACAAGTGTTTAAAACATGTTTAAAACGAGGGCTGTTGTTTTATTCAGTTTGTTTTAAACGTTTTAAACAAATTGTTTTAAACGTGTTTTTTTTTCCGATGCTGGTTGGATATGTTTAAAACAACTAAAATATCAGAGTGAAGAAGCTAATTTAGTTTTCTAACAAACAACCCATCCTCCGCAGGATTTGTGCATGGAGTAAATTACAAGCAGAGTTCTATTCTTATTATAACAGCAATTACTAAACGAAATTCTGCACATCAATGTGCGTATAAATAAACCAACAGAAATTCAAGTGAAGTATTTGAACATTTCTTAATTTCCAAGAATAATGGAGGTTAAACACACTTTTTACACTATTTCAAGATCCAAATTCACAAATTCAAAACTTGGATATTTTTTGATCACTATAATTTCCAATAATGAACAGTTCTCACATCATAAGTTAGAAGAAATACTCTGACAAATACAATACAACTCATAGAAAAGAACAGTGACTAGCCTACAAGGAGCAAATGACATTTTAACTAAACAGTTTTCAAGATACATCTCTATCTGCAACGTGGATAGCTAATAATGATTAGTGTCTACGACATAACAATTAACTCTAACCACCCGCCAGGGATTTTAACAAAACGGTAGACTCTCATGTTCGGGGCTCTGGTGACCCCCCTAATTATCACAGAGTCATGAGTTATACACCATTGGAAAGCTTATAGACCACAAGTTCTAACGAGGTAACATTCGTGAAATTCCCGCCGTATTCGTAGAAAAAGAAGACATAAAAAATCATTAAAAATATGAAAATATTGACTTTGCGGGGCCCTGGCAACCCTTGCAGTCTCCCTACGCTGACAAAATGATGCTAGTGTGTAGGCCACATACTTGTGACAATAATATAAGAAATGGTAGCCATTGCGTAATGAATTCGTTTTATGTAGGAAATATTTAAAGAAAATATACGCAGAAAAACATTCATTGAATTAGACATTCTCTCCCCTCCCCCACTAAAGTACCACGTCCATATAAAAATCATTTTTGCTGCACACATCATGTATACGAACAAGAATTATGCTTCTAGACCACTTCAGTGAAATATATCTTGTGTTATATGGGACCGTCCCGAAAATAAATGTAAATTAACCAAATTTGACCCTCTCTTCCTTTATAAACAACAAGTACACATACAGGTTAATATCATGTAGGGGACTACTTCATTGCTTCACATACCAATTTTTATGGATGTACCACAAAGGGTGAGAAAATACCCGCCAAAACCTGATGAAAAAAAAATTGATGAAAAATTAAAAAAGAAAAAAAACTTCATCCTCCCTCACTCGGCCGTACATACGTACCCCCTATATACATAAAATGCAACTGACGGAAAGCTTCATCCCTCAAAAATACTTTGGTACCAAATCATCTTTCTAGCTTAATTAAGGACTGAGCTATTGATTGTTGTAAAAATAAATGTAATTTACGTAAAAAAATCTCCACAAATTGGCTAACTTTGCCCCCTTCCTGCTACCCCATATAAGCAAGAAGTACAAATTCACGATATTACTATGTAGTGGCCTACTTCATTGCTTCACGTAACAATTTTTATGAATCTATCTCCCAAGAGGGGGAATGGTCCCCAGAAAACTGTTGAAAAAACAAAAACAAGAAAAAACACGATATTTACCCTCCTCCCACATACATAAAATGCACATCAGCAAAGCTGCATCTTTCAGGAATTAATTGGTACCAAAACCATCTTCCAGCCTTAATTTGAGGTTTAAAACTGAGGCATTGAGGTTTAAAGTCCTGATAGAACGTAACACAAAGAAACTAAACTACATATTCTGTGAACGAAGATCGGGAAATTCCCGATTTCTTTTTCCGGAATTGAACATTTGGGTGGATCGAGATTAGGGAAGTTCCCGAAATTTGATCTAGCGGTTGAATATAGATGGCAAGCAATATCTAAGAGTGTAAAAATGTAATATATATGCCTATTTAGATTATTGTTTTAAACAAAATAAACATTTTAAACATGTTTTTTTTTGTTTAAAACAAAGTACTTTGTTTTAAACGTTAAAAACGTTTTAAACAAAAAAACATGTTTTAAACATAAAAAACGATCTTTTTTTTAAAAAAAATCATGTTTTTTTTAACCCTGCTACTGTGTAGTACTGAAGTTAATTTAATAGAGTTTAATTGTATAGGCAGTTCTGACCTGAGGCTATATGAGAAAGTCTTTTGCTGAAAGTGAAATATGGGTTACTATTAGAATTATATCCCAGATATGATATCCCCACTGATGATTGAACCTGGAACACACACATGGAAGGCATCAGCGCTAGCAAATTAGCTCTGAAGAAGTACATCATAATTCTAAGTCAAGAATAAGGCCAAAAATAAGAAGCAGAAACGACAGACTGTACGATAATAATACTTTTACAATTTTAATTTCACCTATTTATTTCGAGACTTTCGAGACGAGACCGAGATTTGGCCCTCGAGACCGAGACCGAGATCGAGACAAGCATTTGCTGACCGAGACGAGACCGAGACGACGATTTTTGACTCGAGACGAGATCGAGACCGAGACAGCTATTTTTCAACCGAGACGAGACCGAGACTGTACAAAGTCTCGTCTCGTCTCGATATCATCCTTAATAACATTTCAAATGCGTATTTAAAGTTAAATTCATGTAGCATATTTCAAAGTAAACTTTATAATACAAGAGAAATAATATGTTAAGCAAATTTATTAGGAGGCCCTACTCCGACACCGTTAATATTGAGGGGGCTCTTCCCCCACATCATTAACATTGGGGCGCTCCGGCCCCCCTAAGTCCCATTGAGTCGGCGCCTTTGATATATATATATATATATATATATATATATATATATATATATATATGGAGATCACTATAAATATGGATAATTGTAGTAGTGTAATGTTGTTTTAATTTTTAATGGCATCAGTACATCTGTTTGAATTTAAATCTCTTCTACTTATTGTTTGGAACTTCCAGTTGTTTTGTCTTATATGCAGTTTTATAGAAATACATTACATTGGTGTTCTGCATGAACAACCTCCCCCCCCCCCCAGACTGACTGATCCTCGTACAGGCCAAATCGCTTAAGGTAGGAACTTGAAATGTGCACAGTATGTACAATTTATGACGTAGGGTACCACTAAGGAAGGGTTTTTGGAAATTCGATGGGGAAGAGAGGGAGGAAGTGGGGTTCTAAGAATTTCAAAAAATTGAGCGTATCTCCAAATCACTTATCATGCCAACAGACGTATAGTCAGGCATAACCAGATTGTTCAAATTATTGAAAGACATTGCGTGTTAAGAGGCTATCAGACGGGTAAAGAGCTAGAGTTTGATATTGAGAATGTACAATTAAAACAAGACCTAATTGTTGAGAATAACTGTGTTAGTATGTAATTGACATTATCATTACGTTTGAAGGAAATGACATGGATGTAAGGGCAAAAGAAGAGAAAATAACTAAGTATGAAAGACTTAAACATTAGGTCCATGATAACAAGCGATTTGTGGTTCTCCCCTTGGTCATAGGATCCAGGGGAGCTAAAACACATGTTGCAAGAAACGTGTTTACAAAACTTGGGGTGCCTAAATTCACCCAAAAGAAAATTGCTTTTGCTGCTTTGAAGTCTACGATTGAAATGTTAAATTGCCATTTTCATTGTGTTAGTGAATGTATATTTTATGTGGATTTTTAAAAAAATTAAGGGACATTTCAATTTATTTTACTTTAATACGTATTTGAATTATGAGTAGGGATGCACACGAGACAAGATTTGTGGCTGTCTCGTCTCGAAAATGTGCTGTAAAAGTGATGTCTCGACTCGAAAAATGTATATTTCTCTATTAGAAGAGCAGTGTCTCGACTCGAATATTGTAAGGAAAATCCTGTCTCGACTCGTTTCGTGCGCATCCCTAATTATGAGCAATGATGCCGAATGTAATTGGCTATGGTAAATATTGTAAATATGTTTTTTTACACTGCAAATATGGTTAATTATATTGTAAATTTTATTATTTTTTTAATTGACTGGTTTCGTGAACAATATTTTATTAATGTGGTGAATGTAATGCTTTTTTAAATTGAGAAAAGGAAATATGAATTGCACAACTTTTATGTGGAATTTGTGTGTGAGAGGAATATTTTGTACATTTTGAAAATTATTGACAGGCTTTTCAACATTACATTTTGATCGGGAAGAAAAATGTCATTTTCAAAATTTCTCGCAACTAGGACTACGTTATTTTAGGAAATATTGGTAACTTTAACAATAATTATTATACCTCCAGAACGGTTTGAATTATCAAATTGCCGTAAATAGTATTATGATCCTCACAACCTTTAAAAAGAATCTACGTAATTAGACATGGTACGTATCTAAGCACTATTTTTTTTCGAAACAGTCCTTGGAAATGCAATTTTCAATTCCTTGCAACTGTTCCGTCCGTCTTACTTCAGTTATTAGTATTGTAGAGGCCTCCAAAATTTTCACGTTCCTAAATATTGATGATGCTGTAGCGTCCTCGGTTTGCAACAATGAACAACAAGTTTGGTTTGGTTTGTTTTTCCTTTGAATGTAGATTTGAAATTTATAATAACCTGACGTAGTGCCATTAAAAAAAATAACTTTGTGATGGGTTGGCAACACTGTTAATTTGGTCGTATTGAAGAGTATGCCAGAAAATGTCACCCTGCTGATATTTGTATGTGCAAAATTCCAGCGTTATACGAGGGCTATCCAGAAAGTAGATTACGTTTTGGAATAAAAAATCAACAAAGTATAGGAAACAAATTTTATTATATACAGATGAAAGCCACACACAAATACTACTTTTCGACATAGTCACCATTCAAATTAAGGCATTTATCGTAGCGATGTACGAGCTTGGAAATTCCTTCGTCGAAAAATTCGGCCGCCTGCGACTTCAACCACTTCGTTACCTCTTCTTGCAGCTGTTCGTCGTCATCAAAACGCTGCATAGCCAGCCACTTCGCGAAATTTGTGGAAAACTCAAAGAAAGTTCCGTTATTGTGAACTTTCGATTTTCACGGACTTTAACATCGACTTTTTCGACAAGTTCGGCAGTCACTTTGCTGGGTCTCCCACTTCGATCTTCGTCGTGAACATTGGTTCGGCCATTTTTAAATCTTATGACCCACTGTCGCACTCCACCTTCAGTGATAATGTTGTCCCCATACACTTCACACAGCTGCCGATAGATTTCTATCGGTTTACAGTTTTTTGCTGTCAGAAACCTTATTACTGCACGCACCTCGCAGCTCGCGGGATTTTCAATTAACGCAGACATTTCAAACCGTCACAGTATCTTAACGGAGCACAGCACGAATCTCTCACTAGCACGGCTAGATGCCGACTGAGCTGCGCAACGCTCTGACCCCAAGATGGCCGCGCTAGCCCCGCCCCTAGCGGACACAGACGAAAACGTAATCTACTTTCTGGATAGCCCTCGTATATCTATTCGCTTAAAAGTTATAAAGGCGTATCAAGATGAATAGTTCACCCAATATCCGAACACAAAGATGCGGCCTGTCGACAAACACAGACTTTTACATGGGAATGGCTGACCCCACGGTTTTTGTGTCCAATAATTTATATAACCTAATGGTTTCATTTAGATTCTTCCGTCCGAGTCTAGATACATCCCTTGTTAGTAAAATTAATTTTCAAGCTTATAAGAGTAAATGGTACTTAAGATGCATTAAAGTGTTTTTTTCGTAATTTTCGGTGATGCAGCGATGTGGATAAATATTTTTTGTACGATGCCCCTGGTGTGCCATCTTTATATTTGTCATGTCGGTGCTACTATATTGGACTTATAAAATGTTTTTTTTTTCTTCAAACAAATTGAAGAGGGGGTATTTTGAGATATTCAAGGTCAAAGGTTAAGGCGTTGATGAAACTTGATATATAAGCTCCTTTCTACTAACTTTATTAAAGATATCGTAGTCTGGAAGAAAACGTATACTATATAGAATTTTTGGTGCGCATCCTGCGAGGAGGGGAGAAAGAGGGGAAGGAAAAGGTTAAAAACGGAAAAGGGGGTAAGAAGTAATGAAAAATTATAATATCTTACGAGGTGGGGTGATGTATAGAGTACTGTCTCTTTCAGCAGCGACTCTATGTAAGACGTGGATCTACCCCACCGGAGATTGAACTCGGGAGAATATCTGTCGAGACACTTATGTTAGGAAGATTAAACTTAATATATAAGTTCCTTCTAGGTAAATTCATCAAGGACATAATAGTCTGGAAAAGACTGTAGTGGGCCTATATTTAATTTTATTGGGTGCGGGTCCTAGGGCGGGGTTCAATGGGGAGTGGTTTAAACTTTGTCAAAAATAAAATATTTCAGGAAGGAGAAATTAAGTTTAAGTATACCTTGAGACCTTCCTATATTTCCCTGTGCACACCGGGCATTTCAGCTAGTATTTCATAAATGAATGTCAATGCTCACATGTGTTTAGTTTAAATATTACCATTCGATATTGGTGCTGACTTTCTGTTTTCTGGTTCAATGCCGTGTACAGGCCTGCCGAATAAAGTTTCGTTCCATTTTGTTATGTCTCATGATGGAGACATATTTCTGAGCCTACATTTGCTTACCTAATAATGACCTAACTAAAATTTGTAAATAGAAAATTCACTAGAGAGAGTTTGCGAAAAGATCTTTTCTATTACTCAACACATCCCGTTTAAATATGTCATATACCTAGGCAGTGGCGTACCAAAGAGGGGGGTTTGTAACCCCTCCCATTGAGTCCTTCATATACTACAGGTCAGTTCACCCAAAGTGGTTTACAGAGCTGATAACGAGCACAGCGTAGGAGAAGGCACCAGAAGTCAGTAGCCCGTAAATCCAGTAGTGAGTCACGTACACCGCTGTGGAAGTTGTTGTGGTGAGCAGCTAGTATTTCTGTTAAAGTGATACCTTATTGCGAAGGTCACATATGTGCACTTCCCGATGCAAAATGCAATGAGTCAGTGATTGTGAAAATGTGTGCGGCAAGCAGCAACATCATCATCAAGCGTGCAGTAGGAAGGGTAATAGCGCTGTAAAAGCACCGGCCCTAAATGTCAAGATCAAGTCGTGAGAATGAAGAAGAAAGGAGTCCAGCCAGGAAACCACGCGTTGTGAGAAACATCAGGGCAGCAGTTGTGAAGAAGAACCCACCCACCCAAAGCAAACGTGCCATCTCATGCAGGAAGTCTCAGAGCACAATGTGTTGATTCACAAAGGACAATTTGCAAATAAAAAAAAAAAAAACGACATAAGGCGATGGGCCATAAGTTATCACCAAGGTACATTCAAGAGAGATTCAAGAAAGTTGTATGAACAGTACCTCTCAGATGACAAATGGTAGTGGGTTGTCACTCTGGATGAAGCCTGGATCTACCTTGATGACACCAATAAGCCCAGGGCCATTTTTTATTCACCACATGATGCGAAGAGCCGCGGCGAGTCCGTCCGTGAATGTCGCGAGAAGTTTTCGAATTGCTTCATGATGGTGGCAGGTTTCTGCGCCAGTGGGAAGTTGCCAATGCATCGTGTGAATTTCGAGGGTAAGGTAAATGCAGACTACTTTCAAACGAACATCATGGAACCCTCATACAGAACGCACATCCCACAGTTGTATGGCAGGGACACCCAGAAGGTGTGGATCCACATGGTCAAAGCATCCAGTCATAATGTTCGCAGTTCTATCGCATATTATTGGCGTATGGCCACGGAGATTGATGTGTCTGTTATACCCTTCTCGTTCAAACTTGTGGAGTCACCAGATGCGTGGCCAATGGATTTCTGCGCCTTCTGAAACAAGGCTCACACAAAGGCGTCCCACTACCATAGAGGGCTTTGGAAAGCTTGTTAAGCGGTGTGGTCTACAATTCCCCTCACACACCTTCTACGCGCAATGCTTCATTGGCAATTGCGTTGCAGGGCGATAGTCCAGGCTCGTGGCCGCCACATCGAGCACAACCGTTGGTGGAGGAAGGAATTGTCTGAGCAGGTGAGCGCACAAACTTTGGACATCTTAGGTGAATTGAATTCTGTATGGAAATGGAAAACATTTCAGTTTTATTTAAATCTTGGAAAAGAAACATTCTCTGTGTGCAAGAGGTTAATCTATACATATGACGATACATCACTCCAAATGTTTAGAAAATATTAACTGGCAGAGTATATAGTTATCCTGGGGGCAAGAAAACAAAGGGATTTTTACTGAAATTAAAAATCGTAGTATGGTGGTACGTACCCTACGCATGAATTTACTTCGGAGGAGGGGTCCAATTCAATGCAAAGATAAATTATTTTCAGATTTGTCAATTTTCGAAGTTTATGTTTATAATTCCGTACCTATACGTCCGAGCGCAAGTGAACTACGTCAGTCAAACATCGGTCCTTACTGAACAAACTTGGGCACAGATCGTTGCAATTGCGTAATTAGGAGGCGCACCATAAATTCGTATTTAGGTTCTAAACATCGTGTGCGTGGGTTTTATCGGGGTTCTCCCGTTTCCTTCCACTTTTTTCATTCCACCATTTCATTCGTTTCTCATCATCACCGTCTACTTTAGCCTAACCGGCATAACCGTAGGACGTGAAACTCAAAGATTTCATTTCATTTCATTTTCGTATTAAGGTTCTAATCCTTGATTTTTCTCACTTTTATATTTACCATAATCTATTATTTTTTAATTACTAGCTTCGTTTATTCAATATCGACATGATACTTTCAGGATATATTAGTGGTGGGCTAAGGTTTATTTTCAGATAGTTGCATCTGTCTCTTAGCAGTATTTCCAGCCATAGAACTATTTATTTCCAGACATTTTTGGTAAAAAATTCCCTTTTTTTTCCTTCTAAAATTTGCCTCTTATTTCCTTCTCTTCTATTGGCTACATTGAACGAACATACCAGATTCTGGAAGCCTCATCCTTGACTTACACAACGCACTATAAAAAGTTTCACTTGGATAATTGGGGACATTACAATTCCGGTCTTACAGTATACCATATTACATAATTTTAAGGATAAGAGTGACTTTCTAGGAAAAATGATATATTTTTTAAAATTACATGCTTAATTTGAGAGATATCATGATAATAGCAGAATATATTATTGGTGGGCCAAAGATTACTTTAAAATTGTTTGCTTCTGACTGGTAGCAATGTTGCCAGCTACAGAAAATGTTAATTGTAATTGTTTGTGAAAAATTTGGGAAATTTATCCTTTCCCCCCCTATTATTTCAGTGTCCTTGGCTATATTCAAACCAACGTACAACTGTCTGGAATCATTCTTGGCCTACAAAACGCACCATAGAGGAGCACGATTGGATAATTAGGGAAGCCGGTGAACCACCATGTATGCTGATTTTTGCTTCTGACGCGTAAGAAGTGCCAAAATTTCATGTGTATTATGAGAGTTTTTTTCTTTCTCTCTTTGTATGGCAGCCAGCGACTTCAGGTTTTTACTGTATCTTTTCAACATACCAGAAAATTCTTTTTAGGTGACTTGAATCCATGTGGCTTCGGTGTTGCCAGCTAGAAAAAATCATGAAATTCGGCTAGGGAATTTTTTAAAAAAAATTTCACTCCTACGTTTTTTCAATAATCCCTCCCGTTAGCAACACTGCAATCTAACTTACACCCAAAAATAGCCATGTCCCTCTTCTAAAATACAAGACGTAAACGATATCAATCGGGCTAACAGTGTTTGGGCAATAAATCATTAACTGAAAGTCTACGAAAACCCCAAAATCGATTTTGTCCCGAAAGGGTTAATGAGATATGCGCGCCAAAGATTTCGGGCTCTAATTTAACGTGAGCCCCCCCCCCAAGTTTCTGGGCTGGTCCAGAGAATGAATGGCCTACATAGTACTGTCTACGGGCTGGATGGGCTACCAAATTTCAGCTTTCGTTCTCCCATAGTTAATGTGATATAGGCGCCGAAAATTTGGGGGCTAACTTCAACAGAGCCTCCCAACTTTCTGGGCTAGTCGAGATAAAGATCGATGGGCTAACAAATTTCATCTTTTGGACCAATATAGTTAATAAGGTGTGAAAACCAAAGTTTTGGGGCGTTAACTTAACGTGAGCATTTAACTTTTTGGGCAAGTTGAGATAATGGGTGTACCAGGTACTAAACTTCATGGGCCTTCCAACCCATTATTATTTAGCATTTGGGGCACTCAAGGAACACAGATACAGGGTCTCCAAATGTGAAAATGAAAATGCAATCTCTAAGTTTTATGTCCGACTGTCATCCTGGGTAGACTAAAGGAGACGCAGATGATGAGAATAAATGGAATGGTGAAATGAAAGAGTTGTGGGAAAGGGAAACTCCGAGAAAACCCTCACACACGGTGTTTGTTCACCACAAACCCCACTTTGCGCAAGTTGGTATAGAACCAGGGCCCCGCATCATGTGTGAACCCTCTGCCACTAAGCTACTGCGGCCCAGAAGTCCTCGAGACGAGACACATAGGCGTATACCTAACGTGTAATTTCTTCGTAGCGGGAATTTCTGTTATGGTATAGTTAATTACAAACAATGAAAAACCGAAAATGTGATGTGGACAATCGCGACCGAAAATGTAATGTGGACAATCTCGAACAAGCAATAAACAATCTGCGTGATTTGTTTTAGATTTCGGAAAATAGGTTCTGCCAGATTTACGCTTATCGACTGTAATCGTTTATTTATTTATTTATTTGGGAGGGAAGCAAAGTATTATACATTTCAGTCATTACACATGCAAAGAGATGTTTTATGGTAATTGTTTTTTGCTGAAATATAACTTCGGTATCTTTTATACGTGTTTAGGAGCTGAGATTATTATCTAATAATTATAAGGAAGATACAAGTTTTTCTTTTTTTTTTAAGGAAGATACAAGTTTTTCACCTTCGAACAACAATTCATGTTTAATAGGCGCATAGAAGGGGCTCATGCCCAAAACATTGGGACTCCATGGTGGGGGTCCGGTTCCTGACCACCACTGTGCTGAGGGGAATCGGATCTTTCCAACGTCACCATCTGTATGCAACAACTCCATGCTTAAACGAGAAATAGAGTGGACTCGAGCCCAACATTTCGGAACCACATTTTCTGGAGCTTCGAGGCCAGGGCCCAATTTCTGACATTACCGCTTTCATTAATCGACCCCGACCTTTCAAACGCTAACACTATAGTACAACACCATGTTAAATAGGCAAATAAAAGAGACCTGAACCCAAACTTTTGGGATCTCATTTCTGGAGTCTCAGGTCCCGGAGCTTTCCAACACCACAATATGTATCCAATAACTCCATGCTTAAAAGAAAAATAGAATGAAGCCAAGCTCAAAATTTCTGGACACCATTTTTGGACCTTTGAGACAAAGGCCCAATTTCTGACGTTAACACTGTGCTCAGACGACCCGAACATTTCCAACTTCACCACCCACATACAATTCCATGTTTAATAGGCGTATAGAAAGAACCCGCGCCCAAAACTTCGGGACCCCATTTTTCTGGAGCCTCATGGCTGGGTCCCGGTTTGTGATATCACCACTGTGCTCGGGAGACCCGGACTTTTCCAATGCCACCATCTGCATCCACTAACTCCATGTCTAACACGGTTTCCCCATTGTAGGAG
The DNA here is from genome assembly GCF_964235325.1 of Thermobia domestica. Classification (NCBI taxonomy): domain Eukaryota; kingdom Metazoa; phylum Arthropoda; class Insecta; order Zygentoma; family Lepismatidae; genus Thermobia; species Thermobia domestica. The sequence goes on along the minus strand of NC_137458.1, from coordinate 182,133,860 downwards.
GATTTTGATGAATTTTCTGCAGGTTCTTTACAACTATTTACAACGTTTCAAACTATTCATAAGAAATGAAATTTCAATACATTAGAAACTATGTTCTTTTAAAATGTTCAAAATGGATGACAACATTGATTTCCAGTAATAATTGTAAACTTTCGTAATTTTATTCTCTATTTGAATAGTAGTTTAATTTCGAATCTTTTACGGTTAAAAATATTTTTGTGAAATTTAACGGAATACATTGAAATGCTCCTACTCCCACGGATACGTGTTCCAATTATAAATCGATTTGAGGTTCAGTGTACAAATGAGAAACTCCCAAAGCGAAGTACAATATTGTAACGTTGTTGACATACATATGAAAAACTGGTGATTAGGTCGTTAAGCTGTACGTAAAATCATATAAATTTTCATTCATATTACGCAGACAAGTACACACAGAACAGCATATGAATCTTTATCTGACTTTTGTTTCTCTAACTTTCTGACAGCCTTTACGAAATAATATCTTTACAATCGAAATATTCGTTAAACATTATTATTATTCTTATCCTTCAATATTCATCATACATCATATTCTTCATTACTTTGAATTCTTCATATTACATAACTATTTTACATTATATTCCGTCGAAGCTGTTTCAAAGTTAGTATTACACTTCTGACATAGTCATCACTACAAATCATAATTGATTCCCAATCCATACGCCTGTAACTTGTCCATCCTACCTGCAGTGTGGATCCTACGCAGTTTGGATTCTACGCAGTTTGGATTCTACGCAGTTTCGATCTTACGCAGTTTCGATCGTACGCAGCTTCGACGCTACGCAGTTTCGACGCTACGCAGTTTCGATCGTATGCAGTTTTGACGCTACGCAGTTTCGACCGTACGCAGTTTCGATCCTACGCAGTTTCGACGCTACGCAGTTTCGACCGTATGCAGTTTAGGTCGTGTGGAGTCCATGAATATAACCCTAATTTATAGCTGCACAGGTTCAACAAATTAGAGAGAAAAAAATATATATTTTTTGAGCGCATGATTAAAACTTAAATTATTTCAGGGCAACTGCGTAGGACCAAAACTGCGTAGGATCGAAACTGCGTAGAATCAACACTGCGTAGGATCGACACTGCGTACGATCGAAACTGCGTAGGATCGAAACAGGTTTTGAGCTGAATTTTTCGATCGTACGCAGTGTCGATGCTACGCCGCATTCCCTCATAATCTACACAAAATTCTAAGACTTTTTTTTAAAGAATAACATTTTCCCGAAAACTCAAAAATAAACCCCGCAAAAAATTCCCGAAATTTTCAAATCGCTATAGCTCCGTTGTTTATTAACTGGTTTTCAAAATTCAAACGACAATCAATAGAGAAATAAATTTACTATCTTTTGAATGTCTTGTAGGTTGCATAACTCTAAGGATATTATTAGAAAACTCAAATAAATCTCTTATGTATAGAACTTTAAAAATCGAATAACATAGCGCTGTGTATGTCTAAAGATCTCAGTTTTTATAGTCTTGAAACCATAAAAACACTTATACACTTAGAACATATTTAAAATTACAAGTTTGGATACTGATAATGGAATCTTCTGTTAACCTCGGTCTCTATGGGAAACAGTGTTTTCTTAAACTCTGTCCACTGGTCAAAATTCAAGCTGAATAGACAACCGTTAATATCAAAAACTACTTGGACTTCGGTTTGCACATTTTTCACAATTACATTAAAATTATTAGTAAGTATAAACTTCTTTTGGGGATCCATACTAACCACTCCATTTTTTATTTTAGAAAAATTTTTTAAAGTCATTTTTGTTACTACTTAGAATCATTTTTAAAGAACAGTTGATGTATTTTGTAACCATTAGAAAGATCTTTCATTCCATCATATCTCATAAACAGTTTCTTAGTTTTCATTTCTTTTAAAACTTGATCAGTATCTTCATTATATCTCTGTGGTAATAAGGTTTTGTATTTCTCATTTAAATGTACTAACACTGTTTCACCAGTGTATTTTGTTTGTATCAATTTCCATGAGGTTATTTCGTAGGATTTTCCTTCTTCCAGATCTTGCAATTTAACAAGCTTTAAAATGTTAATATTGTTTTTCTTGTTTAATTGTGAGGCCATTTCTCATTTATTGTATAAAACTTTTAAAAATTTGTTCATTTTTGTAGTGATCTTATCTCGTTATATATATATATATATATATATATATATATATATATATATATATATATATATATATATATATATATATATATATATATATATAGTTAATTCTATCAACAATGTCTTTTATATGTTCGTCTGTTAATTCTCCATTCATTACTTTAATAACATTAAGCTTATCCTTAAACATAGCAATTTGAGTAACCATATTTTTATAATACTTTCTTCGAAGCTATATTAAATCGTGTTGATATACCAGTGATAACGGCAGAAGCAGATGCAAATGCTGTTGTAATAATTGAATAGACTGTAACAGGAATAAATATATTGATAAACCCCGTTGAAGCAGAAAGTAGTATCGAAAATGCAATAAGAGTAACATAAATACATTTTAACCTCTTATTTTTCGCTAGTAAATTTTGAAGTGTTAATATCGTATCCTCAATTAATGCAATTAGATTCTCTCGTAGAATGTTATCTGGTATTTTCATTTTATTAAATAAATTTTTATGATCATTTTTAAATTAACAGTAAATACAACACACAAGTGTAACTTTTCGTTCCTATTAAACACAATTCATCTTAGCTTAAACACAAGTGTAACTTTTCGTTCCGTTTTGCACCTGTTTATCTTCTTGGTCTATATATAAGTTTTTATGATAATTACCATAAAAACACTTTACAAACTAAAAACATCTAATCGAATTTAAATTTTCTCAGTCATCTTTTCTTTCTGTACATCGTATTCAAAGTTTTTCTTACCAATCATAACCACATAACAAATGGTTTTATCAGGAACATCACTTTCAAAATTCACAGTCAATTTCAAATTAGTTCTATCACTTACGGTTACTGATTTATGCTTGCTTGTATTAATAGCAAACGTTGGTCTATTTTCTAAGAATTTTCTTGGGTAGTAATACATCTCCGTGTTTCCAATTGTAACACTCTTATATACCGTATACATTTCGTAAGCTTTCAGATATTTGTGTTTTTGGAAATCTAAGTTCAAAGATTCTAAGGGGAAAAATTCATTTCTTCCATTCTTAAAGTGAATATTTTGAACATTACAGTGATCGAATTTGCTTGTCTTTTTCTTGATTATCATTTCTATCAGTTTGGAAAAAGGCAATCACGAAATCAGGCATATCGAATTCGTTAGAGTTAAATTGTGTGGTTAAATCAAATTCTAAATATTTACCTGTAACTGACTTTTGTAAACATTGATATGTGTTGGAAGGAAATATGAATCTTACCTTCTTTTAACATGTTAAGATACCATAGCATGTTTAACGTGTTTAAGATACCATAGCTAGATTCATAATTAACAACAGGCATTCTTAACTCCATATTTGTAATCTTAACTTTACCTAGATGCGGTTGATCATTCTCATACGTTCCATCTTGTTTCTTAGTTTTCCAAATAAAAAATGCGCTATCATCAGATCCACTTCTTTTAAATATATATTTCAATCCTCCTTTCCACATAATATCTTTATAATCAGAACAAAACCCAGGTAAAAGTCTTAATAGAAATAATATTTCCTCATCTGTTCTCCACCATTTGATTTCTTCCCATCCACTTTCATCATAATGATTTGCTTCTGGTTTTGAAATCGTACATGTATTTACAGCTGTTGAAGTTAACCCGGGATGGTCTATAGTATCTAATATTAGTCCATGCTTGCTAATTTGTATTTGAGAAAACAGATGTGGAAAGAAATTATTGAGTTTAATATTTGGTTTACCAGTGTACTCACCGTCTGCATCTCTTCCTCTAATTTCAAAACTTACATACATATAAGCATAATAAGGATGAATACGAGTATACCCGTCACCAATGTCGATATCAAACTCAATTGATCTGTTTGGTTTGTTTAGGTTTTTAATTGTTCTTTGATTAGGTTTAAAGGTTTGTAACTCATATGACTATCTTATCCATATTTATTATAAAGAAAAAAGTGTTCTTATCGTTTTATGAATTAAATCCATAAAACAACTTAAATGTAACTTCTCCAAATATCCTTATTTCTATTCACCTGACTAATGATTTCTGAAAAACTATATCAATCTGTAAACATTTTTAATACTACAATACAGAAATGCCCACAGATTACTTCGTTAAAATGTTGTATTCGATTGCTATTGTACTCTATATTATGACCAAAATATTTTACGAGTGTTTTTAGTGGATTACCTCCGATGAATCAAACACATACTTTCTATTTCCTTCTTTCCAGTAACAAACCCAATGTGTTCCTATATATTTTAGATGCATCAAAGTTAACAATACCACACTCATTCTTCCTAGGCTGTTTAGGCAATTCATCACTCATAAACACACCTCTAAAGTTTCTTATCTTAAGTCGCTTAACAAGTTGTATTAGGTCTAAATTACTTAAAGGTTTAATTTCTTTTTCTTTACTTTTTTGGGCTTTTCGTTTTTTGTAAGCGTACCACCTTCTTTCTCTTCCATTGCTAAATTATGTCTCTTTTGTTCTTCTAATTCCTGTTTATTCTTTTTTACATCATCTACAGCTTTTACAATAGTAGCTACACCTCCAACAGCTGAACCAAGAGCACCTATTAGAGCTAGAATGGTTGGAATTGTAAATATAAAACCTCCATAATGAACTTTATTATCATTTGACCTTATTTCTTTGTTTATTTTCTTAACTTGTGGTATAGAAAGAGTTAAAGACATACATTGTCCTTTACTTAGTTTCGCTTCTTTTTGTTTGATTTGTTTCTTAGTTAAAATGTGATCAATATTTAATTGTTCAAGTTCTTCGTTAGGAATTTTAAATGTGAAACTAGTTAACTTCATACTTATATATTTATTATAAATCTTTTATGGTAAAATCCATAAAAATTAAACACAAATACTTATAAACCTAAACCAAATCTTACTTTTGTATTCATAGCCAAAGCAGTTCCTAAAGCAGGTAATCGTTCTGTTAAGAAGTTTGCATCTTTAGCAAAAGCTCTTTCCCATGCTTTATTTTCTAATTCTTTGTCTGCAATATGTCTAGAAGCAGTATCTTTATTATCTCTGTAGTAAATATCATGTTCTCTACAAGCTTCATCTAGTGGGTTAATACCTTTATCTCCTCTTTCTAACCTTTCTTGTAGCTTCGTAAAAGGCCCGCCAAATCTAAAACCTGGAATATGTAACTCTGGTTATCCCTTAATGTTTAAAATCCTATTCATTAATCCTTTTCCATACTTCTCACTATTCCAAAACTTTGGTGGTAACGTATTCAATATCTTTATCAAATAACCTATACCCTTTGAATCATTAGGAATAAATTGTGCGAGTTTAGAATTAATCATATCCATTATACCTACTTTCTCATTGTAAAAGTTATCGTTTCCAGCTTTTCTTCTCCATCTATAACTATCAATCTATCAATTAATTTTCTCACATCATCCATCCATACATATTCTTTAGGTAATTCGTTGTATATTTTTATTCCCTCTCTTGACTTTGGTGTTTTCTTTCTTGGTGGTGTTAGTCCTAGTGTTGGTTTTATATATTCATCCGAAATGGGTTTAATGATTTCAAGATATTTTTACCTCTGTTAGATCTTTGTTTTCTTCTAGTTGGATCGCTATCTTGAAATGCTACATTAGAATCAATAACTATATCTGGGTATATTTTTGTAAATCATCCTCATCATAATTTGTTGGATTGTTTCTTGTCAATAGTTCCCATAAGCCTTCTGTTCCTGTATAATGTCGATTTTTATTATTAAATCATCACCATTTATTTTAACTCTTTTATCTCCAACCATATTTATTATTTTCCCATCCTCATTATATGCTTGTATTCCAAAAACCTTCTCATCTCTTGTATAATATCTTGTAGCAACTTTACGAAACCGTGTTTCTTTTTCAATAGGTTCTATACCTTCTACTTTATCTTTAACTTGTTTTCTCATATACTTAATTTCTTTAGTCACAGGCGAATCATCACCACCTATTGAACTATCATAACTTGTTCTTGCAGGTGTTTCAAATAAATCAGAATCTAGTCTTGCATTTTTATTTACAACTGGAACTAACTCTCGAATTAAATTTTTATTTTCCTCTCTTACTTTTGCTATATTTTGTTCTAAGCCTTCAATTGCATCTATAACAGGCTGGCTTTGTTCCTTATATTTCTCATATCTACCTCGATTAGCGTGTTTAATTTCCTTAAATCTTTGAACAAGTTCTTCTTTTAAGTTTATATATTTCCTAGCTTCAGCAGCATCTAACTCACTTATTTATTATATAAAGAAAAAATAAAAACGTACACGTTCAAGTACGTTCATTCACGTTCATTATATTTTTAAAAAGTTTTTAATTTTATTTCTGTATTTCCCATTATTCGTTTTCCTAGTCATATCTATTGTTAAGAAACCATGCTCTTCTTCCCAACACTTATTGCAAAGTGATTGTAATTTTTCAAACGACATATCAGATCCAACAAATTCATCATTTATATGTTTTTAATTCACATTGTCTTGCCTAAAGATACAAAGAAAATTTAAGTTGTCTCTTATTAGTTGTTTTGGTACTTTAGAATATGTTTGTCCAAGATAGAAAGAGTTTAAACCTTTATGTCTACCTCGAGTAAAATATTCTCTAACATGGTTTTGTTATTCTAAAATGAAATTATCAAACACTACCACAGAATCGTTCTCACACTCATCTAATGGAATAATCTCTTCGTTGTTTCCTTTTACTATTGCAATTGTCTTATTAATATCTCGTTCTATGTCTTGGAAAAGTTGTATTAGCTGTTGGTATTTAGATTGATGTAAACTTTTAGAATAGATATAAACATTTGTATGTTTAAACCAATTCGGTGCTAGTAAAAAGTTATCAATCGTTAGTGTTGTTTTACCACAACCATTAGGTTTTACAATTAAACATCTTATATCATCAGGTAGCATTATACCATTCTACTTTTTTACAGTTTGATCTAATAACCTTACTCGGATATCCCATTTATTCATTTCAACTTTTATTATATAATAAATGAAAGAATTTAATTTAAACGGTTATTCATTTGAACTAAGCATGTGCTTGCATTATCCATTTGAAAACGAATTAGAAGTAGCTGTTGCAGGATTTTATACAACATACTTAACACCAAATATTACAGAAAAAATAATAAGTTGACAATTTGTAACAATCTAGCACTTACAAGGCAACTCATAGTTCAACCTGGCCAATATAATTTAAAAGAATTAGAAGAACATATTAAATCAAATCTTCCATACTCTGTTGATGATTTTAAAGATTCTTTAAGAAATGATATTAAATTCACCGAAGACAGAAAAAAAACATAGTTAAAATATCTAGTAGGCTTTGCGATATAACCTTAGACACCATTAATACTGTATTAGGTTTTAGTGAGAAAAACTTGGCTAGTAACATAGAACATGTTGGAGATAAGCCGCCAAGGTTCCATCCATTCGACACTATAAATATTCACTGTGATTTAGCAGAAGGCATGATTTTAAAACATAATGATACAATACATAACGAAACAGATTTAATTGCAACTATTAGAACAAATGCAAAATTTAGAGAGCCAATTATTTATGAGCCTAAAGATAAAATATTTTTCCCAATACATCACGACAAATTTAATAATATTAAAGTTTCAATTCGAGATGAGAATGGTGATTTAATTGATTTTGGTGGAGCTCGTATAACTGTTCTCGCTGTTAAATAGATATAAATTTTGTATATAATAAATATGGATATCTTTGGTAATGTTAAAAGTAGAATAAGTGATAATAATATTACTGAAGATAAATTAAAACTACTAGAGAATTTAAATAATGTTGTAGATGTAGAACAACTTCAATCATTAGAAGCTAGTATTAATAACCAATTAGAAAGTGATAGAAACAAATTTGAGGATGTATTAAAATCATTACAAAACATATACATAAAGATAGATGATATTAATGCTTTTTGGAAAGAATATATGGAGGAAATCCAAAAGACTAATAATAATGTAGTTCTTTTCTTTAGTGCAAAGGTTCGTATATCAGAGTTCAATAAATACAAAGCAGAAATGTTATCGCAGTTAGAGAATGATGTTAGAAAGAATGATATAGATAAATTTGTTACAAAAGATTTCCAAAAATCAAACAAAGAAGCAAATATATTCATTATGAAGAAAGAAACTATAAATCTATTATATCGATTGAGAACTAAGAATGTTAAAGACCCAATCTTTAGAATATTTAATCTATCGAATGGTTATAAGTTTCTCTATAATGGGAAAATAATGCATATGGAATTAAGCTTGGATAAATACTATCTATATATTTTTGAACGATACTTTAGTTGAAACTTTTCCTTTAGACGTTAAAAATGGTGACATAATTACATTTCAAGCAAATAAAAAATTCAGCTTTCGAAGAAGGACAATTACTATCTGTTATTATGTACGTAGAAAGAGAACTTAAATGATTTTCTATATAATAAACAGGATGTATTGTGTTAAGTGTAAGAAATCAACAGATACAAAGAAAGATGCTATTAGGATAGTATAAACAAAGGATGGAAAATATATTAAGAAAAGTATTTGTTCTGTATCTGGTGTTACTAAATCTCAATTCGTTAAAAAGAAAGATTGACTAGAAGAAGGTAAAGGTATTAGAGAAGACATTATAGAAGAAATTCACAAACCTAGAAAGAATTATCCTAGGTTGTGTTATTGTTAAAGGTATAGATGATTTATGGCAAGCAGATCTTGTAGAAATGGATAGTGGTGTGTTAAAAGGTGTCTCCAAGTTAAATAAAGGCTATAAGTATTTGATAACGATTATTGATGTCTTTTTCAAATATGCTTTTGCTGTTCCCGTTAAAGATAAGAGTGGTAAAAATGTTACAGAAGCGTTTGAACCAATATTAAAAATTAGGAAACCTAATAACTCACAAACACATCAAGGCAAAGAGTTTTACAATAAGGAATTTAAGAAGTTGATGGAGGTAAATAAGATTAATCATTACTCAACCTATAGCGGTAAGAAAGCCTCTGTTGTTGAAAGATTCAATAGAACTCTTAAACAAAACATGTGGAAGAAGTTTACAACACAAGGAAATTATAAATGGATAGAGATATTACCAACACTAGTTAGCGAATATAATAATCAAATTCCTAGAACAATTGGTTTGAAGCCTATAGAAGTTAACAAGAAGAATGAGCGAACAATATTGGAGAAAGTTTATCAAAAAGAATATAAGCGTGTTAAACCCAAATACAAATTAAGCGATTATGTTCGTATAAGTAAATCGAAAGGATTATTTGAGAAAGGATATACACCTAATTGGTCAACAGAAGTATTTGTTATTAGCGACGTTATTCCATCTAATTCACCTACGTATAGAATTAAAGATTTAGAAGAGGATGTACAAGGTAGATTTTACGAACCAGAACTATTAAAGACGGAACACACAGATGAATACTTCGTGGAGAAGGTGTTGAGAAAGAAAGATAACAAAGTATACGTTAAATGGCTAGAATTTGATGATTCACATAATAGTTGGATAGATAAAAGTAATGTTGTAATGTAAATATAAATGTTGTCTTTTATGGAATAATAACCATAAGAGGTTAGTTTGAATGAGATAAGGGTAGCAAAACGTTACTCTTCAAACAACAAAGGGTACATCTTACATAGTAAAACTAGATGGTAACGAAATAAAGTTAAAAAATTATTTTCTAAACAAATATGGGTACTATGGATAGTTCTCTTAGTTTAAACGATATTTGTTACGAACAGATTAAAGACAATTATTGGTATGGTATTTTTGGTGATTTCAAATTGATTATAGATAAGAGTACAGGATATTTCAATGCTACTAAGTTGTGTCAAAATGGGGGAAAAGAATTCAAACATTGGGCAAGGTTAGATAAATCAAAAGATCCCCTACGCTATTATAACAAGAAATTAGGTGGGCCAGATCTGCACCACCAAAACTCAATTTACATAGTTGAGTCAAAAGGAACAAATAAACAAGATCTATTAGTATCAGGAAGATATGTAAGAAAAGAATTAATATTGAGTATCTCGTTTTGGATTTCAAATGAGTTTTATGATAAATGTTACAATATAATCGAAAATTACTTCACACAAGACTTTAAACAGATTCAGGAAGACCAAAAAGAGTTGCAAATAAGGGTAGGGAAAATAGAACAAACAATGGAGAGATTGAGAATTCAAAACGAGGGCTTAAAAGAAATTGTAGCACCATATACAGACGATAATTCAAAAGATAATTGCCTAATCATATACAAGAAGAATAGACTTAATGATCCTTTCCCTTATTATGCTATCAGATGCCAAAAGAGAAGTCTATATAAGCCTCTTAATGAAGCAGAAGAAAAATATCCGAATCATGAGATAATATACGAAAAGTTTAGAGATCCTAACAGTATTAAGTTATTCAACCTAATGCAGCAAGAAGTAGATATTCGTAAAGGTAAGGGTAATGGGTTTTGGACATCCCTATCAGAAGAAGATTTGGTTAAAGAAATTGATGGTTTATATGATCGGTTAATATCCAATCCTATGTAAAAACTTTAAATATAACTTTTATGATTATTATTCATAAAAGCTTAACATTAATCTACACTAACCTAATTCCAGTCGTCGTCTTCATAAAAAAACGTGCTATCAATATCAGGACTTTCAGGATATCTTGAATAAACCGGATTATCAAAATCAAGTTCTTCTGTAGAATATTCAATATCGTTGTTGTCGCTGTTGTTGTTGTGTATAACCGCTCTACACAAAGGACAAGTGTTATTATTTCCTAACCAGGTAAGCATACATTCAACACAGAACACATGTCCACATGTTGTTTTACACAATTGAGTTTTTGTTTCTTTGCATATTGGACATTCTTCTGAGTTGTATTAAGCGTAAACCTGATGAAAGTAATATTAATTTGTTTCTAAGGGGATTGCTAACATGTGTATTTATTCTTAAGCCAAAGGCGCGTACGCTAACCGCTTAGCCACGGAGGAGCTCTCAAGCAAATTTGAATGATGAGAGATTATATCCCAATGTAAGTATTCTCTGAATTGTGTGCAAACTTAATAGCTTGTTTCTGTGTATACTTTCTCCAGTTATTTTTTCACTGAACGCAAGCCAATCAATCTCTTCTTTAAACTCATTAAGAAAATCTTCACTCATTTGTCGAGCATATTCATACGTGTAGTAATCCCAATAAATATGCTGTCTTGTATGTTCTTTATGTTTTAATACGAATTCTGGTTTTAAATGAGGATAAGACCTTGATCTATACTTTGGTTCACACAATTTGCTCCAGGAAAGTTTATCACCATACTTGTTAATGATGTTTTCGTGTTTAAGGAGGTCTTTTCTTTTTGATAATCTGACCCAATCGATGTGTTCTTCATGATTTTCAATAAACGAAAGTGATAGCTTATGGTTTGATGTAACTGAACGCCAATATACCTTGTTTTCAAAAGTATGTAGAAAGTCACTGGATAAGTTCTTTATTTCTGAAATTTGCTTCCATTCTTCGAAATTTCGACTATTAAGTACATCCATAACTATATTTCTACAAAGTGGATTTTGAAAGTAGTTTACAATATGTTCAGGATTTAATTTTTGAACCATGTCCTTTATAAGTTCAGTTAGTTGTGAAGTTATTGCAGTTGTTTTAGCTTGTTCATTTGGTTGTTGTGAATTTGTGGTAGTTGTTCTTAGAGACTTATTTCTGTGCTCATTGATTAAGGTTATTAGTTCTGCTTTCCTAAGCTTTGAATAACCATGTATTCCTTTCTCTCTGCAGTATTGTTTAAGTTGGGGAATAGTTTTCCTCTCCAGTGTCTCGTTTTGTATATTAATTAAAAAATAATAATCATTTTTGCTAAATTTTTATATAATAAATATGGAAGCACATTGTGCTTTGATTCAAAATAAGCTTAGCCTTATTCACCAAGATCTTAAACTCATAACAGCACTACTAGAAAAACAAATATTATTAAAAGAACAAGAAACGTTATTAAAAGAAAAAGAGCATGCAGCACTAGAAAGATTTACACCAGAATCAAATTGGGATAGTGGCAAAGAACTTGAGTCTACAAATGATAGTGAGGAGGTAGATTGTTAAAAAATGAATTAGTTTCCATTAGATCAATAATAGCTTTGATGGGTTATTACCATGAAAGCCATGTTCTAATACAATATGCTAATAGACATTGAGATTTCCTAGGTCACATGAATATTAGCTGTTGTATTAAAAACCGAAAATGATTAAAATTATTTTTTATATAATAAAAGTGATATAGTAATAATGAGTTTAATTAAGCATACAGAAATAGAATTAAAAACTTGTGTAAGGAAAAGGGGATAAAAGGTTATTCCCGATTAAGAAAAGCAGAACTGATAGACCGAATTAAAGAACATGAAGATGAACAAAACAGAAGACAGATTAGAAATATATTCCCATTTGAACAAGAAATAATTGAAGAACCAAGAATCAAAGTTGAATCAATACCAATCGATGTAAAACGTCAAAATATTACATTAAAATCAAGATTAGATACATGGAGATTTAAAACAGATTATAAGCCACAAGATCCACTGGAACAATATATTACTGCAACATCTAAAGCTATATTAAACAGATTACAAATTAGCTTAAGTAAACATAGTTCATTGAAAGCTAATCTTTATATAAGTTGTACATATAAGAAAGGTGAAGAAACTCAAAACTTCTATTTTAACACTGAAAACCAAGAAATATATCAATCAAGTAATTTAAAAGAAGAAATAACTAAAATGAAACAAAGATTAAGAACAAGAATGGATGAGTTCCAAGCTAGAGGTTCTGGCTGGGCTCTTATAAACATTAACTTTTTACAACTAGCAATCGTCAAATATACACCATATAGAGGATCAACATACCTGATAAAATTAAAAATAAACAAGCAGTCATAAATGTAAAGAACGAAGATGAAAAATGTTTCTTATATTCCATTTGCTCTGCACTGTACCCAGCTAATAAAGATCCACAACGACCTTCCAAGTACAAGCAAGTTGTTAAATACTTAGAAGAAAAATTAAAAAATATTCATTTTCCTGTAAAACTAAGCGATATTCCAAAAGCTGAAATATTACTTAATATTTCTATAAATGTCTATGCGTATGATAAAGACTATTCAATCTATATACTACATCACACGCAAAACAAGAAAGAAAATCATGTCAATTTATTATATATAAAAGAACAAAATGAAGACCAAGTTAAAACACATTATTGTTGGATTAAGGATTTAAGCAGACTAGTATGTGCACAGTTAACTAAAGAGAGCTCGAAAATATTTATGTGATAGATGTTTGTTATACTTTTACTCCCAAGATGCTTTAAATAAACATGAGCAAGATTGTTCGTCAAATGAGCCAGTAAAAATAATAATGCCTGAAGAAGGTAAATAAGTTGAATTTAAAAACTACCAATACACAATGAAAATGCCATTTGTGATTTATGCTGATTTTGAATGCTTGTTACATAAAGTTATGAGTTGTCAAGAATGTTATCCAGATAATGAATCATATACGAAGAAATATCAACAAAATATGCCATCTGGATTTTGTTATTATGTAGTAAAGAGCGATGCAAGTAAAACCAATCCTGTTTTGTATAGAGGTAAGAACGCTGCTAAGAAATTTATAAGACTGTTAACAAAACAAGCCAAACACATATCAACCATATACAAACAAAATAACGAATTACCATTAACAAAAAGTCAGAGAAAAGAGTTCAATAAATCTAAATGTTGTTATTACTGTAAGCAGAAGTATACTAAAGAAAATCAAAGTTAAGCATCATGATCATATAACAGGAAAATTTGTAGCACCTCTATGTAATAACTGCAATTTAAAAGTTAGAGTACCAAAGTTTGTACCAGTGATCATACATAACTTGACAGGATATGACTCTCACTTATTTATAAAAGAGCTTGGATGTAATAAAGGAAAAATAGATCTAATACCCAATAACGAAGAAAGATACATATCATTGTCACCGTCCTACAGCTCATTTTTTGCAATTTAAAAGAAACATTGAGAAAATAGATTTATTCTGAACTTTATTAATCAACCCTCGTATAAATAAAAATGTTCTAGAAACTCTTTGTCACCGCTTTGGAATGTTTGTTCATCTGTGTTGGTAGACTTCCGTTCGATTTCATAACCATATACGGACATACGACGCAGAAACAACGACTCTCTTTGTGAACGTTCCCCAACTCCGGAAAATCGGGAAAGTCGCAAAACATTTTACTTCTCTTCAGTGCTCAACGCTGATTTGATTATTTAAAATGGCCGCACTTCTTCGGCCAAGGAGAGTGAACTTGGTAATATACGTCATCATCGGGGCGCTCGAGCACCTAGAACTTATACACAATAGCTGACTGAACAAAGGGGCAGTTGCTCTGCACCTAATCGACGAGGCAATCGTCGACGCTCGTTCCAACGCGCTTCTGAAAGCAGCATTTAGGCTGCCTATACTCATTTTTACTAATAGTCAATGACGTGCACGTAAACGTTCTATATTAAAACTCAAAGTGACAAAGTTTTCTATCTATATGTGGAAGTGATAGTTCGTTGTTCTTCACATCAAATTTTTTACGTAAGTGTACTCGTCTGATAATACGGCGACAACTTGGAATTTTCATCGAGGAAGCAGCAGTTGACATTTCACGTTAGGACTTCATCTTCAAAACTACGCATATATTCGAATACAGGACACTGGAGGAGCAGCATCGACAGGCTAGCCGAAGAAACACGTGAGTTATTCACATTGTATGCCACCACGTCGTTTATTATTAAAATAAAACCACCATCGTATCAATAGCATTAAATTGTTAATGGTGAATATATTGGAAATATAAAAGCATGTAATATTTGTGCTCTCATAGTAACATTATATTTCTTTTATCAAAAAGTGACTTTATCATTTGTTACATGTTTAATATTTAATTTTCTTTATACGTGTAGCTTAACAATAATCCTTACGTTGCTTGCATTTTCATTTACCATGTTCCCAGTCATCGTAAGTGAAACTGTAGGCATGGGAAAATAATCGTTTACGTCATGGCGTAACTGGGAATTGTAACAAAAAGGGGGAACTATGTGAGAAATAAACATTACTCCGAACCACGACGTAAATAACGATTACACCCGAAATTGCGACCGTGACAGGACGTACTTTAATCTTCGGATAGAACTGCATTTAATTATTTCAGAGTTCATTTATTAAAATACGAAAATAGTAAACATTTGAATCACGTAGTTGCAAGCAGGCAACTGGGCATAGAATTATGCGTAGATTGTTGTAACTCGTGAAAAGAAAAGAGCAAGAGGAAAGAAAATAAATAGGGTTTAAAAAAAGAAAAGAAAACAGAAAGTAAATTCAATTACCACGGAAATATAATTAGTACAATTTATTTTGTAAGAAATTAAAACATTTTTGTTTGTTCGCGAATTTTTCTTCCGCTAACTTTTCATAGTACGAAAGCACTGAACAGCTGATCATAGCCACACACACACACACACACTCACAGTAGTATATGCGCCTCTGTAAAATAATGAATGAATAACAGTGTGTTTGTTTATGTTGATTGTCTATCGAAACATTTTTACAAAATGAAAATTCGAAATAAAATAAAAACTTTGTGCAACTGAAATAATGAAATAGTTTGAGAAAAGTGTTTGTTTATATTGTTACTTACTTCAAGTGTTTGTTTTTGTATGTTTTGTATTGTGATTTGGTTTGTTTTAAGTTAAGTAAATATGGAAGCGAATATTTTAGAACAATTTCAGGCAATGTTAACAGAACAATTAGAGAAACAGTCTGAGAAATTAGAGCAAAGTTTAGAGAAACTAGAAAATAACAGTAAACGCCTAGAGCATAAAATTGATACTAATAACGAGCGAATAGAGGAATTGGCAAATGAGTGCGCGAACAATAAGTTAAGAGTTAGAGAATAAGTTTGACTGTAAATTCGATCAACTCAGTACCGATATTACAACCACTAACAATTCTATTACAGAGGTTCGTGTTACATTAGCTAATCTAACCAAACGCGTCGAGACAGACAACGCGGAACATAAGAAAAGCATTGGTGAGTTACGAGAAGTTGTTCGAACGGTACAGGTTGAGTGTAGGCAAGCCACCGAAAAACAACAATGCGAAATTAATGTTATTAAAGAGGAAGTGCAAGGGGTAAAAGATCAAGTGGATGAAATCGAAAAATGTCAAGTACTTATGAATGGGAAATGTGAGGTTATTGGTTTCCGAGTAAATAAGCATGAAAGTACCATATAGGAATTGAACGGGTATGTTAAAGAACTCGCGGAAAAAACAAGTGAGATAGGTGAAGAAGTGCATGCGCACCGGCAAATTTTGAAATTGAATAGTGAGCGATCAGACGGAATCGAACAGACCCTAGAAAGCTTTAGAGAACATCATAAAGCCACTGTAGAAATGATAATTGAGCATTTCGAAAAACAACCCGCTGTCATTGTAAAATCTGAACATGATCGTGACTTTACTCATGAAATGTATAAGTTAGAAAAGGTAAACCGTGAATTGTTGGCGCGACAAGAGCACATTGAAAACAAACTACAACAACTACATATTAATGCACGCGGGTCTCCACGTAAGGAAAGTCAATCTAATCAGGAGTACCACGATTCAGACTATCAAAGTGAGGGATTCGAATCCGATGGATCTGATAGTAGTGTGAAACGAGTATATTCACGCAGAGTTTCTAAGCCCAAACGCGTCATTCAAGTCAGAGATTTACAGTACTTACCAAAATACACCGGACTCCCGGATGGCACAACTGCACGCTCATATATTCAGGATTTGAAAGAAAAGGCCCGAGTTGTAGGGATATACGAAGATGATTTAGTTAACCTCATCCCCTGTCTCGTTGAACAAGTTGCTAAAGAATGGGTCACAAATTACCCTCGAGAATTTGAAACTTTTAGTCAGTTCGAAAGAGCATTAATCGATACATTTGATTCAGACACCATTGTTGCTAGCCAAATTGCTTCGTGCAGAAGCAAAAGATTTGATCCCAAGACCCACGACAATGTTCGCAGCTTTGCTACCAAACAGTACCAACAATTGAGAGATTTGAACCCGGAAAGCTCACCTGCGAAGATCATTGCAAGTATTATTGATACTTTACCGCGCAGATATCGCGAAGAACTGACGTTACATCCGTGTACTTCTTTTCAACAGTTCTTAGCAAGCATCGCCAGAATTGAATCATTACGACTTACTGAAAACGGTAATATGAAGAGAAATTATAATACGTATAATAGTAATAATTATAAAGATAATCGTACATTTCGCGTGCAACAAGCTCGAACGACAAATAATTCATCTAATGCTCAACAAAGGAATAACAGGCGAAACAATCAGGGAGACGGTACTCGACACAATTCGCGTGATATGAACAGTCAGGATGCTGAAAATGCACAAATGAACAACGAGCAGAATCGAACCCAAGAACTTCGTAGCGAAAGGGATAATAATTGGCGTGGTAATAATAACCGAAGACCAGGACAACGTCGCGGGAACAATAGAGGACGGGGAAGTTATAGACACAATTGGAGGGCCCAAAATAATAATAGATCCAACCAGAATCGAACCCAAGACCAGTCACGCGAAGAATCGGAAAACTAAGTGAAGACGGGTTTCAAGGGGGGACATCCGTCGATATAACCACTAACCAAATCCCCAATAATGTATTCCGTGTTCGAAATTTCACATTCGAATCTGATTCAGATTTAGATCAGGATGCTAGAAGTGACACTGAAGACGATAAGTTTGAAGAAAAGATAGTCAAAGCGTATGGTAGGCAATATTCTGCTTACATTAATACATGTGTGAATGGAATTGAAATAAAAACATTGTGCGATACGGGAGCAGAGACTTCGTTAGCCTCTTACGACCTGTGGAAAGAAATTACTAAAGAAATCTCATTTCCTAAATTACAACCAGCTGATGACGTTCTCATTGTAGATTATAGTGGCAAGTTTAAGAAAAAGTGCAAGGGTAGGACTGTTATACCAGTTGAAATAGATTCACTTACATTTACATTGGAAGTCTTTGTTGTGGCAGACTTAAATGAGAAATTTATAATGGGCTTGAATGCATTAGAACAATTACAAAGCATCATCAATCTTAGTCAAGGTAACATTTCATTAGAATATGATAACATTAGGGTGGTTGTCTCCCTTTTGCCCATCGAATCACCAGGTCGTGACGATGACAGTGAGTCTTGTGTTGGATCAGCTGACGAAGATGATGTCAGCGTAAGACAACCCTGTATAAATAATGTTAATTGTGGTCAGGAAGAAACTGTTCTTAAACGGGTAGCAACATCACAACAATTGAAAGCTGCTGTTGATCGTGCTAGTACATTAGGCCCCCATCAAAAGGAACAACTCTTGGATTTATTGTTTCGATATAGAGAAATTTTCACGAATTATCCAGGTAGATGTAAAGGTTTTCAGTATGAAATGGAGATTGACACTAATGAACCCTTGGTTCGTAAACAGTATCCCATAGCATACAAGCATTTACCGTTTGTACGAGGAGAGATTAAAAAGTTGTTACAACTGGGAATAATCACTAACAGTCAATCTATCCATAGCAACCCCATTCTAGTCGTCCCGAAAAAGAACAATAAACAAAGATTATGCATTGATTTGAGGGCTGTTAATGAACATTCAGTTTTAAGGCAAGTTAAACCAGAACGCATAGAAGATTTGTTAGCCAAATTACAGGGAAAACCTTTTACTAGCGTCTTGGATTTAAATTCTTCGTATCATCATTGTCCTTTACATCCAAAATCTCAACCGTATACGGCATTTAATTTTGAGGGACAATGCTATCAATATCAGCGAGTACCTTTTGGGTATAGGAATGGTGGGCAAGCTTTAAATGCTATGATGTCTCATGTATTAGGCCCAGAGTTACACAGCGAAATCATTCGGTACATCGATGATAATTTGATCACAAATGACAGTTTCCAGGAGCATTTACAATTGTTAGATCAGATTTTTGCCAAGTTTAAACAGTATAATATAACATTGAATATCGACAAGTGCTTGTTCTGTGCACCAGAAGTATCATTTTTGGGTTACATCATCAGCCCCGAAGGAATAAAGAAAGATGAACGGACCATAAAAGCAGTTAGAGAATTGCCAGTACCCACCAACATCAAAAGTTTGCAATCTGCGTTAGGATTATTTAATTGGTGTCGAAATTTCGTACCGGACTATGCTACAAAAGCCGTTCCGTTGTATGCACTGGAAAAGAAGGGTAAAAAATGGCAGTGGACCGAAGAATGTGGGAAAGCTTTCAATCAAATCAAGGATGACATTTGCGCAAACATTTTGCTGTCGCATCCTGACTTTACAAAACCCTTTTACGTCCAGGTAGATGCTTCGACCGTCGGATTGGGATGTAAATTATGGCAAGAACAAGACGGGAAATCACGAATCATTCAGTGTATTAGCCGTACCTTGACTTCGTGCGAACGTCGGTACTCGATCTCGGAACTTGAATGCCTTGCAGTTATATACGCTTTGAGAAAATGGAGACCCATGTTGTTAGGAAGACGAATCATTATTGTCACTGACCACCATGCTCTTTTATTTCTTAAACGTGTAAAATCTTGGAACAATAGACTATCACGTTGGAGTGCGGAAATTAGCGAATTCCAACATGACATAGAATTTGTGAAGGGAGAGACTAATAAATTTTGTGACGCCCTTAGTAGATTATTTCCATCGCATGAACATAGATTGCTTAAGGTACATTCCTTTCAAGTATTACAAGACGAAGTTCTTAACATCTCTCCTCAGCGATTAGCAGGCCTTCAGAGAGAATGTCCAGATTACAGAAACGTCATACGTGTTTTAGAAGGAACGGTGGACGAAATTGAATTTAGAAACAGTAGGTCATGGAAACAAAATTACAAGTTAGAAAATGATATCTTGCTAATTCGAGACTTTCACCATCCTAATAAGTGGAAAATTTGTATACCACCTGTTTTAGTTCACAACATACTCACCGCGTACCATTCCGATGTGGGCCACCCAGGCACTGATAGAACTATTGCATTCATTTCCAAAGCATTTCATTGGAAAGGATTAAGAACTTCGGTCAAAAACTTCGTGAGAGATTGCATTACTTGTGCTCGAATGAAACCAGACCAACACCCACCAGCTAAGTTGTTAAGCACCATCCCGTCACGCCGACCGCGAGAGTGCATTTCCATTGACATGTTAGGAGCGTATCCAATTGGAAAATCACAGAAGCGCTTTGCTCTTGTCATTATGGATTTGTACACACGGTATTGTACAGCATTTGCATTAAGGAGCTCTACAGCCAAAGCGATTGTTAGATGTTTTGAAGAATATTACTTTCCTATGCTTGGACTGCCTCGATTTTTTCTTTCAGATAATGCGCCAGTTTTCCACTCTAAATGTTTCGTTCAAGCTATGAAAAAATACAATGTGGTCGTGAAATATTGTACCGTCTATCACGCTCAAAGTTCTTTGGTAGAGAGAGTAAATAAAGAACTAGTTCAAACGTTAAGAACCTTATGCTCACGATCACATACGGAGTGGGCTGAAAATTTGACACAGGCTGTACTTTTGTATAATTACTCTATTTCACAAAACCTAGGAGTTTCACCAGCTAGTTTACACCTGAACATAGATTCTTCACGTCACATATTTCTGCATTTTGGTGTCAATGTTAAGGAAGATGTATCTGACGAGGATGGGATAAATTGGAGCAATAAATTAGTTTTGGCCAATATGAAACGAACTGAAAAAATCAAAAAGAGGAATAAAAGGTGGAATGAAACCCAAACACACAGACGTCTAGTGCGCGTGGGAGACTTTGTATTTGTGCGACAGCATAATGTGAGCAGCCTTATAAAGAAACAAATCGCAAAGTTTTTTGAACTTTTCCGTGGGCCATATATATGCACTAGTGTGTCAAGTAACGACAGGGCAGTTGAGTTACGGGATCCTTTGAGTGGTGAAAGTATAGGATATCAATCTATGGATAGGGTCAAGATTTGGACGCCTACACCACAGACGTATCATACTTGGTTACTGTTGGCCAAGAAACACTTACCTGAAGATGAAATTGGTAAATTGCAGAACCTTCCCCATCGACTTGAGACAATCGATGATCCGTTACCTCTGTTACAACCTGAGTGTGAAATTCATAACCATCAAGAACCCGTGAGTGAAGACAGTAACGAAACACAGCTTAAACAACGTTCTGTACGATTAGAAAATATGCGTAAGATAAATCATTTCTTGTATAAAACACGTGATTTGTATCTCACTGATTATTGTATGCGCTCGCCAGAGTGGACCAGTGAATGTCTTAAGGTGATTATGCCTAACTACTCCAGCGGACTCCAATTATGGCATTGAAAAAAAAAAGTAAGGAGTCATACCTTTCTTCTTTTAGAGACAACTATAGAAACCTAAAGATCGTTACTTCCTTTAGTTAATTATTTCCCACCGAATTTCGAAAGTTAGGAATTTGTTTTTCAGTCTCAAGTGTGTGCACACGGTCACCGACGCGCCCAGCCAGAGGAACCACCAGTATCCATTCATAATCAGGTACGTTCATTTAAATATCATGTTTTATTTTTTCTTTGCAGTTTTGGAGATGAGAGATGAATATGAAAAGCAGAGGAAAGACAGCATTGGAAATTTTTAAATAGGTAATCATTTTAGATCGCGATTCCGGACTTTGAAATTTTAATAATACCCCTCCACTTTTGGAAACTTTGGTTATCCCGCTTTGGATACAGAACTTCTGTATTGAATTCTGCTAGGATGTTTATGTTTTGTATGTTTTATTCTTTTTCAGGTGCCTCCAGTCTTGGGAACCAAATGTCATTAATAAAATTTTACTATTTTATTTTCTTTGAGTTTTAATTCATTTACCTTTATGTTTGTATAAACGTTTAGCTGTCCCCATACCATTAGGCATTTAGAGAAAGGTTAGGCAATTAGAGATATTTGAAAACTTAATTAGAAAAACACTTATGCATATCATAACTAATTGTGAAATTTGGACTTAAAAAAAAAGTGTGTGTTCTTCAGTTAATGAATCTTTTCATCCAACTTTGTTATTAAAAGCATGCGTAAAAGCATATTGAATTTGTAATATAAGACTGGTTAGGTGTTGGAACATTGAAAATTAAATAATACTTAGTAGGATTTTGTAAGTAATTGAAAACAATGTTGAATTTAATAAATTTGCTTACGAAACTATTCACATATAATGTTCGTCATGTAAAGTCAGTGGGTATTTGTTACGACACTAATAAAGTTTTGAACTTAATTGAATTTAATCACAAAAATTGTTCTACAAGTTAAGAAGAGGTAAAAGGTTGAAAATTATAATTCAACCCCTAGAGGCGTCACTACTTTCTTTCTAAATTACAGTGACGAAATCGGTGTAGCGTCCGATTGGGCCTCAGCTAGTGTGTGAATTTGGCCTTTGGACACACACACTTCTAAATTCCATTTCGGCTTATGACATTCTAAATCTATTTATTTAAGAACAAGATATTTAATTTGACGCTTAAAATTTCACATTTTATTAGATATTCGTTTTTAATTGACGAAAATGAGATCATAAATTGTGTTTATTTGGATTTTGGTAAATAACTTTTCTCTTCTTTTCTTCCTGTAGTACGCTTTTCTAGAAACATTACGTATAGTCATAATAATGTTTTTAGAGAACTGGACTACCAATAACAACCGATACAATTTGGTATCGAAATAAAGTGTTTGTTTTGTTTAGGTAGCATTACCTATAATATATTCGGTAACAAGATATAAACATTATGGAAATTTGATAATCAAAAGTATTATTAGCTTTGAATTCATTAACATTATCGGTTTGACCTTAGACAAAACTTGATAAATATTGTTTAAATTTTGCAATAAGCGTATTTTGGAAATAGAAAATGTGAATAATAAATCAAATCACGAACATGACATTTCAATTTTAAAAGATGTCTGTTACATGCAACGATTAATTCAGAGTGTGAAAATTTTCCAATTTCAATTCTTTTAACTTCTCTTGTATGAAAAGAGTCTGTCGGTTCTCAAGCGAACATTGTATAATTTTCAACCCACTGATTATCATGGTCGGACTTGTAGTATTTACCTTGTTGTCTTGTTTCGTTAAGGTCATTACAACTCTGTTATTTATTTTTCATTGTTCATATGAAAGAAAGATAAGCATGACATGTTTGTGCTGGATGCCGATTAGCGTTCCCTTACGCACTCATAATTCTGTCAATCTGCTGGAAAATTGTCATCTTGGATTATAGATAATCATAATCTCAATTGTGTAAGCTAGTATTCTCGATTGTGACTTTAATCTCGGCTACGACTTATTCCCGGATGTGACGATATTACTGATGTTGATAAGTGCATTTTTGCCAGGAGGCCGGCACATTTTTTGGCTAGCGCTCTTTAAAGGAATGCAATTGTAAACCTACTAATTTTGTAGGTATGAGCGGGCCTAAAACAATTAATAGTTATTGAGTGATTGATGATATTGAGGTGCAGGGCTGTAGTATCGAACTCCCCCCCCCCAGGGTATTCTTCTTGTCCTTTTCATATTTTTTTTAATACCTCCTGCAGGTCTAGATACTGGCAGCCCAATTGGGGTTGGAAAATTTTACCCGATTATGACATAGCTACGATGCGTAAAGCATCTAGCTGGGAGGGATTAGGATTTCGTGCAGAAGCGATTTTATCCAAATCGTCGGGAAGTTTGGCGATCCCGCATACTTCGAGCTGTAAGAAAATAGTAAGTCAGCGCTCATTGATCTTCGGGATCAACTCATTAACCTATATTTTTGTTTAATTCATGACTTACGACCTGCGTTGTCAACCAATGACACGCAGGATGGCACTTCGAAAGGCCTAACCGCCGTTTAACTATATATGTATTAAAATGTTTTAAAGTTTACTGGTTATGTTAGGTAATGCAAATATATAGATTAATATTTTAACTGTTTTGCATATTATGATATAATACGTAAAAAATGTCTGTATATAGGCAAATTTTGTTTAGCTTTGAACTTTGCTAGTTTATGAATAGATTTCGCATATTTAGCGAAAAAATGTAATCAGAATTCGGATTTCGTTCACATATTGTATTACTTTTATATATATTACGTTCGTATATTTCAATCATTATTCTGGAAAACAGACATTTAGAAATAAAGAAGTAGCCTTAACGTGGAAAGCATATTAAAAAAAAAAAGTTCGCTCTTATAATTTTTCACAAGTTTATCTATTGCTCAACGACCCATACAAAGGAGAGAATACCTAATTTTGTTTTCTTTTGTTTTAAGTAATTCATACAGGTGAAAAATTTCATTTAATTCACTTTATTAGAGTTTTATTTATTTCAATATGAGAAAAGTATTAGTTGGAGCTTTCGCTATATATTTCGTTTGAATCATGATTAACAAATTACTTTGTTGTTTACCTGATTATTTTCATGTTCGAAAATTTAAAAGGAGAGAATATCGTTTCGCATCAGCACTTGTCAATAAACTCACACAACTATAACGAAATTTAAATTGAATTTGAGAGTTGAGAATTTGAAAAATAACAATAATAATAATAATAATAATGGAAAGAATTTGGTCTGTCGTACAATTTAATAGTAATTAACAGATTTCATTGCTTATAGTATGTTGAGGCAATCAGATAAAGCTATCTGGCACGTTGATATTGATAATGATCATCGAGCGAACAAAATGATTGTGTGCAAAGTATTTTGAGCTGTATACGTTTGAGTTCAAATGAATGGCAATTGAGCATTACGAGTGAATTAGGGCTATATTTAAGATGCCAAAGGCTGTATAGAGCGGCATTCTTGTATGAATTTATTGTTACGGTGTACGTGTACTTTAACGTGAAACCAAAGGCCATTAAAGGGCGGTTCACGTTTGGAGATGAATACTCCTTGAATACCTAGCCTGGGAATGCTAGAAGAGTAGAGAGAGTTTATTCTAAGTGTTTAATGCGTTTAGAGGTGGATTGTAAATCCCTCTTATTATGCGATAGGTGCTTGCGTTTAATGCCCGTAAAATGGAGTTGTAATTTGCCTTTGCCAATAAGATGCTTGTTGAAAATGAGATTCAGAAATGATTGTATCAGCCAAAGGTCGTATGTTCGTCAATATTATACAAGTTTCGTGCACTAGTGTTGATGCTCGCATACTTATTGCAATAAATAAATAAGTAAAATAAAAGTTTACGTTTGCTGTGAGTAAAGCTGATTTAAAAAAAAAAAGTGAGTTGCCATGTGAATCAAAATTTATTTGAAACAATTCGATAAATCTTTTGTTTGTTGTTTGAGCAATACGATTATTGAGACTTGACAGTATAATTGATTTTGCATTCTTTTAGTACCCTTGATGTTTAATAAGTTGAAATACAGTATTTTGAATAACTAGTATGTGAATTATAGTCTACTTACTTTACAAATTTCTGTTTCAAAAACTCTTTTAGATTGATAATATTTTGCGTTTATGAATATATATTAATTGATATAATCATTTGATGTTATATTAGATTTTTATGTTTGATAATTGAATGTTATGAAAACTATGAATAAGAAAATTCGAGTATTAACTAAGTTTGTTGTAAAGGTGCATATATACACACACCACACTACACAATACCCAATAGGAATTCCGCTATTAACGTTCATTCCGTTGTTAGGCTACACTTTCGAAATCGGTATACATATTTTATTATTGTTTAGTAGTTAAGTATTTTTAATATTAATGTTCATTTGTATGTGTGTTTGGTTTAACATGTTCGAGTATATCATGTGTTTAGTAAAAGATAATTGAAAAGCAAACTAAAGTACATTTAATTATGGTGAGAAACCAGTTAGTGAAAATAAATAAATAGATAAATAAATAAAAGAAACTATAAACTAAAAATTACGAACAATTTACTAATGGTGGCATAAAAGTGGCTTTGTTTAAACAAAAGGTGGCTTAATTAAAACTTAAAAGTGGCTTAATTCGGACTTAAAGGTGGCTTCATATAAATAAAAAGTGGCTTTAGAAAACATAATAGGTGGCTTTAACAAAGGTGGCTTGTTGTCATACAGGGTGAACAACCTCAAAGTTAATAAGTGAAGTGCAATAGATACAGTGCAGTCCCAATACGTCGAATTTTCATAGTGAGTCCCCAACGATTTTCAAGTTATATACAGAGTGTTCCATAATATAGTGATTTTCTATTAACACTTCGTGAACCAGTGAAGTTTATTGTGCACAGTGTAGTCCCGATATACTGAATCGTTATGGTGAACTCTCAGTGACAGTTGATTTATATACAGGGCGTTCCCAAAATACAATAATCATTAAGTGACATTCCGGTATGGACTATTGACCCCTCAACGGCCAGGGTTCTCTTCACAAATTGAAGCAATTTGCTCGGATACTGCTCGGGCCGCAATAGGATGTCACCGTCCTACAGCTCATTTTTTGCAATTTAAAAGAAACATTGAGAAAATAGATTTATTCTGAACTTTATTAATCAACCCTCGTATAAATAAAAATGTTCTAGAAACTCTTTGTCACCGCTTTGGAATGTTTGTTCATCTGTGTTGGTAGACTTCCGTTCGATTTCATAACCATATACGGACATACGACGCAGAAACAACGACTCTCTTTGTGAACGTTCCCCAACTCCGGAAAATCGGGAAAGTCGCAAAACATTTTACTTCTCTTCAGTGCTCAACGCTGATTTGATTATTTAAAATGGCCGCACTTCTTCGGCCAAGGAGAGTGAACTTGGTAATATACGTCATCATCGGGGCGCTCGAGCACCTAGAACTTATACACAATAGCTGACTGAACAAAGGGGCAGTTGCTCTGCACCTAATCGACGAGGCAATCGTCGACGCTCGTTCCAACGCGCTTCTGAAAGCAGCATTTAGGCTGCCTATACTCATTTTTACTAATAGTCAATGACGTGCACGTAAACGTTCTATATTAAAACTCAAAGTGACAAAGTTTTCTATCTATATGTGGAAGTGATAGTTCGTTGTTCTTCACATCAAATTTTTTACGTAAGTGTACTCGTCTGATAATACGGCGACAACTTGGAATTTTCATCGAGGAAGCAGCAGTTGACATTTCACGTTAGGACTTCATCTTCAAAACTACGCATATATTCGAATACAGGACACTGGAGGAGCAGCATCGACAGGCTAGCCGAAGAAACACGTGAGTTATTCACATTGTATGCCACCACGTCGTTTATTATTAAAATAAAACCACCATCGTATCAATAGCATTAAATTGTTAATGGTGAATATATTGGAAATATAAAAGCATGTAATATTTGTGCTCTCATAGTAACATTATATTTCTTTTATCAAAAAGTGACTTTATCATTTGTTACATGTTTAATATTTAATTTTCTTTATACGTGTAGCTTAACAATAATCCTTACGTTGCTTGCATTTTCATTTACCATGTTCCCAGTCATCGTAAGTGAAACTGTAGGCATGGGAAAATAATCGTTTACGTCATGGCGTAACTGGGAATTGTAACAAAAAGGGGGAACTATGTGAGAAATAAACATTACTCCGAACCACGACGTAAATAACGATTACACCCGAAATTGCGACCGTGACAGGACGTACTTTAATCTTCGGATAGAACTGCATTTAATTATTTCAGAGTTCATTTATTAAAATACGAAAATAGTAAACATTTGAATCACGTAGTTGCAAGCAGGCAACTGGGCATAGAATTATGCGTAGATTGTTGTAACTCGTGAAAAGAAAAGAGCAAGAGGAAAGAAAATAAATAGGGTTTAAAAAAAGAAAAGAAAACAGAAAGTAAATTCAATTACCACGGAAATATAATTAGTACAATTTATTTTGTAAGAAATTAAAACATTTTTGTTTGTTCGCGAATTTTTCTTCCGCTAACTTTTCATAGTACGAAAGCACTGAACAGCTGATCATAGCCACACACACACACACACACTCACAGTAGTATATGCGCCTCTGTAAAATAATGAATGAATAACAGTGTGTTTGTTTATGTTGATTGTCTATCGAAACATTTTTACAAAATGAAAATTCGAAATAAAATAAAAACTTTGTGCAACTGAAATAATGAAATAGTTTGAGAAAAGTGTTTGTTTATATTGTTACTTACTTCAAGTGTTTGTTTTTGTATGTTTTGTATTGTGATTTGGTTTGTTTTAAGTTAAGTAAATATGGAAGCGAATATTTTAGAACAATTTCAGGCAATGTTAACAGAACAATTAGAGAAACAGTCTGAGAAATTAGAGCAAAGTTTAGAGAAACTAGAAAATAACAGTAAACGCCTAGAGCATAAAATTGATATTAATAACGAGCGAATAGAGGAATTGGCAAATGAGTGCGCGAACAATAAGTTAGAGTTAGAGAATAAGTTTGACTGTAAATTCGATCAACTCAGTACCGATATTACAACCACTAACAATTCTATTACAGAGGTTCGTGTTACATTAGCTAATCTAACCAAACGCGTCGAGACAGACAACGCGGAACATAAGAAAAGCATTGGTGAGTTACGAGAAGTTGTTCGAACGGTACAGGTTGAGTGTAGGCAAGCCACCGAAAAACAACAATGCGAAATTAATGTTATTAAAGAGGAAGTGCAAGGGGTAAAAGATCAAGTGGATGAAATCGAAAAATGTCAAGTACTTATGAGTGGGAAATGTGAGGTTATTGGTTTTCGAGTAAATAAGCATGAAAGTACCATATAGGAATTGAACGGGTATGTTAAAGAACTCGCGGAAAAAACAAGTGAGATAGGTGAAGAAGTGCATGCGCACCGGCAAATTTTGAAATTGAATAGTGAGCGATCAGACGGAATCGAACAGACCCTAGAAAGCTTTAGAGAACATCATAAAGCCACTGTAGAAATGATAATTGAGCATTTCGAAAAACAACCCGCTGTCATTGTAAAATCTGAACATGATCGTGACTTTACTCATGAAATGTATAAGTTAGAAAAGGTAAACCGTGAATTGTTGGCGCGACAAGAGCACATTGAAAACAAACTACAACAACTACATATTAATGCACGCGGGTCTCCACGTAAGGAAAGTCAATCTAATCAGGAGTACCACGATTCAGACTATCAAAGTGAGGGATTCGAATCCGATGGATCTGATAGTAGTGTGAAACGAGTATATTCACGCAGAGTTTCTAAGCCCAAACGCGTCATTCAAGTCAGAGATTTACAGTACTTACCAAAATACACCGGACTCCCGGATGGCACAACTGCACGCTCATATATTCAGGATTTGAAAGAAAAGGCCCGAGTTGTAGGGATATACGAAGATGATTTAGTTAACCTCATCCCCTGTCTCGTTGAACAAGTTGCTAAAGAATGGGTCACAAATTACCCTCGAGAATTTGAAACTTTTAGTCAGTTCGAAAGAGCATTAATCGATACATTTGATTCAGACACCATTGTTGCTAGCCAAATTGCTTGTGCAGAAGCAAAAGATTTGATCCCAAGACCCACGACAATGTTCGCAGCTTTGCTACCAAACAGTACCAACAATTGAGAGATTTGAACCCGGAAAGCTCACCTGCGAAGATCATTGCAAGTATTATTGATACTTTTCCGCGCAGATATCGCGAAGAACTGACGTTACATCCGTGTACTTCTTTTCAACAGTTCTTAGCAAGCATCGCCAGAATTGAATCATTACGACTTACTGAAAACGGTAATATGAAGAGAAATTATAATACGTATAATAGTAATAATTATAAAGATAATCGTACATTTCGCGTGCAACAAGCTCGAACGACAAATAATTCATCTAATGCTCAACAAAGGAATAACAGGCGAAACAATCAGGGAGATGGTACTCGACACAATTCGCGTGATATGAACAGTCAGGATGCTGAAAATGCACAAATGAACAACGAGCAGAATCGAACCCAAGAACTTCGTAGCGAAAGGGATAATAATTGGCGTGGTAATAATAACCGAAGACCAGGACAACGTCGCGGGAACAATAGAGGACGGGGAAGTTATAGACACAATTGGAGGGCCCAAAATAATAATAGATCCAACCAGAATCGAACCCAAGACCAGTCACGCGAAGAATCGGAAAACTAAGTGAAGACGGGTTTCAAGGGGGGACATCCGTCGATATAACCACTAACCAAATCCCCAATAATGTATTCCGTGTTCGAAATTTCACATTCGAATCTGATTCAGATTTAGATCAGGATGCTAGAAGTGACACTGAAGACGATAAGTTTGAAGAAAAGATAGTCAAAGCGTATGGTAGGCAATATTCTGCTTACATTAATACATGTGTGAATGGAATTGAAATAAAAACATTGTGCGATACGGGAGCAGAGACTTCGTTAGCCTCTTACGACCTGTGGAAAGAAATTACTAAAGAAATCTCATTTCCTAAATTACAACCAGCTGATGACGTTCTCATTGTAGATTATAGTGGCAAGTTTAAGAAAAAGTGCAAGGGTAGGACTGTTATACCAGTTGAAATAGATTCACTTACATTTACATTGGAAGTCTTTGTTGTGGCAGACTTAAATGAGAAATTTATAATGGGCTTGAATGCATTAGAACAATTACAAAGCATCATCAATCTTAGTCAAGGTAACATTTCATTAGAATATGATAACATTAGGGTGGTTGTCTCCCTTTTGCCCATCGAATCACCAGGTCGTGACGATGACAGTGAGTCTTGTGTTGGATCAGCTGACGAAGATGATGTCAGCGTAAGACAACCCTGTATAAATAATGTTAATTGTGGTCAGGAAGAAACTGTTCTTAAACGGGTAGCAACATCACAACAATTGAAAGCTGCTGTTGATCGTGCTAGTACATTAGGCCCCCATCAAAAGGAACAACTCTTGGATTTATTGTTTCGATATAGAGAAATTTTCACGAATTATCCAGGTAGATGTAAAGGTTTTCAGTATGAAATGGAGATTGACACTAATGAACCCTTGGTTCGTAAACAGTATCCCATAGCATACAAGCATTTACCGTTTGTACGAGGAGAGATTAAAAAGTTGTTACAACTGGGAATAATCACTAACAGTCAATCTATCCATAGCAACCCCATTCTAGTCGTCCCGAAAAAGAACAATAAACAAAGATTATGCATTGATTTGAGGGCTGTTAATGAACATTCAGTTTTAAGGCAAGTTAAACCAGAACGCATAGAAGATTTGTTAGCCAAATTACAGGGAAAACCTTTTACTAGCGTCTTGGATTTAAATTCTTCGTATCATCATTGTCCTTTACATCCAAAATCTCAACCGTATACGGCATTTAATTTTGAGGGACAATGCTATCAATATCAGCGAGTACCTTTTGGGTATAGGAATGGTGGGCAAGCTTTAAATGCTATGATGTCTCATGTATTAGGCCCAGAGTTACACAGCGAAATCATTCGGTACATCGATGATAATTTGATCACAAATGACAGTTTCCAGGAGCATTTACAATTGTTAGATCAGATTTTTGCCAAGTTTAAACAGTATAATATAACATTGAATATCGACAAGTGCTTGTTCTGTGCACCAGAAGTATCATTTTTGGGTTACATCATCAGCCCCGAAGGAATAAAGAAAGATGAACGGACCATAAAAGCAGTTAGAGAATTGCCAGTACCCACCAACATCAAAAGTTTGCAATCTGCGTTAGGATTATTTAATTGGTGTCGAAATTTCGTACCGGACTATGCTACAAAAGCCGTTCCGTTGTATGCACTGGAAAAGAAGGGTAAAAAATGGCAGTGGACCGAAGAATGTGGGAAAGCTTTCAATCAAATCAAGGATGACATTTGCGCAAACATTTTGCTGTCGCATCCTGACTTTACAAAACCCTTTTACGTCCAGGTAGATGCTTCGACCGTCGGATTGGGATGTAAATTATGGCAAGAACAAGACGGGAAACCACGAATCATTCAGTGTATTAGCCGTACCTTGACTTCGTGCGAACGTCGGTACTCGATCTCGGAACTTGAATGCCTTGCAGTTATATACGCTTTGAGAAAATGGAGACCCATGTTGTTAGGAAGACGAATCATTATTGTCACTGACCACCATGCTCTTTTATTTCTTAAACGTGTAAAATCTTGGAACAATAGACTATCACGTTGGAGTGCGGAAATTAGCGAATTCCAACATGACATAGAATTTGTGAAGGGAGAGACTAATAAATTTTGTGACGCCCTTAGTAGATTATTTCCATCGCATGAACATAGATTGCTTAAGGTACATTCCTTTCAAGTATTACAAGACGAAGTTCTTAACATCTCTCCTCAGCGATTAGCAGGCCTTCAGAGAGAATGTCCAGATTACAGAAACGTCATACGTGTTTTAGAAGGAACGGTGGACGAAATTGAATTTAGAAACAGTAGGTCATGGAAACAAAATTACAAGTTAGAAAATGATATCTTGCTAATTCGAGACTTTCACCATCCTAATAAGTGGAAAATTTGTATACCACCTGTTTTAGTTCACAACATACTCACCGCGTACCATTCCGATGTGGGCCACCCAGGCACTGATAGAACTATTGCATTCATTTCCAAAGCATTTCATTGGAAAGGATTAAGAACTTCGGTCAAAAACTTCGTGAGAGATTGCATTACTTGTGCTCGAATGAAACCAGACCAACACCCACCAGCTAAGTTGTTAAGCACCATCCCGTCACGCCGACCGCGAGAGTGCATTTCCATTGACATGTTAGGAGCGTATCCAATTGGAAAATCACAGAAGCGCTTTGCTCTTGTCATTATGGATTTGTACACACGGTATTGTACAGCATTTGCATTAAGGAGCTCTACAGCCAAAGCGATTGTTAGATGTTTTGAAGAATATTACTTTCCTATGCTTGGACTGCCTCGATTTGTTCTTTCAGATAATGCGCCAGTTTTCCACTCTAAATGTTTCGTTCAAGCTATGAAAAAATACAATGTGGTCGTGAAATATTGTACCGTCTATCACGCTCAAAGTTCTTTGGTAGAGAGAGTGAATAAAGAACTAGTTCAAACGTTAAGAACCTTATGCTCACGATCACATACGGAGTGGGCTGAAAATTTGACACAGGCTGTACTTTTGTATAATTACTCTATTTCACAAAACCTAGGAGTTTCACCAGCTAGTTTACACCTGAACATAGATTCTTCACGTCACATATTTCTGCATTTTGGTGTCAATGTTAAGGAAGATGTATCTGACGAGGATGGGATAAATTGGAGCAATAAATTAGTTTTGGCCAATATGAAACGAACTGAAAAAATCAAAAAGAGGAATAAAAGGTGGAATGAAACCCAAACACACAGACGTCTAGTGCGCGTGGGAGACTTTGTATTTGTGCGACAGCATAATGTGAGCAGCCTTATAAAGAAACAAATCGCAAAGTTTTTTGAACTTTTCCGTGGGCCATATATATGCACTAGTGTGTCAAGTAACGACAGGGCAGTTGAGTTACGGGATCCTTTGAGTGGTGAAAGTATAGGATATCAATCTATGGATAGGGTCAAGATTTGGACGCCTACACCACAGACGTATCATACTTGGTTACTGTTGGCCAAGAAACACTTACCTGAAGATGAAATTGGTAAATTGCAGAACCTTCCCCATCGACTTGAGACAATCGATGATCCGTTACCTCTGTTACAACCTGAGTGTGAAATTCATAACCATCAAGAACCCGTGAGTGAAGACAGTAACGAAACACAGCTTAAACAACGTTCTGTACGATTAGAAAATATGCATAAGATAAATCATTTCTTGTATAAAACACGTGATTTGTATCTCACTGATTATTGTATGCGCTCGCCAGAGTGGACCAGTGAATGTCTTAAGGTGATTATGCCTAACTACTCCAGCGGACTCCAATTATGGCATTGAAAAAAAAAAGTAAGGAGTCATACCTTTCTTCTTTTAGAGACAACTATAGAAACCTAAAGATCGTTACTTCCTTTAGTTAATTATTTCCCACCGAATTTCGAAAGTTAGGAATTTGTTTTTCAGTCTCAAGTGTGTGCACACGGTCACCGACGCGCCCAGCCAGAGGAACCACCAGTATCCATTCATAACCAGGTACGTTCATTTAAATATCATGTTTTATTTTTTCTTTGCAGTTTTGGAGATGAGAGATGAATATGAAAAGCAGAGGAAAGACAGCATTGGAAATTTTTAAATAGGTAATCATTTTAGATCGCGATTCCGGACTTTGAAATTTTAATAATACCCCTCCACTTTTGGAAACTTTGGTTATCCCGCTTTGGATACAGAACTTCTGTATTGAATTCTGCTAGGATGTTTATGTTTTGTATGTTTTATTCTTTTTCAGGTGCCTCCAGTCTTGGGAACCAAATGTCATTAATAAAATTTTACTATTTTATTTTCTTTGAGTTTTTATTCATTTACCTTTATGTTTGTATAAACGTTTAGCTGTCCCCATACCATTAGGCATTTAGAGAAAGGTTAGGCAATTAGAGATATTTGAAAACTTAATTAGAAAAACACTTATGCATATCATAACTAATTGTGAAATTTGGACTTAAAAAAAAAGTGTGTGTTCTTCAGTTAATGAATCTTTTCATCCAACTTTGTTATTAAAAGCATGCGTAAAAGCATATTGAATTTGTAATATAAGACTGGTTAGGTGTTGGAACATTGATAATTAAATAATACTTAGTAGGATTTTGTAAGTAATTGAAAACAATGTTGAATTTAATAAATTTGCTTACGAAACTATTCACATATAATGTTCGTCATGTAAAGTCAGTGGGTATTTGTTACGACACTAATAAAGTTTTGAACTTAATTGAATTTAATCACAAAAATTGTTCTACAAGTTAAGAAGAGGTAAAAGGTTGAAAATTATAATTCAACCCCTACAGGCGTCACTACTTTCTTTCTAAATTACAGTGACGAAATCGGTGTAGCGTCCGATTGGGCCTCAGCTAGTGTGTGAATTTGGCCTTTGGACACACACACTTCTAAATTCCATTTCGGCTTATGACATTCTAAATCTATTTATTTAAGAACAAGATATTTAATTTGACGCTTAAAATTTCACATTTTATTAGATATTCGTTTTTAATTGACGAAAATGAGATCATAAATTGTGTTTATTTGGATTTTGGTAAATAACTTTTCTCTTCTTTTCTTCCTGTAGTACGCTTTTCTAGAAACATTACGTATAGTCATAATAATGTTTTTAGAGAACTGGACTACCAATAACAACCGATACAATTTGGTATCGAAATAAAGTGTTTGTTTTGTTTAGGTAGCATTACCTATAATATATTCGGTAACAAGATATAAACATTATGGAAATTTGATAATCAAAAGTATTATTAGCTTTGAATTCATTAACATTATCGGTTTGACCTTAGACAAAACTTGATAAATATTGTTTAAATTTTGCAATAAGCGTATTTTGGAAATAGAAAATGTGAATAATAAATCAAATCACGAACATGACATTTCAATTTTAAAAGATGTCTGTTACATGCAACGATTAATTCAGAGTGTGAAAATTTTCCAATTTCAATTCTTTTAACTTCTCTTGTATGAAAAGAGTCTGTCGGTTCTCAAGCGAACATTGTATAATTTTCAACCCACTGATTATCATGGTCGGACTTGTAGTATTTACCTTGTTGTCTTGTTTCGTTAAGGTCATTACAACTCTGTTATTTATTTTTCATTGTTCATATGAAAGAAAGATAAGCATGACATGTTTGTGCTGGATGCCGATTAGCGTTCCCTTACGCACTCATAATTCTGTCAATCTGCTGGAAAATTGTCATCTTGGATTATAGATAATCATAATCTCAATTGTGTAAGCTAGTATTCTCGATTGTGACTTTAATCTCGACTATGACTTATTCCCGGATGTGACGATATTACTGATGTTGATAAGTGCATTTTTGCCAGGAGGCCGGCACATTTTTTGGCTAGCGCTCTTTAAAGGAATGCAATTGTAAACC
This sequence comes from Thermobia domestica, assembly GCF_964235325.1. NCBI lineage: Eukaryota > Metazoa > Arthropoda > Insecta > Zygentoma > Lepismatidae > Thermobia > Thermobia domestica. The sequence continues at coordinate 182,097,514 of NC_137458.1, read as the reverse complement.
TACTAATTTTGTAGGTATGAGCGGGCCTAAAACAATTAATAGTTATTGAGTGATTGATGATATTGAGGTGCAGGGCTGTAGTATCGAACTCCCCCCCCCAGGGTATTCTTCTTGTCCTTTTCATATTTTTTTTAATACCTCCTGCAGGTCTAGATACTGGCAGCCCAATTGGGGTTGGAAAATTTTACCCGATTATGACATAGCTACGATGCGTAAAGCATCTAGCTGGGAGGGATTAGGATTTCGTGCAGAAGCGATTTTATCCAAATCGTCGGGAAGTTTGGCGATCCCGCATACTTCGAGCTGTAAGAAAATAGTAAGTCAGCGCTCATTGATCTTCGGGATCAACTCATTAACCTATATTTTTGTTTAATTCATGACTTACGACCTGCGTTGTCAACCAATGACACGCAGGATGGCACTTCGAAAGGCCTAACCGCCGTTTAACTATATATGTATTAAAATGTTTTAAAGTTTACTGGTTATGTTAGGTAATGCAAATATATAGATTAATATTTTAACTGTTTTGCATATTATGATATAATACGTAAAAAATGTCTGTATATAGGCAAATTTTGTTTAGCTTTGAACTTTGCTAGTTTATGAATAGATTTCGCATATTTAGCGAAAAAATGTAATCAGAATTCGGATTTCGTTCACATATTGTATTACTTTTATATATATTACGTTCGTATATTTCAATCATTATTCTGGAAAACAGACATTTAGAAATAAAGAAGTAGCCTTAACGTGGAAAGCATATTAAAAAAAAAAAAGTTCGCTCTTATAATTTTTCACAAGTTTATCTATTGCTCAACGACCCATACAAAGGAGAGAATACCTAATTTTGTTTTCTTTTGTTTTAAGTAATTCATACAGGTGAAAAATTTCATTTAATTCACTTTATTAGAGTTTTATTTATTTCAATATGAGAAAAGTATTAGTTGGAGCTTTCGCTATATATTTCGTTTGAATCATGATTAACAAATTACTTTGTTGTTTACCTGATTATTTTCATGTTCGAAAATTTAAAAGGAGAGAATATCGTTTCGCATCAGCACTTGTCAATAAACTCACACAACTATAACGAAATTTAAATTGAATTTGAGAGTTGAGAATTTGAAAAATAACAATAATAATAATAATAATAATGGAAAGAATTTGGTCTGTCGTACAATTTAATAGTAATTAACAGATTTCATTGCTTATAGTATGTTGAGGCAATCAGATAAAGCTATCTGGCACGTTGATATTGATAATGATCATCGAGCGAACAAAATGATTGTGTGCAAAGTATTTTGAGCTGTATACGTTTGAGTTCAAATGAATGGCAATTGAGCATTACGAGTGAATTAGGGCTATATTTAAGATGCCAAAGGCTGTATAGAGCGGCATTCTTGTATGAATTTATTGTTACGGTGTACGTGTACTTTAACGTGAAACCAAAGGCCATTAAAGGGCGGTTCACGTTTGGAGATGAATACTCCTTGAATACCTAGCCTGGGAATGCTAGAAGAGTAGAGAGAGTTTATTCTAAGTGTTTAATGCGTTTAGAGGTGGATTGTAAATCCCTCTTATTATGCGATAGGTGCTTGCGTTTAATGCCCGTAAAATGGAGTTGTAATTTGCCTTTGCCAATAAGATGCTTGTTGAAAATGAGATTCAGAAATGATTGTATCAGCCAAAGGTCGTATGTTCGCCAATATTATACAAGTTTCGTGCACTAGTGTTGATGCTCGCATACTTATTGCAATAAATAAATAAGTAAAATAAAAGTTTACGTTTGCTGTGAGTAAAGCTGATTTAAAAAAAAAAAAAGTGAGTTGCCATGTGAATCAAAATTTATTTGAAACAATTCGATAAATCTTTTGTTTGTTGTTTGAGCAATACGATTATTGAGACTTGACAGTATAATTGATTTTGCATTCTTTTAGTACCCTTGATGTTTAATAAGTTGAAATACAGTATTTTGAATAACTAGTATGTGAATTATAGTCTACTTACTTTACAAATTTCTGTTTCAAAAACTCTTTTAGATTGATAATATTTTGCGTTTATGAATATATATTAATTGATATAATCATTTGATGTTATATTAGATTTTTATGTTTGATAATTGAATGTTATGAAAACTATGAATAAGAAAATTCGAGTATTAACTAAGTTTGTTGTAAAGGTGCATATATACACACACCACACTACACAATACCCAATAGGAATTCCGCTATTAACGTTCATTCCGTTGTTAGGCTACACTTTCGAAATCGGTATACATATTTTATTATTGTTTAGTAGTTAAGTATTTTTAATATTAATGTTCATTTGTATGTGTGTTTGGTTTAACATGTTCGAGTATATCATGTGTTTAGTAAAAGATAATTGAAAAGCAAACTAAAGTACATTTAATTATGGTGAGAAACCAGTTAGTGAAAATAAATAAATAGATAAATAAATAAAAGAAACTATAAACTAAAAATTACGAACAATTTACTAATGGTGGCATAAAAGTGGCTTTGTTTAAACAAAAGGTGGCTTAATTAAAACTTAAAAGTGGCTTAATTCGGACTTAAAGGTGGCTTCATATAAATAAAAAGTGGCTTTAGAAAACATAATAGGTGGCTTTAACAAAGGTGGCTTGTTGTCATACAGGGTGAACAACCTCAAAGTTAATAAGTGAAGTGCAATAGATACAGTGCAGTCCCAATACGTCGAATTTTCATAGTGAGTCCCCAACGATTTTCAAGTTATATACAGAGTGTTCCATAATATAGTGATTTTCTATTAACACTTCGTGAACCAGTGAAGTTTATTGTGCACAGTGTAGTCCCGATATACTGAATCGTTATGGTGAACTCTCAGTGACAGTTGATTTATATACAGGGCGTTCACAAAATACAATGATCATTAAGTGACATTCCGGTATGGACTATTGACCCCTCAACGGCCAGGGTTCTCTTCACAAATTGAAGCAATTTGCTCGGATACTGCTCGGGCCGCAATAGGATGTCACCGTCCTACAGCTCATTTTTTGCAATTTAAAAGAAACATTGAGAAAATAGATTTATTCTGAACTTTATTAATCAACCCTCGTATAAATAAAAATGTTCTAGAAACTCTTTGTCACCGCTTTGGAATGTTTGTTCATCTGTGTTGGTAGACTTCCGTTCGATTTCATAACCATATACGGACATACGACGCAGAAACAACGACTCTCTTTGTGAACGTTCCCCAACTCCGGAAAATCGGGAAAGTCGCAAAACATTTTACTTCTCTTCAGTGCTCAACGCTGATTTGATTATTTAAAATGGCCGCACTTCTTCTGCCAAGGAGAGTGAACTTGGTAATATACGTCATCATCGGGGCGCTCGAGCACCTAGAACTTATACACAATAGCTGACTGAACAAAGGGGCAGTTGCTCTGCACCTAATCGACGAGGCAATCGTCGACGCTCGTTCCAACGCGCTTCTGAAAGCAGCATTTAGGCTGCCTATACTCATTTTTACTAATAGTCAATGACGTGCACGTAAACGTTCTATATTAAAACTCAAAGTGACAAAGTTTTCTATCTATATGTGGAAGTGATAGTTCGTTGTTCTTCACATCAAATTTTTTACGTAAGTGTACTCGTCTGATAATACGGCGACAACTTGGAATTTTCATCGAGGAAGCAGCAGTTGACATTTCACGTTAGGACTTCATCTTCAAAACTACGCATATATTCGAATACGGGACACTGGAGGAGCAGCATCGACAGGCTAGCCGAAGAAACACGTGAGTTATTCACATTGTATGCCACCACGTCGTTTATTATTAAAATAAAACCACCATCGTATCAATAGCATTAAATTGTTAATGGTGAATATATTGGAAATATAAAAGCATGTAATATTTGTGCTCTCATAGTAACATTATATTTCTTTTATCAAAAAGTGACTTTATCATTTGTTACATGTTTAATATTTAATTTTCTTTATACGTGTAGCTTAACAATAATCCTTACGTTGCTTGCATTTTCATTTACCATGTTCCCAGTCATCGTAAGTGAAACTGTAGGCATGGGAAAATAATCGTTTACGTCATGGCGTAACTGGGAATTGTAACAAAAAGGGGGAACTATGTGAGAAATAAACATTACTCCGAACCACGACGTAAATAACGATTACATCATTCAGTAAAAAGGTTGGAACTATTAAATTGAAATTTGTAGATTCATTTAGATTTATGGCTTCTAATTTAAAAAAATTGTCATCGAACTTGAAACCTGAACAAATGATACATACCCAACACTTTTATCCTAATCAAGAACAGTTTCAACTTGTAATAAGAAAAGGTGTTTACCCATATGATTATGATAACAATTGGAATAGGTTTAGAGAAAGAAAATTACCGCTGAAGGAAGCATTCTTCAACAAGCTCATGAACATACATATAAGTGATGAAGATTATGAACATGCAAAGAAAATATGGGAAAAATTCAACATTAAGAATCTCGGACAATACCATGATTTATATTTAAAAACGGATGTATTATTGTTAGCAGATATATTCGAAAATTTTAGGGAAACATGTCTTAAAGCTTATGACCTTGATCCTGCTTGGTATATGACAGCACCAGGTTTAGCTTGCGATGCAATGTTAAAGATGACAAATATAGAATTAGAATTGTTGTGTGATTATGATATGGTATTAATGATAGAGAAAGGTATAAGAGGTGGGATTAGTCAATGCTCAAAAAGATATGTTAAAGCAAATAATAAGTATATGGAAGATTACGATGAGAATAAAGAAGATTCTTACTTAATGTACCTAGATGCTAATAACTTGTATGGGTGGGCAATGAGTCAATATCTACCGTATAAGGGATTTAGATGGTTAAGCGAAAATGAGATAAGAGAAATAGACTTCACAAGTATATCTGATAATTCTGATACTGGTTACATATTACAAGTTGATCTTGAATATCCAAAAGAATTACATAACTATCACAAAGACTATCTACTAGCTCCTCAAAACATATGCCCGCCTGGTTCAAAACAATCAAAGCTATTAACAACCCTATATGACAAAGAAAAATATGTCACTATCGAAACCTAAAACAATGTTTTTCACTTGGATTAAAACTTAAGAAGATACATCGAGTAATAGAGTTCGAACAATTAGATTGGTTAAAGAAATATATTGATTTAAACACACAGATGAGAACGAAAGCAACAAATGATTTTGAAAAAGACTTCTATAAGCTCATGAGTAATACAGTATTTGGGAACACTATGGAAAATATTAGAAAGAGAGTTAATATTAAACTTGTAAGTGATGAGAAAAAAATACGAGAAGCTTGTAGCAAAACCAAATTATAAGAGTACTACAGTTTTTACGGAAAATTTAGTAGCTGTTCACATGAACAAGGTTAAAGTGCAATTTAACAAACCGATTTATGTAGGTATGTCAATTTTAGATTTATCAAAGCATTTAATGTACGACTTCCATTATAATGTGATGAAGCCAAAATACCAAGACAAAATAGAAGTATGTTATACAGATACCGATAGTTATATATACCATATTCAAACAGAAGATGTGTACGAGGATATGAAAAATTATATTGATTACTTCGACACAAGTGATTACTCTAAAGATAACAGATATAAGATGCCACAGGTCAATAAGAAAATACTTGGTAAGATGAAAGATGAACTTAAAGGAACAATCATAGAAGAATTTGTTGGTTTAAGATCAAAAATGTATTCAATCAGGTTCGAAAAAGATAAATGTTGTAAAAAAGCAAAAGGAATTAAGAAAAATGTTATAAGTAAAGAACTATCATTTAACGATTATAAAGACTGTTTATTCAATCAAAAAGAATATTATAAAAAGATGAATTTAATCAGAAGTTATAAGCACGATTTGTACAGTATAGAATAAATAAGTTAGCTTTAAGTTGTGTAGACGATAAAAGATGTGTTTTAAAGAATGGGATAAATACTCTACCATGGGGACATTATAAGATAGAAGAGAAATAGTTTTAGATGTAAGTTTTTTATGATTTTAAATGCTATAAAAGCCTACTCAATCTCACTTTATCATTGTAGTTATGGGAATACTTTGCGCTCCGTAACTTTGTATAATTAGTTGGGTCCTTCTGCGCTGGTCAAAGTACTGGGAGGGGAAAATTGCGCTCGTAGTAACCATAACATGCTACTGAGCTGCAATGCCCGAGGATGGTACATTCTCGCAGTTTTTCAACACCATGGCGCTTTCTTCATTATGGATTCGTGGTGCGTCACTACTTGAACAATTCCCTAGAACATGGATTGATCGACGAGAGGCAGTTGAATGGCTACCCGATCACCGGACCTAACGCTGTTCAATTTCTAGCTTTGTGGACATGTTAAGGCTATGGTTTGTGCAGTAAATATTCATACTTTTTATCATCTAGAACAAAGTATCGTCATCGTCTGTGCACAAATTTGACCCTATATCCTACTTTGCGTCCACAGCAATTGGAAGAAGCTTCTGAAAATGTTTATTGCTCAGTAGGAACATGTGGAACATATACTATAACCAGGGGTAAAAGTGGACCTGAAAAAGTGGGGGGACGGTAGGTAGCGGCATCACTCCACGCCGTTCCCCCTACCTATCTTTGCCCATTTTACCATTTTAGGATCTGGGGGACGCCGTACCCGTTTTCTAGGTGGGGGACGGCGTCCCCCGCGTTCCCCCTCGCTTTTACCTCTGACTATAACAGGGAAATGTGTTCGAAGTGGGAAAAATCAGAGGCGGTGTGTTTTATTACGATTTTGACTCGACATACCGGCTATCTAAATGTTCAAATGCAGTGAGGTGTGAAGCCTACAAGATTGCATTTCTATTTACATAATGACTGAAAACCACTGGAAAGCTTCTTTTAGTTACGGAGAGAAAATGGAGAGACTGATCCATCGTGAACAACTTTCTGAAAAAAAAATAAATAAATAAAAATAGCCCCTTACCTTGTATCAGTGAATTATACACGAAAGTGCTCAAAAACCGACTTTTAATATTAACAATTTCCAGTGGGAAAACTCCTGGACCACACACTCGAATGAGGGGTATTTCAAACTCCCATAAGATCCGCCTCCACAGCAATCCCCTAAATCAGCCCATGCTCAAAACTAGTGATGGGCAGTGGGAATATTCCCGGTGGGAAGGAATTTTAAAAATGGGAATATTCCCGGTTTTTTTCCCTGGCCTATAAATTCCAGGGAAGGAATTTATTTCCATTTCTTACTTTATCTTCCAAATTATAAGAACCATATGACTAATTAATTTATTTTAATATATTATGATTTACTTCCAGGTTTTAAAGAGTTTGAAGGTTAAAAAATTAAAAAAATATTTGACGGTACTTTATATACCTAATAATATGATTTTTTAAGTTCCATTTCCATTTGCACTAAAAAGTAAGGTAATTGTTTAGTATTGTGGGGCCAAAACTAGCAAAAAGTAGGATGATTTATGGAAGAAATGAGTTGATAGTGATGTTCAAAGTAGTCAAGAAAGTATCGAACATATTTTGTTTAGGACAGTAGGGGATTTATACAGAACGGAAAGGTAAGTGGAAGTGATTTATGTGAGAAAAGAAAGTGAATTCTTGGTAATGAATATAGAAAACAACGTGCCATACGGGGCTCTAACCCACCTTCATTCGCTAACGCTCGCTCTGCAATGCTGTCTGAATTTAATGTTGGCAACGTAATTTAACGTATGAAACCATAAAACAATCGCATCGGAATAGAATATCGCAAAAAAGTAGGTGCAAAAGCTGGCCCCCAATGCTAAAAAACAGCCAAAATTAGCAAAGTATTAATTTACAAATGATGAAAAGAAACCATTTTGTAAAGTAATTTAGAATTATGTAGAAATAGAGATGAAGTATTATTAATAAACCCTGAACCACCATTAGTAATAGACGTCGTTCTGTCTCCTCTCTCTGACTCGAAGTTCTGAAGAGGTACTCAGACTTCTTTTACATGTTAGTTAACGTATGGAATTACGAGGAATAGGTAGAATGAAAGGTCGTGTATGGCAATGTTACGTGCTAAAATATAAAGATAAGTAAGTATCTTGCAAATTTTGTGAACATAAATATGTATGCGCAAATGTTGATAAATTGGTGAGACATGTATCTTCTAGTATTTACCCAATTTAATTGCTTCATAACATTTATAAATTTAATGTGTTCATAATATCAGTAATAGAGTCAAGTTAAGCAAATCTACTTACATATACATTTAAACTGTTACTATATAATTTTTCACACATATTTAATTGATAGAACATATTATAAATAAATATACATTTATGCGTACTCTCTAAATATAATAAAGTGTTAATAAAGTAACATAGTACCGTTCAGAATATACATTTTAAAGAATCCTCTGTGGACAACAGTAATAATATGCTGTGATATAAAAATTAATCCAACTTTGAAATCATAATATAGTAATAGAATGCAATTTTCTTTCTGATTGAACATAAATTCCCGGATAAATTCCCATTTTGGGAATCTTCCCGGGAAAATTCCCAGGGAATATTCCCGAAAAAATATCTTCCCGGGAATTTACCCATCACTACTCAAAACACGACACTTATAAGAATTCAGACAAGACGACACATACATACATACGAAAGAAACAATTCAGTATGGCACATCTAGATATAAACTAGATGAACTTCTTTGAAAATACCTCATTTTACAAACAAAAGGTAGAAGAAAAAGGTAAAAATGTCAGTATTGTCTAGGGATGGTACCGAGACCGAGACTAGTCTCGGTATCGTCTCGATAATTCTAGACGAGACCGACTTTTATATATCGAGACGAGACCGAGACGGACTTTTACGTACCGAGACGAGACCGAGACCGAGACGGACCTCTATAAATCGAGACGAGATCGAGACGAGACCGTGGTCAGTCTCGAAAGTCTCGGTCTCGTCTCGAATATTGATAGTTATTTTGCCTTTACTCAAAATTTGTTTCGTTGCTGTATGAGATAATATGGGAACTGTTGACTGATGTACAGTGTCGTATTTAGGGGGTAGGTATCGGGTTCAAGCCCCTCCCGAAATAAATTTGTAATCATTTTTTCGCATTGCACGTACAACACAAATGTTTGTTACCCGTTCCTCAAGCCTCTCTCGAAACAAAATCCACTGCTGTCTTCTCTCTCTCTCTTTCTCTCTCTCTCTCTCTCTCTCTCTCTCTCTATATATATATATATATATATATATATATATATATATATATATATATATATATATATATGATAAGTTGAACGGTTGCTAGATAGGTAGACAGATAGACGTAATATGTATAGGCCTATATAGGGTTGCCCATTTTAATCTTCCCACGGGAATATCTCGAAAGCGGTTGAACATAAATGAACTGAACAAAAACTAAAATAAGAAATACCATGGGGCAGATCGAATGGCGATGTCATGGTGCCCCAGGGCCGCTCTTCAAGGGGGCTCGGGTCCCAACTTTAACATATTAAATAGAAACATGGGTCGAGTGACACCTCGTTCGATAGGTCTTTAAAAACTAAAAGGCGAAGTGGCAAAAGATTTTTCATATCGGTCACCGTATTCAAAATAGCCCGCAAGATATGTTACCTGCATCAGATGGATGTCCAGTATCACTAATATGAAAACGGTTGAACGTAAATGAACCAAACAAAAATTCAAATATTAAATCCACGGGGCAAATCTAATGATGTTGTCGCGGTGCCTCCTAGGGCCGGCTTTCATGGGGGCCCAAGCCCAACTTAGAAATTTTAAACGAAAATATGAGTCAAGTGATACCTCGTTCGATAGATCTTCATACACCAAACAGCGTTGTGGCGAAAGATTGTGCACATGGGTCACCGTTTTCAAAATGACTGCCAAAACATGGTGCCTGTATCAGATAAAACGTCCAGTACCACTAATATGAAAACGGTTGAAGATAATAACAGAATAAAACTCCTATAGGAAATCACAGACGGTATTTATCATTCCAGGACTCGAAAATGTTGCAACAGAGGAGAAGATGCTTAGAGTAAAAGTGCCATAATGCAAAGGAAGAAATCTATTTCCTAGAAAATCATTGTTCCAACGTCTTCCGTAAGTGGGTGAAGCGGGACGGGAAGAAACGGTGAAATTGCAAATGAGAACCTTAGTTTTTGCAAATTGTATCTACACAACAAAATTATCTAAAATGTTATTTTATAACAGATAGGGGTCTGTAATAGAAAAAAGTAGCTAAAATTCTTATTAAATATTACTTTCCATTTTGATTGCAGGCAATGATTTATGCAAAAATGAATCAACTGAAATGGTAAACCAATTTGTCGAACAATGCAATTTTAGAACAACGAGTACAAATGTTGGTTTTGCTCAAAAGACGTCTGCGCAATATTGTTTCATTACTGCATTACAGTACCAGTCACTTGTACACCCAAGTGTTTCAGACAAACCATACCAATCGCAAGTAAAAGTGGGGTTCTCATTTGAGATTTTACCATTCATTTCCGCTTCATCCACTTATGAAGGGAGATCGGAAAGATAATTTTTTAAGAATTAATTTCCTCTTTAGCATTATCTCACTTATACTTTAATAATCTTTTTCTCCGTTGGATTATTCTCGAGGCGTGGAATAATAAATACCTTCTGCGATTTCCTATACGAGTTTTATCCTGTTCATTTATCTCCAACCGTTTTCATATTAGTGGTACTGGACTTTTTATTTGATACAGGCACCATGTCTAGGGCGGACATTTTGAATACGGTAGCCGATATGAAAAATCTTTTACTACAACACTTTTTAGTTTTTAAAGATCTATCGAACGAGATATCACTTGACCTAAGTTTTTCCATTGACAATTTTGAAGTTTGACCCTGGGCCCCCGTGAAAGGCAGCCCTGGGGGTCACCGCGACATCATTCGACGTGCTTTATGTCATTTTCCTGTTTCTCTTTTTGTGCTGTTCATTGTCACAACTCTGTTTAGTGTTTGAAGGTTTATCGAACGAGGTATCACTTGCCCCATGTTTCCATTTAAAATTTTAAAATTGGGCCCTAGGCCCCAATGAAGGGCGGCCCTTGGGGAAACCGCGACAACACCATTCGATTTGCCCCATAGTATTTCCTATTTGGGTTTTTGTTCAGTTCAACTATGTTCAACCTTTTTTGAGATATATCCGTGGAAAGATTAAAATGTGCCACCCTGTATTTTCATATTATATATATATATATATATATATATATATATATATATATATATATATATATATATATATATATATATATATATATATATATATATATATATATATATATATATCAGGCTTATATTATATATACAGGCCCGGATCCAGGATATGATCAAGGGAGGGGCTAAACCATACTTTGCTTCTTTATCCAGTGTAAAGCAGGATTGAAGCTCATTTTATTCAGTGTATACCTGAGCGTTAAGGGGTGATATAGCCCTTATAGCCCTTCCCTTGCATCCGAGCCTATATATAAACAAGCAGTGTTACCAACGGAAAATAAAGTTGTATTTTCTCAAATTGCACTATGTAAGGTATTATCTTTTTCTAATTTAGATATTAAATAAAACAATAACACCACATACAATATTCAGTCTAATAAAGGACAATACAGTATCACTAACATCAACATTTTGGAGATCTCTAATAACTCAAATAGCATAGAGGTTGCAATGCGCATAATTTGTATCTTAGCGTCAAATACTATGATCATGGTATAATGTATTTTGAATGAAGGAAGGAACAAAGTTACAAGAAATTAAATATTTAACTTTTTCTAAAGACTTTACTTCGAAAACGTACTGATATATCACGTCTCATCATCTAGATGCTTCTAAAAGACTTAAGTGATCATAATGTCATTTACAAGAATTGTTATTTCAAACCGTTTCAGAGATACCAAACACATGGATGGTGATTGTTTTATTGCTTAAAATAACGCATTTGTGTTAAGTTTTTATAATGATTGTTGTTTTAGTTTACTTCTATAACATTACAACAATAGTTTTTGGTTGTTTTAATTACAAGTTGCAGTTCCATTATTTTAAGCAATGTTGCCAACTTAAATAAATTGCTAAATATTATTCTAAATATAGTGCAAACAACGTAACTAAGTTGCAAAATATTTTAATAACTCGTAATTTGCTTTATGGTGCAAGAATGGTTTCAAAAGACGACTTTTTTCATAGTCTTTGGGCTATTTAAAATGTTAATGTCAAAGTTTTGGTTCCAGCAATACATGTAAATGCAAATTGTAACTGAAATTAAATGTAACTCATAGTAACACTAATTGCTCCCCTAAGCTTTAGGTCTGATGTACACAAAACCATGCTTAATTAAAAGTTCTAAATACACCCTAGTTACATTTCACTTGTTTTAGTTTGACCACCGACCACCTCAAACTCGATCCATACCATATAGCTATATGCAAGTATTCAAGAACTTACAGTTAGTAATACACATTGTGTTGATTTTTAGTTTGGCTGGTTTTAGTTTAACGTCCTATGATTATGCTAGGGCGTCTAAAGGAGACGTGGAACTAATGATTATAATGGAATCTGAACCACTTCGGTCGTTCAACTGTACCCCCACCGGAAATCGAATTCGGGACCACGCGAACCGATGTCAAGTCTGCTAGCCGCTAGACCAAATGGAGGTCCTCACATTGTGTTTATTTAAATCATTGAGTCAGTGTTGCCAGATTCGAAGATCAAAAAGTAGCGTGTCTGTGCTCCAAAAGTAGCGGATTGAACTATTTGTAGGCAAATATATACAGTAGAAATGAATTATTTGACAACTAATGACTGGTACTAATTGAATATTTTTTAACATGGGATGGAAAATATGCTGGACATATTGCAAGAAATTATGATCGATGAACAAAAACAATTCTAGACAGGATAGCACGAGATAAAAACAGCCTAGGAAACGTCCTTATACAAGAAGGTTTAATGAAATCAAGAACAACTGGGGAGTTACCTGAAAAAGAATTGCTCAAGATAGATAGTTGTGGAGAAGACTTGGAAAGACCTTTATCCAGCAGTGGATTGACAATGATTGATTATGATTATGGCTATGATTTTATTATATCTGAACCTCAGAGGTGAACTAAACCAAGTCATAATTTCGTAATTTTACAAAAGGGAAAAACCAGTTCCGTAAGTAAGACATATAGTACTGTTTTCAAACTATACTAAGTAGTTACAAAGTAATAGGATGCTTTTAGACTTACATTGTTACACCACTAGAAAGAACATAGTCTATTAAAAAAGTTTTCTTAACTCAATTTCGACCAAAAAATTAGCATAGTCTACCTCAAAAGTTCATGTATATATATAACTTTTACTAGGTAAGGTAGGGTAAAAACAGATTCAAAATTTAACGAAATTCATACAGCGAAAAACAAATTTGATCCTTCATATTGCAGCAAAACTACGAAAATTAATACAAAAGAAAACTAGGAAGTTAAGAATCACTTGTTTTGCCGAGACAGAAAAAATAGATACATATAGCTCGAATTACCTATATACTTACATAATATGTATGTTCATGTTTCGCAAGTAAGTTTCAAGCAATATAAAATGTCAGCGTAAAGAACGCATGATTAGTTTTCTCGAATAAAGATCACATGCACTGCTGAGAAAAATGAAATGAAATTTTTGAATTTTACGTCCCACCGTTATGCCGGTTAGGCTAAAGGAGACGGTGATGATGAGTAATGAATGAAATGGTGGAATGAAGAAAGTGGGAGGAAACGGGAGAACCCCGAGGAAACCTACGCACAAAGTTCACTTGGCGGGGATTGGGATGGAACCAGGGACCCCAAGCACCAGAGGTGAACGCTCTACCACTGAGTTACCGTGGCCCCATGCACCGCTGAGAACTCAGGAATAAGCTTAATCTATGTTACGGCACTGGATATATGCTTATATAATACATTACGACCTTATAAACTTGTATAAGAAACAGAATGTACTTAAAGTGAGACGCGAACTATACGAAACATAAGACTTTGAATCTAACTTGTTTGATGATCCAACCTGAGACCACAGATAGCAAAGATGAGTGCAGTAGCTCCCACCATAAGGTTAAGGAAGTGCCTGTTTTAAAGTGTCAATTAAACACTGACATGTGAAACGGTAATAAAGCAATTGATCAATTTGAAACAAAATATATGATAGTAATAATTTACTCTATTTGTTAAGATAATGAACGTTATATTCTGTTTTTAAAATGACAATCAATGCAAAGTGTTTTGGATAACAACTGAGAAATTGTAAAATTTCAATTTCGGTACCTTTAAATACATTCGTACTGCTATGTGTTGCGTTATCCGTTAGGAGATATTGAACAATTCTGATTCAAAGGAACTAAATAACTACTGTATAGTACAGGAGTTAATTTAATAGAGTTTAATTGTAAAGGCAGTACTGAGGCTATTTGAGACAGTCTATTGCTGAAAGTGAAATATGGGTTACTATTAGGGTTTTATCCCAAGTATGTTATACCCACTGATGACTGAACCCGGAACACACGCATGGAAAGCATTAGCGTTAGAAATTTAGCTACGAAGAAGTACATCATTCCATAATTCTGTCAAGAATGTAGGCAAAAAGTAAAACCCGGAAACTACATACTGTACGATAATAATACTTTCACAAATTTAATTTCATACTATTTATTTCGAGACTTTCGAGACGAGACCGAGACTTGGACTCCGAGACCGAGACAAGCATCTGTTGACCGAGACCGAGACGGCGATTTTTGACTCGAGACGAGATCGAGACCGAGATCGCTACTTATCAACCGAGACGAGACCGAGACTGTACAAAGTCTCGTCTCGTCTCGTCTCGATACCATCCCTAGTATTGTCAACTTAGAAGTTACTTCTACATAAGAAATAAAATCTTTTTATGTGCAAAGCTATTCGTCAATACGTATAAAAATGAATTTATTAAAGGTATTTAGCATTTATTCTTCCGTGAAGGTATATTTTGATCACTAAAAAACCAGAAACGGTATGTCTCTATCACTGAAAAAAAAAACAGAAGGGTATGACATACCACTACATATAGTCACACTTGGTTCATGCATATTTGACATCTTCAGAAAATTTTAGTGCATGGCCATGTATCACACTACCCACTTATCGTCCGTAATTACAATTTCGAATTAAGATGGCGACCGTCCGCGTGACGTAATCCGAAAGTATTCCTCTGGGATTAATGTGTATCTCTTATCTCCCATTCAACGAAACTACATCCCTGTAGTTTTCAGAAAGGATGACAAGGGACTTTTGATGCACCCTGTGTATAATAGTTGTATGAATAATGAAGTTGGAAATATGTGATCTAGTTCGTTGTTTCCAATTTAACGTAATTTATTGCTGAAAAGGGAATATTTGTTGAAATCTTTGAGTTTTACGTCCGACGGGTATACCGGCTAGGCTAAAGGAGACGGTGATGATATAATGAATGAAATGGGTAATGAAGAAAGTAGGAGGAAACGGGAGAACCCCGAGAAAACCCACTCACACGGTGTTTGTCTACCACAAAGTTCACTTGGCGCGAGCTGGGATCAAACCAAAGATCCCAAACACAAGAGGTGAACGCTCTACCACTGAGCCATCGAGGCCCGACAGGAATATTTGTTGAAGTCTACTTTCTTCAGTACCAAGGTTACACAAAAATGAGCCTACGGTTTTGATGGAATTCGAACCAACATTATATGTATACTCTCTCAGCGAGAATCAAAGCTGGCACCAAGTTTACATATGCGCGCGCAATAATCACTAAACCAGAGGATAGGGCTATGTGAGATATCAATCCCCGTATAAAAATCCGAGTAGTGATTCATAGTCTACTTGCAACAGTATTGCTCCAGGAAAAGATCATCGACTACTAAACGCCAACCTTGCACGAGCCTGGATCGTGCCTCCCACACACATCCCACACTTTATCACTCTTCGAATACCTTACCAATTTCTTCAAACTTCTATTCTATAAGCAAATTTCCATTTGAAAAAAAAAGAAAAAAAAAGAGAGGTGAAGTTCACAGGCCCATGATTGCTTGACCACAAATAGATATATTTGAATGAACTTGAACATGCATGTCAAGGTGTACCTTTTCACTTTAGGGCATAACGTTCAAGTTAAGCAAGCAGGGGCGTCGTTAAGGGGGGCAAGGGAGAACCTACCCTCATCCCAAGTTACCAATCCCTTAACAAGATGGCAAATTAAAATACCTAGCTGGCAATTTCAAGAATGCCGTTTTGTTCAATTGAGTTATTTTGTTTAATATTTTCTTAGGTTCCCAGTTCCTGTAAATTATTATCAGTTCCTTTATAGACTTGGCATACATTTTGAGTAGTGGCCCGCGTACCGTGGTCGCCAATGCTCTCACCTTCGGTGTGAGCAGTCCCGGGTTCGATTCACGGTGGGGTCACTCGGTCGAAAAACTGAAAAAAAGTTTTTTCAGACCAGCCATCCTGAATGAGGTTTTCCTTGGATTCTGCTGCAAACCGTTGCGTGTTACTTGCCACGGTGTTACTTGCCACTATTGGAATTTCGTGTTACTTGCCACGGTTACCTTATCGCATATTTATCTATCTATGACAGCGTGTCAGTTGCCACGCACCTGCATGTGATTTGACCTTGAAGGGGTGTGAGTAATTCCCTAATTACCTGAGCACCTGCACCTGCTTTTGAGAGGGGAGGGGGTGAGGAAACGAGGACACAAACCACTTGAACATCTGAACTTGATCTTCAGAAAGACTATAAAAGCTAAGGTTTGTGCTGAAATGTAACATTAGTTTTGTGATTATCTTGTGTGGATTAATTTCTTGTGAGCGTAATGGAGTTTTCAACTACGTCAAAGGGGAAACCCCTTTTACTGCACGAAGGATTTCAGTACCACTTGCAGAGAAAGAACATTAAATCGACAACATGGGTATGTATATATAATATTTTAGTGTGTTTTCTCTTTGTACAGTTCACCGTCTTTCAGTTCTTGCATGCCGGCCTTTTTCGACTCCTGGACGTCAGTTTGTCATGTTGTATTTTATATACATGCTCTGTGAATCGCACTTATTGTTGCCAAATACTTCGATTATTTTAGACAATTAAATTGGCTGTTTTAGTATTGTTCGTATTTTCTTGGCTATTTTAAACAAGTTCAAATTTAGTAGCAGAAGAGCTTGATATTAATTGTTCGTTTTTTTTTTTTTAATTATGGCAGTGCCTATTGAGTTGCTTTTTTGATTGTTTGAACTTCTTATTGATCGTCACTAAATGTATTTGATACTTTGATACACTTGATTAAATCCGCCTGTAGGCTTGGAAGAAAGCAGTAGCGTACGCAGGAATTTATTTCGGGAGGGGTCCAAACTCAATATGAGGGTATTTTATATTAAAATTCCTAAAATTGCCCCTAAAATTTGGCTAAATTTACACAAAAGTCGAAATTTCGGGGTGGGTGGGTGTCCGGACCCTCAGGACCCACCCGCTGGTACGTCCCTGGCCAAAAGGTATTTTTATCATTGTCGCCATAACCATAGACTTTACAACCAGAGTCCCTTCTCTTTACTTTGCGGGGGGAAGGGGGCTCACTACGCCACTGTAAGCAGAACTGAAATATATTATTAATAGAGGGAGGGCCATTTCAAAATTAGGCCACTTCGTTCACCTGTGTTGAGATATCTTTAAATTTGAAATTTAACTAGTTCACAATTTTGTCCAGTTTTTGTCCATTTTTGTTCACCCAAGAAAATTTGTTGTACCATTCAAATAAACGAGGGAGGCCTACTTCAAGATTTGGCCACTTCAATCACCTGTAGTGCGACATGTTCAAAGTCTGAATATTAAATAGCTCATAATTTTGTCCGATTTTAGTACATTTTTGTACCACCAAGAAAAATTATGTAAAATTGAAATAAACGAGGGAGGGCCATTTGAAATTATGGCCACATCGATCAGTGTGACATACTCAAATTCACGTTTTAACAAGCTTAGATTTTTTTTCCAATCCTTGTACCACAAACAAAACATTTTGTACCATCCAAATAAACGAGGAAGGTCATTTCAAAGTTTGGCTACTTCGATCACCTGTAGTGTGACATTTCCAAATTCCAATTTTAATTAGTGTGGACTTTGTGGTGGACAAAAAACGTACTCGTGGGTTTTCTAGGGGTTCTCCCGTTTCCTCCCACTTTCTTCATTCCACCATTTCATTCATTTCTCATCTTCACCGTCTCCTTTAATCTAACCGGCATAACCGTGGGACGTAAAACTTAAAGATTTCATTTCATTTTCATTTCGAATTTTGATTAGCTCAAGATTTTATCATTTTTTGTACATTTTTGTACTATCAAGAAAAAATTTTGTACGCTCAAATTAACAAAGGAGAGTCATTTCAAAATTTTGGCCACTTCGTTCACCAGTAGTGTAACATCTTTAAATTCTAATTCTAACTAGCTTAGAATTTTCACTGTTTCTTGTAGAGTTTTTACCATCAAGCTAGTTAAAATTCAAATTTGAAATGTTTTACTACAGGTGAACGAAGTGGCCAAATTTTTAAATGTCCGTCCCTGGTTTATTTGAATTATCCGAATTTTTTTCCTGGTGGTAAAAATATTTTCAAATATTCAATAAAATTCTAAGCTAATTAAGACTCGAAAAAGTGAAATGAAATCTTTGAGTTTTAAGTCTCACGGTTATGCCGGGTAGGCTAAAGGAGGCGGTGATGATGAGTAATGAATGAAAATGGTGGAATGAAGAAAGTGGGAGGAAACGGGAGAACCCCGAGTAGGGATGAGCACGAGACAAGATTTGAGGCTGCCTCGTCTCGAAAATGTGCTGTAAAAGCGATGTCTCGACTCGAAAAATGTATATTTCTCTATTGGAAAAGCTGTGTCTCGACTTGAATTTTGTCAGAAAAAGTTCTGTCTTGACTTGTCTCGTGCGCATCCTTAACCCCGAGGAAACCCACGCACACGGTGTTTGTCCACCACAAAGTTCACTTGGGATTGAACCCGGGACCCCAAGCACCAGAGGTGAACGCTCTATCACTGAGCCACCACGTCCCCTAATTAAAATTCGAGTTTGAATATGTCTCACTACAGGTGATCGAAGTAGCCAAATTTTGAAATGAATCTCCCTCGTTCATTTGGATGGTATATATCTTTTTGTTGGTGATTCAAGAATGTAAAAAATTGGACAAAATTCTAAGCTTGTAAAATTTGAATTTGAAGATGTCGCACTACAGGTGATCGATGTGGCCAAAATTTCAAATGGCCCTCTCTCGTTTATTTCAATTGTAAAAATAATCCTTCGTGGTTCACCAATGTACAAAAACCGGTCAAAATTCTGAACAATTTAAAATGCGAATTTGGAGATGTCGTACGACAGGTGATCGAAGTAGCCCAAATTTTGAAATGGCCTTCCGTCGTTTATTTAAATGATACAAATTTTTTTCTTGGATAGACAAAAATGGACAAAATTCTGAGAGCTAGTTAAAATTGAAATTTGAAGGTGTAATATATTATACCTCCCTCGTGAGGTGTACAATTAATGGACCCTCCGAAACAATGGATTGAGGTCGAGAGACGTTAACAATTCAAGGAGAAAACATATTTTGCAAAGTGTGTGTTAAACAAGTAATATTTTCAAACTAAGTATGCTTGTTTTCAGAAGAGGACATTTCCATATTGTTCGACAGCAAAAGCTTATACTTCAGCAGAGCCCTATTTTTTGGGCTTCTTATATTTCCATAACAGCTTCAAGTCTGGTAAGGAGTTCTACAAGTATGAAACAACCCAGTTGTGGCTTTTTTTTTTTTTTTTGTATACTCGGCAGAGATCATTCCAAAGAAATCATTTAATTTTTTTTTCGGGAAGAAACGAACAACCCTTTTGAAAATATGCTCTACAATTAATTAATATTTGCTTTACAAAATCTAAAACTTGTCGCAGTAGTTACTTTTTGAGATAAGTTACCGAGTTTTCCTTTAAGGAGTTTATGACATTATTTAAATATAAGTTTCTGTTGCTTTGATATGCACCTCAGTCTCTCGAAACGTAACTTTCCTACTAAGTCTTCTGTTATATTTTCGATAACTTTACCTTCTTCCCATTCGTGCTCCACGTCTCGCTCAAATCAGTTTATTCCATTTAAAGTATCAATATCATACATTGTAAATTCTTACTGTTTTTAACGGACAATGTTACGCTAGAAGAAAATATTCTAGGATTAACACATAATTGGATACAAAAAGTAATTTGAAGTGGATTTATTTTCTTTTAAACAAGAATATAAAGTTTTGAATGCAGGCTTTTAGTACAGTAAAAAGGCCCCTTACTAAACGGAAATATTTCACGGTCCCATGAATTTAAAGGTAAAAAAACATTTTTTTTTTTTTTTTTTGATTAGTCGGAACCTGTGTTGCGAACAACGGATGTTAAAATATACTTTTTAACGGAAATTTTCAAGTTCCGGAATGCAACGTTTAGAAAAATTTTAGACATTCTGTGAGAGGTTAGGTATATGAACTACGTTGTCTGTAAAAGTCTTCGTTTACTGGTTACTCTACGCATTTAACCTATAGTCTAGCGCCATATAAGGCCCTAGATGCCGTGCAACTTTTTGAACGAAGTGCAATTTATATAGTAATTTCCAAACCAATAACTATTTTCTAGCTGGTCTAGAAACATAGAACAATGAACATAATATACACAATAGATCAAAGGGAGCCAAAAGTACATGGAGGAGCGCTGAAGAATGACATAGCATCTACTTTTTGTCTTGGCCTTGGAAAATGTATGTAGACTTTTTTGTTCACTGGAAGTTTTATGTGTATGGGGGGGGGGGAGATGTATTTCAATTTCACATACTGAGCTGTTTGAACCAAATGTATTCAAGAAGCCATAGATATTGAAAACATTAAAAGCGAACTTGCGTTTATCAATACTCATTTCAGTTTAATTTCAAAGATCATAACGAGATGAGAAGAGCGATGATTAGGACTATGTAGTGCACTTGAGCTGTTTGATTCAATAACGAAACAGACTCCGCCAAGACCAATCGGACAAACATATTTTCGAAAAGCACAGTCAATAGACGCGAAAAAACCTGACATAAAATTCTTGTCTAATGCAAATAAAGTGTTCCTGGGAACAATGATACACGAATTACAGATTTATCGGCAAGTAACATTGCTTCTTTGAAATACTGTCTCTTAACGACCCGTGACACGGAAGGAACATTTTCAATGTACAGTAATACTTTGACTGACAAATGCAAGCTTTGCTAGAATATACCGAAAACTATATAGTTGTCTTTTGTAGCATGAATGCATCATAGTTGTACACCAAGTATATGTAGTTCAAGTAATACAACTCTTTTTCTCTAGAGACCTAGGTTCGATTCCCGGCGGGAGCTCATGTGGTTCGGATTCCACGTCTAATATAGCCTCGCTGCTGAACGGAACGCTAAACTGAAATCAAATAAAAAAAAATCTTTTTCTCTAAATATAATAAAATTTCTCGCTAACTTTAGATTTTGATTGATGCATAATTATCCTTTTTAGTGCATATTTGCATATTTTCAGTGCATATTTTCATTATTTTTAACGCATATTTGCATGCATATTTTGCCGTTTTTTAGTGCACATCGATCCGAAGTCTAATTATTAATAAAAATTAGTACACAACGCACACAAAAATCTGCAAATGAACAATGTAATTCCAGTTGCGAGTTGTGCCTTTATTATTCGTATGCAACGTCCGTAGACTCTTTCTACTGTTATTGCTTTTAAATGTAAATTTAAATGTTTTTAAAGGTCGGTGTTTCTTATTGTGGTCTCATTTTTCAGCTGTGTGTGAACAGAAAGAAATCTACGTGTCCGGGTTCAGTTACGACAGTAGGTGAAATTGCTACAGTGCAGCATGACCACACATGCATTCCGGACGTGGCGGCTTGCGAGATACGAAAGCGCCTCGCAAATTGCAAGAAGAGGGCACGGGAAGAAATCCTAACGCCTGTGTGTATGATCTTCCAAGAGGAAATGGCTGTACCGATAAATCAGGGATTGGATCTGGTCACTGCAATTCCTTTGTACAGCAATAGGAAAGGTAATCTCAACAAAACGAGAAGGGAATCTTTGGGTATCAATGAGGGCACACCTACACCAAGCAATATATGTTTTCCAGATGATTTTCTCCTGTTTGAAGATGGCACTTCGTTTTTGCAATATGACAAGTTGGAAGACGGGCAACGAATTCTTTGTTTTGCATACGAGGGTCTCAGGGACGCACTGGGGAACAGTGAACAGTGGTTTTTCGATGGAACTTTTAAGAGTTGCCCCAAACACTTTGCACAGCTGTACACGGTACATGCAGACATCGGGAGCGTACATGAGACTACGTCAGTTGTACCTTTTATGTATGCTTTGCTACCAGATAAAATGGAGGTCACCTACAATCACCTGTTCTCTTTTCTTAAAGTTTGGGTTGGAGAGAAGTACCCAAAAGTGTGCAAATTAGATTTTGAAACTGCAGCAATGAATGCACTTCACGCTACATTTCCACACACTGAAATATCAGGTTGTAACTTTCACTTCGCCCAGAGCATATGGAGAAAAGTGCAAAGTCTTGGCCTTGTAGAAGACTACACTAATAACGAGGAGGTGCGTCGACATATCCGGATGTGTGCTGCATTGACCCTAATACCCCTAGAGTATATTGATGATAGCTGGCTACTTATTATGGAGGACTGCCCACCTGGAACCAAGGTTGAAGCCTTTAATGATTATTTTGTCGGACAGTGGCTAGAAAATCCTGCCATTAAAAGAAGTACTTGGAATTGCAGTGCTGAGAGACACAGAACCAACAACGTAGTGGAAGGATGGAACCACAAATTGAACGCTACAATATCTAAACGTTCGCCGCACATACTTACTTTGGTAAAGGTGCTGAAGGAAGACGCTAAATTTAGTTTTCATGCCTTTACGAGACACCAAGTGCAAGGTATACCACAAAAGAGAAGGAAAGTATCTTCCATAAAGCTTGACGAGAGGATACAACGAATTCTCGAGAATCTGAGAAGAGGCTGTGATTTAAAAAAATGTATCAGAAGTTTGAGTTACATACAAAAATTGGAATAGTTGATTAAGAAGAAAGGCGACATGCTGTTGGATTTTGTAAATAATTAATGCTTATAATTATCATGACGTGCGACGCGCACGGAATACAAGTGACAAGGTTCCTATTGGAACCGCCTAGGAGTATGGATCGATTGCGATGTAATATATAAATCATTGCGTTTCTTCCATGCTTTCAGGCGGCAAAATGAGCGCTCGAATTACAGAACTTCAATTGTTTGCATAGATTTGCAAGAATACTACTTTCATCAGAGTCTTAGAGTCTTGTTTTGTTTCTTGTATTTCGTGTGAGTTTTGTGACACAATCATAATTATTATGACGTGCGACGTGCACGGAATACAAGTGACAAGGTTCCTATTGGAACCGCCTAGGAGTATGGATCGATTGCGATGTAATATATAAATCATTGCGTTTCTTCCATGCTTTCAGGCGGCAAAATGAGCGCTCGAATTACAGAACTTCAATTGTTTGCATAGATTTGCAAGAATACTACTTTCATCAGAGTCTTAGAGTCTTGTTTTGTTTCTTGTATTTCGTGTGAGTTTTGTGACACAATCATAATTATTATGACGTGCAACGTGCACGGAATACAAGTGACAAGGTTCCTATTGGAACCGCCTAGGAGTATGGATCGATTGCGATGTAATATATAAATCATTGCGTTTCTTCCATGCTTTCAGGCGGCAAAATGAGCGCTCGAATTACAGAACTTCAATTGTTTGCATAGATTTGCAAGAATACTACTTTCATCAGAGTCTTAGAGTCTTGTTTTGTTTCTTGTATTTCGTGTGAGTTTTGTGACACAATCATAATTATTATGACGTGCGACGTGCACGGAATACAAGTGACAAGGTTCATATTGGAACCGCCTAGGAGTATGGATCGATTGTGATGTAATATATAAATCATTGCGTTTCTTCCATGCTTTCAGGCGGCATAATGAGCGCTCGAATCACTGAAGAACATCAATTGTTTGTGTAGATTTGCAAGAATACTCCATTCTTCAGAATCTTGTTTTGTTCCTTGTATTTCGTGTGAGTTTTGTGACACGCATAAATGTAGCAAGGTTCCTATTTCTTAAATCAGAAATTTGGTTTGTTTCTTGTGTTTCAGGTGATTGCCTTGCTTTGAAAATTGCTTGGGAAATTACTCCCACCCCCTCAAGGTCAAATCTAGATGCAGGTGCGTGGCAACTGACACGCTGTCATAGATAGATAAATATGCGATAAGGTAACCGTGGCAAGTAACACGAAATTCCAATAGTGGCAAGTAACACCGTGGCAAGTAACACGCAAACGCTGCAAACAACCTGTTAATCTGTAGAGAAGGATTATTAGTTCAAAACAGTATTTATGTTCTTTCTTTTGTTTTTGTTTGTTTTAATCAGCCCAAGTGATGAAGAGTTTGAGAATACTGCGTACCCACTCCCCCACAATCCTACATTGTTATATGTTACCCTTACCCTCTAACGGAGAACAATAACAAACTTGATGTCCTCTAGTTCGCGGAGCTTCCGTTGAGAGACACAAGTAATACAGTATTACCGATAGCAACGAGATTACCTATGGATGCGTGAATAAAAGCGAAGTGGGTGTTTGTTACATTTGTCCTTTGGAATCTTTAAATTATTCTGCGCTTTTTCTTTTACAAAAAATTGCATAATGTAAGTACTGCAGTGTTAATTATTTCGGAACTATTTTGACTCCAAAATATGAACAAAAGTATCTGAAACAATGTGAAATGATCCCTAAATGCAAGGATTGGTTGCGCCCTGTTTACAAAGATGTGAGCAGAACATATTGTTGAGTTTACATCTACAACTTTAAAACAATGCTTATAGACAAAGAATTTCACGAAATTACTTTTTTTTTTTAACGAACTTTCACTTAAAATTGGAGTAATTTCTTCTCTCGTTTAGCGACCTTTGGTGTCAACATTTTGGCAACACTGGTGGGGGGGGGGGAGCTATAATGGATGAGTCAAGTCATTTCGTCGCTTCCGCTGTGAATCTAAGTACAAGATTCCAAAAGTCACAGTTTTTTGTTCCAAACAATATGTCTGCTGGGTGAAAGCATAGACTGGTGTGTTTCACCTCATTTTATACAAATGTGTTGCCTTTCCTACCTTATTTTTAATCCCGTAGTTGCTTCTTTCGGAAAGTCAACAAAATTGCAATTCTTCCTTTCTTTATAGTATTTATAAATCAAAGCATTGTATGTTGCTTATGTAGCTCACAGAGCTATGGGCGAGCAAGCAAGGCACGTGCCCCGGGCGCTTGGTTGGAGGGGCTACTAAAAGAGAGCCTATTAGTACCTTTCCATTTTGGTGTTTAATACTTTTCATCAGAGTGCGAAATCATGAAATCAAAGTGGGGGAGACTGAAGGACTGAAGAGAGCGAGAGAGGGGAAAAAAACAAGCTCTTCAAAGAATTGTAGTGAAATGAGAAGGTCAGAATTCAAGATGACATTCGGATGCTTGGCACGAAGAAAAACATTGCAAGCAATTAAAAAAAAAACAAATAATGTGATATATTTTGTAGTCTTTTGATATGTATGTTTTAGTTGGCATCAACAATTATTGGTGTGTTTTGTCACAATTAACAGTTTAGCGAGAGACTAGGCTAACTGACAATTTTAACTTTCTGAAAGAAAAGGAAACAAATGAAAACAGCACGTTACAAAGGACACGACTCATATTCATATTTTGGCTTAGTATGCAACAGGGGTAGATCCAGGATGGACTACTGGGGGGCGGTGGGTTGTAATGCCACTACTTACAAGTTAGAGCTACTTTTAAGAGATTCAACTCTGGGTGGGTTTTATTTTATATTAAAATACACAAAGTTTCCTCTTCTTGGGGGCGATAGACCCTCCCTGGATCCGCCCCTGTCTCAGGACAGGCCACACCAACAAGTGGTTGAGGCAAAGGTCGATTAATGATATTGGTATGCTGTTCCGTCAAAATCTCAATCTTGACCTGGATGTAGGTTAGCCTGGTCTCTCACTGAACCCCTCAATTGAATGTTTAATATGTAAATTAGGTACCCCTACATCACAAACAGTAAATATAACCTACCTTATTCTACGTTGTTAAATGCATTTCTACAACTGATTGTAACTTTAAAGGTTCTCGTGAAGATTAGCTGCCGGGGGTTACCTAACATAGCCTTGAGTTATCAAATTAACAGTTGTGCTTCGTGGGTGATGTTAATGATCCTGAGGTTAGATGTTAAATTGGACTCGAGAGCGGAACAAGAGCTGTTCTTATTTGTGTCTCAGACGGGGCATGGAATGCAACGAATATGAAAATAAGGTTGCTGTAATAGCTTTTCACAGGGTTTGTAAGATTTTCGAAACACTTGGCATTTTTTTTTATCAAGACTAGATTTTTTTTTTTTTAAATCAAGACTTGGCAATTTCAAGTTTCATCCCCCTCCCAATCTTGTAATGTTCGCTACGCCGCTGTAAGCAATACGTATTTTCGCCAATATTCGTTGTTCATCTGTTTCCGCTGGGTTCCAACGTGGTGAGCTGCATATGGGACTTTTAATAGTGTTATTATAATGAGAAAGAATTGAAAATTATGTTCATGTTCCTAAAAGAGAGAAATTGAAAGAGAAATTAAATTAAAAATAAATAAGAGAGAGAAAAGTAATTACTTGAAAATAAAAATAAAATCTTTGAGTTTAATGTCCCACGATTGTGCTGTTAGGCTAAGGGAGACGATGATTAAAGCAAGTTAATGATTATGAAATATTTGGTGGAATGAGAAAGTGGGAGGAAACCAGGTCCCCGAGAAAACCTACGAACACGTATATGAAAATGAAGTAAAACATACACTGGCCTATGCTTTCTTTGTCTAGCAGAGTCATAGTTAGGAATCGAAAATGTGTTTTGAATCCTTGTATTTAGAGATTGAGAGTGTAAGTAACGAAATCACTTAATACATCCATTAAGATTCCGGAAAGCGAAATCTAAATTTAGGTAAGCTAACTCCATGTATTAACTGCTTGCATCCGCTTCGTACATTGTTCGAAGGGTCACGAAGCAAATCACCTCATTTAGTCTACACATACCTAGTACTAGTGTTAATTACCAGCTTCGTTGGGTTAAAATAAGAAAACCAGTTACGTTAGTCAGTCACTTTTTTACTATTACTGAAGCGCTCTCCCATATCGGCTATTTTCGATCACTTTTATATCCGTCTCTCCTCTTTCCCTCCCCAGTTGCTTGGCTGAATTTTGATTTAAATAGCATCGGAAGTGTCACTGTCCATTTCTGCGCCCCCGAAAACAATGGATTTAGATTAGGATTAGTTCACTTAACTTAGCAAGCCTACACAGCTTTGGCGCGGCTGGACTTGTTGGAAAGCAATCCAAAATCTAAACAAATATATCGATGTCATTGGGGTTTAGTAAAGTGTGTTGTAAGTCAAGAAGATTGAGAATCACTGCCTCGATTATTCACTTCAATTAATCATCAAACTCCTTTAACCTGAAGTACATAATCGTGGAATGTTTAACTAAAATTATAATTTTATGGCATATAGAAAATGCACATATCGTACATTACGTTACATTACCATTCAATCGCAATAGGTTATTACAGACGTGTGGTTGGCTTGAAGTTTAGCGTCCTATTCAGCGCCAAGACTGTGTGCGACCTGCACCTACAGCATAATATAAAATCCTACTCGCATGACCTTCGACCAAGATTTGAATCAACGGGAGGATGAGGATTTTCCCTCTCGTCAAGTAATTTCCCCAACTCGCCAAAGAATTTCTCCCTTGCGGAGAAAATATTTTCCCTCATTTCATATTTTACATATTATATACTGTATATATATATATATATATATATATATATATATATATATATATATATATATATATATATATATATATATATATATATATATATATATATATATTATATCTTGCATCACTGAGAAATAAAATGCTTGGATTGTATATCTGAAAAGTTGCCCCCTCCCCGCAGGCACGTAGCCACGATTTCGCAATACGGGAGGTCCGTGACGAAATACTGTGGTTATCACACCAGGGGTTCGATCATTCTAAACTATTTTATTTATTTATTTATTTCGACTTAATTTACATGTCGAAGTTAAGGCTATATGAAGCCTTATCTAACACCTAAACATGATACAAAATTGAAAAATCAAAGAATATAGCTAACAATAGCAAAAGAAGAAAAGTTAGAAAGAAAAACAAATACACACACAAGAAACAGACGGTCACTTGAACGAACACACACACACACATATAACACACACTAATATAGTGCTACACGAAAGTACATATATGTGTAATAAATGTTGAGTTTCATATCTTTATGACAAACTTCTCTATTGGCTCTTCTGTCTCTGTGTCCATTCAACCCTGCTTCGATAACAATAAATTATAAACTGCTCTTTTAAAAGATGCTAAAGATTTTGACTCACGTACCGAGGTTGGCAAAGTATTCCAATCACGACACGTTGAAATTATATATGATTTGGAGGAATAAGTTGATCTATGAATAGGAATTGCAAGTTGGCTATTAAAACGTGATCTTGTGTCCCTCTCATGGAAGTCGCTTAAGGTGTTTTAGAAGATAGGAAGGTTCTGTAAAAGTAAGTGTTTTATACAGCAGTACCAACGAGTGCAATTTTCGCCGTTGCTGCATTTTCAGCCATTGCAGCTTTTTAAAGAATGGCGTAACATGATTTGAGAATTTTAAGTTAAAAATAAAACGTATACAAGCATTTTGTACTCGCTACAAACGCAATATCAGCGTCATTTAAGGCGGTGTCACAGTACTCCAAATGTGGTACCACTAGGGTTTGAACAAGAGTTTTTTTCAACTGTGTTGGTAAAAAGTTTTTTAATTTGCTGAGAGAATGAAGAATTCCAAAAGCCTTCTTGCATGATGCGTTAATTTGATCGGACCAAGTTAAATATTTGTTAAGTATGACGCCAAGATTTTTCACAGAGGAAGAGAAGGGAATATTTACGCCTTCTAAAGTTATATTGGGAACAAGTGAAGCATCTATTAACGTCGTTGCACGTTTGGAAGTAATTAAAATTGACTTTGATTTGATTGGATTTATAATCAAACAATTATTTGCTGACCATTTAAACAAATTACTCAAGTCTTCGTTCATCTTTGTTATACAAGTATCTATTTACTTTGGTCAAGAAGATAGATACAATTGAACATCGTCCGTATACATGTGATACTTACAGTGTTTTAGAGATTGTGGTAAGTCATTAATATAAAGGCAGAAAAGAAGAGGCCCTAAAACACTACCTTGAGGAACCCCACAAGGGAGGTTACGCTGACCAGAAACTAAGCTGGCAACCACCACATACTGTTTTCGGTCGCATAAGTAATTTTGGACCCACTTAGCAGCTGAAGTAGAGAAACTAAATTTTTGTACAAGGTTCTGTAGCAAAACGTCATGGTTTACTGACTTTCGTAATGGAAGGGAGGGGGGCGTGACTTGAAATACTGTGGTTACAACACCAGGGGATCGATCAATCTAAACTATTTTACTGACAACATATCCATATTGATTTGTTAGGACAATAAAATGAGGATATGTTAGTAAGTATTTTAATTAAAGAATTATGAAGAAATCTTGCGTAAAAGAATAGAAAAAAGTATTGACAAAGACATAGTCTTCCGAGGTCATTCGAACTCGGTTCTTCTCGTCTTCTTTCTATTTCTCTTATCCTAGTTTAATGCCGTCAAGGATAGCAACGAGATCTCTTTCAGGAGTAAATACATTCTATAAAATGGATTAGTGTTGCCGCGAAATTCAAAATGGTTCACATTATTGGTAATTCTGGGCACTGCTTAAGTTCTAACTGAAAGGCTACACTGTAAAAAATTTTTCTCTAGGTTTCCGGAAAAATGCGGGCAGCTCCGGAGCCAGAGACGTTTCCGAGGAATTTCGGAAACTATATTTTTCCAACTACTTAAAAAACCTATAGATTTCCGAAAACGATCGGATAAGTTTTCTGACTTGGGTCGGAAAAGTTTCCGAACGTCTTCCCAATAGTTTTCGGAAACATACGTGTTTCTTAGCGAATTGGAAAAACGTAGTTTCCGAAATTCTTTGGAAACGTCTCTGCCTCCGGAGCTGCCCGCATTTTCCCGGAAAGGTTTCATAGTAAAGCTTTTCCGATTTCTTTCAGAAACATCCGGAAAAAAACTTTTCTTTCTGATTTTAAATTCTATACGCAATGGACACCTCCTGAATATTATATTATGATCCATCAAAGATGCTAATACAATTATATCTTTTTTTAAAAAAAATTGTCTTCGATGTTGAGTTGAGTTGATTTAGAGTTTAACGTCCCTTCAGCAGCGAGGATATATGAGATAAGACCTACTGATTAACGTGGAATCCAAACCACATAAGCTCCCGCCGGGAATCGAACCCGAGTCTCCCACGCCAAAGGCGCGGACGCTAACCGCTTTGCCACAAAACTCTTGATTGTTTTCAATTCTGCAAATCAAAACTATATGTCTCCCTAGAAGAACATTGAAACTTTTACGTTGATTAAAAAAAGGAAATAGAAATTGCCAGCTATAAGTGCATCTTCATTTTTTAAATCAGTTTAAATATTTCATGGTCTCCGAGGAAAACAGCTGGATTTGTGGAATTGAAGACAATAAAAAAAAAGATACGAATTACATTGTATTAGCATCTTTGATGGATCAAACAAAATTCAGAAGGACTCCGTGCTGTATAAAATTAAAAATCTGGCATCATTTCGTAAGAAAAGATGGTGAGATAATACAAAACGGGTGAAATACCACAGGAAAGCAAAAAGCAGAGGATTGAACTTAAATAGTTTATTTGCTCCAAAATCACTTTTCTCTTTAATGTAGTCTTATATTCTTGAAAAAAAAAATGAATTGTTATAGTGAAACCTTAAGACCAAAACTATACCGTATGTTTACCATCATTCAACTATAGCATATACATTACCGTCATTCAACCCGCTGTACCTCCAAATTTTAAACTAAAAGAAGGAAGATATTGCAAAACCACGCTCAGGAATTGTAACTATCATTCTACTTATAGAATTGAGTTGATTTTGAAAAAATGAAATGAAATGAAATCTCTAAGTTTTACGTCCCACGGTTATGCCGGTCAGGCTGAAGGAGACGGTGATGATGAGAGATGAGTGAAATGGTGGAATGAAGAAAGTGGGAGGAAACGGGAGAACCCCGAGAAAACCCACGAGCACGGTGTTTGTCCACCACAAAGTTCACTTGGCGGGGGCTGGGATCGAACCCGGGACCCCAAGCACCAGAGGTGAACGCTCTACCACTGAGCCACCGCGCCCCCCTGAGTTGATTTTGAGTTTAACGTCCCGTTCAGCAGCGAGGCTATATGAGTCGTGGACCTATTGATTTACGTTGAATCTGAACCACATGAGCTTCCCTCGGGAATCGAACCTGGGTCTCCCACGCCAAAGGCGCGTACGCTAACCGCTTAGCCACGAAGGAGCTCCTTCCTACTTGTAGAGGTTTCTGTAATTCCTGAATCTTTACAATTCCAAGTTTTCGACTCTCCCCTGGAGGCTTGTACACGGAGGTTAAAAAAAGGAAGAAACAGAACAGAAACATTAAGGAATAAGAAGAAACGGACTTACCAAGAAGAAGAACTGTGTGCAATACGCACACACACATATAAAAAGACGGCAGTTACGTACCTAGGCCTGGAAGGTTTGTTGGAAGATGTTTGAAAGGTGGTGGTGATTCGAGTTTATGACTAGTAAATTTATTGTTGAAAGATGAAGTGAAAAAAAAATGACGTTAAGACCTATAAAAAGTTTTTAAAATGACCAATATATAAAAAACAAAACGCCGAGAAAGGCAAAAAGGCCTATAATGACCCAAAATAAAATATATATCCGTGCATTCAGAACTATGTTGTTGTTGTATACTTTAACATGAAAGCATCTAATTCGCCTAAGGAAAGTCCAAAATCTGATAAAAATCACTTTCAATGTGATCACCTTAGTTGCACCAATAATACACTAACTAAAAGCTCTAAAACCCGGGTGGGTTTCAGAAAGGTCCAACCCGAACCGGGTTTTTTCGGGCTGGGCCCAATTGGGTAAACCTTGTTACGTCCTGGACGCTGGAAGATAACACTCGAAAAACATTTAAGCACATTAATTTGAACCAAAGTACGTTCGTTTGGTAAACATATTCCAAGAAATTGC
This sequence comes from Thermobia domestica, assembly GCF_964235325.1. Lineage (NCBI taxonomy): Eukaryota > Metazoa > Arthropoda > Insecta > Zygentoma > Lepismatidae > Thermobia > Thermobia domestica. The sequence continues at coordinate 182,065,055 of NC_137458.1, read as the reverse complement.
GGAGGAAAGGGTGAAAAAGTAAAATAAAATCATTGTAGTAAGTCCGATGTCTAGTCGCTCTGAATCGAACCTTGTTTGTTAGGTCAAAATATTCCCATATATACCGAAGTTGCAGAGAAAAACACCATTTTCCAAGATGTCGACTAAAACCTTTTGGTAAGTTGCTCATAGTGGAACTTTGTTTGTCTTAACCCAGGCAGGTTTTCAGGTGGGTCAAACCCGAAAAAACCCGCTTATTTTGGGGTGGGCCCACTTGATCATACCTTCGATCTACCGCGCTGTATCATAACAATAGGTGATTTTAGATAAGCTAACCTAACCAGCTTGTCAGAATTCCATTAAGCACAAGGAGAAAAACGATACCAAAACTTATTTATGATTTGAGGAATGATATTTAATACAGTTTTGCCTCTTGTACTTAATACAATTAGTTTCAGGTGTATGTGTGCCTACCATTGTTGTGTATGTGTGTCTACTATTGACATCCGTAACGTTAAAACATACGGTACAAAAAGGATCTGTACAAGCCTACAAACACACTTTGCGTAACGTTTTCTTGTGCTCAAAAAATCCTATGTTATCTATCCTATCATTTACCATTTTATGTATGATGTATAAAAAGAGTATACCCACCGCGAGTAATGCGCCGAAGAAGCTCATTACGTAGTAAGTATTGGAAGATCGATCGAATGTTGAGTTGAGTTGATTTTGAGTTTAGCGTCCCTTTCAGTAGCGAGGCTATATGTGACGGGACCTACCAATTAACATGGATTCCGAACCACATGAGCACCCGCCGGGAATCGAACCGCGTACGCTAACCGCTTAGCCACAGAGAAGCTCAAGAGCAAATTTTGTAGAAACGACTAAATATTACTACACTGATGTCCTGCGTTCTAATATGGCCCGTTGCACATATTTTTTTTCTAAAGTCAGAAGAAACTGTTTAGACTTCAAAATATGTCATAGTCTTACGATTAGTCCGCCATATTTAGTGACCACTTGCGTCTCCCACTCACAAAGCAAAACGCGCGAAAATACTGATCGATTGCGTCTCCAGTGACATATGTTAGTTAAAGTGAGATTCTGAACCTTTGTGTTCCCACTGACGTAGGTTAGGTAAACTTAGGCACTGCTGTGTTGGTATTATTGGTACCATTGCGCCAAGTACCCCTTTCGCCTATATATACAGTCAAAAATTTTCTAAAGTTGACGAGCTCGTTCGGCACATACCCCTCCCCCTCCGCGCCCACAACCATTAATCTTAAGAATGACACATCTCATTAATTATAGGATAATAGTATACGACGTCTACTCCATGTATGGGACGTTTCTGAAAAATAACGCATTACTCGAGCAGACGAATCTACCAAATTTTAACACATTTCTTACATTTTCAGATTAGGCTCAAGTTTTTTTTTTTTTTTTTTTTTTTTTTTTTTTTTTTTTTTAGCTGTGCATGTACTAAATGAGGAGCTTTATTACCACTTCCAGATTGATTTCAGGTGGACTTAGTATAAATACACTGTGGAAGTATGTCATAAAAACCACAGTGCATAAAGCACAACCCAACTTCTGCTAGGTCACCAGTAAAAACAAAAATGCTATCCAACTCTCTTAGGATTTTACATTTTTGAGGTTCATTTTAGATTTTCACTCAAACAGTTAGGCCTACTGCTTCCTTACTATTTATCGTAGGATCATGGCTCATAGTTTTTTTTTTTTTTTAGATAGAGCATACTTTCCAACGGTCATTCCTCAAATCATAAATAAGTTTTGGTATCGTTTTTCACCTTGTGCTTAATGGAATTCTGACAAGCTGGTTAGGTTAGCTTATCTAAAATCACCTATTGTTATGATACAGCGCGGTAGATCGAGGGCATGATCAAGTGGGCCCACCCCAAAATAAGCGGGTTTTTTCGGGTTGACCCACCTGAAAACCTGCCTGAGTTAAGACACACAAAGTTCCACTATGAGCAACTTACCAAAAGGTTTTAGTCGACATCTTGGAAAATGGCGTTTTTCTCTACAACTTCGGTATATGTGGGAATATTTTGACCTAACAAAGAAGGTTCGATTCAGAGCGACTAGACATCGGACTTACTACAATGATTTTATTTTACTTTTTCTCCCTTTCCTCCGCAATTTCATGGAATATGTTTACCAAACGAACGTTCTTTGGTTCAAATTAATGTGCTTAAATGTTTTTCGAGTATTATCTCGCTTGTCCGTATTAAACAACAGAAACGGGATAAACCGGGAAATTTATCGAAAAGAACTAATTTTTTCGCCCCTCTGGCCCGGCCCTGAGTTTACGTAGCGATCTGATTTTTTTTTTAAAGTTACGTAAATAATGTGCGTATATAATACTTCAAAAATTTACTGCGTCATTACTGTTTCGCCTAGAGTCATGATTTAAAACGTTATCTTCTTTAGAATGACAAGCGTTTTTCAACGCTATCACTCACATATCCGTACCATACATCTGAACCCGGAAAAGTCGGGAATTTTTCTGAAAAAGTCATTTCCGGGAACACTTGCGCCCCTCGGGCCCGGTCCTAGTTTCACGTAGGGATCTAAAAAAATGATAAATGATACAGAGGTACACACAATCCGTATGCAGAGTTTCAATTTGGTATCTTGAAAACTAAGAGCGCGAAAATTTTTTGAAATATGCCTTAGTAAAAAAAGTAACGCCTTTGCGCGCCACTAAGTTTACCATCTGCTTCCAAGACGCACCTGGGTTCTTCTTTCGTCCATACTTGATTTGATCAATAAAGAATGGCTTAAATACCTGGTACAGAACCTAAATAAGTGGCCAAACACAATACTACGTCATGATATATAAATATACCATATATCCTCAAAGGGCTAAACGAGTCGGGGCAGGGGCGCAGCAGGGAGGCACGAGCGTGAGCGAGGTGGTGTATCCGCAGGGGTGCAGGCGCGTCAGCGATGGAGAGTATACGCATAAACGAGTTTAGTGTTATAGCATACTTTTCATGTCAGTATGCTGTGCACTGACACTAACTACTTATATTCACACTCTCATTTATTCACAAAAAGTATTTCACATCGTATTTTACCTATAGATATTCTATCTGGTAGAACCGTCTGCTCGAGTGACCCCAGATTTGGTTACGTTATTTTGGTCTAACTACTTGCATCATCCATTTCTCCTGTAAAAGTTGTTTTTTACGTGCTTCTGAACCCTTCTGCTAAATATAACCCGAACTGTCGGTTCAAGTGAACTTAAAACTAATAATATTATGAGTGTTTACGCGCATTATGCTGAAAACATGCATTAACTACAAGGACGCATTACTGTTTACGCTCATTCATTATGCTAATACACGCATTAAATAATCACAACTGCAACCAAAACTTACAAAAATAATAAAAGTTTTAAATACACTAGCCAACTATTTACTCGACGCTCTGATTATTTATTTATCAAATTCTTCGACATAAAACACGCAACATTAATAATAGCACTGGCACTACTCATTAAACAAACATGGCTGTTATTACTCCCATGATGCATCACCTAAAAGTTTCCGAATAGCCTGGTAAAGCTAGTTTACCGTGAAATAAAGGAAACCTAACATCAGATTATGGGAAATGTATGAGAAAATTCCTTAAAAATAAAGAAAACTTGTTTCCGATGATAAAATTATCCTACATAATTCTGAACACACCGAATCCTTTCTGATTTCTTACGGAAAGTGTATTATTTTCGTTAAAATGGAGAAACGTTCTGTTAATTTATCCGGAAACCTAGACTTTGCTTTGCAAAAACGTTCCCCGAAGGTGAGAAGGCTGATTTTTTTTACACTGTATCTGACCGAACCGGTTTATCAATCGTCATTTGCAGTCCATAGGGTTACTGTCGCAAATCCCGGGGGGATGAGGAGGACATATCCCCTCCAATCTTAGAACTGGGGGGGGACTTTCCCCTCAATAATCCGATTCGAAATGCGTTTTTTGGGGAAAAATGTGATGATTTGTGTCCGATTGCCACAAAGGAAAGTAAGATGAAATTGATTTCCCCACCCCAGAATAAGCCTTAAATCTGCTCGCCTCACCATTTTGCAGACAACTCTGCTCCCCTGATCCTCCGCAGCATTGTTTTTCAACTTCATAAATATTTTGAACATCCTTTAAAAAATTATGAGAACTGTCTTACCCCTCCCTCCTAATGTTGAAGACAGATTTGCGCCGCTGCATAGGGTTAACATGGAGCTAGATGGAATTCGAAATGGTCCGTTACAACAATATCCATTTTCAACTTGATCCTCTCCCCGTTTCCTCCACACAAAGCTCCTCATAAGAAAAAGTAACCAAACGCTTATTGTAGCTTTATATTTTTCAGGCTGATTCATCTGTTTCTCGTTTCTTTCTGTTTCATCTTTCCTTAATATTTTTCATTTCTGGATCCGAAGGGGGAAGGGGTCGGTACTCCCCCGGAGCCACCCCTTGGCTACGTGCCTGCTCCCTGTAAAAAGCTTCATTCGAACCCTGAATCAAACAACTCCATCTGTAAAGCAGTGCTGAGTTGATTTTAATGTCCTTTTCTGCAGCGAAGCTGTATGAGACGTGGACTTACTGATTAACATGGACTCCGAACCAGTCCCGCCGGGAATCGAACGCGGGTCTCCCACACCAAAGGTGCGTACGCTAACCGCTTAGCCACGAAGGAGCTCATCTCTAAAGCAGTGTAAGCAAAAAAAAAGAAAAGAAACACACACACACATACATACTAGAAGTTTGCGCAATTGGGGATCAAAACATTCTCAATGAAGTATGAGAAATAGTAAACGTCAATCAAAGTGGGCTTCTGCTTATTCTTTACTTCGTTAATACTTAATTCCTTCTAGAAATAGTGAAACAATACTATGAAGACACAGTACTTAAACATAATCGAAAGAATAAGACAAGGAAACAGAGTAATTTCCGACTGATTAAACTAGTCGTATATACTATACCTAACTGTTACATTGTATTTCTTACCATATTACGAAAGCGATATAACTTTTTTACCAACCATAGAAGCTGGACACAATCCAATACTGCAATTTAGATGCTGTAACGAAAGCTGCAATTCAAACGCCTGACACTCGTAACTCTTCAAGCTGTGTTGTACAGTAGCTGTTTCAAGCGGCCTGCAACTTATGACCTTGAAACTATGTGCTAGTAACCAAATTAATGCCAAGCTACGATACAAACATCCCAACTTGCCACAATGACGTCAACACAAGGAAAAAAAGAAAAACATCTAATTTTTGGTTCCAAAATGATGAAACAATAATAATGTTTTAATTCTCAGTAACCCAAACATTAATTAACTAGAGAACATAACAAGCAAAACAAAACAAAATAAACTTAAAGGTGAGCTCTCCCTGACTGCTGTTTTTAAATTTCAGTGAGGCTGTAAAATATGTTCGTAAATAAAGTTCTTTAAACAAAAGGAGGAGGCTCTGTAGCACAGCGCTCACCCTTGACTTTGTCTCTGGTTCGATTTCTGCTCTCGACCTTAAGGTTCTCCCGTTTCCTCCCATTTTCTTCATTCCACAATTATCATGTACCGGTATCTCGTCGTCACCTTCTCCCTTACATTGATGTACAATTATGAGGCGTTAAACTAAAAGCAAAAAGAAAAACAAAAAGAAAAATAAAGAAAGAAATGAAATAAATTTTGTTGCAAATATCCTAGTAAAAATAGGTTTTCTAGACACAAGTGGCTCCGCGTAGCGTAGTTGCTAACGCTCTCGCCTTCGGCACGAGCGGTTCCAGGTTCGATTCCGGTATGGTCATTCGGTCGAAAAAGTATCAAAAGGTTTTAAATCCAGCCATCCTGAATGAGGCTTTCTTGGGTTTTCCTCATTTCATACCAGGCAAATGCCGGGTGGTACCTAACATATAGGTCCCAGGTTAGCTTCCTTCCCTTTCCCCGGATAGTGTGCTCACTGAGGGACGTCATAACTCATATGTGACGGGATAACAAGGTCATTGATTCCGAAAGCCCAGAAATCTAAATCCTAAATCTTGACCACATAAGAAAATATTCGCGCTGAAAACGATTTCTTAGCAATTATATTAAGTAGTCCTGTAGTAAATCTCCATCAAGTAATAAACGGTCACATATAAAAAGGAATGAATAAACATATAACATTCATTTTGCGTACCTTGAAATGTAAAAAGTTACAAAACATTAATATTCTAAGATTTTTCAAAATTCAGATTAACCCATTCCTTTCTCCTCAACCATTAACGAGAAACAATTGTAAGAATTGTAGTCATAAACCACATTACTTGTTTGGTACTATATTAAAGCAAGTTATACTAAAGGAATATTTAATTAATGGAATATTTAACTAAAGTGATAGTTTTCTATTGCACTTACCCAGGCTATTGTTTCCTTCCGCTCTTCTTTTCCGTTTGTAAACAACCTCGTTTATAAACCAACTCACAAGCAAACGACAGTTGTTTCATGACGTCATCTATTGTGCAAGAAAGAGGTGTATATAGGCGGTCAGGACCTCACACACAAATGGATGTATATAACATATAGCTGAAGTATTTAACATACGTATACGTATATAAAATACGGAAGGTTGTTAGATGTCAGACATCCTGCAGCGACGTGATATAACATCCAATCGCGCAAAAGACAGTACCTGTGTAGCATATGGATACAGTACGCTCCTTAGTAGATTTCCTTAGTAAACATAACGAATCCTTGTATTTGTACAATATACCGCTGTCCGGATAATGGATTTTTCTCAGTGTAGACGTGATTCAACTACCAGGAGTAGACGGCTATAAATGCGTTGTTATAGCAATAGATTACTTCACGAAGTACTGCCATGGTAAAGCTCTTCGTGATAGAACTGCAGAGAATATTGCAAATTTCCTTTTTGAGTGGATTTGTATGTCTGGATGCCTCAAAATATAAATTAACGATCAAAAAAGGGAGTTTGTTAACTCAGTAAGTGAGGAATTATTTAAATTAACTGGGACTGAACAACGAATAACTTCAGCCTATCAACCACAGGCAAACGGATTAATAGAACGCCAAAATCGTACGATTAAATAGGACTTCTAAAGGTATTAGAGGATAAAATAAATGATTTGCCGGAAGCTTTGCGTGGGGTTATGTTCACGCACAGAGTACAACGACACAATTCTACTCGCCATTCGCCATTTTACTTATTATTTGGTCAAAATCCTGTTTTGCCGGTAGATTGCAACAGAGAACTTTGACGAAGAAAATGAATATTCAGAACGAAACTTAACAACAGAGGAAAATTTGTATAACACAGAAAACTTGAAACAATTTGTAGAAAAGATAATGAGTACAAGAAAACAATATCAAGGGAAAGCCAAGGAAAATATACGTAAAGCAGAGGAAAAACAAAAGGAGGATTTCGGAACCAGACATTGTATCAGCCACAATTTCAAGATTGGCGACACAATTCTTTTACGAAATTTAAGATGACAAGAGAGAGAAGGTGGTTGGAGTACAATGCCATGGAAAGGCCCTTACACTATCCACAAGATATCTTCAAATAATATCTGCTCCTTGAGGTGTATGTCAGGAAATAAAACACTGAAAACTAAAAATCGGATAACAAATTTGAAACCATTTCTTCAGGAAGAAAATAACTTAGAAAAAGTAAAGAATGAAAATAAAGAAGCCACGAAATCCGAAAATGATACAAACACAGTAGATTGTGACGAAGAGATTGTGATACTAAGTGAAGATAAGAAAGAAATGTTTTTATTTCCTGTGAATGAAAGTTGGCAAAGGAAGAAAGCGAATTTACACGGACTTGAAGTGATACGCAAATGTGGAAATGAGAGAAAAAATAAAACTACCTTAACTATTCCTAAAGATATTAAGTACATTACTGGTGACGGAAATTGTTGGTTTAGGTCAATTAGTTATTACTTGGTTGGTGACGAAGAACAGCACACTGAATTAGGAGCACAAGTAACATCTTTCATGACTAAACAGATATTAGAGAATCTATAGTTGCATGCAGTAATAATGGCCATTCTTTTAAAGACTGGAAGATAGCATCTGTCGGTGGGTGGGTAACAGATGTTGAAATTATTGGAACTGCTGCCTGCCTTGAGACAGATATCTACATTTACACCAAAGTCCAAAGCCGAAATTTAATAACTTGGCAACTATTCAACAAAAACGCATTGCGTTATTTCCGTGTTTCAGTACAAAACATTTGCCATGCCAAGTCTCAAAAGCAAAAGACAGAGAGAGCTTTATATATCGATAACTCTTCAGGGAATCACTATAATGTTGTATTGGACCTAGCTAAGAAAATTGTTTGAAATGTATTTATTGTAACAAGGTATTAAACTAACATCGAATTTCTTGTTATCTCACACTTTTATAAGACAGTGTGTCTCAAAGTTAATAGTAGAAACTGAAATCAGGATTCCTGACACGAAACCAAAGCACAAGTTTATCTGCTAAAACGTCCGGCAATAAACAGGGGCTCAGCTAGACACCACCGAAAGTCTGGGGAAAAAGAACTTCACATCTGGTTATTATGATGATGATAGCAACTAGGAAAAATGTTATCTGCTATATCTGCTGAACACGTGTTTAGATTTGTGACATATTTGCGCAAGGGATATCCCTTACGTCAACGGAGAAGTCACCGAATTAACAACAAAGGGAATGGAAAACAGCAGAAAAAGATATAAGGCATGAATGACTACACGGTTACACGCACATTAAAAAGGGTGATAAAGCAAAGCCTACGGAATGTTTCTCTATGGGTATATTACATTCCATACACAGTGCGTATACCGACGTACTAGCTGCTATCATCATGATAGACAGATGGAAGTACCTTTGTTCGACACTTTCGAAAGTCTCTCGCTCCACCTCCCTCCTTTCTCGAAGTTTGGAAGCTTATATCTTGGTTTGCTGCTAGGAATCTGTAGTATTAATTTTTACCATTACTTTTAGGACATCATGTATGTTTTGTCAATATATTGCTTTCATTTTATGTGTGAAAGTTAAAGCCTGAACAAAACTAATTATTAATTTTGTTTAAGAAACATTTATGTTCATTATAAAAGGAATGAAGATAATTTTGCAAGATCATATATAACCACATTTAAATTGTAAACCTCTTCTGCCTTGGATTCATTTTAATTTCACACATGGTAGTATTAATGTATGGAAAATAAGTCCTATTAAAACGATTTTGGTATTTAAAAAAAAAAATTAGCTACTAATGTTTTAATGTTGTGTACGTTTACGTGTTTCCAAATCTCATTTCCGGTGTAAAAATGTCATAACAAATATTTGTAAGGGGATTCTAATGTTTTAAAGGACTTATTTCCTATAAAATTAATGTAGAGTGTTAATTCTCGTGTCATCAATAATAACACCGTAAATGGCCTTGTTTCTCCGTCAAAGTATTGTACTCTTTAAGAATATATTGATTTCTAGAAGGATTGTTTAGTAAATTTGATATTGAACTAGAAAAATCTTTCTGTTTATTTTGTAAATAATTAAATCTGTCACAAATATTCCATATGCCTTTAAAAGTCACCTATACCTTATTTTACCTTTGTGTCTCATACCTTAGGATTTTAAAAAAATTCTGAATGCATGTATCATAACATATATATGATTCTCTGTGTATTTTTCGATATAATATATAAATATTCTGTAGCGTTGTAATAGTTATTACAATAAGATAATATACAGGAGTTGGACAAAAAAATCTAAAACGTTTGCAAAAGTGTGAAAATCATACCTAGTGTGGCGTCGGGCCTCCTTTTGCGTCCAAAACAGCATGGATTCGACGTAGAATGGACGTATACAGCTCCGAAATCGTGATGTGTGGAATTTTGTACCATTGTTATTCCAAAACATGCTCCAGTTTCTTTAGGGATGCTGGTGGAAAGAAATGAGACCGAACATGCCTTTCTAACTCAGACCACAATGGCTCAATGATGTTCAGATCTGGTGATTGTGGGACCCAGTTAGGTGTGATAACTGCTAGTCCTGCTCCTCAAACCATGATTTCACCGTTTCTGCAGCGTGACAGGGTGCCAAATCATTTTGGTAGATGCCATCAACATCAGGGAACAATATTTGGCCCATGAGTAGAACCTGGTCCTCCAAACTGGCCTTATACGCCTTAGCATTCATCATTCCATGTAGGGCTGTGATGGGACCTGTGAAAACACGATATCACTGCCCATAATGTAACAGAACCACCCCCATGCTTTACAGTTGGGAGCAGACAGTTTGTATCATAGGCCGGCGACGGTGTTCTCCATACGTAAACACGACCGGTTGTTGGAAACAAGACGAAAGTGGATTCACTGGAGCACATTACGTGTTTCCTCTGCTCGTGAGTCCATGCCTTGCGGTACTTGCAACACTGGATACGCCTCTTCGCAATTACTGCTGTGACCAGAGGTTTGACGATAGCGGCCCTGCCATTTTATGAAGTTCCCGTCGCAATGTTTTCGAAAAAAACGGGTTCTGCAGGCAGGAATTAAGTTCACACGTAACTTTCATTACGCTGGTCTTCTTTTTAGCTGCCGATGACAGAAAATAACATCTCCATTTTTAACAGTCACTATTCGTCTGCTAATTCATGCCAATGAACTTGTCAGGCCACATATAGCACGCTACAATTTCGAATCCACAGATCGTAAGTCCTTCGTTAGTGCTCTTTAGTGTCGCAAACCCCAAAGTTTGTGCTACAAAAGTAACGTCTAAATTTTAAACAGTCACTATTTTATTACTACCTTTATGCCTGTGAACAAGTCAGCAACCTACGCCAGGACAGACTTTAGATTTTACACATTGTTATCACTTGAAGCTTTCGTTAGTGAATGAAACCCCAACGTGCCCTGCCCTCTTGTGTTTTTCATTGTTTTAATAGTGGGGAGAGGTGAAACTTTGTTGTCCGTTTTAGTGAGGGACGTAGATGTCATTTATGTAATAAACTTTTAACTAGTATGAACAATGTGGCAGGGGATAAAAATTTCGCACGACAGTCTTACCCCCATTGTGTTTTCCATTGTTGGAACTATTGGGGACGCTGAAATTATCTTGCCTGATTCAGTGAGGGATGTAGGTCTCATATCTGTAGTAAACGTTCATCTATGTACGACAGTATGAATAAGATTGCAGGGGGGGGGGTAAAGATATGCAGAATCGCTTTTTATCCCATTGTGTTTCTCATTGTTGGAATTGTGGGTGCAGGTGAAAATTTTGTTGTTGGTTTAAGTATGGGATGTAGGTGTCATATATATAGTAAAGTTTTACCTATGTACGCTACTATGAATAATATGGTAGTGGGGCAAAATATTCCCGGGAGAGTTTTACCCCCCTTGCGTTACTCATTGTTGGAATTATTGGGGGAAATGAAATTTTGGTTCTTGGTTTCAGGGAGGCATGTAGGTTTCATATATATAGTAAACTTTACCTATGTACGCTAGTATAAATAATATTCCAGGGGGTAAAAATTCGCCTATTAATTTTTACTCCCCTTGTGTTGCTCATTGTTGGAATTGTGAGGAGAAGTGAAAGATTTTTTTGGTTTTATTGAGGGATGTAGGTGGCATGTATGTAGTAAATGTTTACCTATGTACGATAGTATGAATAATATTGGAGCGGGTAAAAATTTGCCTGGTCATTTTTTACCCCCATGTGTTTCTAATTGTTGGAATTGTGCGAGGAGGTGAAAATTTTGTTGTTGGTTTTAGTGAGCGATGTAGGTGAAATCTATATAGTAAATTTTTACCTATGTACGGTACTATGAATAATATGGCAGGGGGGTAAAAAATTCCCCGGGACAGTTTTACCCCCTTGTGTTTTTCATTTTTGAAATTATTGGGAGAGGTGAAATGTGGCTGTAGGTTTTAGTGAGGGATGTAGATGTCATATATGTAGTAAGCGTTTCTCTATGTACGCTAGTTTGAATAATATTGCAGGGGTAAAAATTTACTGGTTATTTTTTTAACCCTTTGTGTTGCTCTTTGTTGGAATTATTGGGGAAGGTAAAATTTTGTTGTTGCTCTTAGTGAGGAATGGAGGTATAATATATATTGCAAAGTTTTACATATGTACGCTAGTACGAATAATATGGCAACGGTGTAAAAATTTCCCGGGACAGTTTTATCCCCCTTTTGTTTCTCATTGTAGAAATTATTGGGGAGGTGACATTCGGTTGTCGGATTTAGTCAGGGATGTAGGTGTCATATATGTAGTAAAGGTTTACCTATGTACGCTAGTTTGAATAATATACAAGGAGGGTAAAAATTTGCCTATTATTTTCTAAATCCCTTTTGTTGCTCATTGTTGGAATTGTCGAGGGATGTGAAAATTTTGTTGTTGGGTTTAGTGAGGGATGTACGTGTATATTTAAAGAAAAGTTTCACCTAGGTACGCTAGTATGAATAATATGGCAAGGGGGTAAAAATTTGCCAGGTCACTTTTTACCCCCCTTGTGTTTCTCGTTGTTGCAATTGTAAAGTGAGGTGAAAATTTTGTTCTTGGTTTTAGTATGGGATTTAGGTGTCTTATTGATAGAAAAGTTTTACGTATGTACGCTAGTATGAATAATATGGAAGGGGGTGAAAAAATTCCCGGAAGAGTTTTACCCACCTTGTGTCACTCATTGTTGGAATTATTGGGGGAGGCAAAATTTGGTTGTCCGTTTTAGTGAGGTACGTAGGTTTCATATATTTAGTAAACGTTTACCTGTGTAATCTAGTATAAATAATATTCCAGGAGATAAAAATTTTCCTATTAATTTCTTACCCTCTTGTGTTGCTCATTGTTAGAATTGTGGGGCAAGGTAAAAATTATGTTGTTGTTTGTAGTGCAGGTATCATATATGTAGTAAACGTTTACCTACGTACGCTAGTATTAGTATATTGCAAGGAGGTAAAAATTTGCCTGCTCATTTTTACCTCCGTGTGTTTTTCATTGTTGGAATTGTGGTGGGAAGTGAAAATTTTATTGTTGTTTTTAGTGATGAATGTACGTGTCATACATGTAGTAAACGTTTACCTATGTACGCTACTATGAATAATACGGCAGGGGGTAAATTTCCCGGAACAGTTTTATCCCCTTGTATTCCTCGCTGTTGGAATTATTGGCGGAGGTGAAATTTTGTTGTCGGTTTTCGTGACGGATGTAGGTGTCAATTTCCCGGATAAAAATTTCCCGGGACAGTTTTACACCCCCCTTGATTTTCTTATTGTTGGAATTTTTGGGGAAAGTGAAATTTGGTTGTCGGATATAGTGAGAGATGTAGGTGTTATAAATGTTGTAAACGTTTACCTATGTATGCTAGTTGGAATGATATACCAGAGGGGTAAAAATTTGCCTGGTCATTTCTTTACCCACCTTGTGTTTCTCATTCTTGCAATTAGGGGAGGAGAAATTTTTGTTGTCGGTTTTAGTGAGGGATGTAGTGTCATATATGTAGTAAACGTTTACCTATGTACGCTATTATGAATAATATTGCAGGGGATAAAAATTTGCCTGGTCATATTTTATCCTCTTTTGTTTCTCGTGGTAGCAATTTTCGGGAAGGTGAAATTTTTGTTGTTGGTTTTAATATGGGACGTATGTGTCATTTCAAGTAAAGTTTTACCTATGTACGATATTATGAATAATATTGCAGGGGTAAAAAAAATTCCCGAGAGAGTTTTACCTCTCTTGGTTAGTCATTGTTGCAATTACTGGGGGAGGGAAAATTTGATAGTCGGTTTTAATGAGGGATGTAGGTTTCATATATGTAGTAAACGTTGACTTCTGAACGCTAATATGAATAATATTGCAGGGGGATAAAATTTTTCCTATTAATTTTACCCACCTTGTGCTGCTCATTGTTGGAATTGTGGGGGGTTAGAAACTTTTGGTTGGTTTTAGTGAGGGATGTATGTGTCATATATGTAGTAAACGTTTACCCTTGTACGTTAGTATGAATAATATTGCAGGGGGGTAAAATTTGACTTGTCATTTTTTTAACCCCGCCTGTGTTTTTCATTGTTGGAAATGTAGTGGGAGGTGAAACTTTTGTTGTTGGTCTCAGTGAGGAATGTAGGTGTCATATATATAGTAAAGTTTTACCTGTCTACGCTATTATGAATAATATGGCAGGGGTAACAATTTCCCGGGACAGTTTTACCCCCCTTGTGTTTCTCATTGTTGGAATTTTTGGGGAAGGTGAAATTTGGTTGTCGTTTTTAGTAAGGGATGTACGTGTCATATATGGACTACACGTTTACCTATGTGAGCAAGTTTGAATAATATTGCAGGGGGGTAAAATTTACCAGGTAATTTTTTTGCCCTCCTTGTGTTTTTCATTGTTGAAATGGTGGGAGGACATGAAATTTTATTGTCGATTTTAGTGAGGGTTGTACGTGTCATATATGTAGTAAACGTTTTCCCATGTACGCTACTATGAATAATATTGCACGTTGGTAAAAATTTGCCTGGCCATTTTTTACACCCTTGTGTTTCTCCTTGAAATTGTGGGGGGAATGAATTTTTTTGGTTCTTTTTGTATGGGATGTAAGTTTCATATATGTAGTAAACATTTAACTGCGTACACTAGTATGAATAATTTGCAGGGGAGTAAGAATTTCCCGAGAGAGTGCTAGCCCCTTCTGTTACTCATTGTTGGAATTATTGGGGGAGATAAAATTTGGGTGGTCTGTTTTAGTGGGGGATGTAGGTTCCACATATGTAGTAAACGTTTACCTATGTACGCTAGTATGAATAATATTGCAGGGGGGAAAAATTTCCCTGCTCATATTTTACCCTATTTGTTTCTCGTGGTAGGAATTGTGGGGGGAGTTGAAAATTTTCTTGTTGGTTTTACTATGGGATGAATGTTTCATATTTATAGAAAAGTTTTACCTATGTACGGTAGTATGATAATATGGCAGGGGGTAAAGATACCCGGGAGAGTTTTACCCCCTTGTGTAAATCCTTGTTGGAATTATTGGGGGAGGTGAAATTTGGTTGTCGTTTTTAGTGGGAGTTGTAGGAGTCATATTATATATGGAGTTAAGGTTTACCTATGTAAGCCAGTATTAATAATATTGCAGGGGGGAGATTTGCTTAGTCTTTTTTTTTTTTTTTTTTTTTTTTTTTACCAATTTGTGTTTCTCGTTGTTAGAATTATGGGGGAGTTGAAAATTTTGTTGTTGGTTTCAGTGATGGATGTAGATGCCATATATGTGCTAAACCTTGACCTATGTATGCTAGTACAAGTAATATTGCAGGGGGGTAAAACTTTCCCAAGACAGTTTGACCCGCTTAGTATTTTTCATTATTGGAATTATTGGAGGAAGTAAAATTTGGCTGTCGTTCTTAGTGAGGGATGTAGCTGTCATATATGTTGTAAACGTTTACCTGGGTACGCTACTTGCCTCGTAATTTTTTACCCACACCTGTGTTTCTCATTGTGCGGAGAGTTAAAAATTTTGTTGTTGTGGTTAGTGAGGGAGGTAGGTGTCATATATGTAGATAACGTTTACCTATATACAGGGACGTAGCCAGAGTTCTGAGTTTGGGGGTGCCATATTTGCAAAAGGAATAACCCGTATTATATATATATATATATATATATATATATATACAGAGAGAGAAAGTACTCAGGATAATTCGCGGAAAATATCGTTTGGAAAACTCACCAATAGATTGTCCTAAATGAAACTTTAACTACTCTTTCGGGAGTTAGAAGTGTGAACCTCTCCTGCGAAATGCAATAATGAAACAATAATTTAAAAATTATGTATTAATAATGTTTACTTATGCAAGGACATTATAAAACGCAATACTTCATCCAAATATTTTTTGATACATTTATACATACCTTTTTGCCTTGTACCTTTATATAATATGTAGCTTGAGAAAATAGTTACAAATAATATAGTAACAGACGTTCACTACCGAAAAAATGCTATGAGTTCCATGAGGCTACCTAAACTGAACACACAGGCTATCAAGACGTATATTTTAGTGTTAAAATGTAATATTCTACATAGTTGAAGAAACATTATATACTAGACTAATAAACTTCAATATAATTTCAACTAGCCATCGTGTACATTTAATAAGCATTCACAAGCTTTAGCATGTTTTTCAAAGATCCTGTCTTCCTTTATATATTATACGGTAAACAATTACGGTCACATTTACTGACCAATTACCGTCAATTCTGGCTGCCAACCGATTACCCTAAAATTTATAGTAGTACTGTAAAATTTATGGTTATAGACCACGAAAAGGCCATATGTATGCGCTATTACCATAACTTTAATACTAATACCGTAAATTTTACGGTACTCGTTTGGCAGCCAGAATTGATGGTAATCGGTCAATAAATGTGACCGTAATTATTATAGTGTAGTACATTTTATTGTTCACAAAATCGTTAACGTGTTCCGTACGTCTCAAACATAAATCAATATCCAAGAGGCCTACAATTACTTGAACTTCCGTGAACATAAAAAAATCTAATCAACGAAGTCCTACAATAAAATAATAATTGATAAAATATTGGCCTAATATTGCAACACTATTTTTTATGTTGTTCTTGCATCATCTGACAACGTTTTGCCACACTGTATTTACAAATTACTTGCTGAACACAAACTGTGACGCCTATGCAACGACTTTGCGAATATATCAATAATTTTATCTTCTTCATGCTTAGAGGCTATCTCTTGTTCTATTTCAGGTGCGGCTAACGCTAATGTTCTATCCTAACCAGACTTACAACTAATATATGATTTGAATCTTTTATGCACGCTCAAAGAACACTCACAAGAAGCTGATGACACAGGTAGCGTCAAGGCTGTTTCCACCAAATTCGTAGTTGGAGGAAAATTGGCTAGGGCAGAGCAGCATGCAGGTCCGAGATTTTTGTAATTTCTTTCTCCTTCATAAGAGATTCTACATATTTTTTTTATAACAATGAATTCATGTTCAGGAAAATCTATTTCGAATTGCATAGCAGACTCTTCCGTTGCCTCCTTCATCAAGAACAGTTCTGATTTAGGATGACACGCTTGAATGCCACGAATTACATACATATTTTCCTTACAGAATCGTTTGTTAAACTTGTTCGCAATGTCGTCAACCACTGGATATATGACTTCTGTACGAAAATTCTCTTCAGTATAACCCTGTGTTCTTTCTTTTCTTCAGAATACTACCCGAAACCAGAAAATCTTTTATACTACTATTATCTCGTTTTTCTCTGCTCTTTGGTTGATTAAAACATTCTACACAATTTTGTTTGACAAACTCCTATGCTTCAGTGTAGAGACGCAATGAATGTTCCTCTGCTCTAAGTTCTTTTATGGCTTCAACGACCGAACAAATAAGTAGCTGGGCGTTTGCTAGGGTAATATCTTCTTCTTGTAGAAAATTATTCAGGCCACTAGTAATTTCCAAAATCTTACTAAAAACAATCAAGCATGAAAGAGTTGCAAATGATTTCAGTTTGTTCGCAATACCCTCAGCTTCAGTAGTCTTCTTAGCATCCTTTCCCTCTAATGCAAAGATTATAGCTCTATCATTCTTTTTCATAGCATTCAATGAATGAACATGTGAAATGCAACGAATGCCTGAAGGACCAGGTATGCTGGACTGCTCCAAACCTAACGCTGTCTGAGCCTGCTGTATTCGTCTATGAGGCTTTACGATAGAGAAATAATTATGTTAAGTCTGCAATAAATCAAAAAAGGTATTTGCTTTTTCGAACGAACACATTTCTACAATAAATTTAAGTGATGTGCATTGCAATGGATATACAGTGCGATTGGATGAGACTTCCGAAATTACTTTTGCACACCACCTATGTGGCCTCTCATAACGCTCCGCCCATCGTAAGCTTGCTCAATGCATTTTGAGTCAAAGTTTCGATAATTGTTCCCGATATGTATTCAGCATTTACCTCACGAAGTTTAACAAATTTCAAAAAGTGCTCTATCGGTTTAGGATTTTTCACATATCTCACACAAACACTTAGTTGTTCAGAAACATTAACATCTCGTATTTCACAGTCATAACACTGAATTTTCCAGCGGCACTTACAATGACATTGATGATTTCCTCACCGCAGCACAAGATAACTTCATTTTGAATTTCTGGGAATAAATAAGTGATATTCCCTGGTGCTGTATAATTCTTTAAAAAAGAGTCAAAACGTCGTAACAACTCGAATGTTTGTAAGAAATTCCCTTTATTTAAACTGCTGTCATATTCATCGTTGCCTCGGAAAGCCAATCCCTATCGACCCAAATGGATCACAATCACCACTATACGCTTTAAGCACTCTCGATTGGTAGTTTTTCTTCTCTAGATGCGTGGTTTTGCAGATTCAGGACATCTCCAGTTTCTTTGGATCTCTGAAAGCAGTCATTCACATGAATGTTTTGCTGTGAGATGCTAGCAACTTCCTTATCAATACTGTCCGAATGAATATTTTCCTAAGCAACAACACGCACCTTATCAGTTTCGCCGCAGGTATTCACCAATTGCTTATCACTTTTCACGTGTGAAATAAAATATCCAGATTTTATAAA
Organism: Thermobia domestica; assembly: GCF_964235325.1. Classification (NCBI taxonomy): domain Eukaryota; kingdom Metazoa; phylum Arthropoda; class Insecta; order Zygentoma; family Lepismatidae; genus Thermobia; species Thermobia domestica. The sequence goes on along the minus strand of NC_137458.1, from coordinate 182,046,443 downwards.
TCTCTCTATATTTAACTTAATTTCAAGAATACATGTAGCCCTATAGCAAACTTAACACTGCGCATTCCACGTTCAGTAAGAAAATAGATTCTCTCCCGCTCAGCCACAGTTGCCAGCGCCAGAATAGGTAGGGTATAAATAGTTTACATATTCTATCCTCCTCTGTTTTGCCAGAATCGCTGTTAAATATAATAAAAATAAGGAAGTAAATCTACTGAATACCTTCTCGTAAAACAGTTGAGTTGAGTTGATTTTAGTTTAGCGTCCCTTTCAGCAGCGAGGCTATATGAGACGTGGAAATACTGATTAACGTGGAATCCGAACCACATGAGCTCCCGCCGGAAATCGAACGCCAAAGGCACGTACGCTTCTCGTAAAACAATTAAAATATAAGATACTATGTTGAAAACCCAACAATATGAGAGAGGTATTCTCCTAGCCTTTGAGTCGAATCGGCTGTAATCACTCTAAGGGCTGGAAGAACCTCGCAATGTTAACGAAATGACGATCTAGAAGTCATTCCGTTCACTTTTAACGTTTAAGAAATATCTATAAATGGATTTTTTTTAAAAAAATCTTTTCTTAGAAGTATGAATAATTTCGGTTTACTATGGATAATTTTTTCATTTATTGTCGGATAAAAACAATTTGTAACATATCATTTTAAATGCATAATTGGGGGGGCCAAGCCAAGATTTGGAGGGGCCGGTGCCCCCCGGGCCCCTCCTAAGCTACGTCCCTGCCTATGTACGATAGTATGAATAATATTGCAGGGGTGTATAAATTGGCCTCTTAATATCTTACCCCCCTTGTGTTGCTCATTGTTGGAATTGTGACGAATGGTGAAAATTTTGTTGTTGGTATTAGTGAAGCATGTAGGTGTCCGTCATATATGTAGTAAACTTTTACCTATGTACGGTAATATGAATAATACTTCATAGGGTAAAAATTTGAATGTTCAATTTTTTTTTCATCTGAGTATCTCATTGTTCAAATTGAGGGGGAGGTGATTTTTTTTTTTTTGTTTTAGTTAGGGATGTAGGTTTCATATATATAGTAAAGTTTTACCTATGTACACTAGTTTGAATTATATGTCAGGAAGTAAAAATTTCCCGGGGCAGTTTCTCCCCCTTCTGTTTCTCGTTGTTGAAAATATGGGGGGAGATAAGAATTTTGTTGTTGGTTTTAGTGAGGGATGCATGTTTCATATATGTAGTATATGTTCACCTATGAACGCTAGTATGAATAATATGACAGGGGGTAACAATTTCCTGGGACAGTTTAACTCCCTTGTGTTATTCATTGTTGGAATTTTTGGGGGAGGTGAAACTTTGGTTTTCGGTTGTAGTGAGGGATGTAGATTTCATATATGTAGTAAATGTTTACCTATGTACGCTAGTATGAATAATATGGCGGGAGTTGAAAATTTGTCTATTAATGTTTTACCCCCTTGTTTTCCTCATTGTTGGAACTATGGAGTGAGGTAAAAATTTTGTTGTTGGTTTTACTGAGGGATGTATGTGTCATATATATAGGAAACGTTTACCTATGAACGCTAGTGTGAATAATATGACAGGGGGTAAGTTGAGGGGACAGTTTTACCCCCATGTGTTATTCACTGTTGGAAATTTTGGGGTAAGTGAAATTTTGGTTGTCGGTTGTAGTGTGGCCTTTAGTTTTCATATATGTAGTAAAAATTTACCTATGTACGCTAGTATGAATAATTTTGCAGGGGTGTAGTAAATGTTCACCTATGTACGGTAGTTTGAATAATATGGCGAGTAGGGTAAAAATTTCTCATTTTTCGAATTATTGTGCGAGGTGAAATTTGGTTGTCGTTTTTAATGAGAGATGTAGCTGTCATATACAGTATGTAGTAATCGTTTGCGTATGTACGCTAGTATGAATAATATTGCAGGGGATAAAAATTTGCATGGTCATTATTTAACCCCGTGTGTTTCTCGTTGTTGGAATTGTGGAGAATGTGAAAATTTAGTTGTTGGTTTCAGTATGGGAGGCAGGTGTTGTATTGATAGTAAAGTTTTACCTATGTACGCTAGTATGAATAATATTGCAGGGGTGTAAAAATTGGCGTATCCCCCTTGTGTTGCTCTTTGTTGGAATTGTGATGGGAGGTGAAAATTTTGTTGTTGGTTTTAGTGAAGGATGTAGGTGTCATATATGTAGTAAACGTTTAACTATGTACGGTAGTCTGAATAATACTGCATAGGGGTAAAAATTTGCATGGTCAATTTTTTACCCCTCTGAGTTTCTCATTGTTGGAATTGAGGGCGAGTTATAATTCTTTTGGTTTTAGTAAGGGATGTAGGTGTTATATATCGGGTGTTGCAAAATAAGTGTTACAACTCTTGGGAGGTGATTCCTGCCACTGAGACAAGAAAAAAAGTTCTTTTGAACTTTCGGCTATCGGACATAGTTTCGGATCTATAAGGTGCCGAAAACGTGGGAAAATGACTTTCGGACGCCAATAGTTCGGAAACTACCCAACGTAAAGAGGGCGGGTAAAAAATTCACTGAAGAAGTCATACCTGCTGTATTGTTTTTCGCATGTTTCACAATCCTACCATGCACGCGCAAGGGATTTCCCAAAGGAACGTATTGAGTCCCGAATAATCTGCAAGTGAAAATTGGTATAAATGGATATGAATTGATAAGGTTTCTACCAGGTAACAATAATTCGTTTGTATTAAGTTGATATCTGGAACAAATACAAAATGGCGGACACCTTCATGTCCGTTGTGTGTGGTTGCATAATCGCCAGGTACGCATGCTGGCCAAAAGTGACGAATTTGTACTCAAATGCTCTAGAAAGACATCTGGAGGGTCGGTAGAGCACAACAGATGATGCAGGGTGATTCACATGTGTGGAAACACTTAACGGAAAATGCCCAGAAATGCACTCATACTCAGTAAACGTGAGTTCAAAGCGTCCGAAATGTAAGGATTAGCGTCAAGAACATGAAAGAAATTGCCAAATCACCAATAAAATTCCATCAAACCGATGCAATATGATGTGCACGGTGGCATACCAATAAGGATGCAACAACTGAAGCCAAGTTGAAATTGTGCAAGGGGAATCACTAAGAAACTGGGTAAACTAAAGGAATGTCACTAGTGGGATCGCATGATCGATATTGAAACGTAGCCAATGTGTGTGTTGATATCGACATGTAGCCAATGGACAAATGTCAACATGTCCCACTACTGCTGGCACACTGTCCCACGTGCGAAAAATAGGAAAATAAATACTCGGGTCTTGAATCTGAGGCCGTGAGCGCTCTAGCCCTGGAGCTCGAGGGAGCCTCACTTTCTCTGTATTAATTTCTTTAAGGAGTACCCATTTTGTTTGGCAAGCGCTCTACGTTCTACCAAAAAGTGCACCAGATGTAATAGCACAATATACAACGTTATTTTCATAGTTTTCGCACGTGAGACGGTGTACCAGCAGTAGTAGTACATATTGACATTTGTCCATTAGCTACATGTCTAAATCAACACACACATTGGCCACATTTCAATATCGATCATGCGATCCCACTATTGACATTCCTTTAGTTTACCCAGTTTCTTAGTGAGTCCCCTTGCACAATTTCAACTTGGCCTCAGTTGTTGCACCCTTATTGGTATGCAACCTTGCAGATCATATTGCATAGGATTGATTGAATATTATTGGTGAATTGGCAATGGCTTTCTGTTCTTGATACTATTCCTTACATTTCCGACGCTTTGAACTCACATTTACTTAGTATGAGTGCATTTTTTATGGGCATTTTCCGTTAAGTGTTTCCACACATGTGAATCACCCTGCTTCATCTGTTGTGTTCTACTGACACTCCAGATGTCCGTCTAGAGCATTTGAGTACAAATTTGCTACACTTAATACTCAGAACGTCACTGTTGGCCAGTATCCGTACCTGGCGATTATGCAACCACACACAACGGACATGAAGGTGTCCGCCATTTTGTATTTGTTCCAGATATCGACTTAATACAAACGAATTACTGTTACCTGGTAGAAACCCTATCAATTCATATCCATTTATACCAATTTTCACTTGGCAGATTATTCGGGACTCCCTAAGTTCCTTTGGGGAATCCCTTGCGCGTGCATGGTAGGATTGTGAAACATGCGAAAAACAATACAGCAGGTATGACTTCTTCAGTGAATTTTTTACCCGCCCTCTTTACGTTGGATAGTTTCCGAACTATTGGCGTCCGAAAGTCATTTTCCCACGTTTTCGGCACCTTGTAGATCCGAAACTATGTCCGATAGCCGAAAGTTCAAAAGAACTTTTTTTCTTGTCTCAGTGGCAGGAGTCACCTCCCAAGAGTTGTAACACTTATTTTGCAACAGCCGATATATAGTAAAGTTTTACTTATGTACACTAGTATGAATAATGTGCCAGGAAGTAAGAATTTCCCGGGCAGTTTTACTCTCTTGTGTTTTTAATTGTTGGAATTATCGGGGGAGGTTAAATTCGGTTGTCAGTCTTAGTGAGGGATGTAGGTGTCATATATGTAGAAAAGGTTTATCTATGTACGCTAGTTTGAATAATATTGCTTGGGGGTAAAAATTTGCCTACTTTTTACCCCCATTGTGTCTCATTGTTGGAACTATGGTGGGAGATAACAATTTTGTTGTTGGTTTTAGTGAGGAATATAGGTGTCATATATAGTGAATTTTTACCTATGTACGGAGGTATAAATAATATGGCGGTGGTAAAAATTTACCGGGACAGTTTTACCCCCCTTGTGTTTCTCATAGTTAGAATTGTTGGGGGATGTGACATTTGGTTGTCGGATTTAGTGAGGAATGTAGGTGTCATATATGTATTAAACGTTTACCTATGTACGGATGTATGAATAATTTTGCAGGGTGGTGGTAAACGTTTACCTATGTATTTCAGTATGAATAAAATGGCTAGGAGGGTAAAAATCTCCTGGAACCGTTTTATCCACCTTGTGTTTCTTATTTTTGGATTTATTGGGGGAGGTAAAATTTGGTTGTTTATGTAGCTTTTATATATGTAGTAAGCGTTTGCCTATGTACGTAAGTATGAATAATATTGCAGGGTGGTAAAATTTGCCTATTAATTTTTTACCCCCTTGTGTTCCTCATTGTTGGAATTTTGGGGAATGTTAAAATGCTCTTGTCGGTTTTAGTGAGGGATTTAGGTGTCATACATGTCGTAAACGTTTACGTATGTACGCTAGTATGAATCAGAATGCAGGGGGGGGGGGGTAAAAATTTGCCTGGTTATTTTTAACCCCCTTGTGTTTCTCATTACTGGGATTGTGGGGAAAGGTGAAAATTTTGTTTTTGGTTTTAGTGAGGGATATAGGTGTCATATATATAGTAAAGTTTTACCTATGTACGGTAGTATAAATAATATGGCAGGGGGTAAAAATTTACTGGTACACTTTTACCCCCCATTGTGTTCCTTATAGTTGGAATTATTTGGGGAGGTGAAATTTGGTTGTCGGATTAAGTGAGGGATGTAGATGTCATATATGTATTAAACCTTTACCTAAGTATGCTACTTTAAATAGTATCCCAGGAGTAAAAAGTTGCCTGTCCTTTACCCCCTTGTGTTTCTTATTGTTGCAATTGGGGGAGATGAAAATTATGTTGATTTTAGTGAGGGATCTAGGTGTCATATATGTAGTAAACGTTTACCCATGTACGATAGTCTGAATAATATGGCATGGGGGTAAAAGATTTCCGGGAAATGTTACCCCTTTGTGTTACTATTTGTTGGAATTATTGGGGGAGGTTAAATTTGGTTGTTTTAGTGATGGATGTAGGTTTCATAATGTAATAAACATTGACATATGTACGCTAGTACCAATAATATTGCGGGGGGAGGGTAAAAATTTGGCTATTAATTTTTTACCCTTTCTGTTGCTTATTGTTGGAATTGTGGGGGGAGGTGAAAATCCTATTGGTTTTAGTGTATGTGTCATATATGTAGTAATCGCTTACGTATGTACGATAGTAAGAATAATATTGCAGGGGGTAAAAATTTGATTGGTCATCTCTTTTCCCCCTGTGTTTTTCATTGTTGGAATTGTGAATGGACGTGAAAATTTAGTTTTTGATTTTAGTGAGGGATGTATATGTCATATATATAGTAATGTTTTAGCTATCTACGCTAGTATGAATAATATGCCAGTGGGTTAAGAATTCCCCCTAGAGTTTTACCCACCTTATGTTACTCATTGTTGAAATTATTGGGGGAGGTGAAATTTTGGTTGTCGGGTTTAGTGAGGTGTCATATATGTAGTAAACGTTTATCTATATACGTAGTATGAATAATTTTACAGGGGGTATTAAACATTTACCTATATGTACGCAAGTATGAATAATATGGCAAGGAGTGTAAAAATTTCCCGGAACCGTTGTACCCACGTTGTGTTTCTCATTTTTGGAATTATTGCGGGAGTTAAAATTTCGTCGTTTTTATTGAGAGATATAGGTGTTATATAAGTAGTAAACGTTTGCCTATGTACGTTAGTATGAAAAATATTGCACGAGGGTAAAACTTTGCTTTGTTATTTTTACCCTTTTGCGTTTCTCATTGTTCGAACTATGAATGGAGGTGAAAATTCATTTTTTGGTTTTAGTGCGGCATGTGTCATATATATAGCAAAGTTTTACTTATGTACGGTAGTATGAATATAATATCAGGGAAGTAAAAAAATTCCCGGGAGAGTTATACCCGCTTGTGTTACTCATTGTTGGAATTATTGGGGGAGGTGAAATTTATACGTAGAATTTAGTGAGAGATGTAGGTTTCATATATGTAGTAGACGTTTACCACGTACGCTAGTATGAATAATATTGAAGGGAGGTAAAAATTTGCTTTGTCAATTTTTACCCTCCTGTGTATATCATTTTTGGAACTGTGAAGGGAAGTGAAAATATTTTGTTTTGTTTTAGTGAGGGATGTAGGTAGTGCTCTCAACGGGTCGGGTCGGGTTGAGTTGAAGACCGACCCGACCCGACCCGTGACCCGACCCGATGACCCGACCCGACCCGACTGACCCAAACCGTGATCCGATCTGATTGACCTGACCCGATAACATGATCCGAGCTGACCCGGTTGACCCGTCCCGACAACCCGACCCGACAACCCGACCCGAGCTGACCCGATTGACCCGACCCGACAACACGACCCGAGCTGACCCGACCCGACAACTCGACCCGAGCTCACCCGACTGACCCGACCCGACAACCCGAGTTGACCCGACCCGACCCGACCCGTTTGAGAGCACTATGGTCACGACACTGGGTGAACGCCAAAATGCACTCACATTGGGAAACTAGTTTTAAAAGCATAATTTTAGAAAATAAAGCATAAAGCATAATTTAAAATATATAGCACAATTCTTGGAAAATTCTCTTTAACTGAAAGTTTAACATACTGTGTTAATATTTTTTAAAGCCAATATTTACAATGCAAAATCATTGAGAACATAACAATGCAACAATGAAAAGCTTATTTTCATTTCTGTAAACTTTTCGGTGTAATCCTTTGATGTGGAGAAAAGAAAGTAAAAGAAGAAATTTTTCCGCCAACAATGAATAGTATGCAAGAACTCCATACTATATTGTTACAGTGACGACGCCAGCTTTAAGTTCTTAGGGGGGAAAGGAGGGGCAGATACATTTTCGGGGGGCGGCTATTTGCCATACCAAAAATGACATATTTATTACGTTTGACTTATTTTTCATTACATTATGTATTTCGTTGCTGTTTTTATGTTAGATCTATATGATTATAAATTAAACTTATTTCAAATAAAATTTGTAACTAACAAATAAGTAACGTCTGCACATGAAATATTTTTCAATGAAACTTTTGAAGCCTAAACATAAATTGAATCACTTTCGCGTATGCTACAAGTAACACATTCGTCTATATGCTACGTATCTCTCTCTCTCTCTCTCTTTATATATATAGAGAGCCAGAGAGAGAATTTACGAGGAGCTGCTGAAAATGTCGTAGTCCAATCCAGAAGGAGTGTAGGTACTAGGTAGAAAAATGAAACCGTAGTTTAGAAAAACATATCTCTGTATGTACAAATATAAATTTTCATATTAATAATGAAATTCTTATTGTTTCTCAGGCCTCTCAAGTGATTATGTGTGCCCAAACAGATAATTTCACGAACATCCAGATCCTTACTGTTATAACATTTTTGTTCCACCAAGGAAAGTCACCGAAGTAAATTAATTAGGAAATCAGTGAAACACCACGGGACTCTCCTCCGTTATATATAGTGGTGAAGAAGTAAGTGGCTTAGTATAAACGTAGCAATTTCTCAACAAATTATGCTTTACATCCAGGATGATTAAAAGTAATGACTCTTCCTGGAATCATGGATGCAATTTGTGACATTATTCTTGAAAATTGCAGCATTTCAGCCAGTGGTGGATATAGCCCGGGGCCGGAGGGCCTAGGCCAGCCCAGTTTTTGTGTAACAAAAATAATTTAAGCTATTTATATTTATTATAGTCTGAGGTCTGCACCCCGCTTTCTCAGTTTTTACCTTCTCAGCAAAACTTGTGTCAGGGATTCTGGGCATTTCTTTGGAACTCGTCGGTAGCATGATTCAGAATGGCTTGGGTATGCGCAAGTTCTCGGCATAATGGGTTCCCAAAATATATGTCAGGAGAATAAAAGGGTAACGGCATTAAGAGAAGTATTCTTCCAATTTGACCGTAATGCTGATCAATTTCGCTGACGAATAGTAACCATAGATGAAATATGGTTGTACCACTATGATCCTGAATCGGAACAACAGTCAATGGAGTAGTAGCACTCATTTCTCCATCGCCTCAAGAAGTTCAAGACACAGAAGCAGGTTGAGAAACTGTTTGGAACATTCTTCTGGTATAAGTATGGAGGGGTAGACTACCTCCTCAATGGTCAGATATTTAATCCAGAATCTCTACATTACTTACAAAACTGAAAGAAAAATTCAAAGTTCAACGCTGCGGAAAATGAAAAGAAAGAAATTCTGTTCCTTAGGAGAATACACCTGTCCATCAAGCCCCTGCGAACATAACTGAAATTGTATAATCTAGGATTCCAATGTGTAGATCATCATTCTTATTCCGCAGATTTAGCTCTGTCTAACTATTACGTGTACTTATTTCCCAAACTTAAATAACACTTGAAAGACGCCATTTTAGATCTGATAGGGGTAGTGCTACGAACAGTGGTGCGAGGAAATCTAGATTTTTTTAACTTTTCTGCAAAAGCTGGAGCACTGTACAAGGTAGTATATTGACTCTCGGGGGAAGAGAAGAAGAAGTAAAACTTCACCAATCCACGTGCACTCCTTCTGGGTTAGGCTACGAATTTTTCAGCAGTTCCTAGTCAATATGGTAGACGTCACGTCAGTACTTTGAAACAAAATAAGTAAAGGAGCACTAGTATAAACCAATTACTAACTAACGATCAGCACTCTGACAATACATTTTATTGGAAATCAATTTCATTCCATAATTTTATTATTATCATTTGTAGGAAGGGAAAACACAACTCTTTTTATCTCCTTCAAAAAATTAAGCCCTGGTAGTTGCAAACTAAGCTATTATAAGCACATATTCTGAATATTGGAAGCCGAGAATAATGTTTCAGAAAAAAGAAGTTTTAAATAAAACAAAATATGAAACTGAAAACTTCAACCTGGACAAATACAAACAAGTTACGTAACTGGTTTTACCTTTCTTTTGTTTCCAATCGAAGTTGATCCAATGAGAAGAAAACAAGTCGACCAAATCTACTATTGTTCGCTAGGCACAATTATTAAAAATCATAAGAAAGAAGTATAACTAAAATTTACCTCAAAAGGGGCTAAATTAGAAAACAGAAATATGCGTGCATACCCAGACGCTCAAAGAAGAAAGCTTGAGGATTAATCTGCCACATAGTAAATTCATGGAAAGTAGACTACACTTTGTCAATGAGATTGGTTATGATACTGATATATAATACTACATGAAGAATGTTTAAAGATTGTACGAGTCTGGGGGGGGGGGCAGTCTAGGTGGCAGTCAGGGGGGCAGAAGTAGCTACTAGGGGGGCTCGCCCCCTTGCCCCTCTCTGGCGTCATCACTGTATTGTTATGTTTACTTTTGAACTTAAGCACTTTCTGTACTTTTTGGTGGCATCTTTTACTTTCCCTTTCTGTATATACGGTGTATGTACCTGTAAGGCGCACACAAATGATAGAAAAAATTTATTCGAGCAAAGCACATCTCTTTACAATGAATTAAGTAGAAAGTTCATTAAATATGAGAAAAACTAGTTGCAAAAAAATATCAATAAATAGATCAAGATATTTAGAATATTTGATGTATAATAAATATACATTATACACGATTAATGTAAAATAATCATTGAAATTAACAATAAAGCATAATTTAAAAAGAGCATAATTAAACAAGAAATAAAGCATAATGTGGGTTGCTCTAACAATTAAGTTGTATGAAGATGAGAAGAAAACGAAAGCTGATTCCTTAACGAATTTCGTTGATCTTCTTTGTGTCTACAAAAACGCATTCCTAGAAACCTACAAGCTAGGTATCATCTCTGTGATTATATCAGTTCTAGTGCTACATGTGAAAGGTCATTCTCTTCTTTGAAAAGATTAAAGACTTGTATACGCAAGTCAATGACTCATGATAGGTTGAAAAACTTAGTGTTACTTTATATTGAGAAGAAAATTGCTAAATCGTTAGATCTTTAACAAGTTGTGGATATGTTTGCTACTGCCCACACGAATAGAAAGATCCTCTTCAAGTAGAGGCATGAACCTATAAGTTATTTTCTTTACCTGTAAAAGAGTATTTGCTTCCACTTAAGTCAACCAGCTACACATATTTTAAACGCCATGATTAAATAACTATTTACTTATATTAGAAATCAATTGCATTAATGAATCCTAGTTGTTTGAGGTACTAAATTCTTATATTTTCACTGTTTTCCAAAGAGTAAAATCATGAACAATAAAGATGGAAACATTCACCTTGAATACACACACACACACACACATATATATATATATATATTGGAGATGTCCCCCTCAAAATCCTCTTGGGCCCTTCATTGCCCCCCCCCTGAAAAAAACTCTAGCTACGCTACTGGACACCATGCACCAGAGATGAATTCTCTACCACTGAGCCACCGCGGCCCTGCTTGGGCTTGGTCGTCCATATCCAATTTCTCTTTTGGCGTTGCTTAAACAACTTCTAGTTTTGTTCTAAATCCAGACTCCATATTGGCGTAGATATTAATATTACAGTCGATTGGTAAAATCAATCTTCCACATTTAAAAATTAAAGTACACACAAGTAGAAAAATAAGCATTTATCATAAAAACACTAGCTGCAAGTGTTCAAAATAGATTTATGGTTTCTATAAAATCAATTGAAAATTGCTATTTTTAATTAGGCAGCTAGTGAAAAACAGCAGCTTTAGACTCCAGCCGAGTTTAAACTCAACCTAAACTCAGTTGACCAAAGTGAACTGACCCGACTGACCCGACCCGATAACCCGACCCGAGTGACCCGACTGACCCGACCCGATAACCCGACCCGATAACCCGACCCGACAACCCGACCTGAATAACCTGACCCGACAACCCGACCCGAGCTGACCCGATTGACCCGACCCGAGTTGACCCGATTGACCCGACCCGACAACCCGACCCGATAGCCCGACCCGAGTTGACCTGACCCGACCCGACCCGTTTGAGAGCACTAGATGTAGGTGTCATATATATAGTAAAGTTTTACTTATGTACGCTGGTATGAATATAATGGCAGTGGGAAAAAAATCCCGGGAGAGTTTTACTCCCCTTGTGTTACTCATTGTTGGAATTATTGGGAGAGACGCAATTTTGCTTGTCGGATTTAGTGCTCGATGAAGGTTTCATACATGTAGTAAATGTTTACCTATGTACGCTAGTATGAATAATATGCAAGAAGGGTAAAAGTTTCCCGGAACCGTTTTACCCACCTTTTGGTTCTCATTTTTGGAATTATTGGGGGAATGTGAAATTTGGTTGTTTCTAGTGAGAGATGTAGGTGTCATATATGCAGTAAACATTTGGTTATGTACTCTACTATGAATAATATTGCATGGGGGTAAAAATTTGCCTAGTCATTATTTACTCCCCTTGTGTTTTTCCTTTTTGGAATTGTTGGCTGAAGTTAAAATTTTGTTGTTGGTTTTAGCATGCGATGCAGATGTCATATTTATAGTAAAGTTTTACATATGTACGCTAGTATGAGTAATATTGCAGGGGTCTAAAAATTTGCCTATTTATTTTATACCCCCTTTTGTTGTTCGTTTTGTATAATTGCGTGGGGAAGTGAAAATTTTGTTGTTTGATTCAGTGAGGGATTTAGGTGTCATATATGTAGTAAACGTTTACCTATGTATGCTAGTATGAATAATATTGCTAGGGGGGTAAAATTTGCGATGTCATTTTTTATCCCCCTGTGTTTCTCACTGTTGGAATTACGGGGGGAGGTGAAAATTTAGTTTTTGATTTTAGTAATTGATATATGTGTGATATATATAGTAAAGTTTTACCCATGTACGCCAGTATGAATAATATGGTAGGCGGTAAAAATTTCCCGCGACAGTTTTACCCCCTTGTGTTTCTCATTGTTGGAATTTTTGGAGGAGGTGAAATTCTGGTTATCGTATATAGTGAGGGATGTATGTTTCAATTATGTAGTTAACGTTTACCTATGTACGCTAGTTGAGTAATATTTCTTGTTGGGAAAAATTACTCTGGTCATCTCTTTTACCTCCTTGTGTTTCTCATTTTTTAAATTGTGGGGGATATGAAAATGTTGTTGTTGGCTTTAGTGAGGGTTGTAGGTGTCATATTTATAATAAAGTTTTACTTATGTACGCCACTATGAATTACATTGAGGGGGATAAAAATTTGCGTCATTTTTTACCCCCCTTGTGTTTCTCATTTGTTGGAAATGTAGGGGGATGTGAAAATTGTGTTGTTGCTTTTAGTATTGGATGTAGGTGTCATATTTATAGTAAAGTTTTACATATGTACGCTAGTATGAATATAACGGCAGGGCGGTAAAAAATTCCCAGGAGAGTTTCCCCCTTGTGTTATTCATTGTTGGATTATTGGGGGATGTGTAATTTTGGTTGTCGTATATAGTGAGGGATATAGGTTTCAATTATGTATTAAACGTTTACCTATGTACACTAGTATGAATAATATATCAGGGGTTAAATATTTGATTATAAATTTTTAACCCCCTTGTTTTGCGCATTGTTGGTATTGTAGGGGGATGTGAAATATTGGTTGTATGATTTAGTGAGGGATATAGGTTTCATATATGTAATGAACGTTTACCTATGTACAGTAGTATGATTAATTTTGTTGGGGGTATTAAGCGTTTACTTATGTATGCTAGTATGAGTAATATTTCAAGGAGGGAAAGATTTCCTGGAACCGTTTTACCCACCCTGTGTTTCTCACGTTTCTAATTGTTGAGGAAGATGAAATTTGGTTGTTTTCAGGGAGAGATGTAGGTGTTATATATGTAGTAAACGTTTGCGTATGTACGTTAGTTGCCTTGAAGACACGTTGCAAGTTGCCTTGTCGTATGTTGTCTTGTACGTTAGTTGCAAGAGAATAATATCGAGAATAATATTGGAAGAGGGTAGGCATTTTCCTGGTCATTATTCGACCTCCTTTGTGTTTCTCTATTGTTGGAATTGTGGGGGGAGGTGAAAATTTTGTTTTTCGTTTTAGTGAGAGATGAAGGTGTGATGTACATAGTAAAGTTTTACGTATGTATGCTAGAACGAATATATCAGGGGGAAAATTTTCCCGGGAAGGTTTTCCCACCATGTGTTTCTCGTTGTTGAAAATATTGGGGCAGGTGAAGTTTTGTTGTCGGTTTAAGTAAAGGATGTAGGTGTCATATATGTAAAATGAAATGAAATGAAATGAAATCTTTGAGTTTTACGTCCCATGGTTATGCCGGTTAGGCTAAAGGAGACGGTGATGATGAGAGATGAATGAAATGGTGGAATGAAGAAAGTGGGAGGAAACGGGAGAACCCCGAGAAAACCCACACACACGGTGTTTGTCCACCACAAAGTTCACGTGGCGGGAGCAGGGTTGTCATATATGTAGTAAACGTTTACCTATATCCGCTAGTATGAATAATAGTGATTGGGAGCATTAATTTGCATGGTCACTTTTATACCCCCATTGTGTTTTTCCTTGTTCGAATTTTGGGGATGTGAAAATTTTGTTGTTGGTTTTAGTGAGGGATCTAGGTGTCATATATATATATAGTGAACTTTTACCTATGTACGAAAGTATTAATAATATGGCAAGGGTAAAAAACTTCCGGGAGAGTTTTCGCCCCCTTGTGCCTCTCATTGTTGGAACAATTGAGGGAGTTGAAATTTGGGTTGTCTGTTGTAGTGAGGGATGTAGATTTGAAATATATAGTAAAGTTTTTCATATGTACGCTAGTATGAGTAATATTGCAAGGGATAAAAATTGGCCTGGTCATTTTTTACACTGTGTGTTTCTTGTTCTTGGATTTGTGGGAGAGGTTAAAATTTTGTTGGATTTAGTGAGGGATGTAGGTGTCATATTTGTAGTAAACGTTTACCCATATATGCTAGTATGAATAATATTTCAAGGGGTAAAAATTTCCCGGAACAGTTTTATTCATTGTGTTTCTCATTGTTGGAATTATTGCGGAAAATGAAATTTGGTTTACGGTTTTAGTGAAGAATGTAGGTGTCATATAGGTAGTAAAAGTATACCTATATGCGCTAGTTGAGTAATATTGCTTGCTTGTAAAAAATTGTCTGGTCACTTTTTTTACCCCTTGTGTTTCTCATTGTTTGAATTTTGGGGGAGATGAACATTTTATTCTTGGTTTAGTGAGGGATGAAGGTATCATATATATAGTAAAGTTTTACATATGTACGCTACTATGAATAATATTGCAGGAGGTTAAAATTTGCTTCGTCATTTTTTACCCCTTTGTGTGTTTTGTTGATAGAATTGTGGGACGATGTCAAAATTGTGTTGTTGGTTTTAGTATATGATGCAGGTGTCATATTTATAGTAAAGTTTAATTAGTTATGCTCTTATGAATATAGTGGCAGGGAGGTAAAAAAATTCCCGTGTCAGTATTACCCCCCTTGTGGTACTCATTGTTTGAATTATTGGGGGAGGTGCAATTTTGACTCTCGGATTTAGTGAGGGATGTAGGTTTCATATATGTAGTAAACGTTTGCCTATGTACGCCAGTATGAATAATATGGCAGGGGGTAAATATTTCCCATTAATTTTTTACCTTCTTGTTTTCCTCATTGTTGGAATTGTGGGGGGATGTGAAATTTTGGTTGTCGGATTTAGTGATGACTGTAGGCTTTATATATGTAGTAAACGTTTACCTATGTACGGTAATATGATTAATTTTGCAGGGGGTAGTAAATGTTTACATATGTACGATCGTTTCTATAATATTGGAGGAGGGTAAAAATTTTCCTGGTCATTATTTAACCTCCTTTGTGTTTCTCGTTGTTGGAATTGTGGGGGCAGACGAATTATTTTTGGTTTTAGTAAGGGCTATAGTTGTGATATATATAGAAACGTTTTACCTATGTACGCTAGAATGAATAATATGGGAGTGGGAAAAATTTCCCGGGACAGTTTTCCCCTTAGTGTTTCTTATTGTTGAAATTGTTGAGGCAGGTGAAGTTTTGTTGTCAGTTTTAGTGAGGGATGTGGGTATATTATATGTAGTAAACTTTTACCTATGTACACTAGTTTGAATATTAGTGATTGGGGGTAAAAATTTGCCTGGTCATTTTAATACAACCTTCTATTTCTCCTTGTTTGAATTTTGTGGATGTTAAAATTTTGCTTTTGATTTTAGTGAGGGATCTGGGTGTCATATATATCGTAAAGTTTTATTTTTGTACGCTAGTATGAATATTAGTGCAAGGGTTAAAATTTGCCTGGTCATTTTTTACCGTCAGTGTGTTTCTCGTTATTTGAATTGTGGGGGGAGGTTAAAATGTTGTTGGTTTTAGTGAGGGATGTTGGTGTCATATTTGTAGTAAACCTTTTCCCATATATGCTAGTATGAATAATATTTCAGGGGGTAAAAATTTCCCGGGACAATTTTACCCCTTGTGTTTCTCATTGTTGGATTTATTTGGGGAAGTGAAATATGGTTTACGGTTTTACTGAGGGATGTAGGTGTCATATATGTAGTAAAAGTTTACCTTTGTACGCTAGTTGTGTAATATTGCTTCTTGGTAAAAATTTGTAATAGTAAGATATTTAACTTATGTAAACATTTCCATAATGTAAAAGTTTTGGATATTCAGAATATTCCTAGAAGTTATCATACAAAACATGGGCTACATTTAAATGGTACAGGGAAAGACTATTTGTGTAGTAAGTTAAAGGAAATTATAACTGCAAATGTAGCTTATAGTATAAATTCCAATGCAATTCCGCTTTCATATAAAATAAATGATCTAACCAATGTGCAAAGTAATGTAGACAATGTAGTGTACATAGGTGCCGAAGGTAATGTAAACCGTTATGATGAAAGACTCAACTATGTGGACAGAATTTGTTTAATACAGAAGACAGATCATAAGGTAGATCACAAAGCTGAAGATTCTAATAATGACGTTTTAGTGCAAGGGCAGATTAGCAGTAATGTTAATAATATGTATTATCCGGTAATAGAACTAACTGAAAAAGTGAAGGTTGATACTTATAAGAAACGTACTGTAAATAATAGCGAAATACCACGAACAATACGACAATCAAACAGAATTAGAAATCCTCCTTCTAAACTCAGTAATGGTGATTTTTATGTGTAACATTGCGCAAATAGATGGTAAATATCAGAATCAAGGTACGAATTCGAACAAATTAAAACTTAATTTGAACACTAGAAATCACCAAAACGCGTCAATAGGTGAAAATATGAATCAGCCTCCAAAGAAATACGATAATAAAATTCCTACTAATAAAAATAACCCACTTACACTCTTCCATCAAAATACATAAGGGTTTAATACAGATAAACAACTTCAATTAACAGTACAGTTACATGATTTGCACAGAGATGTTGATATTATATGTATAACAGAACATTGGCATAGAGATGATGAGATTGATTATATTGCAATTCCAAACTTTACCTGTGCAGCAAGATATTGTAGAACTAATTTATCAAGAGGTGGATCATGTATTTTTGTTAAGAATGAAATGAAAGTAAAAAACTGTGTTATGTTTGAAAAACTTAATGAAGAAAAACAGTTTGAATGTTGTATAATAGAGATACCTTTGCAAAAAATATGTATTATTTGTGTGTATAGGACGCCCGACAGTAACATTGAAATATTTATCAATAAGATGGATAAAATTTTGGCGTATTTTCATGTTTAAAAATACTTTCCAATTATTGTAGGTGATTTGAATGTAAATTTTCTAAGTGAAAAACTCAATGAAAGCTTTGAATCTTTACTTCAAACATACAACTTAAATCCCACAATTAAATTACCTACAAGAATAACAAAAAACTCAGTATCTAACATTGACCAGATTTTAATAAATCCATTAGTCATGAATTATGATTCAGAAGTTATAAATACAGGTTTTTCAGATCATGAAGCGCAAATTGTATTAGTAAACATTTTAAAACAAACACCTGCAACTATAGAGAAACCCAATGAAACACCTTTAATAACGAGATGTTTTAGTTCAAATAATATTAGTTATTTTGTTTATTTGCTTAGCTTGGAGACGTGGGATGATATTTATGAACTAACCGACGTGAATGACGTATATGAGAAAATATATGATACTGTAAAACATAGTTTTGAAGTAGCATTTCCAATAAAAAATAATTTTAGTAAAATAAAGAAGAAAAAAATAAAATGGATTACACCTGAAATCTTAAAAGCAAACATGGTAAACATACAACTAAATAAAACTAGGAAGCGTTACCCTACCGGGATGAATGAATTAATTTACAGAACACAAAACTAGTTATAAAAAATTGTTGAAGATAGCGAAACAAAATTATAACAGTAGGAAAATTCTTCAGTCACACAATAAAACAAAGGCAATGTGGAAAATAATTAAAGAAGAGCTCAACATGGAAATACGTAGTACCCATATAAATAGCATAATTTATGAGGGCGTGAACATGACAAATCCAAAGGACATAGTAATGTCTTTTAATAAATATTTCACAAATGTAGGGCAAACTCTTATTAAAAACAAAGGAACTAGTAAAACTAACTTATCGGAACTTAAAATTAAAAAAATGTGATAAATCTATATTCTTGAAACCAGTAACAGAGAGTGAAATAATCATCATAATGAAACAAATGAAAAATTCGAATTTGGCTGGGTCGGACGAATTATCTAACAATTTAGTAAAAAGCTGTTACAAATATTTAGTTAAACCATTATGTTATCTCTCAAATATTTCAATCGCCACAGGAACCTTTCCTGATAAACTAAAGATTGCTAAAGTTAAACCTTTGCACAAAAAAGGTAAACTCAATGAAATAAAAAACTATAGACCAATATCATTGCTACCCATCATAGGTAAAATTCTGGAAAAAATAATGTTCAATCGGGTTATGGATTTCATTAATAAATATTCTATTATATCCAACACACAACATGGTTTCTTGAAAGGTAAATCTACTGAGACAGCAATTACTCATTTTCTAGAAAACTGCAGAAAGTTACTGGATGAGAAAAAATTATCTATAGGAATATTTTTAGATCTAACAAAAGCCTTTGATTTAGTAAATCATCATATATTGCTAGAAAAACTTAGTTGCTATGGTATTAGAGGGCTAGCAAATAAATGATTTGAATCATACCTTAAAGATCGGAAACAAGTAACTGAAATCACAGGAATAGTTAAAAATAAAATTCAAAAATGTGTGTCAAGTGAAGAAATTATTAATCGTGGAGTACCACAAGGATCATTTCTAGGACCACTTCTCTTTCTTCTTTATATAAATGATCTTTCTGAAAGTACTAATAGTTCATGTGTGACTTTATATGCAGATGATACAAACATAATAGTTATTGGGAAAGATGAATGCGAATTAGCTTCAAACTGCCAAACGGCAATGAACCAACGTTCAAGTTGGATGAATAAAAATGACCTAATCATTAATGTAAATAAAACATGTGCCTTAAATTTTAACAATGGTAAAAGTAATCAAGCCAATGCAACAATAAAAATAAATAATAAAACAGTTAAATATGTAGAAACTGCAACCTTTCTCGGAGTTAAAATATCTAATAATTTCAACTGGGAACCACATATAGAACAGGTAAGAAGTAAGCTAAGCCAGAGATGGTCATTTTTCCTAACCCTCCCTCACCCTCACCCTCAATTGACGCCCCTCACCGTCACCCTCCATCACACTCACCCTCCATTGATGTCCTCCCCTCACCCTCCCTCACACTCACCCTCCATTGACGCCCTCCACTCACCCTCCCTCACACTCACCCTCCATTGACGCCCTCACACTCACCCTCCCTCACACTCACCCTCCATTGACGCCCTACACTCACCCTCCCTCACACTCACCCTCCATTGACGCCCTCCACTCACCCTCCCTCACACTCACCCTCCATTGACGCCCTCACACTCACCCTCCCTCACACTCACCCTCCATTGACGCCCTCACACTCACCCTCCATTGACGCCCTCACACTCACCCTCCCTCACACTCACCCTCAATTACTTTATCGCCCTCACCCTCCAACGCCCTCACCCTCAACTACTAAAATGAGGGTGAGGTGAGGGTGAGGGCGGCCCTCATGAGGGCAAAACCCTAAAGATGAACAGATCATGTGATGCTTTGTATTTACCAAGAATTCGCGGTATTTACGGTTGAAGACACAGCACAGAGGGATAAAATAATTCTTGGAAATGCTGTCTGTTATCACAAAGCAATAGAATTTTTGCACCTGTTACTGCTGTCCACATCGAAGGAAGAAGGATGAATGTACAGTTAGAAAAAAAAACTGAAGCAATGAATATAACATTTTCGCACTTTTCTTTCTTCTTCCTGGCCGGAGTCTATATGAATAGTTAACAGAGTACAAGTAACTTTTTAAACAAAATATAACACTTGTTATTATCCTGGTGCACCTTTGGTCCACGTGGTACCGGGTTCGAATCCTGATGGGCGAAGTTTTAAACGCATTACGATAATTAAGATTCCACTTTAAACTGTAGGTGTAGGTCTGGTATAACACTGGTGGTGAAAAGGGCCGATAAACTCAAAACCTTTGTAAATCAGTAATCGAGTAAAGTTTGGCCTTTAGATTCTACAATGCTTCTATAGAATATTGTATTAATATGACCGTAGTAAGAAATG
The DNA here is from genome assembly GCF_964235325.1 of Thermobia domestica. Classification (NCBI taxonomy): domain Eukaryota; kingdom Metazoa; phylum Arthropoda; class Insecta; order Zygentoma; family Lepismatidae; genus Thermobia; species Thermobia domestica. The sequence goes on along the minus strand of NC_137458.1, from coordinate 182,025,948 downwards.
GAAAAAGAAATAGTGGCAAGCAGGAGAAAAGGCAGGCAGGTATTGAAGAAAGAAAAAGAATACTGTCTCCTAAAAGTATTTTTCAAGCAATGTTCTGTTTGGCCTACTGCATTATAATTTTCATAATGTATGTTGGCTATTTCATTTTATTTTATTATGTTCGTAAATAAATAAAATAAATAAATAAACAAATCTGTAAACATACATTATGAAAACCATAATGGACTAAGCCAAATAGAGCATTGCTTCAAAAATACTTTTAGGAGACAGTCTCCCTGTACTGACAGAAATCCATCGGTTCGGAGAAGAAATCTTACTGTTTCAACAGAGCTAGTGATGTAGTGCATGGTAAAGCGAGAGATATTATTATTATTATTATTATTATTATTATTATTATTATTATTATTATTATTATTATTATTATTATTATTATTATTATTATAAAATATTTTTATCGCCTTATTCCTTATCAATTTCGATTGCAACTAGCATGAGAAATTCTCAATTTTGAAAATCAGATTTTTAAAACTAAAGTTAAGCCGGATATTTTTCTTTTAAATCTGGAATGGAATAGATGAATTCACGTCTGAATTTGAACCCAAGAAATATGGCTATAAGGAAACCTAACAAAATATGCACCATACTACATCAAAATAAAATTAAAAAAAAAGAAAAAAAAGCTTTTCCGATGGCAATCGTAGAACACATTTACAAACTAATAGTAGAGCCACTTGTACACCACGTGAAGTATGCGGAATCTTGCTGAGGTTTTTCGCTTCAAACTTGCTCTGTTTCAGAGATTTTAACCATACCAAAACTGTTCTTTTTCGGCTTGGGAAAGGAATATCATTCTATCTGTGTAGCTGTGTACATTTGAATTCGACATGGACAATATACCGATTGTAGATTTGGTCTTAAGTGTGATAGTAATGCATACAATTGTTTTAGGCGTATATTACTACACGCTAATGGGAGAAAGAAACGCACGTGGATGACTTACTGGATCCGGCGTCATCATGGACACGGGATTTATTCCATTCTTTTTTACAGAACTAAGACTACAAGGTTGATTATCGTACCAAATTTTGTTTTCGTTCCTTATCCATTAGTTCTTTTTCGTTTCTCACCAGTATTAAAGTTCATTGCATCCATTTCTTATATGCAAGAGTGCATAAAATTATGTTTACTAGTATAATATGTCACAAAATAATAGGAGAGGTATCAAAATGGATATCTCAGGAAAAAATAGATGTAGAAATGAGAAGTTCCCATCCTATCTTAGATTGTGGAGAGTATAAATACTAACGTGTCCATACAAAAATTTGCTGAAACTACAAACTGTTGGTACTCACGACTAAAGCAAAACCACAAGTTATCTTTTGTGAAATAAAAGAGCTTGGGCCAATGTTAGAAAAAACCTTATCTATAGCATATGTACATATGGGAAATAGAGAACCATATAGAGCCAAAAAAAATGTGAAACTATCAACTCAGTTTACTTATTTTTTTTCACCTGTCAGTTATCCAGGACCGCAATTAGGGGTGAGTAGACGGGGTACGTGCCCCGGGCGCCGGATTGAGAGGGTGCAAAACGAAGATTTTTTTTTACTGTAGCTATATATTTACGTTTTCGTTGGGGAAGGGGGCGCAAAATAGCTTAGTTACGTCTCTGAAGTTATCAACTCTCAAAGTTTAATGTCCCTTGCATTCTTCATTTACAGTTCTAGATCTGTAGTTCTATAGTAATTCATCATGCTGAATTGAAGTCTAAAATAAAAATTTCGTTATCATTGTTGCTTTTTCAGTAATACAGGGTGTTACATAAGTACAGACACATGTTCAAAAAAGTTCTCTGAGAATGAAATAGTGATTAAGAAGTTACTGGTTTATATTGTGTTTTGTAGTGGGTGTCTTTGTTGTCTCTACTGATACATAAGCAGTCGTCTAATAACATACTGATTCATGTTTTTCTTGATTTCTCATTCATGAAGACCTGAGTTTTAAGTAGGGGGCCGCGGTGGCTCAGTGGTATAGCGTTCATCTCAGGTGCTTGGGGTCGCGGGTTCGATCCCAGCCCTCGCCAAGGGAACTTTGTGGTGGACAAACACCGTGTGCGTGGGTTTTCTCGGGGTTCTCCCGTTTCCTCCCACTTTCTTCATTCCACCATTTCATTCATTACTCATCATCACCGTCTCCTTTAGCCTAACCGGCATAACCGTGGGACGTAAAACTCAAAGATTTTTTTTTTTTTAGTTTTAAGTAAGTAGAAGTAACAGCTTAACCTCACAAGAATCAAAGTTAGTATTAGATTGGATTCATTGGAAGAATAAACACTGATGGAAAATCTTGTTAATCTCTGAAAATCGAAACTGATAGTGTTGCCAGATATTACATTGGAAATTTCCTTTTCTAAATATACGCCGTGTTCTGTATATATGTATACATGAACTTAGGTAATTTCGTCACCGGAAATTTCGCCACCGGAATTTTCGTCACAGTAGTTTCGTCACCGGTAATTTCGTCACCAAAATATTAGCATGTAGGTTATTTCGTCACCAAAACATTCATTGCTCTTGTACCGTTCTGTGAATCCAATCTCTTGGACCTTTCTCCACGTTTAGTGAGTCAGGTGAAAATAAAAGCAATGCTGTACACGAGTTGAGTTTCCAAAAGTTGTCTTTAAAGTGTGCATTTCTGCTATCTTGAAATCCATAACCACAGTTACAGGGTTCGGGTATTCACTAAATTCACTGCACTGATGCACCACCGCACAAAACAGTTCTTCATATGAATGTTGTGTCTTGCTCTGCATTAAGGCATACACCTAGTAAAGGAAGTCTCACCTCAAATAACATATAGGGCCTACGTTTTTTTTTTTTCCTTTTTAAGGAGCCATTGGAAAGTAGTCCATCCACCATCCATGTTTCATTTCTCAATAGCTCCATAAGGCTATATTTAAAGGAAATTGTTAGAAATATTTACAGTATATGTTTTTCTTCCTTTATATAAATTTGCTATCTTGACATATATATCCAATAACAATTTGGCCAATGTTTAATCAGAGTTGAAATATTGAAATAAAATATTCTTCTTTCAATAACTCCTAAAAAAAGATCACTCTTTGCACATGACTCAGTTAACGTGGATGAAGGTTCAAGAGTTTGGGCTCAGAGAACGGTACAAGAACGATGCAAATTTCCGTCTAGTTTGCGGGAAAATGAACAGATTGGCATATCTTCCCATATTTGTTTGCAATTTTCTGTTCTGAAATTTTGATATTGGCGAAGCTTAATATTTGTAAATAGTGATACACCCAATAGTTCCCCACGTTGCCTTTGCTTTTAACATTTGCTGAAGCTGGCACTATTTTCTTGCACTGGTGCTTGCTCCTGCGTCGAGTACCCGAAACTTAAATTTTGCAGAGTTCAACGTCAACCGAATTGTTTTCCAAGTTTGATTAAAATAACGTAAGTTGTTTAGGTCATTTACTTTGCCTCTACTTAGTTCAAGAAAGATGAAAAAATAACCATGACAAAATTTCCTATTTGATAATATTTCTCACAGAATCACTAAAAACTTTTCTCTCTTATCTCAAATACGATATACAAAATATGTAACTATTTATTTAATAATAATAATAATAATAATAATAATAATAATAATAATAATAATAATAATAATAATAATAATAATAATAATAATAATAATAATAATAATAATAATAATAATTATTATTATTATTATTATTATTATTATTATTATTATTATATTTCGATTTGCTTCAGTTGAAGATTAAAGAAAGCAATTTCAAAAACGGTTTCTATTCATTCATTGTACTTGTATTATGTTCTAAAAGACACCGGTGACGAAATTACCCTGACGAACTTTCCGGTGACAAAATTACCGCCGTCCATGTATACATACCGTATATGCCGTCAATATTCTTAATACTTAGAAGTGTCATGTACTTATGGGACACCCTGTATTACTGAAAAACTATGCCTGGTAGCGAAATTCTAATTTCAAATTTGAATTCAGAGTAGTGAATTATTACAAAAATATGACCCTTGTGAAACTGTGTTATTAATTAAGATAGTTTTCATTCCACCAAATTTAAACCAAAAATGGTGCTTTTTTTCACCTTTCCACCTACCAATTTCATTACTTTTTTCCACCAAAAAATCCTTTCGTTTTTTTCGCTCCGTGGCTTTTTGGTGGTGTCCTAAATTCAGTATGAGGACAGATTGTATTAAAATTTGCAGAACTATTCCTAAAATTAGGCCAAACTTACAGAAAAGTCGAGATTTTGTGGAGGGGAAACCCAGTGTCCAACACAGCATACGCCCCTGACCTCAGGCAATTTTCAAGAAATGTGTTATTTTCTTCCTCAACTCCCCTCAGCTCTAACACACTAATTTTTCATGTACATCTGTAATTTTGTCACATTAATTTCGACTTGAGAGCATCAAAGATGGATTTACGAGATGCTTACATATTTCACATTAATTACTATATCATCTATGAGGTTTCCATATATATATATATATATATATATATATATATATATATATATATATATATATATATATATATCTGTGAATTCATGTGCCAATGTTATTTTAAATTTGTATACAAGCCTAGTATTAATACAGGGTGTCAAAAATCAACTGAAACTTCGGGAGATGAGTGTTTATATCAAATCAAAGTAAAACGTTTTAATGCATATAGGTCTTAAAACGAGTTCTTTCAGTATTATAAGCTGAAAAAGAATTCAAACGCCCTAGCTTAAAAATAATGGGACTTTTTCGCAAGCGGTTGAAAAAATTAGGCAATACCTAGTATTCCCTTTTATCTAAATACCCACGTTTCACAATCCCCTGATATCAACGTAACGATTTGTAAAAAGTAACTTAGTGTACGAGGATACACTTTTAAATACTAATTGGGTACTCTTTTCGTGGATACCAGAAGACTGTTCCACACAAATAATTATTACTAGCGCATACGAGTTCCTGCGAAATCCGTCGAATCACGTGCGATAGACTCCATAACTTTTGTGCTTGAGTGTTTTTAAAACGTGATTTTCCTCATTTTTGGCGGATTATAAATTTGAAAAGAGACATTTTTTGACCCACAGTATGTTCATCAAAACTTTTTTTTTTTTCATTTGATATAAGAAATAACGTTCCAAACTTAGTAGGTTGATTTTTTGACACATTGTATATTAAGCTGGGTAGTATGTGGAAATAACAAATCGAATATTTTTTAGGTATATTTCAAAGAACCAAACCTATTTCAAAAATACAAGGGTGGGGTGAACTGTCCCCTCTTGCTCTCTGCTGCAGGCAGTCATAGTCGAGAGTCTCATATTCCATATAAACATTATTTTTTTTTTCTAGTGAAGGGCAAGTTTTATTTTCGTAGACAGTCACAGTAGACACTGGATTAAGATTCAAGGCGGGCATTGTTTTGCTCGCAGTCTTTGTCATAAAGAGCCTTCAAAGTTCTGAAAAGAAAACTATTTTTATCTTCATACCAGAAATGAGCACGCAGTATAACGTATTGTTCCATCTGGTGGAGTATGAACCTTTGAGATCTAGAAAGAAGAACTTGAAAGTAACGTTATCGTAGTATTAATCTAACATAAATACGATGAACATTCTTTCTTTGCCGCCAGGAAGACCTGGTGATTCATTCCGGTGGCATTGAAAGAAAGAACTAAACTAAAAATACACTGATGACGAATTCCATTAGACATACAGAGGTAAAGGTTCTTTACATTGTACCTTCTCTTCCCATTAGGGGTGTTCGATAAGGCTGAGGACCTATCGAACTTCGGGACTGAAAATTTATCGAGTTGTCATCGGTTACTCGAAACCTTTCGAGTATTTGAAATTATCGAAGTTTCGGGTATTATCGAAATTTCGAGTATTATCGAAGTTTCGGGTATTATCGAAATTTCGAGTATTATCGAAGTTTCGGGTATTATCGGAATTTCGAGTATTATCAAAGTTTCGGGTATTATCGAAATTTCGAGTATTATCGAAGTTTCGGGTATTATCGACATTTCGAGTATTATCGAAGTTTCGAGTATTATCGGAATTTCGAGTGTTATCGAAGTTTCGGGTATTATCGACATTTCGAGTATTATCGAAGTTTCGGGTATTATCGACATTTCGAGTATTATCGAAATTTCGGGTATTATCAAAAGTAGTGATGGACAGTTCGGTTCCTTCACCTCTTCAATGATTCCTTTTTGCAACCAAACTAGTCAAACAACTTTTTTCATTTGATAAGTTATTGCGAAGTTGTATTTGTGAGGAGAAAGAAAAGCGTACAGAAAGGGATTGATTTTTCGTCCCCTCCTCCCCACACACAGAAAATTCACTTTTTTTCCTGAATTTTATCTCTTGTTTGTTATTTGCTAACAGCTAGTGTATTAGTGTTGCCAGACATACGGTCTTAAACGTACAAATAGGGTAATTTGCTCTTCATACAATATAGTATACGCCCAACACCTCAACCATATTAATCATGTATGGTGTTGCTAAAGTGTTATAGCAAAATTTTATTTTTAAGCCAAATGTGTTATCTTCTGTCGTGTTTGCTTTCTCTTAATGGCCACTAGTTCACACATTGCCGCAATCAGATATAATGATGCTTTGGGCGCAAACTCCCCCTTAGCCTTTCAGTAAAATAAATGTTAGTCAAATCAGTGGTGATTTCAGGGCGTTGTTCAGGAGGAATATTTCCCCACAAACATATCTCTGATCATGTTCACCGTAGCTTACCAGTATTCTTCCTACTTTCACCCTCCCGTGTATTCAAAATCCCCCGGGGTAGGATTACCATAATTTCTGGATATTTTTAAGAATGGTGTGTGTTTATTGAGAAGTTAAGAAAAGCCTAATCTTAAGTTCTAAAAATGCTTATGCTCATTTTCTATACTTAAAATATATTTTTATATTATTGTCTTAATTATTTTCCTGAGTAAAGTATTCTTGCGAAGAAGACCTTATCGTTATTGATTTTTTCATAAATATCAGCACAAGACAGAATTGCAAGCCAAGCACTTGACCAAACACAGCGAAATTTCCGTCTTCCATTTTCCCTAAAATTTTGGGCATTAGTTAATCCGAGACAATTTTCCGGATCGGGCTTGAATCTAGGACGTATGATAAGACTACCCGGGGGGAAACCTTGAAATCATCACTAAGTTTAATGAAGATGAAAAACGGAAATAAATTATTTCCTCGACAGTGAATATACAGTGTAGTATATGTTCTATACAGTTGGTTTGTACATTATGATGAATCCACACACCAGTGGATCCAGAAGCGTCGTTTGGTGGGGGCAGATTGCTTCCTGGACGAATAATGTAGGTTTTAAAAAAGTAAGAGTTTTGCATCAATTTAGAATAACGTGGTGTATTATTTTATATAGAGTGTTTCAAAACAACACCGCCAACGTTTGGGTTGCCACATTACCTAATTTTAGCGGATACTACCAGATTTTCAGGTCTTATATTCGTCCCCCGCTTAATCATCTCTTAATCACGAAAAACCACCCGCTTTTTTGGATTGGAGAAAAATCTAAGACCACTTTGTTGATAAAGTGTTGTTATATTCAACGTAAACCGTTACATTTCAGTGTCAATCTCAATCGCGAATGGACAGATGACAGAAACAAGATGAACGCAAAAACTGTCAAATTATTACTACTGGTTTTGTATAAAATGAAAGACGTATCATTCGTAGAATTTTATGATAAGATTTTATGCAATCGAGATTTTTTAAAGGAAGTTGACGGGAATGAAAAATGTAAAAATTTTGGCATAATCATACACATTTTGGTTCAACCCATGAATACTAATATATGATCTCATGGGTGCGTATTTCTTTGATAACATTCTGTCCAGTTCAACTGAACACGTCTATGTTATTACGTAATCTATATGTTCAACTAGTCTTTATATATTCAGAAATGATTGCAAATTGAACCTACGGTATCCTTAGCATTTTGTTTAGATTAGATTCATTATTAGTATTTTTTCTTTTAAATGTTTATACTGTATTTCATATATTGTGAAACTGTGGTATTTTCGTATGTTAGTATGATTTCAAGTATAAATCTTTGAAAATGATTAGAAATTTTATAAGAGATGGACCAAGACTCCTAAATATGTTTTAGCTTTCTTACGATAAAAGTTTAGAAATTATTTTGTATTCCTTAGAGCAGCGTTTCCCAACCTTTTTCAACTTGCGGCACACTACAAGTGTAACTTGAATTCTCGCGGCACACCCATATATATATATATATATATATATATATATATATATATATATATATATATATATATATATATATATATATATATATATATATAATTACCGTGGTATTTTAATGTGATTACTAATTTCCTTCTTATAGAGAAGAAAACTCGATCACTGATTTTCCCCCGTGCTAAATCATTATACTTATTTTTCATTCTAATTTTAAAATAGAAAACAATAGCAATGAAATATAGGACTCGGGTTTTTAAAAATCCACTTTCTCTTTCGAAAACTGTATCTAACCTCTAACTAAAAGGGAAGATCACTAAATAACGAACAAATAAACAAATCTCCTATACTTTTAAAACACAAATGTAGGTAATTTGTATGCATGCTTGCTTTGTTGAATTTATTGAATGATATGTTAAAATTTCAAGTTACGAAATAGTCTGCAACAATAAAGAAGTAATAATGGTCATGACAATGATAAATACGTTTTTCAACATTAAAAATGTACAGAAAAGTAACACAATATGAAATTTAAAATTGTAGATTTATAGTAGAGGTTCATAGTAATGTGAAATATAAATATAAATTTTCCCCTGTCTTGCAATTTGGTTCGTATAGAATTAATAATTTGTTTCGATTTTTTCGCGGCACACCAGCGGCCCATTTGCGGCACACCAGTGTGCCGCGGCACACCGGTTGGGAAACGCTGCCTTAGAGAGAAAACCGTATGAACAACATCTGCCATATATCGCTTTTTTTTTTTTTGAAAACTTGTCTTACGGATATCCTTATTAGAGATATTTTACTGTAATACTTATTTTACAATTCGAGACTCACATTTGTTGAACTTAATAAAACATTAAAGGCAAAAACTAAATTGTCTTTAGTTTTGTTAGAAAAGTACATTGTAAGTGTCACTTAACAAAGAAATCACTAAAAGAATGGTCAGAAGGATGGTCAGTATTTGTAATACACAAATTCACATCAGTACTTATGGTTTAGAATCCCCCGCTTTTCTAATTTCAAAATATGGCAACCCTATCCTGAGATCAAGATAAAACAAAAAGTATAGACCAACCTGGGTGCACAAATGCTTCCTTTTGGAGTTATAGGCCGAAAACATGAATAAATGAACTTTATAGGTCCATAGCTCCAATACTATAGGATCTACCGTAGTCGGGTCAAGGTTTTATTTAGGAACTAGTATGTGCCCTATCTAAATATCCAAGTTTCAGAATGATCCAAATATCCCACATAATCTTTTCGCTGACATTTTCACTACAGTATCTTAAACACACTTTCCAGCACCGTTTCAGCTTGAATTAGCAGTATAACCCTGTTTCCCATAGAAAAATCTGATTACAACCGAAGTGCAATGTAATCGCAATCAATTTCAAAGACATTGGCTTCTTGTTTCGGAAAAGAAAGAAACAGTGATAAGTAGTCTATTGTATGCAGGACACGACAGGAGAGATAGGGTCTAATATTTCTTTCAACAACTGCGATGCAAGTAACTGCACGACCATCTTTCTTTGAAAGTCTGTTTGCAACAATATTCGAAGCAGCTGAAAGAACTCTTGAGGAAATAATGTTTTCTATTTTTCCTTAAGAAATGACCGGAAGTTATTTTAATTTGATATGGAAATTGAATCAGAGCCATTGAAATGTAAGTCAGAGGATGTGTGTTTTTCTCCCCTTTCAACTTCATCCCTTTTGTCCCTCCCTGGTTCGATCCCCGACCAAGTAAGTTTGTGGTGGACAACATCGTGTCCGTGGGTTTTCTCGGCGTACTCCCGTTTCCTTCCACATTCCCATTCCACCAATTATTCCATCATCATTCACTTGCCTTAATCATACTTCTACCTTAGCCTAACAGACATAATAGTAGGTCATTAAACTAAGATTTCACTTCATTTCATTCTCCTTTAGTCTTCGTTCTGTCATATGTAAAGTTCTCCCTTGTGCATAGCACCATGCCATGAGGCCATGTAGGGAATGTGCCCTCAGTTGTAGATGAATGTGGTACCACGCTTCGGCCACATCCCCCCTCCCAGGTATGCATTGAATCTGAGGTTGGTAATGCCCAGAGCCGCACGGCATCTTATGTACAAAATCACATATCGTAAAGTAACCAAGAGCAACATATACCTGACATAGCATTTAGACCAATCCCCTTTAAAATCGGACAATTCATTCGAAAGTTATCGTAACTTTCACACGCCTACGCCCAAAGTAAGAACAAATACTTGAATTCGGGAAAAATCCCCTTGTCGTATGGCAACCAAAACAATAGGTGTCTGGTGAAAACAAACGAGAGCATTTTAAAATGAGTTCCATCAAAATCGGACAATCCGTTCGAAAGTTATCGTCGGATGCCACATGCAAACAGACAGACAGGACGGCCTGTAATAGGGAGCTTCGCACCCAAAATTCTCAAGGTTTGTTTCACGACAATCTCAAATATTCGAAGGCATTCGAGCGCTGAATAGTAAATTTTCGAAACGGAAGTTTGATAAGTCTTCAGCCTTATCGAATCTCCTTATCTCTAGCTATATCAGTAGCTGTCTCTATACAGAACTTTACCCTCGAAATCATATGTAAAATTATTTTCCTGCCTGCCCCGTTATTGGCGCAATCGGCAAAGTGACTATTAGTAGACTAATGGTGTCATGGATTCCAATTCTATTCAGGCGATGCATGTTTTCTCTTCCTCTTTCTCTCTTCTGACAGACTGCTTAAACCTTATACAGATCTGTGGGGAAGAAACTTTTCCTTCACTTCATTGCTAAGGAGAGAAGTTTTAAAATGAACACTCTGCATATATGTCATACATATTATATACAACTATAATAACCTCGAATTCATTGTTTCTTCCGAATACTCCGATAATCCCGAACTTTTCAAAATATTCAAGCGACTCGACAAATGCGATCATATTGATATATTTCTGTATTTACTGCTTTCAAACAATTCAAGACTCTCGAAGAGTTCGAGTGTCTCGAAGTTGTCTAATGTTTCTTACATTTCGAGTGCCTCGAACACTTCGAGAGTCTCGAACATTTCGGGAGTCTCGAGCATTTCGAGAGTCTCGAGCATTTCGGGAGTCTCGAACATTTCGAGACTCTCGAACATTTCGGGAGTCTCGATCATTTCGAGAGTCTCGAACATTTCGGGAGTCTCGATCATTTCGAGAATCTCGAACATTTCGGGAGTCTCGAAAGTTCGATAATTCGGTAAAATTAAAATTCTTTATCGATGAAACGGTTTTGAAATTTTATCGAATTGTTATCGATTACTCGATTATCGGAACAGTCCTACTTCCCATCCGAGGTGTTTGGGCTAACAAAGATAATGAATGAGAGTAGTACAGAAAATGGGAAAAATTGAACGTGACTCTGTTGTTAAGCCAAGTTCGTTGTTTAAAACTAGCTTTAGTCTGTGTCAGTATAGCCGTAAATCTATTTTGTAGCATGTATATAATAATAGTAATAATAATAATAATAATAATAATAATAATAATAATAATAATAATAATAATAATAATAATAATAATAATAATAAGAAGAAGAAGAAGAAGAAGAAGAAGAAGAAGAATTAGTTGTTGAATCAAACAACTCAGACACAATTGCTTTTAATAGACCCAGTGAATAGGCCTATAGGTATTGTGACAACTGCAATCAGGAGCGGATTAAAGGCGGAGCTAATGGAGCCCAGGCTCAGGGGGTCCCCTAAAATTCCCCTCTTTAATACTAAAATACATCAATCAACTTATTATAGTATAGGCTTCAGATCCATGCTAATTTCTTTTCCCGCTCGGTAGGCTTGCGGTATCGCTAGAGTTAAGTCTTCTTCCACCAGCTTGGGCTCGTGCCTGGAAACATCAGACTTTCGTGGCACCTCCGGGCGTGGATAAATAAACTGATTGATGTGATGAATAAACAAATAAATTCAAACATCATTCACACAGAAGACCTTCAAATTCGGAACTTTGATCACAGTGTAACCTTGTACAGGTTTACTATTTGTATATGATTTTTCTCCTTTTACTCTATTAGTGTTTTTACAGGGACTGTTGACCATTTGGCTCGTATTCGGCATTTATGTGTTACACTGAAGTATATAGGCATTTAACTGTTAATAATGAATGTAATTAAACTAATTATTGTAAACTTGGAGCACATTAAAATGTTACAGCATACTCCTCGGTGTTTCGATAAGCCTATGAGGCTGTGGAAGACAGCAAAGAAAAGTTATGCGCTGAAATTATTCGTAACATAGGGTCCTTTGAAATAGTCGGCTGCAGGATCCCAAAAACCTTAATCCGCTCTCAGTGCTGTGCGCAGAGACGTACGCAAGAATTTATTTCGGGAGGGGTCCAAAGCATTTCGGGGGGGGGGATGTCCAAACACAATTTCAGGCTAAATTATACTAAACTTTGTATCTAAAATTAGACTAAATTGACAAAAAAGTCCGGATTTCGAGGGGGGTTCCGGACCTCAAGGACCCACCCCGTGCGTACGTCCTTGGCTATGCGCACAAAATATCCACTTTTTTTTTTTTTTTTTTTTTTTTTTAGAAATAAAGGGGACCGCGGTGGCTCAGTGGTAGAGCGTTCACCTCTGGTGCGTGGGGTCCCCGGTTCGATCCCAGCTCGCGCCAAGTGAGCTTTGTGATGAACAGACACCGTCTGCGTGGGTTTTCTCGGGGTTCTCCTGTTCCCTCCCGCTTTCTTCATTGCACAGTTTCATTCATTTCTCATCATCACCGTCTCCCTTAGCTTTGGCGCATAATCCTGGGACGTTAAACTAAATATATCATTTTATTTCATTTCGTTTCTTTAGAAATAAAGCTTGACTTTTCGCGCCTTTCTTTCAATATGTCTGATTTACAATTGGTAGAGAACATAGATTTAAAAAATCTAAAATAATGGTTGCCAAATGTTTGTTGATATTCAACTTTTGGTGAAAAAAACTTAAGAGATGCAGAAAGAAGATATTGAAGTTATGACTTTATATAACACCATATTTATAAATGAAGGACGGAACATACTTCGGATACAAGCAACTTTAAGGAGGAATGAATGAAATTACTCTTCATTACGAAATTAATTCTCAAGCAACGAATTTCAGGGAAGCTCAGGCCCCATGGGTATGGGCGTGATCTGTACGATCATTGACTGTTTGCATTCAACAAGTAGTGGCGTAACTAGGATTTTTAAAAAGGGGACTGAAAAACCATTTCGGGGCCAAGGTACCCAACACTCCAAAATTCCATTGTTTTGGTATTTTAGGTTTATCTTTAATCAAGAACATAACACAATTTGCGAGCATTTGGGGCAAAAGAATTGTGGTTACTATTTCAGTCTTGCACATTTTTAGCAACATAGTCATGTTTGTTTTATTCTTTATTAAATTAAAGCTATTGTTTCTCAAAATAACTCGACAAGATTCGAGACGAGACAGGGTTCTTCCAACAGAAAAAGATACATTTTTCGAGGCATCACTTTACACAACATATTTTCGAGGCGAGACAACCTCTAATCTTGTCTCGTGCGCATCCCTATTTGCACGTAATAATATTAGAATACAATAAAAAAAAGAAAATATTAGTTACCTTATAAAGTAATCAAACCTTAAAAGTCACCTATTTAAAATTTGCCCTGTGAAATAGTTCATATTTTAAGGGGGCTATTCATATAGTAACAGAATATTAATAATCAACGATCAATTACTCTGTGAAGATGCTGAATTTTAAGGTGTGTGTGCACCTTCTGTTGCATTTGGGTGCAAATTCGGTAGATTTTCTTAGTATCCTCTTTTCTAAAAGTATGTAACATAGTGAAATTTAGCTGGGCTTGTAAGAAATTGGGGAGGCTTGAACACCCCAAATTAGACCTAGTAACGCCACTGCCAGCAAGCCACCAGTCACGAAAGACAAAGGGAAATATTTAATTTAATAATAATAAAAAAGTTGAACTGTGTAAATTTAGGACTATAATTGTATATGTAAATCATTATAAATACAATTATGTTTTATATTTAATTGAGCTTTTCTCCCTATCGCGGAACTTATGTCCGGTACGGAATCGAACCCGGATAACCCAAAGATCTCTGCTTCAGATAATCGCTGGGTAGAAATGTCCTCCTTCAAATAAAATGAAATGAAATATTCAGTCTAACGTCCCATGATTATGCTCCGAAGCTAAGAGAGACGATGATGATGAGAAATGAATCAAATGGAGGAATGAAGAAAGTGGGAGCGAACGGAAGAACCCCGAGAAAACCACCGCATACGGTGTTTGTCCACCACAAAGTTCACTTGGCGCTCCTTCAAATAAAGTACAGCTACAAATAAAACATTTTCTACCCTAGAAGAAAGAATCTCCTTTACATTGTTCCGTCCATTAAATGTACATATTAACAATTACTCTACTGAAACCATCCCTGCAACTAGTGATGTGAAGTGGAAAATTTTCCGCTTAAAACTTGACATTTCTGAAAATTTTCCATTCTAAACAAATATTCACTATCAAGTATTAACTCCACATTAAGCCATGATATTGATTGAATCCATGAATAGAAATATGACATTACAGCAAATTATAATCTTCCAACTTTCTAGGTACTGTAGTGGGAAAATATATAAATATTACTGAGTACCTGGTAATAAACCTAGTATTTGATAACACAAGAATTATATGATAGAACAAGCGAGTATCGTTCTACAGTATGAAACTACGGTAAACTTCCAAACTAGTAGAACTGGAAATAGTAGAAACCGGAAGTAGTTGATTTCTACCACTTACGGTTTAAATATTAGGTTGTCGAAGGAGATGGGACCTATTATTGAAACGACGAATCGTTTCCCGAAAACCGTTTCTCAATAGCTCTTACCGTTTTTGAGTTATGACCAGTATTGTTGAAACCAGAAGTGGTTCAACATAGCTTCTGGTTTAACTCGAAGATTGGTGAAAGAGATGGAACCTATTCTTGGTATGCTGAATCGATTCCCGAAAACCGCTTGTCTATAGCACTTACCGTTTTAGGTCTAGGAATATCAATATTGAAACCAGAAGTAGTAGTGAATTTATACCACTTCCGATTTTAGTGGAAATACAGGAGCACAGGTGGTTTGTCTCCTTAAGAATTAAATCGATTTCTAAAAACTCTTTATCGCTAGCTATGTTTTACATTCGTTTATGAGTTATGAATATGTTTATTGAAACCAGATATGGTCGACTTCTACCACTTCCCGCTTAAGTAAGATTGTTGAAAGAGATGGAACCTATTGTGGCAATGCAGAATTGATTCCCGAAAACCGTTTGTCGATAGCTCTTACCCTTTTAAGTTTATGAAAATAAATATTGAAACCTGAAATAGTAGTGGATCCTACCACTTCCAGTTTTAGTAGAAATGCAGGAGTTAAGGTGGTTCCATTCTTATTCACCTATTTCCGAAAACCGTTTGCCGATCGCTATTACCGTTTTTTTACTCGTGGTCTTTAATTTGAAACCGAAAACTTCCGATTTCTACCACTTCCGGTTTAACAGATTGACTGCCAAGGTGATTTGAGGGTACCTGTTAAGTAGGAGGTTGTTGAAGGAGATGCAACCTATTATTGGGATGCTGGATCGATTCCCGAAAACCGCTTGTCAATAGCTCTTACCGATTTTGATGTGATACCTGTTGACAGACAGACACACAGACGAACAGAGCCGTTCTATAAGACTTCCCTTTCATATGCATAGCGTAGTTTGGAAATCTAAAAGTAGGTATATAGCCAAAAGCAGGAAATATCTTTTTATTTGATAATTAAATATAAAGTTATTTATTGCGGCTTGCAGCTTTGTACTTTTCTTATATATATATTTTTCTCTTAGAAGAAGAAATAAAGCTTTTTCTTAGTTACAATTTCAGAATGAATGAATATATGAATATTTATTAGTTTCTCTTCTGAACGAATATATGAAAAAAAAACATCATTTCCTGAGAACTTCTAGTATTTTTAATGAGTTACTTTCGTTAAAATTTGAAATTTTCGGTAGCCAAAAACTTGCAGTAGATATTTTTATATATTTCGTAATTATTGTTTCTATAAAGTGAAAATATATAAATATAGAAAAGTAATAAAGTTATGAGAAACATCTTGTCTTCGCGCATGAAAAGCGTATGAAACTGATAGAATATTGATATGACGATTTTCTGTGAACGACGATTAATTCTAAGAAAAAAACTACATTACATTTTCTAACATATTTTCCAGAAATGAAGAATTGCAAGATAATTAATTTTACGAACCCTTACCCTCACCCTCATCTCCCTCACACTCACCCTCAACTGACACCCTCACCCTCCATCACACTCACCCTCCATTGACGCCCTCCACTCACCCTCCCTCACACTCACCCTCCATTGACGCCCTCCACTCATCCTCCCTCACACTCACCCTCCATTGACGCCCTCCACTCACCCTCCCTCACACTCACCCTCCATTGACGCCCTCACACTCACTCTCCCTCACACTCACCCTCCATTGACGCCCTCCACTCACCCTCCCTCACACTCACCCTCCATTGACGCCCTCACACTCACCCTCCCTCACACTCACCCTCAATTACTTTATCGCCCTCACCCTCCAACGCCCTCACCCTCAACTACTAAAATGAGGGTGAGGTGAGGGTGAGGGCGGCCCTCATGAGGGCAAAATGAGGGAGGGTGACCATCTCTGAGCTAAGCAAACTATGCTATGCAATTAGATGTGTAAGAGAGAAGATCAATGTAAAAGCAGCTAAGTGTATATATTACTCAAATTTTCATTCTACAATAAAATATGGCTTGATGTTCTGGGGAAATGCACTTAAAAGTATTCCTATCTTCAGGCTACAGAAGAAAGTAGTAAGAATACTTGCAGGAGTAAAATGGAACTCTTCTTGCAGAAATATTTTTAAGGAACTTGGAATAATTACCCTTCCCTCAATGTATTTGTTCGAAATATTAATGTATTTGAAAAACATAGTACTGAATATATTGTTAACAAAGACATTCACAGTTATAACACAAGAAGTAAAGACGACATTCACTTGCATGCACATGGGAAAAATATACAATAAATCAGTTACGCACAAAGGTACTCTATTATACAATCCACTTCCATCATGTATAAAAAATCAGGTCTCTGTCAATAGCTTTAGATCCAAACTTAAAAGGTACTTGATAGAACATTGCTTTTACTCGGTTGAAGAATATGTAAAAAATAATTCGTATACGTAAAATTAAATGTATAGTAAATAAATTAGTGAAACCATAAGAATCTATTTGTAATAATAGTATGTATGTTTATGTATACTGGTATATCTATAAATGACATGTCCAATTTCGTTATGACGTATCCAATTATTGGGGGAGGTTAAGTTTGGTTTACGGTTTTCTTGAGGGATGTAGGTGTCATATATCCTACAAGCAATATTATAAAAAAATGTGTCCGGTCATTTTTTTACCCCTTGTGTTTGTGATTGTTGAAATTGAAACGGAGATGAAAATTATGTTCTTGGTTTTTGTGAGCGATGTAGGTGTCATATATATAGTAAAGTTTTAGATATGTACGCTACTATGAATAATATTGCAGGGGTGTAAAAATTTGCATCATTTTTACCCCCTTGTGTTTCTCGTTGTTGGAATTGTGGGTGGATGTGTGAGAATTGTGTTATTGGTTTTAGTATGGGATGCAGGTGTCATATTTACAGTGAAGTTTTACCTATGTACGCTAGTATGAATAATATAGCAAAGGTAAAAATTTCCTGCGACGGTTTTACCCCTTGTGTTACTTATTGTTGGAATTATTGGGGAAGGTGCAATTTTGGTTTTCGGATTAAGTGAGGGATGTAGGTTTCATATATGTAGTAAACGTTTACCTATGTATGCTAGTATGAATAATATTGCAGAGGGTAAAAATTTGCCTATTAATTTTTTAACTTCTTGTGTTGCTCCTTGTTGGAATTGTGGGTGGAGGTGAAATTTTGGTTGTCTGATTTAGTGAGGGATGTAGGTTTCATATATGTAGTAAATCTTTAGCTACGTACGGTAGTATGAATAATATTGCCGAGGATAAAAATTCGTCCGGAACGTTTTTTACTCGCCAGTGTATGTCATTGTTGGAATTGTGGGGGAAGGTGAAAATTTTTTGTTTGTTTTAATGAGGGAAAATAATGAAATGATATCTTTGAGTTTTACTTCTCACGATTATGCCTGTTAGGCTAAAGAAGACGGTGATGATGAGTAATGAATGAAATGGTGAATTGCTATCTGAGCCGCGTCTGACTTTTCTATTCTTTCTGCAGTATTGATGGCTGCTATAGTATGAGCATAATCTGAGTTTTTAAAACTCGCCTGTTGCATATAGTTATACTCCCCTAGAAGGTAGGACTGGATCCTTAATGATTCCTGTTCAAGTTCTTTCAACGATTCAAAATTTTTCTCATGTAAAAATTGCCGAAAATTTTGGGTGGGACTTTGCTATTATTTTTTAGATCTGTTCCTTTTCCGTCGGTGGTTCTTTTAGTCTCAAAAACAGGGTTGCCATACTTCTAATGAACCTTGCTAACGATTCATCCGGGTTCTGGAGCTTATTTGATATCATACTTTCTTTCAATCTCCGAATTATAATCGAAACTGAAGTGTTCCTGTAGAAAATTATGTTTAAATTCGGTATAGTTTTCAAATGCCCTTCTGAACTTAAACCAGCGCCCTGGTTCTTCCAATAATACTTTAGGAAGTACAAAGTTCAAAATATCTTTCTCCGGCACGTTCTTCTGTTTCGCCCATTCTTCGAGAAAATCGAGAAATTCAAAGAGACATTGATTACTCTCACCGGAAAAGGTTGGTGTTGAAAGTTTAATATCTATCACTTCCTCTGGCTTTCTACAATTACAAATTGTTTCATTTTTTCCCTCGCTATTTCTAGAACTTCTTAATTTCCTAATTTCCTATAGTATATTGGCCACATTAGCCTCCTCACTTTCTTCTAACCCCAAAGCGCTCTTAAGCTCTTCTAAGCTTATTGTACTTGACATGGTTACTTTCTTTACTCTGCCTGATCTTAATAACATAAAATTCTGCTATTATGAGGTGGGTCGATCTCTTTCGTCAAATATCTAAAAATCACGCCACGAGCCCCCAATTTATGTAGTGTTACCTTCCAACCTTTAATTTTTAACTTCTATCGCTGGTCTCTTTCAAACGTCTCTTCAGGCTCCTCTAGGAGAAATTAACAAATAGGAACACTAACATAAATAATAATAATTAAAAAAATCCAACCCCTTCGGCCGAATATCTCTCAATAAAACTTGTAACCAGATTCAGGGTAAAGAACAATCTTGATTCAGTAATTAAATCAGAATAAAAAAAAATATTTCTCAAAATAGCGAAAAAATCTTTTCAGGGCTTTTTAGCAATGAAGCCCTGCCTCTTAAGTTTGAAGCTCAAGAAAAACAACATCCTATCAGTCTCTATTCAGACTTCACTGATCAGTCATCTCCTCACAGCTCAGTCCTACCCTAATTCTATCAGGAAGGCGTGACTCCAAACTTCCGTCAAATTAAAAAAATCAAGAATAACCAGAAGTGTCAAGGACATCACTCAGTCCAAAGACGATTATTCATATCAAAGAGAAAACTATCATTTAGGTTTCTCTGGCCTAGCAAAAAAAATCTAAAAAGTACCTTAATGAAGCTTGCCTCAGAGTTTGTTTTTTTTTAATTTCCCAGAATCCTACTTTCTTCTAGCTAGAAGATTACGGGAATCATTCACCCCGATAAGCTATCACTCAAGCTTATTTCTATCAGAAACTAAATTTTCATACTAGCTACGGTCACCACTCTGACCCAAGGAATTTCTCCCTTGCTCTAACCATCATTTAGGCTAGTCCCTCAAAAATGCCTATTTTTTTTTTTAAAAAAAAAAAAGAAAAATCTACAGCCATCACTCAGGCCCCAGAGAACTTAATTCTCCGTCATTCGGTTATCACTCAAACCGATCCCTAACAGATAGGAAAGCTTAAAAAAATCCCAGGCGAGGCAACTTCCAAAACAACGACGGGAGGCTTCTAACAGCCAAGTCTCACTCCCAATTCCCGCACAATGCAATGGCTCCCTTCGCTTATATATCCTCTTGCGAACATGCCCTTTTTTATGTTGTTTCTTATTTTCGCTAAAAAGAATCCGCAAAAAATCGTTTGAAAATCTTGCCCAACCGTCTTTACTCTCTGGAATTTTCCATTGCATGCTAGAAAAACTATATAAAAAAACTTGAACGAATAACTTTAAGAATCTAGAAAAAACAAGAAGAAAAACACAACTCAGCATATGTACAATTACAAAATTAAGCATTAAAATAATATTGTATCCTATCAACATGTATATATATATATATATATATATATATATATATATATGAATATAATTATTAATTATACCAAGAATATATACGTCTGGCCAGACTTATCTTTATAAACATTTAAACAGCATAATTATATTTCACTATTAATGTAATATTAATATATAGAGTAAGGGCGAAGATTCGTCCTTACAAGTAAAGTTTTACATATCTACGCTAGTATGAATAATATTACAGGGGGTAAAAATTTAACTGGCCATTTTTTACCCCCTGGTTTCTCATTGTTGGAATTGTAGGGGAGCTTAAGATTTTGTTTTTGGTTTTAGTGGGGGATGTAGGTGTTATATATATATATTAAAGTTATACCTATGTAAGTTAGAATGTATGGCAGGTGGAAAAATTTCCCTGGACAGTTTTACCCCCTTTGTGTTTCTGATTGTTGAAGTTATTGGGGTAGGTGAAATTTTCTTGTCGGTTTTAATGAGGGATGTAGATGTCATATATGTAGTAAACGTTTACCTATGTAGGCTAGTTTGAATAATATTGAGTGTTGCTAAGAATTTGCCTGGTCATTTTTATACCCACCTTGTGTTTCTGCTTGTTGGGATTTGAAAATTTTGTTTTTGGTTTTAGTGAGGGATGTGGGTGACATTTATATAGTAAAGTTTTACCTATGTTCCCTAGTATGAATAATATTGCAAGGTTTAAGAGTTTGCCTGGTCATATTTTAGTCCCCGTGTGTTTCTTGTTGGTGGAATTGTGTGGGGAAGTTAAAATTGAGTTGTTGGTTTTAGTATCTGATATAGGTATCATATTTATAGTAAATTTTTACATGTTTGTCATTGTTTTACCTATGTACGCTGCTATGAAAAATATGTTAGGGGGGTTAAAAATTCGAGGGAGAGTTTTACCCCCCTTGTGTTATTCATTGTTGGAATTATTGGGGGAGGTGAAATTTTGGTTCTCTGTTGTATTGAGGGATGTAGGTTTCCTATATGTAGTAAACGTTTACCTATGTACGCTAGTAGGAATAATTTTGCAGGAGGGTGAAAATTTGTCTATTAATTTTTATCCCCCTTGTGTTCCTCATTGTTGGTATTGTAGCTGGAGGCGAAAATTTTGTTGTTTGTTTTAGTGAGGGATGTATGTGTCACATATGTAGTAAACGTTTACTTATATACATCAGTATGAATATTGCTGGCGGGTGAAAATGTGGCTGGTCATTTTTACCCCCCCCCCTGTGTGTCTCTTTGTTGGAATGGTTGGGGAGGTGAAATTTTTTGTTGTTTTTGGGAGGGATGTAGGTGTTATGTATATAGTAAAGTTTTACCTACGTATGCTAGTATGAATAATATAGCAGGGGTAAAAATTTCGCAGGACAGTTTCCTCCCCCTTTGTGTTTCTTATTGTTGGAATTTTTACAAGAGGTGAAATTTGGTTGTTGCTTTTAGTGAGGATGTACGTGTCATATGTGTAGTAAACGTTTACCCATGTACGCTAGTTTGAATAATATTGCAGGGGGTAAAAATTTGCCTGGTCATTTTTTTTTAGCACCGTTGTGTTTCTCATTGTTGGAATTGTGAGGGGAGGTGAAAATTTTGTTGTTGGTTTTTGTGAGGGATGTAGGTGTCATATATGTAGTAAACGTTTACCTATGTACGGTAGTATGATTAATTTTGCAGCGGGTATTAAACGTTTACCTATGTACGCTAGCATGAATAATTTGGCAAGGAGGGTAAAAATTTCCCGGAACCGTTTTACCCAGCTTGTGCTTCTCATTTTTGGAATTATTTGGGGAAGTGAAGTTTGGTTGTTTTTAGTGAGAGATGTAGGAGTTATATATGTAGTAAACGTTTTTCTTATGTATGTTTGTTTGATAATATTGCAGGAGGGTAAAAATTATTCTGGTCATTATTTAAGCCCATTTGTGTTTCTCGTTGTTGGTATTGTCTGGGGAGGTGTAAATTTTGTTTTTGGTTTTAGTATGGGATACAGGTGTCATATTTATAGTATGTAGTGTAACCTTCCAACTTTTAATTTTTAACTTCTTTCGCTGGTCTCTTTCAAACGTCTCTTCAGGCTCCTCTAGAAGAAATTAACAATTAGGAACACTAACATAAATAATAATAATTAAAAAAATCCAACCCCTTCGGCCGAATATCTCTCAATAAAACTTGTAACCAGATTCAGGGTAAAGAACAATCTTGATTCAGTAATTAAATCAGAATAAAAAAAATATTTCTCAAAATAACGAAAAAATCTTTTCAGGGCTTTTTAGCAATGAAGCCCTGCCTCTTAAGTTTGAAGCTCAAGAAAAACAACATCCTATTCAGATTTCAATGATCAGTCATCTCCTCACAGCTCAGTTCTACCCTAATTCTATCAGGAAGGCGTGACTCCAACCTTCCGTCAAATTAAAAAAAATCAAGAATAACCAGAAGTGTCAAGGACATCACTCAGTCCAAAGACGGTTATTCATATCAAAGAGAAAACCATCATTTAGGTTTCTCTGGCCTAGCAAAAAAAATCTAAAAAGAACCTTAATGGAGCTTGCCTCAGAGTTTTTTTTTAATTTCCCAGAATCCTACTTTCTCTAGCTAGAAGATTACGGGAATCATTCATCCCGATAAGCTATCACTCAAGCTTATTTCTATCTGAAACTAAATTTTCATACTAGCTACGGTCACCACTCTGACCCAAGGAATTTCTCCCTTGCTCTAGTCATCATTTAGGCTAGTCCCTCAAAAATGCCTATTTTTTTAAAAAAAATAAGAAAAATCTACAGCCATCACTCAGGCCCCAGAGAACTTAATTCTCCGTCATTCGGTTATCACTCAAACCGATCCCTAACAGATAGGAAAGTTTTAAAAAAATCCCAGGCGAGGCAACTTCCAAAACAACGACGGGAGGCTTCTAACAGCCAAGTCTCATTCCCAACTCCCGCACAATGCAATGGCTCCCTTCGCTTATATATCCTCTAGCGAACATGCCCTTTTTTATGTTGTTTCTTATTTTCGCTAAAAAGAATCCGCAAAAAATCTTTTGAAAATCTTGCCCAACCGTCTTTACCCTCTGGAATTTTCCATTGCATGCTAGAAAAACTATATAAAAAACTTGAACGAAGAACGTTAAGAAACTAGAAAAAACAAGAAGAAAAACACAAGTTAGCATATATACAATTACAAAATTCAGCATAAAAATAATATTTTATCCTATCAGCATGTATATATATATATGAATATAATTATTAATTATACCAAGAATATATACGTCTGGCCAGACTTACCTTTATAAACATTTAAACAGCATAATTATATTTCACTATTAATTTAATATTAATATATACAGTAAGGGCGAAGACACTCAACAAAATCTAAAAAAGAAAAAAAAAAGAAAATAAATTGATTCCCCATTCAGTTCTTTTGTCTCCCACTGTCTTTTCACTGGGAATCTTCAAAAAATTTTTCTTTCTCTTAATACACTATTAAAGTAACCACAGATTTCACAACACACACAAAAAACTAAGAATGACTTCTGTGAGCCTAGTTCACTGTCTCTAACAGTTTTTTACCACTCTACTTGATCACTGTTTCACTAAGCTGTACTGCCTGCTCTTCGAAAAAGGTATTGTTCTGTCACAACTGCATCATGAGTCTTTTTTATTAGAAGGATAATTTCCGGATCACTGAATCCTTCCTTATATTCTTTCCCATCACCTCCAGAAATTTTCCGGGCGTTGGAGGGATATCTGGAAATTCTATGTCCTCAGCACAGAGTACATCTTCGTCACTGTCACCGTCAAGATGCAGATGACCTGTGGAAGTAGATGGTCCAGGGTTGTATTCGTCCACCTCGTTGTCCAATCTCGCCTTTTTAAGAGTTCTTAGTTCTGATAGCGTACAGAACCTCGGATCTTTATTAACTTGTTTTATCCCAAGTTCCTCTTTAGGATGGTATCTTTCCGTCTTATTTTCGTCGAGTCGAAAAAGTAATTCGAGTTCAAAAGGGTCTTTTGAACTCGGTCTGCAATCAGTGAATACATTTCTCTTCTTGGGAATCGACTTCTTTGGGAATGGCTTCTTAAACTTACTAGCCATGTCTCTGAAATTTTTAAACCTCTATTCGCAGTGATGTCTAATTTTAAACTAAATTCTCTAAGTGTTCTAAAGGAAATATAAACAAGAGCATCCCACAAAAAAGTTTACCCCTCATCTTTTTTTTCGTTCAAGCTACTTTTTCTTCTCACTGAACGGTAGCTTAATTTTGGGGCCATGTTTCCCCCTCCCCACCATTTTAGGAGTTTTCAGAACAAAGTTTTCTTTCTGCTCTAAAAGATGTTTACTAAACTCCGGGGGTTTCCTATACACTTTCATTTGATCTGCGTTTACTTTTATTATCTTGTTTGTAAAGATGTTCCTAGCTAGGAATGTATTTTCCGCCAGTTTCTTAAACAACAAAAATGGACCGAGGTATTTTGGCAATAAGATACCAGATATATTCTTGGGAGCACAGGACAATCTCTTTTTTGTCCTACCATAAAATTATGCCCTTTCCTACTCCGGTCATAAAACCTTTTAGACTCATCGTGTCTTTTTCTTTGCGTCAATTTAACGCATTCGTAGGCGGATTTCATCTTCAACTTTAGATCCGTGACGAATCTTGTGTAATTGTGTTCGGTCACCGCATGTGACCCTTCAGCTGTTTCCGTCGGGTGGTACGGAAATTGTATCTCCCTCGCATAGGTCATTTCTATAGGCGTGTAGCCCGTGGAAGAACAAGTTCTCGAATTTACTGCAAATTCTAACAACTTAATATCCTTCGACCAGACACTATGATTTTCACTATAGATGGAAATACTGGTTTTGCACTGTTTTACCCAAACTTCACTCTTGTTGGCACATGCTCTATATGCAGATATATAAATTGCCTTGGAGTTTAAAATTTCAAGCGTTTCACTCCATAGCTTACTGTGAAATACTGAGTGATTATCTGATATAATACGAGGAAAACTTCCTTGGTCACAGAAAAATTAATAAGACAATTCGCTATCGTCTTAGATGTGACCTTTCGAAGTGGAAAAAATCTTACTAGTCTTGTGAATGCATCCACTATAATTATACAGTACATATATCCACCGGTACTTGATCTGCTGGAGGGGCCCAGGGAATCCATGTAAGCACATTGACCAGGGGCCTCCACTAAGGAACTCGACATAAAGCCATATTTCACTTTCCCAGAGTCCTTAAAAATAGCACAAGCTATACATGCTTGCGAAAATTCTTTTACATCCTTGTACATCGTAGACCAAAAGTACTTTTTCCTTATCCTCATTAAAGTGTCCTTAAAGCTAGGGTGACCCGAATACTTCTTATTATGTGTTACATCACACACAGGTGCCCTTAAGGAATTCGGTAGCCAAATCACATCTCGCTCTGATCCCCTAATTTTCACAGTTTTCAGTAGTACTCCATTTCTCGCAATCGAGGCCCTTTTCGTACTCAGTTTCAGCTTTTTGATCTTACTTTTACTAAACCCAGTTATATCGTTTTTTAAGTATCGGATTATTGGAGATAAAAAGTATCTTCCCTTGTAATCTCTGTACCTACTTCATATCTGTAAAAATTTCGTTTTTCCCTTCTTCCTTTCCCTCTTCTTCCTTCCTATTATCTTCTACGACTAAGCAGAAAGGTAACTCATGCAGCATCTCAGCTTTCCCTTTATCTCTAATTATATTTTTCCCACTATAGGTTTCTTCTTTCTTCCTTTTCTTGCTTTTAAGCTTTTTCTTGAACTCTCATTCGTTTACTAAATTCGATATCTATCAATAAATTTTCTTCACCTCGAAAATCGTCACAGTTTACCAGAGTTTCATCCTTTTCTTCTAGTTTAAAATATCCTGAATCATTTTCCGATTCCAAGGGAAAATGTTCATTAGCTAATTCAGAGCCTTCAAAATCTATTGGTTCTGTATAACCACTCTCTATTCTCGATAGAAAATCTACGTAGTGCTTAGTTCCCTTCCTATACTTAAGCACTATTGGAAATCGAGCCAGTCTAGCCGTCCATCTAGTTAGCATTGCCGAAAGCTTATGGGACTTCAACATGGTAAGAAGAGCTTCATGGTCTGTGTATACATACACAACCGGGGCATGTATTAAATAGACTTCGAATCTTTCTACCGCTATAAGATTCCTAGTAATTCTTTCATTGTCGTGCTATACTGTCTTTGTCCATCCGTCAGTTTTTTCGAACCGTATGCTACGACGAACATCTTATCTTGTTCATTCTTCTGCGATAAGACGTAGCGTGCTTATATTTGAAGAATCTACAAACAAGAAAAAATCTTTCCCCTGCCTTGGCAGTAAGAGCTTTTTGTCTGCAATTAAAGCTTCCTTTAATTTCTGCAGAGCATTTTCATGAATCTCCTCCCATTTAAATTTCACCGTCTTCTTGAGGAGATCTGTCAAACAAGCAGTTATCTTAGCCATATTTGGTATATTCTGCCTAAAATATGAAAAATAACCGAGTAACGACTGCAATTGCTTTCTCGTCCTTGGTCTCAGAATCTGCTGTGCCACTCGCTTCTTTTCCTCTGTGCAAGACACCATTCCTTGCTTTATTTGGAATCCCAAAAATTCTATTTCTTCTGCGAAGCATAACACCTTCGAAGGACTGACTGTCAAATTGGCCTTTTTAAATCTTTTTAAGACCTCTCTCAAAAGTTCGAGCATTTCTTCCCTCGTTTCCGTGGATATCACTAAATCATCATAGTAAACGATTACTTTCGTGTAATATAACTCCCCTAAAACCAACTGCATTAGTCTATTTAGAGTGTTTGGAAGACCGCAGAGGCCGTATGCCCCTCTTCTGTATATATACACTCCTTTATGTGTAATGAAAGCAGTGTATTTTTGACACTCCTTCGCAATTCTCAAGTTTGCGTATGCATAAGCGAGATCTAATTTGAGGTAATATTTCTTGTTCCCTAGATAACTCAGAGCTTCAAAAATTCCCGGTATACTCGTTTGTTCCTTCTCAGCAGGTAAATTTAACTTTCTGCTGTCGAGCACGAGTTTGAACGAACCGTTGCGTTTTTTATGCAAAATAGGGCAACTTATATAATCAGATGTAGTTTTTTTCTATAATCCCTTGTGCCTCCATATCATCGAGAAGTTCAGACATAATTTTTCTTTTTTCTTCTGACAGAGGCCTCAAACGCGAAGTGAAAAAGGTTTTATCCTTCAATTTTATCGTGTGCTCTGTGACGTCAGTCAAACCTGGCTTTTCCGAGAAAACTCCTCTGTATTCATTTATTATTTCTAAAAACTGATCAATGAGCGCGGGGTCTAATTTCACATTACTAATCATGAGGTCTGTCTCATTGGTTTCCTCCTCATTCACGAGATTCAATTCATTATCATTCCTCTCTAGACTTGCTTCTTTCCTATCAAATAAACAAACTAGGGTTCATTATCATCTATAGACCATCCACCCGATTTTAAGTGAATCGATATTCCGGCTTTCTTAATAAAATCTCTTCCTACCAAAACTGACTTAATCAAACCGGAGATCACGTGGAAGGTTTGACGAACGGTATGACCATAAAATTTAACATTAACAGTTATAGAGCCATTTGTTCTGGCCGTACCTGACGCTAAAAGAATTTCTATGGAACCCTTTTTTAATTTTCCTCCCGCTTCTACCCATTTTTCTGCAGTTTCATGGCTTATGCAAGATATAGAGCTACCAATGTCTAGGTACATTACGTCATTTATTGATAAAACCGTACATTTAACTAAAGGTTCCCTTACAAACATTTTTCTTGCTTTTTTCGTCTTCCCTGCTGAAGACGAGAAATATTCAAGTTTTTTTGCAACGGTATTTCCATTGTGAAATTTCTCCTGTGTACCTCGTTTCTCTACTCTAGGGCTGTTGTCCGCCGAACTCACCCCTCCTTCTTCAGGGTTACTGACCTGATTACCAACCACCGTTCTATGGTCGTTTGCTTTTCTCCCTCTTGTCGTAGAACCATATGGGTTATTGTTTTTTTTCCGCCAGCCTGACCTAGTGAAGTGACAAATTTCCCTTCGGAATTTTTTCTCCCAAATTCTTTTCTTTTCTTTTCTTGAATATTCTCTCTCCCCTCCTGACGCTCGTTTATTTGTACACACGCCCGTGAAGAGTTTTTACTGCTTCTAAATCGCTTACGTTGGTAACTGTGTGTTGACCTGTTTTCATCGTCTGTCCTATCTGGTCTGGCAAAAGAAGTTATGTAATTCTCATTTGAGAATTTCCACCCACCATCTTTCAAGTGTAAAGATATGCCAATCTTTTGCATCAGATCTGCTCCACAGATGAGAGGAATATTTAAATCTCCCAAAACGTAAAATTTATGCTTAATCTTTCTAGATTTTATACAAAAAACTGGAGTTATAACGGCGTCACTTTTTGTATGGCCACTAGCCAGCGAAATTTTAAATTCTCTCTCTTCGTATTGAGCACCGCTTTCTTTCCATTGGTTTGCTATCTTAGTATTACATAAGCTAATGCAAGAACCACTATCAAAATACATATAATGTTTCCTCCTGTAGAAAAATCCAAATAAATAAGGCTCAACTTTTTTCCTATTTATTCTATTTTTATCTAAACCTGAGGCTGATACGTTCTCGCTTTTCCCTGTCTTTCTTTTCCTATCCGGACATTCATAGCTTTTGTGATCATATTTCTTGCAAGCGAAGCATTGAACTCTCTTTTTTTCCTCTTTATGACAAATTTTACGTGTATTTCTCTCATTACCCGACCTATTTACTTTAGCCGGGTCTAAGGCAGAAATTGCTATCTGAGCCGTGTCTGACTTTTCTATTCTTTCTGTAGTATTGATGGCTGCCATAGTATGAGCATAATCTGAGTTTTTAAAACTCGCATGTTGCATTTAGTTATACTCCCCTAGAAGATAGGACTGGATCCTTAATGATTCCTGTTCAAGTTCTTTCAACGATTCAAAATTCTTCCCATGTAAAAATTGCCGAAAATTTTGGGTGGGACTTCGCTATTATTTTTTAGATCTGTTCCTTTTCCGTCGGTGGTTCTTTTAGTCTCAAAAACAAGGTTACCATATTTCTAATGAACCTTGCTAACGATTCATCCGGGTTCTGGAGTTTATTTGATATCATACTTTCTTTCAATCTCCGAATTATAATCGAAACTGAAGTGTTCCTGTAGAAAATTATGTTTAAATTCGGTATAGTTTTCAAATGTCCTTCTGAACTTAAACCAGCGCCCTGGTTCTTCTAATAATACTTTAGGAAGTACAAAGTTCAAAATATCTTTCTCCGGCACATTCTTCTGTTTCGCCCATTCTTCGAGAAAATCGAGAAATTCAAAGAGACATTGATTACTCTCACCGGAAAAGGTTGGTGTTGAAAGTTTAATATCTATCACTTCCTCTGGCTTTCTACAATTACAAATTGTTTCATTTCTTCCCTCGCTACTTCTAGAACTTCTTAATTTCCTAATTTCCTATAGTATATTGGCCACATTAACCTCCTCACTTTCTTCTAACCCCAAAGCGCTCTTAAGCTCTTCTAAGCTTATTGTACTTGACATGATTACTTTCTTTACTCTGCCTGATCTTAACATAAAATTCTGCTATTATGAGGTGGGTCGATCTCTTTCGTCAAATATCAAAAAATCACGCCACGAGCCCCCAATTTATCTAGTGTTACCTTCCTACCTTTAATTTTTAACTTCTATCGCTGGTCTCTTTCAAACGTCTCTTCAGGCTCCTCTAGCAGAAATTAACAATTAGGAACACTAACATAAATAATAATAATTTAAAAAATCCAACCCACTCAGGCGAATATCTCTCAATAAAACTTGTAACCAGATTCAGGGTAAAGAACAATCTTTATTCAGTAATTAAATCAGAATAAAAAAAATATTTCTCAAAATAGCGAAAAAATCTTTTCAGGGCTTTTTAGCAATGAAGCCCTGCCTCTTAAGTTTGAAGCTCAAGAAAAACAACATCCTATCAGTCTCTATTCAGACTTCACTGATCAGTCATCTCCTCACAGCTCAGTCCTACCCTAATTCTATCAGGAAGGCGCGACTCCAACCTTCCGTCAAATTAAAAAAAATCAAGAATAACCAGAAGTGTCAAGGACATCACTCAGTCCAAAGACGATTATTCATATCAAAGAGAAAACCATCATTTAGGTTTCTCTGGCCTAGCAAAAAAAATCTAAAAAGTACCTTAATGAAGCTTGCCTCAGAGTTTTTTTTTTTAATTTCCCAGAATCCTACTTTCTCCTAGCTAGAAGATTACGGGAATCATTCATCCCGATAAGCTATCACTCAAGCTTATTTCTATCTGAAACTAAATTTTCATACTAGCTACGGTCACCACTCTGACCCAAGGAATTTCTCCCTTGCTCTAATCATCATTTAGGCTAGTCCCTCAAAAATGCCTATTTTTTTTAAAAAAATAAGAAAAATCTACAGCCATCACTCAGGCCCCAGAGAACTTAATTCTCCGTCATTCGGTTATCACTCAAACCGATCCCTAACAGATAGGAAAGTTAAAAAAAAAATCCCAGGCGACGCAACTTCCAAAACAACGACGGGAGGCTTCTAACAGCCAAGTCTCATTCCCAACTCCCGCACAATGCAATGGCTTCCTTCGCTTATATATCCTCTAGCGAACATGCCCTTTTTTTATGTTGTTTCTTATTTTCGCTAAAAAGAATCCGCAAAAAATCGTTTGAAAATCTTGCCCAACCGTCTTTACCCTCTGGAATTTTCTATTGCATGCTAGAAAAACTATATAAAGAAAACTTGAACGAATAACTTTAAGAATCTAGAAAAAACAAGAAGAAAAACACAACTCAGCATATATACAATTACAAAATTAAGCATTAAAATAATATTGTATCCTATCAGCATGTATATATATATATATATATATATATATGAATGTAATTATTAATTATACCAAGAATATATACGTCTGGCCAGACTTTCCTTTATAAACACTTAAACAGCATAATTATATTACACTGTTAATTTAATATTAATATATACAGTAAGGGCGAAGACTCGTCCTTACAAGTAAAGTTTTACATATCTACGCTAGTATGAATAATATTACAGGGGGTAAAAATTTATCTGGTCATTTTTTACCCCCTGGTTTCTCATTGTTGGAATTGTAGGGGGAGCTTAAGATTTTGTTTTTGGTTTTAGTGGGGGATGTAGGTGTTATATATATATATATAGTAAAGTTTTACCTATGTAAGTTAGAATGTATGGCAGGGGGAAAAATTTCCCTGAACAGTTTTACCCCCTTTGTGTTTCTCATAGTTGAAGTTATTGGAGTAGGTGAAATTTTCTTGTCGGTTTTAGTGAGGGATGTAGATGGCATATATGTAGTAAATGTTTAGCCATGTAGGCTAGTTTGAATAATATTGAGCGTTGCTAAGAATTTGCCTGGTCATTTTTATACCCACCTTGTGTTTCTGCTTGTTGGGATTTGAAAATTTTGTTGTTGGTTTTAGTGAGGGATGTGGGTGTCATATATATAGTAAAGTTTTACCTATGTTCCCTAGTATGAATAATATTGCAAGGTTTAAAAGTTTGCCTGGTCATATTTTAGTCCCCGTGTGTTTCTTGTTGGTGGAATTGTGTGGGGAAGTTAAAATTGAGTTGTTGGTTTTAGTATCTGATATAGGTATCATATTTATAGTAATTTTTTACATGTTTGTCTTTGTTTTACCTATGTACGCTGCTATGAAAAATATGTTAGGGGGTTAAAAATTCGCGGGAGAGTTTTACCCCCTTGTGTTATTCATTGTTGGAATTATTGGGGGAGGTGAAATTTTGGTTCTCTGTTGTATTGAGGGATGTAGGTTTCCTATATGTAGTAAACGTTTAGTATGTTCGCTAGTATGAATAATTTTGCAGGAGGGTGAAAATTTGCCTATTAATTTTTTATCCCCCTTGTGTTGCTCATTGTTGGTATTGTAGCTGGAGGCGAAAATTTTGTTGTTTGTTTTAGTGAGGGATGTATGTGTCATATATGTAGTAAACGTTTACTTATATACATCAGTATGAATAATATTGCTGGCGGGTGAAAATGTGACTGGTCATTTAACCCCCCCCCCTGTGTGTGTCTTTGTTGGAATGGTGGGGGAGGTGAAATTTTTTTGTTGTTTTTGGGAGGGATGTAGGTGTTATGTATATAGTAAAGTTTTACCTATGTATGCTAGTATGAATAATATAGCAGGGGTAAAAATTTCGCAGAACAGTTTCCTCCCCCTTTGTGTTTCTCATTGTTGGAATTTTTACAAGAGGTGAAATTTGGTTGTTGCTTTTAGTGAGGATGTAGGTGTCATATGTGTAGTAAATGTTTACCCATGTACGCTAGTTTGAATAATATTGCAGGGGGTAAAAATTTGCCTGGTCATTTTTTTTAGCACCGTTGTGTTTCTCATTGTTTGAATTGTGAAGGGAGGTGAAAATTTTGTTGTTGGTTTTTGTGAGGGATGTAGGTGTCATATATGTTTTAAACGTTTACCTATGTACGGTAGTATGAATAATATTGCAGGGGATAAAAATTTGTCCGGAACTTTTTTTACTCGCCTGTGTTTGTCATTGTTGGAATTGTGGGGGAAGGTGAAAATTTTTTGTTTGTTTTAATGAGGGAAAATAATGAAATGATATCTTTGAGTTTTACTTCTCACGATTATGCCTGTTAGGCTAAAGAAGACGGTGATGATGTGTAATGAATGAAATGGTGAATGAAGAAAGTGGGAGGAAACAGAAGAATCCCGAGAAAACCCACGTACACGGAGTTTGTCCACCACAAATTTCACTTGGCTTTTGCAGTTATCGAACCCGGGACCCCAAGCACCAAAAGTGAACGCTCTACCACTGAGCCACAGCGGCCCCTAGGTTTTAATGAGAGGTGTAGGTGTTATATATATTGCTGGTCATAGACTGAAAGTATTTGAGAACAAGATCCTGAGACGAATATTCGGACCCAAGAGACACGGGAAAGGGGAATGGTGGAAACTTCATAACGAGGAACTACATAATTTATATGGTTTACCCAACATTGTTAGGGTCGTCAAGTCTAGGAGGCTTAGGTGGGCGGGCCATGTAGCTAGAATGAAAGAAAGTAGAAACGCTTTCAAAGTCTTGACAGGAAGACCAATCGGGAAACGACCATTTGGAAGACCTAGGCGCAGATGGGAGGACAATATTAAGATGGATCTCGCAGAGATTGGAATACAAAGTAGAAACTGGATGCAGTTAGCTGAGGATAGAAGTCAGTGGAGAGCTTTTGTGAACGCGGCATTGAACCTCCGGGTTCCATAGGCCATAGAGTTATATATATATAGTGATTTTTACCTATATACGCTAGGATGAATAATATGTCAGGTGGGTAAAAATTTCCCGGGACAGTTTTCCCCCTCTTGTGTTTCTCATTGTTGGAATTATTGGGGGAGGTGAAATTTGGTTGTTTTAGTAAGGTTTGTCAGTTTGGTTTGTCAGTGAAATTTGGTTGTTTGGTTTGTCAGTTTTAGTAAGGAATGTAGGTGTCATATATGCAGTAAACCTTTACCTGTGTACGCTATTTTGAATAATATTCCAGGGGTGGTAAAAATTTGCCTGATTATTTTTTACTCCTCTTGTGTTTTTCATTGTTTGAATTGTGGGGGAAGGTGAAAATTTTGTTGTTGGTTTTAGTGAGGGAAAAATAAAATGAAATCTTCGAATTTACGCATAGATGTTCATTTTACTTCGACCTCACTCACCCTCGCCCTCGCAGTAGCAGTTGGCCCTCGCCCTCCTTCACCCTCGCCCTCGCGAATGGAATTGTCCATCACCCTCGCGCACCCTCGCCCTCGCCGTCGAATCTTGTCCTCGCCCTCGCGCACCCTCGCCCTCGCGGTCAAAACTTGTCCTCGCCCTTGCGCACCCTCACCCTCGCCATCGAAGCTTGTCCTCGCCCTCGCGCACCTTCACCCTCGCCATCGAAGCTTGTCTTCGTCCTCGCGCACCCTCGCCCTCGCTGCCGAAACTTGTCCTCGCCCTCGCGCACCCTCACCCTCGCCGTCGAAACTTTTCCTCGCCCTCTCGCACCCTCACCCTCGCTATCGAAGCTTGTCCTCGCCCTCGGGCACCCTCACCCTCGCTGTCGAAGCTTCTCCTCGCCCTCGCACACCCTCGCCCTTTTCGTCGAAGCTTTTCCTCGCCCTCGCGCACCCTCACCCTCGCCATCGAAGCTTGTCTTCGCCCTCGCGCACCCTCGCCCTCGCGATAGGAGTTGTCCATTATCCTCGCTCGCCCTCGCGCACCCTCGCCCTCATATCATTGAGGGCGAGGAGGCCTCGAGAGGGCCACCTTCGTGAGGATCAGAGCATCAATTATTCAACCTATTTGTTGAATTATTTTTATGGTCAGTGGCGGATTCAGGGGGGGCGATCGGGGCGATCGCCCCCCCCCAGAAGAGGAAACTTCTTTATTTTGTATATACAAATAAAACGCATCCCAGAGTTTGGAGCTCTTAAAAGTAGCTCTAAGTAGCAGTATTACAGCCCACCACCCCCACCAGAAGTCCGTCCTGGATCCGCCCTTGCTTAACATACGTGCTAAAGAAAGGAAACTAAACATATCATCGTATAACTTACTGTGGAACTTTTAAATTGGAACAACTGTTACAATGGAGATCTCGGTCGATAGTGACGTTTACATCATTTATCAACAGTATCCAATGCCTTTACTTCAAAATGTTCCTTGAACTACGATGCAAGCATAAGTATTCAGCCACACAAGGGCGGCTCTCATGAGGGTGAGGGTGAAATCAAGGTTTGATGAGTGGCGGTAGAGTGACTGCCGCGGACTGTCTGTCAGAATTTGACAGTCAACACGTTGGCCATCCCTGATGTATGAAGCGTAACTGAGGAATTTGAATAAATTCAAAGGGAAAGATCTAAAGAGTTTAATTTTGAAACTCCG
This sequence comes from Thermobia domestica, assembly GCF_964235325.1. Taxonomy (NCBI): domain Eukaryota; kingdom Metazoa; phylum Arthropoda; class Insecta; order Zygentoma; family Lepismatidae; genus Thermobia; species Thermobia domestica. Next base: position 181,990,262 of record NC_137458.1, on the reverse strand, counting down.
TCAGCAAACAAATAAAATACTTCAGAACACTATTGTTGAATTATCACTCGGAAGTATATACCCACTCTAACCTATAACATGAATGACTTCATTGATTTGAATGTGAATCTAAGTTAATTGGTATTTTGAAATATAAACTGAAATGTGTAAATGTGCTTGTCAGGTTAATTTCGATGCTCAAATATTGTTAATATTCACCACTAATAGAGATACATTTGTCCTACCTTAACAATGTTAATTTTTTTTCAATAATTGCCATAAATATGAAACTTTGTGTTAAGAAACTACCCTAGGGGCCAATTTGTGCACTTTATCACTTTGGTCTTGATTCATTTTAGGCAGCTATCATTGACCGAAGGGACCTTAGCAGATGTCTGAAAAAACTTTTCAAACCAATAAATTCAGGGTTGACAGTACACCAGAAAATTTTTTACATAAAAATAAATACAATCATGGGCGGTGCCTAGATGGCTTTCTTCATAGACAGAGAACATATCTACCAAATACATGAGTACCAAAGTGCGCTCGAAAGTACATCAGGTAGAAAAAGTCATAGAATCCTAATCATAATTTACATATACTTAGTAACATCTCCTCGTGAATCTCACTCTATATCTCCGCTGACCCCCCTCCCATTTAAGAACTACATGAATTATTTGAAAGACATAGCAAGTATTTACCACATATATGAGCAACAAAGTGCGCTCGATAGTGCGTCAAGTAGAAAAAGTCATAGAATCCTAGTCATAATTTACATATATAATTATTAACATTTCTTCGTGAATTTCACTCTATATCTCCAGTGACCCCCTCCCATTTAAGAACTACATGCCTTACTTGAAATACATAGCACGTATCTACCACATATATGAGTACCAAAGTGCGCTCGATAGAACATCAGGTACAAAAAGTCATAGAATTCTAATCATAATTTACATATATTTAGTAACATTTCTTCGTGAATTTCACTCTATATCTCCAGTGACCCCCCTCCCATTTAAAAACTACATGCCTTATTTGAATAACATAGCACGTATCTACCACATATACGAGCATCAAAGTGCGTTCCATAGTAAATCAGGTAGAAAAATTCATAGAATTCTAATCATAATTTACATATATTTAGTAACATTTCCTCGTGAATCTCACTCTATATCTCCAGTGACCCCACTCCCATTTAAGAACTACATGCTTTATTTGAAAGACATAGCACGTATCTACCACATATATGAGTATCAATGTGCCCTCGATAGTGTATCAGGTACAAAAAGTCACAGAATCCTAATCATAATTTACATACATTTATTAACATTTCTTCGTGAATCTCATTCTATATCTCCGGTGACCTCTTTCCAAATTAAGAACTGCATGCCTTATTTGAAAGACATAGCAAGTATCTACCACATATATGAGTACCAAAGTGCGCTCGATAGTGTATCAGGTACAAAAAGTCACAGAATCCTAATCATAATTTACAAACATTTACTAACATTTCTTCGTGAATCTCATTCTATATCTCCGGTGACCCCCCTCCCATTTAAGAACTGCATGCCTTATTTGAAAGACATAGCAGGTATCTACCACTTATATGAGTACCAAAATGCGCTCGATAGCGCATGAGGTAGAAAAAGTCATAGAATCCTAATCATAATTTACATATATTTAGTAACATCTCCTTGTGAATCTCACTCTATATTTCCGATGACCCCCCTTCCATTTAAAAACTACATGCCTTATTTGAAAGACACAGCAGGTATCTACCACATATATTTGAGTATAAAAGTGCACTCGATAGCGCATCAAGTAGAAAAAGTCATAGAATCCTAATCATAATTTACAATAAATTTAGTAAAATTTCTTCGTGAATCTCACCCTATATCTCCGGCGACCCCTTCCTATTTAAGAATTACATGCTTTATTTGAAAGACAGAGCAAGTATCTACCACATATATGAGCACCAAAGTGCGCTCGATAGTGCATTAGGTAGAAAAAGTCATAGAATCCTAACCATAATTTACAAACCTTTATTAACATTTCTCCGCGAATATCATTCTACATCTCCGGTCATCCCCATCCAAATAAGAACAACCTATTCTTTATTTGATAGACATGGACGTATCTACCACATATATGAGCACCAAAAAGCGCTTTATAGCGCATCAGGTAGAAAAGGTCATAGAATCCTAATCATAATTTACATATACTTAGTAACATCTCCTCGTGAATCTCACTCTATATATCCGGTGACCCCCCTCCCATTTAAGAACTGCATGCCCTATTTGAAAGACATAGCACGTATCTACCACATATATGAGCACCAAAGTGCGCTCGATAGTGCATCAGGTACAAAAAGTCACAGAATCCTAATCATAATTTACATACATTTATTAACATTTCTTCGTGAATCTCATTATATATTTCCGGTGACCCCCCTCCCATTTAAGAACTACATGCCTTATTTGAATGACATAGCACGTATCTACCACATATATGAGCACCAAAGTGCGCTCGATAGTGCATCAAGTAGAAAAAGTCATAGAATCCTAATCATAATTTACATATATATTTAGTAACAATCCTCGTGAGTCTCACCCTATATCTCCGGTGACCCCCTCCCATTTAAGAACTGCATGCCTTATTTGAAAGACATAGCACGTATCTACCACATATATGAGCACCAAAGTGCACTCCATAGAGCATCAGGTAGAAAAAGTCATAGAACCCTAGTCATAATTTACTTACATTTATTAATATTTCTTCGGGAATCTCATTCTATTTCTACTGTGACCGCCCTCCACATTAAGATCTGGATGACTTATTTGAAAGAGAAGCCACACATCTACCACATATATATGTATCAAAGTGCGCTCGATAGCGCAACAGGTAGAAAAAGTCATAGAATCCTAATCATAATTTACATATATATTTAGTAACATTTCCTCGTGAAGCTCACTCTATATCTCTGGTGACCCACCTCCCATTTAAGAACTACATGCCTTATTTGAAAAACATAGCACGTATCTACCACATATATGAGCACCAAAGTGCGCTCGATAGTGCATCAGGTAGGAAAAGTCATACAATCCTAACCATAATTTACATATATTTAGTAACATTTCTTCGTGAATCTCACTCTATATCTCCAGTGACTCCCCTCCCATTTAAAAACTACACGCCTTATTTGAAAGACATAGCGCACATCTACCACATATATGAGCACCAAAGTGCGCTCGATAGCGCATCATGTACAAAAAGTCACAGAATCCTAATCATAATTTACATAAATTTATTAACATTTCTTCGTGAATCTCATTATATATATCTCCGGTGACCCCCCTCCCATTTAAGAACTGCATGCCTTATTTGAAAGACACAGCAGGTATCTACCACATATATGAATATAAAAGTGCGCTCGATAGCGCATCAAGTACAAAAAATCATAGAATCCTAATCAGAATTTACATATATTTAATAAAATTTCTTCGTGAATCTCACTCTATATCTCCGGTGACCCTCCTCCCATTTAAAAATTACATGCCTAATTTGAAAGATATAGCACGTATCTACCACGTATTTGACTACGAAAGCGCGCTCGATAGTGCGTCATGTAGAAAAAGTCATACAATCCTAATGATAATTTACATACATTTATTAACATTTCTTCGTGAATCTCATTCTATATCTCCGGTGACCCCCTCCATATTAAAAACTGGATGACGTATATGAAAGAAAAGCACATATCTACCACAGATATGAGTATCAAAATGCGCCCGATAGTGCATCAGGTAGAAAAAGTCATAGAATCCTAATCATAATTTACATGTATTTAGTAACATTTATTCGTGAATCTCACTCTATATCTCCGGTGACCCCCCTCCCATTTAAGAACTAAATGCCTTATTTGAAAGACATAGCACGTATTTACCACATATACGAGCACCAAAGTGCGCTCGATAGTACATCAGGTAGAAAATTTCATAGAATTCTAATCATAACTTACATATATATTAAGTAACATTTCTTCGTGAATCTCACTCTATATCTCCAGTGACCCCCCTCCCATTTAAGAACTACATGCTTTATTTAAAAGACATAGCACGTATCTACCACATATATGAGCAACAAAGTGCGCTCGATAGTGTATCAGGTACAAAAAGTCACAGAATTATAATCATAATTTACATACATTTATTAACATTTCTTCGTGAATCTCATTCTATATCTCCGGTGACCCTCCTCCCATTTAAGAACTGCATGCCTTATTTGAAAGACATAGCACGTATCTACCACATATATGAGTATAAAAGTGCGCTCGATAGCGCATCAAGTAGAAAAAGTCATAGAATCCTAATCATAATTTACATATATATTTAGTAACATTTCCTCGTGAGTCTCATCCTATATCTCCGGTGACCCCCTCCCATTTAAGAACTGCATGCCTTATTTGAAAGACATAGCACGTATCTACCACATATATGAGCACCAAAGTGCACTCCATAGTGCATCAGGTAGAAAAATTCATAGAACCCTAGTCATAATTTACATACATTTATTAATATTTCTTCGGGAATCTCATTCTGTTTCTACTGTGACCCCCCTCCACATTAAGAACTGGATGACTTATTTGAAAGAGAAGGCACACATCTACCACATATATATGTATCAAAGTGCGCTCGATAGCGCAACAGGTAGAAAAAGTCATAGAATCCTAATCATAATTTACATATATATTTAGTAACATTTCCTCGTGAAGCTCACTCTATATCTCCGGTGACCCACCTCCCATCTAAGAACTACATGCCTTATTTGAAAGACATCCCACGTATCTACCACATATATGAGCACCAAAGTGCGCACAATAGTGCATCAGGTACAAAAAGTCATAGAATCCTAACCATAATTTACATACTTTTATTAATTATTCTTCGTGAATCTCATTCTACATCTCCGGTCATCCGCATCCCAATTAAGGACTACATGCTTTATTTGATAGACATGGACGTATCTACCACATATATGAGCACCAAACTGCGCTCGATAGCGCATCAGGTAGAAAAAGTCATAGAATCCTAATCATAATTTACATAAACTTAGTAACATCTCCTCGTGAATATCACTCTATATCTCCGGTGACCCCCCTCCCATTTAAGAACTGCATGCCTTATTTGAAAGACATAGCACGTATCTACCACATATATGAGCACCAAAGTGCGCTCGATAGTGCATCAGGTAGGAAAAGTCATAGAATCCTAATCATAATTTACATATATTTAGTAACATTTCTTCGTGAATCTCACTCTATATCTCCAGTGACTCCCCTCCCATTTAAGAACTACACGCCTTATTTGAAAGACATAGCGCGCATCTACCACATATATGAGTACCAATATGCGCTCGATAGCGCATCAGGTAGAAAAAGTCATAGAATCCTAATCATAATTTACATATATTTAGTAACATCTCCTTGTGAATCTCACTCTATATTTCCGATGACCCCCCTTCCATTTAAGAACTACATGCCTTATTTCAAAGACACAGCAGGTATCTAGCACATATATTTGAGTATAAAAGTGCGCTCGATAGCGCATCAAGTAGAAAAAGTCATAGAATCCTAATCATAATTTACAATAAATTTAGTAAAATTTGTTCGTGAATCTCACTCTATATCTCCGGCGACCCCTTCCCATTTAAGAATTACATGCCTTATTTGAAAGACAGAGCAAGTATCTACCACATATATGAGCAACAAAGTGCGCTCGATAATCCATCAGGTAGAAAATGTCATAGAACCCTAGCCATAATTTACATATATAATTATTAACATTTCTTCGTGAATATCACTTTATATCTCTGGTGACCCCCCTTTATATTAAGAACTGGATGACTTATTTGAAAGAGAAGGCAAATATCTACCACATATATGAGTATCAAAGTGCGCTCGAAAGCGCTTCAGGTAGAAAAAGTCATAGAATCCTAATCATAATTTACATATATTTAGTAACATTTCTTCGTGAATCTCACTCTATATCTCCGGTGAGCCCCCTCCCATTTAAGAACTACATGCCTTATTTGAAAGACATGGCACGTATCTACCACATATATGAGCACCAAGGTGCGCTCGATAGTGCATTAGGTAGAAAAAGTCATAGAATCCTAACCATAATTTACATACCTTTATTAACATTTTTCCGCGAATCTCATTCTACATCTCAGGTCATCCCCATCCAAATAAAAACAACCTATTCTTTATTTGATAGACATGGACGTATCTACCACATATATGAGCACCAAAATGCGCTCTATAGCGCATCAGGTAGAAAAGGTCATAGAATCCTAATCATAATTTACATATACTTAGTAACATCTCCTCGTGAATCTCACTCTATATCTCCGGTAACCCCCCTCTCATTTAAGAACTGCATGCCCTATTTGAAAGACATAGCACGTATCTACCACATATATGAGCACCAAAGTGCGCTCGATAGTGCATCAGGTACAAAAAGTCACAGAATTATAATCATAATTTACATACATTTATTAACATTTCTTCGTGAATCTCATTCTATATTTCCGGTGACCCCCCTCCCATTTAAGAACTACATGCCTTATTTGAAAGACATAGCACGTTTCTACCACATATATGAGCACCAAAGTGCGCTCGATAGTGCATCAAGTAGAAAAAGTCATAGAATCCTAATCATAATTTACATATATATTTAGTAACATTTCCTCGTGAGTCTCACCCTATATCTCCGGTGACCCCCTCCCATTTAAGAACTGCATGCCTTATTTGAAAGACATAGCACGTATCTACCACATATCTACCACATATCTACCACATATCTACACATAGCACGTATCTACAGGGATGTGGGTGTCATATATATAGTAAAGTTTTACCTATGTTCCCTAGTATGAATAATATTGCAAGGTTTAAAAGTTTGCCTGGTCATATTTTAGTCCCCGTGTGTTTCTTGTTGGTGGAATTGTGTGGGGAAGTTAAAATTGAGTTGTTGGTTTTAGTATCTGATATAGGTATCATATTTATAGTAATTTTTTACATGTTTGTCTTTGTTTTACCTATGTACGCTGCTATGAAAAATATGTTAGGGGGTTAAAAATTCGCGGGAGAGTTTTACCCCCTTGTGTTATTCATTGTTGGAATTATTGGGGGAGGTGAAATTTTGGTTCTCTGTTGTATTGAGGGATGTAGGTTTCCTATATGTAGTAAACGTTTAGTATGTTCGCTAGTATGAATAATTTTGCAGGAGGGTGAAAATTTGCCTATTAATTTTTTATCCCCCTTGTGTTGCTCATTGTTGGTATTGTAGCTGGAGGCGAAAATTTTGTTGTTTGTTTTAGTGAGGGATGTATGTGTCATATATGTAGTAAACGTTTACTTATATACATCAGTATGAATAATATTGCTGGCGGGTGAAAATGTGACTGGTCATTTAACCCCCCCCCTGTGTGTGTCTTTGTTGGAATGGTGGGGGAGGTGAAATTTTTTTGTTGTTTTTGGGAGGGATGTAGGTGTTATGTATATAGTAAAGTTTTACCTATGTATGCTAGTATGAATAATATAGCAGGGGTAAAAATTTCGCAGAACAGTTTCCTCCCCCTTTGTGTTTCTCATTGTTGGAATTTTTACAAGAGGTGAAATTTGGTTGTTGCTTTTAGTGAGGATGTAGGTGTTATATGTGTAGTAAATGTTTACCCATGTACGCTAGTTTGAATAATATTGCAGGGGGTAAAAATTTGCCTGGTCATTTTTTTTTAGCACCGTTGTGTTTCTCATTGTTTGAATTGTGAAGGGAGGTGAAAATTTTGTTGTTGGTTTTTGTGAGGGATGTAGGTGTCATATATGTTTTAAACGTTTACCTATGTACGGTAGTATGAATAATATTGCAGGGGATAAAAATTTGTCCGGAACTTTTTTTACTCGCCTGTGTTTGTCATTGTTGGAATTGTGGGGGAAGGTGAAAATTTTTTGTTTGTTTTAATGAGGGAAAATAATGAAATGATATCTTTGAGTTTTACTTCTCACGATTATGCCTGTTAGGCTAAAGAAGACGGTGATGATGTGTAATGAATGAAATGGTGAATGAAGAAAGTGGGAGGAAACAGAAGAATCCCGAGAAAACCCACGTACACGGAGTTTGTCCACCACAAATTTCACTTGGCTTTTGCAGTTATCGAACCCGGGACCCCAAGCACCAAAAGTGAACGCTCTACCACTGAGCCACAGCGGCCCCTAGGTTTTAATGAGAGGTGTAGGTGTTATATATATTGCTGGTCATAGACTGAAAGTATTTGAGAACAAGATCCTGAGACGAATATTCGGACCCAAGAGACACGGGAAAGGGGAATGGTGGAAACTTCATAACGAGGAACTACATAATTTATATGGTTTACCCAACATTGTTAGGGTCGTCAAGTCTAGGAGGCTTAGGTGGGCGGACCATGTAGCTAGAATGAAAGAAAGTAGAAACGCTTTCAAAGTCTTGACAGGAAGACCAATCGGGAAACGACCATTTGGAAGACCTAGGCGCAGATGGGAGGACAATATTAAGATGGATCTCGCAGAGATTGGAATACAAAGTAGAAACTGGATGCAGTTAGCTGAGGATAGAAGTCAGTGGAGAGCTTTTGTGAACGCGGCATTGAACCTCCGGGTTCCATAGGCCATAGAGTTATATATATATAGTGATTTTTACCTATATACGCTAGGATGAATAATATGTCAGGTGGGTAAAAATTTCCCGGGACAGTTTTCCCCCTCTTGTGTTTCTCATTGTTGGAATTATTGGGGGAGGTGAAATTTGGTTGTTTTAGTAAGGTTTGTCAGTTTGGTTTGTCAGTGAAATTTGGTTGTTTGGTTTGTCAGTTTTAGTAAGGAATGTAGGTGTCATATATGCAGTAAACCTTTACCTGTGTACGCTATTTTGAATAATATTCCAGGGGTGGTAAAAATTTGCCTGATTATTTTTTACTCCTCTTGTGTTTTTCATTGTTTGAATTGTGGGGGAAGGTGAAAATTTTGTTGTTGGTTTTAGTGAGGGAAAAATAAAATGAAATCTTCGAATTTACGCATAGATGTTCATTTTACTTCGACCTCACTCACCCTCGCCCTCGCAGTAGCAGTTGGCCCTCGCCCTCCTTCACCCTCGCCCTCGCGAATGGAATTGTCCATCACCCTCGCGCACCCTCGCCCTCGCCGTCGAATCTTGTAATCGCCCTCGCGCACCCTCGCCCTCGCGGTCAAAACTTGTCCTCGCCCTTGCGCACCCTCACCCTCGCCATCGAAGCTTGTCCTCGCCCTCGCGCACATTCACCCTCGCCATCGAAGCTTGTCTTCGTCCTCGCGCACCCTCGCCCTCGCTGCCGAAACTTGTCCTCGCCCTCGCGCACCCTCACCCTCGCCGTCGAAACTTTTCCTCGCCCTCTCGCACCCTCACCCTCGCTATCGAAGCTTGTCCTCGCCCTCGGGCACCCTCACCCTCGCTGTCGAAGCTTCTCCTCGCCCTCGCACACCCTCGCCCTTTTCGTCGAAGCTTTTCCTCGCCCTCGCGCACCCTCACCCTCGCCATCGAAGCTTGTCTTCGCCCTCGCGCACCCTCGCCCTCGCGATAGGAGTTGTCCATTATCCTCGCTCGCCCTCGCGCACCCTCGCCCTCATATCATTGAGGGCGAGGAGGCCTCGAGAGGGCCACCTTCGTGAGGATCAGAGCATCAATTATTCAACCTATTTGTTGAATTATTTTTATGGTCAGTGGCGGATTCAGGGGGGGCGATCGGGGCGATCGACCCCCCCAGAAGAGGAAACTTCTTTATTTTGTATATACAAATAAAACGCATCCCAGAGTTTGGAGCTCTTAAAAGTAGCTCTAAGTAGCAGTATTACAGCCCACCACCCCCACCAGAAGTCCGTCCTGGATCCGCCCTTGCTTAACATACGTGCTAAAGAAAGGAAACTAAACATATCATCGTATAACTTACTGTGGAACTTTTAAATTGGAACAACTGTTACAATGGAGATCTCGGTCGATAGTGACGTTTACATCATTTATCAACAGTATCCAATGCCTTTACTTCAAAATGTTCCTTGAACTACGATGCAAGCATAAGTATTCAGCCACACAAGGGCGGCTCTCATGAGGGTGAGGGTGAAATCAAGGTTTGATGAGTGGCGGTAGAGTGACTGCCGCGGACTGTCTGTCAGAATTTGACAGTCAACACGTTGGCCATCCCTGATGTATGAAGCGTAACTGAGGAATTTGAATAAATTCAAAGGGAAAGATCTAAAGAGTTTAATTTTGAAACTCCGTCAGCAAACAAATAAAATACTTCAGAACACTATTGTTGAATTATCACTCGGAAGTATATACCCACTCTAACCTATAACATGAATGACTTCATTGATTTGAATGTGAATCTAAGTTAATTGGTATTTTGAAATATAAACTGAAATGTGTCAATGTGCTTGTCAGGTTAATTTCGATGCTCAAATATTGTTAATATTCACCACTAATAGAGATACATTTGTCCTACCTTAACAATGTTAATTTTTTTTCAATAATTGCCATAAATATGAAACTTTGTGTTAAGAAACTACCCTAGGGGCCAATTTGTGCACTTTATCACTTTGGTCTTGATTCATTTTAGGCAGCTATCATTGACCGAAGGGACCTTAGCAGATGTCTGAAAAACTTTTCAAACCAATAAATTCAGGGTTGACAGTACACCAGAAAATTTTTTACATAAAAATAAATACAATCATGGGCGGTGCCTAGATGGCTTTCTTCATAGACAGAGAACATATCTACCAAATACATGAGTACCAAAGTGCGCTCGAAAGTACATCAGGTAGAAAAAGTCATAGAATCCTAATCATAATTTACATATACTTAGTAACATCTCCTCGTGAATCTCACTCTATATCTCCGCTGACCCCCCTCCCATTTAAAAACTACATGAATTATTTGAAAGACATAGCAAGTATTTACCACATATATGAGCAACAAAGTGCGCTCGATAGTGCGTCAAGTAGAAAAAGTCATAGAATCCTAGTCATAATTTACATATATAATTATTAACATTTCTTCGTGAATTTCACTCTATATCTCCACTGACCCCCTCCCATTTAAGAACTACATGCCTTACTTGAAATACATAGCACGTATCTACCACATATATGAGTACCAAAGTGCGCTCGATAGAACATCAGGTACAAAAAGTCATAGAATTCTAATCATAATTTACATATATTTAGTAACATTTCTTCGTGAATTTCACTCTATATCTCCAGTGACCCCCCTCCCATTTAAAAACTACATGCCTTATTTGAATAACATAGCACGTATCTACCACATATACGAGCATCAAAGTGCGCTCGATAGTAAATCAGGTAGAAAAATTCATAGAATTCTAGTCATAATTTACATATATATTTAGTAACATTTCCTCGTGAATCTCACTCTATATCTCCAGTGACCCCCCTCCCATTTAAGAACTACATGATTTATTTGAAAGACATAGCACGTATCTACCACATATATGAGTATCAAAGTGCCCTCGATAGTGTATCAGGTACAAAAAGTCACAGAATCCTAATCATAATTTACATACATTTATTAACATTTCTTCGTGAATCTCATTCTATATCTCCGGTGACCTCTTTCCAAATTAAGAACTGCATGCTTTATTTGAAAGACATAGCAAGTATCTACCACATATATGAGTACCAAAGTGCGCTCGATAGTGTATCAGGTACAAAAAGTCACAGAATCCTAATCATAATTTACATACATTTACTAACATTTCTTCGTGAATCTCATTCTATATCTCCGGTGACCCCCCTCCCATTTAAGAACTGCATGCCTTATTTGAAAGACATAGCAGGTATCTACCACTTATATGAGTACCAAAATGCGCTCGATAGCGCATGAGGTAGAAAAAGTCATAGAATCCTAATCATAATTTACATATATTTAGTAACATCTCCTTGTGAATCTCACTCTATATTTCCGATGACCCCCCTTCCATTTAAAAACTACATGCCTTATTTGAAAGACACAGCAGGTATCTACCACATATATTTGAGTATAAAAGTGCGCTCGATAGCGCATCAAGTAGAAAAAGTCATAGAATCCTAATCATAATTTACAATAAATTTAGTAAAATTTCTTCGTGAATCTCACCCTATATCTCCGGCGACCCCTTCCCATTTAAGAATTACATGCTTTATTTGAAAGACAGAGCAAGTATCTACCACATATATGAGCAACAAAGTTCGCTCGATAGTCCATCAGGTAGAAAATGTCATAGAATCCTAGCCATAATTTACATACATAATTATTAACATTTCTTCGTGAATCTCACTTTATATCTCCGGTGACCCCCCTTTATATTAAGAACTGGATGACTTATTTGGAAGAGAAGGCAAATATCTACCACATATATGAGTATCAAAGTGCGCTCGAAAGCGCTTCACGTAGAAAAAGTCATAGAATCCTAATCATAATTTACATATATTTAGTAACATTTCTTCGTGAATCTCACTCTATATTTCCGGTGACCCCCTCCCATTTAAGAACTACATGCCTTATTTGAAAGACATAGCACGTATCTACCACATATATGAGCACCAAAGTGCGCTCGATAGTGCATTAGGTAGAAAAAGTCATAGAATCCTAACCATAATTTACAAACCTTTATTAATATTTCTCCGCGAATATCATTCTACATCTCCGGTCATCCCCATCCAAATAAGAACAACCTATTCTTTATTTGATAGACATGGACGTATCTACCACATATATGAGCACCAAAAAGCGCTCTATAGCGCATCAGGTAGAAAAGGTCATAGAATCCTAATCATAATTTACATATACTTAGTAACATCTCCTCGTGAATCTCACTCTATATATCCGGTGACCCCCCTCCCATTTAAGAACTGCATGCCCTATTTGAAAGACATAGCACGTATCTACCACATATATGAGCACCAAAGTGCGCTCGATAGTGCATCAGGTACAAAAAGTCACAAAATCCTAATCATAATTTACATACATTTATTAACATTTCTTCGTGAATCTCATTCTATATTTCCGGTGACCCCCCTCCCATTTAAGAACTACATGCCTTATTTGAATGACATAGCACGTATCTACAACATATATGAGCACCAAAGTGCGCTCGATAGTGCATCAAGTAGAAAAAGTCATAGAATCCTAATCATAATTTACATATATATTTAGTAACAATCCTCGTGAGTCTCACCCTATATCTCCGGTGACCCCCTCCCATTTAAGAACTGCATGCCTTATTTGAAAGACATAGCACGTATCTACCACATATATGAGCACCAAAGTGCACTCCATAGTGCATCAAGTAGAAAAAGTCATAGAACCCTAGTCATAATTTACTTACATTTATTAATATTTCTTCGGGAATCTCATTCTATTTCTACTGTGACCGCCCACCACATTAAGATCTGGATGACTTATTTGAAAGAGAAGCCACACATCTACCACATATATATGTATCAAAGTGCGCTCGATAGCGCAACAGGTAGAAAAAGTCATAGAATCCTAATCATAATTTACATATATATTTAGTAACATTTCCTCGTGAAGCTCACTCTATATCTCTGGTGACCCACCTCCCATTTAAGAACTACATGCCTTATTTGAAAAACATAGCACGTATCTACCACATATATGAGCACCAAAGTGCGCTCGATAGTGCATCAGGTAGGAAAAGTCATACAATCCTAACCATAATTTACATATATTTAGTAACATTTCTTCGTGAATCTCACTCTATATCTCCAGTGACTCCCCTCCCATTTAAAAGCTACACGCCTTATTTGAAAGACATAGCGCACATCTACCACATATATGAGCACCAAAGTGCGCTCGATAGCGCATCATGTACAAAAAGTCACAGAATCCTAATCATAATTTACATAAATTTATTAACATTTCTTCGTGAATCTCATTATATATATCTCCGGTGACCCCCCTCCCATTTAAGAACTGCATGCCTTATTTGAAAGACACAGCAGGTATCTACCACATATATGAATATAAAAGTGCGCTCGATAGCGCATCAAGTACAAAAAATCATAGAATCCTAATCAGAATTTACATATATTTAATAAAATTTCTTCGTGAATCTCACTCTATATCTCCGGTGACCCTCCTCCCATTTAAAAATTACATGCCTAATTTGAAAGATATAGCACGTATCTACCACGTATTTGACTACGAAAGCGCGCTCGATAGTGCGTCATGTAGAAAAAGTCATACAATCCTAATGATAATTTACATACATTTATTAACATTTCTTCGTGAATCTCATTCTATATCTCCGGTGACCCCCTCCATATTAAAAACTGGATGACGTATATGAAAGAAAAGCACATATCTACCACAGATATGAGTATCAAAGTGCGCTCGATAGTACATCAGGTAGAAAAAGTCATAGAATCCTAATCATAATTTACATGTATTTAGTAACATTTATTCGTGAATCTCACTCTATATCTCCGGTGACCCCCCTCCCATTTAAGAACTACATGCCTTATTTGAAAGACATAGCACGTATTTACCACATATACGAGCACCAAAGTGCGCTCGATAATACATCAGGTAGAAAAATTCATAGAATTCTAATCATAACTTACATATATATTAAGTAACATTTCTTCGTGAATCTCACTCTATATCTCCAGTGACCCCCCTCCCATTTAAGAACTACATGCTTTATTTAAAAGACATAGCACGTATCTACCACATATATGAGCAACAAAGTGCGCTCGATAGTGTATCAGGTACAAAAAGTCACAGAATTATAATCATAATTTACATACATTTATTAACATTTCTTCGTGAATCTCATTCTATATCTCCGGTGACCCTCCTCCCATTTAAGAACTGCATGCCTTATTTGAAAGACATAGCACGTATCTACCACATATATGAGTATAAAAGTGCGCTCGATAGCGCATCAAGTAGAAAAAGTCATAGAATCCTAATCATAATTTACATATTTTTTAGTAACATTTCCTCGTGAGTCTCATCCTATATCTCCGGTGACCCCCTCCCATTTAAGAACTGCATGCCTTATTTGAAAGACATAGCACGTATCTACCACATATATGAGCACCAAAGTGCACTCCATAGTACATCAGGTAGAAAAATTCATAGAACCCTAGTCATAATTTACATACATTTATTAATATTTCTTCGGGAATCTCATTCTGTTTCTACTGTGACCCCCCTCCACATTAAGAACTGGATGACTTATTTGAAAGAGAAGCCACACATCTACCACATATATATGTATCAAAGTGCGCTCGATAGCGCAACAGGTAGAAAAAGTCATAGAATCCTAATCATAATTTACATATATATTTAGTAACATTTCCTCGTGAAGCTCACTCTATATCTCCGGTGACCCACCTCCCATCTAAGAACTACATGCCTTATTTGAAAGACATCCCACGTATCTACCACATATATGAGCACCAAAGTGCGCACAATAGTGCATCAGGTACAAAAAGTCATAGAATCCTAACCATAATTTACATACTTTTATTAATTATTCTTCGTGAATCTCATTCTACATCTCCGGTCATCCGCATCCCAATTAAGGACTACATGCTTTATTTGATAGACATGGACGTATCTACCACATATATGAGCACCAAACTGCGCTCGATAGCGCATCAGGTAGAAAAAGTCATAGAATCCTAATCATAATTTACATAAACTTAGTAACATCTCCTCGTGAATATCACTCTATATCTCCGGTGACCCCCCTCCCATTTAAGAACTGCATGCCTTATTTGAAAGACATAGCACGTATCTACCACATATATGAGCACCAAAGTGCGCTCGATAGTGCATCAGGTAGGAAAAGTCATAGAATCCTAATCATAATTTACATATATTTAGTAACATTTCTTCGTGAATCTCACTCTATATCTCCAGTGACTCCCCTCCCATTTAAGAACTACACGCCTTATTTGAAAGACATAGCGCGCATCTACCACATATATGAGTACCAATATGCGCTCGATAGCGCATCAGGTAGAAAAAGTCATAGAATCCTAATCATAATTTACATATATTTAGTAACATCTCCTTGTGAATCTCACTCTATATTTCCGATGACCCCCCTTCCATTTAAGAACTACATGCCTTATTTCAAAGACACAGCAGGTATCTAGCACATATATTTGAGTATAAAAGTGCGCTCGATAGCGCATCAAGTAGAAAAAGTCATAGAATCCTAATCATAATTTACAATAAATTTAGTAAAATTTGTTCGTGAATCTCACTCTATATCTCCGGCGACCCCTTCCCATTTAAGAATTACATGCCTTATTTGAAAGACAGAGCAAGTATCTACCACATATATGAGCAACAAAGTGCGCTCGATAATCCATCAGGTAGAAAATGTCATAGAACCCTAGCCATAATTTACATATATAATTATTAACATTTCTTCGTGAATCTCACTTTATATCTCTGGTGACCCCCCTTTATATTAAGAACTGGATGACTTATTTGAAAGAGAAGGCAAATATCTACCACATATATGAGTATCAAAGTGCGCTCGAAAGCGCTTCAGGTAGAAAAAGTCATAGAATCCTAATCATAATTTACATATATTTAGTAACATTTCTTCGTGAATCTCACTCTATATCTCCGGTGACCCCCCTCCCATTTAAGAACTACATGCTTTATTTGAAAGACATGGCACGTATCTACCACATATATGAGCACCAAGGTGCGCTCGATAGTGCATTAGGTAGAAAAGGTCATAGAATCCTAACCATAATTTACATACCTTTATTAACATTTCTCCGCGAATCTCATTCTACATCTCAGGTCATCCCCATCCAAATAAAAACAACCTATTCTTTATTTGATAGACATGGACGTATCTACCACATATATGAGCACCAAAATGCGCTCTTTAGCGCATCAGGTAGAAAAGGTCATAGAATCCTAATCATAATTTACATATACTTAGTAACATCTCCTCGTGAATCTCACTCTATATCTCCGGTAACCCCCCTCTCATTTAAGAACTGCATGCCCTATTTGAAAGACATAGCACGTATCTACCACATATATGAGCACCAAAGTGCGCTCGATAGTGCATCAGCTACAAAAAGTCACAGAATTATAATCATAATTTACATACATTTATTAACATTTCTTCGTGAATCTCATTCTATATTTCCGGTGACCCCCCTCCCATTTAAGAACTACATGCCTTATTTGAAAGACATAGCACGTTTCTACCACATATATGAGCACCAAAGTGCGCTCGATAGTGCATCAAGTAGAAAAAGTCATAGAATCCTAATCATAATTTACATATATATTTAGTAACATTTCCTCGTGAGTCTCACCCTATATCTCCGGTGACCCCCTCCCATTTAAGAACTGCATGCCTTATTTGAAAGACATAGCACGTATCTACCACATATATGAGCACCAAAGTGCACTCCATAGTGCATCAGGTAGAAAAAGTCATAGAACGCTAGTCATAATTTACATACATTTATTAATATTTCTTCGGGAATCTCATTCTATTTCTACTGTGACCCCCCTCCACATTAAGAACTGGATGACTTATTTGAAAGAGAAGCCACACATCTACCACATATATATGTATCAAAGTGCGCTCGATAGCGCAACAGGTAGAAAAAGTCATAGAATCCTAATCATAATTTACATATATATTTAGTAACATTTCCTCGTGAAGCTCACTCTATATCTCCGGTGACCCACCTCCCATTTAAGAACTACATGCCTTATTTGAAAGACATCCCACGTATCTACCACATATATGAGCACCAAAGTGCGCACAATAGTGCATCAGGTAGAAAAAGTCATAGAATCCTAACCATAATTTACATACTTTTATTAAAATTTCTTCGTGAATCTCATTCTACATCTCCGGTCATCCGCATCCCAATTAAGAACTACATGCTTTATTTGATAGACATGGACGCATCTACCACATATATGAGCACCAAAGTGCGCTCGATAGCGCATCAGGTAGAAAAAGTCATAGAATCCTAATCATAATTTACATAAACTTAGTAACATCTCCTCGTGAATATCACTCTATATCTCCGGTGACCCCCCTCCCATTTAAGAACTGCATGCCTTATTTGAAAGACATAGCACGTATCTACCACATATATGAGCACCAAAGTGCGCTCGATAGTGCATCAGGTAGGAAAAGTCATAGAATCCTAACCATAATTTACATATATTTAGTAACATTTCTTCGTGAATCTCACTCTATATCTCCGGTGACCCCCCTCCCATTTAAGAACTGCATGCCTTATTTGAAAGACACAGCAGGTATCTACCACATATATGAGTATAAAAGTGCGCCCGATAGCGCATCAAGTAGAAAAAATCATAGAATCCTAATCAGAATTTACATATATTTAATAAAATTTCTTCGTGAATCTCACTCTATATCTCCGGTGACCCTCCTCCCATTTAAAAATTACATGCCTAATTTGAAAGATATAGCACGTATCTACCACATATTTGAGTACGAAAGCGCGCTCGATAGTGCGTCATGTAGAAAAAGTCATAAAATCCTAATGATAATTTACATATATTTATTAACATTTCTTCGTGAATCTCATTCTATATCTCCGGTGACCCCTCTCCATATTAAAAACTGGATGACGTATATGAAAGAAAAGCACATATCTACCACATATATGAGTATCAAAGTTCGCTCGATAGTGCATCAGGTAGAAAAAGTCATAGAATCCTAATCATAATTTACATGTATTTAGTAACATTTCTTCGTGAATCTCACTCTATATCTCCGGTGACCCCTCTCCCATTTAAGAACTACTTGCCTTATTTGAAAGACATAGTACGTATTTACCACATATACGAGCACCAAAGTGCGCTCGATAGTACATCAGGTAGAAAAATTCATAGAATTCTAATCATAATTTACATATATATTTAGTAACATTTCTTCGTGAATCTCACTCTATATCTCCAGTGACCCCCCTCCCATTTAAGAACTACATGCTTTATTTAAAAGACATAGCACGTATCTACCAAATATATGAGCACCAAAGTGCGCTCGATAGGGTATCAGGTACAAAAAGTCACAGAATTATAATCATAATTTACATACATTTATTAACATTTCTTCGTGAATCTCATTCTATATCTCCGGTGACCCTCCTCCCATTTAAGAACTGCATGCCTAATTTGAAAGACATAGGACGTATCTACCACATATATGAGTACCAAAGTGCGCTCGATAGCGCATCAGGTAGAAAAAGTCATAGAATCCTAATGATAATTTACATATATTTAGTAACATCTCCTTGTGAATCTCACTCCATATTTCCGATGATCCCCCTTCCATTTAAGAACTACATGCCTTATTTGAAAGACACAGAAGGTATCTATTACATATATGAGTATAAAAGTGCGCTCGATAGCGCATCAAGTAGAAAAAGTCATAGAATCCTAATCATAATTTACATATATATTTAGTAACATTTCCTCGTGAGTCTCACCCTATATCTCCGGTGACCCCCTCCCATTTAAGAACTGCATGCCTTATTTGAAAGACATAGCACGTATCTACCACATATATGAGCACCAAAGTGCACTCCATAGTGCATCAGGTAGAAAAAGTCATAGAACCCTAGTCATAATTTACATACATTTATTAATATTTCTTCGGGAATCTCATTCTGTTTCTACTGTGACCCCCCTCCACATTAAGAACTGGATGACTTATTTGAAAGAGAAGCCACACATCTACCACATATATATGTATCAAAGTGCGCTCGATAGCGCAACAGGTAGAAAAAGTCATAGAATGTTAATCATAATTTACTTATATATTTAGTAACATTTCCTCGTGAAGCTCACTCTATATCTCCGGTGACCCACCTCCCATCTAAGAACTACATGCCTTATTTGAAAGACATCCCACGTATCTACCACATATATGAGCACCAAAGTGCGCACAATAGTGCATCAGGTACAAAAAGTCATAGAATCCTAACCATAATTTACATACTTTTATTAATTATTCTTCGTGAATCTCAATCTACATCTCCGGTCATCCGCATCCCAATTAAGGACTACATGCTTTATTTGATAGACATGGACGTATCTACCACATATATGAGCACCAAACTGCGCTCGATAGCGCATCAGGTAGAAAAAGTCATAGAATCCTAATCATAATTTACATAAACTTAGTAACATCTCCTCGTGAATATCACTCTATATCTCCGGTGACCCCCCTCCCATTTAAGAACTACATGCCTTATTTGAAAGACATAGCACGTATCTACCACATATATGAGCACCAAAGTGCGCTCCATAGTGCATCAGGTAGGAAAAGTCATAGAATCCTAATCATAATTTACATATATTTAGTAACATTTCTTCGTGAATCTCACTCTATATCTCCAGTGACTCCCCTCCCATTTAAGAACTACACGCCTTATTTGAAAGACATAGCGCGCATCTACCACATATATGAGTACCAATATGCGCTCGATAGCGCATCAGGTAGAAAAAGTCATAGAATCCTAATCATAATTTACATATATTTAGTAACATCTCCTTGTGAATCTCACTCTATATTTCCGATGACCCCCCTTCCATTTAAGAACTACATGCCTTATTTCAAAGACACAGCAGGTATCTAGCACATATATTTGAGTATAAAAGTGCGCTCGATAGCGCATCAAGTAGAAAAAGTCATAGAATCCTAATCATAATTTACAATAAATTTAGTAAAATTTGTTCGTGAATCTCACTCTATATCTCCGGCGACCCCTTCCCATTTAAGAATTACATGCCTTATTTGAAAGACAGAGCAAGTATCTACCACATATATGAGCAACAAAGTGCGCTCGATAATCCATCAGGTAGAAAATGTCATAGAACCCTAGCCATAATTTACATATATAATTATTAACATTTCTTCGTGAATCTCACTTTATATCTCTGGTGACCCCCCTTTATATTAAGAACTGGATGACTTATTTGAAAGAGAAGGCAAATATCTACCACATATATGAGTATCAAAGTGCGCTCGAAAGCGCTTCAGGTAGAAAAAGTCATAGAATCCTAATCATAATTTACATATATTTAGTAACATCTCCTTGTGAATCTCACTCTATATTTCCGATGACCCCCCTTCCATTTAAGAACTACATGCCTTATTTGAAAGACATGGCACGTATCTACCACATATATGAGCACCAAGGTGCGCTCGATAGTGCATTAGGTAGAAAAAGTCATAGAATCCTAACCATAATTTACATACCTTTATTAACATTTCTCCGCGAATCTCATTCTACATCTCAGGTCATCCCCATCCAAATAAAAACAACCTATTCTTTATTTGATAGACATGGACGTATCTACCACATATATGAGCACCAAAATGCGCTCTATAGCGCATCAGGTAGAAAAGGTCATAGAATCCTAATCATAATTTACATATACTTAGTAACATCTCCTCGTGAATCTCACTCTATATCTCCGGTGACCCCCCTCTCATTTAAGAACCGCATGCCCTATTTGAAAGACATAGCACGTATCTACCACATATATGAGCACCAAAGTGCGCTCGATAGTGCATCAGGTACAAAAAGTCACAGAATCCTAATCATAATTTACATACATTTATTAACATTTCTTCGTGAATCTCATTCTATATTTCCGGTGACCCCCCTCCCATTTAAGAACTACATGCCTTATTTGAAAGACATAGCACGTTTCTACCACATATATGAGCACCAAAGTGCGCTCGATAGTGCATCAAGTAGAAAAAGTCATAGAATCCTAATCATAATTTACATATATATTTAGTAACATTTCCTCGTGAGTCTCACCCTATATCTCCGGTGACCCCCTCCCATTTAAGAACTGCATGCCTTATTTGAAAGACATAGCACGTATCTACCACATATATGAGCACCAAAGTGCACTCCATAGTGCATCAGGTAGAAAAAGTCATAGAACGCTAGTCATAATTTACATACATTTATTAATATTTCTTCGGGAATCTCATTCTATTTCTACTGTGACCCCCCTCCACATTAAGAACTGGATGACTTATTTGAAAGAGAAGCCACACATCTACCACATATATATGTATCAAAGTGCGCTCGATAGCGCAACAGGTAGAAAAAGTCATAGAATCCTAATCATAATTTACATATATATTTAGTAACATTTCCTCGTGAAGCTCACTCTATATCTCCGGTGACCCACCTCCCATTTAAGAACTACATGCCTTATTTGAAAGACATCCCACGTATCTACCACATATATGAGCACCAAAGTGCGCACAATAGTGCATCAGGTAGAAAAAGTCATAGAATCCTAACCATAATTTACATACTTTTATTAAAATTTCTTCGTGAATCTCATTCTACATCTCCGGTCATCCGCATCCCAATTAAGAACTACATGCTTTGTTTGATAGACATGGACGCATCTACCACATATATGAGCACCAAAGTGCGCTCGATAGCGCATCAGGTAGAAAAAGTCATAGAATCCTAATCATAATTTACATAAACTTAGTAACATCTCCTCGTGAATATCACTCTATATCTCCGGTGACCCCCCTCCCATTTAAGAACTGCATGCCTTATTTGAAAGACATAGCACGTATCTACCACATATATGAGCACCAAAGTGCGCTCGATAGTGCATCAGGTAGGAAAAGTCATAGAATCCTAACCATAATTTACATATATTTAGTAACATTTCTTCGTGAATCTCACTCTATATCTCCGGTGACCCCCCTCCCATTTAAGAACTGCATGCCTTATTTGAAAGACACAGCAGGTATCTACCACATATATGAGTATAAAAGTGCGCTCGATAGCGCATCAAGTATAAAAAATCATAGAATCCTAATCAGAATTTACATATATTTAATAAAATTTCTTCGTGAATCTCACTCTATATCTCCGGTGACCCTCCTCCCATTTAAAAATTACATGCCTAATTTGAAAGATATAGCACGTATCTACCACATATTTGAGTACGAAAGCGCGCTCGATAGTGCGTCATGTAGAAAAAGTCATAAAATCCTAATGATAATTTACATATATTTATTAACATTTCTTCGTGAATCTCATTCTATATCTCCGGTGACCCCTCTCCATATTAAAAACTAGATGACGTATATGAAAGAAAAGCACATATCTACCACATATATGAGTATCAAAGTGCGCTCGATAGTGCATCAGGTAGAAAAAGTCATAGAATCCTAATCATAATTTACATGTATTTAGTAACATTTCTTCGTGAATCTCACTCTATATCTCCGGTGACCCCCTTCCCATTTAAGAACTACATGCCTTATTTGAAAGACATAGCACGTATTTACCACATATACGAGCACCAAAGTGCGCTCGATAGTACATCAGGTAGAAAAATTCATAGAATTCTAATCATAATTTACATATATATTTGGTAACATTTCTTCGTGAATCTCACTCTATATCTCCAGTGACCCCCCTCCCATTTAAGAACTACATGCTTTATTTAAAAGACATAGCACGTATCTACCAAATATATGAGCACCAAAGTGCGCTCGATATGGTATCAGGTACAAAAAGTCACAGAATTATAATCATAATTTACATACATTTATTAACATTTCTTCGTGAATCTCATTCTATATCTCCGGTGACCCTCCTCTCATTTAAGAACTGCATGCCTAATTTGAAAGACATAGGACGTATCTACCACATATATGAGTATTAAAGTGCGCTCGATAGCGCATCAGGTAGAAAAAGTCATAGAATCCTAATCATAATTTACATATATTTAGTAACATCTCCTTGTGAATCTCACTCCATATTTCCGATGATCCCCCTTCCATTTAAGAACTACATGCCTTATTTGAAAGACACAGAAGGTATCTACCACATATATGAGTATAAAAGTGCGCTCGATAGCGCATCAAGTAGAAAAAGTCATAGAATCCTAATCATAATTTACATATATATTTAGTAACATTTCCTCGTGAGTCTCACCCTATATTTCCGGTGACCCCCTCCCATTTAAGAACTGCATGCCTTATTTGAAAGACATAGCACGTATCTACCACATATATGAGCACCAAAGTGCACTCCATAGTGCATCAGGTAGAAAAAGTCATAGAACCCTAGTCATAATTTACATACATTTATTAATATTTCTTCGGGAATCTCATTCTGTTTCTACTGTGACCCCCCTCCACATTAAAAACTGGATGACTTATTTGAAAGAGAAGCCACACATCTACCACATATATATGTATCAAAGTGCGCTCGATGGCGCAACAGGTAGAAAAAGTCATAGAATCCTAATCATAATTTACATATATATTTAGTAACATTTCCTCGTGAAGCTCACTCTATATCTCCGGTGACCCACCTCCCATTTAAGAACTACATGCCTTATTTGAAAGACATCCCACGTATCTACCACATATATGAGCACCAAAGTGCGCACAATAGTGCATCAGGTAGAAAAAAGTCATAGAATCCTAACCATAATTTACATACTTTTATTAATATTTTTTCGTGAATCTCATTCTACATCTCCGGTCATCCCCATCCCAATTAAGGACTACATGCTTTATTTGATAGACATGGACGTATCTACCACATATATGAGCACCAAACTGCGCTCGATAGCGCATCAGGTAGAAAAAGTCATAGAATCCTAATCATAATTTACATAAACTTAGTAACATTTCCTCGTGAATATCACTCTATATCTCCGGTGACCCCCCTCCCATTTAAGAACTGTATGCCTTATTTGAAAGACATAGCACGTATCTACCACATATATGAGCACCAAAGTGCGCTAGAAAGTGCATCAGGTAGGAAAAGTCATAGAATCCTAACCATAATTTACATATATTTAGTAACATTTCTTCGTGAATCTCACTCTATATCTCCAGTGACTCCCCTCCCATTTAAGAACTACACGCCTTATTTGAAAGACATAGCGCGCATCTACCACATATATGAGTACCAAAATGCGCTCGATAGCGCATCAGGTAGAAAAAGTCATAGAATCCTAATCATAATTTACATATATTTAGTAACATCTCCTTGTGAATCTCACTCTATATTTCCGATGACCCCCCTTCCATTTAAGAACTACATGCCTTATTTCAAAGACACAGCAGGTATCTAGCACATATATTTGAGTATAAAAGTGCGCTCGATAGCGCATCAAGTAGAAAAAGTCATAGAATCCTAATCATAATTTACAATAAATTTAGTAAAATTTCTTCGTGAATCTCACTCTATATCTCCGGCGACCTCTTCCCATTTAAGAATTACATGCCTTATTTGAAAGACAGAGCAAGTATCTACCACATATATGAGCAACAAAGTGCGCTCGATAGTCCATCAGGTAGAAAATGTCATAGAATCCTAGCCATAATTTACATATATAATTATTAACATTTCTTCGTGAATCTCACTTTATATCTCTGGTGACCCCCCTCCATATTAAAAACTGGATGACATATATGAAAGAAAAGCACATATCTACCACAGATATGAGTATCAAAGTGCGCTCGATAGTGCATCAGGTAGAAAAAGTCATAGAATCCTAATCATAATTTACATGTATTTAGTAACATTTATTCGTGAATCTCACTCTATATCTCCGGTGACCCCCCTCCCATTTAAGAACTACATGCCTTATTTGAAAGACATAGCACGTATCTACCACATATACGAGCACCAAAGTGCGCTCGATAGTACATCAGGTAGAAAAATTCATAGAATTCTAATCATAATTTACATATATATTTAGTAACATTTCTTCGTGAATCTCACTCTATATCTCCAGTGACCTTTCTCCCATTTAAGAACTACATGCTTTATTTAAAAGACATTGTACGTATCTACCACATATATGAGCACCAAAGTGCGCTCGATAGTGTATCAGGTACAAAAAGTCACAGAATCCTAATCATAATTTACATAAATTTATTAACATTTCTTCGTGAATCTCATTATACAGGGTGAGTCAAAATAAGTGTTACAAGCCAATATCTCCCGAACTATACATCATATAAGAAAAATATTTAGAGACAATGTACAATACAGAGGGGCCTAAGATATGAGTCAAACATTAGGTTTCCCCTGCCCCCCATTTTGGGGGGAGGGGGGTGAACGTAAAATTTTCAAATGGTAACATAGGTCGAGTGATACCTCGTTCGAAAGAGCTTGAAAAATTGAACAATTTTTGTAGGAAACAATTTTTGATATGGGGCACCGTTTTCAAGATGGGCCCCAAAAATGGTCCTGTATCCGATAAAATTTCCAGTAAGTGTTACAAGCCAATATCTCACGAACTATACATCATATAAGAAAAATATTAAGAGACAATGTACAATACAGAGGGGCCTAAGAAATGAGTCAAACGTTATGTTTCTTCCGCCCCCCATTTTGGGGGGAGGGGGGTGAACGTGAAATTTTCAAATGGTAACATAGGTCGAGTGATACTTCGTTCGAAAGAGCTTGAAAAATTGAACAATTTTTGATATGAGGCACCGTTTTCAAGATGGGTCCCAAAAATGGTCCTGTATCCGATAAAATTTCCAGTACTTATAGTGTTACAAGCCAATATCTCGCGAACTATACATCATATAAGAAAAATATTAAGAGACAATGTACAATACAGAGGGGCCTAAGATATGAGTCAAACATTAGGTTTCCCCCGCCCCCCATTTTGGGGGGAGGGGTGAACGTGAAATTTTCAAATGGGAACACAGGTCGAGTGATACCTCATTCGAAAGAGCTTGAAAAATTGAACAATTTTTGTAGGAAACAATTTTTGATATGGGGCACCGTTTTCAAGATGGGCCCCAAAAATGGTCCTGTATCCGATAAAATTTCCAGTACTTAAAAATCGGAAACGGCTAAGTAGAAAAACATGAAACAAAAAATGAAAAAGGTAAGCGCCATAAGCAACGTGGAATGGTGTTGTCATGGGGCCCCGGGGCCAATTTTAAAATTTCAAATCTGAATATAGGTCGAGTGATACCTTGTTTGATAGATTATGGAAAACTAAACAGCTTGGTAAAAGAAGTTTTGATTTCGGGCAAGCCTGTTTCAAAATGGCCGCCGAAAATGGTTCCACATTCAGATGGAAAGTGCAGTGTTCAAACTGAGTGTTACAAGCCAATATCCCGCGAATTATTTCATCAAATAAAAAGTGTTAAGAGTCAATGTACAATACAGACAGGCCTAAAAATATGTCGAACACGAGGTTCCATCATCATACTGTAAGTGAATAACAAGTAAAATGTTCGGGGGCAAAATCGACCTATAAGGGTTAACGTAATAATAGTAACAAGAAGAAGAAGAAGAAGAAGAAGACGAAAAATAATAATAAAACTAGTAGTAATAATAATAATATGAATGAAAATAATAAGACAATGAATAATACTAATACGTATGCGCAAAGAGACGGAAACCCGAAAATAGACATTAGAAACGTAGCAATAGCTAGTACTCTACCTTCTTAATAATGGCTGGTATACAGAAGTGTCAATAGAGCCGATCACACAGGGGACCGGAATGTGATTTTCATTGTTCTACTGAGAACATTTGACTGTACCTGTGTGTTGTTTGTTCATGCAGTGTGAATAGTATGGTATTATTTTTTTCTTGTTGAGTAGTAGTGTTCAACGTAAAATCATCATTGATGTTACATTGCCTAGCTGTTAGTGAGAGTGTTAGTGACTTAAATGGAACTGGCAGTGTGGATATTGTAGGTAGGGGCTGTAGTTGTGTGTTGAACGGTTCAAAAGCGTAGAAAGAACGGGGTATCAACTTTGGTGATAAGTTTTCCGTACAAGGAAACGAACACTATCGCATTAATATTATTAGTTTGGGTAGCGTTTGAATAGAGCAATGGCGGTGTTTGATCATTGTGTAGATATGTTGCTGGTGTTGGGCGAATGTAGAAGAAACTATCGTAACGCGGCACGAATGTATGCAATGCGATATCCCCAACGCCAACAAACATCTCACATGGCATTTCTGCGATTGGAGAGACGTTTGCGGCAACATGGTAGTCTTGTACGGGGACGAGGTATGGGTCGTTACCGCTCTGCAACCAATGAAGAACGTGCAACAGGAATATTGGCAGCAGTGCATGTAGACTCACATGTTACTACGAGACACCTCGCTCAGGCCAGTGGAGTTAGCCAAAGATCTGTAGTGCGTATTTTGCACGAGTACATGTTTCATCCGTATCATATCATCTTACATCAGGAACTATCTGGCAATGATTTTCATGCCAGATTGCAATTTTGTCTATGGTTGGAAGGTATGGAAAATAGACAGCACAACTTCATATCCACCATCTTGTTTAGCGATGAAGCTACATTTACAAACACAGGACACATAAACCGACATAATATGCATTATTGGGCTAGGGAAAATCCACTATGGCAGAGACAAGTTGCTCATCAGCATCGGTGGTCTCTTAATGTATGGTGTGGAATCCTTGGTAACCATATCATTGGGCCATATTTTTTTGATGGACGTCTTACTGGTGATACCTATGCCGCATTTATCAGTGATGTACTATACCCGGAGTTATTAGAGAATATTCCTTTCGCTGAACGTATAAGAATGTGGTATCAACATGATGGTGCCCCAGCACACAACGCACGCCAGGTCAGAGCCTTATTGGACCACCGTATGGCGAATAAATGGATTGGGCGTCGAGGTCCTATTCACTGGCCTCCACGATCTCCTGACCTTACCCCACTTGATTTTTTCCTCTGGGGTTATGTTAAGGATCAGGTAATGTCCAACGAACCAACAACTACTGATGATATGAAGGAGCGTATCCAAGGTGTGTGTGCATCTATCACTCCAGAGATGCTACATGATGTACGAACATCCTTATGCCGCCGCTTACGGAGGTGTGTGGAGCAGGATGGAGGACATATCGAGCATCATTTGTAACATGGTAAGTGTTGAAATTATTTGCTTTACAGTGATAGAAATTACAATTTTTAACATCGCAGATACCCGTAGAATTACTAAACGTTATTCTACTACTTTACAGGATATTAGGTTGTGGTAATGCTGTTGTGACAGGCTTGCCTGAAATCAAAACAACTTTTGTAGTAAGCTGTTTGGTATTTCACGATCTATCAAAGAGGTATCACTCGCCCTATGTTGCGATTTGAAAATTCCATG
The DNA here is from genome assembly GCF_964235325.1 of Thermobia domestica. Taxonomy (NCBI): domain Eukaryota; kingdom Metazoa; phylum Arthropoda; class Insecta; order Zygentoma; family Lepismatidae; genus Thermobia; species Thermobia domestica. The sequence goes on along the minus strand of NC_137458.1, from coordinate 181,960,966 downwards.
TACACCCCTCCATACAAAAGCGGAACGAGGGAACTTCTTTAACACAAATTTCAGGCTTTCTGTATTGTACATTGACTCTTAACACTTTTCTTATTTGATACGTAGTTCGCTTGATATTGGCGTGTAATACTCAATTTGAACACTGCACTTTCTATCTGAATGTGGAACCACTTTTGGCGGCCATTTTGAAACAGGCTTGCCCTAAATGAAAACAAATGTTGTACGAAGCTGTTTAGCTTTCCATGATCTATCAAACAAGGTATCACTCAACGTATATTCCCATTTGAAATTTTGAAATTGGTCACGGGGCCTCATGATTAGGGCCTTAGGGACACCACGACAACATCATTCCACATTGCCTATGATGTTTTCGTTTTTCATTTTTTGTTTAATCGTTTCCTACTCATACATTTCCGATTTATAAGTACTGGAAATTTTATCGGATACAGAATCATTTTTGGGGCCCATCTTGAAAACGGTGCCCCATATCAAAAATTGTTTCCTACAAAAATTGTTCAATTTTTTAAGCTCTTTCGAAAGAGGTATCACTCGATCTATGTTACCATTTGAAAATTTCACGTTCACCTCCCTCACCCCAACATGGAAGGCGGGGGAAACCTAATGTTTGACTCATTTCTTAGGCCCCTCTGTATTGAACGTTGTCTCTTAATATTTTTCTTATATGATGTATAATTCGGGAGATATTGGCTTGTAACACTTATTTTGACTCACCCTGTATATATCTCCGGTGACCCCCCTCCCATTTAAGAACTGCATGCCTTATTTGAAAGACACAGCAGGTATCTACCACATATATGAGTATAAAAGTGCGCTCGATAGCGCATCAAGTAGAAAAAATCATAGAATCCTAATCAGAATTTACATATATTTAATAAAATTTCTTCGTGAATCTCACTCTATATCTCCGGTGACCCTCCTCCCATTTAAAAATTACATGCCTAATTTGAAAGATATAGCACGTATCTACCACATATTTGAGTACGAAAGCGCGCTCGATAGTGCGTCATGTAGAAAAAGTCATAAAATCCTAATGATAATTTACATACATTTATTAACATTTCTTCGTGAATCTCATTCTATATCTCCAGTGACCCCCCTCCATATTAAAAACTGGATGACGTATATGAAAGAAAAGCACATATCTACCACATATATGAGTATCAAAGTGCGCTCGATAGTGCATCAGGTAGAAAAAGTCATAGAATCCTAATCATAATTTACATGTATTTAGTAACATTTATTCGTGAATCTCACTCTATATCTCCGGTGACCCCCCTCCCATTTAAGAACTACATGCCTTATCTGAAAGACATAGCACGTATTTACCACATATACGAGCACCAAAGTGCGCTCGATAGTACATCAGGTAGAAAAATTCATAGAATTCTAATCATAATTTACATATATATTTAGTAACATTTCTTCGTGAATCTCACTCTATATCTCCAGTGACCCCCTCCCATTTAAGAACTACATGCTTTATTTAAAAGACATAGCACGTATCTACCACATATATGAGCACCAAAGTGCGCTCGATAGGGTATCAGGTACAAAAAGTCACAGAATTATAATCATAATTTACATACATTTATTAACATTTCTTCGTGAATCTCATTCTATATCTCCGGTGACCCTCCTCCCATTTAAGAACTGCATGCCTAATTTGAAAGACATAGCACGTATCTACCACATATATGAGTACCAAAGTGCGCTCGATAGCGCATCAGGTAGAAAAAGTCATAGAATCCTAATCATAATTTACATATATTTAGTAACATCTCCTTGTGAATCTCACTCCATATTTCCGATGATCCCCCTTCCATTTAAGAACTACATGCCTTATTTGAAAGACACAGAAGGTATCTACCACATATATGAGTATAAAAGTGCGCTCGATAGCGCATCAAGTAGAAAAAGTCATAGAATCCTAATCATAATTTACATATATATTTAGTAACATTTCCTCGTGAGTCTCACCCTATATCTCCGGTGACCCCCTCCCATTTAAGAACTGCATGCCTTATTTGAAAGACATAGCACGTATCTACCACATATATGAGCACCAAAGTGCACTCCATAGTGCATCAGGTAGAAAAAGTCATAGAACCCTAGTCATAATTTACATACATTTATTAATATTTCTTCGGGAATCTCATTCTGTTTCTACTGTGACCCCCCTCCACATTAAGAACTGGATGACTTATTTGAAAGAGAAGCCACACATCTACCACATATATATGTATCAAAGTGCGCTCGATGGCGCAACAGGTAGAAAAAGTCATAGAATCCTAATCATAATTTACATATATATTTAGTAACATTTCCTCGTGAAGCTCACTCTATATCTCCGGTGACCCACCTCCCATTTAAGAACTACATGCCTTATTTGAAAGACATCCCACGTATCTACCACATATATGAGCACCAAAGTGCGCACAATAGTGCATCAGGTAGAAAAATCATAGAATCCTAACCATAATTTACATACTTTTATTAATATTTCTTCGTGAATCTCATTCTACATCTCCGGTCATCCGCATCCCAATTAAGGACTACATGCTTTATTTGATAGACATGGACGTATCTACCACATATATGAGCACCAAACTGCGCTCGATAGCGCATCAGGTAGAAAAAGTCATAGAATCCTAATCATAATTTACATAAACTTAGTAACATTTCCTCGTGAATATCACTTTATATCTCCGGTGACCCCCCTCCCATTTAAGAACTGTATGCCTTATTTGAAAGACATAGCACGTATCTACCACATATATGAGCACCAAAGTGCGCTAGAAAGTGCATCAGGTAGGAAAAGTCATAGAATCCTAACCATAATTTACATATATATAGTAACATTTCTTCGTGAATCTCACTCTATATCTCCAGTGACTCCCCTCCCATTTAAGAACTACACGCCTTATTTGAAAGACATAGCGCGCATCTACCACATATATGAGTACCAAAATGCGCTCGATAGCGCATCAGGTAGAAAAAGTCATAGAATCCTAATCATAATTTACATATATTTAGTAACATCTCCTTGTGAATCTCACTCTATATTTCCGATGACCCCCCTTCCATTTAAGAACTACATGCCTTATTTCAAAGACACAGCAGATATCTAGCACATATATTTGAGTATAAAAGTGCGCTCGATAGCGCATCAAGTAGAAAAAGTCATAGAATCCTAATCATAATTTACAATAAATTTAGTAAAATTTCTTCGTGAATCTCACTCTATATCTCCGGCGACCCCTTCCCATTTAAGAATTACATGCCTTATTTGAAAGACAGAGCAAGTATCTACCACATATATGAGCAACAAAGTGCGCTCGATAGTCCATCAGGTAGAAAATGTCATAGAATCCTAGCCATAATTTACATATATAATTATTAACATTTCTTCGTGAATCTCACTTTATATCTCTGGTGACCCCCCTTTATATTTAGAACTGGATGACTTATTTGAAAGAGAAGGCAAAAATCTACCACATATATGAGTATCAAAGTGCGCTCGAAAGCGCTTCAGGTAGAAAAAGTCATAGAATCCTAATCATAATTTACATATATTTAGTAACATTTCTTCGTGAATCTCACTCTATATCTCCGGTGACCCCCCTCCCATTTAAGAACTACATGCCTTATTTGAAAGACATGGCACGTATCTACCACATATATGAGCACCAAAGTGCGTTCGATAGTGCATTAGGTAGAAAAAGTCATAGAATCCTAACCATAATTTACATACCTTTATTAACATTTCTCCGCGAATCTCATTCTACATCTCCGGTCATCCCCATCCAAATAAGAACAACCTATTCTTTATTTGATAGACATGGACGTATCTACCACATATATGAGCACCAAAATGCGCTCTATAGCGCATCAGGTAAAAAAGGTCATAGAATCCTAATCATAATTTACATATACTTAATAACATCTCCTCGTGAATCTCACTCTATATCTCCGGTGACCCCCCTCCCATTTAAGAACTGCATGCCCTATTTGAAAGACATAGCACGTATCTACCACATATATGAGCACCAAAGTGCGCTCGATAGTGCATCAGGTACAAAAAGTCACAGAATCCTAATCATAATTTACATACATTTATTAACATTTCTTCGTGAATCTCATTCTATATTTCCGGTGACCTCCTCCCATCTAAGAACTACATGCCTTATTTGAAAGACATAGCTCGTTTCTACCACATATATGAGCACCAAAGTGCGCTCGATAGTGCATCAAGTAGAAAAAGTCATAGAATCCTAATCATAATTTACATATATATTTAGTAACATTTCCTCGTGAGTCTCACCCTATATCTCCGGTGACCGCCTCCCATTTAAGAACTGCATGCCTTATTTGAAAGACATAGCACGTATCTACCACATATATGAGCACCAAAGTGCACTCCATAGTGCATCAGGTAGAGAAAGTCATAGAACCCTAGTCATAATTTACATATATTTATTAATATTTCTTCGGGAATCTCATTCTATTCCTACTGTGACCCCCCTCCACATTAAGAACTGGATGACTTATTTGAAAGAGAAGCCACACATCTACCACATATATATGTATCAAAGTGCGCTCGATGGCGCAACAGGTAGAAAAAGTCATAGAATCCTAATCATAATTTACATATATATTTAGTAACATTTCCTCGTGAAGCTCACTCTATATCTCCGGTGACCCACCTCCCATTTAAGAACTACATGCCTTATTTGAAAGACATCCCACGTATCTACCACATATATGAGCACCAAAGTGCGCACAATAGTGCATCAGGTAGAAAAAAGTCATAGAATCCTAACCATAATTTACATACTTTTATTAATATTTCTTCGTGAATCTCATTCTACATCTCCGGTCATCCGCATCCCAATTAAGGACTACATGCTTTATTTGATAGACATGGACGTATCTACCACATATATGAGCACCAAACTGCGCTCGATAGCGCATCAGGTAGAAAAAGTCATAGAATCCTAATCATAATTTACATAAACTTAGTAACATTTCCTCGTGAATATCACTTTATATCTCCGGTGACCCCCCTCCCATTTAAGAACTGTATGCCTTATTTGAAAGACATAGCACGTATCTACCACATATATGAGCACCAAAGTGCGCTAGAAAGTGCATCAGGTAGGAAAAGTCATAGAATCCTAACCATAATTTACATATATTTAGTAACATTTCTTCGTGAATCTCACTCTATATCTCCAGTGACTCCCCTCCCATTTAAGAACTACACGCCTTATTTGAAAGACATAGCGCGCATCTACCACATATATGAGTACCAAAATGCGCTCGATAGCGCATCAGGTAGAAAAAGTCATAGAATCCTAATCATAATTTACATATATTTAGTAACATCTCCTTGTGAATCTCACTCTATATTTCCGATGACCCCCCTTCCATTTAAGAACTACATGCCTTATTTCAAAGACACAGCAGATATCTAGCACATATATTTGAGTATAAAGTGCGCTCGATAGCGCATCAAGTAGAAAAAGTCATAGAATCCTAATCATAATTTACAATAAATTTAGTAAAATTTCTTCGTGAATCTCACTCTATATCTCCGGCGACCCCTTCCCATTTAAGAATTACATGCCTTATTTGAAAGACAGAGCAAGTATCTACCACATATATGAGCAACAAAGTGCGCTCGATAGTCCATCAGGTAGAAAATGTCATAGAATCCTAGCCATAATTTACATATATAATTATTAACATTTCTTCGTGAATCTCACTTTATATCTCTGGTGACCCCCCTTTATATTAAGAACTGGATGACTTATTTGAAAGAGAAGGCAAAAATCTACCACATATATGAGTATCAAAGTGCGCTCGAAAGCGCTTCAGGTAGAAAAAGTCATAGAATCCTAATCATAATTTACATATATTTAGTAACATTTCTTCGTGAATCTCACTCTATATCTCCGGTGACCCCCCTCCCATTTAAGAACTACATGCCTTATTTGAAAGACATGGCACGTATCTACCACATATATGAGCACCAAAGTGCGCTCGATAGTGCATTAGGTAGAAAAAGTCATAGAATCCTAACCATAATTTACATACCTTTATTAACATTTCTCCGCGAATCTCATTCTACATCTCCGGTCATCCCCATCCAAATAAGAACAACCTATTCTTTATTTGATAGACATGGACGTATCTACCACATATATGAGCACCAAAATGCGCTCTATAGCGCATCAGGTAAAAAAGGTCATATAATCCTAATCATAATTTACATATACTTAATAACATCTCCTCGTGAATCTCACTCTATATCTCCGGTGACTCCGCTCCCATTTAAGAACTGCATGCCCTATTTGAAAGACATAGCACGTATCTACCACATATATGAGCACCAAAGTGCGCTCGATAGTGCATCAGGTACAAAAAGTCACAGAATCCTAATCATAATTTACATACATTTATTAACATTTCTTCGTGAATCTCATTCTATATTTCCGGTGACCTCCTCCCATCTAAGAACTACATGCCTTATTTGAAAGACATAGCTCGTTTCTACCACATATATGAGCACCAAAGTGCGCTCGATAGTGCATCAAGTAGAAAAAGTCATAGAATCCTAATCATAATTTACATATATATTTAGTAACATTTCCTCGTGAGTCTCACCCTATATCTCCGGTGACCGCCTCCCATTTAAGAACTGCATGCCCTATTTGAAAGACATAGCACGTATCTACCACATATATGAGCACCAAAGTGCACTCCATAGTGCATCAGGTAGAAAAAGTCATAGAACCCTAGTCATAATTTACATATATTTATTAATATTTCTTCGGGAATCTCATTCTATTCCTACTGTGACCCCCCTCCACATTAAGAACTGGATGACTTATTTGAAAGAGAAGCCACACATCTACCACATATATATGTATCAAAGTGCGCTCGATAGCGCAACAGGTAGAAAAAGTCATAGAATCCTAATCATAATTTACATATATATTTAGTAACATTTCCTCGTGAAGCTCACTCTATATCTCCGGTGACCCACCTCCCATTTAAGAACTACATGCCTTATTTGAAACACATTCCACGTATCTACCACATATATGAGCACCAAAGTGCGCACAATAGTGCATCAGGTAGAAAAGGTCATAGAATCCTAACCATAATTTACATACTTTTATTAAAATTTCTTCGTGAATCTCATTCTACATCTCCGGTCATCCGCATCCCAATTAAGAACTACATGCTTTATTTGATAGACATGGACGTATCTACCACATATATGAGCACCAAACTGCGCTCGATAGCGCATCAGGTAGAAAAAGTCATAGAATCCTAATCATAATTTACATAAACTTAGTAACATCTCCTCGTGAATATCACTCTATATCTCCGGTGACCCCCTCCCATTTAAGACCTCCATGCCTTATTTGAAAAACATAGCACGTATCTACCACATATATGAGCACCAAAGTGCGCTCGATAGTGCATCAGGTAGGAAAAGTCATACAATCCTAACCATAATTTACATATATTTAGTAACATTTCTTCGCGAATCTCACTCTATATCTCCAGTGACTCCCCTCCCATTTAAGAACTACACGCCTTATTTGAAAGACATAGCGCGCATCTACCACATATATGAGCACCAAAGTGCGCTCGATAGTGCATCAGGTACAAAAAGTCACAGAATCCTAATCATAATTTACATAAATTTATTAACATTTCTTCGTGAATCTCATTATATATATCTCCGGTGACCCCCCTCCCATTTAAGAACTGCATGCCTTATTTGAAAGACACAGCAGGTATCTACCACATATATGAGTATAAAAGTGCGCTCGATAGCGCATCAAATAGAAAAAATCATAGAATCCTAACCAGAATTTACATATATTTAATAAAATTTCTTCGTGAATCTCACTCTATATCTCCGGTGACCCTCCTCCCATTTAAAAATTACATGCCTAATTTGAAAGATATAGCACGTATCTACCACATATTTGAGTACGAAAGCGCGCTCGATAGTGCGTCATGTAGAAAAAGTCATACAATCCCAATGATAATTTACATAAATTTATTAACATTTCTTCGTGAATCTCATTCTATATCTCCGGTGACCCCCCTCCATATTAAAAACTGGATGACATATATGAAAGAAAAGCACATATCTACCACAGATATGAGTATCAAAGTGCGCTCGATAGTGCATCAGGTAGAAAAAGTCATAGAATCCTAATCATAATTTACATGTATTTAGTAACATTTATTCGTGAATCTCACTCTATATCTCCGGTGATTCCTCCCATTTAAGAACTACATGCCTTATTTGAAAGACATAGCACGTATCTACCACATATACGAGCACCAAAGTGCGCTCGATAGTACATCAGGTAGAAAAATTCATAGAATTCTAATCATAATTTACATATATATTTAGTAAAATTTCTTCGTGAATCTCACTCTATATCTCCAGTGACCTTTCTCCCATTTAAGAACTACATGCTTTATTTAAAAGACATTGTACGTATCTACCACATATATGAGCACCAAAGTGCGCTCGATAGTGTATCAGGTACAAAAAGTCACAGAATTATAATCATAATTTACATACATTTATTAACATTTCTTCGTGAATCTCATTCTATAGCTCCGGTGACCCCCTCCCATTTAAGAACTGCATGCCTTATTTCAAAGACACAGCAAATATCTAGCACATATATTTGAGTATAAAAGTGCGCTCGATAGCGCATCAAGTAGAAAAAGTCATAGAATCCTAATCATAATTTACAATAAATTTAGTAAAATTTCTTCGTGAATCTCACTCTATATCTCCGGCGACCCCTTCCCATTTAAGAATTAAATGCCTTATTTGAAAGACAGAGCAAGTATCTACCACATATATGAGCAACAAAGTGCGCTCGATAGTCCATCAGGTAGAAAATGTCATAGAATCCTAGCCATAATTTACACATATAATTATTAACATTTCTTTGTGAATCTCACTCTATATCTCTGGTGACCCCCCTTTATATTAAGAACTGGATGACTTATTTGAAAGAGAAGGCAAATATCTACCACATATATGAGTATCAAAGTGCGCTCGAAAGCGCTTCAGGTAGAAAAAGTCATAGAATCCTAATCATAATTTACATATATTTAGTAACATTTCTTCGTGAATCTCACTCTATATCTCCGGTGACCCCCCTCCCATTTAAGAACTACATGCCTTATTTGAAAGACATGGCACGTATCTACCATATATATGAGCACCAAAGTGCGCTCGATAGTGTATCAGGTACAAAAAGTCACAGAATTATAATCATAATTTACATACATTTATTAACATCTCCTTGTGAATCGCACTCCATATTTCCGATGATCCCCCTTCCAATTAAGAACTACATGCCTTATTTGAAAGACACAGCAGGTATCTACCACATATATGAGTATAAAAGTGTGCTCGATAGCGCATCAAGTAGAAAAAGTCATAGAATCCTAATCATAATTTACATATACTTAGTAACATCTCCTCGTGAATCTCATTCTATATCTCCGGTGACCCCCCTCCATATTAAAAACTGGATGACGTATATGAAAGAAAAGCACATATCTACCACATTTATGAGTATCAAAGTGCGCTTGATAGTGCATCAGGTGGAAAAAGTCATAGAATCCTAATCATAATTTACAATAAATTTAGTAAAATTTCTTCGTGAATCTCACTCTATATCTCCGACCACCCCTTCCCATTTAAGAATTACATGCCTTATTTGAAAGACAGAGCAAGTATCTACCACATATATGAGCAACAAAGTGCGCTCGATAGTGCATCAGGTAGAAAATGTCATAGAATCCTAGCCATAATTTACATATATAATTATTAACATTTCTTCGTGAATCTCACTTTATATCTCCGGTGACCCCCCTTTATATCAAGAACTGCATGACTTATTTGAAAGAGAAGGCATATATCTACCAGATATATGAGTAGCAAAGTGCGCTCGAAAGCGCTTCAGGTAGAAAAAGTCATACAATCCTAATCATAATTTACATATATTTAGTAACATTTCTTCGTGAATCTCACTCTATATCTCCGGTGACCCACCTCCCATTTAAGAACTACATGGATTATTTGAAAGACATATCACGTATCTACTACATATATGAGCACCAAAGTGCGCTCGATAGTGCATCAGGTAGAAAAAGTCATAGAATCCTAACCATAATTTACATACCTTTATTAACATTTCTTCGTGAATCTCATTCCACATCTCCGGTCATCCCCATCCCAATTAAGAACTACATGCTTTATTTGATAGACATGGACGTATCTACCACATATATGAGCACCAAACTGCGCTCGATAGCGCATCAGGTAGAAAAAGTCATAGAATCCTAATCATAATTTACATATACTTAGTAACATCTCCTCGTGAATCTCACTCTATATCTCCGGTGACCCCCTCCCATTTAAGAACTGCATGCCCTATTTGAAAGACATAGCACGTATCTACCACATATATGAGCACCAAAGTGCGCTCGATAGTGCATCAGGTAGAAAGAGTCATAGAGTCGTAGCCCTAATTTACATATATTTATTAACATTTCTTCGTGAATCTCATTCCATATCTCCGGTGACCCACCTTTGAATTAAAAAGTAAACGGCATATTTCAAGCACAGAGCGCGTATCTACAATATATATGAGTATCAGAGTGCGCTCGATAGTGTATCAGGTAGAAAGGGTCATAGAATCGTTGCCATAATTTATATAAAGTTATTAACATTTCATCGTGAATCTCATTTTATATCTCTGGTGACCCCCCTTTTAATTAAATAGTAAACGGCGTATTTGAAAGACAGATCGCATATCTACTACATATATGAGTATCAAAGTGCGCTCAATAGTGCATCAGGTAGAAAGGGTCATAGAATCGTAGTCATAATTTACATATATTTATTAACATTTCTTCATGAATCTTATTCCATATCCCTAGTGACCCCCCTTCGAATTAGAATTAGTAAACTTATTACAAAAACAGAGCGCATATCTACCATATATATGAGTATCAAAGTGCGCTCGATAGTGTATCAAGTAAAAAAAGTGTTCTAGAATCGTTGCCATAATTTACATAAAGTTATTAAAATTTCTTCGTGAATCTCATTCTATATCTCCGGTGACCCCCTTTTTAATTAAAAAGTAAACGGCATTTTTCAAGGACAGACCGTTTATCTACCGCATATATGAGTATCTAAGTGCGCTCGATAGTGCTTCAGGTAGAAAGAATCATAGAATCGTAGCCATAATTTACATATATTTATTAATATTTCTTCGTGAATCTCATTCTATATCTCCGGTGACCCCCCTTTTAATTAAAAAGGAAACGGCGTATTTGAGAGACAGAGCGCATATCTACCACATGTATGAGTATCAAAGTGCGCTCGATATTGCATCAGATAGAAAGAGTCATAAAATCGTACCCATGATTTACATACCTTTATTAACATTTCTTCGTGATTCTCATTCTACATCTCCGGTCATCCCCATCCCAATTAAGAACTACATGCTTTATTTGATAGACATGGATGTATCTACCACATATATGAGCACCAAAATGCGCTCTATAGCGCATTAGGTAGAAAAAGTCATAGAATTCTAATCATAATTTACATATACTTACTAACATCTCCTCGTGAATCTCATTTTATATCTCTGGTGACGCCCCTTTTAATTAAATAGTAAACGGCGTATTTGAAAGACAGAGCGCATATCTACTACATATATGAGTACCAAAGTGCGCTCAATAGTGCATCAGGTAGAAAGGGTCATAGAATCGTAGTCATAATTTACATATATTTATTAACATTTCTTCGTGAATCTCATTCTATATCTCCGGTGACCCCCTTTTTAATTAAAAAGTAAACGGCATATTTCAAGGACAGACCGTTTATCTACCGCATATATGAGTATCAAAGTGCGCTCGATAGTGCTTCAGGTAGAAAGAATCATAGAATCGTAGCCATAATTTACATATATTTATTAACATTTCTTTCCGAATCTCATTCTATATCTCCAGTGACCCCCATTCGAATTAGAAATTAATAAATTTATTACAAGGGCAAAGCGCATATCTAGCATATATATGAGTATCAAAGTGCGCTCGATAGTGCATCATGTATAAAGAGTCATAGAATCGTAGCCCTAATTTACATATATTTATTAACATTTCTTCGTGAATCTCATTCCATATCTCCGGTGACCCACGTTTGAATTAAAAAGTAAACGGCATATTTCAAGCACAGAGCGCATATCTACAATATATATGAGTATCAAAGTGCGCTCGATAGTGTATCAGGTAGAAAGTGTCATAGAATCGTTACCATAATTTATATAAAGTTATTAACATTTCATCGTGAATCTCATTTTATATCTCTGGTGACCCCCCTTTTAATTAAATAGTAAACGGCGTATTTGAGAGACAGAGCGCATATCTACTACATATATGAGCATCAAAGTGTGCTCAATAGTGCATCAGGTAGAAAGGGTCATAGAATCGTAGTCATAATTTACATATATTTATTAACATTTCTTCATGAATCTTATTCTATATCTCTAGTGACCCCCCTTCGAATTACAATTAATAAACTTATTACAAAAACAGAGCGCATATCTACCATATATATGAGTATCAAAGGGCGCTCGATAGTGTATCAGGTAGAAAGAGTTCTAGAATCGTTGCCATAATTTACATAAAGTTATTAACATTTCTTCGTGAATCTCATTCTATATCTCCGGTGACCCCCTTTTTAATTAAAAAGTAAACGGCATATTTCAAGGGCAGACCGTTTATCTACCGCATATATGAGTATCAAAGTGCGCTCGATAGTGCTTCAGGTAGAAAGAATCATAGAATCGTAGCCATAATTTACATATATTTATTAATATTTCTTCTTGAATCTCATTCTATATCTCCGGTGACCCCCGTTTTAATTAAAAAGTAAACGGCGTATTTGAGAGACAGAGCGCATATCTACCACATATACGGGTATCAAAGTGCGCTCGATATTGCATCAGATAGAAAGAGTCATAGAATCGTACCCATAATTTACATACCTTTATTAACATTTCTTCGTGAATCTCATTCTACATCTCCGGTCATCCCCATCCCAATTAAGAACTACATGCTTTATTTGATAAACATGGACGTATCTACCACATATATGAGCACCAAAATGCGCTCTATAGCGCATCAGGTAGAAAAAGTAAAAGAATTCTAATCATAATTTACATATACTTACTAACATCTTCTCGTGAATCTCATTTTATATCTCTGGTGACCCCCCTTTTGATTAAATAGTAAACGGCGTATTTGAAAGACAGACCGCATATCTACTACATATATGAGTATCAAAGTGCGCTCGATAGTGCTTCAGGTAGAAAGAATCATAGAATCGTAGCCATAATTTACATACATTTATTAATATTTCTTCGTGAATCTCATTCTATATCTCCGGTGACCCCCCTTTTAGTTAAAAAGTAAAAAGCGTATTTGAGAGACAGAGCGCATATCTACCACATATATGAGTATCAAAGTGCGCTCGATATTGCATCACATAGAAAGAGTCATAGAATCGTAACCATAATTTATATAAAGTTATTAACATTTCTTCGTGAATCTCATTCTATATCTCCGGTGACCCCCCTTTTAATTAAATAGTAAACGGCATATTTCAAGGACAGACCGTTTATCTACCGCATATATGAGTATCAAAGTGCGCTCGATAGTGCTTCAGGTAGAAAGAGTCATAGAATTGTAGCCATAATTTACATATATTTATTAACATTTCTTCGTGAATCTCATTATCTATCTCCGGTGACCCAACTTTAAATTAAAAATTAAACAGCGTATTTCAAGGACAGAGCTCATATCTACCACATATAGGAGTATCAAAGTGCGCTCGATATTGCATCAGATAGAAAGAGTCATAGAATCGTACCCATAATTTACATACCCTTATTAACATTTCTTCGTGAATCTCATTCTACATCTCCGGTCATCCCCATCCCAATTAAGAACTACATGCTTTATTTGATAGACATGGACGTATCTACCACATACATGAGCACCAAAATGCGCTCTATAGCGCATCAGGTAGAAAAAGTCATAGAATCCTAATCATAATTTACATATATTTATTAACATATCTTCGTGAATCTCATTCTATATCTCCGGTGACCCCCATTCGAATTAGAAATTAATAAATATATTACAAGGGCAAAGCGCATATTTAGCATATATATCAGTATCAAAGTGCGCTCGATAGTGCATCAGATAGAAAGAGTCATAGAATCGTAGCCCTAATTTACATATATTTATTAACATTTCTTCGTGAATCTCATTCCATATCTCCGGTGACCCACCTTTGAATTAAAAAGTAAACGGCATATTTCAAGCACAGAGCGCGTATCTACAATATATATGAGTATCAAAGTGCGCTCGATAGTGTATCAGGTAGAAAGGGTCATAGAATCGTTGCCACAATTTATATAAAGTTATTAACACTTCATCGTGAATCTCATTTTATATCTCTGGTGACCTCCCCTTTTAGTTAAATAGTAAACGGCGTATTTGAAAGACAGAGCGCATATCTACTACATATATGAGTATCAAAGTGCGCCCAATAGTGCATCAGGTAGAAAGGGTCATAGAATCGTAGTCATAATTTACATATATTTATTAACATTTCTTCATGAATCTTATTCTATATATCTAGTGACCACCCTTCGAATTAAGTATTAATAAACTTATTACAAAAACAGAGCGCATATCTACCATATATATGAGTATCAAAGTGCGCTCGATAGTGTATCTGGTAGAAAGAGTTCTAGAATCTTTGCCATAATTTACATAAAGTTATTAACATTTCTTCGTGAATCTCATTCTATATCTCCGGTGACCCCCTTTTTAGTTAAAAAGTAAACGGCATATTTCAAGGACAGACCGTTTATCTACCACATATATGAGTATCAATGTGCGCTCGATAGTGCTTCAGGTAGAAAGAGTCATAGAATCGTAGCCATAATTTACATATATTTATTAATATTTCTTCGTGAATCTCATTCTATATCTCCGGTGACCCCCCTTTTATTTAGAAAGTAAACGGCGTATTTGAGAGACAGAACGCATATCTACCACATATATGAGTATCAAAGTGCGCTCGATATTGCATCAGATAGAAAGAGTCATAGAATCGTACCCATAATTTACATAAACTTTTAACATTTCTTGGTGAATCTCATTCTATATCTCCGGCGACCCCCCTTTTAATTAAATAGTAAACGACGTATTTGAAAGACAGAGCGCATATCTATCACATATATGAGTATCAAAGTGCGCTCGATAGTGCATCAAGTAGAGAGGGTCATAGAATCATAGCCATAATTTACATATATTTATTAACATTTCTTCGTGAATCTCATTCTCTATCTCCGGTGACCCCTCTTTATATTAAAAATTAAACAGCGTATTTCAAGGACAGAGCCGATATCTACCATATATATGTGTGTAAACGTGCGCTCGATAGTGCATCAGGTAGAAAGAGTCATAGAATCGTAGCCATAATTTACATATATTTACTAACATTTCTTCGTGAATCTCATTCTATATTTCCGTTGACCTCCCTTCGAATTATGAACTAATAAACTTATTTCAAGGACAGAGCGCATATCTACCATATATATGAGTATCAAAGTGCGCTTGATAGTGCATCACGTAGAAAGGGTGATAGAATCGTAGCCATAATTTACACATATTTATTAAGATTTTTTCGTGAATCCAATTTTATATCTTCAGTGACCCCCTCACATTTAAGAACTACATGACTTATTTTAGAGACAGAGCACATGTCTATGACATATATGAGTATCAAGGTGCATCCAAAAGTGCATCAGATAGAAAAAGTATGGAATTTACATATATTTATTAACATATCTTCGTGAATCTCATTCTATATCTCCGGTGACTCACCTTTGAATTTAAAAGTAAACGGTATATTTCAAGGACAGAGCGCATATCTACCATATATATGAGTACCAAAGTGCGCTTGATAGTGCATCACGTAGAAAGGGTGATAGAATCGTAGCCATAATTTACACATATTTATTAAGATTTTTTCATGAATCCAATTCTATATCTTCAGTGACCCCCTTACATTTAAGAACTACTGTGACGCTGAATCCAAAAATATGGTTACATTGCTCTATATTGAAGGAATTGAGAAGGCTATTTTGGATTAATATGCATTATAAAATACATTTTCTCTCTCTTGACTTGCTACAAGCTAGCAACAGAAACAGGAAATACGTAAAACTTTCTGAAAGTGACTAATGTTGCTTTTGCTGCGCAATTTTGTAGGAAGTTTACTTGTCAAAGATTACTCATAAGTCATCCTACAGGATACATAATCATGTTTTTGGCAACGTGACACCGCATTAATATGTTGAAATTGGTTATATAGATATGAATCTATAGATAAGTCTAGAGATCACGCTATTGAATTCTTCCGGCTGTGACACGCCACGTATTTTGGGTGCGGCAGTCTCTAAGAGCCAATCAAAATGCAAATGAGCAATAAGTTTCCATATTTGTGGAAATGATAAAACGGATGTACTGACGGATGTGAGGCTTGGGTGTGACCCTCGAGAATAATATAAAAGAACCTCAAGGTCTCAAACGGTTGATTTAGAAGTTCACAAGTTCCGGTGCAAAGGTGCAGAGGTTCAAGACGTCGGTTGTGACCAGACAGAATCATCGTCAAAGTTTCTAAGAGTTACAAGAATACTACCATAAGGTATGTATAATCTCTTGTTGCATCATAAAATTCAAGTTTAGAGATGTCATGCGGTACTTCAAAATGAATTGTGTACCTACCATAAAACTTTCAAGATTACGAACTGTTGTCACATACTTGTATTTCATCTTCCGTTTCTTCTAACTTACATATTTCAATCTCTAGCCTGTCAATCAATATATATATATAAGTTAAGGTATCAATCTATCAAATGAACTATCAGATATTCCATTACTTTTGTTGAATCACTAAATCAAATGTTGTTATATATTACCATTTTAGTTATTTAATAAACTTACTTTTTATAAATAATGTTGTCATTCCCCTAGATTAAAACCACCTTTTCCCATGAAAATAATGGTGTAATTTAAGTATATTTCTTTGTGACATCCGCTACAGAATTAGCGTGAGCAGATCTCTACATTATGGTGGAATAAAACGAGCTAAATAATTAAAAAGCACATCGTCACATCGTCACAAATGGGGGCTCGTCCAAAGCCTTTTCTTCCTTTTCCATTTTTCGGGACGAAAAATTTTGTACTGCTGCTATGACATCCTTCTTTTTTTTTCTGTTTTGTTTTGGTATATTGTTCATAGTGCATTATAATTTAAGTAAATTATGTGAATTGTTGTAATTTACCAATGTATTATTGTGGATTATAATGGCAATTAGTGATTGATTATATTACTCATAGTGAAATACCCCCTTATATATTTCTTATTTTCTTCGATTAGAGAAAACGAAAATTTTAAGTAAAAATTCAAAATGTCTTTCCATTGGTTCCCCTTTTTCAAACCTAAGAAATCTCCGTCGAAGTTTCATGCTTGGTATATTACAAAATCGGGGGAAGCAAGTTGCAAATATTGCAGAAAAATTCTTGCTGAGAACGCCGCGCTTACGCAGGCTTTGCGCTACGAAGTATGTCCCCTGGCAAAAGAAGCAACAGATCTGCCCGTGCAGCAAGCCAGTTTCCCAGTAGCCAGTTCGCCTACTTTACTTGAACCGCGGATAAACCATCCACAGCAGTATAGTTTACCGGATCCTGTGGATAGGCAACCGATAACACAAACGCAGCGTTATAAAGAAAATTTAGCTAAGTTTGAAGAAACTTGTAATAAAATGTCATCCTTGACTCCTTTGGACAGTACACAATATAAACCAGTGGTCGCGAAACGCATAATTTTTCTTAAGCCAGAACAACTGACTAACCCTTCTAATGAAGTGGCAGTTAGTTCTTCCGAAGAATCCCCTGGTATTATGACTAGTGACTTTGAGTTCGATCCTAAGTTAGCGTCAACACCTTTAAAGAAAGAAGAACAGCAGCAAGTAGTTGCTTCAGAATTGGTCAAGGAAGAAGATTATTTTCCATTTGATATACCACCTCACGTGGAAAAACCCTTGGAAGGTAAACTCCCAGAAAATTCACCACCAGAATCAAGTAAACATGATTCCGATGACGAAATTCAACAATTGGCAAAGAAGGAGCTCTATCAGGAAAAGACTGCACGTGACGTACTAACACCAAGTCCCTTCTCATATGACTCAGGTGAAGAACTCAAAGAGTTATAAATGAAACTCAAAGAGTCAAAGAGTTATAAATGAAGAACCTTGTATTGAAAATCTAAGTTTTCTTAAATATCTGCAAATTGTTTCTCACCCTCCTCAAGTGAAATATTCCCCCACTGCCGATAACGCACTTGCACTCTTGTTATATAATAATATTAGGCAAGAAATTTTAGATAATCACGAAGTGAAGACTCCCTCAGAGGATTCATTACCCTTGGACGAGAATAAGGCAATAAATGTTAATTTACTCCCTCCGAAAGGACCCCAAATAGAAAATAGACAAGATCCTGATGAATTAAGTGCACGAGAAGAAACAGAAGATCGAGTAGCCAGTGTCCCGGTATTGAAATTGCCGAAATTTAAAGGAAGCCCTAAAGAATCTGTTACAAGATTCCTTGATGAATATCAGACCATATCTCGTGCTCTCGATTGGCTCGACCAGGAGCAATGTATATATCTAGCGGCCTGTCTTGAAAACTCGGCCCTTGATTGGTTCCTATGTCATAAGGATGCCATTCAACAGTTGCAGTTTCGAGAATTAAAGCAAATGATTTCTCGAGCATTTCCTGACGATTTATATAAAGGACAGCTTGAACAAAAATTAAAGAGAAAACGACTCCCTCCTCGTTTTCCACCTGATAACTTCGTGTATACTTTAATACGAGACTGGAAGTTCGTAAGACCTGAAATGGGAGAGAGAGAATTGTTACGCCTATTGTATAAAGCGTTGCCTTCAAATTATGTCCAGGCCTTAGTATTAAAAGAAGTATCGACCATAGATCAAGCTATCCATGTGCTGCGGTTATTGTACTTAGCTGACATTTATACTGAATCTCATCAGAAAATGAATAGAAAAGGTAGAGAATTTAAAAGACCACATCATGTAAAACCTTATAGGGGTGTTAGAAACAATTCGTTTGTCAAAAGAATGTGGACGTATAAGCATGAAATCGGGAAAGATGGTAGGCCAATTGAAGTGAAAAGAGCTCGAACGAAATTGTGTGATCACAGATTGCCCACGATTCCGATTCGAATTTTTAATAGAAAAGTAGACGCATTATTAGACAGTGGTTCGCAAGTCTCTGTTTTGGCTGAAGAAATCATCCCTCAAAATTTTCCAATTGCTAAGCGAATGCGCGCCACTATTCGTTTGCGCACATTAGGGGATAAGTTAACTGAACCACTCCCAGTGGTTCGGTTAAGTTTCCAAGTTGGAACTTATGGTCGAAGATCGCGTCGTTTATGGTTAAATGTGGCATTAGTTAAACAGTCTCAATTAGACGAGAAAATGGTTCTAGGAATAGATTTCATTCAGCGTTACACGTATGGTATAGGGTTACAGTCTATAACTATTAATGGCAATCAAAGACATCCTAACATGAAGTTTTATGTTCAGTATTTGCCAAGCCGCAAGGAACAAACAGTATTAAATCTGTCACATGTTCAGTTTTACAACAAAAATGGTAACTCTAGGATGAATAGAAACGTTAGCTCAACATCAGTATCACCTACGAACATTGATGTGCCTCAAAGTAGTTTAGAACTTCATGATTCAATCTCCCTTTCTGAAGACGCACATCGTGATTCCCAACCTGAGGACGAATGTCCTATATTGAAAATCAACTGTATTGAGCAGCAAACATCTCGTAACTTGATCACAACTGCTGAGCGTATGCAAATACCTGCTGGGAAAGTTGGTTTAGTGCAAGTTAAGCCATGTTATCCTATAACTGGAGATCATTATGTTGAACCGAATGATGTTTTGCATCGAACTTACTCATGTTTAATACCACCTACAATGTATGTAGAAGAAAATGGTTATGCTAAACTGCCTGTGTTTAATTTGAGTAAGCGGGACGTGACTATTCCAGATGCTCAAATCATAGGACATTTGGAGAAATGTATTCCTACACCAGAGATAAGAGTGAACACGGTTAAAGCCAGCCCACTCTCCGCTGAGAAAGTCGAAAATTCGAAATCTAAATTACAACACGATGTTGGTAAAGAAATTGACATTTCCCCTGACCTTTCGTCTGAAGATCGAAAAAGGGTAGTAGATCTATTGAATGAATTTCAAGATATTATTGCGTGGACAATAAATGATATAACTGTAACACGCAAATATGAGCATAGCATAGAATTAATTTCAAACATTCCTGTATCTTCACCACCCTACAGAGAGACATTAGAGACAAAAAGAGCCATGAAAGAAGAGATTGACAATTTGCTTAAACAAAACATCATCTCTAGTTGTCGGTCTTCATACGCATCACCAGTTATTTTAGTTAAGAAGAGAGATAATTCTAAGAAACTCATAGTGGACTATAGAAAATTGAACTCCGTCATATCTCCTGACAGTTACGCTCTTCCATCACTCAACGACCTAATAGATTTATTCACAAATATTCAATTCATAAGTTCAATAGACCTCAGATCTGATTTTCTTGAAAACTGCATTCATTTGTAGTGCCGGTTTGTTTAATTTTAATGTGGTCCCAAAAGGTCTCCACTTCCTCCGTAGCATTTCAAAGAATGATCGACAAAGTGTTTGCAGGGTTAAAATTCAATATTATGGCATGCTTCGTGGATGACTTGATTGTTTTTGGAAAATCTGTAGACGAAAAGTTAGATAGACTTCGGGAAGTATTCACTCGTTTGCGAGAAGCCAATCTAAAATTAAATCCCTCAAAATCTCACTTTATGTATGCTGAACTACCAATCTTGGGATTCGTCGTAGGACGCGAAGGGGTTAAGATAGATCCTAAACGAGTCGAGGCTATCACTAACTTTCCCGAACCAAAAACAGTTCGTGATGTACGCAGTTTCGTTGGATTGGCTAGTTATAATCGAAGATTTATTAAAAACTTTTCAGTTATCGCGAAGCCCTTAATAGAATTGACTAAGCCTGATGTAATCTTTCAATTTGGAGACAAAGAACGTCAAGCCTTTAATATTTTAAAGGAGAAGCTCGTTACTGCCCCAGTATTAGCCATCTTTGATCCTGAAGCAGATGCTACCGAATTGTATGTAGATGCTTGTGAATACGGAATTGGCGCCGTATTAATGCAAATCAAGAATGGAGAGAAGAAACCGATTGCTTATTATAGCAGAAAAATCTCAGACCATGAAGCTTAGTCCTTAACGATCTCAGAAAAAGAGACCATGGCTTTGGTACAAGCCGTATTACACTTCCATGAATATCTAATAAGAGTGCCTCACTTCACTGCATTTACTGATAGTTGTTGTGTTTGCTATTTAAGGAACATGAAAAATCTAAAAGGCAAATATCTTCTTTGGTTAATCAGGTTGCAATCTTATAACTTCTCGATTAAAGCGATAAGAGGTAACCCCTCTAATCGACATTCGGACTGCATGTCCAGATATCCGACGCAAATCTTAAGTGTGGAAGAAAATGCCAATCGCGACGAAGGGCTGTGTATAAACATGATGAAAATTGACGCGACTGATGTAATCAAAAGCACAGAAAGAAGACGAATATTTTGGTAGAATTCGTGATTTAGTAAGGTCTGATCCTACTAATAATGAGGCTCGCCCATATGTATTAGTAGACGA
Source organism: Thermobia domestica (assembly GCF_964235325.1). Classification (NCBI taxonomy): domain Eukaryota; kingdom Metazoa; phylum Arthropoda; class Insecta; order Zygentoma; family Lepismatidae; genus Thermobia; species Thermobia domestica. Next base: position 181,938,950 of record NC_137458.1, on the reverse strand, counting down.
GGTGTTATATCGTAAGTCTAATAATGATTTAAAACAATGTGTTCCTCGAAGTCTGGTTCCTGAGGCGCTATATCCTATTCATACATCATGTCTAGAAGGCGGACATCTTGGAGAACGCAAAGTGTTTTCTCGTGTAAATGAGCGATTTTATTGGCCTCGAATGGGATTTGATATCAAACAGTATATTAAGACATGTCGCGAATGTCAAGAACGTAAAGACTCAACCACTACACCATTAGGGTTGCATGAACCAATTAAGCCAATAGCTCCTTTCCATACCTTAAATTTGGAAGTATTTGGCCCACTTCCCCCCTCTAATGGTTATAAGTATGTCATAATCGCTGTCGATATGTTTTCAAACTATGTAGTGGCACGACCATTAAGAACAATAACAGCCAAGAATGTTGCAAAGTTTTTATTGGAGGATATTATTTGCTATTTTGGTCCACCCCGCCATATATTGTCAGACCTTGGTTCTAAATTCCACACACAAGTAACTAGCGAAATTATGACTGTACTCGGTATACATCAAAAGTTTAGTATTAATTACCATCATAGAATAAATTCACGAATGGAGAAATATGATCAAGCTTTGGTAAATTATTTCAAGAAATATGTGTCTACTTCCCAGAAAGATTGGTCTATATTTGTTAGAACTGCTTGTTACTCTTATAATACTATAAAACACAAACACCATCCTTGTTCTCCTTTTGAATTGGTGTTTGGTAGAAAGGCTGAATTAGGACTCGAACTCGAGACTCCATGCCGAACCCCGTATGGAAAACTCGTGAAAAAGAATCTTGATCGTATAAAGAAAATTACCACAAAGGCCTTAACTAGTCAGCAGTAAAAACAAAAAGCCAAAATTGATAAGCGTAGGAAAGCCCATACGTAAAAAGAAAATGATTAGACCTCATTACAAATTTGGTAACTAAGCCGGGGTTATTTCCTAAATGTATGCAACGTGCATCATTAAGAAAGTTAATGTTGAACGAACGAAGTTATGTTGTCCAAGTTCTCTAGTTTCAACCTGATCGAATTGTTCGATCATTTCATAGTTAAAAAAAAAAGTTATCGCGATAGGCGTAGGAACTTCTAACGTGAAATTCAATGTTGATGCAGGCTTTCTGAAAGAAATGTTATATTAATACCTAAATAAATAATTAAGTAAGTAAATGGGTACCCAATCAAATATTTATATGTATAGAAGGAATAAATAGAGAAAAGAGTAGTTTAGAGAAGTACAAAATGGTTTTAAATCCATGCATGGTCGGAAACCCTGCTATAAAAAAAAGGAGAAAAGGGAATAAGAAGAAAATATAAATATACAACTAAGGAAACAACTTAATTCCTTGCGTAGGTATTATATTCTTGGTGTTGACAGACAGACCGATGGCCAGACAGACAGACAGACAAACAAAAAGAAAAACACCAAGAGAAAGAAAAGAGAGAAGTGGTTAGAAAAAACAAAAGTTATTTTTATTTGCTAAAGGTAAAACTTCCGTTAGAAGAATTGAGAATCGCATTAATGAGAATATAATTACAAAGAGAGAATAATAATTAAAAAACAGGATACGCCTTTGTATTTTGTAGGTAAAGATAGGCTCTTGCCTTCGCAGCCTCATTTGAGCTTAGTGAACCACTTGCCTTGATTGGCAAGATGGAAGAAAACATCTCATGAAAGTTTTTCGAATTATTTTTGCAGTTCAAGGAGTATGTAACAAACTAGATTTAAGATGAGTGAAAACGATAAATATTAGAAGGTTTGGACCCCGCGCGTTGGAAAATATCTTACTCTTAAGCCAGGTCGTGTATAAATAAAGTTGATTGACTAAAGTTGAATGGATCTGCTAAGGTTAAGTAGGTTTACGAGTTCTTTCTGGTGTTCCCTTGGAACTCAATAATGTAAAATACAGTCAACCCAAATTAAAATCAATCGACAGAGTGTACTGATAAATCATGGAGGACAATGATTCTATAATAATAGAGGCCGTGGTATAGGAGGTCATTATAATAATAGAGGCCAGCCGTGATAGACAGATTAACAATAAGGATAGAACTCTCAAAATGTAAGACCTATAGATAAAACTCAAAAATAAGCGAGCATTGGTATTTTTTTTTCTTATTCATTGTATTTCTTTCAATTTTATTTTCTTTCCTTTTACTGTTTAAATTTCTGCGCAGGTAATTAGTAGTTAGAAGAGATAGCTAAGGAAATAAAAATATATAAAAGGGACTTATATCATAATTTATATTCCCTTATATCATAAGATAACCAATCATGAATCACTGTGTGCTTCGTCCTCGTATAGCAGAAAGGTGTACGTTTCCATATTTCTATTAGTATTATTCTACTCTAAAGCATTAGATAATGAAGCAGTGAGAACGATGAAATTGTCATTTGAAAACAGAAACAGAAGGAAAGAACACGAGCAACAACAATTTTAATTTTGTATAATCATGTTTTGCTTCCTTTTACAGATAATGCCTCTATAAATTGTCATTGGTCGTAAGTAAGTATGTCTTGCTTTGTTTGTATTAATGCAATGCAGCATTATAGTATATTCTATAAAAAGGTATTATAGTTAAATACATCAATGTACTACAGATGCTGCAGATGGATGACAATTCACAATTCACCGTTTGTTTGAGCACTATAGGTAGCCCCGAAATACCTGTATACAACTCCCTCTTTATTTTTTTTGGATTGGCATGAAAGTAGGTATAGTACTCTGTTACGAAGCAAGGACGCCTTCCTCCCCTTTACTTTTATTTATTTCCGGTTTATATCCGACCTGATCCAGCAACGTACTGTACTTTTTGTTAAAGGTCTCTTTCTCTAAGCAAGTATATTTCATACTTGTTAAAAATAATAATAATAATATTGTGATATACTTCATAATTGTTAAATCAAACATTGTTCTTTTTTTTCAACGATCTCACTTCATAACAGTATTATCTGTTATTATGTAATAGGTTTTCTTGAGTATTTTCTGTATTCCGGAAGTAAGTTATCTACTTCCTTACTCAACTGTTATCAGCACACACTCTCAGCACAACAATCTTTATCTACAAATTGTATGCAATGAAGCGCAATACTTTAAAAAGAAGAAGATTCTAAATTATAAAATCACCATTATTACTAATTGAGATTAATGCTCTATTATTGGAATTAGGTCCAGTTGAATGGTAACAGCCTTATTCAGAAAGTTTTCATGCAATAATAATAATAATAATAATAATAATAATAAGATGGTAACTAAATTGTACCGTACATGAAAACAAATGAATAGTCATGAGCATTCTATAATCTGGAAACAATAATAAGATTAATAATTAATTAACATCCATTAATAGGCATAGTTCATTCATTATTGCTAATTACAAGGCAGTAGTCACTATAAATACCTTTTATTTTCTCAAGAGTGCATATTATGAAAACGTATTCACTTTCAGACCACTAAATTCATGGTTTGGATTGGTCCTATTCTGATGGGATCTCTATTTCAGCAGTAAAGGAACTGCTTTCCACTTTATTCATACCAAATAGCAACTTATACTGCAAGGAAAATTAATAACATTAAATGGATTCTAAAGTTATTTAATCAAAGCTGAAAATTTAAAGAATTTAGGATGCCCTCGGATAGGAAGCCTTCCGTTCTCGAGTGAGCACGGAATTGCTTTGATATTGTGTTACAAAATGGAGGCTGATTCTTGTTCGCCCACTGCTCCATTTCGAATTCTGTTTAGACGTTTGTCTTTAATCATGACCTTTAAATTGTTATCTAATTGTCACCATTAAATTAGCTAAAAAATATTATTGTTCCATTGGCTAATAAGGAATATGTGCTCCACAGTAGCCTTTCCCAAGAAGGCTTTCTGCGTACGAGTGCTCTTACTCTGACCGCTTTGGGTTGGATGAAGCGTCAGTCCTAAGAGTGATTTCCATTTCCTAGACAGTTTGACTCTTACCTGTGCTGACTATCTGAATATATCAAATGTTATTGAGTTATGCGCCTTACTACTCCTTATTAAGGTACTATTATGAACGTTATATTGCTTTGATTACAGATGAGCTTTGATTACAGATGATAATGTAGTTATGGTGATATTATTAGTACATAATTATATGTGTTGCGCAAGTTATGTTTCAGGCTAATGCTGATTATCTTTGTATTATTGATTAATATTGATTTACTGTTGTTTTATCATTAGAAGTGTAGAAGTAACGTTATATAATTGCTAGATTTATTTGAATATGTATATGTAATAGTTATTTAGTTAAATTGTTAGATTATTATATATTTTGCACATTGTCGATATATATATTTTTGCACAAGATGCTATTAGCTTATGATGATTTTAAGCAAAGACCGAGTCATTATCATTCCTTATGTGTAATATATATATAGAGTGTTGACTTCGTTCACATATTTTATATAAGAACACTATGTTCAGTAACTTATAGGCTAACTTATTAATTAGTATATTACTCATATATCCCAATAGTATATTACTTATGGATACAGTTAGCACACATATAGATATAACTCCCTTGAGTGCACTACTAATTATGAAAAAAAAACTAAAATAAAATAAAACAAAAACATTCAACAAAACCTTGCACATGAAACATGCATAAAACCTTTGCGTTGCATCTGTTATATAACTGATAATAAACTATATTGTGATAATAAGAAAAGTAAAAAGGAAATCAAGCAAGTTATGTCAATACTACATATTACACTACTACATGCATTACATGCCATTACTCATGCTACATTCCCTCTAATTACTAATTCTACATATACTCCAGACTCCATGCATTCAAGTCTTGTTCCAATGTGTAGGTGTTAATTGGTGAAATTCTTCAGTCCTCTCACATCCACTTGCTGAGAGAATGCGAGGTGAATTAACAACATTCCCCCAGGGACACCCCTGCCTAACGGAGTTTAATTAAAATCACGCTAGAGTCAGGGTTGCCCCTAACGGAAGTTATTAGTAATCAACATAGTGCCATCAACCCCATTGCAGACTGTAAGGGTCCATCCACACACCAGACAGGGCGTTACATCATGCAAACATCTATGGTATAGTTTAACTTTCTGCTACCGGCGTCCCCGAATAATTGGCGTAAATTTTCCTAAATTGTTCCGGAAGTATTTTGAGCGGCCAGTGAGTGTGTCCTCTTAAATGTCATTGAATGTCGATGAGTGCCTTCTTCCTCTTCAACGTGCATTCTAACCTTATATTCTAAGTTCTTACTCATTAGTGTTCTTATCCTAATAATTATGGTGGACAACACCGTGTGTTTTCTCGAGATTTTCCCGTTTCTTCCCACGTCCTTCATCTCATCATTTTCATTCATTACTCATCGCCACCGTCTCCATTAGCCTAACAGGCATAATCATGGGACGTAATTCAAGAACTTCAATTCATTTTCATTATCTAATAAATTTTATCGCACTAATTTATATGGTACAACATGGTATTTAACAAAGAAAATAAAATAATTTTGTAATAATCTAGTTCCTTTCTATACAGATAAAAGCTTGTTTTGCCACAAGTTGTAAGTACAATCAAGTTATTTAAAATGTATTCTCATTTCTAGCCGACGACAGACCCTTATTATCTCTTAATACGAATTCTATTATTAAAAGACATAGGTAGACTCTTGATTAGGTAAATAGACAAATAACACCATAAATAATTAATCATATGAACAGGGGTTTGCCTAATATCAATTGTGTGGATTCCTTTTATCTATTTACTATTGTTAAGAGAAATATATTAAAAAAAAAAGAGAGAGAAAGTCTATGCAAACATTTGCATGCAAACATTTTATACTCTTCAACTTCACTATTACTTAATCTTATATAACAAATCATTACGTAAAGTTGGAAGCCCGGAAGACTTTATCATCACAAAATTCCAACGACTCGCTATCAGCAGAACAAGGACACACATATGAATGAACAGACAAATGCATTATTATGCTGTTACGCATGCACTTTAGATTATACTACCAACGTTTTCATACTCCAAAAAACAAAAAAAAAAAAAAAAAAGGAAAATAAAAAAAGGGGTGAACAAGAATATAAAAGAGCAATACAAGAATATAGAATAAATTATTTATCCTTCCATACTATCTATCCATTCTATTAATTGTGTTGTGTTGTTATAGAAGTTATTATTAAGTATTAATGTATTAAAATTCGTTAATGGTGATTAATATTTATTGTTATGTATTAATGATTTGGATTTGTTAATTAGAGTTTATTTAGTCATTATTTAGAGCTAATAAGATTATGAATTAACATATTTTAAATTGTCTTTTCATGAGTAACTCTTGACTACGGCTCGAGAGGCGTCTCGTTCAAAATTAACGGCCAGCACTGGAAGGGGATACTTCTAAAATTGGTTAAGTCTTCAGGCATTTGGAACAGCTATTGGACGGACAAGTGAATGACTGTGATCTTTACAAGGATAGTCCACCCTTCAAAAATAGTATTCCTGGAGCACCTGCAGTATCACTAATGTATTATTAGTGGTAGTCTATATGATGTTTGGTAGGACTAAGGAAAAGACATTCGAAAATGCCTATTTACTTACCTGGTTAACGAAACTTTCCTTTTCTTGTTCTCACCTTAATACTTTCGTTTTTATACTAATTCTACAACATTTTTTTTTACACTTCATCGTTCACTTCACTAAATAACTGCACTAAATTGCACTAAATACACTGTACACTGTACACCACCTACTGAATTCCTAGGACTGAATATTGAAGAACAATAATATACTTCGATACGAATCGTTTCCGGACAACGCCCGAACGGATTTCCACTAATAAATCGCAGCCACCAATCGAATAACAGAAAACATATTTTCAACCCATATTAGGTGTTATGGGTTCGCTTGCTAACATTAGTAAGAATTAAAACGTTTCATCCCCACATTTTTTTTTCACTAGTATATCGATATCGCACATAAACAGCTTGAAGAATATAATTTGTAGAATTATGTAATACCCTATCTTGGTATAAAACTCATACTTACAGATGGAAATATTGCTGCAACCTTCTTTGTTGCATTCACACAAGTTCCTGTAATAGCAATTTAATGCGTAAGCAGGAAACCCCTATCAAGCATTGTGGTTATCCACGGCGTAGCTCATAATATTTGTTATCAAATATTTCCTCTGATGTAACTCGTCTATGCATGAAATTGTATTTTTTTTTTAATTCTAAGTATCTGTTCAATTGTCGTGATGTTAGTGAAATAGCCCCCTGGAAACGTTGATTCCATGTTGATTCAAAATTATATTAAAAATACGATTTAGTTCCTGAATACAAGTACTCTGAGGTTCGATTCCCCCTCGTCACAGATCGACAAACTAAAATCCTCTCTCCTCGCTTCATTGGCTACTTAAAGTAAATAATAGGAGAAAGGGGAGACGATTGCTCCTTAATCGAAAGATTACAAAAACGACTGTTGCCGCTGCTCCTCCTAAATCTAAGGTTGCAAATAACCGCTTATGGCAATATACTTTGATGCCGGCAAGAAATTAATAATATGTGAATGATTAAACTTCTTTAATTGGCTCAATTCGGTATACCTAATAAAACTCGCCCATGACCAGGCGGAAGTAAAAACCACTAAGTGTGAAGGTCCCAAATCTAACTAAGTATTGGTTCGATTTTCCGAAGTTCCCGAAAAACAACAAAGGATCCTTTTCCTTCCTCGCTCCTTTGAATACACCTGTAAACTTTTAAAACGCACCAAAAAAAAAGGAGAAAGGAAAGAGAGGATTATTCATTATTTTGGAGGATTACTAAAACGAAACAGGGTTCCAATAAATTTTAAATTCATGACATGTAGACTCAAGGCAATTTCTACGAGTCAACTCAATATTGAACTATTATTCGTTGTTTGTCACGCTTAAAATAATATAACCTATAGTAAATTAAAATTCAAGATCACAATATCAACAGTTTGACGGTAGTTCTTCCTTGAATCTACATGAACTTAAATATTGGAAATTCATTATAATAAATTAACAAATCAATGGTAGTTAATAATAGTAATTCAACCCTTGTTGATATCTCGAATCCTTATGTAACCAAATCTCTACGAGCTATGTAACTGTAGAGATCTCTATTTAAACCCCATTAATAGTTTACGTTACTAATTACTCATTACCAATTACTTGGGGTGACTAAATTGTAATCATTCATTTATCTTTGTAAACAACGAAACACGGCTGTCTTGCTATGTCATTACCACAAATTATGTATTGGCATATCTTCTTTTCCATTCATCTTAGGTGCCAATCTCCTAATCAATGGTTTATGTTCTCTTATTCAATCACTTCATAAGCACAATATTGAAATTAAAATATGTGTGTAATGTAACGAAATAATGCAACTATTGTGCTCCTGAGTATATTACATTGTTACTAATTATAACAATACTATTTCTTACTTACTTGTGTAGTGTTAAATTTCTAATGGGACCCTATTTCGTTGAATATGAGATGGTACACATCTCACTAGATTGTAGTATTTAACGTACGTAACCGTATATTAATACTTACTTTTATTAAAGTTCAGAATTTGCCATTAGTGAATCTACTGTACTAAAGAAACTGAATTGAATCTAAGATAGTGTGCTGAACATTACAAAATCACCGTTAGAATGATAAACCGAACGGTTCTCTGTTATTGTCCAGTAGTCTAACTCACTCTCTGTCATTACTTTATTCTCTGTTCCTTTTGCATATATTACAATTCCAATAAAATGTGGATGCTTGTCGTTAAGGTTTTTATGCAAGAAGATTTTTTTTTTAATAATGAATCTTTAGAACTGAGAACTGTTAGTTGTTAATGAACATTATGTAGGTTGTTCTCCTGTTGCATTCTTGCAATCGTAGCATTTGTGACAATTGAGAAAACTGACTTTTTCTCTTAATGTAGCATGTTCAATATGTCATTGACTCTTCAACTTTAGTGTAATATTTCATTCGAGTGACTTCTTGCAAATTTTAGCACAGTGAAATGTTGTTCATCTTTACTTTGATATAGTACATCGGTAATGTTATATGATGTGTCAAACTAAAATATTCTTGTTAGTTGATGTAACTCATTCATAATCACCTGTATCTCCATTTAGCTGAGTTATGTGAAGGAACAGAGACACCTTTTGTTATAAACGTTCTCTGTATTATTGTTAAGAAAAGATGAAATGCGACTATGCTGACAACAGACTCATAAGTATACATAACCTATGCTTTCTTCACTTTGCGAAAACTTTTTTTTTTCAATATGATTTTTTTTTACGAGGGGCACTCGGAAAGTAAATTACCCATGTTCCAGCTTTAACCTCGCTTATTGATGATTTTCGAGGTCGAAAATTATGAAGCAGTGAGAATGTGACGCTGAATCCAAAAATATGGTTACATTGCTCTTTATTGAAGGAATTGAGAAGGCTATTTTGGATTAATATGCATTATAAAATACATTTTCTCTCTCTTGACTTGCTACAAGCTAGCAACAGAAACAGGAAATACGTAAAACTTTCTGAAAGTGACTAATGTTGCTTTTGCTGCGCAATTTTGTAGGAAGTTTACTTGTCAAAGATTACTCATAAGTCATCCTACAGGATACATAATCATGATTTTGGCAACGTGACACCGCATTAATATGTTGAAATTGGTTATATAGATATGAATCTATAGATAAGTCTAGAGATCACGCTATTGAATTCTTCCGGCTGTGACAATACACGTATGTACATGTGTGTCACGCCACGTATTTTGGGTGCGGCAGTCTCTAAGAGCCAATCAAAATGCAAATGAGCAATAAGTTTCCATATTTGTGGAAATGATAAAACGGATGTACTGACGGATGTGAGGCTTGGGTGTGACCCTCGAGAATAATATAAAAGAACCTCAAGGTCTCAAACGGTTGATTGAGAAGTTCACAAGTTCCGGTGCAAAGGTGCAGAGGTTCAAGACGTCGGTTGTGACCAGACAGAATCATCGTCAAAGTTTCTAAGAGTTACAAGAATACTACCATAAGGTATGTATAATCTCTTGTTGCATCATAAAATTCAAGTTTAGAGATGTCATGCGGTACTTCAAAATGAATTGTGTACCTACCATAAAACTTTCAAGATTACGAACTGTTGTCACATACTTGTATTTCATCTTCCGTTTCTTCTAACTTACATATTTCAATCTCTAGCCTGTCAATCAATATATATATATAAGTTAAGGTATCAATCTATCAAATGAACTATCAGATATTCCATTACTTTTGTTGAATCACTAAATCAAATGTTGTTATATATTACCATTTTAGTTATTTAATAAACTTACTTTTTATAAATAATGTTGTCATTCCCCTAGATTAAAACCACCTTTTCCCATGAAAATAATGGTGTAATTTAAGTATATTTCTTTGTGACATCCGCTACAGAATTAGCGTGAGCAGATCTCTACATTATGGTGGAATAAAACGAGCTAAATAATTAAAAAGATTCTGCACATCGTCACACTACATGACTTATTTTAGAGACAGAGCACATGTCTATGACATATATGAGTATCAAGGTGCATCCGAAAGTGCATCAGATAGAAAAAGTATGGAATCGTAGTCATAATTTGCGTATATGTATTAAGATTTCTTCGTGAATCTAGTTCTATTAGTTTAGTTCTTTTCGCAGTCGATTCTCCTCTCACTTTCTTCATTCCACCATTTTATTCATTTCTCGTCATCTTCGTTTCCTTTAGTGTAACCCGCATAAGCGTGAAGATTTCATTTCATTTTTACGTTTCGACCTACTCCAGAAGTAATGATTCATTCATTCAAATCGAGGCCTATTGTTTCACAATGTTGAATTATTCCAAATTCCTTGGTTTTCCAACTTGATTCTTTTCTACACTCAATGATTTGTTCTCCTCTGCACAGAACCCATTGATGTCAATAAATTGGATAAATCTGAGTTTCCGTATGGTTCTCCAGTGTGAGTCTTCCTTCTATTTAAAGTAGTGAAACTACAATCAGTAAAGAAGTTATTGCAAGTTTTTTTCCGGTTGGAAGGGAGATGGAAAGAATTAGAAACGAACAGAAGGAAGCGTACAAGGAGAGATTGTCATATTTGGAGACATGTGTAGAAGATTCGTTTTTCCCTGAGGTGGCTTGTGAAAGAAATCACATTGGTAAAAATTGAAGTTCTCTCGATTAAATCTAAAAGAAGAAAACTTTCTTAATGTGTTTATTGTTGTATACAACAATTAAAACGTGTAATATTTATTTCCTTATCTTGAAGGGAGGAAACTGATTTTCACCAGTATAACTTCATTGTTTTTGCATAAAATAAGAACGAAGTTGATAGTGTTTGTTCCTTTTAGGTGGATATTCTGTTTATAAAACTTGTTACTTGAAATATACGTTGAACCTGTTAAAGGAGACAGTTTGTTTTACGTGACTGAAAATATAATAAAAGTAAATCGTGTAGCTTTCTGTCATTTTCATTCCTAATGTTATTCAGTTATAAATACCAGCAACTACAAAATAAATCCCAATCTTAAATCCCTTTGATTATCATGGACTCACACCACGTCTCATATAGGCCCGCTGCTGAACGGGACGTTAAACTCAAAATCAACTCAACAATTTCTTTATTTTATGTTACCTATATTTTTCAATTTAAACAGACAGATGCAGGATTAAGATCCCAGATGTTAATGTTACGCACAAATATTACTGTATTTTTGAAAACCATTATTAATTGTTATATAGAATCTGAGCACATACAAAGTGCATAGATTAAAAGGGCGGACCTTCGAAACCCTAGTATCTTCTTGCTTCTAAAACAAATGTATTTTGGGGAGAGGGCACAAGCTTTCCTACTGTCCATAAATCTCCTGACACAAGAGACTTTTCAAAACGAGAGACTTTTAAGTAGACTAATATGTCAGACTAATTCTTTAAAGATATACTTTTGAAGATTTTGAGATTTTGAAATATTAGATTCCACAAAAATTGTAATTTTAAATCCATTATTACTCTTTTAACAGCAGTTCCAATTAATATGGATGAAGCCAGGGTCATACTGCAACCCAGAGGCCAACCGGGAGGTACTTTCTAAGGAGCCTATGCACATGTATGTACTGCTCCTCCCCAACATATACGTACTGCATACTACTAGTACGCACAACTCAAAGCAAATGTATAGTATATTGTACTTGTTTCACACAAGCCAAGACCATGGATCCACAAAAGACATTTCACACTGAACCACACCGTCTCTAGGAAAATCCTACTTAGGTAAATCCTTTTAAAGTAAGGTACGAATGAATGAATTTTATTTATTTCCTACTGCTATATTGTCGGACATCGGACTGTAATCAGACATCGAACTTAAACAGCACTTTTATTTGCAGTTTCTTTGTCTCTTTAGGTAACAAGCACACAAAACAAACAATTGCCCTGCATCCTTCGAAGGCGTCCCGTGTCGGTGAAGGCAGTTTACTTCATGACGTTTGCGCAGAACGCTATTGCAGTAAACACACGTCATTCTAATATATTAATGTGGGAGACCGAGGTTCGATTCCCGGCGGGAGGTCATATAGTTCGGTTGCACATTAAGCAGTACGTCTCATATAGCCTCGCTGCTGAAAGGGACGTTAAACTCAAAATTAACTCTAATATACCATACTTTGACATCGTCACAAGAAGTAGAAATGAACTAATTCGCACGAAGCGACATGGGTGTGTCGCCACCAGAACTCCAGAACTCACTCCTTGGCCAGCGTTTCCGACGACAAGACAGGACATGAAGTGTCAACAATTTATGGTATCAAGGTGTACAAACTGAATCAAGGTAAATAATAACATATAAGAACAGAAGTATAATTCCGAACAAGATATTATACTAATTTACAAATTTTATACAATTCAGAAATGACAGATAACACTTAATGCACATACTTATAAAACAAACATAACATTAAATTGGCATATAGATCAAACTAAGCACACTTCTTAGACAGCTAAATACATATTGTTACTTTTTGCATAGAAGACATTAGTTTCTCCATGTGTATTCTAATTAACAATTCTTTCCCTTTTCAGGAGTAGTGATATTTCAACCATGGAGTTTAGGATTCATTATCCCAGGTACTTCATCATCCAGTCATCGATAGGTAAGTACAAGGTAAGTATTAGAATTTCCCTTCCCCGCAGTTATAGGTGTAGTTAGGTAAGGCTACATTCGAAGGTATTTTATGACGTAGATTAGATTAGGTGGTAGACTAGATGTTAGGTTCGGTTACACTCTCCGATATGAAATGAGTTAACTCAGCACTTTAACATAACATTATTCATTCATTAATGATTAATTCTTCATTTAGGACTTTACTTATTATTAATTATCCTTTATAAAATAATATTATAACTGACTACTGATTCCAATTATTTCTCTTACAGGAGATTTATCTGCACATCTTCTTCTTAGTATTAACACCTCGGGGAAACAAATCGAAAAAAAGGGAGGTAAGTAATAAAATATTTTATATTTCAGATATACTACCATTTTTACTATTTTGGAAATCTAAATTAATGTATTTTTGTTGATTGATATCGAGTTTCGGTAGATGAATATATTATCCAATTGCGTCCAAACCTCTTTATTGGTGCATGCTTTTAACAATTGCTATCATTTCAGACCAATCTTAGAATAGAAGTAACACGCAATGCAGTTGTAAACAGAATAAACAGTATAATTCTGATTAATTTCTGCAAGACTTCAATCCTAACACACAGAAATATACAAATTTACACCGATCTGTTCAAATTATTCGGCTGGTGAAATTGAATTATTAATTTGTTTTTAAAAGTTTAGCTAATTATGCACATAAACAATTATAGTTGATTATATTTTGTTTTACTTTCTCTTCTTTTAGAATCTTCATATTTGGGGTAATGCTACAACGTTCAAGGTGAGCTGCACAATTGATAATCAGATTGGCGTAATTTTCACATTTAAGAAGAAAGAAATTAAAATAAGTTAAACTAGTACGATTAACAACAAATATACTACAGGTAAATATGCAATAAATAAACAAAAACAAATGAAAAGAATAACTACAGAAATACAAACAAGATAAGAATTGGACAAATAACTTTCGACTGGTAAATAAATTGTAACCCAATGCACAAGGCAGTACATTACAGAATTATTAGATTTCAGTTTCATGTTTACCAAAAATTAGAAGTAACATTTAAGACATTTACTTCAACAATATTGGGAAACGAGACAAATTTTATAATTAAATTATATATGATTATAGATATATCAGATGCCTATAGTAACGGACATCTATAAATCACATTACTCTCTGTATTAAATAGATGACAAAATACTTCTTTAACATCCTACGCACGAGGCTAAGGGAAACGATGATAATGAGATCGATGATAATGGTAGAATAAAGCGTGGGAGAAAACGGGAGAGCCATGAGAAAACTCACGTACACGGCACTTGATTACCACAAATCTTACTAGGCGGGCGCTGGGATCGAACCAGGAACCGCACGCACCACAAATAAGCGGTCTACCACTGAATCAAAGCGACTCTATAGCAAGTGTTGTACTACCTAGAAAAAATATAATAAACGTATACAAAACAAGAATAAACATAAGGAATTACTAGATTTAAGTATCATATGTTTATCAAAGACCATTTCAAAACTTTTTGCTCCGTAAGTAACAATTGAGGCTATTTTACCTCAACAGCCTTAGGAGACGAGGCAAATTTCGTTCAAAGAAATGAATAGTATGGGAAATAGCAATGAATTTTCCCAAATTTACTTATGGATAATAATAATGCTCGTTGACATTGTGCTTTCAAACAATTTTACGTGACATTTTTTTTTTTTTTTAAGAAAAGTACACAATAAAAAATTCTCCGAATACTTTTTACAGGAACTTTTCCTTTTATCATCCAGATTAAGTCATCAATAGTGAAAACTGTTTTTTCTGTTCTTAGACAATATTACACATTTTAGTAAAATTGATTTACCTTCGTTCGGAAATGACTGAGAAAATATTTTAACTGAGTCAGAGAGTCCATTCTGTTTTGTAAGTAAGCGAAATGTTCATTTTGATTAGAAACTTGTTATAGCAATAAACACAGCTGTTGTATTTTTTCTTCATGAGTTATTTGCTCTTACCCATTTGACATTTCATCTTCATCAATTTCCACGCTCAACACTACATCGAAATGATTGTTATTTGTGTGTTTCAAATAAACACATTTGTCATGTGCGTCAAAATTCATCCAAAAAGGTGTAAAGTTATACCATTTATATGCATTTCCTACCTTTGTATACATGTGGATGCGCACACCAAGAAATGCGGAAACAGCAAATAGTTCTGCTTGAGTAGCCCAAGTTTTGTCCATACTCATTTCTTTGATATGGGCATCAAAGTTGCCATCAATATAAGAAACAAATTTACTCTTTTCGTTTATCATGTACTGTATAATTCGTTTCCTAATCTCACCGTAATGAATTTGTTCACTACTTACAACATAACTAATGCACCTAAAGAGGCAATTTCCATCTCCGACTGTCCTGAATGTTTTATTTGGTTTTGTTAGTTTCGACTTGTATGAACTATTTGTGGGTAAACTCTTTCGGTAATAAGGAATATTTAAGTAGTTGCACATGTTAATTTGCCAATCTTTTCCCACGGGATCAAATTTCTGTTCTCCTCTATCTATTACATCTACAATTTCTAAGTCTGTTTTTGTTTTATATATATCTTCCAAATTAGTACATTTATCACCAGGTTCTTCATTACGAATAAATTTGGAAGTTCGTTTACACGTGTATCGTCTACGTGCCCACCTTTCTGTGACGAAGTTTTCTGAGTTTTTCTCTCTTCTTATTACTTTCGTTGTTTCATAGGTATGTACGCTTATTTTACCCTCGATACTTCTCCACAATTGACGTATCATACGACCTGGTTTCCTCCATAATTTCGACTGTAACAGGTGATTTTTTATGTAATGAAAATGTCCCTCTACAACATAATTTGAATTACGTTTTCTATTTTGCAAACGTTTCTTTTTAATCATAATCATTGATCCCCACAAAGGTATATATGATATGAAGTTTTTCAACAATATGTCAATCGCCGTTTGAGAATGGTATTCATTCTTTACGCTTGTACTCTCAATAGCTTGTGCTATTTTAATTGCCTTGATAAAACGGTGATTTTTTATATAATGACTGAATATTCGACGAATCTGTATATTTCTTATCAACTCTTATGTCATTTTGTTCATCATTAGTAGCTTTTTGAATTCTTTCTAAAGCTTTAAGGCAACTATCAGTCCTAAATTCAGAACTCAGCACTATTACACAATCCTCAAATATTTTTGAGCATTTACTTAATGTCGTACATTCTTGTAATTGCCTTATTACCATTTTAAGAAGGTTTCTCACGGCTTTCGGTACATTTTTTCGGTGTAAATGGACAGACAATGCATGTGACAAATGGGAATTGCAAATATGTAAACACGTGCCAGCAAATTCCTGATCATCCAAACACATATCCCATGCCCTGTGTAAATACGACACTAAATTTTCGCCATTGAAAGCCTTTAACACTGAATGTATTAGCGCGAAACTGAAGTCTACTTCAATCAGTGACACTTCTTTGGAACAAATGGCTGCATATTCTCTATGAATATTCGATAAGAAATGAGTTAACGAGGGAACTGTATGATCTGTGGAGATGTATTCACCAAGAGGAACTGGAAGTTCTCCTTGAGACGGTTGAAATACAGCTGCATAATAATATACAGTTTTACTATTGTACCATTTTGGTTTTGATACCACAGAACCTGTACAGTCTATGTACAAAATTTTAGGCTCACATCTTTTGGCAAACAGTTGAATTTGTTTAAAGCTACCTAATTGAATTTTGAAGGGAATATAGCTTATTTCTTTAATATAAATTACATTATTTGCTTGCTGTTCTCGCCATGTTTCTACCACATCCATAAATATATCCTTATGTTCATCTGTTTTAGTTATCAACTCACGCCTTATTTTCTTCAAAACATCTTTGGATGGACAAGGGGTTAAATTGCCAGCACTTAACGAAGAACCATCTGTTGTTCTAAATAGTTCTTCCCTTATTCTTGTAGGTGTGTCTACAATGCACTTCTTCTCAATTTCTTTCCTTAATTGTCCCCTCGCAAATCTTCTGTATATCATATTGCTAGCATGATTAAATTGACCAAAGCCAATAACAAATACTTTAATATCTGTATTTCTTAAGTTGTTTCTGAATATGAATTGGTAGGTTCTACATGTTTTATGTAAGCATTTGGCATATGCCTTACAGTGAAACTGCTGAGTATTCAAATCATGTCTTAATCTGTGATATAGAAAGCGTAGCACTCATCCCTTGTTAATCGAATTGAACTTTCGATAAAATAATTCCGTCCAACCAGCACGAAGTTTTGGGCGTGGTTTGGTTCGTTCATCTATTGCTGGGCATATATGGTTCCATTCATTCTTCGTAATAACAAAGGAAAAAGAACTGGGATAGTTGTTAGCAGTTTGTAGTGTTTTGTGTTTCTTGTTAATTATTTTCAAGTTTAAACTTCCTCTTTTTTTAAAGCATAACCACTGTTGGTCGGTATTTGAATACTTGTCAGAACCTTCTAAAGACTCAGGATCTTTTTCATCACTAGTAAGTAGAAGCGGTGCACATTGAGGATCGTACAGCTCTTCGTTTGAAACGTCCATTATATTTACCCTTCTTGTTTTACCGCCAGTCTGCAATGATTCTCGTTCCTTATCAATTTGTTTTCTGAATTCTTCGCATCTTGAATAGTAGTTTTTAAGTTCTTGCCTCAGGCGGAGTATTCTTGTTTTTGACTTAGAAGTACCCTGTAATAAAGATGCAACTCTAAACCACAAAGAGAGGTTGGTGATCACCAGGAAAGACAACTTGCTGTTGGGTTTTCCTTCAGTATTGTAATTGTTTTAGAAAGTACCTCATCACGTGAACATGACAAACCTTTTACTTTAGAGATAAACAACAAAATAAAGAAAGTTGTCATGCACAGCCATCCTATCATGCTCTTTCCTGAAATAGACAATACAGAAAATTTGAATATATTTTTGCAAAAATACCTATAATAACACGAATATCCATATCTATAAACAATACATTTGAACGTCAAGTTACGAAGGTAATTCGTTACAAAAAGTTACTCATATCTTGAAAATCTGATATCTGAATAAAGTATTTGTATATCAAGTAAATACCAATTAATTTATTTCACCCACTAAAAACATCAGTGCAGTAGAACGATCACTTAATATAATATTATAAGCAGAAGAAATTTTGTTTTCTTTACATATTGTGCAATATTATTAGCGTGCAAGGAAAATGAAAGTGTCCAAAGAACCTACCGGTACACCAATCAATAGCTGAACAAAAGGATATAGCTATAAAGGATAGAACCAGTATGTGAAGTATCTAAATATCCAACTTCCTGTGGTACTTCCCCAACATTTTTTTATAGAGGAAGTTGGAGAGTACTTCAAATTATATGCCCCGTAGCTAAACTCCCTCTATAAAAATATCTTCATGAGTACCGCAGAATTCTGAAACGTGTTTTTAGATAGCGCACATACTAGTTTCTAAGTGAAGTCTTGACCCAACTACGGTAGGTTCCATAGTTTTTTTTTTAGCTATGGACGTTTAAAGTTCATTTTTTCATGTTTAGTGCAGCCTATAACTCCGAAAGGAAGCATTTGTGCACCTAAGTTGGTCTATAGACCCTACTTTTCTTGTCTTATCTTAGTGTCAGGAATCACCTACCAAACGTTGTCGGTGTTGTTTTGAAATGCCCTGTGTATATATGTAGAGAGAGAAAGAGAGAGAGAGAGAGAGAAAGAGAGAGAAAGAAAGACAAAGAGAAGGCTATATACATCAGAAGTGGATTTTGTTTCAGGAGAGGCTTGAGGAACGGGTAAGAAACATTTGTGTTGTACGTGCAATGCGAAAAAATGATCATTTATTTCGGGAGGGGCTTGAGCCCGATAGTCACCCCCTAAATACGCCACTGTATATCAGTCAACCGTTTCCATATTACCTAACACAGCAAAGAAATAACTTTGGAATAAAGGGAATTTTAAAAGCTATCAATATTCGAGACTTTCGAGACTGATTTAAGTCGCGTCTCGGTCTTGTCTCGATTTGTGGAGGTCTATCTCGGTCTCAGTCTCGTCTCTCTTATATAAAAATCCGTCTCGGTCTTAGTCTCAGTACCAGCCCTAGGCCTCAAACCTCAATAAGAGTTCTTTTCTATTAGGAAGACAAATTCACGCCATCTTTCTCAATTTATCATCAGTGTTTCTTCCTGCTAGTTTATACATCATCGTTTCACTAGCCCTCTTCCCGAGATGTAAGCCGATGAATTAAGGGGGGCTTTATCATTACATCAATATCGTTAGGCTTTTTTTTTTTTTTTAAAAAAATCAGATTAGATCAGCCATTTCCGAATTTTGATCAATGACCCAATCAAAGTTATACATTTTTGGACTTCAAAATTATACTGTGTCGAACTCATAGAACTGCTTTGTCCACCCGTACTTCAGTCTGTCGACAGGTATTAGAGCAAAAACGGTAAGAGATATCAAGAAGGATGTTTTAAATCAATCCAGCGTCCAAGAATAGGTTTTATCTTCTCCGTTAACACTCTATTCAAACCGGAATTCATTCAAATTAGTCACTTCTGGTTTCGATGTTTATCGCCGTAGAAAAAACGGTAAAAATAGCGATAAGCAGATATTTGCAAACGATTTAGCATCTCAAGGCAACATAACGGGACAATCCACAACCTCAACTATATCCAGAAGTGATTTAAATTTATTATTTTTTCACTTTTAACACTGATTCTCCAACAGGAAAAACGAAAAGAGATTTTGGGTTGCGTTCCTATAATCAATTAACTTTCTCAAGAGTAAACTCCATTCAACATTAACTATCTACTCAAAGCGGAAGTGGCGGGCGCAGTGGCTCAGTGGTAGAGCGTTCACCTCCAATGCTTGGGGTCACTGGTTCGATCCCAGCTCGCGCCGTGTGGACTTTGTGGTGGACAAACACCGTGCTCGTAGGTTTCCTTGGGATTCTCCCGTTTCCTCCCACTTTCTTCATTCCACCATTTCATTCATTTCTCATCATCACCGTCTCCTTTAGCCTAACCGGCATAATCGTGGGACGTAAAATTTCATTCCATTTTTTTCAAAGCGGAAGTGGTTCAAACTAGCAATTACCAGTTTCATTTCTGATCACCATAGAACAAAAATGGTAATAAATTGAAACAAGAAATTTTCTGCAGTTGATTAAGGGTTTCAAGAGAGCTTATAATCACAAACCTCAACACTCCATCAAAACTGGAAGTGGTTTAAATTTACTCAGGTTTGAATACCAACTTACGTAGCAAACTGTAAGAGATACCGAGAAGCCCGGTTTTGCAATCGGTTCAGCTTCCCAAGAGTAGGTCCTCCTTCCTTAACCTCTATTCAAACCGGAAGTTTTTCAAATTAACAATTTCCGGTTTCAACTTTTATCACCATAGGAAAAACAAATTAAGCGATAGGTAGTAGGAGAAAATGAGGGACTTAAAAGGAGGACAGCGTGAGATCAACAGGTTTTATCTTCGATTATATTAATCTATTCCAACAAGTAATTATTGATGTAATTATAAAATACCGAAAAGATTTTCAGTGCGGAGCACTGCTGTGCCGTGCAAAATCAGCGCCCGGGTCGAAACTATACGACGGCATCCCCATACACATTGTAAAATTTGAAAAATGAAAGAAACAGATCCCGATGGTGATCGCTTGCAGCGCCAGATTTTGTAATAATAAAAATAAAATGAGATGGCGGGTTTTGGGTTCATATTCCGTCTGTCACTATTTATTACCTGTGCACTACCGTTAAAGTCTCCGTTCCCCGAACTAAAATGGTTTTGTGACTCGATAAGGACTAGTTTCACGGTTTGGAAATCCTATCTCCCCGCGGTGTCCCAGGGCTTTAGGGAAACAAGATCCCCCTAAAACCGTATAAGCAAATGAAACTTGATATTCTTTGCATACGTATTCTGTATTCACATGCTGCAACGCTGAAAGAGAATTTTGCTCTAATGTTTGGTTTGTGTGGACGAACTAGACTGACTTTCACTTTCCAGGATGGACTGAATGATAATAGTAGTAATAATAATAATACCAGAAAATAAACGAATATCTAGAATTTAAGATTTTAGTTGAACGCTCTGAAAATCAGTCTAATCCCCACTAGAATCGAGAAATGCTTAGATTGCCTAATTTGCCTAACAGATCCTTTGGAAACCAATGTTATGCTTTAGGTTAGGGATACAACTTGTTTGTGAAAGAAAAAGCTTACGAATTTGGGGTTAACAATGTAATAAAAGTTTTAATGAGCAAACGAAAACAACAACAAAAAAAATGTTTTTCTAAAAAAATTAAGCAGGCCGAAGATTAACATTGAATTTTGAGTTTTGTGACAACAAATGTTCAGAACAAGGCTTAAGGCCTTAACACAAAAAGAAATCAATGTAAGTAAATTACATCTGGGCTTTCTTTCTTGAACTATGTAGTGAATGAATTGTTATCCTTAACCTGACACCATAAACAAACTATGGAATTGATGTCTATAACTAGTGCTAGATGCAATCTTACATTGTTTATATTTTATATAGAGCTTTCATAATTTACATATATGTCATACCAAACTGGTTAGATCACAATCTTGCATCTGAAAATACCTAATTATTTGACATCGTATGCTAAGCATATAGTTTACATTGATCAGCTGATATGTTCTGACTATGACCTTTCCAAGATTAACGAAATTAAGCTATTATATTGCTTGACGGAATTTGAATATAACTACCCACATCTTATTCGGGTGAAAACTAAATATTGGGATGATTTAAAATAAGTTGAAACGAGTTGAAGTAAGTGGAAATAAGTTGAAGTAAATTGAAATAAATAAATAAATAAAAATAAGTCGAAAAACCAGTCATGACTTTGATTTGAGATTCGTGGGAAGTATGAAAGAAACATAGAAGGATCTAAAGGAGTTAAATAAACCTACTGCCTGACTGCTAACCATTTCTAATTATTGAAATTATTAACTGAGAATGGGGTATAAGTACACTAAATATGCAATTCGACATTGACCTCACTAACAAGAATACACCATTAAATACATAAAATCAATGAGTGTAGCATTACTATTTGATTATGCATAAAGGCCATATATATATATATATACATATTAACACAAGTAGAAAATCAATAGACACAAACATATATAGATATATATAAAAAAATCATAAGGAAAGACATGCATACATACATAAAAACCAAATAACATATGAATATTAATAGTAAATGCAAAGACGTCTCTCGAGATTTTTAACATGAATATATTGAGTTTTCGTGATTTTCTCTCTGTATCACCAATAAGATTGGTATATGGCCGTATATTTTCATTTATTTGTCTAGTCTATGCGCATAAACTTCTGATCGCTCGATTGTTAGAGGATCAGAATGACGTAATAACTGCGGCTTTACTTAGCCTACTTCGTGTTTTTCCATCTGTATTCTACCTGACTGAAAATAATGTCGGTTCCGCTTTTTATTTACGGATTACGTATGTCTAACCAAGAAAATGATTAATTGTGAGACTAGTCGCATATATTATAATCACTAATTAATCTCTTAGCTCTCTTACATAACATACTTTTCCTGAGATATTACAGTATTATTTATTAGAGTTTTACTGGCACATAGATCGAAATAGATTCATTTAGTCCGTAAACTTCTATGCAAAATGACTTTACAAACACAATAATCTTTGGACAATTGGAGCAATGTCTTGAATATATTTTCTAGGAATACATATTATGCCTTGTTCTAAATTATCTTAAATTTCTAATATTACATGTCCATAGCGCAGATGATGCACTTTCGCTTCAAACAAACTTCAATATGGTAAAGTAAATACTTCTTTCCTGACAAATTTCACAGCTCGAGTCATTAAAGGTCTACAACCTGTTATTTGATCTACATTTAAATTAACTTTTTTGATATATTATTTAAAAATCCTAAGTGACAATTAGAATAATGACATAAACTACTATCTCTTTAATAAAAACAACGACATGTTCACTGAAGTCACAGAATATATGTAAAAGTACCATTGAAAAAAAAAGTCTCTCTATTTTCAATAAGCCTTGCTCAAAAAAAAAGAAGAAAAAAAAAAGAATTCTAATGCTTAGTAATTATAGTTCGAATTGGAAATTTTTTCTCCACGCGGTGTAAATGCGTTTACAGTTTTCACATAGTTCCGTCTTTTATACCGCGAACGTCTTGCATTTTATTCAATGCCGAAAATTTCCCTTTTAGCATAAACAAAAAAAAAAATTTTGATGGGTCCTACCTTTTGCCGTCCACACTGCTCTCACCAATTTCGTGCGTTTCTTGGTTTCCTTCTTCCGTGAGAAGTGTACTGGATCCGGAGTTCCTCTCTTCGACTCCTGCTGCGTCCTCCTCTTAAACTGCAAGGGGCGTCGCTCTTGGGCGTCTCCTGGTCCATCAAAGTGGGGCTTCTGTTGGTCCATTTCTATTGGTCACTTTCACTCTTAACAGCACTTTCAAACGTTACACTGCACCAACATCACTCTATGTGTCACAAGTGTAATGTTACACGGGTAAATAGTATTTATTGTTTTTAAGTATTGTGTATAGTACTTCAAAACTGATTATGTATTATTGAAACTAGTCTAAGTGCTTTCGGTGAGTATGTGGGCCATCCGTTATTGCTAATTGTCTGTAATTGCTCGTGAATATGTTTATAAGTGCGAAATTCTGTCACTCAAAAAAAAAAAAATGTCTGTAAGCGTTTCGTGATATATATATTAGCAGCGTTAAAAGTTTATATATATATATATATATATATATATATATATATATATATATATATATATATATATATATATATATATATATATATATAAATTTGAAGAAGATCAATGTGTAAGTTCCTATGCCTTGGAAAAATTGTCAGTTCGTACACTCGGCTTCGGTGAGTTTAGCTGCACATTATTCTCGTTGGATTAACTTTTGATTATAAATGTAGTG
This sequence comes from Thermobia domestica, assembly GCF_964235325.1. Lineage (NCBI taxonomy): Eukaryota > Metazoa > Arthropoda > Insecta > Zygentoma > Lepismatidae > Thermobia > Thermobia domestica. Next base: position 181,914,682 of record NC_137458.1, on the reverse strand, counting down.
TGTGTGTAAGTTCCGGGTGTGTTTTTGTGTTGTGTTGATATGATGTTTCCCGGTGATGAATTTTTTTACGACTGACTTGGAGTTTTGAATTTTTAACCTGTCGATCTTTTTGGATACGCCTCTAACGGTGTCTTCGATTTCGTCTCTGTTCTCTTATTCGTTAGATTATTTTGATGTCCTAAATTTTTATTTTCTTGGTCTCCGCCTATTTACGGTGTTCGAACGTCGTCTCTCCAACGTACGTGATTTTTTTAAATTTCACATATTATATCTAAAATTTTTATAGGGGTTGATTCGGCGCCTATTAGTCTCATGCGTGCTTTTGAACCAAGTTACAGACCTGTGTCAAAATTTTATCTTGGTACTGTGTGGCGACATATGGTCTATGCTGTGATTTTGACAAATTCGCAGAGATTATTTTCCACTCGGATTCTATTCAATGTGTTCAGACTTTATTATTTTTCTCAATTTCACAAAAAGATGCTAAAAGCTGTTTTGTTCTTCTTTCTTGGGCTCTCGCAGGGCCCTCTGTTGTGTGTGGTCTTCTACGCATGTGGCTTAGGCAGCGGTATTAAGAGACAATAGAAGGGTCTTTCAACTGTCCTCGCCGCGACGACAGGTATACAGAATTAAAAAAAATCTTACTCTCGGAGAGTGAAGGAAAATAAAGAATGTTCTTTGCTTCTTTAAACACTCAAAAATGAAAATAACAATGATGTTCACTAACGTTGTTCATAATTATATGCAAAATTGAATTAAAAAGATTTATTTAAAAATTAAATAAAATGGTGATGATGCAACTGTCACAACATATTCCAAGTATTTTTTCCTATCTTTTGCCCCTTTTTCTCCCGATTATTTCGCCCCCTTATTTCGGCGCCAGAGGTCGTCGCCCCGCTTGCTCCCCCCCACGGCACGGCCCTGGTGTGGAGTAGGGATGGCCGGATCCGGATCTCGGATCTCGGATCTGGATCCGGATCTGGAATCTCGGATATGGATCCCGATCTTGGATTTCGGATCTGGATCCGGATCTTGAATCTCGGATATGGATCCCGATCTCGGATTTCGGATCTTGATCCCGATCTCGGATTTCGGATCTGGATCCGGATCTCGAATCTCGGATATGGATCCGGATCTCGGATCTGGGTCCCAAATTCGGATCTGGATCCGAAATCCGGATCTCAGATCTTGATTCTTATCCAAACCCACATCCCACCCAAATTGTGATAAACTTGAATATCAAAAATTCGCCGAAAGTAATTTCACAAAGTCCTGACAGTGAAGAAGAAAACAGAAAATTAAGACGAATATTGACAAGTCTATTTGTTTCCTTCATTCTACACTAAAGATCAAATGCTTGCCTTACTAAAAAATAATCTGATTTGATCCGGATGAGAGTTCGAATGTCGAATCTAGGTCCACCCGGTTGCAGGACCGAGATGAAATACACACATATTTATATTTGAAACCGGAATACAAATTTCGAATATTTAAAATTCCTCAATACGCCTATTTCATTGACAGTTAAGAAAACAAACAGTTAAGATAAGTATTGACTAGTTTTTACGTATATTTATCTTGCTCAGTCTGCTCAAAATATCAAATGTATACCTTACAATTAGATTTAATAATTATTTAGTAAATCACAATATGAGCACCGAGATAAACTATGAATTTTGGTGCCCCTTATCTAGATTTGAAATTTCGGATTCATACATAGAATTAGGCTGAAAGATAAATATTTGAGATCTGGAAACCGAAACATGTGCTAGTACCAAGATCGTAGCCGTTTGTACCTAGGTAATGCGAGTGGAAGGCACTTGCACTAATTCCGCATGTACTTTGGGGAATACGAGAAACTAAAAACAGATAAATATTCTTTTTCAGGGGTAAGTCGCGCTTTAACATGACTTTTCATGAGTGTTGTGTTCAAATACGAAAACTGTAATGGTGACTTGTTTAAAATAAATGCCTTTTCCTTTTTAGCAATAAAGTTAGGTAGTTTCACATTGAATAAAAATTAGCAAAACACATTTCACTGATTAGAGTGCTGGCTGGCCCTTATGGAAGCTTTCACACTGAACCGAAGATTTCCTCATGTGGGTATCGGATTGCCACAATTCACCTTGCTGAAAGACGTGGTTTATCAGGAGTCGGCCAAGATTCTTTTGGACTTAGCCTGTATACTGCTTCTGGTCTCAATTATTCCCATGTAACAAGACTAACCATATATAAAGTTGGTTCGAAATGATTTAAAATATCACTAATTGACCTTAAGAAGATAATCGCGATTTAAATATTCGTAAATCAGAAGAGATGTAAAAGTTAAGCGTTAAAATAAATCCGATAATTCCTAATGCAACCGAATGATAGCAATAAAACTCCTTATGTAACATTTTCAAAGCTAAGATTGTCATACTTGATCAAATGATGATCAAACAATGGACACAATAAAGAATTGAATCTTGGGTGCATAGGAACTAGTTCCTCCTTTTCTAATCTTTAGTAAAGTTGATCAAACATTGCGAATTGTTGATCACACCTGGTCAAATGAAGATAAATTAATTAGCATCGAAAAATTTTGAATCTGCCGTAGAGAAGGGGGGGGGGAGCGTAGTTGGCCTTCCTACTAAATATAGCTTCATAAAGCTATATGAATATAAGAGTTATTTATGTTCGTAAAGCTGATCAAACGTTAGAAATTATTGATCGTACCTGACCAAACGATTGACACGAAAATAATTTTAAATTTAGCGTGAAGAGGCTAACTGCACGTAGGCTTTTTGGTTACATTCCTATGGTTACTTTGGTGCTACTTGAGATATGGCGTGCCGCCGTTTTCATTTGAAATTTTGAATTTTTATTCAAGATGTTTATCACAGTCACCACGTACTCCACAAGTGATTTTCCCTACTACCATCTCCCATTAACAGTTTTGCCAATATTCTCTGCTTTCAAAATAAAAAGGTGCCTCGAACCTTTTAATTCAATCTGTATAACTTCCTACAGATATTACTGTTTTTTGCCCTATTCTAAAATATGGAGGTGTGTAAATTTTAGTTGTGTATCTTCAAAGTAAACGATTAAAAGCAAATTAAAGGATTGGAAACTACTGTTCTATACAACGTTTTCCTCAGATTTTCCCACATTCCATAAACTTACACCCCGGCTGTAGTGTTCCCGAGTTCATTCTGTCAACTAGAATTAATCTATCAATGATTTGACAATTTTAGTTCCATTTTTCATCTACTTAGAATATTTTAAGTAAGAGAAAATTATAAGTTCTACCGTATAAATATAAGGTAATGTACCATGTGTAGCTAAATTTAATAATAATACATAGAATAATTAAATTGTACTTACGATCACAGTACTTCTTAGATTTCTTCTCCATTCTTTGGAACTATTTCTCAACGTTCTGTTTACAGCGTATCTTCTGATGTATCATCAGTACATATTTCGAGATTATTTTCCACTAATAATCTTGATAGAGCTCACAAAATATATACGGTATAACAAAAGCCACAGGCCAGATCAAATCGAAAATACATAAATTTACCTTTCCCACGGGAAAGAGTTGACCACTAGAGTCACTAGTATTATTTCTATGACGTTATTATCTTACTTAAGCTTTGGAAGAAAAATTAAACTCAATAACCGAAATTAATCAAAATTGCAAAGACTTTAATGTGAGTATAATTGTTGCCAACAAAATTAACTAGTGGCAACTTTGGTCGGTGACAATCCAACAATCAACCACAGAACTAATAAATATTAAGGTGAATAACAATTTACTCCGTACATGTTAATACAATTTGAAATATATTTTATAATAAATTTTGATTTTGAGGGAAACAAATTAAATTTTGAGGAATTATCAATCTCCTGCTACGGATAAGTTGAATAGTTCAGAGTTCCCATGTAGTTCTCCACTGTTATTCCTCCCTTGATTCAAAGTAGTCACGGGAGATATAGAATTAGATTCACGAAGAAGCGGTAGTAAGTGTACATATTTTGTAAATATGATTCTATGTCTTTTTGTACCTGATTTACATTTTAGCGCACCTTGATACTCATATATGTAATACATATGTCCCTTGTCTTTGATATAAGGCAAGTCGTTCTGATTTTGGAGCGTAATCACAGGACATATAGAATTAGATTCACGAAAAAGCGGTAATAAGTTTATATATTTTGTGACTATGATTCTATGATCTTTTGTATCTGATTCACTATCGAGCGCACTTTGATACTCATATATGTGGTAGATATGTGCCTTCTTTTTCAAATAAGTCATCCAGTTCTTAATATGAAAGGGGGTCACTGGACATATAGAATGAGATTCACGAGGAAATGTCACTAAATATATGTAAATTATGATTAGAATGCTATGACTTTTTCTACCTGATGTACTATCGAGCGCACTTTGGTGCTCATATATGTGAAAGATACGTGCTACGTCTTTCAAATAAGGCATTTAGTTCTTAAATGGGAGGAGGGTCACCAGAGATATAGAGTGAGATTCACAAAGAAATGTTACTAAATATATGTATATTATGATTAGGATACTATGACTTTTTCTACCTGATGTGCTATCGAGCGCACTTTGATACTCATATATGTGGTAGATACGTGCCTTCTCTTTCAAATAAGTTATCCAGTTCTTAATATGAAAGGGGGTCACCGGAGTTATAGAATGAGATTCACTAAGAAATGTTAATAAATGTATGTAAATTATGATTAGGGTTCTATGACATTTACTACCTGTGCACTATCAAGCGCACTTTGGTGCTCTTATATGTGGTAGATACGTGCTATGTCTTTCAAATAAGGCATTTAGTTCTTAAATGGGAAGGTGGTCACTAGAGATATAGAGTGAGATTAACGAAGAATTTTTACTAAATATATGTAAATTATGATTAGGATTGTATGACTTTTTCTACCTGACGCACTATCGAGCGCGCTTTCGTACTCAAATATGTGGTAGTTACGTACTATATCTTTCAAATTAGGCATGTAGTTTTTAAATGGAAGGAGGGTCACCGGAGATATAGAGTGAGATTCACGAACAAATGTTACTAAATATATATAAATTACGATTAGGATTCTATGACTTTTTCTACCTGAAGCGCTTTAGAGCGCACTTTGATACTCATATATGTGGTAGATATGTACATTCTCTTTCAAATAAGTCATCCAATTCTTAATATGGAGGGGGGTAACCGGAGATATAAAGTGAGATTCACGAAGAAATGTTAATAATTATATATGTAAATTATGGCAAGGATTCTATGACTTTTTCTACCTGATGCACTATCGAGCGCACTTTGTTGCTCATATATGTGGTAGATACTTGCTCTGTCTTTCAAATAAAGCATGTAGTTCTTAAAAGGGAGGGGGGTCACCAGAGATATAGAGTGAGATTCACGAAGAAATTTTACTAAATATATGTAAATTATGATTAGGATTCTATGCCTTTTTCTACTTGATGCGCTATCGAGCGCCCTTTTATACTCAAATATGTGGTAGATACCTGCTGTGTCTTTCAAATAAAACATGTAGTTCTTAAATGGGAGAGGGGTCACCGGAGATATAGAGTGAGATTCACGGGGAGATGTTACTAAATATATGTAAATTATGATTACGATTCTATGACTTTTTCTACCTAATGCGCTATCGAGCGCACTTTGGTACTCATATATGTGGTAGATACGTGCTATGTCTTTCAAATAAGGCATGCAGTTCTTAAATGGGAGGGGGGTCACCGGAAATATAGAGTGAGATTCACGAGGAGATGTTATTAAATATATGTAAATTATGATTAGGATTCTATGACTTTTTCTACCTGATGCGCTATCGAGCGCACTTTGGTACTCATATATGTGGAAGATACGTGCTATGTCTTTCAAATAAGGCATGCAGTTCTTAAATCGGAGGAGGGTCACCGGAGATATAGAATGAGAGTCACGAAGAAATGTTAATAAATGTATGTAAATTATGATTAGGATTCTGTGACTTTTTCTACCTGATGCACTATCGAGCGCACTTTGGAGCTCATATATGTGGTAGATACGGGCTATGTCATTCAAATAAGGCATGTAGTTCTTAAATGGGAGGGGGGTCACTGGAGATATAGAGTGAGATTCACGAAGAAATGTTACTAAATATATGTAAATTATGATTAGAATGCTATGACTTTCTCTACCTGATGTACTATCGAGCGCACTTTAGTACTCATATATGTGGTAGATACGTGCTATGTATTTTAAATAAGGCATGCAGTTCTTAAATGGGAGGGGGGTCATTGGAGATATAGAGTGAAATTCACGAAGAAATGTTACTAAATATATGTAAATTATGATTAGGATACTATGACTTTTTCTACCTGATGTGCTATCGAGCGCACTTTGATACTCATACATGTGGTAGATACGTGCCTTCTCTTCCAAATAAATCATCCAGTTCTTAATATGAAAGGGGGTCTCCGGAGTTATAGAATGAGATTCACGAAGAAATGTTAATAATTATATATGTAAATTATGGCTAGGATTCTATGACTTTTTCTACCTGATGCACTATCGAGCGCACTTTGTTGCTCATATATGTGGTAGATACGTACTATATCTTTCAAATAAGGCATGTAGTTCTTAAAAGGGAGGGGGGTCACCAGAGATATAGAGTGAGATTCACGAAGAAATTTTACTAAATATATGTAAATTATTATTAGGATTCTATGCCTTTTTCTACCTGATGCGCTATCGAGCGCACTTTTATACTCAAATATGTGGTAGATACTTGCTGTGTCTTTCAAATAAGGCATGTAGTTCTTAAATGGGAGGGGGGTCACTGGAGATATAGAGTGAGATTCACGAAGAAATGTTACTAAATATATGTAAATTATGATTAGAATGCTATGACTTTCTCTACCTGATGTACTATCGAGCGCCCTTTGGTACTCATATATGTGGTAGATACGTGCTATGTATTGTAAATAAGGCATGCAGTTCTTAAATGGGAGGGGGGTCATTGGAGATATAGAGTGAAATTCACGAAGAAATGATACTAAATATATGTAAATTATGATTAGGATACTATGACTTTTTCGACCTGATGTGCTATCGAGCGCACTTTGATACTCATACATGTGGTAGATACGTGCCTTCTCTTCCAAATAAGTCATCCAGTTCTTAATATGAAAGGGGGTCACCGGAGATATAGATTGAGATTCACGAAGAAATGTTAATAATTATATATGTAAATTACGGCTAGGATTCTATGACTTTTTCTACTTGATGCACTATCGAGCGCACTTTGTTGCTCATATATGTGGTAGATACGTACTATATCTTTCAAATAAGGCATGTAGTTTTTAAAAGGGAGGGGGGTCACCAGAGATATAGGGTGAGATTCACGAAGAAATTTTACTAAATATATGTAAATTATTATTAGGATTCTATGCCTTTTTCTACCTGATGCGCTATCGAGCGCACTTTTATACTCAAATATGTGGTAGATACCTGCTGTGTCTTTCAAATAAGGCATGTAGTTCTTAAATGGGAGGGGGGTCACTGGAGATATAGAGTGAGATTCACGAAGAAATGTTACTAAATATATGTAAATTATGATTAGAATGCTATGACTTTCTCTACCTGATGTACTATCGAGCGCACTTTGGTACTCATATATGTGGTAGATACGTGCTATGTATTTTAAATAAGGCATGCAGTTCTTAAATGGGAGGGGGGTCATTGGAGATATAGAGTGAAATTCACGAAGAAATGTTACTAAATATAAGTAAATTATGATTAGGATACTATGACTTTTTCTACCTGATGTGCTATCGAGCGCACTTTGATACTCATACATGTGGTAGATACGTGCCTTCTTTTCCAAATAAGTCATCCAGTTCTTAATATGAAAGGGGGTCACCGGAGATATAGATTGAGATTCACGAAGAAATGTTAATAATTATATATGAAAATTATGGCTAGGATTCTATGACTTTTTCTACCTGATGCACTATCGAGCGCACTTTGTTGCTCATATATGTGGTAGATACTTGCTCTGTCTTTCAAATAAGGCATGTAGTTCTTAAAAGGGAGGGGGGTCACCAGAGATATAGAGTGAGATTCACGAAGAAATTTTACTAAATATATGTAAATTATTATTAGGATTCTATGCCTTTTTCTACTTGATGCGCTATCGAGCGCACTTTTATACTCAAATATGTGGTAGATACCTGCTGTGTCTTTCAAATAAGGCATGCAGTTCGTAAATGGGAGGAGGGTCACCGGAAATATAGAGTGAGATTCACGAGGAGATGTTATTAAATATATGTAAATTATGATTAGGATTCTATGACTTTTTCTACCTGATGCGCTATCGAGCGCACTTTGGTACTCATATATGTGGAAGATACGTGCTATGTCTTTCAAATAAGGCATGCAGTTTTTAAATGGGAGGAGGGTCACCGGAGATGTAGAATGAGATTCACTAAGAAATGTTAACAAATGTATGTAAATTATGATTAGGGTTCTATGACATTTACTACCTGTGCACTATTAAGCGCACTTTGGTGCTCATATATGTGGTAGATACGTGCTATGTCTTTCAAATAAGGCATTTAGTTCTTAAATGGGAAGGTGGTCACTAGAGATATAGAGTGAGATTCACGAAGAAATGTTACTAAATATATGTAAATTATGATTAGGATTGTATAACTTTTTCTACCTGACGCACTATCGAGCGCGCTTTCGTACTCAAATATGTGGTAGATACGTACTATATCTTTTAAATTAGGCATGTAGTTTTTAAATGGAAGGAGGGTCACCGGAGATATAGAGTGAGATTCACGAACAAATGTTACTAAATATATGTAAATTACGATTAGGATTCTATGACTTTTTATACCTGAAGCGTTTTCGAGCGCACTTTGATACTCATATATGTGGTAGATATGTACATTCTCTTTCAAGTAAGTCATCCAATTCTTAATATGGAGGGGGGTCACCGGAGATATAAAGTGAGATTCACGAAGAAATGTTAATAATTATATATGTAAATTATGGCTAGGATTCTATGACTTTTTCTACCTGATGCACTATCGAGCGCATTTTGTTGCTCATATATGTGGTAGATACTTGCTCTGTCTTTCAAATAAGGCATGTAGTTCTTAAAAGGGAGGGGGGTCACCAGAGATATAGAGTGAGATTCACGAAGAAATTTTACTAAATGTATGTAAATTATTATTAGGATTCTATGCCTTTTTCTACTTGATGCGCTATCGAGCGCACTTTTATACTCAAATATGTGGTAGATACCTGCTGTGTCTTTCAAATAAGGCATGTAGTTCTTAAATGGGAGAGGGGTCACCGGAGATATAGAGTGAGATTCACGAGGAGATGTTACTAAATATATGTAAATTATGATTACCATTCTATGACTTTTTTTACCTGATGCACTATCGAGCGTACTTTGGAGCTCATATATGTGGTAGATACGGGCTATGTCTTTAAATAAGGCATGTAGTTCTTAAATGGGAGTGGGGTCACTGGAGATATAGAGTGAGATTCACGAAGAAATGTTACTAAATATATGTAAATTATGATTAGAATGCTATGACTTTCTCTACCTGATGTACTATCGAGCGCACTTTGGTACTCATATATGTGGTAGATACGTGCTATGTATTTTAAATAAGGCATGCAGTTCTTAAATGGGAGGGGGGTCATTGGAGATATAGAGTGAAATTCACGAAGAAATGTTAGTAAATATATGTAAATTATGATTAGGATACTATGACTTTTTCTACCTGATGTGCTATCGAGCGCACTTTGATACTCATACATGTGGTAGATACGTGCCTTCTCTTCCAAATAAGTCATCCAGTTCTTAATATGAAAGGGGGTCACCGGAGATATAGATTGAGATTCACGAAGAAATGTTAATAATTATATATGTAAATTATGGCTAGGATTCTATGACTTTTTCTACTTGATGCACTATCGAGCGCACTTTGTTGCTCATATATGTGGTAGATACGTACTATATCTTTCACATAAGGCATGTAGTTCTTAAAAGGGAGGGGGTCACCAGAGATATAGAGTGAGATTCACGAAGAAATTTTACTAAATATATGCAAATTATTATTAGGATTCTATGCCTTTTTCTACCTGATGCGCTATCGAGCGCACTTTTATACTCAAATATGTGGTAGATACCTGCTGTGTCTTTCAAATAAGGCATGTAGTTCTTAAATGGGAGGGGGGTCACTGGAGATATAGAGTGAGATTCACGAAGAAATGTTACTAAATATATGTAAATTATGATTAGAATGCTATGACTTTCTCTACCTGATGTACTATCGAGCGCACTTTGGTACTCATATATGTGGTAGATACGTGCTATGTATTTTAAATAAGGCATGCAGTTCTTAAATGGGAGGGGGGTCATTGGAGATATAGAGTGAAATTCACGAAGAAATGTTACTAAATATATGTAAATTATGATTAGGATACTATGACTTTTTCTACCTGATGTGCTATCGAGCGCACTTTGATACTCATACATGTGGTAGATACGTGCCTTCTTTTCCAAATAAGTCATCCAGTTCTTAATATGAAAGGGGGTCACCGGAGATATAGATTGAGATTCACGAAGAAATGTTAATAATTATATATGTAAATTATGGCTAGGATTCTATGACTTTTTCTACCTGATGCACTATCGAGCGCACTTTGTTGCTCATATATGTGGTAGATACTTGCTCTGTCTTTCAAATAAGGCATGTAGTTCTTAAAAGGGAGGGGGGTCACCAGAGATATAGAGTGAGATTCACGAAGAAATTTTACTAAATATATGTAAATTATTATTAGGATTCTATGCCTTTTTCTACTTGATGCGCTGTCGAGCGCACTTTTATACTCAAATATGTGGTAGATACCTGCTGTGTCTTTCAAATAAGGCATGTAGTTCTTAAATGGGAGAGGGGTCACCGGAGATATAGAGTGAGATTCACGAGGAGATGTTACTAAATATATGTAAATTATGATTACATTCTATGACTTTTTTTACCTGATGCACTATCGAGCGTACTTTGGAGCTCATATATGTGGTAGATATGGGCTATGTCTTTAAATAAGGCATGTAGTTCTTAAATGGGAGTGGGGTCACTGGAGATATAGAGTGAGATTCACGAAGAAATGTTACTAAATATATGTAAATTATGATTAGAATGCTATGACTTTCTCTACCTGATGTACTATCGAGCGCACTTTGGTACTCATATATGTGGTAGATACGTGCTATGTATTTTAAATAAGGCATGCAGTTCTTAAATGGGAGGGGGGTCATTGGAGATATAGAGTGAAATTCACGATGAAATGTTACTAAATATATGTAAATTATGATTACCATTCTATGACTTTTTCTACCTGATGCGCTATCGAGCGCACTTTGGTACTCATATATGTGGAAGATACGTGCTATGTCTTTCAAATAAGGCATGCAGTTTTTAAATGGGAAGAGGGTCACCGGAGATATAGAATGAGATTCACGAAGAAATGTTAATAAATGTATGTAAATTATGATTAGGATTCTGTGACTTTTTGTACCTGATGCACTATCGAGCGCACTTTGGCGCTCATATATGTGGTAGATACGTGCTATGTCTTGCAAATAAGGCGTGCAGTTCTTAAATGGGATGGGGGTCACCGCAGATATAGAATGAGATTCACGAAGAAATGTTAATAAATGTATGTAAATTATGATTAGGATTCTGTGACTTTTTGTACCTGATGCACTATCGAGCGCACTTTGGAGCTCATATATGTGGTAGATACGTGGTATGTCTTTCAAATAAGGCATGTAGTTCTTAAATGGGAGGGGTGTCACTGGAGATATAGAGTGAGATTCCCGAAGAAATGTTACTAAATATATGCAAATTATGATTAGAATGCTATGACTTTCTCTACCTGATGTACTATCGAGCGCACTTTGGTACTCATATATGTGGTAGATACGTGCTATGTCTTTTAAATGAGGCATGCAGTTCTTAAATGGGAAGGGGGTCATTGGAGATATAGAGTGAAATTCACGAAGAAATGTTACTAAATATATGTAAATTATGATTAGGATATTATGGCTTTTTCTACCTGACGCACTATCGGGCACGCTTTCGTACTCAAATATGTGGTAGATACGTAACATATCTTTCAAATTAAGCATGTAGTTTTTAAATGAAAGTAGGGTCACCGGGGATATAGAGTGAGATTCACGAACAAATGTTACTAAATATATGTAAATTACGATTAGGATTCTATGACTTTTTCTACCTGAAGCGCTTTTGAGCGCACTTTGATACTCATATATGTGGTAGATATGTACCTTCTCTTTCAAATAAGTCATCCAATTCTTAATATGGAGGGGGGTCACGGGAGATATAAAGTGAGATTCACGAAGAAATGTTAATAATTATATATGTAAATTATGGCTAGGATTCTATGACTTTTTCTACCTGATGCACTATCGATCGCACTTTGTTGCTCATATATCTGGTAGATACTTGCTCTGTCTTTCAAATAAGGCATGTAGTTCTTAAAAGGGAGGGGGGTCACCAGAGATATAGAGTGAGATTCATGAAGAAATTTTACTAAATATATGTAAATTATTATTAGGATTCTATGCCTTTTTCTACTTGATGCGCTATCGAACTCACTTTTATACTCAAATATGTGGTAGATACCTGCTGTGTCTTTCAAATAAGGCATGTAGTTCTTAAATGGGAGGGGGGTCACCGGAGATATAGAGTGAGATTCACGAGGAGATGTTACTAAATATATGTAAATTATGATTACGATTCTATGACTTTTTCTACCTGATGCGCTATCGAGCGCACTTTGGTACTCATATATGTGGCAGATACGTGCTATGTCTTTCGAATAAGGCATGCAGTTCTTAAATGGGAGGAGGGTCACCGGAGATATAGAATGAGATTCACGATGAAATGTTAATAAATGTATGTAAATTATGATTAGGATTCTGTGACTTTTTGTACCTGATGCACTATCGAGCGCACTTTGGCGCTCATATATGTGGTAGATACGTGCTATGTCTTGCAAATAAGGCATGCAGTTCTTAAATGGGATGGGGGTCACCGGAGATATAGAATGAGATTCACGAAGAAATGTTAATAAATGTATGTAAATAATGATTAGGATTCTGTGACTTTTTGTACCTGATGCACTATCGAGCGCACCTTGGAGCTCATATATGTGGTAGATTCGTGCTATGTCTTTCAAATAAGGCATGTAGTTCTTAAATGGGAGGGGTGTCACTGGAGATATAGAGTGAGATTCCCGAAGAAATGTTACTAAATATATGTAAATTATGATTAGAATGCTATGACTTTCTCTACCTGATGTACTATCGAGCGCACTTTGGTACTCATATATGTGGTAGATACGTGCTATGTCTTTTAAATAAGGCATGCAGGTCTTAATATGAAAGGGGGTCACCGAAGTTTTAGAATGAGATTCACTAAGAAATGTTAATAAATGTATGTAAATTATGATTAGGGTTCTATGACATTTACTACCTGTGCACTATCAAGCGCACTTTGGTTCTCATATATGTGGTAGATACGTGCTACGTCTTTCAAATAAGGCTTTTAGTTCTTAAATGGGAAGGTGGTCACCAGAGATATAGAGTGAGATTCACGAAGAATTGTTATTAATATATGTAAATTATGATTAGAATTGTATGACTTTTTCTACCTGACGCACTATCGAGCGCGCTTTCTTACTCAAATATGTGGTAGACACGTTCCATATCTTTCAAAGTAGGCATGTAGTTTTTAAATGGAAGGAGGGTCACCGGAGATATATAGAGAGATTCACGAACAAATGTTACTAAATATATGTAAATTATGATTAGGATTCTATGACTTTTTCTACCTGAAGCGCTTTCGAGCGCACTTTGATACTCATATAAGTGGTAGATATGTGCCATCTCTTTCAAATAAGTCATCCAGTTCTTAATATGGAGGAGGGTCACAGGAGATATAAAGTGAGACTCACGAAGAATTGTTAATAATTATATATGTAAATTATGGCTAGGATTCTATGACTTTTTCTATTTGATGCACTATCGAGCGCAGTTTGTTGCTCATATATCTGGTAGATACTTGCTCTGTCTTTCAAATAAGGCATGTAGTTCTTAAATGGGAGGGGGGTCACCGGAGATATAGAGTGAGATTCACGAAGAAATTTTACTAAATATATGTAAATTATGATTAGGATTCTATGCCTTTTTCTACTTGACGCGCTATCGAGCGCACTTTTATACTCATATATGTGGAAGATACGTGCTATGTTTTTCAAATAAGGCATGCAGTTTTTAAATGGGAGGAGGGTCACCGCAGATATAGAATGAGATTCAAGAAGAAATGTTAATAAATGTATGTAAATTATGATTAGGATTCTGTGACTTTTTGTACCTGATGCACTATCGAGCGAACTTTGGTGCTGATATATGTGATAGATACGTGCTATGTCTTTCAAATAAGGCATGCAGTTCTTAAATGGGAGGGGGGTCACCGGAGATATAGAATGAGATTCACGAAGAAATGTTACTAAAAATATGTAAATTATGAATAGGATTGTATGACTTTTTCTACCTGACGCACTATCGAGCGCGCTTTCATTCTCAAATATGTGGTAGATACGTGCTATATCTTTCAAATTAGGCATGTAGTTTTTAAATGGGAGGAGGGTCACCGGAGATATAGAGTGAGATTCACGAACAAATGTTACTAAATATATGTAAATTAGGATTAGGATTCTATGACTTTTTCTACCTGAAGCGCTTTCGAGCGCACTTTGATACTCATATAAGTGGTAGATATGTGCCTTCTCTTTCAAATAAGTCATCCAGTTCTTAATATGGAGGAGGGTCACCGGAGATATAAAGTGAGATTCACGAAGAAATGTTAATAATAATATATGTAATTATGCCTAGGATTTTATGACTTTTTCTATTTGATGCACAATCGAGCGCACTTTGTTGCTCATATATGTGGTAGATACTTGCTCTGTCTTTCAAATAAGGCATGTAGTTCATAAATGGGAGGGGGTCACCTGAGATATAGAGTGAGATTCACGAAGAAATTTTACTAAATATATGTAAATTATGATTAGGATTCTATGCCTTTTTCTACTTGATGCGCTATCGAACGCACTTTTATGCTCATATATGTGGTAGATACCTGCTGTGTCTTTCAAATAAGGCATGTAGTTCTTAAATGGGAGGGGTGTCGCTGGAGATATAGAGTGAGATTCACGAAGAAATGTTACTAAATATATGTAAATTATGATTAGAGTGCTATGACTTTCTCTACCTGATGTACTATCGAGCGCACTTTGGTACTCATATATGTGGTAGATACGTGCTATGTCTTTTAAATAAGGCATGCAGTTCTTAAATGGGAGGGGGGTCGGAGATATAGAGTGAAATTCACGAAGAAATGTTACTAAATATATGTAAATTATGATTAGCATACTATGACTTTCTACCTGATGTGCTATCGAGCGCACTTTGATACTCATACATGTGGTAGATACGTGCCTTCTCTTCCAAATAAGTCATCCAGTTCTTAATATGAAAGGGGGTCACCGAAGTTTTAGAATGAGATTCACTAAGAAATGTTAATAAATGTATGTAAATTATGATTAGGGTTCTATGACATTTACTACCTGTGCACTATCAAGCGCACTTTGGTTCTCATATATGTGGTAGATACGTGCTACGTCTTTCAAATAAGGCTTTTAGTTCTTAAATGGGAAGGTGGTCACCAGAGATATAGAGTGAGATTCACGAGGAATTGTTACTAAATATATGTAAATTATGATTAGGATTGTATGACGTTTTCTACCTGACGCACTATCGAGCGCGCTTTCGTACTCAAATATGTGGTAGATACGTGCCATATTTTTCAAATTAGGCATGTAGTTTTTAAATGGAAGGAGGGTCACCGGAGATATAGAGTGAGATTCACGAACAAATGTTACTAAATATATGTAAATTATGATTAGGATTCTATGACTTTTTCTACCTGAAGCGCTTTCGAGCGCACTTTGATGCTCATATAAGTGGTAGATATGTCCCTTCTCTTTCAAATAAGTCATCCAGTTCTTAATATGGAGGAGGGTCACCGGAGATATAAAGTGAGATTCACGAAGAAATGCTAATAATTATATATGTAAATTATGGCAAGGATTCTATGACTTTTTCTATTTGATGCACTATCGAGCGCACTTTGCTGCTCAGATATGTGGTAGATACTTGCTCTGTCTTTCAAATAAGACATGTAGTTCTTAAATGGGAGGGGGGTCACCGGAAATATAGAGTGGGATTCACGAAGAAATTTTACTAAATATATGTAAATTATGATTAGGATTCTATGCCTTTTTCTACTTGATGCGCTATCGAGCGCACTTTTATACTCATATATGTGGCAGATACGTGTTATGTCTTTCAAATAAGGCATGCAGTTTTTAAATGGGAGGAGGGTCACCGCAGATATAGAATGAGATTCAAGAAGAAATGTTAATAAATTTATGTAAATTATGATTAGGATTCTGTGACTTTTTGTACCTGATGCACTATCGAGAGCACTTTGGTGCTCATATATGTGAAAGATACGTGCTATGTCTTTCAAATAAGACATGCACTTCTTAAATGGGAGGGGGGTCACCAGAGATATAGAATGAGATTCACGAAGAAATGTTAATAAATGTATGTAAATTATGATTAGAATGCTATGACTTTCTCTACCTGATGTACTGTCGAGCGCACTTTGGTACTCATATATATGGTAGATACGTGCTATGTTTTTTAAATAAGGCATGCAGTTCTTAAATGGGAAAGGGGTCATTGGTGATATAGAGGGAAATTCACGAAGAAATATTTTTAAATATATGTAAATTATGATTAGAATTCTATGACTTATTCTACTTGATGTACTATCGAGCGCACTTTGGTACTCATATATGTGGTAGATTCGTGCTATGTATTTCAGATAAGACATGTAGTTCTTAAATGGGAGGGGTCGCTGGAGATATAGAGTGAAATTCACGAAGAAATGTTAATAATTATATATGTAAATTATGACTAGGATTCTATGACTTTTTCTACCTGATGCACTATCAAGCGCACTTTGGTGCTCATATATGCTGTAGATGCGTGCTATGTCTTTCAAATAAGGCATTTAGTTCTTAAACGGGAGGGTGGTCACGAGGGATATAGAGTGAGATTCACGAAGAAATGTTACTAAATATATGTAAATTATGATCAGGATACTATGACTTTTTCTACCTGATGTGCCATCGAGCGCACTTTGATACTCATATATGTGATAGATACTTGCCTTCTCTTTCAAATAAGGCATGCAGTTCTTAAATGGGAGGTGGGTCACCGGAGATATAGAATGAGATTCACTAAGAAATGTTAATAAATGTATGTAAATTATGATTAGGGTTCTATGACATTTACTACCTGTGCACTATCAAGCGCACTTTGGTGCTTGTATATGTGGCAGATACGTGCTATGTCTTTCAAATAAGGCATTTAGTTCTTATAATGGGAAGGGGGTCACCAGAGATATAGAGTGAGATTCACGAAGAAATGTTACTAAATGTATGTAAATTATGATTAGGATTGTATGACTTTTTCTACCTGACGCACTATCGAGCGAGCTTTCGTACTCAAATATGTGGTAGATACGTGCTATATCTTTCAAATTAGGCATGTAGTTTTTAAATGGGAGGAGGGTCACCGGAGATATAGAGTGAGATTCACGAACAAATGTTACTAAATATATGTAAATTATGATTAGGATTCTATGACTTTTTCTACCTGAAGCGCTTTCGAGCGCACTTTGATACTCACATAAGTGGTAGATATGTGCCTTCTCTTTCAAATAAGTCATCCAGTTCTTAATATGGAAGAGGGTCGAAGGAGATATAAAGTGAGATTCACGAAGAAATGTTAATAATAATATAAGTAAATTGTGGCTAGGATTCTATGACTTTTTCTATTTGATGCACTATCGAGCGCACTTTGTTGCTCATATATGTGGTAGATACTTGCTCTGTCTTTCAAATAAGGCATGTAGTTCTCAAATGGAAGGGGGGTCACCGGAGATATAGAGTGAGATTCACGAAGAAATTTTACTAAATATATGTAAATTATGATTAGGATTCTATGCCTTTTTCTACTTGATGCGCTATCGAGCGCACTTTTATGCTCATATATGTGGTAGATACCTGCTGTGTCTTTCAAATAAGGCATGTAGTTCTTAAATGGGCGGGGGGTCACCGGAGATATAGAGTGAGATTCACGAAGAAATGTTAAAAAATGTATGTAAATTATGATTAGGATTCTGTGACTTTTTGTACCTGATGCACTATCGATCGCACTTTGGTGCTCATATATGTGGTAGATACGTGCTGTCTTTCAAATAAGGCATGCAGTTCTTAAATGGGAGGGGGGTCACCGGAGATATAGAGTGAGATTCACGAAGAAATTTAACTAAATATATGTAAATTATGATTAGAATTCTATGACTTTTTCTACCTGATGTACTATCGAGCGCACTTTGGTACTCATATATGTGGTAGATACGTGCTATGTATTTCAAATAAGACATGTAGTTTTTAAATGGGAGGGGGTCACTGGAGATATAGTGTGAAATTCACGAAGAAATGTTAATAATTATATATGTAAATTATGACTAGGATTGTATGACTTTTTCTACCTGACGCACTATCGAGCGCGCTTTCGTACTCAAATATGTGGTAGATACGTGCCATACCTTTCAAATTAGGCATGTAGTTTTTAAATGGGAGGAGGGTCACCGGAGATATAGAGTAAGATTCACGAACAAATGTTACTAAATATATGTAAATTATGATTAGGATTCTATGACTTTTTCTACCTGAAGCGCTTTCGAGCGCACTTTGATACTCATACAAGTGGTAGATATGTGCCTTCTCTTTCAAATAAGTCATCCAGTTCTTAATATGGAGGAGGGTCACCGGAGATATAAAGTGAGATTCACGAAGAAATGTTAATAATTATATATGTAAATTATGGCTAGGATTCTATGACTTTTTCTACTTGATGCACTATCGAGCGCACTTTGTTGCTCATATGTGTGATAGATACTTGCTCTGTCTTTCAAATAAGGCATGTAGTTCTTAAATGGGAGGGGGTCACCGGAGATATAGAGTGAGATTCACGAAGAAATTTTACTAAATATATGTAAAGTATGATTAGGATTATATGCCTTTTTCTACTTGATGCGCTATCGAGCGCACTTTTATGCTCATATATGTGGCAGATATATGATATGTCTTTCAAATAAGGCATGCAGTTTTTAAATGGGAGGGGGTCACCGCAGATATAGAATGAGATTCAAGAAGAAATGTTAATAAATGCATGTAAATTATGATTAGAATTCTATGACTTTTTGTACCTGATGCACTATCGAGCGCACTTTGGTGCTCATATATGTGATAGATACGTGCTATGTCTTTCAAATAAGACATGCAGTTCTTAAATGGGAGGGAGGTCACCGGAGATATAGAATGAGATTCACGAAGAAATGTTAATAAATGTATGTAAATTATGATTAGAATTCTATGACTTTCTCTACCTTATGTACTATCGAGCGCACTTTGGTACTCATATATATGGTAGATACGTGCTATGTCTTTTAATAAAGGCATGCAGTTCTTAAATGGGAGGGGGGTCGCTGGTGATATAGAGGGAAATTCACGAAGAAATATTTTTAAATATATGTAAATTATGATTAGAATTCTATGACTTTTTCTACCTGATGTACTATCGAGCGCACTTTGATACTCATATATGTGGTAGATACGTGCTATGTATTTCAAATAAGACATGTAGTTCTTAAATGGGAGGGGGTCACTGGAGATATAGAGTGAAATTCACGAAGAAATGTTAATAATTAAATATGTAAATTATGACTAGGATTCTATGACTTTTTCTACCTGATGCACTATTAAGCGCACTTTGGTGCTCATATATGCGGTACATACGTGCTATGTCTTTCAAATAAGGCATTTAATTCTTAAACGGGAGGGTGGTCACGAGAGATATACAGTGAGATTCACGAAGAAATGTTACTAAATATATGTAAATTATGATTAGGATACTATGATTTTTTCTACCTGATGTGCCATCGAGCGCACTTTGATACTCATATATGTGGTAGATACGTGCCTTCTCTTTCAAATAAGGCATGCAGTTCTAAATGGGAGGTGGGTCACCGGAGATATAGATTGAGATTCACTAAGAAATGTTAATAGGTGTATGTAAATTATGATTAGGGTTCTATGACATTTACTACCTGTGCACTATCAAGCGCACTTTGGTGCTCGTATATGTGGCAGATACGTGCTATGTCTTTCAAATAAGGCATTTAGTTCTTATAATGGGAAGGGGGTCACCAGAGATATAGAGTGAGATTCACGAAGAATTGTTACTAAATATATGTAAATTATGATTAGGATTGTATGACTTTTTCTACCTGACGCACTATCGAGCGCGCTTTCGTACTCAAATGTGTGGTAGATACGTGCAATATCTTTCAAATTAGGCATGTAGTTTTTAAATGGGAGGAGGGTCACCGGAGATATAGAGTGATATTCACGAACAATTGTTACTAAATATATGTAAATTATGATTAGGATTCTATGACTTTTTCTACCTGAAGCGCTTTCGAGCGCACTTTGATACTCATCTAAGTGGTAGATATGTGCCCTCTCTTTCAAATAAGTCATCCAGTTCTTAATATGGAGGGGGTCACCGGAGATATAAAGTGAGATTCACAAAGAAATGTTAATAATTATATATGTAAATTCTGGCTAGGATTCTATGACTTTTTCTACTTGATGCACTATCGAGCGCACTTTGTTGCTCATATATGTGGTAGATACTTGATCTGTCTTTCAAATAAGGCATGTAGTTCTTAAATGGGAAGGGGGTCACCGGAGATATAGAGTGAGATTCACGAAGAAATTTTACTAAATATATGTAAATTATGATTAGGATTCTATGCCTTTTTCTACTTGATGCGCTATCGAGCGCACTTTTATACTCATATATGTGGTAGATACCTGCTGTGTCTTTCAAATAAGGCATGTAGTTCTTAAATGGGCGGGGGGTCACCGGAGATATAGAGTGAGATTCACGAGGAGATGTTACTAAATATATGTAAATTATGATTAGGATTCTATGACTTTTTCTACCTGAAGCGCTTTCGAGCGCACTTTGATACTCATCTAAGTTGTAGATATGTGCCCTCTCTTTCAAATAAGTCATCCAGTTCTTAATATGGAGGGGGGTCACCGGAGATATAAAGTGAGATTCACAAAGAAATGTTAATAATTATATATGTAAATTCTGGCTAGGATTCTATGATTTTTTCTACCTGATGCGCTATCGAGCGTACTTTGGATCTCATATATGTGGCAGATACTTGCTATGTCTTTCAAATAAGGCATGCAGTTCTTAAATGGGAAGGGGGGTCACCGGAAATATATAGAGAGATTCACGAGGAGATGTTATTAAATATATGTAAATTATGGTTAGGATTCTATGACTTTTTCTACCTGATGCGAAATCGAGCGCACTTTGGTACTCATATATGTGGCAGATACGTGCTATGTCTTCCAAATAAGGCATGCAGTTCTTAAATGGGAGGAGGGTCACCGGAGATATAGAATGATATTCACGAAGAAATGTTAATAAATGTATGTAAATTATTATTAGGATTCTGTGACTTTTTGTACCTGATGCACTATCGAGCGCACTTTGGTGCTCATATATGTGGTAGATACGTGCTTTGTCTTTCAAATAAGGCATGCATTTCTTAAATGGGTGTGCGGTCACCGGAGATATAGAATGAGATTTACGAAGAAATGTTAATAAATGTTTGTAAATTATGATTAGGTTTTTGTGACTTTTTGTACCTGATGCACTATCGAGCGCACTTTGGAGTTCATATATGTGGTAGATACGTGCTATGTCTTTCAAATAAGGTATGTAGTTCTTAAATGGGAAGGGTGTCACTGGAGATATAGAGTGAGATTCACGAAAAAATGTTACTAAATATATGTAAATTATTATTAGAATGCTATGACTTTCTCTACCTGATGTACTATCGAGCGCACCTTGGTACTCTTATATGTGGTAGATACGTGCTATGTCTTTTAAATAAAACATGCAGTTCTTAAATGGGAGGGGGGTCACTGGAGATATAGAGTGAAATTCATGAAGAAATGTTTTTAAATATATGTAAATTATGATTAGAATTCTATGAGTTTTTCTACCTTATGTACTATCGAGCGCACTTTGATACTCATATATGTGGTAGATACGTGCTATGTATTTCAAATAAGACATGTAGTTCTTAAATGGGAGGGGGTCACTGGAGATATAGAGTGAAATTCACGAAGAAATGTTAATAATTATATATGTAAATTATGACTAGGATTCTATGACTTTTTCTATCTGATGCACTATCAAGCGCACTTTGGTGCTCATATATGCGGTAGATACGTGCTATGTCTTTCAAATAAGGCATTTAATTCTTAAACGGGAGGGTGGTCACGAGAGATATAGAGTGAGATTCACGAAGAAATGTTACTAAATATATGTAAATTATGATTAGGATACCATGACTTTTTCTACCTGATGTGCCATCGAGCGCACCTCGATACTCATATATGTGGTAGATACGTGCCTTCTCTTTCAAATAAGGCATGCAGTTCTTAAATGGGAGGTGGGTCACCGGAGATATAGAATGAGATTCACGAAGAAATTTTACTAAATATATGTAAATTATGATTAGAATTCTATGACTTTTTCTACCTGATGTACTATCGAGCGCACTTTGTTGCTCATATATGTGGTAGATACTTGATCTGTCTTTCAAATAAGGCATGTAGTTCTTAAATGGGAAGGGGGTCACCGGAGATATAGAGTGAGATTCACGAAGAAATTTTACTAAATATATGTAAATTATGATTAGGATTCTATGCCTTTTTCTACTTGATGCGCTATCGAGCGCACTTTTATACTCATATATGTGGCAGATACGTGTTATGTCTTTCAAATAAGGCATGCAGTTTTTAAATGGGAGGAGGGTCACCGCAGATATAGAATGAGATTCAAGAAGAAATGTTAATAAATATATGTAAATTATGATTAGGATTCTGTGACTTTTTGTACCTGATGCACTATCGAGAGCACTTTGGTGCTCATATATGTGAAAGATACGTGCTATGTCTTTCAAATAAGACATGCACTTCTTAAATGGGAGGGGGGTCACCGGAGATATAGAATGAGATTCACGAAGAAATGTTAATAAATGTATGTAAATTATGATTAGAATGCTATGACTTTCTCTACCTGATGTACTGTCGAGCGCACTTTGGTACTCATATATATGGTAGATACGTGCTATGTCTTTTAAATAAGGCATGCAGTTCTTAAATGGGAAAGGGGTCATTGGTGATATAGAGGGAAATTCACGAAGAAATATTTTTAAATATATCTAAATTATGATTAGAATTCTATGACTTATTCTACTTGATGTACTATCGAGCGCACTTTGGAACTCATATATGTGGTAGATACGTGCTATGTATTTCAAATAAGACATGTAGTTCTTAAATGGGAGGGGTCACTGGAGATATAGAGTGAAATTCACAAAGAAATGTTAATAATTATATATGTAAATTATGACTAGGATTCTATGACTTTTTCTACCTGATGCACTATCAAGCGCACTTTGGTGCTCATATATGCTGTAGATACGTGCTATGTCTTTCAAATAAGGCATTTAGTTCTTAAACGGGAGGGTGGTCACGAGAGATATAGAGTGAGATTCACGAAGAAATGTTACTAAATATATGTAAATTATGATCAGGATACTATGTCTTTTTCTACCTGATGTGCCATCGAGCGCACTTTGATACTCATATATGTGGTAGATACGTGCCTTCTCTTTCAAATAAGGCATGCAGTTCTAAATGGGAGGTGGGTCACCGGAGATATAGATTGAGATTCACTAAGAAATGTTAATAGGTGTATGTAAATTATGATTAGGGTTCTATGACATTTACTACCTGTGCACTATCAAGCGCACTTTGGTGCTCGTATATGTGGCAGATACGTGCTATGTCTTTCAAATAAGGCATTTAGTTCTTATAATGGGAAGGGGGTCACCAGAGATATAGAGTGAGATTCACGAAGAATTGTTACTAAATATATGTAAATTATGATTAGGATTGTATGACTTTTTCTACCTGACGCACTATCGAGCGCGCTTTCGTACTCAAATGTGTGGTAGATACGTGCTATATCTTTCAAATTAGGCATGTAGTTTTTAAATGGGAGGAGGGTCACCGGAGATATAGAGTGAGATTCACGAACAAATGTTACTAAATATATGTAAATTATGATTAGGATTCTATGACTTTTTCTACCTGAAGCGCTTTCGAGCGCACTTTGATACTCACATAAGTGGTAGATATGTGCCTTCTCTTTCAAGTAAGTCATCCAGTTCTTAATATGGAAGAGGGTCGAAGGAGATATAAAGTGAGATTCACGAAGAAATGTTAATAATAATATAAGTAAATTGTGGCTAGGATTCTATGACTTTTTCTATTTGATGCACTATCGAGCGCACTTTGTTGCTCATATATGTGGAAGATACTTGCTCTGTCTTTCAAATAAGGCATGTAGTTCTCAAATGGAAGGGGGGTCACCGGAGATATAGAGTGAGATTCACGAAGAAATTTTACTAAATATATGTAAATTATGATTAGGATTCTATGCCTTTTTCCTCTTGATGCGCTATCGAGCGCACTTTTATGCTCATATATGTGGTAGATACCTGCTGTGTCTTTCAAATAAGGCATGTAGTTCTTAAATGGGCGGGGGGTCACCGGAGATATAGAGTGAGATTCACGAAGAAATGTTAATAAATGTATGTAAATTATGATTAGGATTCTGTGACTTTTTGTACCTGATGCACTATCGATCGCACTTTGGTGCTCATATATGTGGTAGATACGTGCTATGTCTTTCAAATAAGGCATGCAGTTCTTAAATGGGAGGGGGGTCACCGGAGATATAGAGTGAGATTCACGAAGAAATTTTACTAAATATATGTAAATTATGATTAGAATTCTATGACTTTTTCTACCTGATGTACTATCGAGCGCACTTTGATACTCATATATGTGGTAGATACGTGCTATGTATTTCAAATAAGACATGTAGTTCTTAAATGGGAGGGGGTCACTGGAGATATAGTGTGAAATTCACGAAGAAATGTTAATAATTATATATGTAAATTATGACTAGGATTGTATGACTTTTTCTACCTGACGCACTATCGAGCGCGCTTTCGTACTCAAATATGTGGTAGATACGTGCCATACCTTTCAAATTAGGCATGTAGTTTTTAAATGGGAGGAGGGTCACCGGAGATATAGAGTAAGATTCACGAACAAATGTTACTAAATATATGTAAATTATGATTAGGATTCTATGACTTTTTCTACCTGAAGCGCTTTCGAGCGCACTTTGATACTCATATAAGTGGTAGATATGTGCCTTCTCTTTCAAATAAGTCATCCAGTTCTTAATATGGAGGAGGGTCACCGGAGATATAAAGTGAGATTCACGAAGAAATGTTAATAATTATATATGTAAATTATGGCTAGGATTCTATGACTTTTTCTACTTGATGCACTATCGAGCGCACTTTGTTGCTCATATATGTGGTAGATACTTGCTCTGTCTTTCAAATAAGGCATGTAGTTCTTAAATGGGAGGGGGTCACCGGAGATATAGAGTGAGATTCACGAAGAAATTTTACTAAATATATGTAAAGTATGATTAGGATTATATGCCTTTTTCTACTTGATGCGCTATCGAGCGCACTTTTATGCTCATATATGTGGCAGATATATGATATGTCTTTCAAATAAGGCATGCAGTTTTTAAATGGGAGGAGGGTCACCGCAGATATAGAATGAGATTCAAGAAGAAATGTTAATAAATGTATGTAAATTATGATTAGGATTCTATGACTTTTTGTACCTGATGCGCTATCGAGCGCACTTTGGTGCTCATATATGTGATAGATACGTGCTATGTCTTTCAAATAAGACATGCAGTTCTTAAATGGGAGGGAGGTCACCGGAGATATAGAATGAGATTCACGAAGAAATGTTAATAAATGTATGTAAATTATGATTAGAATTCTATGACTTTCTCTACCTGATGTACTATCGAGCGCACTTTGGTACTTATATATATGGTAGATACGTGCTATGTCTTTTAATAAAGGCATGCAGTTCTTAAATGGGAGGGGGGTCGCTGGTGATATAGAGGGAAATTCACGAAGAAATATTTTTAAATATATGTAAATTATGATTAGAATTCTATGACTTTTTCTACCTGATGTACTATCGAGCGCACTTTGATACTCATATATGTGGTAGATACGTGCTATGTATTTCAAATAAGACATGTAGTTCTTAAATGGGAGGGGGTCACTGGAGATATAGAGTGAAATTCACGAAGAAATGTTAATAATTAAATATGTAAATTATGACTAGGATTCTATGACTTTTTCTACCTGATGCACTATTAAGCGCACTTTGGTGCTCATATATGCGGTACATACGTGCTATGTCTTTCAAATAAGGCATTTAATTCTTAAACGGGAGGGTGGTCACGAGAGATATAGAGTGAGATTCACGAAGAAATGTTACTAAATATATGTAAATTATGATTAGGATACTATGATTTTTTCTACCTGATGTGCCATCGAGCACACTTTGATACTCATATATGTGGTAGATACGTGCCTTCTCTTTCAAATAAGGCATGCAGTTCTAAATGGGAGGTGGGTCACCGGAGATATAGATTGAGATTCACTAAGAAATGTTAATAGGTGTATGTAAATTATGATTAGGGTTCTATGACATTTACTACCTGTGCACTATCAAGCGCACTTTGGTGCTCGTATATGTGGCAAATACGTGCTATGTCTTTCAAATAAGGCATTTAGTTCTTATAATGGGAATGGGGTCACCAGAGATATAGAGTGAGATTCACGAAGAATTGTTACTAAATATATGTAAATTATGATTAGGATTGTATGACTTTTTCTACCTGACGCACTATCGAGCGCGCTTTCGTACTCAAATGTGTGGTAGATACGTGCTATATCTTTCAAATTAGGCATGTAGTTTTTAAATGGAAGGAGGGTCACCGGAGATATAGAGTGATATTCACGAACAATTGTTACTAAATATATGTAAATTATGATTAGGATTCTATGACTTTTTCTACCTGAAGCGCTTTCGAGCGCACTTTGATACTCATCTAAGTGGTAGATATGTGCCCTCTCTTTCAAATAAGTCATCCAGTTCTTAATATGGAGGGGGGTCACCGGAGATATAAAGTGAGATTCACAAAGAAATGTTAATAATTCTATATGTAAATTCTGGCTAGGATTCTATGACTTTTTCTACTTGATGCACTATCGAGCGCACTTTGTTGCTCATATATGTGGTAGATACTTGATCTTTCTTTCAAATAAGGCATGTAGTTCTCAAATGGGAAGGGGGTCACCGGAGATATAGAGTGAGATTCACGAAGAAATTTTACTAAATATATGTAAATTATGATTAGGATTCTATGCCTTTTTCTACTTGATGCGCTATCGAGCGCACTTTTATACTCATATATGTGGTAGATACCTGCTGTGTCTTTCAAATAAGGCATGTAGTTCTTAAATGGGCGGGGGGTCACCGGAGATATAGAGTGAGATTCACGAGGAGATGTTACTAAATATATGTAAATTATGATTAGGATTCTATGACTTTTTCTACCTGAAGCGCTTTCGAGCGCACTTTGATACTCATCTAAGTGGTAGATATGTGCCCTCTCTTTCAAATAAGTCATCCAGTTCTTAATATGGAGGGGGGTCACCGGAGATATAAAGTGAGATTCACAAAGAAATGTTAATAATTATATATGTAAATTCTGGCTAGGATTCTATGATTTTTTCTACCTGATGCGCTATCGAGCGTACTTTGGATCTCATATATGTGGCAGATACTTGCTATGTCTTTCAAATAAGGCATGCAGTTCTTAAATGGGAAGGGGGGTCACCGGAAATATATAGAGAGATTCACGAGGAGATGTTATTAAATATATGTAAATTATGGTTAGGATTCTATGACTTTTTCTACCTGATGCGAAATCGAGCGCACTTTGATACTCATATATGTGGCAGATACGTGCTATGTCTTCCAAATAAGGCATGCAGTTCTTAAATGGGAGGAGGGTCACCGCAGATATAGAATGATATTCACGAAGAAATGTTAATAAATGTATGTAAATTATTATTAGGATTCTGTGACTTTTTGTACCTGATGCACTATCGAGCGCACTTTGGTGCTCATATATGTGGTAGATACGTGCTTTGTCTTTCAAATAAAGCATGCATTTCTTAAATGGGTGTGGGGTCATGTAATATACCATTACAGTTGAAAGTAATGGCAATTTTTTTTACGCACCCTGTACCTAGTAATTTTTTTTTTTTAATTCAATTTCGGTTTAGTTACACAATTTATTTACTCTCTCTACTTCGAATTAAATATAATGAACCCAAAGGTTTCGTTAGTAACCATATTCCCACTGTATAATATATTTATTTATATTTTGATTAAGTGTAAATCCCATTTCCGGATATATAACTTGAATAGTTACAAGGTTTACCATTCTGACGTCATACCGAAACATAGTTCCGTTATTGGATATAAATTTCCTTAATTTCAGACCAATGTAGATTTTGGCCAGGTACCTAATCTTTCCCTCACCCCCTCTCACTAGTCCATAGTCGCTTTCAGATCCGGTTATATCTGGATTTACCAAATTTCCATTCGCTTTGTAATTTCCGCGGCTAAAGTTTTCTTTCTGATTGGAGGAATTCTCCTACCTCTGGCTTTTTCGGCGCAATGTTATTAGAATAATAGAAGACACCTTACGAGACGCAGCTTATATTTTCGCCTACCTATCTGCGTTAAAAGGACTAGGATTTTAATAGAATTCAGGTAAAAATATGATTTAATTTCATAATTGAACACTGAAGGCTGTGTAGGAGCCCCCAAAACAGTGAAAAAAGCTACATTTTCCGTAAAGAAACAATAAGTTAGTGAAGCATCCAGTTCTGTTTTTCTAGGAAGCCATGTTTGCTGCCCAGCTATAATAGCAGAAGTGAAAGAGTGACTTTATTTTTTTTTTGTTATTCCAAATTCAATTAGGGATTAGGGAAATTACGACCTGTTAGTGCATGTTGTTCGTGTATTAAGTAGAAGTGACTTTTTATTATTTATTCAGTAATCGCATGTACGTAGGTTTGATAGTTGTAAAGTGAATAATAATAATGGCAGCTTAAGTTAGCTTAAAAGGGCTCCTATCCCCTTTTCCAAATTGAACCAGTTTCTAGCGGGGGAATGGGTTAGTTATTGTTCGTTTTAGGGCCTTTTCCCCTTTCAGGGGAAGGGTCCCTACATAAACTTCGTTAAGGTGCCCCCAGGGCATCAATTTTTGGCAATCATTATGTAAACAATTGGTCAGGTCAATTAGACCTAGTGTTACTTTTCTCATTTTTGACCCCTTTTAAATTAAATAGAGCCGACTGTATATATCGACGAGGGAGTAATGTATTTTAAATTTAATGTGTTAGGTTATTTTCGTCAACATGCATGTAACTAAATGGTGCATGTTTAGTTTAGTTAGTTGTCTTTATGTATAGTACTAACAGTGGTGTATGTAGTTAGTAATTTTGTGTGAGTGTGTGAATTTTCGATTTGGACAGTGTATAAATATGCTTTAATTTAGTACCATTTTTCTAACATAAATAAACCAGAGTAAATATTAAATTTCTGATTAATGAGTACAAGTATAGATTTCAGTACACGGTAAATTATGCCTCCACTACAGCGCCACAGCGTCCGGTTTCGGTAGTCAATTGTTTGTTGACAGTACGACATCGCATGACTTAGTGATTTAGATTGTTTGATTTTGGACAGTTATTCTCAAATTACTTCCCGTGGACATGGTTTTCGGTTCGGATGAGTATACCTTCGTATAAAATAGCATGAGATCTTACTGTACTGAAAATTTCAGCTTGCTAGGTCCAGTAGTTAATGAATAATCCGTTGAAATAAAGAACACCTATTTTCTTAATAGAAGTAAAACCCATATGCTGTTACTGTTTGTTTGAAAATGTAATATTAAATTCTCTTTTCCCGTGGCTGTAGAAAATTCCATTGTTGCTTCAGTTTTATCAACAAATCAGAAATAGATTAATCGTTGACAATTTAACTTTCCGTAAATACATGTATGATTTTTTTTTTAAACCTGCAAGGTAAATACAATTTGGGTGCTTCGAAATAAAGAGTACGTGGTTCGATGAATGTGATCGTGTGGTGGTTTGAGCGTGATAGATTGTGATAGTTATATATATATATATTTATTACTGCGTAATGTAAATATGTGTATGGCCTGCGTGTAAAATGTACGAAATAGGGTGTTTATAAAATATTACTTCGTGTGGAAATTAGTAGATAATGAATGAATGTAATGATATGTTAATAATATGATATATAATATGAATGAAATGATGACCCCTATATTTAAATGGATAGGCCTAGTGAATTTTATATAGTGAAAATACGAATATGTTTACGAAGAAAGAAAGAGAAAAAAAAAAATCTCTCGCGTTTTGACTTCCACACCAGTGCATTCATCCAACCGAGTTTGCTACTTGGATAGTAAATTATAGTTGGGAATTGTGTGTTACTTTGCATTTATGTACCTCCTAACAACAGCCCCAGATCTTAAGCCTTTCAATAGATAGAGTAGCATCATGTGGGAATTACTTCTAAAGGTTGACAGAAATGATAATTAAGAAAACCAACTGCTATTTCCTGTGATCATCGAAAAGTACAGGTTTCGGTCAGTTGTACCTTTAACATTCATAGCCTCTCCGAGATTTTTTTTTGTTGCTTACCTTATTTATTTATGGTGCAGTGTTCATATAACTCAGTTCGGACTATCCGATTAAATTAACTGCTACTAAATTTAGCGTACCCGGATGTCGACCCCTAGTCCCCTTAAGTATTTTCATTTCTTTTCTTAGTTTAATTAGACGAGGGAAATTAACGACATCCCAGACGGTGGCATGTCTGCGCTGGGTAGCCATCGGTGAAATTTGGCAATAGAAGTCACCGATCCACAATTCAGTTTATTTATTTAATTTTTTTAATTTTGGCAAATCACTAATTAGGGATATCTTAGCTATTACTCTAATTTCATTACTATTCTGGAATCTTCTAGTTTCCAAGTGGTCGGATGATTTTTTTTTTTTTTCCTTTGAAATCCTAAATTAACGCCTACTCCAACCTTCCGGAGGATTTCGGGGTCTGCAAGGGTGTTGACCGGATACGGTGAGTGGTGGGATTTCCCTAAAGCCTTTGTCTTTCCGAAAATCCCATTGTGGACACAGACTTGTCTCATCTTCGCAGACAGTTTTATCGGCTATTTATTTGGTAAGCCGAACCCCTTTTGGCATGTTAAGAATATTTTGGCTATGGATTTTGTTGAGAGCGAAATTCGACTTCTAACTTTGTAGCGTTAGTTATTTCCCACTTAAGTCTTTGGCGCCCCTATTCTTCGTCTTCCTTCTTTTCTATCTCTCTCTCTGTGTCATTATTACTTCGAGTTTTTTTTTTTAAATTTCAACCTCCCCCCCCCCCCGGTTTCTGAAACTCATAAAACATACAATATTCATTTCACTTATTTCGATCGTATGTACTAACTGAGACATCGAGGGATGCAATTCGTGGAGGTATTGCAGCACAACTCAGGACCATTTTCGCGATATTCAATCCACCACGGGAGAAATTGACGGGAAGGTACACTATGCTTTCAGATTCCTAGAAACCTTCGTTATTCATTGATCATACAACTTATATCAATTGATTACTGATTTCTGGTTTTTATTTCTATTGATTGGTCATATAGTGTGTATGTATTAGTAGTCTGGGCCCACTAGTTTCGAATAACATTGATTTTTTTTCTGTATATACATCTATATATGTACTTACATAGTGTTAAAAGTTACGTGCCTGCTCTATTTGTTGCATTTTCCACCTATTATGTCAACTCATTAAATAACACCAGCTATTTTTTTTTTTTTTTTTGTATATCTACGCGGATCTTTAGTAAACTGAAAATGATTATTGATTATCGGGTTTATTCATATGAAATACAATGTTGCAACCTTATGAAGGAAAAAGGTGAATGTTGATAGTCAGGGTTTTTGTTTTGTCTTTGAGCCAAATAAATATAAATATTTATAAAATATGAATACTTGTCGAATATGAACGGTGATGTAGAATTTAAACGTCGATGAAATATTAAGATAGATATTAAAGTGAAATTTATTGTATTGATTAATATGAATACATATATATATATACGAGTATGTATGTAATGGGCTCGATATTTACCCTGGTCTTGTTAGGTTGCCATAGGTTTTTGACACCCGACCTTTACCAACTATTTGTGACATATAGCGTTACCGCGTATATTGTAATAAATTACATTTTGTTGAGTGGTTACTGATGTTTGTAACTATTAAAGTTGAATATAATGTTAAATACCGCATGTAAGTAAAACGAGTAGCAGGTCGTAAGATAAGTAAAATAACCCTAATCCTCATCCAAATTTATTCGCAAGATCAAAGTGAAATTAATAACCTACGAAACAGTGTGCCCCACCAACGAATCTTCTATCAGTAGACTCTGAAACAAATCCTTCCCCTACGATCAGAAATTTAACTATTCAGTGACTAGAATCTTTTGACTACAAGATCTATACTATAAAGAAAATTACTGGTCTTAAATTTAATGAAGAGAAGTTTAGTTGATAACTTAATGTGAATACCGGAATATGGAAATATGTTCTCAATGTCTGTGACTGGATTCAAAATTTTTTAACCTTGATAAACTTTGAAATTTTATATTGAGTGCGTCGAGTGACGAAATGAGAAATATACATATATATGTGATATGAAGCAACTATTTGTCTATAGTTAAAACAAAAATAATTAAATACTCTCATGGACACAAACCACAGTGCAAAAGAGAGTTGGAAAAAGGAGCTATTATCGATGTGAGAACAAAGACTCATAAAATCGTCGAAATGTCTCCTCTTGGGACAGAGACCTAATAAAATGCTATTAAAGTATTTTTTTTTTTTTAGGATGATTAACCAATTATATTTTTTTTTCTTTCTTTTCCGCAACGATATATATATATATTCATTACATTGAATCCTAAATGTATTGATCTGTGAATTTCCTTATTTTTGTCTTTCATTTTTTTTCTTTTCCTTTTGTCAAATTCTCTTTTATGTAATGCAACTTTTAATATATATATAGGAAGATAAATGTGTTATTTGGTCTTGATAAACTTAGCGAATTTCTATGCATGTTAATGAAACATTCTTTCCATGTATTAAATTTTTTCCCTGTTATGTCCAACTAATTTTTCTTCTATTGAAATGTAATAAATGTATATAGTAATGTAGTTAGGTTAGTTTAATTTAACTAAATACAACCCGAAGTATACATTGTCCTGTATGAATGTGTGTGTGAATGAAATGTAGGTTTAGTATTAAGTGCATCCATTATTTTGACATATATGTGTGATTTATTATAATTAATGGTAGTTATCAATTAAACTCATTGAATGTTAATACTAACTTAAGTTGGCTCTATGAAGGAAGTAAAAAGGACTGAAGTAGCCTGAACGAATGATCAGCATGGGAGAACTGTGAAAGTCAAAATCTTCTACGAATATGTAATACTCTGATTTTTTTTTTTCTTTGTGGTCGATTCTAACATGCCATCAACTGCGTCGTTCATTTTTCAAATATTGAATATTAGTCTAAAACTTCTGGAAATATTAAATAAACGGTAAAACTAAACTTTCTCATCTATCTCCGAGCTAGATTGGGATAATTCGGTAGTTGGGGTCAAATGGATCTAGATCGGGGATGTATGGGTTAACATGTGTCTACCTTTGATCACCCTGATACCAGACATTTACCCAATAGCTATTGGAAATGATCACCATTAGATAATTATTCACTTTCCTTTACCATATTCCTCAAAATATCCAGTAACAGTTTCCTCTTTATCACCTTCTTACTTTACCTCTTTCCTCTTCTATCTTCCTCTTCCTTTCTTCATCTTCTTCTTCTATTTTTAATAAAACTGAAAGGGGGGTCGTGACTGGGAATTCTATATGTAATAAACACGGTCATGTATTTATTTGATTTTATTTTCTTTAGAAGTCCGATAAAAAGTTTTCTCGTTTCGATCGAATCTAGTATGTTCAAAATTAAGAAACGGCTAATATATTCCAACGTAATTAGACATAAGCTGATAGCTTCATGAACATCCCCACCAGGGGTGAAGGGTTCCCACTTACGACTTATTCTTTTCTTCAAACAGTTTTAGATTGACAAGCAGTGACAGGATTCGTTGTTATGGCAACAGTGGTTGCTGTGGCAACGGCCCCCCCTTTTCCCAGTTTTAGAGTGGCGACACGTGACAAGACTGTTGCCATGGTAACGCATGTTTACTGTGGTAACGGATCTGAAAATGCTTATTGAATAATACCAGTTATCATGCCAATCAGTTTGAATTGGTGAATCGCGATAAGAATGGTTGTCATGGCAACGTTTGTTTCCATGGCAACGGATCTCAGTTTAAATGGCGACCGATAGATTTGAAATTTTTTTTAAGAATGTCAAAGAGTGAGGTTGAAGGCATGTTGAATTGATTACAACATTGAAATTAATAAGAGAAATTTTATAGTCAAATGAAATAAGTAAAGTCGTTGGCTACTTTGTCATTTTTGTTTCCTTTTCTAAGGGGGAAAAAGAGAAGGAGTGTCCAAATTTTTCTAAAATTAGAATTAAACGCTAGAAGGGTTTCAAGGAAGGAAAGAGAATGGGAGTCCTTTAAGTCATGAATAATACTTGTCTGGATAGCAAATAAGTATTTTATAGTATATGTGTATTTTTGCTATATATATCTTGTCTTTTGTAAAGTGTAAAGTGTCTCGAAACTATGGCAACAAAAAAGGTTGTGGTGTCACAGGGCGAGTGTGAAATCACGTGCACTCAATGCACATTAAATGAAAAAGAGAAAAGATCTCGCGCCCCGCGAAGATTAATTAGATGCACCGGTTGTGGACAAAAATGGATCCACTTTGCTTGTTCCAATTTAGATGACACTGCTGAAAATGCAGAAAAGGTGCAAACCGGCGAAATAGAAAAATATTGTGAGGACTGTGAAAAGGACCGAGGCCAAATATCTCCAGCGGAGATATCTGACCTCGACGATGAAGAAAAAAATGAAAATCACAGTGATTCTCGGGATCAGACGGCAAACCCGAAGGAAGGAATGTCATCTGGAGGGTCTGACACGTCTGCATTAATTCGCCAGATGATGGAAATGATGCATGAAAAATTTTCTAACATGGAACAAAATAGTGCAGATATGAGGCGTGAGATAAATGAGATAAATCAGAAAATAGATCAGAATAGTGAAAACTTAAGGCGTGAGATAAATCAGAAAATAGATCAGAATAGTGAAAACTTAAGGCGTGAGATAAATGAGAAGTTTGATACCTCGAAACGAGAGACCGACGCTCGATTCGAGGTATTAAACAATAAATTCGACCAGATTTGTTTAGACTTTGCCTCTTCGATTAGTAATCTGAAAGAGCAAACGTCTACTGAATTGGAGCAGGTTAGATACCGGGCCCAACAGTCTACCGAGCAGCTCAGAGACGAAACAAATGAGAAATTCAACGAAATAGATGTAAGGTTTGAGAGTACGAACAAAAGATTTGGTGACATCGAACAAAAAGTTGAACAGCAGCAGACTGAAATAAGTAGATTGAATGTTGTAATATCCGACCTATCAATAGAAACTAAACTAGAGTCGGTTGATCAAAGAATTAGTCGAATTCAAACCGAAGTAGACAGTATTAAGGGGAATATTACTAAATTGCAAATCGCCAAGTCTGATATCTCCTATCCTTTTCCTGATGGCGATTCTCCAGGGAAAATTTTCCCAGAAACAAGTAATGTCCTCCCGGGTAAGAGTCAAGTGTTGCCTGATGCACGGGACACAGCAATGTATTGCTCCCCGCATCAGCCAACCTCGAAATCATGGTTGAGTAATTTCGATGTACCGATGCAGTCGAGTGTTGTGACTACAACAGTCACTAGCGTAAATGCTCACTCTACCTTTGGAATGGTACAATCTTACAGTGTGCTGCCAGGAGGGGAAAGGAGATGTGCCGGACCGTCAGTTACTGCAGTGGTGGGTCCTAAATTCGAACCTTACATGGTCAATACTAATTATAAAACCTCTCTTGGTCATATGGGAGCGTTCAGTTCAGTGACCACTCCGTCGGTGGCAAATCCGGTGACAACCCCAACTGCTCAGGATAACGCGTTGATTCCACTGGATTCTTTTCCTGCCCCGCATAGTATGAGCTCTAAAGTTTCCCTCCGGGATATTGAACGTTTTCCCACTTTCGATGGGAACATTACTAACGGGTTACCTCGAGTTTTCCTGCGGAGACTGCAGCAATATTTAGACATGTACAAACTTACAGATGGGGAACGCCTACAGATAGTTGAAAAATGTTTGATCGCCGCTTCGGGCGCATGGTTTGCTTCAGTTAAATACCAAATCCGGACGTTTAGTGATTTTTTGATTCTTTTTAAAGAAGAATATTGTAATGAGCACATCGAACGGCTCCAAAAGAGAAACTTACAATCACTCCGGTATGATCGCTCCAAGTATGGATCCCTCTTGGACTATGCTTGGAAAATTATCGAACTATATTATCAGATAGCTGAACATCCCTCTCAGGCCGAACTGGTAGATATTATAGTTAACGCTCTTCCACCCGATGAGTCCCGGGCCATAGCGTCCCACTTGTGCCAAACGGTGCGAGAAGTCACCTCACGTTTAGCTGCCTTGTGCGGTAAGGAAGTTGGTGGTCCACCAAAACGATACTTCGCCCGACAGGCAAAGATTCTAAAACCGACGAAGACGAAGGTAACGGCAAGTTGCCAGACAGATTTCCTGAGTTATACCCAAGCTGGATCTCGTTATCCTAGTGGGTATGGCTCAGAAAACAACAATAATGGCCGGCGACTGTTTAGGAATCGGCCCATGTTCAACAATCGCCGGAGTTATCGTCCCTATGACCGTACCAACATGGCATCGAACCCGGATAGGGGCGATAACACCAGGAGGAATTTTAACAGGACGTACGGAAGAAGGGAGAACGGTAATAGTCAGGGCAATAATAATAGCAATAATAGTAACAATAATGTAAATCGACCCCAGAATTCAGTCCCTTCGCAGGTGCGTGGTAACGGTGAGCCTAGAACAATATTAAATGGGAGTGATAGTCGCGAAACGGCGGTAAAGTCGACAAACTAACGCCGCAGTTACCTGATGGAATGGGGGAGGATAACTGCGGGTACATACACCCCATTAACTACAAAATGCAATATTCTAATAATAGTAAATCCGAGTTTCAGATACAAGAATACCCCTCACCAAATTCCTTAGAATTTATAATAAAATTCGTAATCGATGAAGAGCCATTTGCGGTGGGGGAAGAACGTTATTTCTCGGCATCTCCCAGCCTAAAAGGAAGTATCGGTGGCGTTGAACTTGTTGCTACCATTGATAGTGGTTCGGAGCTCTGCCTAATGGACTGGGAGGTGTGGAGAAGATTGAAACAGCGCTTCCCTTCTGCAAAATTAAGGCCGTACACGGGTCTTACACTGGGTGCATTTGCTGGGAAGGAAAGTTTTTCAGTTCAAGGGGTTCAAAATTTCAATCTTAATATTCAAAACCATATTTTTGAAATAGCTATTTTTGTTATTAAGTACTTGCGAACGGATTTAATCTTGGGTTGCCCATTCTTAGATAAGTTCCATTGTATCATCGACCGTGAAAAGAAAGAAATTCGTATGAAAGATAGTCTCGGGAATGCAGTTACTGTTTCAACTGATAAACCAAATGTAATGTTAGTGGGAATACCGGAAAGAGAGATTGCAATCGGTGAGTCAGGGCGGCCAGTGATGGATCAGCCCATGCTTGACCCCAGGTTTATCTGTCAAGCTGCTTGTGCAGTGACGCCTCTCAATGGGGGAGAGGTTAACAGGGACGATCAGCTGGATCCATTCCTGAATGCCGAATGCAATGTCTCTCCACAAGACATCGACACTTACATTACTACTCGGGATGATTTACCACCACCAATTAGATCAGGTCTCCGTAAACTATTATTACAGTACAGATCTCTCTTCTCCGAGTACCCACGTCGTGTTAATGCGCCTCCATACAAAATTCAACTAAAAGATAACGAACCAGTTGTGGGACCTTGCTATTCTGTCCCACAAGCAATGCAACCCGAGTTTGAGGCCGAATTAAATAAGTGGTTACGGTTAGGAATTGCTATAGAACAGATGTCCCCATACAGAAATCCTATTCATGTTGTCAGAAAGGCCTCTGGGGGCGTACGTCCCGTTTTGGACCTCAGGGCTACCAACTCAAAAATTATTTCTCCACAAGCACAGGTTGAACCAATAGACGATTTATTACATCGTGTTTCACAAGCCACTTGGTTCTCATCTTTTGATGCATCTAGTGCCTATTATGGGATCAGTTTACACAAAGAATCATATCAATGTACTAGCTTTGTGTATAAAGGAAGGCAATATTGTCTTACCGTTTTGCCACAGGGATTGAAGAGCAGTCCTGCTGTTTTTCAATCCGTTATGACTAATTTTTTCAACGACTCAACTCGTTCTTTTGTAGTTTTATACCTTGATGATGTTATGGTAAAATCGGTCACGGAAGAAGAACACTTATCTCATTTAGAAAGAACCTTTGAAATTTTCAAGAGGGCAAATTTTTCCTTAAATTTTCAAAAATGTAAGTTCTTCGCACGGGAGATAAAATTTTTAGGTCATATCATTAGTGGCAAAACGATAAGAGTCGACCCTAAATTAAACGAACCCATTCGTTGTTTTCCGGTTCCGAAATCAAAGAAGGCATTACAAAAGTTCCTAGGCCTCATAGGGTGGAGGAGAAAGTTCGTACCAAACTTTTCTGGACTTACCGCTAAATTATATCAACTACTAAAAAAGGATCAAAAATTCACATGGAACGATGAAACATTGGAAACTTTCCATAAGTTAAAAGAGCTTATTAGCAATCCGCCTGCTCTAAGTCAGCCAGATTTCTCCCTGCCATTTCACATACACAGTGATGCGTGTATGGAAAATCTGGCTGGCTATCTTGCACAATATCCAGCAGGTCAAGAAGATCCTAATGTCATCGGATATGCTAGTCGACGGGTAAAGCCTTACGAATTGTATCTGTCGATTTCTCAGTTAGAACTTCTGTCCGTTCTATTGCTATATGAACACTACTGAAAAAAAAAAAAGTATCGGAACTCATAATTTTCGAAATTTAAAGATTTTCAATTGTACAGAAGATAAACGTAATGAATTACTTGCGCAATACCCCAAGTAGATATAATACACTGTCCTAGAGTGACTGGTAACGTTTGAATGGGATGAATGAGTGTGTTAATTTAACAAGCATCAGTAGTTAGTATTCCCAATTAGCAAAATTTTGTTATTCTAACAAAATTTTGTTAATGGGCCGGGGAAAACTGTAATATACCATTACAGTTGAAAGTAATGGCAATTTTTTTTACGCACCCTGTACCTAGTAATTTTTTTTTTTTAATTCAATTTCGGTTTAGTTACACAATTTATTTACTCTCTCTACTTCGAATTAAATATAATGAACCCAAAGGTTTCGTTAGTAACCATATTCCCACTGTATAATATATTTATTTATATTTTGATTAAGTGTAAATCCCATTTCCGGATATATAACTTGAATAGTTACAAGGTTTACCATTCTGACGTCATACCGAAACATAGTTCCGTTATTGGATATAAATTTCCTTAATTTCAGACCAATGTAGATTTTGGCCAGGTACCTAATCTTTCCCTCACCCCCTCTCACTAGTCCATAGTCGCTTTCAGATCCGGTTATATCTGGATTTACCAAATTTCCATTCGCTTTGTAATTTCCGCGGCTAAAGTTTTCTTTCTGATTGGAGGAATTCTCCTACCTCTGGCTTTTTCGGCGCAATGTTATTAGAATAATAGAAGACACCTTACGAGACGCAGCTTATATTTTCGCCTACCTATCTGCGTTAAAAGGACTAGGATTTTAATAGAATTCAGGTAAAAATATGATTTAATTTCATAATTGAACACTGAAGGCTGTGTAGGAGCCCCCAAAACAGTGAAAAAAGCTACATTTTCCGTAAAGAAACAATAAGTTAGTGAAGCATCCAGTTCTGTTTTTCTAGGAAGCCATGTTTGCTGCCCAGCTATAATAGCAGAAGTGAAAGAGTGACTTTATTTTTTTTTTGTTATTCCAAATTCAATTAGGGATTAGGGAAATTACGACCTGTTAGTGCATGTTGTTCGTGTATTAAGTAGAAGTGACTTTTTATTATTTATTCAGTAATCGCATGTACGTAGGTTTGATAGTTGTAAAGTGAATAATAATAATGGCAGCTTAAGTTAGCTTAAAAGGGCTCCTATCCCCTTTTCCAAATTGAACCAGTTTCTAGCGGGGGAATGGGTTAGTTATTGTTCGTTTTAGGGCCTTTTCCCCTTTCAGGGGAAGGGTCCCTACATAAACTTCGTTAAGGTGCCCCCAGGGCATCAATTTTTGGCAATCATTATGTAAACAATTGGTCAGGTCAATTAGACCTAGTGTTACTTTTCTCATTTTTGACCCCTTTTAAATTAAATAGAGCCGACTGTATATATCGACGAGGGAGTAATGTATTTTAAATTTAATGTGTTAGGTTATTTTCGTCAACATGCATGTAACTAAATGGTGCATGTTTAGTTTAGTTAGTTGTCTTTATGTATAGTACTAACAGTGGTGTATGTAGTTAGTAATTTTGTGTGAGTGTGTGAATTTTCGATTTGGACAGTGTATAAATATGCTTTAATTTAGTACCATTTTTCTAACATAAATAAACCAGAGTAAATATTAAATTTCTGATTAATGAGTACAAGTATAGATTTCAGTACACGGTAAATTATGCCTCCACTACAGCGCCACAGCGTCCGGTTTCGGTAGTCAATTGTTTGTTGACAGTACGACATCGCATGACTTAGTGATTTAGATTGTTTGATTTTGGACAGTTATTCTCAAATTACTTCCCGTGGACATGGTTTTCGGTTCGGATGAGTATACCTTCGTATAAAATAGCATGAGATCTTACTGTACTGAAAATTTCAGCTTGCTAGGTCCAGTAGTTAATGAATAATCCGTTGAAATAAAGAACACCTATTTTCTTAATAGAAGTAAAACCCATATGCTGTTACTGTTTGTTTGAAAATGTAATATTAAATTCTCTTTTCCCGTGGCTGTAGAAAATTCCATTGTTGCTTCAGTTTTATCAACAAATCAGAAATAGATTAATCGTTGACAATTTAACTTTCCGTAAATACATGTATGATTTTTTTTTTAAACCTGCAAGGTAAATACAATTTGGGTGCTTCGAAATAAAGAGTACGTGGTTCGATGAATGTGATCGTGTGGTGGTTTGAGCGTGATAGATTGTGATAGTTATATATATATATATTTATTACTGCGTAATGTAAATATGTGTATGGCCTGCGTGTAAAATGTACGAAATAGGGTGTTTATAAAATATTACTTCGTGTGGAAATTAGTAGATAATGAATGAATGTAATGATATGTTAATAATATGATATATAATATGAATGAAATGATGACCCCTATATTTAAATGGATAGGCCTAGTGAATTTTATATAGTGAAAATACGAATATGTTTACGAAGAAAGAAAGAGAAAAAAAAAAATCTCTCGCGTTTTGACTTCCACACCAGTGCATTCATCCAACCGAGTTTGCTACTTGGATAGTAAATTATAGTTGGGAATTGTGTGTTACTTTGCATTTATGTACCTCCTAACAACAGCCCCAGATCTTAAGCCTTTCAATAGATAGAGTAGCATCATGTGGGAATTACTTCTAAAGGTTGACAGAAATGATAATTAAGAAAACCAACTGCTATTTCCTGTGATCATCGAAAAGTACAGGTTTCGGTCAGTTGTACCTTTAACATTCATAGCCTCTCCGAGATTTTTTTTTGTTGCTTACCTTATTTATTTATGGTGCAGTGTTCATATAACTCAGTTCGGACTATCCGATTAAATTAACTGCTACTAAATTTAGCGTACCCGGATGTCGACCCCTAGTCCCCTTAAGTATTTTCATTTCTTTTCTTAGTTTAATTAGACGAGGGAAATTAACGACATCCCAGACGGTGGCATGTCTGCGCTGGGTAGCCATCGGTGAAATTTGGCAATAGAAGTCACCGATCCACAATTCAGTTTATTTATTTAATTTTTTTAATTTTGGCAAATCACTAATTAGGGATATCTTAGCTATTACTCTAATTTCATTACTATTCTGGAATCTTCTAGTTTCCAAGTGGTCGGATGATTTTTTTTTTTTTTCCTTTGAAATCCTAAATTAACGCCTACTCCAACCTTCCGGAGGATTTCGGGGTCTGCAAGGGTGTTGACCGGATACGGTGAGTGGTGGGATTTCCCTAAAGCCTTTGTCTTTCCGAAAATCCCATTGTGGACACAGACTTGTCTCATCTTCGCAGACAGTTTTATCGGCTATTTATTTGGTAAGCCGAACCCCTTTTGGCATGTTAAGAATATTTTGGCTATGGATTTTGTTGAGAGCGAAATTCGACTTCTAACTTTGTAGCGTTAGTTATTTCCCACTTAAGTCTTTGGCGCCCCTATTCTTCGTCTTCCTTCTTTTCTATCTCTCTCTCTGTGTCATTATTACTTCGAGTTTTTTTTTTTAAATTTCAACCTCCCCCCCCCCCCGGTTTCTGAAACTCATAAAACATACAATATTCATTTCACTTATTTCGATCGTATGTACTAACTGAGACATCGAGGGATGCAATTCGTGGAGGTATTGCAGCACAACTCAGGACCATTTTCGCGATATTCAATCCACCACGGGAGAAATTGACGGGAAGGTACACTATGCTTTCAGATTCCTAGAAACCTTCGTTATTCATTGATCATACAACTTATATCAATTGATTACTGATTTCTGGTTTTTATTTCTATTGATTGGTCATATAGTGTGTATGTATTAGTAGTCTGGGCCCACTAGTTTCGAATAACATTGATTTTTTTTCTGTATATACATCTATATATGTACTTACATAGTGTTAAAAGTTACGTGCCTGCTCTATTTGTTGCATTTTCCACCTATTATGTCAACTCATTAAATAACACCAGCTATTTTTTTTTTTTTTTTTGTATATCTACGCGGATCTTTAGTAAACTGAAAATGATTATTGATTATCGGGTTTATTCATATGAAATACAATGTTGCAACCTTATGAAGGAAAAAGGTGAATGTTGATAGTCAGGGTTTTTGTTTTGTCTTTGAGCCAAATAAATATAAATATTTATAAAATATGAATACTTGTCGAATATGAACGGTGATGTAGAATTTAAACGTCGATGAAATATTAAGATAGATATTAAAGTGAAATTTATTGTATTGATTAATATGAATACATATATATATATACGAGTATGTATGTAATGGGCTCGATATTTACCCTGGTCTTGTTAGGTTGCCATAGGTTTTTGACACCCGACCTTTACCAACTATTTGTGACATATAGCGTTACCGCGTATATTGTAATAAATTACATTTTGTTGAGTGGTTACTGA
The DNA here is from genome assembly GCF_964235325.1 of Thermobia domestica. Taxonomy (NCBI): domain Eukaryota; kingdom Metazoa; phylum Arthropoda; class Insecta; order Zygentoma; family Lepismatidae; genus Thermobia; species Thermobia domestica. The sequence continues at coordinate 181,870,542 of NC_137458.1, read as the reverse complement.
TGTTTGTAACTATTAAAGTTGAATATAATGTTAAATACCGCATGTAAGTAAAACGAGTAGCAGGTCGTAAGATAAGTAAAATAACCCTAATCCTCATCCAAATTTATTCGCAAGATCAAAGTGAAATTAATAACCTACGAAACAGTGTGCCCCACCAACGAATCTTCTATCAGTAGACTCTGAAACAAATCCTTCCCCTACGATCAGAAATTTAACTATTCAGTGACTAGAATCTTTTGACTACAAGATCTATACTATAAAGAAAATTACTGGTCTTAAATTTAATGAAGAGAAGTTTAGTTGATAACTTAATGTGAATACCGGAATATGGAAATATGTTCTCAATGTCTGTGACTGGATTCAAAATTTTTTAACCTTGATAAACTTTGAAATTTTATATTGAGTGCGTCGAGTGACGAAATGAGAAATATACATATATATGTGATATGAAGCAACTATTTGTCTATAGTTAAAACAAAAATAATTAAATACTCTCATGGACACAAACCACAGTGCAAAAGAGAGTTGGAAAAAGGAGCTATTATCGATGTGAGAACAAAGACTCATAAAATCGTCGAAATGTCTCCTCTTGGGACAGAGACCTAATAAAATGCTATTAAAGTATTTTTTTTTTTTAGGATGATTAACCAATTATATTTTTTTTTCTTTCTTTTCCGCAACGATATATATATATATTCATTACATTGAATCCTAAATGTATTGATCTGTGAATTTCCTTATTTTTGTCTTTCATTTTTTTTCTTTTCCTTTTGTCAAATTCTCTTTTATGTAATGCAACTTTTAATATATATATAGGAAGATAAATGTGTTATTTGGTCTTGATAAAATTAGCGAATTTCTATGCATGTTAATGAAACATTCTTTCCATGTATTAAATTTTTTCCCTGTTATGTCCAACTAATTTTTCTTCTATTGAAATGTAATAAATGTATATAGTAATGTAGTTAGGTTAGTTTAATTTAACTAAATACAACCCGAAGTATACATTGTCCTGTATGAATGTGTGTGTGAATGAAATGTAGGTTTAGTATTAAGTGCATCCATTATTTTGACATATATGTGTGATTTATTATAATTAATGGTAGTTATCAATTAAACTCATTGAATGTTAATACTAACTTAAGTTGGCTCTATGAAGGAAGTAAAAAGGACTGAAGTAGCCTGAACGAATGATCAGCATGGGAGAACTGTGAAAGTCAAAATCTTCTACGAATATGTAATACTCTGATTTTTTTTTTTCTTTGTGGTCGATTCTAACATGCCATCAACTGCGTCGTTCATTTTTCAAATATTGAATATTAGTCTAAAACTTCTGGAAATATTAAATAAACGGTAAAACTAAACTTTCTCATCTATCTCCGAGCTAGATTGGGATAATTCGGTAGTTGGGGTCAAATGGATCTAGATCGGGGATGTATGGGTTAACATGTGTCTACCTTTGATCACCCTGATACCAGACATTTACCCAATAGCTATTGGAAATGATCACCATTAGATAATTATTCACTTTCCTTTACCATATTCCTCAAAATATCCAGTAACAGTTTCCTCTTTATCACCTTCTTACTTTACCTCTTTCCTCTTCTATCTTCCTCTTCCTTTCTTCATCTTCTTCTTCTATTTTTAATAAAACTGAAAGGGGGGTCGTGACTGGGAATTCTATATGTAATAAACACGGTCATGTATTTATTTGATTTTATTTTCTTTAGAAGTCCGATAAAAAGTTTTCTCGTTTCGATCGAATCTAGTATGTTCAAAATTAAGAAACGGCTAATATATTCCAACGTAATTAGACATAAGCTGATAGCTTCATGAACATCCCCACCAGGGGTGAAGGGTTCCCACTTACGACTTATTCTTTTCTTCAAACAGTTTTAGATTGACAAGCAGTGACAGGATTCGTTGTTATGGCAACAGTGGTTGCTGTGGCAACGGCCCCCCCTTTTTCCAGTTTTAGTCACCGGAGATATAGAATGAGATTCACGAAGAAATGTTAATAAATGTTTGTAAATTATGATTAGGTTTCTGTGACTTTTTGTACCTGATGCACTATCGAGCGCACTTTGGAGTTCATATATGTGGTAGATACGTGCTATGTCTTTCAAATAAGGTATGTAGTTCTTAAATGGGAGGGGTGTCACTGGAGATATAGAGTGAGATTCACGAAGAAATGTTACTAAATATATGTAAATTATTATTAGAATGCTATGACTTTCTCTACCTGATGTACTATCGAGCGCACCTTGGTACTCTTATATGTGGTAGATATGTGCCTTCTCTTTCAAATAAGTCATCCAGTTCTTAATATGGAGGAGGGTCACCGGAGATATAAAGTGAGATTCACGAAGAAATGTTAATAATTATATATGTAAATTATGGCTAGGATTCTATGACTTTTTCTACTTGATGCACTATCGAGCGCACTTTGTTGCTCATATATGTGGTAGATACTTGCTCTGTCTTTCAAATAAGGCATGTAGTTCTTAAATGGGAGGGGGTCACCGGAGATATAGAGTGAGATTCACGAAGAAATTTTACTAAATATATGTAAAGTATGATTAGGATTATATGCCTTTTTCTACTTGATGCGCTATCGAGCGCACTTTTATGCTCATATATGTGGCAGATATATGATATGTCTTTCAAATAAGGCATGCAGTTTTTAAATGGGAGGAGGGTCACCGCAGATATAGAATGAGATTCAAGAAGAAATGTTAATAAATGTATGTAAATTATGATTAGGATTCTATGACTTTTTGTACCTGATGCACTATCGAGCGCACTTTGGTGCTCATATAAGTGATAGATACGTGCTATGTCTTTCAAATAAGACATGCAGTTCTTAAATGGGAGGGAGGTCACCGGAGATATAGAATGAGATTCACGAAGAAATGTTAATAAATGTATGTAAATTATGATTAGATTTCTATGACTTTCTCTACCTGATGTACTATCGAGCGCACTTTGGTACTCATATATATGGTAGATACGTGCTATGTCTTTTAATAAAGGCATGCAGTTCTTAAATGGGAGGGGGGTCGCTGGTGATATAGAGGGAAATTCACGAAGAAATATTTTTAAATATATGTAAATTATGATTAGAATTCTATGACTTTTTCTACCTGATGTACTATCGAGCGCACTTTGATACTCATATATGTGGTAGATACGTGCTATGTATTTCAAATAAGACATGTAGTTCTTAAATGGGAGGGGGTCACTGGAGATATAGAGTGAAAATCACGAAGAAATGTTAATAATTAAATATGTAAATTATGACTAGGATTCTATGACTTTTTCTACCTGATGCACTATTAAGCGCACTTTGGTGCTCATATATGCGGTACATACGTGCTATGTCTTTCAAATAAGGCATTTAATTCTTAAACGGGAGGGTGGTCACGAGAGATATAGAGTGAGATTCACGAAGAAATGTTACTAAATATATGTAAATTATGATTAGGATACTATGATTTTTTCTACCTGATGTGCCATCGAGCGCACTTTGATACTCATATATGTGGTAGATACGTGCCTTCTCTTTCAAATAAGGCATGCAGTTCTAAATGGGAGGTGGGTCACCGGAGATATAGATTGAGATTCACTAAGAAATGTTAATAGGTGTATGTAAATTATGATTAGCGTTCTATGACATTTACTACCTGTGCACTATCAAGCGCACTTTGGTGCTCGTATATGTGGCAGATACGTGCTATGTCTTTCAAATAAGGCATTTAGTTCTTATAATGGGAATGGGGTCACCAGAGATATAGAGTGAGATTCACGAAGAATTGTTACTAAATATATGTAAATTATGATTAGGATTGTATGACTTTTTCTACCTGACGCACTATCGAGCGCGCTTTCGTACTCAAATGTGTGGTAGATACGTGCTATATCTTTCAAATTAGGCATGTAGTTTTTAAATGGAAGGAGGGTCACCGGAGATATAGAGTGATATTCACGAACAATTGTTACTAAATATATGTAAATTATGCTTAGGATTCTATGACTTTTTCTACCTGAAGCGCTTTCGAGCGCACTTTGATACTCATCTAAGTGGTAGATATGTGCCCTCTCTTTCAAATAAGTCATCCAGTTCTTAATATGGAAAGGGGTCACCGGAGATATAAAGTGAGATTCACAAAGAAATGTTAATAATTATGTATGTAAATTCTGGCTAGGATTCTATGACTTTTTCTACTTGATGCACTATCGAGCGCACTTTGTTGCTCATATATGTGGTAGATACTTGATCTGTCTTTCAAATAAGGCATGTAGTTCTTAAATGGGAAGGGGGTCACCGGAGATATAGAGTGAGATTCACGAAGAAATTTTACTAAATATATGTAAATTATGATTAGGATTCTATGCCTTTTTCTACTTGATGCGCTATCGAGCGCACTTTTATACTCATATATGTGGTAGATACCTGCTGTGTCTTTCAAATAAGGCATGTAGTTCTTAAATGGGCGGGGGGTCACCGGAGATATAGAGTGAGATTCACGAGGAGATGTTACTAAATATATGTAAATTATGATTAGGATTCTATGACTTTTTCTACCTGAAGCGCTTTCGAGCGCACTTTGATACTCATCTAAGTGGTAGATATGTGCCCTCTCTTTCAAATAAGTCATCCAGTTCTTAATATGGAGGGGGGTCACCGGAGATATAAAGTGAGATTCACAAAGAAATGTTAATAATTATATATGTAAATTCTGGCTAGGATTCTATGATTTTTTCTACCTGATGCGCTATCGAGCGTACTTTGGATCTCATATATGTGGCAGATACTTGCTATGTCTTTCAAATAAGGCATGCAGTTCTTAAATGGGAAGGGGGGTCACCGGAGATATAGAATGAGATTCACGAGGAGATGTTATTAAATATATGTAAATTATGGTTAGGATTCTATGACTTTTTCTACCTGATGCGAAATCGAGCGCACTTTGGTACTCATATATGTGGCAGATACGTGCTATGTCTTCCAAATAAGGCATGCAGTTCTTAAATGGGAGGAGGGTCACCGGAGATATAGAATGATATTCACGAAGAAATGTTAATAAATGTATGTAAATTATTATTAGGATTCTGTGACTTTTTGTACCTGATGCACTATCGAGCGCACTTTGGTGCTCATATATGTGGTAGATACGTGCTTTGTCTTTCAAATAAGGCATGCATTTCTTAAATGGGTGTGGGGTCACCGGAGATATAGAATGAGATTCACGAAGAAATGTTAATAAATGTTTGTAAATTATGACTAGGATTCTATGACTTTTTCTATCTGATGCACTATCAAGCGCACTTTGGTGCTCATATATGCGGTAGATACGTGCTATGTCTTTCAAATAAGGCATTTAATTCTTAAACGGGAGGGTGGTCACGAGAGATATAGAGTGAGATTCACGAAGAAATGTTACTAAATATATGTAAATTATGATTAGGATACTATGACTTTTTCTACCTGATGTGCCATCGAGCGCACTTTGATACTCATATATGTGGTAGATACGTGCCTTCTCTTTCAAATAAGGCATGCAGTTCTTAAATGGGAGGTGGGTCACCGGAGATATAGAATGAGATTCACTAAGAAATGTTAATAGGTGTATGTAAATTATGATTAGGGTTCTATGACATTTACTACCTGTGCACTATCAAGCGCACTTTGGTGCTCGTATATGTGGCAGATACGTGCTATGTCTTTCAAATAAGGCATTTAGTTCTTATAATGGGAAGGGGGTCACCAGAGATATAGAGTGAGATTCACGAAGAAATGTTACTAAATGTTTGTAAATTATGATTAGGATTGTATGACTTTTTTTACCTGACGCACCATCGAGCGCGTTTTCGTACTCGAATATGTGGTAGATACGTGCTATATCTTTCAAATTAGGCATGTAGTTTTTAAATGGGAGGAGGGTCACCGGAGATATAGAGTGAAATTCACGAACAAATGTTACTAAATATATGTAAATTATGATTAGGATTCTATGACTTTTTCTACCTGAAGCGCTTTCGAGCGCACTTTGATACTCATATAAGTGGTAGATATTTGCCTTCTCTTTCAAATAAGTCATCCAGTTCTTAATATGGAGGAGGGTCACCGGAGATATAAAGTGAGATTCACGAAGAAATGTTAATAATTATATATGTAAATTATGGCAAGGATTCTATGACTTTTTCTATTTGATGCACTATCGAGCGCACTTTGTTGCTCAGATATGTGGTAGATACTTGCTCTGTCTTTCAAATAAGGCATGTAGTTCTTAAATGGGAGAGGGGTCACCGGAGATATAGAGTGAGATTCACGAAGAAATTTTACTAAATATATGTAAATTATGATTAGGATTCTATGACTTTTTCTACCTGATGCACTATCAAGCGCACTTTGGTGCTCATATATGCTGTAGATACGTGCTATGTCTTTCAAATAAGGCATTTAGTTCTTAAACGGGAGGGTGGTCACGAGAGATATAGAGTGAAATTCACGAAGAAATGTTACTAAATATATGTAAATTATGATCAGGATACTATGACTTTTTCTACCTGACGCACTATCGAGCGAGCTTTCGTACTCAAATATGTGGTAGATACGTGCTATATCTTTCAAATTAGGCATGTAGTTTTTAAATGGGAGGAGGGTCACCGGAGATATAGAGTGAGATTCACGAACAAATGTTACTAAATATATGTAAATTATGATTAGGATTCTATGAATTTTTCTACCTGAAGCGCTTTCGAGCGCACTTTGATACTCACATAAGTGGTAGATATGTGCCTTCTCTTTCAAATAAGTCATCCAGTTCTTAATATGGAGGAGGGTCACCGGAGATATAAAGTGAGATTCACGAAGAAATGTTAATAATAATATATGTAAATTGTGGCTAGGATTCTAAGACTTTTTCTATTTGATGCACTATCGAGCGCACTTTGTTGCTCATATATGTGGTAGATACTTGCTCTGTCTTTCAAATAAGGCATGTAGTTCTCAAATGGAAGGGGGGTCACCGGAGATATAGAGTGAGATTCACGAAGAAATTTTACTAAATATATGTAAATTATGATTAGGATTCTATGCCTTTTTCTACTTGATGCGCTATCGAGCGCACTTTTATGCTCATATATGTGGTAGATACCTGCTGTGTCTTTCAAATAAGGCATGTAGTTCTTAAATGGGCGGGGGGTCACCGGAGATATAGAGTGAGATTCACGAAGAAATGTTAATAAATGTATGTAAATTATGATTAGGATTCTGTGACTTTTTGTACCTGATGCACTATCGATCGCACTTTGGTGCTCATATATGTGGTAGATACGTGCTATGTTTTTCAAATAAGGCATGCAGTTCTTAAATGGGAGGGGGGTCACCGGAGATATAGAGTGAGATTCACGAAGAAATTTTACTAAATATATGTAAATTATGATTAGAATTCTATGACTTTTTCTACCTGATGTACTATCGAGCGCACTTTGATACTCATATATGTGGTAGATACGTGCTATGTATTTCAAATAAGACATGTAGTTCTTAAATGGGAGGGGGTCACTGGAGATATAAAGTGAAATTCACGAAGAAATGTTAATAATTATATATGTAAATTATGACTAGGATTGTATGACTTTTTCTACCTGACGCACTATTGAGCGCGCTTTCGTACTCAAATATGTGGTAGATACGTGCCATACCTTTCAAATTAGGCATGTAGTTTTTAAATGGGAGGAGGGTCACCGGAGATATAGAGTGAGATTCACGAACAAATGTTACTAAATATATGTAAATTATGATTAGGATTCTATGACTTTTTCTACCTGAAGCGCTTTCGAGCGCACTTTGATACTCATATAAGTGGTAGATATGTGCCTTCTCTTTCAAATAAGTCATCCAGTTCTTAATATGGAGGAGGGTCACCGGAGATATAAAGTGAGATTCACGAAGAAATGTTAATAATTATATATGTAAATTATGGCTAGGATTCTATGACTTTTTCTACTTGATGCACTATCGAGCGCACTTTGTTGCTCATATATGTGGTAGATACTTACTTTGTCTTTCAAATAAGGCATGTAGTTCTTAAATGGGAGGGGGTCACCGGAGATATAGAGTGAGATTCACGAAGAAATTTTACTAAATATATGTAAAGTATGATTAGGATTCTATGCCCTTTTCTACTTGATGCGCTATCGAGCGCACTTTTATACTCATATAAGTGGTAGATATGTGCCTTCTCCTTCAAATAAGGCATGCAGTTCTTAAATGGGAGGTGGGTCACCGGAGATATAGAATGAGATTCACTAAGAAATGTTAATAAATGTATGTAAATTATGATTAGGGTTCTATGACATTTACTACCTGTGCACTATCAAGCGCACTTTGGTGCTCGTATATGTGGCAGATACGTGCTATGTCTTTCAAATAAGGCATTTAGTTCTTATAATGGGAAGGGGGTCACCAGAGATATAGAGTGAGTTTCACGAAGAATTGTTACTAAATATATGTAAATTATGATTAGGATTGTATGACTTTTTCTACCTGACGCACTATCGAGCGCGCTTTCGTACTCAAATGTGTGGTAGATACGAGCTATATCTTTCAAATTAGGCATGTAGTTTTTAAATGGGAGGAGGGTCACCGGACATATAGAGTTAGATTCACGAACAATTGTTACTAAATATATGTAAATTATGATTAGGATTCTATGACTTTTTCTACCTGAAGCGCTTTCGAGCGCACTTTGATACTCATGTAAGTGGTAGATATGTGCCCTCTCTTTCAAATAAGTCATCCAGTTCTTAATATGGAGGGGGGTCACAGGAGATATAAAGTGAGATTCACAAAGAAATGTTAATAATTATATATGTAAATTATGATTACGATTCTATGATTTTTTCTACCTGATGCGCTATCGAGCGTACTTTGGATCTCATATATGTGGCAGATACTTGCTATGTCTTCCAAATAATTCATGCAGTTCTTAAATAGGAGGAGGGTCACCGGAGATATAGAATGATATTCACGAAGAAATGTTAATAAATGTATGTAAATTATGATTAGGATTCTGTGACTTTTTGTACCTGACGCACTATCGAGCGAGCTTTCGTACTCAAATATGTGGTAGATACGTGCTATATCTTTCAAATTAGGCATGTAGTTTTTAAATGGGAGGAGGGTCACCGGAGATATAGAGTGAGATTCCCGAACAAATGTTACTAAATATATGTAAATTATGATTAGGATTCTATGACTTTTTCTACCTGAAGCGCTTTCGAGCGCACTTTGATACTCACATAAGTGGTAGATATGTGCCTTCTCTTTCAAATAAGTCATCCAGTTCTTAATATGGAGGAGGGTCACCGGAGATATAAAGTGAGATTCACGAAGAAATGTTAATAATAATATATGTAAATTGTGGCTAGGATTCTAAGACTTTTTCTATTTGATGCACTATCGAGCGCACTTTGTTGCTCATATATGTGGTAGATACTTGCTCTGTCTTTCAAATAAGGCATGTAGTTCTCAAATGGAAGGGGGGTCACCGGAGATATAGAGTGAGATTCACGAAGAAATTTTACTAAATATATGTAAATTATGATTAGGATTCTATGCCTTTTTCTACTTGATGCGCTATCGAGCGCACTTTTATGCTCATATATGTGGTAGATACCTGCTGTGTCTTTCAAATGAGGCATGTAGTTCTTAAATGGGCGGGGGGTCACCGGAGATATAGAGTGAGATTCACAAAGAAATGTTAATAAATGTATGTAAATTATGATTAGGATTCTGTGACTTTTTGTACCTGATGCACTATCGATCGCACTTTGGTGCTCATATATGTGGTAGATACGTGCTATGTCTTTCAAATAAGGCATGCAGTTCTTAAATGGGAGGGATGTCACCGGAGATATAGAGTGAGATTCACGAAGAAATTTTACTAAATATATGTAAATTATGATTAGAATTCTATGACTTTTTCTACCTGATGTACTATCGAGCGCACTTTGATACTCATATATGTGGTAAATACGTGCTATGTCTTTCAAAAAAGGCATTTAATTCTTAAACGGGAGGGTGGTCACGAGAGATATAGAGTGAGATTCACGAAGAAATGTTACTAAATATATGTAAATTATGATTAGGATACTATGACTTTTTCTACCTGATGTGCCATCGAGTGCACTTTGATACTCATATATGTGGTAGATACGTGCCTTCTCTTTCAAATAAGGCATGCAGTTCTTAAATGGGAGGTGGGTCACCGGAGATATAGAATGAGATTCACTAAGAAATGTTAATAGGTGTATGTAAATTATGATTAGGGTTCTATGACATTTACTACCTGTGCACTATCAAGCGCACTTCGGTGCTCGTATATGTGGCAGATACGTGCTATGTCTTTCAAATAAGGCATTTAGTTCTTATAATGGGAAGGGGGTCACCAGAGATATAGAGTGAGATTTACGAAGAAATGTTACTAAATGTTTGTAAAATATGATTAGGATTGTATGACTTTTTTTACCTGACGCACCATCGAGCGCGTTTTCGTACTCAAATATGTGGTAGATACGTGCTATATCTTTCAAATTAGGCATGTAGTTTTTAAATGGGAGGAGGGTCACCGGAGATATAGAGTGAAATTCACGAACAAATGTTACTAAATATATGTAAATTATGATTAGGATTCTATGACTTTTTCTACCTGAAGCGCTTTCGAGCGCACTTTGATACTCATATAAGTGGTAGATATGTGCTTTCTCTTTCAAATAAGTCATCCAGTTCTTAATATGGAGGAGGGTCACCGGAGATATAAAGTGAGATTCACGAAGAAATGTTAATAATTATATATGTAAATTATGGCAAGGATTCTATGACTTTTTCTATTTGATGCACTATCGAGCGCACTTTGTTGCTCATATATGTGGTAGATACTTGCTTTGTCTTTCAAATAAGGCATGTAGTTCTTAAATGGGAGGGGGTCACCGGAGATATAGAGTGAGATTCACGAAGAAATTTTACTAAATATATGTAAAGTATGATTAGGATTCTATGCCTTTTTCTACTTGATGCGCTATCGTGCGCACTTTTATACTCATATATGTGGCAGATATATGATATGTCTTTCAAATAAGGCATGCAGTTTTTAAATGGGAGGAGGGTCACCGCAGATATAGAATGAGATTCAAGAAGAAATGTTAAAAAATGTATGTAAATTATGATTAGGATTCTATGACTTTTTGTACCTGATGCACTATCGAGCGCACTTTGGTGCTCATATATGAGATAGATACGTGCTATGTCTTTCAAATAAAACATGCAGTTCTTAAATGGGAAGGAGGTCACCGGAGATATAGAATGAGATTCACGAAGAAATGTTAATAAATGTATGTAAATTATGATGAGAATTCTATGCCTTTCTCTACCTGATGTACTATCGAGCGCACTTTGGTACTCATATATATGGTAGATACGTGCTATGTCTTTTAAATAAGGCATGCAGTTCTTAAATGGGAGGGAAGTCGCTGGTGATATATAGGGAAATTCACGAAGAAATATTTTTAAATATATGTAAATTATGATTAGAATTCTATGACTTTTTCTACCTGATGTACTATCGAGCGCACTTTGATACTCATATATGTGGTAGATACGTGCTATGTATTTCAAATAAGACATGTAGTATTTAAATGGGAGGGGGTCACTGGAGATATAGAGTGAAATTCACGAAGAAATGTTAATAATTAAATATGTAAATTATGACTAGGATTCTATGACTTTTTCTACCTGATGCACTATCAATCGCACTTTGGTGCTCATATATGCGGTAGATACGTGCTATATCTTTCAAATTAGGCATGTAGTTTTTAAATGGGAGGAGGGTCACCGGAGATATAGAGTGAGATTCACGAAGAAATGTTACTAAATATATGTAAATTATGATTAGGATACTATGACTTTTTCTACCTGATGTGCCATCGAGCGCACTTTGATACTCATATATGTGGTAGATACGTGCCTTCTCTTTCAAATAAGGCATGCAGTTCTTAAATGGGAGGTGGGTCACCGGAGATATAGAATGAGATTCACTAAGAAATGTTAATAGGTGTATGTAAATTATGATTAGGGTTCTATGACATTTACTACCTGTGCACTATCAAGCGCACTTTGGTGCTCGTATATGTGGCAGATACGTGCTATGTATTTCAAGTAAGGCATTTAGTTCTTATAATGGGAAGGGGGTCACCAGAGATATAGAGTGAGATTCACGAAGAATTGTTACTAAATATATGTAAATTATGATTAGGATTGTATGACTTTTTCTACCTGACGCACTATCGAGCGCGCTTTCGTACTCAAATGTGTGGTAGATACGTGCTATATCTTTCAAATTAGGCATGTAGTTTTTAAATGGGAGGAGGGTCACTGGAGATATAGAGTGAGATTCACGAACAATTGTTACTAAATATATGTAAATTATGATTAGGATTCTATGACTTTTTCTACCTGAAGCGATTTCGAGCGCACTTTGATACTCATGTAAGTGGTAGATATGTGCCCTCTCTTTCAAATAAGTCATCCAGTTCTTAATATGGAGGGGGGGTCACCGGAGACATAAAGTGAGATTCACAAAGAAATGTTAATAATTATATATGTAAATTCTGGCTAGGATTCTATGACTTTTTCTACCTGATGCACTATCGAGCGCACTTTGTTGCTCATATATGTGGTAGATACTTGCTCTGTCTTTCAAATAAGGCATGTAGTTCTTAAATGGGATGGGGGTCACCGGAGATATAGAGTGAGATTCACGAAGAAATTTTACTAAATATATGTAAATTATGATTAGGATTCTATGCCTTTTTCTACTTGATGCGCTATCGAGCGCACTTTTATACTCATATATGTGGTAGATACCTGCTGTGTCTTTCAAATAAGGCATGTAGTTCTTAAATGGGCGGGGGGTCACCGGAGATATAGAATGATATTCACGAAGAAATGTTAATAAATGTATGTAAATTATGATTAGGATTCTGTGACTTTTTGTACCTGATGCACTATCGAGCGCACTTTGGTGCTCACATATGTGGTAGATACGTGCTATGTCTTTCAAATAAAGCATGCATTTCTTAAATGGGTGTGGGGTCACCGGAGATATAGAATGAGATTCACGAAGAAATGTTAATAAATATTTGTAAATTATGATTAGGATTCTGTGACTTTTTGTACCTGATGCACTATCGAGCGCACTTTGGAGCTCATATATGTGGTAGATACGTTCTATGTCTTTCAAATAAGGTATGTAGTTCTTAAATGGGAGGGGTGTCACTGGAGATATAGAGTGAGATTCACGAAGAAATGTTACTAAATATATGTAAATTATTATTAGAATGCTATGACTTTCTCTACCTGATGTACTATCGAGCGCACCTTGGTACTCATATATGTGGTAGATACGTGCTATGTCTTTTAAATAAAACATGCAGTTCTTAAATGGGAGGGGGGTCACTGGAGATATAGAGTGAAATTCATGAAGAAATGTTTTTAAATATATGTAAATTATGATTAGAATTCTATGACTTTTTCTACCTTATGTACTATCGAGCGCACTTTGATACTCATATATGTGGTAGATACGTGCTATGTATTTCAAATAAGACATGTAGTTCTTAAATGGGAGGGGGTCACTGGAGATATAGAGTGAAATTCACGAAGAAATGTTAATAATTATATATGTAAATTATGACTAGGATTCTATGACTTTTTCTATCTGATGCACTATCAAGCGCACTTTGGTGCTCATATATGCGGTAGATACGTGCTATGTCTTTCAAAAAAGGCATTTAATTCTTAAACGGGAGGGTGGTCACGAGAGATATAGAGTGAGATTCACGAAGAAATGTTACTAAATATATGTAAATTATGATTAGGATACTATGACTTTTTCTACCTGATGTGCCATCGAGTGCACTTTGATACTCATATATGTGGTAGATACGTGCCTTCTCTTTCAAATAAGGCATGCAGTTCTTAAATGGGAGGTGGGTCACCGGAGATATAGAATGAGATTCACTAAGAAATGTTAATAGGTGTATGTAAATTATGATTAGGGTTCTATGACATTTACTACCTGTGCACTATCAAGCGCACTTTGGTGCTCGTATATGTGGCAGATACGTGCTATGTCTTTCAAATAAGGCATTTAGTTCTTATAATGGGAAGGGGGTCACCAGAGATATAGAGTGAGATTCACGAAGAAATGTTACTAAATGTTTGTAAATTATGATTAGGATTGTATGACTTTTTTTACCTGACGCACCATCGAGCGCACTTTGATACTCAAATATGTGGTAGATACGTGCTATATCTTTCAAATTAGGCATGTAGTTTTTAAATCGGAGGAGGGTCACCGGAGATATAGAGTGAGATTCACGAACAAATGTTACTAAATATATGTAAATTATGATTAGGATTCTATGACTTTTTCTACCTGAAGCGCTTTTGAGCGCACTTTTATACTCATATAAGTGGTAGATATGTGCCTTCTCTTTCAAATAAGTCATCCAGTTCTTAATATGGAGGAGGGTCACCGGAGATATAAAGTGAGATTCACGAAGAAATGTTAATAATAATATATGTAAATTATGGCTAGGATTCTATGAGTTTTTCTATTTGATGCAATATCGAGCGCACTTTGTTGCTCATATATGTGGTAGATACTTGCTCTGTCTTTCAAATAAGGCATGTAGTTCTCAAATGGGAGGGGGGTCACCGGAGATATAGAGTGAGATTCACGAAGAAATTTTACTAAATATATGTAAATTATGATTAGGATTCTATGCCTTTTTCTACTTGATGCGCTATCGAGCGCACTTTTGTGCTCATATATGTGGTAGATACCTGCTGTGTCTTTCAAATAAGGCATGTAGTTCTTAAATGGGAGGGGGGTCACCGGAGATATAGAATGAGATTCACGAAGAAATGTTACTAAATATATGTAAATTATTATTAGAATGCTATGACTTTCTCTACCTGATGTACTATCGAGCGCACCTTGGTACTCATATATGTGGTAGATACGTGCTATGTCTTTTAAATAAAACATGCAGTTCTTAAATGGGAGGGGGGTCACTGGAGATATAGAGTGAAATTCATGAAGAAATGTTTTTAAATATATGTAAATTATGATTAGAATTCTATGACTTTTTCTACCTTATGTACTATCGAGCGCACTTTGATACTCATATATGTGGTAGATACGTGCTATGTATTTCAAATAAGACATGTAGTTCTTAAATGGGAGGGGGTCACTGGAGATATAGATTGAAATTCACGAAGAAATGTTAATAATTATATATGTAAATTATGACTAGGATTCTATGACTTTTTCTATCTGATGCACTATCAAGCGCACTTTGGTGCTCATATATGTGGTAGATACGTGCTATGTCTTTCAAATAAGGCATTTAATTCTTAAACGGGAGGGTGGTCACGAGAGATATAGAGTGAGATTCACGAAGAAATGTTACTAAATATATGTAAATTATGATTAGGATACTATGACTTTTTCTACCTGATGTGCCATCGAGCGCACTTTGATACTCATATATGTGGTAGATACGTGCCTTCTCTTTCAAATAAGGCATGCAGTTCTTAAATGGGAGGTGGGTCACCGGAGATATAGAATGAGATTCACTAAGAAATGTTAATAGGTGTATGTAAATTATGATTAGGGTTCTATGACATTTACTACCTGTGCACTATCAAGCGCACTTTGGTGCTCGTATATGTGGCAGATACGTGCTATGTCTTTCAAATAAGGCATTTAGTTCTTATAATGGGAAGGGGGTCACCAGAGATATAGAGTGAGATTTACGAAGAAATGTTACTAAATGTTTGTAAATTATGATTAGGATTGTATGACTTTTTTTACCTGACGCACCATCGAGCGCGTTTTCGTACTCAAATATGTGGTAGATACGTGCTATATCTTTCAAATTAGGCATGTAGTTTTTAAATGGGAGGAGGGTCACCGGAGATATAGAGTGAAATTCACGAACAAATGTTACTAAATATATGTAAATTATGATTAGGATTCTATGACTTTTTCTACCTGAAGCGCTTTCGAGCGCACTTTGATACTCATATAAGTGGTAGATATGTGCTTTCTCTTTCAAATAAGTCATCCAGTTCTTAATATGGAGGAGGGTCACCGGAGATATAAAGTGAGATTCACGAAGAAATGTTAATAATTATATATGTAAATTATGGCAAGGATTCTATGACTTTTTCTATTTGATGCACTATCGAGCGCACTTTGTTGCTCAGATATGTGGTAGATACTTGCTCTGTCTTTCAAATAAGGCATGTAGTTCTTAAATGGGAGAGGGGTCACCGGAGATATAGAGTGAGATTCACGAAGAAATTTTACTAAATATATGTAAATTATGATTAGGATTCTATGCCTTTTTCTACTTGATGCGCTATCGAGCGCACTTTTATACTCATATATGTGGCAGATACGTGTTATGTCTTTCAAAAGAGGCATGCAGTTTTTAAATGGGAGGAGGGTCACCGCAGATATAGAATGAGAATCAAGAAGAAATGTTAATAAATGTATGTAAATTATGATTAGGATTCTGTGACTTTTTGTACCTGATGCACTATCGAGAGCACTTTGGTGCTCATATATGTGAAAGATACGTGCTATGTCTTTCAAATAAGACATGCACTTCTTAAATTGGAGGGGGGTCACCGGAGATATAGAATGAGATTCACGAAGAAATGTTAATAAATGTATGTAAATTATGATTAGAATGCTATGACTTTCTCTACCTGATGTACTGTCGAGCGCACTTTGGTACTCATATATATGGTAGATACGTGCTATGTCTTTTAAATAAGGCATGCAGTTCTTAAATGGGAAAGGGGTCATTGGTGATATAGAGGGAAATTCACGAAGAAATATTTTTAAATATATGTAAATTATGATTAGAATTCTATGACTTATTCTACTTGATGTACTATCGAGCGCACTTTGGAACTCATATATGTGGTAGATACGTGCTATGTATTTCAAATAAGACATGTAGTTCTTAAATGGGAGGGGTCACTGGAGATATAGAGTGAAATTCACAAAGAAATGTTAATAATTATATATGTAAATTATGACTAGGATTCTATGACTTTTTCTACCTGATGCACTATCAAGCGCACTTTGGTGCTCATATATGCTGTAGATACGTGCTATGTCTTTCAAATAAGGCATTTAGTTCTTAAACGGGAGGGTGGTCACGAGAGATATAGAGTGAGATTCACGAAGAAATGTTACTAAATATATGTAAATTATGATCAGGATACTATGACTTTTTCTACCTGACGCACTATCGAGCGAGCTTTCGTACTCAAATATGTGGTAGATACGTGCTATATCTTTCAAATTAGGCATGTAGTTTTTAAATGGGAGGAGGGTCACCGGAGATATAGAGTGAGATTCACGAACAAATGTTACTAAATATATGTAAATTATGATTAGGATTCTATGAATTTTTCTACCTGAAGCGCTTTCGAGCGCACTTTGATACTCACATAAGTGGTAGATATGTGCCTTCTCTTTCAAATAAGTCATCCAGTTCTTAATATGGAGGAGGGTCACCGGAGATATAAAGTGAGATTCACGAAGAAATGTTAATAATATATGTAAATTGTGGCTAGGATTCTAAGACTTTTTCTATTTGATGCACTATCGAGCGCACTTTGTTGCTCATATATGTGGTAGATACTTGCTCTGTCTTTCAAATAAGGCATGTAGTTCTCAAATGGAAGGGGGGTCACCGGAGATATAGAGTGAGATTCACGAAGAAATTTTACTAAATATATGTAAATTATGATTAGGATTCTATGCCTTTTTCTACTTGATGCGCTATCGAGCGCACTTTTATGCTCATATATGTGGTAGATACCTGCTGTGTCTTTCAAATGAGGCATGTAGTTCTTAAATGGGCGGGGGGTCACCGGAGATATAGAGTGAGATTCACGAAGAAATGTTAATAAATGTATGTAAATTATGATTAGGATTCTGTGACTTTTTGTACCTGATGCACTATCGATCGCACTTTGGTGCTCATATATGTGGTAGATACGTGCTATGTTTTTCAAATAAGGCATGCAGTTCTTAAATGGGAGGGGGGTCACCGGAGATATAGAGTGAGATTCACGAAGAAATTTTACTAAATATATGTAAATTATGATTAGAATTCTATGACTTTTTCTACCTGATGTACTATCGAGCGCACTTTGATACTCATATATGTGGTAGATACGTGCTATGTATTTCAAATAAGACATGTAGTTCTTAAATGGGAGGGGGTCACTGGAGATATAAAGTGAAATTCACGAAGAAATGTTAATAATTATATATGTAAATTTTGACTAGGATTGTATGACTTTTTCTACCTGACGCACTATTGAGCGCGCTTTCGTACTCAAATATGTGGTAGATACGTGCCATACCTTTCAAATTAGGCATGTAGTTTTTAAATGGGAGGAGGGTCACCGGAGATATAGAGTGAGATTCACGAACAAATGTTACTAAATATATGTAATTTATGATTAGGATTCTATGACTTTTTCTACCTGAAGCGCTTTCGAGCGCACTTTGTTGCTCATATATGTGGTAGATACTTGCTTTGTCTTTCAAATAAGGCATGTAGTTCTTAAATGGGAGGGGGTCACCGGAGATATAGAGTGAGATTCACGAAGAAATTTTACTAAATATATGTAAAGTATGATTAGGATTCTATGCCCTTTTCTACTTGATGCGCTATCGAGCGCACTTTTATACTCATATAAGTGGTAGATATGTGCCTTCCCTTTCAAATAAGGCATGCAGTTCTTAAATGGGAGGTGGGTCACCGGAGATATAGAATGAGATTCACTAAGAAATGTTAATAAATGTATGTAAATTATGATTAGGGTTCTATGACATTTACTACCTGTGCACTATCAAGCGCACTTTGGTGCTCGTATATGTGGCAGATACGTGCTATGTCTTTCAAATAAGGCATTTAGTTCTTATAATGGGAAGGGGGTCACCAGAGATATAGAGTGAGATTCACGAAGAATTGTTACTAAATATATGTAAATTATGATTAGGATTGTATTACTTTTTCTACCTGACGCACTATCGAGCGCGCTTTCGTACTCAAATGTGTGGTAGATACGTGCTATATCTTTCAAATTAGGCATGTAGTTTTTAAATGGGAGGAGGGTCACCGGAGATATAGAGTTAGATTCACGAACAATTGTTACTAAATATATGTAAATTATGATTAGGATTCTATGACTTTTTCTACCTGAAGCGCTTTCGAGCGCACTTTGATACTCATGTAAGTGGTAGATATGTGCCCTCTCTTTCAAATAAGTCATCCAGTTCTTAATATGGAGGGGGGTCACCGGAGATATAAAGTGAGATTCACAAAGAAATGTTAATAATTATATATGTAAATTATGATTACGATTCTATGATTTTTTCTACCTGATGCGCTATCGAGCGTACTTTGGATCTCATATATGTGGCAGATACTTGCTATGTCTTCCAAATAATTCATGCAGTTCTTAAATAGGAGGAGGGTCACCGGAGATATAGAATGATATTCACGAAGAAATGTTAATAAATGTATGTAAATTATGATTAGGATTCTGTGACTTTTTGTACCTGACGCACTATCGAGCGAGCTTTCGTACTCAAATATGTGGTAGATACGTGCTATATCTTTCAAATTAGGCATGTAGTTTTTAAATGGGAGGAGGGTCACCGGAGATATAGAGTGAGATTCCCGAACAAATGTTACTAAATATATGTAAATTATGATTAGGATTCTATGACTTTTTCTACCTGAAGCGCTTTCGAGCGCACTTTGATACTCACATAAGTGGTAGATATGTGCCTTCTCTTTCAAATAAGTCATCCAGTTCTTAATATGGAGGAGGGTCACCGGAGATATAAAGTGAGATTCACGAAGAAATGTTAATAATAATATATGTAAATTGTGGCTAGGATTCTAAGACTTTTTCTATTTGATGCACTATCGAGCGCACTTTGTTGCTCATATATGTGGTAGATACTTGCTCTGTCTTTCAAATAAGGCATGTAGTTCTCAAATGGAAGGGGGGTCACCGGAGATATAGAGTGAGATTCACGAAGAAATTTTACTAAATATATGTAAATTATGATTAGGATTCTATGCCTTTTTCTACTTGATGCGCTATCGAGCGCACTTTTATGCTCATATATGTGGTAGATACCTGCTGTGTCTTTCAAATGAGGCATGTAGTTCTTAAATGGGCGGGGGGTCACCGGAGATATAGAGTGAGATTCACAAAGAAATGTTAATAAATGTATGTAAATTATGATTAGGATTCTGTGACTTTTTGTACCTGATGCACTATCGATCGCACTTTGGTGCTCATATATGTGGTAGATACGTGCTATGTCTTTCAAATAAGGCATGCAGTTCTTAAATGGGAGGGGGGTCACCGGAGATATAGAGTGAGATTCACGAAGAAATTTTACTAAATATATGTAAATTATGATTAGAATTCTATGACTTTTTCTACCTGATGTACTATCGAGCGCACTTTGATACTCATATATGTGGTAGATACGTGCTATGTATTTCAAATAAGACATGTAGTTCTTAAATGGGAGGGGGTCACTGGAGATATAAAGTGAAATTCACGAAGAAATGTTAATAATTATATATGTAAATTATGGCTAGGATTGTATGACTTTTTCTACCTGACGCACTATTGAGCGCGCTTTCGTACTCAAACATGTGGTAGATACGTGCCATACCTTTCAAATTAGGCATGTAGTTTTTAAATGGGAGGAGGGTCACCGGAGATATAGAGTGAGATTCACGAACAAATGTTACTAAATATATGTAAATTATGATTAGGATTCTATGACTTTTTCTACCTGAAGCGCTTTCGAGCGCACTTTGATACTCATATAAGTGGTAGATATGTGCCTTCTCTTTGAAATAAGTCATCCAGTTCTTAAATGGGAAGGAGGTCACCGGAGATATAGAATGAGATTCACGAAGAAATGTTAATAAATGTATGTAAATTATGATGAGAATTCTATGACTTTCTCTACCTGATGTACTATCGAGCGCACTTTTGTACTCATATATATGGTAGATACGTGCTATGTCTTTTAAATAAGGCATGCAGTTCTTAAATGGGAAGGAGGTCACCGGAGATATAGAATGAGATTCACGAAGAAATGTTAATAAATGTATGTAAATTATGATGAGAATTCTATGACTTTCTCTACCTGATGTACTATCGAGCGCACTTTTGTACTCATATATATGGTAGATACGTGCTATGTCTTTTAAATAAGGCATGCAGTTCTCAAATGGAAGGGGGGTCACCGGAGATATAGAGTGAGATTCACGAAGAAATTTTACTAAATATATGTAAATTATGGCTAGGATTCTATGACTTTTTCTACTTGATGCACTATCGAGCGCACTTTGTTGCTCATATATGTGGTAGATACTTGCTTTGTCTTTCAAATAAGGCATGTAGTTCTTAAATGGGAGGGGGTCACCGGAGATATAGAGTGAGATTCACGAAGAAATTTTACTAAATATATGTAAAGTATGATTAGGATTCTATGCATTTTTCTACTTGATGCGCTATCGTGCGCACTTTTATACTCATATATGTGGCAGATATATGATATGTCTTTCAAATAAGACATGCAGTTTTTAAATGGGAGGAGGGTCACCGCAGATATAGAATGAGATTCAAGAAGAAATGTTAATAAATGTATGTAAATTATGATTAGGATTCTATGACTTTTTGTACCTGATGCACTATCGAGCGCACTTTGGTGCTCATATATGTGATAGATACGTGCTATGTCTTTCAAATAAGACATGCAGTTCTTAAATGGGAAGGAGGTCACCGGAGATATAGAATGAGATTCACGAAGAAATGTTAATAAATGTATGTAAATTATGATGAGAATTCTATGACTTTCTCTACCTGATGTACTATCGAGCGCACTTTTGTACTCATATATATGGTAGATACGTGCTATGTCTTTTAAATAAGGCATGCAGTTCTTAAATGGGAGGGAAGTCGCTGGTGATATATAGGGAAATTCACGAAGAAATATTTTTAAATATATGTAAATTATGATTAGAATTCTATGACTTTTTCTACCTGATGTACTATCGAGCGCACTTTGATACTCATATATGTGGTAGATACGTGCTATGTATTTCAAATAAGACATGTAGTTCTTAAATGGGAGGGGGTCACTGGAGATATAGAGTGAAATTCACGAAGAAATGTTAATAATTAAATATGTAAATTATGACTAGGATTCTATGACTTTTTCTAGCTGATGCACTATCAATCGCACTTTGGTGCTCATATATGCGGTAGATACGTGCTATATCTTTCAAATTAGGCATGTAGTTTTTAAATGGGAGGAGGGTCACCGGAGATATAAAGTGAGATTCACGAAGAAATGTTACTAAATATATGTAAATTATGATTAGGATACTATGACTTTTTCTACCTGATGTGCCATCGAGCGCACTTTGATACTCATATATGTGGTAGATACGTGCCTTCTCTTTCAAATAAGGCATGCAGTTCTTAAATGGGAGGTGGGTCACCGGAGATATAGAATGAGATTCACTAAGAAATGTTAATAGGTGTATGTAAATTATGATTAGGGTTCTATGACATTTACTACCTGTGCACTATCAAGCGCACTTTGGTGCTCGTATATGTGGCAGATACGTGCTATGTATTTCAAATAAGGCATTTAGTTCTTATAATGGGAAGGGGGTCACCAGAGATATAGAGTGAGATTCACGAAGAATTGTTACTAAATATATGTAAATTATGATTAGGATTGTATGACTTTTTCTACCTGACGCACTATCGAGCGCGCTTTCGTACTCAAATGTGTGGTAGATACGTGCTATATCTTTCAAATTAGGCATGTAGTTTTTCAATGGGAGGAGGGTCACTGGAGATATAGAGTGAGATTCACGAACAATTGTTACTAAATATATGTAAATTATGATTAGGATTCTATGACTTTTTCTACCTGAAGCGCTTTCGAGCGCACTTTGATACTCATGTAAGTGGTAGATATGTGCCCTCTCTTTCAAATAAGTCATCCAGTTCTTAATATGGAGGGGGGGTCACCGGAGACATAAAGTGAGATTCACAAAGAAATGTTACTAAATATATGTAAATTATTATTAGAATGCTATGACTTTCTCTACCTGATGTACTATCGAGCGCACCTTAGTACTCATATATGTGGTAGATACGTGCTATGTCTTTTAAATAAAACATGCAGTTCTTAAATGGGAGGGGGGTCACTGGAGATATAGAGTGAAATTCATGAAGAAATGTTTTTAAATATATGTAAATTATGATTAGAATTCTATGACTTTTTCTACCTTATGTACTATCGAGCGCACTTTGATACTCATATATGTGGTAGATACTTGCTCTGTCTTTCAAATAAGGCATGTAGTTCTTAAATGGGAAGGGGGTCACCGGAGATATAGAATGATATTCACGAAGAAATGTTAATAAATGTATGTAAATTATGATTAGGATTCTGTGACTTTTTGTACCTGATGCACTATCGAGCGCACTTTGGTGCTCATATATGTGGTAGATACGTGCTATGTCTTTCAAATAAAGCATGCATTTCTTAAATGGGTGTGGGGTCACCGGAGATATAGAATGAGATTCACGAAGAAATGTTAATAAATGTTTGTAAATTATGATTAGGATTCTGTGACTTTTTGTACCTGATGCACTATCGAGCGCACTTTGGAGCTCATATATGTGGTAGATACGTTCTATGTCTTTCAAATAAGGTATGTAGTTCTTAAATGGGAGGGGTGTCACTGGAGATATAGAGTGAGATTCACGAAGAAATGTTACTAAATATATGTAAATTATTATTAGAATGCTATGACTTTCTCTACCTGATGTACTATCGAGCGCACCTTGGTACTCATATATGTGGCAGATACGTGCTATGTCTTTTAAATAAAACATGCAGTTCTTAAATGGGAGGGGGGTCACTGGAGATATAGAGTGAAATTCATGAAGAAATGTTTTTAAATATATGTAAATTATGATTAGAATTCTATGACTTTTTCTACCTTATGTACTATCGAGCGCACTTTGATACTCATATATGTGGTAGATACGTGCTATGTATTTCAAATAAGATATGTAGTTCTTAAATGGGAGGGGGTCACTGGAGATATAGAGTGAAATTCACGAAGAAATGTTAATAATTATATATGTAAATTATGACTAGGATTCTATGACTTTTTCTATCTGATGCACTATCAAGCGCACTTTGGTGCTCATATATGCGGTAGATACGTGCTATGTCTTTCAAATAAGGCATTTAATTCTTAAACGGGAGGGTGGTCACGAGAGATATAGAGTGAGATTCACGAAGAAATGTTACTAAATATATGTAAATTATGATTAGGATACTATGACTTTTTCTACCTGATGTGCCATCGAGTGCACTTTGATACTCATATATGTGGTAGATACGTGCCTTCTCTTTCAAATAAGGCATGCAGTTCTTAAATGGGAGGTGGGTCACCGGAGATATAGAATGAGATTCACTAAGAAATGTTAATAGGTGTATGTAAATTATGATTAGGGTTCTATGACATTTACTACCTGTGCACTATCAAGCGCACTTTGGTGCTCGTATATGTGGCAGATACGTGCTATGTCTTTCAAATAAGGCATTTAGTTCTTATAATGGGAAGGGGGTCACCAGAGATATAGAGTGAGATTCACGAAGAAATGTTACTAAATGTTTGTAAATTATGATTAGGATTGTATAACTTTTTTTACCTGACGCACCATCGAGCGCGTTTTCGTACTCAAATATGTGGTAGATACGTGCTATATCTTTCAAATTAGGCATGTAGTTTTTAAATGGGAGGAGGGTCACCGGAGATATAGAGTGAGATTCACGAACAAATGTTACTAAATATATGTAAATTATGATTAGGATTCTATGACTTTTTCTACCTGAAGCGCTTTTGAGCGCACTTTTATACTCATATAAGTGGTAGATATGTGCCTTCTCTTTCAAATAAGTCATCCAGTTCTTAATATGGAGGAGGGTCACCGGAGATATAAAGTGAGATTCACGAAGAAATGTTAATAATAATATATGTAAATTATGGCTAGGATTCTATGAGTTTTTCTATTTGATGCACTATCGAGCGCACTTTGTTGCTCATATATGTGGTAGATACTTGCTCTGTCTTTCAAATAAGGCATGTAGTTCTCAAATGGGAGGGGGGTCACCGGAGATATAGAGTGAGATTCACGAAGAAATTTTACTAAATATATGTAAATTATGATTAGGATTCTATGCCTTTTTCTACTTGATGCGCTATCGAGCGCACTTTTATGCTCATATATGTGGTAGATACCTGCTGTGTCTTTCAAATAAGGCATGTAGTTCTTAAATGGGAGGGGGGTCACCGGAGATATAGAGTGAGATTCACGAAGAAATGTTACTAAATATATGTAAATTATTATTAGAATGCTATGACTTTCTCTACCTGATGTACTATCGAGCGCACCTTGGTACTCATATATGTGGTAGATACGTGCTATGTCTTTTAAATAAAACATGCAGTTCTTAAATGGGAGGGGGGTCACTGGAGATATAGAGTGAAATTCATGAAGAAATGTTTTTAAATATATGTAAATTATGATTAGAATTCTATGACTTTTTCTACCTTATGTACTATCGAGCGCACTTTGATACTCATATATGTGGTAGATACTTGCTCTGTCTTTCAAATAAGGCATGTAGTTCTTAAATGGGAAGGGGGTCACCGGAGATATAGAGTGAGGTTCACGAAGAAATTTTACTAAATATATGTAAATTATGATTAGGATTCTATGCCTTTTTCTACTTGATGCGCTATCGAGTGCACTTTTATACTCATATATGTGGTAGATAACTGCTGTGTCTTTCAAATAAGGCATATAGTTCTTAAATGGGCGGGGGGTCACCGGAGATATAGAGTGAGATTCATGAGGAGATGTTACTAAATATATGTAAATTATGATTACGATTCTATGACTTTTTCTACCTGATGCGCTATCGAGCGCACTTTGGATCTCATATATGTGGCAGATACGTGCTATGTCTTTCAAATAAGGCATGCAGTTCTTAAATGGGAGGGGGGTCACCGGAAATGTATAGAGAGATTCACGAGGAGATGTTATTAAATATATGTAAATTATGATTAGGATTCTATGACTTTTTCTACTTGATGCGAAATCGAGCGCACTTTGGTACTCATATATGTGGCAGATACGTGGTATGTCTTCCAAATAAGGCATGCAGTTCTTAAATGGGATGAGGGTCACCGGAGATATACACTGCTCCACAAAACTTTAGCAACCCGAGAGAACTTGGTATAAACGACGTGTAAGGCTCATTCAACACTGGTTAGTGGCACGCACATACACAGAGACACACAGGCAAGGCGAGCACCCACTCTATCGCATAAGCAGCACCGTTGCAAGCGCGGTGAACAACTTTTGCAATGAGGTGTACACCACAGCCCAGTAGTGTCCTGGGCTCCAAGCATTGAGTTAGTGGTTTTTGTGTGGGGTACACACCTTGCAATGGCTGGTAGACGACATTTGAGTGACTTTGACCGCGGGAGAATAATTGGACGGTTGGAATTGGGCCGATCGCAAGTGGAAGTGGCACAGGAATTATACGTGAACAAAAGTGTTGTGTCGAGGCTGTGGAGCCGGTTCCGAAATGGAGGAGAAGTCAGTAGACGTCATGGAGGAGGCCGTCCGAAGAAGACGTCGGCCGTCGAGGACCGATTTCTTACAATTTTTGCCAAACGTAACCGTCAAGCTTCATGCTCTCAACTGGCCAACGAGTTGTTTCAGGCTACAGGACAACGCGTGAGTCGTGAAACTGTTCGTCGACGGCTCAATAGAGCAGGACTGTATGCAAGAAGGCCTGTGCTGTGTGTGCCATTGAAACTGGAGCACAAACGTGCGCGTTACACATGGTGTCAGGAACATGATGTATGGGGGAACACCAGTGGGCGCGTGTCATGTTCTCCAATGAGTCGAGATTCAGCCTGTCGTCAGATTCTGATCGGACTTTAGTGTGGGGAGAGCCAGGAGCACGCTATCATGCAAACTTCATTGCTAACGGCCCTCCTATGGCAATGGTTCCATTATGGTGTGGGGTGGAATTATGCTGGATAGGAAAACGGACCTCCATATTGTACAACATGGCACTTTGACAACACAACGGTACCGGGATGAAATTCTCAATACACATGTGCGCAATTTCCGCGGAGCATTTGGCCCAGACTTCCTGTTCATGGATGACAATGCCCGCCCACACCGTGCACATCTTGTGTCCGAGTATCTGGAGAGCGAAGATATTACGCGTATTGCATGGCGTGCATATTCGCCGGACTTGAATCTCATCGAGCATATCTGGGATGCTCTTGGGCGGCGAATAGTGCAGCGCAGTCCACCAGCACGCACTCTCCCTGACCTGCAAACAGCTCTCCTCGAGGAGTGGCGCCATCTGCCGGAAGACTTGATCAACACTCTGATTTGCAGCATGGAGGCCAGATGTCGTGCCTGTATAGCTGTTCGTGGTGGTCACACGCCATATTGACTGCCTATGCCCTCACACAATCCAGCTTCACCTGTTCAGGTATTGTTGTGCTATACTTTTTGGTCACTCTGTACATCCTAACTGTATTGTTCGTCTTCATTTGTGTTACATTGTGCATCTGGACCGTCTGATTGTTCATTATACTTGGTGCAGTAATCGTATCGTTTTATTTTCTGCCACTTTCTTCGAGTTGCTTAAGTTTTGTGGAGCAGTGTAGAATGAGATTCACGAAGAAATGTTAATAAATGTATGTAAATTATGATTAGGATTCTGTGACTTTTTGTACCTGATGCACTATCGAGCGCACTTTGGAGCTCATATATGTGGTAGATACGTGCTATGTTTTTCAAATAAGGCATGCAGTTCTTAAATGGGAGGGGGGTCACCGGAAATATAGAGTGAGATTCACGAGGAGATGTTATTAAATATATGTAAATTATGATTAGGATTCTATGACTTTTTCTACCTGATGCGCTATCGAGCGCACTTTGGTACTCATATATGTGGCAGATACGTGCTATGTCTTTCAAATAAGACATGCAGTTCTTAAATGGGAGGAGGGTGACCGGAGATATAGAATGAGATTCACGAAGAAATGTTAATAAATGTATGTAAATTATGATTAGGATTCTGTGACTTTTTGTACCTGATGCACTATCGAGCGCACTTTGGTGCTCATATATGTAGTAGATACGTGCTATGTCTTTCAAATAAGGCATGCATTTCTTAAATGGGTGTGGGGTCACCGGAGATATAGAATGAG
Source organism: Thermobia domestica (assembly GCF_964235325.1). NCBI lineage: Eukaryota > Metazoa > Arthropoda > Insecta > Zygentoma > Lepismatidae > Thermobia > Thermobia domestica. The sequence goes on along the minus strand of NC_137458.1, from coordinate 181,841,991 downwards.
ATTCACGAAGAAATGTTAATAAATGTATGTAAATTATGATTAGGATTCTGTGACTTTTTGTACCTGATGCACTATCGAGCGCACTTTGGAGCTCATATATGTGGTAGATACGTGCTATGTCTTTCAAATAAGGTATGTAGTTCTTAAATGGGAGGGGTGTCACTGGAGATATAGAGTGAGATTCACGAAGAAATGTTTTTAAATATATGTAAATTATGATTAGAATTCTATGACTTTTTCTACCTTATGTACTATCGAGCGCACTTTGATACTCATATATGTGGTAGATACGTGCTATGTATTTCAAATAAGACATGTAGTTCTTAAATGGGAGGGGGTCACTGGAGATATAGAGTGAAATTCACGAAGAAATGTTAATAATTATATAGGTAAATTATGACTAGGATTCTATGACTTTTTCTACCTGATGCACTATCAAGCGCACTTTGGTGCTCATATATGCGGTAGATACGTGCTATGTCTTTCAAATAAGGCATTTAGTTCTTAAATGGGAGGGTGGTCACGAGAGATATAGAGTGAGATTCACGAAGAAATGTTACTAAATATATGTAAATTATGATTAGGATACTATGACTTTTTCTACCTGATGTGCCATCGAGCGCAATTTGATACTCATATATGTGGTAGATACCTGCCTTCTCTTTCAAATAAGGCATGCAGTTCTTAAATGGGAGGAGGGTCACCGGAGATATAGAATGAGATTCACTAAGAAATGTTAATAAATGTATGTAAATTATGATTAGGTTTCTATGACATTTACTACCTGTGCACTATCAAGCGCACTTTGTTTCTCATATATGTGGTAGATACGTGCTATGTCTTTCAAATAAGGCATTTAGTTTTTAAATGGGAAGGGTGTCACCAGAGATATAGAGTGAGATTCGCGAAGAAATGTTACTAAATATATGTAAATTATGATTGGGATTGTATACCTTTTCTACCTGAAGCGCTTTCGAGCGCACTTTGATACTCATATATGTGGTAGATATGTGCCTTCTCTTTCAAATAAGTTATCCAGTTCTTAATGTGGAGGGGGGCACCGGAGATATAAAGTGAGATTCACGAAGAAATGTTACTAAATATATGTAAATTATGATTAGAATGCTATGACTTTCTCTACCTGATGTACTATCGAGCACACTTTTATACTCATATATGTGGTAGATACCTGCTGTGTCTTTCAAATAAGGCATGTAGTTCTTAAATGGGAGGGGGATCACTGGAAATATAGAGTGAGATTCACTAGGAGATGTTACTAAATATATGTAAATTATGATTAGGATTCTATGACTTTTTCTATCTGATGCGCTATCGAGCGCACTTTGGTACTCATATATGTGCAGATACGTGCTATGTCTTTCAAATAAGGCATGCAGTTCTTAAATGGGAGGGGGAACCCGGAGATATAGAATGAGATTCACGAAGAAATGTTAATAAATATATGTAAATTATGATTAGGATTCTGTGACTGTTTGTACCTGATGAAATTTCGAGCGCACTTTGGTGCTCATATATGTGGTAGATACGTGCTATGTCTTTCAAATGAAATCTTTAGTTTAAGATCCCACGATTATGCAAGCTAAATGCTAAAGGAGACAGAAGTGAATGATGAAAGAAATAGTTGAATGAGAATGTGGTAGGAAACATGAGAATCCCCAGAAAACCCACGAACACGATGTCCTCCACTACGAACTTACTTGGACGGGAATCGAACATGCGACCCTTCGAACAAAGGTAATTTCTCTATCGCTGAGCCACCGTTCCTCCCTAAATGGAACGCTGAGAGCTTAGTGCCTCCAGGGGCCTTCAAAATATCGAGCCTAAAATGATTTAGCACTGACTTTTATAAATCCACCAATTCAACAATTAATAATGTCGTGCAAACTTTAATACGTGCAAACTTTAAGATTGTAGTAATGAAAGAAAAGATGAAATCTTTAGTTTAGCGCCCCAGAGTTATGTAACTGCTAAAGGAGATGAATGAAATTGCAAGTGAATGATGATGAAAGAAATGGTGGAACGGGAAAGTAAGAGAACAAACCTTTATTTTCTTTAGCACAAATAATTAAATGTGTAGATTAATTGATTTCCAGAAATTTTATTATAATTAGCAATTAAAAACTGAAAGAGCGATCACAAACTTTTCTTGCCCAGGACCTCGCAACAATTTGTTACACGCTGCCATACATCATTAAAACAGGAGTAGAGTGACTGAATTATTTTGCTCTGTGGTTGAAAAGTAATAATGCAAAACAGACAATTATTGACTTGAAGAGATAGGATAGTTTAAAAATTCTGACTGGGGAATAAAATCTCCATTTTTACGTCCTACGATTATCGCAGTCTTTTAGCCAACCTGGAACGAAAGAGATTCAGCCCACTGAAGATTCTTTGCGAATATCATTTCAATGTGAATTTCGAACAAAGATCTAAGCTTACCTTCATGCTTACGTTACGTCAAACAACTAACATATAAGGTGGAAATTATTCAACTTTTTTCATAAGATGTAATCCAGCTGATTAATTAAAATTTTATAAGCTTTATATGTTATATGTTGATTGATTAAATATTGCACTTGATAATATGTAGTCGTTACTGCTTGTTACATAGTATTAGCGTGTGTAATGGTTGTATGGGGGAGAGGAGTATTTAAACGCTAATATTCTAAAGTGAAATATTTACATAAAAATTAGGATAATTAAACATTTTCAATAACTCCCTCTTAGACTTTGACTCTGGTTATAGGTCGATTACCGGTGGTTACTGAAAGTTAATGATGTTGAAATATTCAAAGGAAGTTAGTATAGTGTCTAGCAAGCATGTCTGCTTTGCAGCAAGTCTCAGGTTCGATTCCCTTGAGTGAAGTTTGAACGCATTATGGTGGTTCGGATCCTACCATAAACTATAGATTCACGTACCATTTAGCATCGGCATCGGTGATGAATTATAAAGGGACATTAATTCTAATACGTCAGAATACAGACAGATCGACTGATTCCCAGATATTCATAAGTAAAACTTATATTTTCCAAAAAGCAAATTACGTTAGTAGAGTGCTATTTTTTTCTAAATATAGATCATGAACGGTTTGAAATTATGTTTATTCTGTTGTGTGGGAACGTTTCTCTATAGTTAGAATTGAGGACATCTTCGAAAGTTCCCCTTCGGGAGGATGAACACTAAGAATCATGAAATTATAGGTGTAAACCTGAATGCAGTTTTACCCACTTATCTCAATAGTAATCTATGTAAATGTAAGGTCACTTGACAGGTCCAAATGTAAGGTCACTTGACCAAAGGCTTAGATAATGTCCCCACAACCTCCACGATGCGAGGCCACCAACTCCAGGGATGTAAAATATATAGAAAATGTTTAGAAAGTAGAAGCGAATAACTAGGGGCTGCAGCGGGCAGGGGCTGTGTTGCAATAATAGACTATCAAAAACTTCCTGCTCAAGTCCTAAAATTTCACACGGCGTACACCATAGTCTTAAAATTTTCACAGAGTATACGCTAGTCTTAAAAATTTCACAGGTTATATATGCTAGTTTTGAATATAGTACTACACGCCTTGAAGCAGAAAGTATGCGCAAATGGCTAAGATTGAGGAATACACCTTCGTATACTCTCGACTACACCCCTGAATATATGCTTTTATTTTCTTAGTTTGCTTACATACGTGTGACGAAAATCTGGGAGGAACGCGACCACCAAAGCCCCTCGTTACGACGCCCATGGTTAGATGAACCATAGCCGAATACTTTAGGTAGTTTTGCTTCTTTATTTCTAAGTTTTCCTATGTAACAGATCACAGAAAGAAGCCTACTGGACGCCCAAAATAGTCTCCCTTTTCAAGACTGTGCGCTGCATATTCTTACACTATATTAAAAACGCTTTCAAAGATACCAATCTTAAAATAAATAAATAAATAAATAAAAATATAAAAAAAATAAATCTTTAGTTTAACATCCAACGGTTATGCCATCGATGGCTAAAGGAGACTGATGGAATTGCAAGTGAATGATGATGAAAGAATAGGTGGAATGAGAAAACGGGAGGAAACGGGAAAATCCCGAGAAAACCCAAGTATACGCTATCGTCCTCCACGAACTCACTTGGCCTGGGATCGAACGAGTGACCCCTGAAACCAGAGATTGGCTGTAGCACTGAGCCAACGTGCTCCCGTCCAATAATACCAATAGTGTTAATCGTTTAATTGCAATAAATATTTTCGTTTTTAGTTTTCAGTATTGACTTAATAGTTTTGTAACTGGGTACTTGGAAAACGGATAGGATTTCAATTAAAAACAGTTTGTGGGCTGGCCTAGATAGTTGCGATCTACACTTAACGTAATTATCTTAGAATGAGATTTTATTTACAAAATTAACAATTCAATTAAACCATTAACAGTAGTGATTTATAAGATAATCCTAATTTAAGATCAATTAAAATTATTGATCAACTAATAACTGACTTTGATGAAGTGGATTACACTAAGTGTTATCAATTTACGGTGTCTACATTTAATTCATTTAAAAAGTTCTTTATTGAATTCTATATGTCTTTTAGGGATGCGCACGAGTCGAGTCGAGTCGAGATTTAAGCCTGTCTCGACTCGTCTCGAGAAAATGTTGTCTCGACTCGAAAATATGTTTCTGTCTCGACTCGTGTCTCGACTCGACAGTCTCTGTCTCGACTCGACTCGAATTCGAGTCGAGACAAAATGCACAAGTTAAAATATACGCACACATCAGCCAGACCATTATGACTACCTACCTAATTATCAGTATGTCGACCTTTGGAACGGATAACAACGGCGACGTGTCTTGGCATGGACGCAATGATCTTTGGTAGGTCGCCGGAGAGAGTTACACCACATACGCACACACAGGTCACCTAATTCCCGTAAATTTCGGGGAGGGGGCGATACGTCGTGACGTCACGTTCAATCACATTCCAGATGTGTTCGATTGGGGTCATATCCGGCGAGTCGGGGGACCAGCCCATCACTTGGAACTCGCTCCTGTGTTCCTAGAACCACTCCATCACATTCCTGGCCTTGTAACATGGTGCATTATCTTGTCGAAAAATCCTACTACTGTTGGGAAACATGATCATCATGAAGGGGTGTCCGTAGTCTGCAAGCAGTGTGCGATACGCTTCGGCTGTCATGGTGCCTTGCTCGAGCTCCACTAGACACATGGATGCTCACGGGAATGTTCCCCAGATAATAATTAAGCCGCAGCCCGCTTGTCTCCGTCTCGCAGTACAAGTGTCAAGGAGCTGTTCCTTTGGAATACGACGGATTCGCATCCTCCCATCGTCATGATGAAAAAGGTATCGGGATTCATCAGACAATGCAACGCTCTGCCATTGTGCCAAGGTCCAGTGGCACTGGTCGCGTGTTCATTTCAGTCGTAGTTGCCGATTTCGTGGTGTTAACATTCGCACATGAATGGGTCATCGACTGCGGACGTCCATCGTTAGGAGTGTTCGGTGCAATGTATGTTCAGAATAGTGTAGTGAAGGCCTGGGAAAAAACGGAAATTTTGGGTTTAAAAGAACAATTTCTTTACGGTTCTCCCGAGCTTGGAAAAAAACGGAAAATTTGGGTAAAATTGAAATTTTTGAATATTTTATTATATTATGCTTTCAAAATTAAAAGTGTTTTGTATTTACTAGTTTTTAGTTAATATGTTAAATCAGACATATTTTATAGAGATATGTTCTATGTAAAATTTCCGGAAATTTTGAATCCATTAGAGAAAATAATTTGTTCGGAAATATTAGCAAAAACAGGAAAATATAGTTTAAAACTATTTTTTGGCCTGATGCTAGTAATCTTAATGCTTTAACGTGTCTGCAGCATATACAGTAGGAAGTCGAAAATCCGAACTAATTGGGACCAGAGGTAGTTCGCATTTTCTAAAATGACAAAAAATGAAATTTAGGCTTACATATACTGTACGGTATGTTCTTTTATTGATACAGTGGTTATTCAGTACATACAGTAATTACAATACAGTACGAAAGGCTACTTACATTTAATGTTTCTGAAGAACCTGCTCGTCCACTAAATTACACTGATCTTGTAAGTCACACTTAAAACTTATAGGCCTAAGAGAAAATAAAAATAAAAATATGTATGACAAACAATTACATATGAATGAACTTTTGTAAAAACACTGACTTCACACAACGTCGACGGACACATTATTGTTTGTTTATCGCTAGCGTTAAGACAAAATGTAAAAAGCTTCTAGGGACCGGGTGCAGATTTTTGACGTTTCGGATTTTTGACGTTCGGATTATCAACGTCCTACTGTATATACAATGTATTTCGCTAACGGAAAAATACTTAAAGCAACAGGTTTTAATTCTACTTTTTAGTTTTCTGATTTCTGGTGAAATCCCTCTTTATTCTTTGTATATTTTTTTCGAAAAACTCAAAAAGAGAGAGGATACCGCACAAGTGAGTGAATTTGAGCAGCGAGAAACATATTAAAGGGTTTAGTATGTGAAACTTCCGTTCGTTATCATTACAGACTAGCAGAATACCCGTTCTTCGCACGGGAAGAATACGTTTCATTTTGGACACAAAGGGCACAAAACTGTCAGCAATGAACTTATGGAGCCCCAAAACTATGAATTCGACATTAACATCCGTAATTTTCAATTATCTTTACATGTCACCATCCCCCCTTAGAGTACTAATGGGACTGAATTTTGATTAAAACGGCCGGAACTGTTCATCTCAGCGACCCCGAAAACTATGATTCGACACTAATATCGGTCATTTTCAATAATTTTTATATATCTTCTCCCTCCTCCAAGTTGTGGTGCTGAATTTTGATTTAAAGGGCGTCGGAAGTGTCATTGTTCATTTCAGCGACCCCGAAAATTATGGATTCGACACTAATATCTGTCATTTCCCCCTCCCTTTCCCTCAAGTTGCATCTTCAAAGTGAAATAATAAAAAGCATCCCGAACCTCATTTATATTGAAAATGTTATCAAGGTCGGTAAAATTTTCAAAAATTTTGAACCTATAAACTAAAAAAAATGTTCGGGAATATTAGCAAACACCGAAAAATATAATTTAAAAACTATTTCTTCGTCTGATGCTAGTAATCTTATTTGCTGTAACATGTTTGCAGCATATATACAATGTATTTTGCTAACAGGAAAAAATACTTAAAGCAACAGGTTTTAATTTTACTTTTTAGTATCCTAATTTCTGGTAAAATCTTCCCTCTTTATTATTTGTATGTTTTTCGAATAACTTAAAAAAAGAAATGAACTTATTTACACATATACACACATACCGCACAAGTGAGTAAATTTGAGCAGCGACAAATATTTTAAAGGGTTGAATATGTGAAACTTCCGTTCGTTATTATTACAGACTAGCTGAATACCTTGCATGGGGAGAATACGTTTTATTTTAGACATAAAGGGCACCAAAACTGCCATCAATGAACTTATAGAGCCCCAAAATTATGAATTCGACACTACTGTCGGTAATTTTCAATTACCTTTACATGTTCCCGTTTGCCCTTAGGAGTACTAATGGGGCTGAATTTGTGGATTTAAACGGCATCTTCTGTTCATCTCAGGGACCCCGAAACGTATGGATTCGACGGTCGTTTTCGATCATGTATCTCTCTCTCTCTCTCTCTCTCGCTATATATATATATATATATATATATATATATATATATATATATATATATATATATATATATATGAATTTGGATTTAAACGGCCGGAAGAGTCACTGTTCATCTCTGCGACCCCGAAAACTATGGATTCGACACCAATATCGGTCATTTTCAATAATTTTATATATCTTCTCCCTCCTCCAAATTGTGGGGCCAAATTTTGATTTAAACGGCATCGGAAGGGTCATTGTTCATTTCAGCGACCCCGAAAATTATGGATTCGACACTAATATCTGCCATTTTCCCCTCTCCCCTTCCCTCAAGTTGCACCTTTAAAGTGAAGTGATAAAAATCATCCCGAACATCATCTAATGTTAAAAATTTTATCGAGGTCGGTCTGATGATTCAGAAGTTAGAAACGTAGTCACTTTCATTTTGATTGTAATAGATAATCTGTCGCACTAGAAAACATGTGTTTGTTTACATACAGGTAGAAATCTGCGTGGATACAAAATATCGCATCCGCATCTGTACCGCATCCGCAGCATCTCTATCCGCACCCACATCCGCAACATCTCTATCCGCACCCGCATCCGCAGATAATGAGGTAGCAAATATATACAACTTATATATTCTATGATACACGTAGTTTTATGAATCAAACGAAACAATATACAGTATTATATCAGTTTCCTCGTGATCAAATACCAACTACGATAAATAAAATGCAATATAAACCGTGCAGATACAAATTAGAAATTAATGAACGATTCTTAATTAATTAATTAATTAAGAAATTAATGAACTTACCCAAGATCTTCAAATGCAGATATCGGGCCAAAATAATGCCACGTAGGTAATATCCCCTCAATCGACTAATTTTAGAGCACGTCACTAAGTTTTTAAACTTGATCATTACTCATAAAAAGGGGCATTTGTTCTAAACACAAAGGGAAATAGAAATAATCGTTATTAAGAAATAAAAATTAATCACAGGACTGCAAACACATCCACATATCCCGAACTGACACTGGCACCAGTAATTGCACTAAATTCTAAAAAAATAAGTGACGAAACTAACAACGCAATACAATGCATGCTTTCACGACCAAGCTCCTTCGTGGCTAACCGGTTAGCGTACACGCCTTTGGCGTGGGAGACCCGGGTTCAATTCGCGGCGAGAGCTCATGTGGTTCGGATTCCACGTTAATCGGTAGGTCCACGTATCATACAGCCTCGCTGCTGAACGGGACGTTAAACTCAAAATCAACTCAAGCTTTCACGACCAAGCTTTTACTGAAACTAGAAGTGAAAATAACTTCGAATACAAATGGGAAGTCTATACCGTTAATTTCGGGAAGAGGCAATAGAGGAAGTTTAGAATTTACTGCTTTTCTTTGCAGCCCCCACTCATTGTTGGACACATTTAGGGTAGGAGAAACAACGCATTGGTTGTTCTTTCTTTCTTCACCAGAGGCCCAGAACATACATACATATACACATACACACAAGAAGAAAGAGAGACAGAAAACAATTGCTGTTATAAAACTTCAATCCCTCGGAATGTTCATTGAGGTCCGTGGCACCTCTCCGAAGAGAGAAATCTGTGGGATCGCAAACGTGCATTCAGTATCTGCTGTACTTCAAACGAAACAGTGAAGAAGATTTTTTCTTTTTTTTTTTTTTAAGAGAGACGGAGAGAGAAAGATGAGCGTATGATTTGATTTGTTTACTATTTCAGTGACTTACACGTTTCTCCAGTTTGTCACGAAAGGCAAAGATAATTCTGCTGACCAGTTTTCAGTTTATGGAAGGCGATGGGGTGTTTTAAATTAGGGTTTTGGTTCCTGACCTCTCAGGCTAGAAAAACTTTATTTGAAGACATTTCTTCCTCTTCAAGGCGAATGGATTGAAAATTTTCAGCTTTATCAGAGGGGATTTGGCGGCAATTATTTTTCATGTTTACAGTAAATAGCGGTACTTGAGGATTAGCGATGGGGCATGTCGTTTCTTTCTGTTTAGGTCAGAGATGTAATTTACCTACAAAACGGCTGCTAAAAATATTGAAAACAGCAATAAAAGGACAACTCTCTCGTGTCATTTTTTGTCCTTTTGCTGTCACTGAGTCACAAGCTTCAAACACACATTTTTTTTTTGATTTTAGTATTTTCAACTGGTTTTAAAACTTTTAACTCAAAACGAACGTTTCTAATGCTCTTTCCACCATTATCAGAAAATTCACAGCATTTTTTTTGGTACAAAAAATGTAGGAAACATTATCCGCAATTTTATCCGCTATCCGCACAGAAGAGATATATATCCGCAAATACCCATTTTAATGCGGATATCCGCATCCGTGCAGACCTCTACATACAGGATTTTGCACATAAAGTTTATATAAGTGTCTATATTAAAATATTAAATAATAGTAATTATATGTTTTAGTGCATGAGTATTAGTGAAGTTTGCCTACTGCTCTTTCTCTTAAGAAGTGATTTGGTTAAAATTAACAAATTTCACTAGATCAAAGAGCATATTAAGAACTCAGTTTCATTCAAGAGACCTATTTGTTGCAACAGAAGCACTTCATGTTGGTAGGCTTGTATGTAACTGTAATAGTACTGTAATTAATGCATATCCACGAATAAATGGCATAATAGAAATAAGTGCAGACTATTAATTTTAAACTAGCTGAACCTGCGCTTTCTACACAGCGCATTATTCACATATAAGCATGAATCTCCTTATCAATCCTCATATCTGTACATGTCCCTTTACAGATACAAGTGAAGTACGCCTTCATAAAAATCGGCAAGGGGTATGATAAACGAGAAATTTTTTCGATTATTTTTTTTCAATATTTCGCACCGTTTGCAAGATTTGACCCCACTTGTAGTTGGAATTTCTAATTCATATATGACCAGTGTTTCCTTTCTTTTTGCATGCATTATGTAATAAGTAAATAAATTACATACACAATTAATTATGTCAGTTATATACGGAGTTTATTAAAAAAAACTCTCCAAGCAATGAAGATTCATTTTAGACTGGAGAAATGGTTATCCTTCGTTTTCTTATACTTTGGCCAATAAACTCCTGAGAGATATACAACCCCTATGACCACTATGCGACGTTCGAATATATAACTCATAGAGTATGATGCTTTACTTTTACACTTCACTTCCACTGTATCTCTAAAAATGTAATAAAGAACTAATGGCCATGATGTTTTTGTTTTTAAATATTCAATTAGAACTGGACAATTTACACAAAATTTTGGAATCGACCAATGAAAACGGCACGTTTCTAGCACTTGTGGGTTCAAGATCTCATTGTCGAAAGAACTGGAGACAAACATATAAACTTTTCTGTGGGGACAAATATATACGCGTAAATCTAGTATTTTAATATATAGATGATGATTGGAATAGTTTTATTTTCGAGTGCTATTTTTTAATATTGGCAATATTGAAATTTTTGAACTTACGTGTTTGAAGAAAAAAGATATGATTACTGGTAAAATTAATCTAATACAAAAATATTTTTATTTTTTCAATTTTTCCAATTTTTCAAGAAAGAAATAAAAAAAGTTTTTTACCAACATGTTCAAAATTTCCGGAAATTTTACAACACTAGTTCAGACACACTTGTACTTTGCCCAGCATTAATTAAACTCTGATGTTGGTTCCGACGCAGTTCGCTGCCTGTCCTGTTTTACCAGTCTGCCCAGCCTACGACGTCGGACAAATGTAATGAGGTGGGAGCGCCCAACCCCTCGACGTTTGGACGTCGTTTCCCCATAGTTTCGCCACTTGTTGAAGACACTCACCACAACACTCCTCGAACACCTGACAAGTCCTGCAGTTTCCGAAATTCTCGTGCCGAGTGTTTCTGAATGAGTACTTTCTTCAAAATAATATTAAATGTTATAGAAAGATTTTCGAGACATTCGAGTCGAGTCGAGATTTTTAGGAGCTGTCTCGACTCGACTCAACTCGTGTCTCGACTCGAAAATTCGAGTCGAGAAATACATTTGTCTCGACTCGTCTCGAATTTTACAAAGTGTGTCTCGACTCGAATTCGAGTCGAGTCGCGTCGAGATTCGAGACATGTCTCGACTCGTGCGCATCCCTAATGTCTTTCTCTCTCTCTGTGTGTGTGTGTGTGTGTGTTTGTGTCAGGGGCGGATTCAGGACCGACTTCTCGGGGGGGGGGGGTTGTCATACTGCTACTTTTAAGGGCTCTAAACTCTGGGATGGGTTTTATTCATATATGTAAAATAAGAAAGTTTCCTCTTCTGCGGGGGGACTGCTCCGATCGCCCCTGGTGTGTGTGTTATTTGCGAATTTTTCAATTTTGAGCCCCCCATTCGATGGAGCATCAAAAAATATCTAAAAGAAGTGAGGCATTTTTAGCGTCACTTTAATACCAATACTAGTTATTGATCGAAAAATTATTGCGTCATTAGTTGTTTCAATTTAAACTTTTAAATAATTTAAATAACTACATATTTTTCATATTTTTCATTTAATTAATTGCCTACAATTTGTATGATATTTTTCTAATTACTTTATTACGATTATAATTTATATTAATATATTTTAATTATATATATTGTATTGTCTATTGAATTTAATCAAATACATTTAATATACAATTTCATATAAATTTCGAAAAAAAAAATAATTCAAGTTTGTTCTGGCAATGCTATTCGAGCATTCTCAACTGATTTAATATTAAGATCTATATCTAAATAGATAAACCCAATCTGTCAGCCTGTTTGTAAAATTTGCCGTTGTATGCCGTATTGGTGCCATCCAATTAATAACTCATTGGCTGCACTTCTCAGAATAGAACGGGATGAGATGGAAATTGAAAAGACGGATGTACCTAAAACAATGGTAAACTGGTAGGACTAGGAAAAAAAAATCATAGTCAGAATTGAACGCGAGACCTCTTCGAAGGTTTACTCTGTTATGTATGACAGCTTCACATAGTTAAATATAACCCTTCTTTTCCTTCATTGCTTTGTGGTTTCTGTTTCCATCCAACAAAATAAGAACGAGCTTTCTTATCAAATGAATATCTAATTGTTGAAATTTCTGTATTCAAACAAGCATCACATGTTTTTACGCTTGGACACACTTTTAAACGAAGCGCTTGTATTCACAGAATTCTTTGGTCTTGGCAAATTCTAGGAATTGAATTATCCTCAAAGTGACACATTTGGTAGTCTCAGTCTCACTATTGAAGAATGAATTGCAGAGATGTGAATCAGATCGCTAAAAATATTTCCGACAAAGGCATAAACCTCTGCAAATCCCTGCTAGCTACTATTAAGATATTTCTACCTGAGATGGGAAGCGACACAAACAAGTACCTCTGAACTCAAACGAGTCATTGGAAAATTCCACGAACAAAGAATAGTGTGACACCCAACAGTTTTATTTTTTTACACTTTGAAAAAAATTATTCTGTTCACCTGTTAGTTACATTTTTTTCCTTCTAAACACAGAACGTTTTTAAACATGGATATATTAAATTACACAAAATACAGCCTAACTCCCTCCCTCGTGGCTAAGTGGTGCGGGAGACCGGAGTTTGATCCCCCACTTGGTCATGTAACTTAGATACCACGTTAACTTGTAAGTCTCGTTTCAAGTGAATTGGCTGATGAAGGGTGTGAGAAACCAAACGATAACAATACAACACAGAGGACATTTACCAATGGTTAATACTATAAAGGAAACATTTGAAAAGAAATGTAATTTCTCAGCATCTAAGATACCATCTTAATACTTACCTCATTATCATAAATGTTGTCATCGTTAGTACTGTCCATTATTTGCCTCTACTAAAAAGAGTACGTAGATTACGTTGCACTGCAAATTTGCTAAGGTAAAAATGGTCATTTCTAGTTTTGCAATATTTTTTCCTCTCTCTTGTTTCATTCCACTATTCCTTAAAACTAAATCCTTAGAATAGAAACCCTTCTCAGCAGACAATGCGATCATTCCTTATTTTTCCATGACCTTAACTACTTCATTTACTTGAACATTTCTTAGAATATAATACATATTCTAATATTAGAATATAATGAATAAATAACTGAATAAATAACATTAGCTTAGAAGAATCTCAACTGCGTCGCGATAAATAACCAGAACATTTCTAAATAATAGGTAGTATAACAAAATACTTTGGATTGAGTAATAATTACCTGTACCTTGGGCAGAAAGTGCTCATACATGTGCACTATACTTAATAGAATGTTAATTTAATAATAACAGAAGAAGAATGTTTTTAAGTTATGTAAAATATTATTATGGGATAGTTGTTGCTATGTACATGTTTATGGATACCTAGTCAGCAAGTTTGTGTGCTTGACAGTTTTAAGGAAAAGATATTATAAAGTATATCAACTAATAAACCATTTTTAACACCGTTCACCGACTTTATGATTTTAATAGTAAAGGTGAGAATAATCGTATATAATTATTGAAGCTAATTTTTACATGCAAAGAAATACTACCACTCGAAATTTGTATATCTTACTAAGCCGAACCAGGTTAACGACTATCCTTGATAAGTCGTTGTAAAAATTTTGGTTTACCTCACCCGGGAAATACTGTAAATTCACGTCCCGAAGCAAAAGTAAGGGTGAATTTACTTTTATAATTAAGTTAATGAATACAAATTTGACCATAGTGAGAAGTGGTAGAATAATTGTAAGAAAAATGGACAATGAAACAATGGAGCATGAATTAAATAATAGTGACAACGGTGAAACTAGTGTAACACCAGGATTGACATCGGAAGACCGAATCTTGTTAGCTTTACAGCGACAATTGATTCAGATGTCTACCGAGATAAAGCAGACCATGGAACTGAAGTTCGACGAATCTAACAAGCAAAATGAAGAATTGAAGCAGACGATAGAACAGAAGATAGAACTGAAGTTTGACGAATCTAACAAGCAATATGAAGAATTGAAGCAGACGATAGAACAGAAGATAGAACTGAAGTTTGACGAATCTAACAAGCAATATGAAGGATTAAGTAGACGGATAGAACAGAAATCAGATGAAATGAAACAGACAATTGTCCAGGTGGTGAATGACATATCCTCACAGTTCGAGGAAAAGCTAAAAAGAATATCCGAGGATTGTCAGGAGAAGCACAATCACCAAAGCCAAGAAATCAGTGCTGTAAAAAAAGATTTAGAAGTAATAGAATCTTCCGTACAACAGCAAAAGATCCAGGTCATCAACAATTCTAACAACATACGTGTAAATACGCAATTGTTAGCTACTATACAGGAAGAGATTAGAACGCTACAGGTTAAGGACAACACATACCGTAATAACGTGGGTAGTGATCGCTTGGAGTTTCCCCACTCACCAGTGATGAACTCACCTTCGTCGGGGTCTGATGAGGATATTATATTGGACGAAATACATCCGAAGAGTACAGATGGGCGAAACATAGATGGTGTAACAACACATCACGTAATGGATAGGAACTATCACTCAACAAGTACACGGAATGATAAAAGGAAGGTAAAATCAAGTGTTAAGATGAGTGAAATACGAGCTATGAGCAAATTCAGTGGTAAGTGTAACGAGAATGCTACTTCTTTCTTAGAGAAATTCCAGGATGAGTGCAATATAATGTGTATAGATAGATCACAATATATGAAATTAATCCCTCATGTATTACTCCCACCTTGTTCATTATGGTTTAAAGCAGTACGTGATCACATCAGTACTTATGAAGAATTCAAAGCGGCACTAATCGCAAATTATGAAAATGACTTTTTGCTGGCGAACAGAGATGCTACCATTCGAAATCAACACTTCAATCCTCGATTGCATAAATCTGTTGTAGAATTTGTTGTCAATACCTACAACGAATTAAAGGTCGTTAATCCATTGCAATCGGAATCGAGAATAATAGCATCGATTCGAAATTTGCTTCCATTTAAGTTGCAACAGATCTTATTTTCCACACAGTGTATGAGTTTCAACCATTTATTAATGCTTGTCCAATGTTATGAAACTCAATACCATGCCCTGAATCAACAAACAGGAATGGGTAAAAATAAGAATAATTCAGATCATTTGGTGCCTGTTCGGAATTTAGATATCCGAAGTGTGAATAATACGAAACCTAATCTAAGCCGAGTATATTCTAGCAATCAAAACGCGCAAAATAGGCAAAGTTATGTAGGGAATCCGCCTGACCTAACTAATCATGGTAATCATGATGTCAGATCACCCAACAGAAGTAGATATAAAAGCAATCGAAGTACTGAGCGAAATTACAGGAATACAACGAACTACGTGGATAGACGTAATTGGAGATCAAGAGATGGCATTTCATATCAAAATCAGAATCACAATGAAATACATGTACAACATATTGTGGAACCTAATCATGATTGCGCAGTACAATGTACTTTATTAGAATCGTATGCAAGTACGAATGTAACCTGATTACCGTTAATGAAATTTGGTTAAATCCATATCAGCTATAGATTTTCATGAACATTTATTTTATTTTTATTCAATTTAATTCTCTTTAATTCTCATTAATCAATGATAATTCTCAAATGTTTTTAATATATGTAAGAATTATAATTTAATTCATAAATGATTAAAAGCAAAGATTATTTATATTAGATTGATTTGTGTTGAAAACTTAATTGTCAAAGATTATGTTAAGAATAAGATCCATTCTATAAAACTAATTATTCAACGACTATCTTGAATGAGATTCTTCTATGTTTTGATACCTTAGGAATCCAATGTTTATTTTAAAACATCTAACTTATTTATTATATAATGCGCCCTGACTATTTGTAACTCATGTTTGTCCTTTACGATTTTTGAATTCGCACCCTTCAACGATTAATTAAATGAGCGACGATATTTTTAATAAGAATATATAATAATAATATAGTGAATAATAATGAAATAAATATAATTATTGTAATAAAAGATAAGTATTGATGAAGTGTAAGATTTGTTAAATATATATATATGTGTGAAATGTAATGAAGAGATATACGAGGTGCGATCAAAATGTGATTGACATATGCAATGTAAGAACACTATTGTAAACGGACCAGTGGTTCTTGAAGATAAAAGCCAAGCTTACTCATGACTTTTATATTCAGTCCAATTGTCGGGCGACATTTTATATAACAAAATACTTTGGATTGAGTAATAATTACCTGTACCTTGGGCAGAAAGTGCTCATACATGTGCACTATACTTAATAGAATGTTAATTTAATAATAACAGAAGAAGAATGTTTTTAAGTTATGTAAAATATTATTATGGGATAGTTGTTGCTATGTACATGTTTATGGATACCTAGTCAGCAAGTTTGTGTGCTTGACAGTTTTAAGGAAAAGATATTATAAAGTATATCAACTAATAAACCATTTTTAACACCGTTCACCGACTTTATGATTTTAATAGTAAAGGTGAGAATAATCGTATATAATTATTGAAGCTAATTTTTACATGCAAAGAAATACTACCACTCGAAATTTGTATATCTTACTAAGCCGAACCAGGTTAACGACTATCCTTGATAAGTCGTTGTAGTAGGGATGGTACCGAGACCGAGACTCTCGATAATTCCAGATGAGACCGAGACGGACTTTTATATAATGAGACGAGACCGAGACGGATTTTATTTAACTGAGACGAGACCGAGACAGACCTCTATAAACCGAGACGAGACAGGTCAGTCTCGAAAGTCTCGGTCTTGTCTCGAATATTGATAGCTATTAAAATTGCCTTTACTCAAAATTTGTTTCCTGAGTTAGATAATGTGGGAAAGTTTGTCTAATGTACAGTCGCGTATTTAGGCGGTGGCTATCGAGCTCAAGCCCCTCCCGAAACAAAATCCACTGCTGATGTATGTAGCCTTCTCTCTCTCTCTCTCCACCCGAACTCATGTGTTTGTCAGTCTGTGTGCGGCCTGGGGACCAGAAGAGTGGACCTAGAGTTGCTAAATTTTGGTCACGGGTACCTTTGTCCAGGCACCAGACCAAAATGAAACGTTTTCTACAAAATTCGAACCAATGGGTCTCAGGGGAGGGGTGTTTACCGGGACATGTAAAAGTAGTACAAAATGACCAATATTAGTGTCGAATTCATAATTCCTCACTGTCGCTGAGATCAATGGTGAAATTCCGATCTCATTAACTTCCAAATTCACCTCATTCGGCTGCAGGCCGGGGATCATGGGGGGTAATATCGAGACATGTAAAAATAATCCAAAATTACTTATATTAATGTCAAATCTATACTTTTGACGGTCGCTTAGATCAATGGTGACACTTCCATTAGCGATGACTTCGAAATACAGATCTCATTGGCTGAGAACCAGGGAGCTTTTACCGGACATGTAAAAGTAGTAGAGAATGACCGATGTTTGTGTCAAATTCACAGTTTTCGCGGTCCCTGTGGGGTTAAAAGTGCGGGAGACGCCGTCCCCCACCTCGACAAAATATTACGGGGTTCCCCAGTTTCTAAAAAAAAGAATACTATGGGCAAAGATAGGCAGGGGGAAGGCGCTACCTACCGTCCCCCACCTTTTCAGATCTACTTTTACCCTTGGGTTCCTGACCACTGTATGCGGGCTGGGCTCACCTGCGGTAGGGGAGATACCGAGACGTAAAAATAATAATTGAAAATGACCGATATTAGTGACAAATCCATAGTTTTCGCGGTCGCTAAGATGAATAGTGATACTCCTACAGGCATTGACTTCCAAATACAGTCCCCATCAGTCGGAAACCGCGGGGTCTCAGAGGTCATTTACTGGTATATGTAAAAGTAGTAAAAAATGAACTATATTTTTTTCGTTGTTCAGTTTGTTTACATAGATATTTTATCTGACACATTCTTTTGCATGGGTATCTCAGCTAGTATATATATATATATATATATATATATATATATATATATATATATATATATATATATATATATATATATATATATTAAAATGCTGAAATTTTGTACCATGTCGTGTAAAATATTGAAGAGGAAGTTCTTCTAGATACTCAGCAATACAAGCAGTGTTGCCAACACAACGTAAATTTGTATTTTCTCAAATTGCACTACATAAGGTATTATACGTATATTTCTAATTTAGATATTAAATAAAACCACAATAACACATACATTATTCAGTGTAACAAAGGACAATACGGTATCACTAACATCAACATTTTTGAGATCTCTCATAACGGTGCAATGCGCATCAATTGTATCTTAGTGTTAAATACTATGATCATGGTTTAACATATTTCGAATGAATGAAGAAAGAAAGTTACAAGGAATGAAAAATTTAACTTTTTCTAAAGACTTTACTTCGAAAACGAGCTGACATATGACGTCTCATCATGTAGATGCTTCCAAAAGACTTAAATGATTATAATGCCATTTACAACAATTGTTGTTTCAAGCCGTTTTAGAAATACCGAACACATCGGTAGTGATTGTTATACTGCTTAAATGACCTATTTGTTAAATTTTTATAATGATTGTTGCTTTCCTTTGCTTCCATAACATTACAACAATAGTTTTTGGTGGTTTTAATTACAGTTACTGTTACATTATTTTAAGCAGTGTTGCCAACTTAAATAATTGCTAAATGTAGTGCAAATAACGTAGCTAAACTGCAAAATATTTTAAAATTACTCGTAATTTGTTTCATGGTGCAAGAATGTTTCCAAAAGACGTCATTTTTTATATCCTTTGAGCAACCTATAATTTAATGTCCAAGTTTTCGTTCCAGCAATACATATTGTGTTGATTTTTGGGTTGGTTTGTTTTAGTTTAACGTCCCTTGCTTATGCTAGGGCGGCTAAAGGAGACGTGGAGCTAGTGATTATAGTGGAATTCGAAGCAATTCGGTCGTTCAACTGTACCTCCACCGGAAATCGAACTCGGGGCCACGCAAACTGAAGTCAAGCGAGCTAGCCGCTAGACCAAATGGAGGTCCTCCCTCACATTGTGTTGATTTAAATCATTAAGTCTATGTTGCCAGATCCGAAGATCAAAAAGTAGCGTGTCTGTGCTCCAGAAAAAGCGGATTTCAACTATTTGTAGCCCAAATATATAGAAATGAAAAGATACATAACATCAGGGACGAACAGGAAGTGGGTCATATAGGTCTAAACTCCTCCTCCCTTGAAATTCCGATTTTTCTGTAAATTTTACCTTATTTTACGGGCGATTTTACAAATTTTAATACAATTTGTCTTCATATTGAATTTCGACTTCCCCGAAAAGTTTTGAACTCTCCCCAAAATGGCAGATGATATTTTAAATTTTGCCTCTCTCCAAAAGAGGTCAAACAGCAAACTCCAAAACAGTTGCTTTTAAGGAAGCTTGTCCTCCTTCCTCGCGTGCCCTCGTTCTCCTGAAGGAAGTTGTCTCTAGCCATCGTACACCCTCGCTCCCGCAGTAACACTTGGCCCTCACCCTCGTTTACCCTCGCCCTCTTCGTCGAAGCTTTTCCTCGCCCTCGCGCACCCTCACCCCCGCCATCGAAGCTTGTCCTCGCTCTCGCGCATCCTCACCCTCGCTGCCGAAACTTGTCCTCGTCCTCGTACACCCTCGCCCTCTTCGTCGAAGCTTTTCCTCGCCCTCGCGCATCCTCACCCTCGCCATCGAAGCTTGTCCTCGCCCTCGCGCACCAGCGCCTTCGCTGCCGAAACTTGTCTTCGCCCTCGCGCACCCTCGCCATCTTCGTCGAAGCTTTTCCTCGCCCTCGCACACCCTCACCCTCGCCATCGAAGCTTGTCCTCGCCCTCGCGCACCCTCGCCCTCGCGCACCCTCGCCCTCGCTGCCGAAACTTGTCCTCGCCCTCGCGCCCCTTCACCCTCTTCGTCGAAGCTTTTCCTCGCCCTCGCGCACCCTCACCCTCGCCTTCGAAGCTTGTCCTCGCCCTCGCGCACCCTCGCCCTCGCGGCCAAAACTTGTCCTCGCCCTCGCACACCCTCACCCTCGCCATCGAAGCTTGTCCTCGCCCTCGCTCACCCTCGCCCTGGCGGCCAAAACTTGTCCTCGCCCTCGCGTCACTGTGGGCGAGGAAACTTGAGGGTGAGGATGCCCTCGAGAGGGCCACTCTCGCGAGGGTGAACATCTCTGGTTTTACGTCCCACGGTTATGCCGGTTAGGCTGAAGCAGACGGTGATGATAAGTAATGAATGAAATGGTGGAATTTAAGAAAGTGGGAGGAAATGGGAGAATCTTGAGAAAACCCACGCACACGGTGTTTGTCCACCACAAAGTTCACTTGGCGAGGGCTGGGATCGAAACCGCGACCCCAAGCACCAGAGGTGAACGCTCTACCACTGAGCCACCGGGGCCCCTAGGTTTTAATGAGGGATGTAGTCAGGGGTGTAGCCAGCAGTTTTATGTAGGAGGGGCCCGTCGTTTTTCAGGGGGGCCAGCTACATTGTACACTTATGTCCAAAATTGTTGTCGCATGTCTTTAGAAATTACATAAATAGAAATAATTATCTTTCTTGTGATAGAAAATGTCACATTTCTTATTCGAAATAAGCAGAAAAAAAAACACATATTTCCAAAAAATATTTCAATAAAAAATTAAGAGATTAGCAAGTTATAATTTTAAAAAAAGAAATCTCCGAAACTTTCATCGAAAAATTCTAAGTTCCATTTTCGTAAACGTGGCAAACGCGCAGCGAAATTTACAAAGAGGGAGGGAATTTTATGCTTTGTTAGAAATACAACGTAAATCTGTCATAAGATTAGTTATAGTTAGGGGAGAATGGGGTATTGGCGGTCACTTAAGCGCAATTCGATATACTGGAGAATTGGAAGCAGTTATTCGAACTTTTTAAAATGGAATAATTAAGCTGAAATGTACTCTTTGCAAAACAACAACTCTGAATATTCTGTGAAGCATCATCTATCACATACACCCGAAAAAGTGAAAAAAGAGCTTTGACCGGGATTTCCCTCACATGCGGATAATGGCGGTCAGTTCTTACACAATACAATTTTCATATAAAAATAATTTATTTCATAATAATTATGCTACTTAGCTTATGTATAACTGTATGGAAATGAGAGAAAGAACTAATTATGTCCACTGGAACAATATTTATTTTTATACACTTTTCGTACATAGAATTCATAGAGTAGAAAATATTTATATGGTTAAATATTAATAGTATCATACACGTTATAACGTAGTTTTCATAATGTAATTTCAAAGTTTAGGTAAAAATGAAAGTCATAAAAGGTCTTTACAATAAGAATCATAAAAACTTAGCTGCTTTTACAGAGGAGTTGCTTCAGTAGGCCTACTTTCAGCGTACTAAACAATTTTAATTATTTAAATGTCTGCCTATCTTTCTTGACCAATCGAATTATTTGTTATATTATTAGTAATAACAATAGAAACCTAACTATAGTATTTATAAACTGCATGGCGGTAGTAATATACAGCATATTAGTACTAATATAGCCTTATAAGGTTTTTCAAAACGAAAAGTACAATTTTAATGAGTTTGAAGTTTCAGATAAAATATAATAAGTCATTTAGATATGTACAAAAACATGAAGTTACTACCTTAAAACAGTTTTCTTTTATCAGACAACCTTTTCAATTGCATCTATCACAAGTATATCCTTCTGCAGTGTCCCAACCACTACACGCTTGATGCACCCACAATCCGCACCCTGTACAGCGAAACCACATCTCACCGTCTTTACCAAACTCTTCACAAATGAGGCAAAGATCTTTGCCTATGTTTGTTTCACAGTCATCATCAGAATCATCGTCACAGATTTGGCTTTCATTAAGCGAACAACTTTCTGAAGAGCTATCAAAATTCTTCTGTAGGCCTCTATTTAGTAATTTCTTCTGCTTACGTTCATTTTTCTTCTTGCTCTGTACTTCACAGTTCTTGAATATTTCTTCTTCCTTTCTCTCCTTTATCTTACTAGAGCTCTTAAGGCCTTTCTGAAGTTTCTTTGCTTTCTTCTTTTTAAGTCGGTCTTTCATTGGTGTGGATGTTAATATTTCAGAATACGTTCTTTCCCGCTCTTTTCCCCGATAGCCCGTGCTCGTCGATGGGAGATTATAGATGTCTTCTATTGGAACTAACATTTCAGGTTCTTTAGAAGATGTAGAACTAGGCTTACTTGGTGAACCTCCTTGTTGCACTCGATCTTCAGGTTTGTTGTCTGTTTGTAGACGAGAAGATAACAGCGAACCTGGTTCTGAGTGATCGCCTGCTGGAGATGCATCATCAGTACAAACAGGTGTACTAGAAGAATTCTGCAGTATTGTTTCGCAAAGGAAATCTTCTTCGGTAATGATATTTGGATTAAGTGGTTTGATACCTGTGGCTTGGAACCCAGAAATTGCTTTAGCAATTGTCGCTACGACTGCATATGCCTTATGAAAAAGTTCAGCTACATCATAAGGGGTTATCTTCTGAAAATTCCTGCTTTTCATGAACAAATCACATTCTCTGCGATATGCAGCCTTTAAAGGAGAAAAAAAGTCACATCTAACGGCTGGAGACGATGGGAAGAGTGAGGAGGTAAGGAAACCATAACGATTCCACGATCTTTACAAAACTCATAAGCTTCTAATGTGCAGTGAGAAGTATGGTTGTCAAGGACTAATAAGACAGGATTGTCTTTCGATACATTGGTGAAGTCCGCGAAATGCCTAAGCCACAACACGAATAGTTCTTCTGTTATCCATCCTGATTTACTGCAGTGATAAATAGAACCGGGTGGGCCGTTCTTTTCCAGCAATGGTGTCATGCGCTGCCGAGGAAATATGAACATTGGTGGCACGAACTGACCTCCGGAACTCATAGCGCAAACAACTGTTATAGTCTTTCCTCTCTCCCAGCTGGTGATTGAGCCAACTCTTTTCTGTCCTTTTACAGCAATCACGACTCCTGGATCTTGGACTGTGGTTATGCCAGTCTCATCCATATTCCATATATTAGTATCTTTAAAATGGCACTTCTCCATTACTTCCTCCAAATTGGTGAAAAACCGGTTAACATCCATCTTATTAAGGCCCATAACTCTACCTACACTCACAGCTTCAGGTTTCCGGACGCTAATATCATGCCGTTTAAGGAAACCGCTAAGCCAATCCTTTCCAGCCATCCTGTTTGCTTTATTAAAACGATTTTTTATGTTATTACGTTCGGCATATTCAAAAGCTATGCGTCTCAACTGAATAGGTGACAAACCGTGGAATATTTTGGACAGTAATTTGACGTGATTCGCAAGAGCATGTTCATAATTTGGAGGAAAATAAGTTTTTCTTCCAAACCTTGGAGAGCTAAAAACACCTTTCTTCACTCGCTCTTGTAAGGTACTAAAGGGAATTCCATGCATTTTGGCTGCCTTCCGAATCGATATCCCTCCTCTTATGGTAGCAATAGCATTTTCCAGCGACTGTGTTGACCATTTCCCTTTGTCTGTTTTCCTTGTCCACTTAGAGGGCATCTGAAATGAGACATAAGAATACTATTCAAGACTCAAGAGGGTAATACCGGTCATAATTATCGAGTGACCGCCATTATCCGAAACGTACATTTATTATTCCCTTCAGTGTATAGCACACATATAGCTCAATTAAGAAAAAATGAATACGTACCTTTAAGAAGACTCTTCAAAGTATTCTATGTACAAGTTGCAGCACTATCGAACAACAACAAATGTTACAACAAGTCTGTAAATGTCACTTATTTTTAGATCAGAAAATGACAAAACACACTTTTCACTACTGTACTCAAACAAAGACTGCGATCTAGGCGGGAATGCTTATCAAGCTTTATTGAGGACTCGGCAGACAGCAGCACCTGTCAAAATTTGTCTGTGACTCACCGTTATATAATGACATCACTGACCGTCATTATCGCCTGACCGCTATTACCCTCTTCTCCCCTACTATACATGTGGCACAGCTCTAACAATCATTGCTATTAAGCATTTTACATTTAAACAAAGGACTAAATAGAAATAAACTACAAAATGTGCGAAGCGATCAGGCATTTTGTGTTAGTGGTTTCGTTACATGCGTCTGCCAAGGTGCAGTCCTTACCGTGCCTTCGTAGAGTAGTCGGATAAAGCTTCTTCTTTACATACTTTATTATTGCACGATCATCACTTCGAATCCCATACCCTATAGTAACTTTTTTTTTTTTTAAGAAAAGCTTGATTCTGTGAATTCCTTAAGGAACATTGTTTTGTTCTAATAATGCTCTTTAGTATTATTCTCTTCATTCTAGTTTATTTGAATATTTCGAAATAATTTAGAATGATGTCTTTAAAAACAAAACTGTCAAGAATTTTATAAAAAGCGGAAGCTTCATTTATAATCATTTTCATAACCGAAATGAGAAACTTACAAATAGTGGAATTTTAATTAACATATGACTAAACTTTCATAAAACAGTAATTAAATAAAACATAGTTTCTGCAAGTAATATGCAGGTAATAGACAGAAATAATGAACGTAAACTATTAGATGTCGATTAAAAATTAGTAGGGATAGTTCTAAAGCCAAGTAGAAAATTCTCTCTGCTTCATGAAAATAATAAACATTTTACAAAAATAATGGTATTTTTGCTGTATCGGAAATTTGTTTAGTAAATAAATAAATAAATAAAATACCATTATATAATTCCATCACTCTTACTCGATAGCTTGAAGAGAAACTGTGTCAGCCGCGACCCTTCGGTTTTCTTCGTAGCACACGAAGGGACACAAAGTTGATCCGAACCAAGGGAAAGGGTGTAGAATGAAATAGTGGCACGCCACAGAACGGCATGATATGTGTGAATGGTCACGGCAGTGACACGGATCATGGCAGGGGAATGACATGGTCATGATACACTATGTGTGAATTGATCTTCAACTGAAAACTGGCACATTCAGTGCACGAGGGAGTCAAGTTCACTTTTGATATTTTAGATATGTTTTATCTGTAAGATCTCTACTTGAATCTCCTTTCAGAGCGCATAAGGTTCAAAGATTCATGTTCAGAAATTGTTAAAAATGCAAAGTATATCTGTCATAATGTTAGTTACTATACATATGGAATAGCTCTAATAATGATATTAAGCATTTTACACGTAAACAAAGGAATAAATAGAAATAAGCTACAAAATATGTTAAACGATCATGCATTTTGTGTTAGTGGTTTCCTTATATGCGTCTGCAAGTAGTTCGCTCTTAACTTACCTTCGTAGAGTAGTTACTTAGCATTTGCTCTTTATACTTTATTTTTCCATAACCATCAGTACAAATCACATACCCTGCAGTCTTTTTTTCTTTTTTTAAGAAACGCTTGTTCTCTCTATTCGTTATAATGTTTTCCGACAAGCAGTAGGGTGATTTGTTAAAGCATGATTTAGTGCCCCCTTTTTTTTTGATGATCATTAGTTCCAGCTCCGTACCTACAGTATTTTTAAAATTTTGTTCGCGAGATTTTGTTATACAGCTCTCTTCTATTAATAAAAGATATTTGATATTATTCTTTTTATGTTAGTAATTTAAATATGGACAAACAATTCAAATTTTTGCCTTTAAACGTGTTAAAATTATCGAGTTTATATATATATATATATATATATATATATATATATATATATATATATATATATATATATATAAAGTAGCAGCTTCATTGTCATAACGCGAAAATGAAACTTTAATAAAACTTAATCAACATATCATTAATTTTAATAAAACAGTACTTTCGTTTTTATCACGAAGGGGCTAAACCATGGCTATACAAAGGATGGCCAAGAATTTCGTATGTGGGTCATACCCCCTTATTGGGACAAGTGTCATCGTGCTTTTCAAAAGGAGTTTATAAACAAAATTTAATCTGCCTATTTTAAGAGTTTCGGAAGATACTATATTTTTATCACAAATTTCGAGCCGATTTCTCCCTTAGGATATCGATTCTAATGGAAGCAATTAAAAAAAAGAAAACAGATTCGACTATCTTCGAAGTTTAATTTCAAACGATTCAGTCATTATCCGTGATGAAAGTGATGAGTACAAACTATTTCTCCCGGGGGAGAATTTCAATACACAGGGTTAAAGTAGCACTGCAAAAGTACTGGTTTCTTCGGTAGTTTGGACGGGAGTGGTAAGAATTTCATTGGTCCCAGGAGAAAATGTGCCCCTGTGCTACCCCCTGAAATCATCAGTACGTGGTGATGAGGCAATCAACATCAACTTAATTTTTACAAATTGCCCTTTCTCCTTTTAGAAGCCAAGCTATCCTAAACGCTGGAATAAGTCTTCACTTACTTCATTGACGAATTTATATAAGTAGATTCAAGTCCCTAATGACGGACTTGCAGGATACACTATTTTATCATGTATTTTGAATCTCCTTCCGCTTTAGGATATATATATTTTGGCGACAGTGAGGTGGTGAAATCACGACTCTAGCCAAATGATTTATTGTGGGAAACCTGGGTTCGATTCCCGGAGGGAGCTCATGTGTTTCGGATTTTACATTAATCAGTAGGTCGCGTCTCACATAGCCTCGCTGTTGAAAGGGACTTTAAACTCAAAATCAACCCAACTCTAGCCAAGTGATTCTGATTTTCAAAAATTCGTTTTACATAGTTCAGCGTTTACCTGTGATGAGGAGACAGAAAACTTCGATTCATATTATTTTATATATTGAGAAAGTATTATATGAATTACCTTTATACCTTTTCCTGTCGATGCTGAATATTCGAAAACTCGATTACACCGAACGACCGAACCATTTATTTTAGTGAGGAGTTTATATATCAAACTTCATCTATATAACATGAGGGGCTTTTGAGTTATAGGTTAAATTTTAAAATTCCATTTCCCCCTTAGTATGCAAATTTTAACAAAACATTCACAAGACGACAGTGCTAATTATGTTCAGAAAACCATTTAACTAAACTAAAAAGTGAAGCAACCACCCTTTTTCGTGTAATTTGTTTATATGTGTTATCGAGATGTACTTAATAAACTAGCAATCGTGGAGCAATCAATTAGTTACTCGCGTGTTAGCTGCCCAAGAGGTAACACGTCTTTCGCTGGTCGTCCGTCCAGTGTCGTATCGTGCGAGAGGCATTGAATGCGCCCAGTGTACTTTGTGTTTGCTTGGAATTTACGCTGACTTGATTACAATATATTTCAGTTTAGTGGTGACTAGTGAGTTTATTTAGAATTATAAAATGTCTATGAAACGTGTCAATACATTAAAATTAGGATTTCGTGCGATTCCTAACCGTCCGTCCACAATAAAAATCCATGAGTTTATTCAAACTACGTTTAAGTTAAAGGAAGAACAAATACTGAGTATTGAGTTGGATATTTATCGTAAATGTGTGTATATTAAGTTATTGTCTGACTTGTTGTGTGACAAATTATTAAGAGATCATGGTGATAGTGTTAAATTTCAAGATGATAGTGGAACATACCCCGTGACTTTAGAATTAGCTGATCGACCTTTAACCTATGTGCGAATACATGCTATTCCCACGGAATATAGTGATACTGATGTCACGCGTGCCTTGTCTATCTATGGAGAATGTAAAAGTATAAAAGACGAAATTTATGACGATACTCATATTTATAAAGTTAGATCTGGACGAAAGATCGTGACTATGTATTTGTTTAAACCTATACCGTCCTTCCTGGATATTCGTAACCAGAAGTTCCTAGTAACTTATTTCGGTCAGGACCGTACTTGTTATTACTGCCAATCTAGAGATCATTTACAAGATCAATGTTTTCAGCGTCAAAAACGGGCACGTTTCAACAACAACCATGGAACATACTGAAAGTGATAAGGAACGCTCTCGGGTTTCGCCAACCCAAGAAATTAATGTGGTTAAACCTGCTAATTTGCCTACTTTAACGTCAGATGTTGACTTTCCAAAGTTAATGACTGAGCTTACTACCCCTGTGATACAGGGCCGTTCTCTAAACACTACTCCGATAGTGCCAAAAGACAGTGTTCCTAGCCGACCATGTTCCGGAGCAATTAAGGAAAACGTCTCTCCCAAGGATATTAGTGATAGTCAGGACAGGACCTCATCTGCAGCCCCTCCAGCTTTACATGGTACTTCTTCACTGGCTGAGTCAGATTTTCCACGGGAACATCAAGTTGTCACTGAACAAGATAGAAAGACGCTTTTGATAGACAGTGATTCCTCCTCCACTAGTGTTGTTGATGGTGATCAGAAGCTCGAGTGCATCTATAGTGTATCGGAAGTTTCCTCTGTAAGTCCCATTAGTCCAGTTCAGTCCAAGGAAAAAGATCATCCTTTCCCCCCTGTGAGTTGTCCTAGTGGGAAAAAAAGGATCTGATGCCCGGAATTCCCAGGAAGCCTCCCAAGACAAGAAACGGAAGAAAGCAGGAACGGCTATAGCTCAAGTAAAACAACCTAAGAAGACGGATCAAGGACCCTTAGAAGTATCACCTAGGATCACCCGGTCGTCTGTAGCTAAATTAGTGAGTACGGAATATCTACCTGCTACCGCAGTTCCTTCTTCAGGTGAGTCACCAACAGTTTCTACTCCTACCTAAACATTCAGAAACACAGTGCTTGCAGCCAAATAGTGGTGTGGTATTATGAAGTGTGTTGCTAACATTAGACAACTTCCTATAACAATATTTATGTGTACTATCTTAAAACTAGCAACTATAAATATCAACGGAATACAATCGCCAGTCAAACTTGAAGCTCTCAATGACTTTCTACTTAAATCTGAAATAGATGTAGCTTTTCTCCAAGAAGTTGGTCCAAAGATTGTAAACGTACATCCATCATATAATGTATATAATAATTGTACATATAATAGCCTTGGTACTGCAATTTTGGTTAAAGAAGGCATCCCGCTTACAAATGTAGAATTACATCCTAATGGTCGAATTATCAAAGGTCAGGTTAATGATATAACTCTAATCAATGTTTATGCGCCCAGTGGAAGCCATAATAGAAAAGAACGGAATAATTTTTATGCAAATGAGGTAGCGCCGTTTTTTAGTGGCCCAAATAATGTTATCTTTGGCGGAGATCATAATTCAAGTATAACTCACACAACAGAACCAACTTACCATTATTGCCCTACCTTAAATGAATTGGTAAAGAATTTGTCTTTGGTAGATGTGTGGGACTTCAAACACCCAGATTTAAGGGGGGACACATTTATTACAAAAACTTCGAGCTCAAGGATAGACAGGATTTATGTAAATGATAACTTCAAATCCCAGGTTGTTTCTGTATACCGATATCCCACGTGTTTCACTGATCATCTCTGTTTAATAATGGAAATTAAAATTAATGACCAGAAGATTGCTCGGGGACGGGGATATTATCACATGAATGAAAGTCTGCTCAATGATGAGTCATTTTGTCAGCTCTTTTCTAAAAAGTGGGCTTATTGGCTTAAACAAAAGAAGTGGTTTAAAACATATATTGAGTGGTGGAATCAATACTGTAAGGACAAAATCCGAAGCTTTTGTAGGTGGTATTCCTCTGAAATTTATGCTGATAAGCGAAAACTTTATAATTTCTATTATAAATGTCTATTAGAGGCACAAACTGAAGCGATGACAAATCGCTCGGCCCTTATCTCTGTACGTAAATACAAAGCCAAATTATTACAATTCCATAAACAGAAAATGGAAGGGATTAGGTTACGTAGTAAAGTTCCAGGGTTTCCGGAAGAAGAACAATGCTCTCTTACACATGTGTTAACAGAAGCCAAACGTGGACGGAGGAAACTTATCACGTCACTCACAGATGCTCAAGGCTCCATTCAAACTACTCAGGACAATATTCGTAACACCCTGTATGATTATTACTACCAGTTATTTGGGGTCGCTGCTGCTACCGGCTGCGAAAATAAATTACTTGACAGTGTGCCTGCAGTGCTAAATGATGAAGACAATCAAATTTTATGTGCTCCGTTTACTAAAAATGAAGTACAAAGAGCTGTAAATGCTGCAAAAAAAGGAAAATCTCCTGGGCCCGACTCTATCTCTGGCCGTTTATATGTTAAATTTTGGGATATAATGGGCGATACACTAACATTGATTGTAAATGAATGGTTCTTTGCTTCAGAGACTATCAAGCGCCCTAATCCAGCCGTCACGGTCTTTATCCCTAAAACTGTTCAACCATCTAATGTTAGCCATTATAGACCTATATCCCTTCTTAATACAGATATCAAAATTTTTAGTAGATGTATTAAAAACAGACTACAGGACTACATGGATAAGTTATTACAAAATTTGCAATATGTGGCTGTTAAACAGAAAACCATCTATCACCTTTTATTAACTATTCGAGATAGTATTACTATTTGTAATGATTGCGCTCTTAAAGCGGCTCTGATAAATTTAGATTTTAAAAACGCCTTTGATAATATTGAACACTCGTACTTATGGTCTGTTTTCAGAAAATTCGGTTTTAATGAACAATTTGTTACATGGATGAAATATTTTTATAAAGATGCTCATACGAAGTTAAATGTTAACGGTCACCTATCCAACAACATTCCCATCAAACGTTCAATAAGACAAGGTGATCCCCTTTCAATGTTGAGTTTTGCTATTAGCCTTGCTCCCCTGTTATATGCTATGAATGACCGCCTAACTGGTCTAAATATTATTACCCCTGCTATAAAAGTGGCTAGTTATGCAGATGATGTAACAGTTTTTGTCTCTTCAAAACTAGATTATTCTCTCATGATGGAATGTGTTCGTGAATATGAGGTAGCATCTGGGGCTAGATTAAATGTTTGTAAATCGCATATGTTAAACATAAACAATAGTATTGATTTTAATGATATAGATACCGTCCCTCAGGCCGACAGTATCAAAATTTTAGGAATTACCTTTTATTCAAACATAATGCACACTATTGATCATAACTATACGAATATTGTAAACACACTGCGTCATTCAGGTTATGTAAATCAATCCAGAAATCTATGTTTATATTCTAGAGCTAAATTTATAAATGTTTATCTCTTAAGCAAAATCTGGTATTTGGCAAATGTATTACCTATGCCTCAACTCATAGGAAAACAAATTCAAAGTTTATGTGGTTGGTTTCTATGGAAACATCAGGTCTTTCGTGTTAAATATGATGTAATGTGTTGTTTACATTCACAAGGTGGCATCGGTCTGTTCAATGTGCAAGAAAAAGCTGCAAGTTTGTATGTTACTCGCTCAATGACCTTGTACACAGACGAAGCTAATAGTGTAACACAACAACTGCTCACTTACGTATTAGCACGAACAGACAGGAGTCTACCCCTGTGTATGGCTGACCTCCCTCAAAGCTGTAAGTACTTGGAAACTGTTTTGTGTGATTATATATATCTGTCGCAGCTTTTTGATTTTAAAACTTTAAGTAGTAAACAGCTGTATGTTTTTAAAATGACTAGATTATATGTCCCACCTAAAATTGTGTTAGATGAGTACTTGTGTAATTGGTCCAATATTTGGGCCAATATCAATGACTTGACCTTGTGTGTTGCCAGCAAATCTATCTGGTTTATGATTGTCCATAATGTTATTGATACTAAAGAAAAGAGAAACAAATATGGTTTTAGTCCTGATGCTCTTTGCAATAGATGTAACAATATAGATACGTTGATTCATAGAATCACGACATGTCTGGAATCCACAAAAATCTGGTCTCAGTTACGTCACTTTTTAGCCATTCTTACTCGTAG
This sequence comes from Thermobia domestica, assembly GCF_964235325.1. Taxonomy (NCBI): domain Eukaryota; kingdom Metazoa; phylum Arthropoda; class Insecta; order Zygentoma; family Lepismatidae; genus Thermobia; species Thermobia domestica. Next base: position 181,809,513 of record NC_137458.1, on the reverse strand, counting down.
TTCGGAACGCAATATAAATATTAGCATAGTTTTAAGACCTGATTATCGTTTTTATCCCGTTAGTAAACAACATAGTGTCAATTGGTATATAGGAACGACCGTCAAATATATTTTTAATTCCAACTTAGAAGCAGGGGGAGCCTTCTATGTACAGTATTTACAAAAAGAATACTCCAAATTAGCAAAGGATGTACGTAATAAGCTATTTGCAAATTTTATAGCCAACTCATTGTTCTAGTAACTTCCTTTCTTTGTGCCAAAAGCCTAACCACTTCAATGTAATTGATTCTTGAGTTACAATAAATTTTCATAAAAAAAAAAAATAGTGTGCACTCCCTAAATGTTCACGTTTGGTGATGATCAGCAGTTCAAATCCGGCATACGAGTTTTTTTTTTTTAAATTTTATTATTATGTTCACATTTTGTTAGTGATATTTTGTTAAACAATTCTCTTTTAATCAAGCCCGGGTTCAATTCCCTTTGGAAGCTCATGTGGTTCGGATTTTACGTTAATCAGTAGGTCCACGTCTTATATGGTCTCGCTGCTGAACGGGACGTTAAACTCAACTCAACAATCTCTTTTAATCCAAAAAATATTTCTCAATATTACTAATGTAATGCTATTCAATTTAAATATGTGCATAAAGTATAGTTCAAACTTTTATATTTATCAAATATTACAATTAGCAAGATTTCAATAAAAAGAAGGAACTTGATTGTCACAACCTGAAAATGAAACTTTAATAAAAGTTTAGTCAACATACCCGCAACTTTAATAAAACATTACTTTCCTATTTATTATGCATCATGTAGTGCTAACTATATTTGTTGTATAATTTTGCAATACAAATTAATTTAAATATTCTAGAAAAAGTAACTACATTTGTTAATTCCTTTTGTACACAATGCTGTGATAAATCGTTACATTACTACATAAACAAGTATGAAAGTATCAAAATTATTTTATCGAAAATTTCTTCTAATTCAGTGCAGAATATTTTAAAATCATCATTCAATGTTTTGTTGCATAAAAATGACCATAATAGGATTGCTTTTTTTGTTTACTCTACATATGCACTGCAAGTTATACGTAAATGTAGTTGAAATAATTAATATAATATAAAAATATATATATCAATTGGCGATTTAAAAAAGTGTTGGTCAATATGAAGATCTACAAGTATCATTTTATGCGAAGTTGTCTAATATATATGTGGAATTAAAATTAAATATTTTTAAAGACAGCACTCCAAGTTAATTTGTTTGATTGTAAATGTAATATTTTTTTTTAAAAAAAGCGCTTAATACTCTTTGATGAGTGTGAAAAGGCAACGTAAATAAGTTTTCGATTTGATGGCTGATCTTGAGTTTGTCGTCTCTTTGAGCACTGAGGCTATATGAGACGTAGATCTACAGCTTAATGTGGGTTCCGAAACACATGCGCTCTCACCGGGAATCCGAACTGGATCTTTTGCGTCGAAAAGGCGTACGTGAACCTTATAATCAGGAAGGAACAGTTCCATACTTAACGCTCTTAAACGCTCCATACTTAACACGTTATCTTCCACCCAGTGCTTCTTCCGGACAAGCTCTGACAGTGCCCCCCCACCGGTAACACTGACAAGGAGAAGGCAGAGTTTGGTAAGTGAACTTCGGAGCCATTTTTTGGGAGGTGGCAGTGCACATTTAAAGAGTTAATATTACAAACTGGGAGAGCGCAATGGCCAAAAATAACGGAGAAAAACCGTCTTAAGGTTTTCTACGCGCCACATATATCGTAGGACGTACAAATTTACCAATAGACGGTGTGGCAGAGTGAGTAAAATCTGTAACTCATGTATAAAGTATCCCGTGTTCGATTCCTGTTCGAGTCACACATTTCTTTTTCAACCAATAAAGTAGGCATTTGTAACTATAAGTAAAATATGAATTCATCGTATGCTTATAATGAATAAAACAATAGAAATTTTCAGATCACTTGTAAAATCTTTCAATGTTCCATGTTGCTTTGCTTTGCTTTGCAATGTTCCATCCCCTTTGCTAATACTGGATGTTGCTATTAGGGATGGCCTTTTTCGAAAAATCTGTTTTTCGAATTTCGGAAATTTCATTTTTCGTTTTTTCGTTTTTCGTTTTTCGTTTTTTCGAAAAATTTTTCGTTTTTCGTTTTTCGAAAAATTTTTCGATTTTCGTTTTTCGAAAAATTGTTCGTTTTTCGTTTTTCGAATAAAATTTCGTTTTTCGTTTTTCGTTTTCGAAAAAGCCATTTTTCGAAAAAGTATTTTTCGAAAAAATGTGGCCATCCCTAACTCAAGATTAAAGAGATTCGCAGTCACGTCCGGATGTGTGCAACACTGGCACTAGTACCCGTAGAGTATATTTCTGATGGTTTGTTGATCAACATGGAGGCTGTCCGATTAGACGAAGAGTCGAAGTCTTCAATGATTAGGAGCAATGGCTGGAAAATCCAAATTTTTCTCCGGAAAGTTGGAATTGTAGCAGTCACAGGAATCGAACAAATAAAGCAGTAGAAGACTGACACAAATGCTTAAACAAAATATTATCCATAACCCCTGCACATTTCCAGTCTTGTGAAGACTATTGAGGGAAGATTCTATATGTAATCATGTTTTCAGAAGAATGGAAATGCTGAGCATTACTCAAAAGAACGGAAAAGCCATGTATATGAAAGTTGACGATAGGATACAGTCAATACTTCATAATTTGAGAGAACATGTTGACCTGAGAAAATGTCTCAGTCGCTTGAGCTTTGTATGTACATAACCTTGAACAATTTCCTATGGGGGCGCGGTGGCTCAGTGGTAGAGCGTTCACCTCCGGTGCTTGGGGTCCCTGGTTCGATCCCATCTCGCACCGTGTGGACCTTGTGGTGGACAAACACCGTGCTCGTGGGTTTTCTCGGGGTTCTCGCGTTTCCATATTTCGTAGCGTTGCACCATTTCATCCATTATTGTGCTCATTAGCATCTCCCTTAGTTACGCAGCCCCATTCAAGGTCCCTCGTGACTATATGTTTAGCGTATGCGTTTTCGGCTCGGGAGACCGGGTTCGATTCCAGCGTGGAGCTTAAGTGGTTTGTATCTCATGTTACGCTGAATTCACGTCTCTATAGCTGAGTAGAACGCTAAACTAAAACCAATATCCTCATCACCATCGGAACACATTTGCAAGGTGTTAAGCTTAAAATAAAAACTAGATTGCGAATCTTCTATTTATATGTTTTCTTTTCACTTGAAAAATATTTTGACTCTCTTTAAAAGAAGGAAACACAACAATCATTTGAGATTTTACATTTAAAGAAAGAAAAAATGATTAATTAGGCTTATATTATATGGAACTTCTCCACTTTATAGTATAAAAATTTGAGATGGGCCATTTATCTTGATACGCCCATGTAATTTTGAAACTAATTGATAAAAATGGCTGGAATTTTGTAAGATGCAAATAACGACAAGGGAACTCTGTCTAATAAACTCTGCAGTACCAACAAATTAATAGTGTTGCCAACATAATATAAAGTTATATTTTTAACGCCACTATGCCATGTTATTACATATCTCAAATCTAAATATTAAACGAAACCTTACAACACAAATTTGTTATCCAGTGTTGCAAATTAAGGACGCTGCAATATGACAAGCATCTAAACTTCAGAAACCTGATAATAGTATTAATAAAAGCAGAGGCGGATTCAGGACGAACTCAACGGTGAGGAAAGAAGGTAGTGAAAGATTATGTTTTCTCTCTCACCGACTTTTGCAGCACTGGTGATTGTGAATTTCGTGTTTCTCTTGGCTTGGCTTGTTTCTCTTGGCTTGTTTCATTTTTAAAAAAGAATCGTATTCTTTCATATTTCAAACTGAACTTCGTATCCTGGCGATTTTACGTAACATCAATCTGTATTAATTCAGCTCCCGTTACTTGGACACAAATTGCAATAAGTGTCAGAAAAGGATATGTGCCTCTCCTCATGCTGGAAAATCGTCTCAGCTGTAGATAGGGCACAAATCCCGAGGAAATGGGGGGCCTGCCCCCCCAATTTCAATACATTAAATTCGTCTTTAATTATTGTTAGTCTATTTATTTAATTCCTGTAACGATTCCTATAATGCTATTGAGATCATCATCATTTTTCTCAATAATAGTATTCTTGCGTCATACATAATTGATTTTCTTTCTTCATAGTTTTGGGAAAGTCATTATTTAAGTTATTATAAAATAAGTGTTCTAAAATTTAATGCGGTCTAAGTAGAAGCATACCAATTACAAATATGCATGTATTAAGATTTCAGTGATTTGTAATGCTGATATGTACCACTATTTCATCTACATCGCCTGATATATAATATACAACATGTTCACCTCAGAAAGCAGATTCATCTGAGTCTCATCTGCCCGTTTGCCACCAAAAAAAAAAAAAAAAAAAAAAAGCCTTAAATCTGCCCGTCTCCCAATATTGAAGACAACTGTGCTCCCCCAGTTTCTTTGGGAGCCACCCTTGCACCGCCACTGCACTTTATCCGATTGTACACTAATGGAATCTATGACTAAAAATAACGGACATTCACTTTTGCCCAATTTCAATCCGACATTTTGTTCTGGAGTATGGCTGTTTTTGCATTTTTCCGAAAATTTTCGGGTGGTCATCGCTCCGAGGCATTTCTACACCCAGGTTGGTCTATACTTCTGTTTTTATCTTGGAGACAGGAATTAAATCTTCCAAAAGACAGACAGACAGACACACACACACACACACATATATATATATATATATATATATATATATATATATATATATATATATATATATATATATATATATATATATATAACGTAATCACGTTTGTATGAGCGCCCTCTTGATAGACTTGTCCACCGCCCTCATTAGTAAGCCAGCACGGGCCTGGATCTTTGTGGATGTTTGTGATACTGTAGCATCCTTAGTTTGTAACAAAATTTCAGCCTTTTTTATATTATTCTAAAAGTTACAATAGTGTAAAGATAAATAGTCCACTAAGTGTGTTCGTGTCACGTTATTTTTTTATTTTTACTCTAAGAGTGTCAAACACGAGTGTCCTCTAAATACATCTTATCTACCCCACTCGGGGAGGGGGCTAGAAGATTCAAATGACTCCAATAGATATGTACAATCACTTACCTCTGTTTCTTTTGTGGCTCCATCTCTGGATCACCCTTGGCCTCAATAATCTCTTCCAGTGACTGCTATCTTGATGTTTCCTGTATAACACCAACGTGTCGTGATCTTAAATGGTACCACAAGCCAGTCGTTGAATTTCGATTGGGGATAATACTTCGACAGTAATTGCATTTTGAAGAAACACCATCATTTTCACGAGTGAAATGTTCCCATATATTCGACTTTCCCATTGTAAATACTTCCCGAAAATATCTCTTCTTGCAGTTCTCTTATATAGTTCGAAACAAGCTCTGCGTTGGTAACTGATATAATGAACTCGGTTGGGTATTCCTCATAACGAACTAATACTTCTTCCACTAGGCCAATAAACATATCAGAAGTGTTGATATCGTAGGACACGTGTCCTTTCTCTAAACAACAATCTTTTATTGTTACCAAAATATTCAGTCACAGCGAATACGAAAGCACGTACCGTATCAGCAAAGGCGAGTACGAGATAGCTAGCTAAAAGCAGTCTCAAATAGCTATTACGATTAGAACACGCAGCATCAGCGAAATAAGATACTATTCAATTTCAGTCAGGGAGTACAGCTTATCTGTATGTAATGATGCGTTTCTTTTCTTTTGTTTATAACTTCAATCAAACCAGGCAGTGAAGGAAATGTTGCTCTTTCGCAACTTCAAATTTCTCTTCAGTTTCGTTTCGTCCCCTCGTGTTCCATCTCCTTCTGTTTCGATTTTTTTCGTTTTTCGAAAAATTTTTCGTTTTCCGAAACATTTTTCGTTTTTCGTTTCTCGAAAAATTTTTCGTTTTCCGTTTTTCGAAAAATTTTTCGTTTTTCGTTTATCGAAAAATTTTTCGTTTTTCGTTTTTCGAAAAATTTTTCGTTTTTCGTTTATCGAAAAATTTTTCGTTTTTCGTTTATCGAAAAATTTTTCGTTTTTCGTTTTTCGAAAAATTTTTCGTTTTTCGTTTTTCGAAAAATTTTTCGTTTTTCGTTTATCGAAAAATTTTTCGTTTTTCGTTTTTCGAAAAATTTTTCGTTTTTCGTTTTTCGAAAAATTTTTCGTTTTTCGTTTTTCGAAAAATTTTTCGTTTTTCGTTTTTCGTTTTCGAAAAATCCATTTTTCGAGAAAGTATTTTTCGAAAAAATGTGGCCATCCCTAGTTGCTATAACCAACGGAGATTTCCTCCTCATTCCCCTTGTAATTCGCACACTGTCTACAGATGTAAACACGAAGTGTCAAGAACATTTTTTACACAACGACTGCGGTAACAATAATATTTACGGAATAGATTATATTTTGTTTCTACCGTAGTTAAAATGGAACATTGAAAGATTTTACAAGTGATTTGAAAATTTCTATTGTTTTATTCATTATAAAATATAATGAATTAATACTTTACTTATAGTTACAAATGGCTACTTTATGTTGAAGCAAAAAAAAAAAAAAGATGTATGACTCGAACAGGAATTGAATTCGGAACCCTTTACACATGAGTCAAAGATTTTCCTCAATTTTCCACGCCGACACTTGGTAAATGTGTGTGTTGTACAATTTATGCAGCGAGTAGAAAACTTTAAGACGGTTTTTCTCCGTAATTTTTGGCCATTGCGCTCTCCCAGTTTGCAATATTAATTCTTTAAATGTGCACTAACAACTCGCAAAAAGTGGCCCCGAAGTTCACTTACCAAAGTCTGCCTTCTCCTTGTGAGTGTGTGCCTCCCCCCCGGAACATTAATTCTGAAAGAAACAGTGCTTTCACCGAATACTGATTTTTGTTTCTAATCTTGTAGACATATCTGACCAAATCCCAGAGCTCATTGGAAGTTCTAGGAACTTCATTAGCCCATTTCTCTCTCAAACACCTCTTTACCTCTGCCCAGACATTTTCTATTGGGTTAAGATCTGCTCCGCGTGGAGGCCAATTGATTACCTCTACATCATTTTGCTCTGCCAGCCATTCTTGGACAACTCGTGACATATGGACAGTAGGGTGGGCCGAATTTTTTTTTCAGATATTCAGGATTGAGTAGTTATCAAAAGTTGTGCATTGGTACGAAATGAAGCAATGTCAAATATGTTGATTTTAAAACAATATTTAACCGGGCCCCCGTAGCCCTAAAGTGCTTAATTTTTTGTTCAAATAAAATTATTTTAGGCAATAAGAACATTTTACCAGACAATACTATTAATGCATAAAACATGAAATACATGATTTTAATATACGCAAATAACTATTAAGAGCTTAACTAACTTTCATAACTACCACACTAACTCACGAAAAACCTTCGTGTTGAGCCCAGCTCAGAACTCTCAAACTTTAAGAGAATATCACGTTTTCGCATCTGGATGCAAAATGCACAACACTGGCTTTCCGAAGGCGGCGCTTACATTGCTGAGTTCAAATAAACTAGAAACGATATGGCTGCGAGCCTCTCTTCCTATATTGTCTTGCCTTCGAATTAAGGATATGATTTTGAATTACAACTCAAAATGCAAAACGATAATTAACCCCATTTAGAAACAAGATACCTCCATTAAGAGCCAAATTAAAGAAATTTAAGAACGGCGCTCACAAGTTATTTGATATTTTCTCTTGCAAATATTGCGATAAACCTGTAAGTGTGATAAATCAAATTAAATACCGCCGTGGGAGCTCATATTAGATCAGAGAAATCAGAGGCAAATGACGAGTTGCAATGTAGGTAAAGCAGAAACCTATAGGCTCAAAAGAAAGCATGACACACAGATCGATTATGATGCTGCGGTACCAAATACAAGAGGTTTACAATCGTTAGCCTCAATCCCGCACTTGGAAAATACATTAAGTGCTTCAACCCCGAATTCAGACGATGAAGAGTTCGCATGGAGCTATCGTTTATAGAATAAAATCTAAAGTAAACCTTAATAAACAATAGTGAGCCTTAAACAAATGAGTACCGCAAAAGAATTAACAGGTGTCTCGTCGACTGCTAAAATTGTATCCGCTGTTTTAGAAGATATTAATTTACTGAACAAATCTAACCAAGGCAAGGTAGTAGATAAAAACAAAATCCGTAGGAAACTACAGTGGAAAGCTATTAATTTTAAGGGTCTATTTTGATGGCCGAAAATACCAAACTATAGTTCTAATTGACAATTGCAGTAGGCAAAGCACTGTAGAATATGCGGATTATATCGATTTGACCGATTGGTCAGAAGTAACAGTCACGAAACCTCCAATTTCGGCTAACGTATCAACAGAAAAACTAACCGAAATGATTGTGGAAAAGAGGAGGTTCCACAGTTTGTCACGTAAAATATTTTAAAAAAATGCTAAAGCAAGATATATCAGGGCTTTAAAATAAAAATGAGTGGCCCCATTTAAAAATGCAATTTATTATTATTGATTTGTACAGAAGAAAATAAAATCTTTAAATTGCATGTATAGAGGAAAATAAAATCTTTAAATTTGCAAGTATAGCATAGTGGGATGCGTGCCACTCAGGAGATTTACACCCACAATGATAAATGACTTGTTACATGCCAGATGGCAGAGTTTTTGCTGAATCTCCTCTCTAAAGTGGAAAGGGATATTGTAGTAAAGAAAGGATACTTACAGGGTACAAGTCCCAAGCTCCATGGTTGCTTCTTGACGTTCTGACCCAAACTGTATGGAACGAAGGATGGATCAGTTTTCTTCCCTTCTGCCTCTTGCCCGTGCTTTTTTATATTATTGAATCTCGTGACGTATGATGGTGAAAAATCCAAAAATTGTTTTCAGTAAGTATTTTTGTTCTTATTTTTCTCTAGGAAAGTCCATCACGTCACGAGATGTTTGTTTTGGAAAAAGTAACGGGCCGAGAAGCTTATGTAAAGGTCACCTGGCTGTTGTTGTCTTCGATGAGAAAGTTTGTTTCCTTATACACACAACCTTGACCATGTGGTCACTTTCTAATTACTGTGTACGAAAATGTACACTAAAATATAATTCCAATTAAAAAAAAAAAAACAAAACCTTATGCATTTCCAGGTGCCGAGTATTATATGACAATCTCCCTCTGGGGTTTATTGAGCGGCTACTCTAATGTCCAAAGAGACGAGGAAAATGAGCCGTTGCACTTAACATAGAAGATTACCTCCCTATAGGGGAACATAATGCACTATTGATTATCCTACACTGCGGCTGGTCCATAAAACTTAGCATATGTGATCGCCATGACGAACCGTGGGATCAAGAACTGAGAAGCCGCCTAGGAGAGAGTTCACATGCTACACTGCCAGACACATTGTCAATTATGGCGTTAAAACACTGGAAGCTGAATAGTTTGAAGTCGGCGAAAAAAAACAAACAGCGCTGGGCATCTGCTGTCCATACCCGAATAACTGAGTTCGGGAGTGCAGGAACCTGCTTCTCAAACCATCCTCTCTAGAGTCGAGAAACTGCGATGATGAGCATCATGACATCGGGAACGGTGCTGCAGATGTCGTCGAGGTACAGGTTGCCGGGAAGGAAGGTTAATACAAGGTGTAAGAGGGGCTGGGATAAACAAGAGGATGTTCAGCCTTGCTCCGATTAGGCAACTCCAATGCTTTAGTGATGAAAGAATTCGTTCAGCAATTTTATGTGACTCTCAAAAGGGAGATGCTTATGTATATATATAAATGTGCTACAGGTGTAAGCAAAAAAAAAAAAAAAAAAAGGAAATAACATAAATGGTAGATTAAAAAAACATGGTTGTGTTTTTAAATGGGAAAAAAAGAATACAACCGACACCGATATATATATATATATATATATATATATATATATATATATATATATATATATATATATAATATATGCAAAATATACATAAAATTGTAACCAAAAATAGGTGGATCTAAAAGTTAGCATACTGGGCCTGAAGAGGAAGTGGCGGGAGTAAGATCGGAGAAGTTACAAGCATGTTCGAAAGACAACGTCGAAATAACATGGGAAAAATGATATGTAAATGATATGTAAATGGGATGGAAGCTAGACCTTTTTTTTTTGTAGGGCACAAGGGGAAAAGGGAAAATTGAAGGGAAAAATTATGGTCGGGATCAAAGAGATAGGAGGGGAAGGGGAACCAGCTTGCTCCTTGGAGTAGGGTTACATCATGATTTGTGATTCTGTATGTAGCGTTTGTATTTGGTACGAAACATGACGTCAGTGTGAGTGTCAGGTATGTATAACTTGAGACGTGATTGTGCTATGGGCGTAGGCTTGTTTTGGATGTCTACAATGTACGTGTTGTCATCAAGTCGACGAATGATCTTAAATGGCCCATTATAGGCTGGCATCAACGGACGGCACTGACCAGGCTTAGCGTATAAGTTGGAGATCATGACGTCAGCGCCTGGGGGAAAAAAGGTGGGAGGGTGTTTGGACTCTTGTTTCCGTTTGAGATTGGAAAATACTTCCTGTCGTTTAAGTTCTACAAGCTGACGCATTTCTATTGCAGCGGCGAGCCGTGTATGTAGGTCAGAGTGATCCCTCGGGGTACGAAATATCTGATCAAGAGGTAACCGTGGTGACTCGCCGTATAAAATTTGGTGCGGTGAAAAGCCATGAAAGAGAGGAGTGAAATTTAGAGAAGCGACAGCTTCTTGCAAAAAACGTGGCCAGTGACTATGATTATCTCGTGATAAAAACTTAAGCGCGACCTGTAAATTCCCAATCCTTGATTCAACATGGCCTAAAGGTTTGTGATTTTGTGGCAAAGCGTAAGATACTTGAATTCCCAGACTCTGTAAAAAAGCTTTACTTTTTTGTGATGTGTGAGAGCTTTGGGCGTCTAAAAATACCTTAGTAGGAGTGCCAAGGCGAAGAACAATTTGATCCATAAAGAAGGATATAAATTCTTCGGAAGTGGGAGATTTAATGGGGTGGGCTATGACGTAACTGCTCAGGTGGTCTGTTGCAACATAAAACCAACAAAATCCATCGCCTTCTGATGGCATCAATTTTCCACATAAGTCAATAGAAATATGGTAAAAGAGCGTGGGCGGAGAATGGCGCTGTACTGGGTCATTATTAGGAGAGTATGCGCGTTTGAACATGGCGCACTCAACACATGACTGTATACGATTGTATGACCACTTGGACAGCCCTGGAATGTAATAACGCTGCCGGATGAGATAAAATAATTTTGTATAGCCCGGGTGTGTCAAGCATTGTGTGTGCAGCTCGTGAAAAATTGAATCCCGTAGTGAAATGGGAATACACAACAATTGGCGCGGTGCTGAACGGGGAGGTACTTTCCGATACAAGACTCCATTAATAAACATATAATACTTTTCCCACTGGTGATATCTAGGGTGGTTGAGGTCTGGTGCTTGGAGTGTACGGATAATTTCTCCAAAAAACGGGTCCTCTCGTTGCAACCGTGAAATGTCGATGGTAGCATCCAAAGTTAAGAGCTGAAATTGATGATCATCCTCCTCTAACATGTCTAGGGTCTCCTGGGTAACAGGCTGGGGGTAGCGTGACAATAAGTCGGCTATACAGTTATTGACGCCCCATATGTGTTTAATGGTAAATGTAAAAGAATTGATATATGAAACCCATAGCGCGAGTTTCGCTGTAAACTTAGCGGTACTAGAGATGGAAACTAACGCTTTAGAATCGGTTAGAACTGTAAAATGGGAGCCAATTAAATATTTTGACAATTTTTTGAGAGAAAAATAAAGACTAAATAATTCTATCTCGTACACGGGCATGGGTGTAATGCGTTTCGGAAGCCTACTGGATAAGTAAATTACAGGATGGAGAGTGTCAGAGCCACGTTTACGCTGCAAGAGACATGCTCCCACGCCTTGATTGGACCCATCAATCATCAAGACGTGCTCAGTGTTAGTGGTGGAGAAAAGGGTTAAGACCGGAGGAGTTGTGAGCAGACGCTTCATCTCGTCGAAGGCGTTCTCCATTTCAGATGTCCAGACTAATTTCTTGGGTTTGCCAGCCAGAGCTTGATACAAAGGTGCTAAGCGGAGAGAAATGTTAGGGAAAAAGTTGCGGTAAAAATTAACACTGGCCAGCCATGATTTTAGTTCCCGCAAAGTAGTCGGCCGCGGCAATTTAGTTATGGTGTCAGTTTTTTCGGGGTCTGGCGTGACTGTACCATCAGAAATAATGAAACCGAGACATTTAACTGCAGTTAAGCCAAAATGAGATTTCTTAAGATTAAATAAAAGGCCATGTTTCTGCGCCGTGTGAAGCACATGCTGGAGCGTATCAAGCAGTTCATCGAAAGTTGGGGCGTGGATATAGCAATCGTCGATGTATGTTATGAAACGTGATGGTGGTATATCTTTAAAAATTTATCTGAGCATCCTCTGCAAGGAAATTGAACTATTAATGAACCCCATGGGGAGAGATGTCAGCTGAAACTGTGTGGCTGGTAAATCTAAATCCCTAACGGAAAATGCCGTTGCTTCTCTATCCTCCTTAACCAAAGGGAGCTGGTGGAAGCTCGAGAGGAGGTTCATGGATATGTAGTACTTGGAATCTGCTAAGGCTTTTAAAACGTCCGTTAATGGCTGAATTGGTTCTGAATAGCATCACAGTGTTGATTGAGCTGACGCAGGTCATATACCAATCTCGGGACCTCGAAATGCGGTTTGGGAACCGCTAAAATATTGTTCCTATAACTTGATTCGGACGGCTCGATAACTTTTTGCCGTATGAGTTTCAAGAGTTCTTGCTTCACCTGAGGGCGTAGACGGTGCGGGATTGAAAACTGGGGTGAAACAAACGGGCGCCTATCTCGGAGATTAAGAGAAGCTTCAAAAGTACGGATTTTCGAAAAATCTGTAGGACTCCAATTAAAAGAAACGGCGTTTTTGGTTAGGATGTCTCGAAGGCGGTCCTGTTGAGCGGTGGGAAGCTGGCTGTTAATGTTAAATTTTTGAGGATCAATTAAATGTTTGATTTGAGTTAACCTCTCACTAACAAACTGTTGAGCATCCTTAATGGATGGTTCATATAGCTTTCGGACTGTGTTAATTCGAAGTGTCTTATCATCGTGGCGATAGGGTGTCCCTAAAACAACTGGTGTGTTTTTACGTAATGTTTGCCATCGGTTGGTCGGGTTGACCAAGAGGACGGCAGGATTGGAACTGTTAGTAAGTACATCCAGAGGGATACATCCCCTAAGGCGAGGTAGCAATGGTATGTCTAATATGTATTCTGGGTGTGGGGAGTCCAATGGTAGAGTAAGACTCACCAATGTTATTTGCTTGGGAGGCAGCGCCATCCTAGACTTAGTGACAAAAGTGTACTTATCGCTCGCGATGCTGCTAGTAAGGATCAGGTTAGTGAGAGAAACTTGTGTCGGCCCTGGACGCCCTGGTGTGGTTTGGTTCTCGTCAAAATGATGCAAGGTCAAAACATTATGAAAATAATCAATTTGACAAAAATGTGCTCTGAGAAATTCATTACCGATCAGGGTTGGAAAATTTTGCAAGGGGATTACCCGAAAGAGAATCTTGAATTTCATGCCTTGTAAGTTGACAGTAAGTGACACAGCCTGCGTAAGTGTAAGAGGTGTGTTACTGAGGCCATGAACGATGGTCCGTAACGCAAATGGTTTTGCAGATGGAGGAAGACGTGAAAGGGGAATCAGAGACGATTCTGCCCCGCTGTCCAGACAAAATTGATGTTTAACACCATCTATATCACCATGAATGAAGGCCAGTTGCCTTTTGTACCATATGGGTATGTGGACTGGTGTAGGAGCCTGCGGAGCCATCACTGCGTGGCCCGCTTGCTTGCCGCGTTTTTTGAACGAGATTTCTTTTGACAGCGGTTGTGGGTTGTGGGAGGGAGCACCTGGGGATAGGACCATGGGTATGGAAAAGGAAAAGGCGGTATTTGCACATGATTTGCCAGAACTGGGTGCTGGGTGGGATAGGATCTGTTTTTAGGAGTGGAGCCTCGGGAATCACGGCGGTGGGATTTGGTTGTAGTATCACATGGAGAAGTATGATGGGCGCAGTGATGGTCACACTTATAAGTCACCGGAGTGCATCCATGAGATGTGCAACAGTTGTGCTGGCTGCAAGATGATGGAAGGTTGCGAACCGGAGAGGCGTGAACAGGAGAATGGTTCCCATTGGGAGGTCTCGAAGGGGACCTGTCCCTATTGAAACTGTGATGGTGACGATCAGCAGAGCGGCCCCGCGCTGAGGAACGATGCTGATAGTGCTCGTCGTCACGGGGTCGGTCCCGGGGGGAAATACTTCGAGAATGTCTCCGATCAGGTGTTGGGTAACGCTCGCGAGAGGGGTCACGTTTTTTGCTAGGGGTGTACCTATCTTTAGAGTGTTCGCGGTATGACCTATCGTATGAGTGGTCTCGCTGACCACTGTGACGTTCGGAACGTTCACTAAAGGAAGGCTGATACGACCTGGGTCGGTCATATGTAGCGAACGAAACTTGGGGTGGCGGTGTTTGAGCATTAGAAAGCGTATTGAGTTGAATTTGGAGGTTCTCTAATTTGTTAATAATACTTGCAAGATCGTCAGTATTGGATGAAGGAGTTACAGCAGGAGTTGGATTGAGTCCCTGATTGCGTCGTGATACTAAAAAATCAGCTTTTTCACGAAGAGTTGCAAATGATATGAGGTCATCAAAAGTATCAAAAGTTTTATGGGAAAAATCAACTATAAAAGAGGGCAAAAGTCCTGCAATTGCATCAGCCAAAAAATCCTTAAAAACGAATTCAGCGCCAGTTTTTGTATGCAAGGTGCGTTTTTCATATAAATAGTGGGTAATGGGTTCTTCCGGGTGCTGCAACCTATTTCGATAAATTTCTATGGCAGAGAGTCTAGCTAATTGTGGCCCAAACTGCTTCAGAAACTGATCTTTGAGGTTATCCCAAGTAAGCGTCGCGAGAGCTGTGCTATGAGTTTGAAACCAATGAGAAGGAGGGCCCGCTAAGCAATGTTCAAAAATTGATTTTTTCTTTGCTTCATTCCACCCATTAATGGCTGCGAGTCTATCAAATTTTGAAAGAAATAATTCTGCGTCTTCCCCGGGAGCCGCGGAAAAAATGTCAGGAATATTAGTAGGGGAGAGAGGGGCCCTAGCCATCATGAATCAAATAAAATGCTCACAAAAGAAAAAAAAATGGTTTTGAGAGTCAAAAAAACTGCAGAAAAAGTAAAAAAAAAATAAATAAAACAGCATCAGATATAGCCAATCTAGAGCAAAAGAAAACTCATTGCCATCAAAACATGTCTGAATAAAATTTGTCATTCATCATTTGCATCTTCGCCGGGAGAGCCATAAAATATTTAAAAAAATGCTAAAGCAAGATATATCAGGGCTTTAAAATAAAAATGAGTGGCCCCATTTAAAAATGCAATTTATTATTATTGATTTGTACAGAAGAAAATAAAATCTTTAAATTGCATGTATAGAGGAAAATAAAATCTTTAAATTTGCAAGTATAGCATAGTGGGATGCGTGCCACTCAGGAGATTTACACCCACAATGATAAATGACTTGTTACATGCCAGATGGCAGAGTTTTTGCTGAATCTCCTCTCTAAAGTGGAAAGGGATATTGTAGTAAAGAAAGGATACTTACAGGGTGCAAGTCCCAAGCTCCATGGTTGCTTCTTGACGTTCTGACCCAAACTGTATGGAACGAAGGATGGATCAGTTTTCTTCCCTTCTGCCTCTTGCCCGTGCTTTTTTATATTATTGAATCTCGTGACGTATGATGGTGAAAAAATCCAAAAATTGTTTTCAGTAAGTATTTTTGTTCTTATTTTTCTCTAGGAAAGTCCATCACGTCACGAGATGTTTGTTTTGGAAAAAGTAACGGGCCGAGAAGCTTATGTAAAGGTCACCTGGCTGTTGTTGTCTTCGATGAGAAAGTTTGTTTCCCTATTCACACAACCTTGACCATGTTGTCACTTTCTAATTACTGTGTACGAAAATGTACACTAAAATATAATTCCAATTAAAAAAAAAAAAAAAACTTATGCATTTCCAGGTGCCGAGTATTATATGACACACGTTCCCCTTCCGCACACAGGCTTTGGAGAGGTGTGTTAAGGTAGTAACAGAATCTTCTTCAGAAGTATGCGGGAGTGTTGCACGAGAAGGTTATATTCGCGCAAAACTGGAAGCACGAAAGTATCTACCAAGCTTCGAACATAAATCTCAATATTTTGTTCCAAGATTCAACTAAGGAGCTTTAAGTAAGAGGAAGATGGGTGGGAGGAACTCGCTGTGTAGCCATCTCCACGTGGTGAGTTCTGGGCTGGTTTGGTGTTTGTTGGTCAATGTTTCAATCTTACCTTATGTATTTGTGTCCGTACTTGTATATCTACTAAACACCAATCAGACGAAGAGCTGCACATCAGATGAGAACTTTTAAAATCCTGGAGTCAAGTTGAAGTATTAGGAATCTTAACGAATTTTCTATACATACTAAAATAATGATATATATTAAAAAAATAATAACACTTTTCGGACCCACAGGTCCTGGTGAAATATTTTTATCTGCCTCTGTTTTGGGGAAGAAACATAGCATTATACAACTTTTGCACAGTACTCAAACTTAACTTTCTAAAAAATATATATTTCAATAATATTTTCACTATTTACAACTCTTATTTTTTTTTTTTTTTTAAATAAACGTTCTTTAGGGCCCCCGTGGCCCGGTTAAATAACTTTTATTCCGGCTCTGTTTCTGTGAAGAAACATAACATATACAACTTTTGCACGGTACTGAAACTTAACTTTCTAAAAATATATTTTAATAATATTTTCATTGGTCGCTACTTCTTTTTTCAAAATTAGCGTTCTTTCGGGCCCCCGGGGCCTGGTTAAATACCTTTTTATCCGACTCTATTTTGGTGAAAAAACATAGCATAATATTATACAACTTTTGCATGATACTCAAACTTAACTTTCTAAAAAGATTATTTCAATATTTTCACTACTCGAAACTATTTTTTTCAAAATTAACGTTCTTTGGAGCCCCCGGGGTCCGGTTAAATGTTTTTTTATCCGGCTCTATTTTGGTGAAGAAACATAACATAATATTATACAACTTTTGCACGGTACTGAAACTTAACTTTCTAAAAATATATTTTAATAATATTTTCATTGGTCGCTACTTCTTTTTTCAAAATTAGCGTTCTTTCGGGCCCCCGGGGCCCGGTTAAATATCTTTTTATCCGGCTCTGTTTTGGTGAGGAAACATAATATAATATTTTACAACTTTTGCACGGTACTCAATCTTAATTTTCTTTAAAAAAAAAAAAAGGCCGTTTTCGGCCTACCCTAATGGACAGGTGATCGATCGTGTTGAAAGTGGATTGCTCCCTCAGGATAACGTTCGCGAACAGATGGCAGCATAATATTCTCCAAGATGAACTTATACTGCGCACTTGTAAGACGCCCATCAATCCTGTGAAGATACCCAAACTAGGGATGGCCATTTCCGGAAAAAGAGTTTTCCGGTTTCCGGAAATCACATTTTCCGTTTTCGGTTTTTACGGAAAATTTTCCGTCTTTCGATTTTCCGGAAAATTTTCCGTTTTCCGTTTTTCCGGAAAATTTTCCGTTTCCGTTTTCCGATTTTCCGGAAAATTTTCCGTTTCCGTTTTTCCGGAAAATTTTCCGTCTTTCGTTTTCCGGAAAATTTTCCGTTTCCGTTTTTCCGGAAAATTTTCCGTTTTCCGATTTTCCGGAAAATTTTCCGTTTCCGTTTTTCCGGAAAATTTTCCGTCTTCCGATTTTCCGGAAAATTTTCCGTTTCCGTTTTTCCGGAAAATTTTCCGTCTTTCTAATTTTCCAGTTTCCGGAAGAATTATATTCCGTTTTCCGTTTTCCCTGAAAATGTAGTCATCCCTAGTCTGTAGGAAGTTTAACCTTTTAAAGAGTTCTGGTATATTTATATATCATGGCGTACTATCGTCTTTGACCGCTTATTTAGGTTCTATAACAGGTATTTAAGCCGGGATTTTTTTTATTTTTCAAGTCAAGGATAGACCAAAGAACACCGCAGATGCGTTTTGGAACCGGATAGTCAACTTGGCGGCGCCAAGTGGTGCGAAGGGACGTGACTTTTCTCTTAAGGCAAATTTTTTCAAAACTTTTTCACGCCTTTAGTTTTCAAGATATCAGATTGAAACTTGCATAAGGATTATGTGTAGACCTACCTTTGGGTATTTATCAATTTTTTTAGATCCCTACGTGAAACCGGGGACGGGCCCGAGGGGCGCAAGTGTTACGAAGGGGTGATTTTTTCAGAAAAATTCCGTTTTTTTTTTCGATTTTCCGGTTAAGGTTTATGATACCGACACGTGGTACCGTTGGTAAGTATGCTCTATCGTGAGAAAAACGAGGTATGAACCATGATCCTACGATAAATAGTAAGGAAGCAGTAGCTGTTTGAGTGAAAGTCTAAAATTTTGGACATCCTTAAAGGGTTAAATTTCTTGCAATCTGACGTCTTTGTTACATTTCTATTTGATAATTCATTGTTAAGAGCTCTTCTTTGTTCTATCAATCTCTCAAGCATTTCATGTATGCTGTTCCACCGAGTTTTAACTTGCTGTATAAGGAAATGTACTTCCAATCCTAATAACCTTTACTGTTTTTCCAGTTCTGACGTTGCCAACGTACTATATTTAAAGTGGGAAACAATCCGACTAACAACACTTAACATTTTCTCGATTTTCTCTATTGCAAGTCCCTTAATTATAGAGAGTTTAGGGTCTGAGCAAAACAACATATGCTTGCATACGGAAGTTCTCGTACCGCACTTGTGATATTACTAGCATTGTCATAGACAATTGCATGTATTTTATCTAAAATATTCCACTACTGTGCAACATGGGCTAAGTGCTGAGTTAGGTTTACCCTTGTGTGCCTCACTTCTATTTCAATTATTTGAAGGACTGAACTTATTGAACTCAGATGGAAGCATATAGTGGGTTGTGATTGTAATATAACTTTTCGTAGCCTGCGAAGCCCAGCTATCTGTTGTCAAATCAATCGATTCCGCAGCCACACTTCTCCTTAGAAAACAAGGCCTCAATACGGCGAGTTACAGTTTGCCTGGATGGTGAGTGGTAACTTGGTTCTACTTCATTCATAAATTCAAGAAACCGAATTGCTTCAACGAAAGACAAAGGAAGAAGAATCCTTTGGTACCGTATTACTTATTTTACTATCAAGCACCTCTGCTCTTGCGGAAGAACAAGGTTTAGGGTCTCTGAGATCAGACAGAATTCTTTTCTGTTTCTTACGTACTACTATGTTCCCTTATTTGTAAAACATTTTTTCTGGGATCTTTCTGTTATTTTAGATGCATTTGAGCGTGCGCCAGGTGAAGCGATAATCTGAGATATAGAAGTAGCAGCACCTAGATTATCATCTACGTTTATGAAATAATAATAATAATAATAATAATAATAATAATAATAATAATAATAATAATAATAATAATAATAATAATAATAATAATAATAATAATAAAACACTTTGATTGCATTAGGAGTTCACAATTTAGTAACAAAACATGAATGTAGAATAATAAGTAGAGCAACCCACAGTATGCTTTATTTTTTTCCAAATTATGCTTTATTATGCTTTATTATTAATTTCAATCATTGTTTTACATCAATCGTGTATAACGTATAATATTTACTATACATTAAATATTCTAAATATCTTGATCTATTTATTAATATTTTATGCAACCAGTTTCTTTCATATTTATTGAACTTTCTACCTAATGCACTGTAAAGAGAGGCTTTACTCGAGTCAGTTTTTTTTTTTTAATCACTTGTGTGCGCCTTAGAGGTGCATATATACAGAAAGGGAAAGTAAAAGATGCCACCAATAAGTACAGAAAGTGCTCAACTTCAAGAGGTACACATGACATTATAGTGTGGAGTTCTTGTGTACTATTCATTGTTGGTGGAAGTTTTCTTCTTTTTGTCCTTTATTCTTTTCTCCACGTCAAAAGATTAGACCAAAAAGTTTACAAAAATAAAAATAAGCTTTTCATTGTTGCATTGGTATGTTCTCAATGATTTTGCACTGTAAATATTGTTTCTTAAAAATATAATTACAATATGTTAAACTTGAAGTTAAAGAGATTTTTTAAAGAATTGTGCTATATCTTTTAAATTATGTTTTATGCTTTATTTTCTAAAATTATGCTTTTAAAATTAGTTTCTTCTGGACCCTTAGACAGCCACAACCATTCAAGGTACCAACCATATGTGTAAATAGCTATTATGCTTTTTATGCTTTTGTATGCTTTTGGGTTGCTCTAATAATAAGTAAAACTTTCAAATGCATACAGAATCACAGATAATAAGTCAGCATTGAGAACTGAATTGATGTATCGATAACTAGGTGGAATCGTCCTTCAGTTTAAGAGAAAGTAGCGGAAAAAGTTACGAAGAGAATTATGTGGAATAGATCATTATATGAATAGCTGGCGCTAGTTTCAAGTAGTGCTACATACTATGGTATTTATCTCAATAGTACCGGTATTTGGAATTTGTGACGCTTATAGTTGCAAGATGGTAACACTAGGGTAAAGTGTAAAATTGAATTACATCAGTAGAATTGAATTTGTCTTAGGGTTAAAAAGTCTATGGCACAGGTCGGATGTAACTGAGTATAATAAACTTACAGAAAAAAAAAACATCGGGACGATAGGGTGCTCGAATCGAACATCGGCCTTCTGAATGTTAATCCGATGTTCTAACGCCTGAGCTCAGTTGGAATACGTAGTGTACTCCCGCCAATACTACTGCGTGTGGATTCTATAGAATCAATCTAGGGCGCCAATTTCTCTGTAACTTTGGGGATCCATTCAGATGCAGAAGGTATATATGATGGTTTTAAGACAAACTGAATTCAAATTGTGCAAAATATTGTATATTTATAAATAGAATGCGGGGTCTACATGAACTTTGAGGGGGCTGCCCCCGGCCCCCCAGGATCTGTGACCTTGACAGATCACCGTGATCACGATAAGCAATGAAGAAATGGTTGGAATTTAAACATACCAGTTGTATTAATAACACACTGCCAGCTCTACTGCCAGAGTTCTGCCCTCAGGTACACGCATAATCGGGGATTCCCCGAAACACACGCATGATGGGAATTTCCCGGTGCAAACGAATGATCTGCAAGCCCTCACGCAAACAAAAAAAGTACATGATTAAGCGAGTGTACAAATAGATGTAGGAGGAAGGAATGTTTCGTTGCTGATTTACTCGACCTTTTCTCTCCTGTCCAATGTTAAGTTTGAGTTGCGTTTCTTTAGCACTAGATGGTGAAGAGCATTGCCTCATTTACAGGTTGTTTTCGCGTAGCATGTTTCGTTATATTTCTTAATGTAAGAAGACCAATGTCACTATTCCAAGTGAACATTTTCATTTTCCGGAAAATTTTCCGTCTTCCGTTTTCCGGAAAATTTCCGTTTCCGTTTTTCTGGAAAATTTTCCGCCTTCCGATTTTCCGAAAAATTTTCCGTTTCCGATTTTCCGGAAAATTTTCCGTTTCCGTTTTTCCGGAAAATTTTCCGTTTCCGTTTTTCCGGAAAATTTTCCGCCTTCCGTTTTTCCGGAAAATCTTCCGTTTCCGTTTTTCCGGAAAATTTTCCGTTTCCGTTTTTCCGGAAAATTTTCCGTTTTCCGTTTTCAATTTTCCGGTTTCCGGAAAAAATATTTTCCGTTTTCCGTTTTTCCGGAAAATGTGGCCATCCCTAACCCAAACCCATCTGCAGAGATCCAGCCCCAGACAGCCACTGATATGCGTCCGCTGGGAACGCTTGTGCCATATGTATCGATGATCGAAACTGGAACCTCTCTCACGAAAGACACAGACTGGTCCATCATTTGCACAAGAAAATATACATTCATCGCTGAAAATGACACTTGTCCAGTTCCGATGTCCAGTCCAGTTGTCCATATTTTCCTCTTCAAATTGACGTCGTCGTCTGATGTGTACCGCAGAAAGAAATTCCGTAATGGCTGCACGCCGAGCGAAGAGATTAGCCTCCTTGAGTCGCCTAATAGCTGTTTGACGTGATCCAGGAAAGTCAGCGGCTTGTCGCAGTTGACGCGAATTTGAATGGAGAGTTTCTTTGGCTTGTTCAACCAGACGACGGTCTTGCTCGTTTGTGGTAACTCGCCGTCTCCCATTACCACGACGACGAATTGTTTCCCCGGTAACACGATATCTGTGTGCCCACTGCTGACCTGTTCTAGGGTAAATGCCTACATGTTCCGCGACTTGCTTAGCTCTGTAACCTTCGTCAAGAAGCGTTATGAAACGAATTCTTGCTTCCTCCATAACGCCTACCACTCAGATGTAAGTGAATGTCTATCTAAAAGAAATCCCATGTATTACGTGGCATTTACTAGACACGAACTCCTTTTATCGAATTTTGATTGGTTGTCATATCAGATATTTGGTAGTGTGAATTGAGTCCTTATTTAATAGCCCTACAGTATCACACGAAACACAGCCAGAGGCGTTTTCTTTCAGCTTTACCTTTGAATGTGCATAATGTAACTTGTATTCTCCAGGCATTTCAATCAGGGGACTCTCGGGATAGCTTTTCTGCTCTCATTTTTCCCAGGATACTTTGCGGTCGGTGACGTCACATGGAGGTATCGCTGTATTTTTCAAAATAAGTGAAATTCTGCATAAACAATAACACTACTGTTTCAAGATGGGGAAAAGTTATCTTACTTGTGAAGTAGCTCATTCTAATAACATAGGAAGCAATACAAACGAAATAACGTTCCATCGATTCCCTAAAAATGATTAACTTCGAAGAAGATTGATTTCTCGCTGTAAGCGAAAGAACAATTTTAATGTGGATAACGCACGAATATGCTCTGCTCACTTTTCACCAGAGAATTATCAAAGAGTTTGAAAAAATGAGCTTCTAAGTTTCCTGCAAAAGTAATGTTTAAGATCTGACGCTGTTTCTTCATTATTGATACCAAACTGGCATGACACTAGTCAAGTTGAAAAACAGGTGTGTAACAACAATATTAATTTTACTTTTATGACATTTGTTTCTGAGGGCCTGAAGCTTAAGGAGTTTATGTACGTAAAGTGAAGTGGAAGGGAGTATCAACGAGAATATAAATGTATACCCTCATATATTCTTTAGTTTAAATGCTATTCGTAAGTTTTGTTAAGTATCTGAAACATTATTCTAGCAAAGAGTTCAAAGTGCATTTGAGCAGAACATTCATAGGAACCTATTACGAACCGAACCTTACCTAACTTTATCTAATCTAACCTAATCTAATCTTGTTCAACCGAACCGTACCTGTTACGTTCAAATCACATTGATTTTATTCCTTCTCGAATGCCACATCGTGTGACAAAATCATTTGTTCTGATCAAAGTGCACTCTTACCATATTCTTATAATTGAAGGGCTAGCCGAGAGAGGGGGCTAAGCCACAAAAACTAAATTCCGATGAATCGAAGGGCAAAGTGTAGGACAAATAACTGCAAATTTTCCCCTGTGAAAATGGTTCTTTTATGTATGTAGGTATACCACTCTATAGATATCTGTGCAACTTATAACCTGTAATACATACTGTAAAATGTGTTATATTGAGTAATAAACAAATATTAGTAATGTAAAGGAAATATTTTTCTGTCACGATTTCTGACAATTTGGTTAATACACACTAAATACAACGGGTTAGGTTAGTTTCATCTTTCTAACTTGATAGGTTCGTGAGATAGTGTATTTTAGGTACAAATTTTGAACCCCTTCTACCCCTTAGGATTCGCCCTTTAATCTAAGTAATAAGGGCCAGGTCAACTCATGCACGGTACTAAAAATTATAAAAATCGATCCAAAGCTCTAGAATGAATTAGCGAGTAAACATTATATTTATTACATTATATTGTCTCATCTGTGAATAGAAATAACTCATTATTTGTATTTGGAAAGACAAGGAATATCATAATTATGTTTTGAATCCAGTTTTACGAATAAAGCGCGAAGTGTAACAAGCAGGCAAGCGAAAACAATCTTCACAGATACCTCCACATGACGTCACGGACAGGGAGCCAATCAGAACGCTAATCGTGAACTGGGGCTACCTGTTATTTTATATACCTTGCATTTCAATGACCAAACACACTTAACTTCAGAACTAGTAACAGTATATATGTATATACCTCAGTTTCATTCAATGACATCTAGAATACTTCTTACAGCACCGAGGTTATATAAGACGTAGACTTACAGACTAGCGTTTAATTTGAACAAATACACATTCACCGATAATCGAATCAGGCCCGTATCCAGGGGGTCTAGGGGGCCGGCCCCCCTAAATTTTACCTGCCCCCTAAAAGTTTCACGGTAGGCTTGCAAATGAACTATAATATGGTGATGAACTATAATATGGTTGGATCGGGCCTCCCCTAACTTCAGCCGGACCCCCTTTACATTTTTGGGCTGGCTACCGTCCTGAATCGAATCCAAAGTGCACCCATTCCTTTCACAAGGATACCCCTTAGCCGCAAGTGAACGCAACATTCCTTTAAATTATATATACCTGAACCACTTTAAATCACATATAGACCCTATTTGATTCATTTTTAATTTTCTTCGTAACAATAAATCCTATTTAATGTATGTAGCCTATACAATTTACCGGTAAAATAAGCACAACTGAAATAGGAAATATCGATGGCCAATTAAAGAATTTTTACTTCCCGGAATCCGGAAAGTAAAATCGGAAACATTCTAGATTTTGGAAAATTCCGATTTTGGAAAAAATTCGGAATTCGGAAAAATTCCGGATTTCAGTAAAATTCCGATGTCGGAAAAATTTCGTATATTTTCGGAAGTCCGGAATATTTCTAAATTCCGGAATTGTTCCGACATCGAAATTTTTCCGAAATCCGGAAAGTAAATTTATCGATTCCGGAAAATAAATTTTCTGGATTCCGGATCGCGAAAAATTTTGGCCATCGCTAGGAAATAGTAGGCTCTAATCTATATATCAAGGATGCATTTCGTGCTTGTGTTTTAACCTGCATCTGATTGCTTCAGAGAATAACGTAAAATTTCTACATTTATTTCTTTAATAGCAAAGATGTCCGTTCATTGTACGGGACGAGTAGTTTTATTTGAAAAATATTTTGAAGGTTGTTTGGACCTTCTTCCTCCTCTCAGAATGCACATTTGAAGTGAACTGATGAAAACTAAGCTCGACTCAAGTGCTTACTATGTGCACAAATTCATTTCAAATAGTTGAGTCGTTTTTCGTGGTGAAACAGAAAATATCGATGGAATTTTATACTGTTTATTAAGAAAACATAGAGGAATAGTTGCGCTTCCTCCTAAAAGCGAAATTTTTGGAAACTTTGGATCTTGTGTCCATCGAGTTTTAACAAGGAGTTTATATACCAGATTCCATATTCCAATCATTTGGGGTTCGTGATATTAGGGATGCGCCGAGTCGAGATTTAAGCCTGTCTCCACTCGTCTCGAGAAAATGTTGTCTCGGCTCGTGTCTCGACTCGAAAATATGTTTCTGTCTCGACTCGAGTCTCGACTCGACAGTCTCTGTCTCGACTCGAGTCTCGACTCGACAGTCTCTGTCTCGACTCGACTCGAATTCGAGTCGAGACAAAATATACGAGTTAAAAAATATATATATACACACAACATCAGCCAGACCATTATGACGACCTACCTAATTGTTAGTATGTCCACCTTTTGGCATGGATAACAACGGCGACGAGTCTTGGCATGGTCGCAATGTTCCTCGGTGGGTGCGCTGGAGAGAGTTGGCACCACATATGCACACACAGGTCATCTAATTCCCGTAAATTCCGGGGAGGGGGTGATGCGCCCTCACGTCACGTTCAATCTTAGTTGTGATCGATTGGGTTCAGACACGGAGAGTTTGGGGGCCAGCACATCACTTGGAACTCGCTCCTGTGTTCCTTGAACCACTGCATCACACTCCTGGCCTTGTGACATGGTGCATTATCTTGTCGAAAAATGCCACTACCGAAAGGAAACTTGGCCGTCATGAAGGGATGTACGTAGTCTGCAAGCAGCGTGCGATACGCCTCGGCCGTCATGGTGCCTTGCTCGAGCTCCACTAGAGACGTGGATGCTCACCTGAATGTTCGCCGGATAATAATTAAGCCGCAGCCAGCTTGTCTCCGTCCCGCAGTACAAGGAGCTGTTCCCTTGGAACACGATGAATTCGCACCCTCCCATCGTCAGAATGAAGAAGATATCGGGATTCATCAGACAATGCAACGCTCTCCCATTGTGCCAAGGTCCAGTGGCGATAGTCACGTGCTCATTTCAGTCGTAGTTGCCGATGTCGTGGTGTTATATTCGCACATGAATGGGTCGTCGGCTGCGGAGACCCATCGTTAGGAGTGTTCGGTGCCCTGTGTGTTCAGATTAGTGTTGGGAAGGTCTGTGAAAAAACGGAAATTTTGGGTAAAAAAACAGTCTTTTTTACGGTTTTCCCGAGCTAGGAACAAAAAGGAAAATTTGGGTATTATCAGAATCATCATTTTAGTTAATCACAGAATCATTTTAGTTAATATGTTAAATCAAACATATATTTCAAAGAGATATCTTCCTTATTCTATGTAAAATTCCGGAAACTTTGAAACATTAGAAAAAAATCATTTGTTCGGAAGTATTGGCAAAAACAGGAAAATATAGTTTAAAAACTATTTCTTGGCCTGATGCTAGTAATCTTACTTGCTGTAACATGTCTGCAACATATACAGTGGGAAGTCGAAAATCCGAACTAATTGGGACCACAAGTAGTTCGGATTTTCAAATTGTTCGGATTTTCGAAAATGACCAAGAAAATTCCATTAGGATTACATATACTGTACGCAGTGGCGTATTTAGGGGGGGCTTCCGGGCTTAAGCCCCCCGAAATCGTACTTACTGTAGTAAAGTATACGAAATATATTGCAGAATTTTCACATTTTCAGGCAAAGCCCCCCCCCGAAAGTTAGCAAAGCCCCTCCCGAAACAAAATCGTAAATACGCAACTGATTGTACGGTATGTTGTTCTATCGATACAGTGGTTATTCAGTACATATAGTAATTACAATACCATACGTAAGGCTACTTACATTTAATGTTTTTGAAGAAATTGCTTGTACTCTAAATACCACTGATCTTGTAAGTCACACTTAAAACTTATAGGCCTAAGAAAAAATAAAAATAAAACTATGTGTGACAAACAATTATATGTAAATGAACTTTTGTAAAAACATTGACTTCACATAACGTCGGCGGACGCGCTATTGTTTGTTTATCGCTAGCGTTAAGACAAAATGTAAAAAGCTTCTATGGACCGCGCTCGGATTTTTTACGTTAGGATTTTTTACGTTCTACTGTATATACAATGTATTTCGCTAACGGAAAAAATACTTAAAGCAACAGGTTTTAATTCTACTTTACACACATATACCGCACAAGTGAGTAAATTTGAGCAGCGAGAAATATGTTAAAGGGTTGAGTATGTAAAACTTCCGTTAGTTATTATTACAGACTAGCAGAATATCCGTTCTTCGCACGGGGAGAATACGTTTCATTTTGGACACAAAAAGCACCAAAACTGTCACCAATGAACTTATTTAGCCCCAAAACTATGAATTTGACATTAATATCGACAATTTTCAATTATCTTTACTTGTCATCATCCCCCTTAGAGTACTAATGGGGCTGAATTTGAATTTGTAGATAAACGGCATCTTCTGTTCATCTCAGCGAGTATGGATTTGAGGCCATTTTCGATCATGTATATATCTAAATCTCTCTCTCTCTCTCTCTCTCTCTCTCTATATATATATATATATATATATATATATATATATATATCCAGAGGCGGATCCAAGGGAGAAACCCCCCTTCACACTCAAGTATACACTTTATAATGGGCTTCAGTAATCCTGCTTTACACGGGATAAAACTGCAAACTATGGTTTAGCGCCTCCCTTGATCATATCCTGGATCCGCCATTATATATATATATATAATGCTCAAAAAAATTAGGGGATCAGCTGAAATATCACACAAGACCTTAAGATAGTGTATGGATAAGCTTGTGTTTGACTCATATATATTATTATATCATACAAGAAGAAATGCTTTAAGACACACTAGAAAAATGGGGCACATGCTGGTGTTGGGACACGGAAAACCTTGTTCACGTGGCCCATGAAACAAGACGGTTATGTGTACACCTCTCGAACTGCTCACAAACAGGCAAGGCAACAACACTGATTGTTCCTTAGTATGTCATATGATCACTTCGAATAGCCAACAGAGCCTCGCACCTGCGTGGCATGGATTCAATCAGATTATCGATGACTTTGACTTTTAGTTTAGCGTCCCTTTCAGCAGCGAGGCTATATGAGACGTGGACCTACTGATTAACGTGGAATCCGAACCACATGAGCTCCCGCCGGGAATCGAACCCGGGTCTCCCACGCCAAAGGCGCGTGCGGTAACCACTTAGCCATGGAGGAGCTCAGATTATCGATGAGTTCTTGAGGGATGTTGTGCCACTCATCCAGAAGAGCGACTTCCAGCTCTGGAATGGTTGTTGGACGTCCGGCCTTGCGGCAATTCGTCTGCCAAGCATGTTCCAGACATGCTCAATTGGGGTGAGATCCAGAGAGTATGCTGGCTACTTCATCCGAGCGATACCCTCAGCTTCCAGCATCTTATCCACTAACCGAGCTCTGTGAAGACGAGCATTGTCATAAATGAAAAGGAACGAATCACCAATGGTACCACCATAAGGAAGAACAAGTGTTTTCAGGATCTCATCCCTATACCTGAGAGCCGTCAAAGAGCCATTTCAGATGATGTGGAGATCAGTACGCCCATCAATGCTGATTCCTGCCCACACCATCAGTCCACCACCATGACACTGGGATCTTTCTCGCACAAACATGGGAGTAACCTAACACTCAGGGTTAAGTTGACAATAATAAAACTATGTGTAAGTAAACATCTTGTGCAGTCACGTTTTGCTTATTTCTGAACATTTCTGTGAATTATCGACTTTCATTAAACGATAATTGGAATAAAGCCAAAGGTTGAAGAAGTGTGTCTGTGAAAAATGTTACAAAGAATGCACTAGCTATTTACAGTTTGTGTTGCTTAGTGGCTCCACTTTTACTATAGAGGATTGCCGGCATTATGCGGTAAATTGAGCTCTGACCTTGACCTTCACTGAACTCAAAATATAACAAGAAGGGGTGGGAATGTTTTGCCTGTCTCTAAACAATATTGCCATCTTCACTTTATGCTAAAAATCAATTAAGTTAGATTTTTGTTACAGGGAATGGAGTGCTTGTTCTCTCGATGACAATGGTATCATTCGGGAGGCAAGCGTCAGGTTGTGAACCAGAGTTTAGAAAAGGTTTCTGAGGGTTAAGTCAAACTTAGTACTAAATTTTGAGGAAGATTGGGGCTGGAGCTAATTTTTTAAAAAATTTATCGGTCCAAAAACTTTTAAAATTTATCGGGCCCGGGCCGGGCTTGGGCCAAGAATTTTAAAAAACTTATCGGGCCGGGCCGGCCTCGGCCGAAAAACTCCAAAACTTTTTGGGCCCGGGCTGGGCCAGGCCTAGCTGCGTTCGGGCTGGATTGGGCTCGGGCTGAAAGATTCGGCCCGTGCAGATCTCTACTGTGTGGTCCCTCGGTAAGCTACACATCCGGTAAGAAGCTCAATCCTAATTGTCAAATTGCTAGGAGGAAAGGGTTCGTGGCCAAAACAAAAGACTCGTAGCCGGCTTGTATAGATAATTGAATTCAAATTTTCAAGTATCCATTTACTGAATGCCCATATCGTGTATGTATTCATTTGCATGCATTATTTAATAAGTAAATAAATTACACACACAATTAATTATGTCAGTGATATACGGTGTTTATTGGTCAAAAAAACTCTCCAAACAATGAAGATTAATCTTAGGCTGGAAAAATGGTTATCCTTCGTTTTCATTATCATTTGGCCATGAAACAAACGCCTCACAGATATACAACCCCTATATACAATTATGTGTTGTTGGAATATATAACTCGTAGGGTACGATACTTTTTCAAAAATTTCAGTACTTCTAGTGTACCCCTAAATATGTAATAAAGAACTAATGGCCATGTTTTTTTCTTTTTTTTAATATTCAATTAGAACTGGACAATTTACACAAAATTTGGAATCGACAAATGAAAAAGGCACGATTCTAGCACTTGTGGGTTCGAGGTCTCATTGTAGAAAGGATTGGAGATAAACATATAAACTTTTCTGTGAGAAGAAACATATACGCGTAAATCCAGTATTTTAATATATAGATAATAATTGGAATAGTTTTATTTTCGAGTGCTATTTTTTAATATTCGCAATATTGAAATTTTTAAACTTACATTTTTCACGTGTTTGAAAAAAGAGATATCATTACTAGTAAAATTAACCTAATACAAACATTTTTATTTTTTTCAATTTTTCCAATTCTTCCGGAAATAAATAAAAAAACGTTTTTTAAAAAACAGGTTCAAAATTTCTGGAAATTTGACAACACTAGTTCAGACACACTTGTACTTCGCCCAGCATTAAACTCTGATCTTAGTTCCGACGCAGTTCGCTGCGTGTTCTGTTTTACCAGTCTGCCCAGCCTAAGACGTCCGACATCTGTAATGAGGTGGGGGTGCCCAACCCCTCGACATTTGGAATTCTTTTCCCCTTGGTTTCGCCACTTGTTGAAGACAATCATCACAGCACTGCTCGAACACCTGACAAGTCCTGCAGTTTCCGAAATTCTCTTGCCGAGTGTTTCTGAGTGAATACTTTCTTCAAAATAATATTAAAAATTATAGAAAAATTTTCGAGACATTCGAGTCGAGTCGAGATTTTTACCAGCTGTCTCGACTCGACTCAACTCGTGTCTCGACTCGAAAATTCGAGTCGAGAAATACATTTGTCTCGACTCGTCTCGAATTTTGTAAAGTGTGTCTCGACTCGAATCTCGACTCGAATCTCGACGAATATATATACAGGGTGAGTCAAAATAAGTGTTACAAGCCAATATCTCCCGAACTATACATCATATAAGAAAAATATTTAGAGACAATGTACAATACAGAGGGGCCTAAGAAATGAGTCAAACATTAGGTTTCCCCCGCCCCCCATTTTGGGGGGAGGGGGGTGAAAGTAAAATATTCAAATGGTAACATAGGTCGAGTGATACCTCGTTCGAAAGAGCTTGAAAAATTGAACAATTTTTGTAGGAAACAATTTTTGACATGGGGCACCGTTTTAAAGATGGGCCCCAAAAATGGTCCTGTATCCGATAAAATTTCCAGTAAGTGTTACAAGCCAATATCTCCCGAACTATACATCATATAAGAAAAATATTAAGAGACAATGTACAATACAGAGGGGCCTAAGAAATGAGTCAAACATTAGGTTTCCCCCGTCCCCCATTTTGGGGGGAGGGGGGTGAACGTGAAATTTTTAAATGGTAACATAGGTCGAGTGATACCTCGTTCGAAAGAGCTTGAAAAATTGAACAATTTTTGTAGGAAACAATTTTTGATATGAGGCACCGTTTTCAAGATGGGTCCCAAAAATGGTCCTGTATCCGATAAAATTTCCAGTACTTATAGTGTTACAAGCCAATATCTCGCGAACTATACATCATATAAGAAAAATATTAAGAGACAATGTACAATACAGAGGGGCCTAAGATATGAGTCAAACATTAGGTTTCCCCCGCCCCCCATTTTGGGGGGAGGGGTGAACGTGAAATTTTCAAATGGGAACAGGTCGAGTGATACCTCATTCGAAAGAGCTTGAAAAATTGAACAATTTTTGTAGGAAACAATTTTTGATATGGGGCACCGTTTTCAAGATGGGCCCCCAAAATGGTCCTGTATCCGATAAAATTTCCAGAACTTAAAAATCGGAAACGGCTAAGTAGAAAAACATGAAACAAAAAATGAAAAAGGTAAGCGCCATAAGCAACGTGGAATGGTGTTGTCATGGGGCCCCGGGGCCAATTTTAAAATTTCAAATCTGAATATAGGTCGAGTGATACCTTGTTTGATAGATTATGGAAAACTAAACAGCTTGGTAAAAGAAGTTTTGATTTCGGACAAGCCTGTTTCAAAATGGCCGCCGAAAATGGTTCCACATTCAGATAGAAAGTGCAGTGTTCAAACTGAGTGTTACAAGCCAATATCCCGCGAATTATTTCATCAAATAAAAAGTGTTAAGAGTCAATGTACAATACAGACAGGCCTCAAAATATGTCGAACACGAGGTTCCATCATCATACTGTAAGTGAATAACAAGTAAAATGTTCGGGGGCAAAATCGACCTATAAGGGTTAACGTAATAATAGTAACAAGAAGAAGAAGAAGAAGAAGAATACTACGAAAAATAATAATAAAACTAGTAGTAATAATAATAATATGAATGAAAATAATAAGACAATGAATAATACTAATACGTATGCGCAAAGAGACGGAAACCCGAAAATAGACATTAGAAACGTAGCAATAGCTAGTACTCTACCTTCTTAATAATGGCTGGTATACACAAGTGTCAATAGAGCCGATCACACAGGGGACGGGAATGTGATTTTCATTGTTCTACTGAGAACATTTGACTGTACCTGTGTGTTGTTTGTTCATGCAGTGTGAATAGTATGGTATTATTTTTTTCTTGTTGAGTAGTAGTGTTCAACGTAAAATCATCATTGATGTTACATTGCCTAGCTGTTAGTGAGAGTGTTAGTGACTTAAATGGAACTGGCAGTGTGGATATTGTAGGTAGGGGCTGTAGTTGTGTGTTGAACGGTTCAAAAGCGTAGAAAGAACGGGGTATCAACTTTGGTGATAAGTTTTCCGTACAAGGAAACGAACACTATCGCATTAATATTATTAGTTTGGGTAGCGTTTGAATAGAGCAATGGCGGTGTTTGATCATTGTGTAGATATGTTGCTGGTGTTGGGCGAATGTAGAAGAAACTATCGTAACGCGGCACGAATGTATGCAATGCGATATCCCCAACGCCAACAAACATCTCACATGGCATTTCTGCGATTGGAGAGGCGTTTGCGGCAACATGGTAGTCTTGTCCGGGGACGAGGTATGGGTCGTTACCGCTCTGCAACCAATGAAGAACGTGCAACAGGAATATTGGCAGCAGTGCATGTAGACCCACATGTTACTACGAGACACCTCGCTCAGGCCAGTGGAGTTAGCCAAAGATCTGTAGTGCGTATTTTGCACGAGTACATGTTTCATCCGTATCATATCATCTTACATCAGGAACTATCTGGCAATGATTTTCATGCCAGATTGCAATTTTGTCTATGGTTGGAAGGTATGGAAAACAGACAGCGCAACTTCATATCCACCATCTTGTTTAGCGATGAAGCTACATTTACAAACACAGGACACATAAACCGACATAATATGCATTATTGGGCTAGGGAAAATCCACTATGGCAGAGACAAGTTGCTCATCAGCATCGGTGGTCTCTTAATGTATGGTGTGGAATCCTTGGTAACCATATCATTGGGCCATATTTTTTTGATGGACGTCTTACTGGTGATACCTATGCCGCATTTATCAGTGATGTACTATACCCGGAGTTATTAGAGAATATTCCTTTCGCTGAACGTATAAGAATGTGGTATCAACATGATGGTGCCCCAGCACACAACGCACGCCAGGTCAGAGCCTTATTGGACCACCGTATGGCGAATAAATGGATTGGGCGTCGAGGTCCTATTCACTGGCCTCCACGATCTCCTGACCTAACCCCACTTGATTTTTTCCTCTGGGGTTATGTTAAGGATCGGGTAATGTCCAACGAACCAACAACTACTGATGATATGAAGGAGCGTATCCAAGGTGTGTGTGCATCTATCACTCCAGAGATGCTACATGATGTACGAACATCCCTATGCCGCCGCTTACGGAGGTGTGTGGAGCAGGATGGAGGACATATCGAGCATCATTTGTAACATGGTAAGTGTTGAAATTATTTGCTTTACAGTGATAGAAATTACAATTTTTAACATCGCAGATACCCGTAGAATTACTAAACGTTATTCTACTACTTTACAGGATATTAGGTTGTGGTAATGCTGTTGTGACAGGCTTGCCTGAAATCAAAACAACTTTTGTAGTAAGCTGTTTGGTATTTCACGATCTATCAAAGAGGTATCACTCGCCCTATGTTGCGATTTGAAAATTCCATGTACACCCCTCCATACAAAAGCGGAACGAGGGAACTTCTTTAACACAAATTTCAGGCTTTCTGTATTGTACATTGACTCTTAACACTTTTCTTATTTGATACGTAGTTCGCTTGATATTGGCGTATAATACTCAATTTGAACACTGCACTTTCTATCTGAATGTGGAACCACTTTTGGCGGCCATTTTGAAACAGGCTTGCCCTAAATGAAAACAAATGTTGTACGAAGCTGTTTGGCTTTCCATGATCTATCAAACAAGGTATCACTCAACGTATATTCCCATTTGAAATTTTGAAATTGGTCACGGGGCCTCATGATTAGGGCCTTAGGGACACCACGACAACATCATTCCACATTGCCTATGATGTTTTCGTTTTTCATTTTTTGTTTAATCGTTTCCTACTCATACATTTCCGATTTATAAGTACTGGAAATTTTATCGGATACAGGATCATTTTTGGGGCCCATCTTGAAAACGGTGCCCCATATCAAAAATTGTTTCCTACAAAAATTGTTCAATTTTTCAAGCTCTTTCGAACGAGGTATCACTCGACATATGTTCCTATTTGAATATTTTACGTTCACCCCCCTCCCCCCAAAATGGGAGACGGGGGAAACCTAATGTTTGACTCATATCTTAGGCCCCTCTGTATTGTATGTTGTCTCTTAATAGTTTTCTTATATGATGTATAGTTCGCGAGATATTGGCTTGTAACACTTATTTATAAGTACTGGAAATTTTATCGGATACAGGACCATTTTTGGGGCCCATCTTGAAAACGGTGCCCCATATCAAAAATTGTTTCCTACAAAAATTGTTCAATTTTTTAAGCTCTTTCGAACGAGGTATCACTCGACCTATGTTACCATTTGAAAATTTCACGTTCACCTCCCTCACCCCAACATGGGGGGCGGGGGAAACCTACTGTTTGACTCATTTCTTAGGCCCCTCTGTATTGTACGTTGTCTCTTAATATTTTTCTTATATGATGTATAGTTCGGGAGATATTGGCTTGTAACACTTATTTTGACTCACCCTGTATATATATATATATTGCATAATTTTTAAACCGACTACTCCCCTAGAGCATTTTAATGAAATTGACATGACAAAAGCAATGTCGAGTTAACCGTTCATAACTTCAATTCAAACAATTAAGAAATTTTCCAATCATGAAGAGACTGTATTGTATTGGAATGCGAAAAAAGACATGGTAGAAATTGCTCCTTCCTTACGTGAAAACGGAATTGTTCAAAATACTAGAACGAGTGCCTATATATTTTAAATTAGGAATATATACGGTGACTTTCATATTCTTAACTTAAAGATCTCGTAAGATACTCTATTTTTATGTATACTTTGAATCATGTTTCTCTCCTTAGTATATGTGTCCGTCCTTATTAAAGTAAAATAAATAAATAAATGAATAAAACATTGAGGTGGAAGACAGTGCTAACTATGCCTAGCTATTATCATGTTACCTTCATTAAAACATGTTTGCTAAAAGATTAGAGATATTTAAAATGTATGCCAAAAATATATCTTGGAAATCACTCAAGTTTAACAGATAAAACTCAGTATATATAAGTTCCTTATTAAATCTAAGCTGGTATGAGTCCCAGCGCTTTCGAACATTTCGATTTATGGGTATGAGGATATCAATTTCCATATTATTCTAGTTTCCCAGAGTCTGTTCATAAAATAACCAAAATGTGAAAGTGGTTACATCGTTTAAAATGAATTTGTGACTTGCGTCTACCTGAGTTTTTATCATCTCACTTTAATTCATAGGGGCATCCTAAAGGGGGAAGAAACCCCCAATATACCTTTCAAATATATTCCATACATCTAATCTTTCCGTGACAAGAACCGGCATTTCAACTAGTATATTGCGTAAATGAAATCAATCTTGTCTATATCGTCGAAATGAAAAAAATAAAAGAAGAATTTTAGGAATGATCCAAAAAATGAATCAAAAGATTGCGATCTTGGCCAATAATTAGTTTCTGAATCAAGCGCACAAAATTTTTGAATGGTCCCTAAATCAAGTGTTCGTATTTTCGACGGAATAAGCACATTACACTGAGTTTTGTGATAGTTTGGGTTTGGCTACACTATATGTAGAACTCCAGATATAAGGTGTAGAAGAAAAATTTTGATTGAATGAAATATATTAGATTTCTTTTTTCAGAGGTCACAACATTTATGATCGATTTTTTTTTTTTTTTTTTTTTTTTTTTTTTGCGAAATAAGCAAATGATACTGAGTTAAATGATAGTATGAGTTTGGCTACACTATATGTAGTTCTCCAGGTATAAGGCGTACAAGAAAATTTTGCCTGAAATATATTGAATCTTTTGATCCAATAAAACAAAAATATTAAGATAGTTAATTTTTAACAATGTTCTGTACTTTTTTACTTTAATTAACGCGCGTATATTAAAGGTGATAAAGGATTAAAAAAATATGCCAATAATAAAATACCTCAGAGCCTCTCAAGTTACGGCCGTGAAACTCGATACAAATGCCTTATTATAAATAAATAGACATATATCCTAACATTTTCGAAAATTCCACCTTTAAGAAGTAGTAGAGGGGATTTCTTCAATTGTTTTACTCATATTATTTTGTTATCTATTGCATCATCATCAAAAAACATTCCAACCGTTTCAAATTAGTTTTTAAACATAATTATCACCGTTTTCGAACAAAGGCTTTATTATGTTACTTTCCTCTAAAGTCCATAGAGAAAGAGGGTGGAAAAATTTATGCTTAAAAAACAGTAGGGTCTATCTCACAAGACTAAGGGGAAAGCAGACTTTGGTAAATGAACTTCTGGTTCATCCTTCGCGAGGTAGTAGTGAATATTTAAGTGTATATATTACAAACTGGGAGAGCACAATAGCCAGAAATAGTGGAGAAAACGCGTCTTAAAGATCCCGACTCTTGCATATATGATGCCACGCGTAAAGTTATCAAGTGACGACGTGGCAGAGTTAGGAGCATCTACGACCCCGTGCAAATGCTTCCGGGTTGGATTCTTGCTCGATTCAACTTTTTTGTTTTTTGCTTTAACCAATAAAGTAGCCATAAAATATTAATTTACCATATGTTTATAATGCGTAAAACAATAGAAATATTCAAATCAGTTGTAAAATCTTTCAATGTTCTGTGTTAACTAGCAATTAATTGTACCCTATTCCGCGTTATATATTGATATCACGCGTTATATTATGGTTAGCACAGTTGTTGTGCAAAAAATGTTCTTGTCGCTTCGTGTCTATATTTGTGAACATTGTGCGAATTACAAGGGAGATGAGGGATAAATTTCCTTTGGTAATACTGGATGTATGCTGTAATCAGCGGCGTCATTTTAGACTTTAATTGAGGGGGCACCACCGAGATAAGACTTTCACGTTTAGTTCTAGTATATTAGTAGACAATCGATTAAATGATATTTATTCCTCAAACTCTTGAGGGGTAATTGCCCCTCCTGCTCTCCCTAAATGACACCCCTGGCTACAACTGTCATACTTTGCCACGCTATTGTCGTCTGAAGTACAATCCATCCTCCCTTGCAAATGTCCGGTCAATTCGCACACTGTTCACAGATATAGACACGAAGCGTCAAGAACATTTCTTACACAACGACAATGCTAACCATAATATAACTCCGAGCCGCGGTGGGTCAATGGTAGAGCGTTCACCTCTGGTGCATGGGGTTTCGGGTTCAAACCCTGCTCCCGCCAAGTAAACTTTGTGCTGGACAAACACCGTGTGCGTGGGTTTCGTAGGAGTTTCCTACAACTTTCTTCATTCCACCATTTCGTTAATTTCTCATCTTCACCGTCTCCTTTAGCCTAGCCGGCATAAACGTAGGACGTAAAACTCAAAAATTTCATGTTTTTTCATAATATAACCCGTGGCATCGATATACTACGCGGAATAGGTTACATTCTATTGCTAGTTAACAAAGAATATTGAAAGATTTTACAACTGATTTGAACAATTCTATTGTTTTATGTATTATAAACTTATGATGAATTAATATTTTACTTGCAGTTAAAAATGGCTACTTTATTGGTTAAAGCAAAAAAAAATCACTCGAGGAGGAATCGAACCCAGGACTCTGCACGGGAGCCGTGGATCATCCTAACTCTGCCACACAGTCATTTGAGAACTTTGTACGTCGTGTCATACATGCGCTGAGTTAGAATCTTTAGGAAGCCTTTTCCCCACTATTTCTGACTATTGCGCTCCTCCAGTTTGTAATATTAACATTTTAAATGTGCACTACTGCCTCGCGAAGGATGGCCC
This sequence comes from Thermobia domestica, assembly GCF_964235325.1. Lineage (NCBI taxonomy): Eukaryota > Metazoa > Arthropoda > Insecta > Zygentoma > Lepismatidae > Thermobia > Thermobia domestica. Next base: position 181,770,700 of record NC_137458.1, on the reverse strand, counting down.
CGAAGTTCATTTACCAAACTCTGCTTTCCCCATGTTAGTTAACTCTGGCCGGGCTTTTCTCATGTTACTTTCATACAATACATGTTCTAAGCGAGGAAAGGAAATATTAAAAATATACTCCAAAAAAGACTTTCTGATGATGTCTCATCATAGGGAGATGAAAGTCGCATTTAAACTCGTCCTTACAAATCTGTGACCACGTGATCCATCGCTTTTGGAAATTCCAACTCTAGGAAAGAAAATAAGGCAACTGCTACAATATCTTAATTTCCCATTTTGTGTTCATAAACTGGCCAAAGTGAGTAAGCATTTTAGCTGTTTTTATTAAATCTAGAAGATAGTTAGCAGTTGGATTCACTTGGATCTTTTTCATTTCAATTCGATTGATATGCTATTCTATTGGGGAACAGGTTTGAATATTTCCATAAACATATTCTTTTCGTTCGATAAATGGCTATTTCACTAGTTCGTACCTGACCTTTAAAGATTGTTCCAGCCTATATTTTTAAACGAATTGTGAATTCTATTTTTGAGTTTTAGAATATACTAGTATCAATTATCTGCTTCGCTGGGGTAAATTAAGAAAACATAGTTCCTCTAGTCAGTCACTTTTTACTATTACTAAAGCGCTCTTTTATATTGGTCATTTTCGATGGCTTTTATATATCCCCCTTCTCTTCCCATGTTGAGGGGCACAGGATCGGAAGTAACGCTGTTCATCTCACCAACCTGGAAGTCTATAGATTCGCCACTAATATCAGTCATTTTCTATCGTATTTATATATCTCCCCCTTCTCCCTCTCTCAAACTGTAGGGATGAATTTGGATTTAAACAGCATCGGTAGTGTCACTGTTAATCTCAGCTAGCTCAAAAGCTAGAGATGACTAATATCGGTCATTTTCGATCGTTTTAAATATCTCCTCTCCTCTTCCCTAAAGTTACACCGTCAAAGTGATATGACAAAAACCATCTCAGGTTAGAACTTCATTTAGGTTGGAAACTTGATCGAGATCGGTACGGTGGTTCAAGTGTTATTAAGTTTTATTTACTTTAGGTATCCCCTCCCCTCCCTTAAGTTCTACTGTCAAAGTGAAATGATAAAAAATCTCTGACCCTAACTTCATCTATGTTTAAAATTCGACCGAGATTGATCGTTTGGTTCAAGAGTTAAGTTTTACTTACTTTTTAACTCCTTCCTTCCCCTCCCCTCATTTTTATCGTCAAAGCAAATAGATACCGGTAAATACCATCCCAGGCGCAAATCGCATCTATGTTGAAAACTTGATCGATGTTGGTTCCGTGGTTCAAGAGTAATAAAGTCACAAAGACAGCCTTTTTTATTTTTATTTTTTTACATATCTCCCCCCTCCCCCACCTTGCACCGTCAAAATTAGAATATAAAAATTATCCAAGGCACGAATGTCATCTATCTTGAAAATTTGATAGAGATCAGTTGGGTGGTTCAAGAGTTATTAAGTTTTATTCATTTTCATACATCTCTCCCCTCCCCTCCCCCTAACTCTTTGTTCTACCTTCAAATTGATATGATAAAACTACCCCAGATCTGAGCCTCATCTATGTTGAAAATTTGATTAAGATCGGTAAGGTGTTTAAGCGTGATGAAGTCACAAAGACACTTTTATTTTCATTTTTAACATATATCTACCTCTACCCATCCCTTACTTTGCATCGTAAAAGTGAAATGGCAATAACATCCCAGGCCCGAACCTAATCTATGTTGAAAGTTTGATCGAGATCTCTCGGGTAGTTCAAGAGTTACTAAGTTTTATTCATTTCCATATATTTCCACTCCTGCTCTACCCCTTCCCTAAAATCTACCGTCAAAGCAAAATGATAAAAAAAACTTCCCAGTTTCAAACCTCATTTATGTTGAAAATTTGATTGAAATCGGTCGGGTGTTTCAAGAGTTATTAAGTCACAAACATATAGTCACTTTTGTTTTTATTTATATTGGTGTTTATATATCTCCCCCTCCTCCCTCTTCTCTATGTTGTTCCGTCAAAGTGAAATGATAAACTCCATCCCAGTCCAGAACCTCATCTATGTTGAAAATTTGATCGAGATCGGTCTGGTGGTTCAAGAGATTAAGAGTCACATAGTGAGTTTCAATTTTATAATATAGATTTACTGATCTTTTGAACCCGTATTAGGAACCTAGAAGCACAATTTTAGGAAGCTAAAAATCAAGTTTAATTATGTCACAATAGTTCAGCGAGTAATCAACTTCTATACACAGATTTGTGACTTTAATCTATTTCGGGTTACGTGGAAATTCGTCAGTGCATGGCTTGTAGATTAATATAGACCCATCACAGTTCACAAACCAATCATCTTCCCTCAAACTGATAGTTATAAGACTGATTAGTTGGTTCACTGGGAGTGTAACACCCCTTTCAGCACCGAGACTATATGAGACATGGTTCTACAACTTAATTTGGGAACCTAAACTAAAGAACTCCCATCAGGATCAATCTCTTGATAGGGTTGATTCCATAAATGTTGCATTCTTTTCATTCTCACGTGAGTATTTCAAAATAGAAAATGACCTTCCAGAATACATATTGCCGTTCCCCTCGGTATGAACACTAGTTTATTAACCATATTCTCCTTAAATAGAGAACATGATTTTTTAACGTACTGAAACATATAATAATAAACAACCATACTAATATTGTTTCTTTTTCTTCTCTTTATGTTTCCACACAGAGAAGTATTTCATTGATAACATTATTTTTTTTTAAAAAAAAAAGCTGTGTTCAGTTCACAGTTAACACATAGATAAGAGAGGCACTTTAAAGCGCGTCAGGTTATTTGCTTTGTTCTTCTGCTCAGTGGTGACTCACCAAACCTTCTACTTTCATTTCAATTACTTGTGTATTTAGTTTTGGATGTAAACTTATTTTGATATTTTATTAATGGAAAGAAATCTGCAACACCGGTACTTTTGATCTACCTAGGTATAATCATACTTTCAGCCTTATATTATTACCTTAGACAAGAACAAGAAAAAATCTAACAGAATGAAACCATATACAGGGTATTAATGAACTATACCGACAAAGTGTAAGAGGTGATTCCTCACATCAAAATAGGAGAAAAAGTTCATATGGACCTATGGCGAAAAGTGCATAGTTTCAGACCTAGGACTGACCAAAATCGCGGAAAAGCCAAATTTCAACAGGCCCTATCTCGAATTCCAGAAACTGTGGATGGTGGTCCTTATCAACGTAATGAAAGCCACGCTCACACAATCCAAAAGTGCATATTTCGTCAATTTTTAATAGGTATACAAAGTATTTCCTACAGGGTGTAATTCTCAGATATGCTCTCAATAGAGTTTTCAGATATACACTTATTTCAAGGAGGGTCCAAAGTAGGTAGAAGGTAAGCCTTAACAATAATGGACATCCACTGCTTCGGAGGGAAGTCGGAAGTGTTAGGAACCGGCAGCTCCATGTTTTTTGTGTTCGCAATAATGTGTGATGCGATGTATTTCCTCACTGTATATTTCACGTTCTCTTCACTTATAAGCGTGAAAGAAAACATTGCAGCATGCGTTTTCCCGATACGAGAATCCGTGCTGCTGACGATCCTTAACACTTTCGACATCGCGCGAAAGGATTCCATGTTCACTGCTATCAAGGCTTATCGTTTGCCTACGTTGGACCAATCATAAAGTCAGTCAAATCTCAAAATTCGGTTTATTGTGTGTCTGGGAATTTTACCCTGTATGGAATACTTTGTACACCCACTAAAAATTAATGAAATATGCATTTCTGGATTGCGTATGCGTGACTTCCTTTACCTGATAAGGGCCACAATCCACAATTTCTGGAATTCGAAATAGGACATATTGAAGTTTTGCTTTTTCGCGACAGATTTCGTGAATTCGAGTCGAGTCGAGACAGAGACTGTCGAGTCGAGACACAAGTCGAGACAGAAACATATTTTCGAGTCGAGACACGAGTCGAGACATTTTCTCGAGACGAGTCGAGACAGGCTTAAATCTCGACTCGACTCGACTCGAATGCATCCCTACCCATCTGAAGTGACAGATATTGTTCTAAAAATGCAGATTTTGAACTATGGCTACTATGGTAGTTACATTTACTAAGCTGACCTAATATTTGAATACTACATTCATAAATTGTGTTTAGGTCGCATTAGTTTAAGGTCACATGGACAATGCTAAAGCAAATGGTCAAATAAATCTCAGCACAAATTGCTTGATTGTTGTTAAATGCAAGAACTGAATTCTCGAATAGTAGCGAATATCTGTTCCATTTAGTTAGTTATGACAGTTTTGATATGACAACTAGTCTTGTTTTTGTCACAAACAAGTTCCTTATCATTAATGATAGAAACAAGTTTTTTTTTTAAATGTTAACAAATGTAGAAGAAAAATCAAGAAATAAAGATAAAAGAGCTAGTTGCACTGGAATTGCAATCTGATACATTGAGATTGAAGCTCGATATTGAATTCTGTAAAAAGGATTACCATCTTTCCTCTGCATGTGTGTTTCCTTTATCTCTCACTAACATTACACATTAATATTTAAGGGAAAAAAAACCGACGCAAGGAGATTGTACTCGTCATACTTCCACTTGGCTCTCAACTCTCCGGCCGAGGTACCTAGGTATCGAGTCTAGGCTTTGATCGATCCTGAGTTGTGGACGCAACCAGGCAATCATTGCTACGGGCGTAGTGGTGCGGCGAGATAGAGGGTTTCACCTGAGAGAGGCCAGTTATTTTTGGCTATTGCATCATTTCATTTTCTCATTCAGTCTATCTTCATCTGAGTTACGCACTTTGTTGATTCATCACATCGATCTAGACGACCCTGGATATCGACACCGGACAAACAACACCCTCACCTTCTGCTTCAACTGGTGCTATCAGCAAGACCGATAAACGCCAAAACAGCAAGGGTTTGCGGGCAGGTGTCCGATCTCGGTCGCGATCCCCAAGCCCAGTGCGAACCACTCGCAGTCAGCAAAAATCGCCACCGCCAAAAAAGCACCACTCTTCGCAACCTGTGCAACCTCAATCTACCGAGATGGATGTACCATCTCCTAACGATAGGCAGCAATTTCCTTCTCTAGAAGATATCTCAAAGCCGACGTTCTATTCTTATCTACTTACTAATTACGATCCGAAGTTCCAAAACGAGAAGCAAATTTTTCTTCAACTAACAAAGTATTTCACTCGAGCACAAGTCACTCAGATCACTAAAACTCGCAACGGGATCATAATTAAATCACCAGATCCTAACTTTGCTACTACCATTCGAAATAAATACTCATTTGAAATTTTTGGAAAAAACGCTAACCTGCAGAAACTAACAGATAAACATATAAAACAGCAACCTCCTCCACGAAGACAACCTGCTTTATCAGTAGTCATACGTGGAGTCGAACCAAGTATAAGCGACGATGAAGTTAGCGAGGAACTAAAAGCTGAAGGGTACTCCATTCTCAAGTGTTTACGCATCAAAAGTGTACATGGCGCAACTTACATGGTCCGCGTATTGACTAGCTCTCAAGAGACCATTGACGATTTACTTTGCAATGGAGCTTTCATTTATAAAAAAACGCCACAGAGTAGAGCCATCACACACCCCAGCTCCCCTTCCATTGCGTTGCGAGAAATGTCAAATTTATAACTCGCATAGCACAGCGGAATGTCGTAATCCTGCGAAATGCGGATACTGCTCACAACTTCATAACACGAAAACCTGTCGAAACCTTCAAAATCCGCCAGCATGTAGTACTTGTGGAGATGCTCATCCCACTTTTAGCTACAGGTGCAAAGCAAGGCCCCGTCCTGAACCAAACAAGCCAGAACTAGTTGTGCCCTTATAGGTTACGGCACCTACCGACAATTCTATGGATACGCCAACTTCTGTTTTTCAACCAATTCAAATCAACCAGTTTCTTTCCTTTCTCACCACAGCACTTCAAAATATTCTTCCCTTTCAACGGCAACACGTCTTTCAACAAATTCAACTGCCAGCCAAAAGAATCCTCAATGTTAACTTCCAAGCTACTTACTCTGGTCAAAATGTATATTTTCACTCTTCTATTCTCAACAATGACCTTACAACTGATCCACATTGAGTTTTCAGACATGGACTCTCATATTAATTTATTGTTTCTGAATATCAGCTCCTTACAGGAACACAGGACTTTGTTTGAACAACTTCTTTTGGAGGAAACCATTCATGCATTCTTACTAAACGAAACTCACCTTACAGCTGCACGCTCTAGCAAAGTTTCAAATTATCATGTACTTCGCCATGACAACACCATACCAGCCCGCAGAGCAAATGGTGGGGTAGCTATTGGTTTCCCTCGAAGTTTACCATATCGCATCTTTCATCCTCCAATACAAAATCTGTCTGAAAACTTGGTTGTTACGCTCTATTTTTCAAACCTTTATGTAACCATTGCCACAATTTACATTCGCCCTGGTCATGAGCTTCCTTATGGGTTTTTTCAATATATTTCCAATAACTTCCGAATGTTTGTAATCATGGCTGACATCAATTTTCATAGCCGTATCGATCGTCAAAAACGCCACTTCCAGGATTTCATCACCACTCATACTACCGGCACTATTCTGCAACTACCCAAACCTACTCGACATGTTTCCAACACTACACCAGATGTAGCCATAGTTTCGCATAATCTCATAGACCCATGCACTATGCCCGTACTCGATCCGATGGGCAGTGATCACCTTCCAATTAAACTTTCTATCACACGCCGAGTCTCCAACCTTTCCAATTCTATTCCATCACGTGAAGTCCCACGTTTTGATAAAGCAAACTGGGAAGCATACCGCATTTCTCTTGCACACAATCTTGCACACTTAGAAGCCTCTACTACAGAAGAAGGATTATATCATGCGCTTGACATTATCACATCCTCTATTCAGGCATCCGCAAAATCCCATATTCCCAAGTCAACTATTTCTCCTCATCATCCTCAACTCCCACCCCATTACCTTCCACTTATTCGTCGTTCCAGAGAACTCTATAGAGATTATCAACGCACCGGCAATGTCGAATCCTTAAGGCTTCATAGACAATTTCAACGGACAGTCCGAAATTACATACGGGCATATAAACAACGGCGTTGGATAGACACATGCAATAAACTTTCAGATACTGCTCACCCCACGAAATTTTGGAAAAGATTCAACATCCTAACTGGTAAAAAGACACATACACCATATCCATTAATTCACCATGACAAAGCTCTTCATTCCGATAAAGATAAAGCGGACGCCTTTGCCGATTATCTACAAACCATTTTCACTCCACTACCACCTACTAATCAGTCAAAAACTCATCCAGTCGAAAAAGTTAATTTCAGTCTCCTCACCTTCAACCAAATCCATCCCACTCTCTTCCCGCTAACCATCCACTTACTGCTCCTATCACTACAGTCGAAATCCAAGACACCATAGCACGAAAACGCAACCCTGCCCCTGGACTAGATGAGATCACATATCGCCATATCAAAGAAGGACCGTATATTCTCCTACACCTCTTAGCTCTCATTTTTACATTTATACTCAGAACAGGTTACATACCGTCTCAATGGAAAACCTCGAAAGTTCTAATGTTTCAAAAGCCGGACAAACCTGCCAATAGCGTTGCTTCTTATAGACCAATTCAATTAACATCCATCTACAGCAAAATCCTTGAACGTATTCTCGTTCACAGGCTCCATCAACACCTCTCTGTTAAAAACCTTCTCCCGAATCATCAAGCAGGCTTTCGTCCGAATTACTGTATCAACGACCAACTTTTACGAATGCTCACTATCATAACTGATCATTACAATACCATCAAACCATCCTGCTTAGTATTATTTGATCTTGAGATAGCATTTGATAAAGTTTGGCACCAAGGTCTCATTGCTAAATTGTTGCATTTCAAACTTCCTCTCGCCTACGTTCGTTTTATTTATAATTTTCTCTCATGCAGATTGGCTTATATCTCAATCAACAGTGATCTTTCACATCCCATCTTTCTACATTCCGGCGTGCCTCAGGGTTCAGCACTTTCTCCTTTATTATATCTTCTATATGTTGCAGACTTACCGCCACTTCCTGACAACATCCAACTTTTTCAATACGCAGACGATACAGCCTTCCTTGCCTTAGGGAACACAGTACAGCAAATTAATGCCGCTATGCAGTCTGCTATCAACTCCTTTGTCAGCTGGTGTATCCAGTGGAGTCTCAAGATAAATCCAGATAAAACACAAACATTATTTCTTCTTCCTCCCAGAAAACGTAGTAAAATTCAAAAAAAATCCATCTTATCTCAATTTAACCGTTGACGACACTCGCCTGAAACCCACTAATTACGTTAAATATCTTGGTCTCACCATCGACAAACACCTTACCTGGCGTCCTCATTTAAAGACGGTTGTCGCTAAAGCTTATAATCGATTGAATCTATTACGACGCTTAACTGGAACGACTTGGGGCCTCAAATCATCTGTCGTCCTAAACACATAAAAAGTTTTTCTCCGGCCAATACTAACGTATGGGTACGTGGCTTGGATTAACGCCTCTCCCTTTTATTACGAGAAACTAAAAATTCTTGAACGCCATGCATTACGTATTGCATTTCGCATTAAATTACCCAGCCCTACACATGAACTTTATGAGCGTCTAACTTTTCCTCATATTTTATACCACCTCGAAACACACCGACTGAAGTATATTACTAAACGGTTCGAGGAACGACATGCTCTCCTCTTAGATACTATGCATTTTGATATAGCTTATACCCCTTCTCACCTCCTTCATCATACTTCACTTTCCCTTCTATTTTCTTTGTATCATTACACTTTACCCCCTGATCATCCCGATCTTCATGCCGTTGCTGCTTATAAAACTGACTATTATTCACCTCTCATCTTTGCATCCTATGTTGCACAGTAGTCCTTTTGTTCTAACAGGGTTCCCACTGTCTCCATCATGGTCCTGAGCCACCCCAGGACCGGAAGATAAGCTCATTCGTCCACTAACCTATCCCACGTGTTGTGATGTCCGATGCACTTCATTTACATTTCATATATTCCCCTCATTTATGATTATAGCATTAAAGCTATAATGTCCTTCATATGATCCCATAACCAAAATAAAGGCAATGCCATTGCTCGAAATAATACCTACTCCCCATCCTTATGATTATAGCATAATGCTATAATGTCTGCAGTTGTATCATACATTCACATCTATTTCTCTATTTCACTTCCCAATATACCTGTTTATTATTATTATTATTTTTTGTTTGTTTGTTTGTTATTGAAGCTAATAAATAAAGAATGTACACATAGACCAGCCTATATACCTTGTATCCACAATCCTCTTCCTTCTCTTCCCATATAAAGGGCATAACCCTTTGGGGGAGCTAGCCATCTAGCCAGCACTAAAAAAGAAAAAAAGATTGTACTTTTAGTACAAGTAAGTATTTAAGCCTTTCCGAGTGGGACTGCACTTACCCTCCCCTTCGTTGTTCATACTGGAGTAGCATACTTAAAATCTTGACTTTTAAGATTTGTTCTTTGTGGAGAAAGGGGAAGGTGGCAAATTATGCCATTGCACGGGGCGACAAATTGCCTAAGGAGGGCCCTGGTGATATGTATATACAAGACATGAATATAGGATGACTCAATTTTTAGCAATGCAGGGTGTTTCAAAATGAATATTAGGGCTTTCAAACTTCGTAGTATCTGTTACAATTAACTTACAATTGTAAATATTATCAAATAAAAGAGCAACTCAAACAGTTTTGTATCCTCGTCGCCATAAGTCCCTTTACATCGCAGTGACGAGTATGTGACCGCTCAGTACTCCAAGGAAGGGATTTTTGATTAGTTTTGAAGAGTGTTTATTTTTACTAGGGAATTAACATAGGTATAGGGAGTAAAGACAGATTTGAAGCATCAGTGCACGAAAAGATTCGTATTCTCAGTTTTTCTATTTATTGTTTTATATGTTAAGTTAAACACCACAATACGTATCACTGATATCGCAGATCGTATTATTTTGTAAAATCGTGTCTGTAACCTATTGTCAAAACATTCATCTCAAGACATGATGTAGAGAAAAGAGAAAGAGATAAGACATCTGTAATATATGTATAATTACTCAATAAGTAATTATGAGTAAATTAGACTCAATAAGTAATTGTAGAAATTAGTTAAAGGACACGTAAGAGAGCGAAAAGGAGGTCTAGAATTCTGAACTTTTTAGAAACGTCCTAGATAGGTGAAAATATAGTTAAAAATTGCAAAAGGTATCATGTAATTTATCTTTCTTTTCTTATATCCTAGTATACTTTTTCTTTCACATCCAAACATCTCTATTCAGAATTACGAGATAAAGGTGAAGAGAGAAACATTTCCATCTCAAGAATTATATCAGAAAAAAATCTTTTGCTAAGGCTGGATTCGAACTCGCAACCCTTGAATCCATAATTCTGCGCTCTACCGATTGAGCTAACAATTGCTATGGCAAAAGCCTGATTTCTACAACTACCGGTTGCTGAATGGTGTGTATTAACGAAATTGGCGGAGATAATTCCTTCATATAATAATAATAATAATAATAATAATAATAATAATAATAATAATAATAATAATAATAAAGAAGATGAACAGAATTTAAAAAGTCGCATTGTTAAAGGTTTGGTGTGCGAAGTTAGTCCTAATATGAGATTTTATTAATTATATATAATAAATGTAAGCGTGGTTTATTCGTGCGTGCTACTCAAACTGCGCAACTCACTACCGTAGTCTCATAAGGATTGTACGCGTATGGTACAGTAGCCTTGCGTCCTCCAACCGTGAAGAAAGATTCGGTTTGAACCTATGCGTGTCCTAAGAGGAAGGAGGAGATTCAAAGAAAGAAAAGTGGTTTAGAAATTATGCAAAAATAGAATATCTCACGAGGTGAGGTGATATAGAGTTCAGCGTGTCTTTCAGCAGTGACTCTATGCAAGATATGCATCTACGACGTAACGTGGAACCCGAACCACACGACTCCTGTCGGGAATCGAAACCCATATCACCTCTAGCTCTATCATGGGAGACACAGGGACATGTAAAAATAATCGAAAATGAACGATATTAATGTTAAATCCATAGCTTTCGAGGTCCTAAAAATTCCTAATTGAAAGATATGAGTGTCTATTCAATAATTTTCGGGATCGCTGAAGTGAATAATGACACTCCCGATACCATAAAAGCCCAAGTTTTTATTCTTCGTTAGCGGCAAGTTTATTCATTTGCTCCTGCTGGAAATGGATTCGTACTATTTCATTCCGATTCAAACATGTATTCTTCTGGGAAAACTAATCTCAAATATATCTTTGAAATATAAACCTATTCTTCCCGTGCAACGCCGGGTATTTCAATTAGTAAATAAATAATTTAAGAAACAATGAGTATATTTAATGGAAACAGACATATGTATTTTTGAATGTGGTATATGAATTGCTAATTCATACTTTATCTAGTAGAAAATGGTGCATCCATTATATATTCTGAAGCAATAGGGAGAACTATTGGAGGTGTATTTTATTTATCTACCGTCGAATTTAGTGTGGAATAATTTCAAATAATTTATTTCGAAACTATCGAGACGAGACTGACACCGCTATTTGTCGGTTGAAAGGAGACTAATACTGTAAATAGTCTCGTATTGTCTCGTTTTGATACCAGTCCTACTTCGGGGTTTGTTCTCTAGTAACTGGTTGCGTAGTGCACCTACAGTATATAAGACGTCGTATATTTAAATGTTTGAGAACTTATCCCACCTCCACTTGACGGATCGTTCTAACTAAAACTACCAGACCGTTTATGTAATTTTGCGTTTAAGTACAGGTTCTATCCTTATGTCAATTATTTTCTTGCAACAGAGAATGAAAAATGTAACAGTTATAATGTTGATCGCGCATAATCCTCTATAGATAAAAGGCACTTTATAGAGTGTCGGACTCCGTGGCGTAAATACAGTAGTTACTGGCTTGGTAAGTTCATCACTGAACGCGTTTCCGTGATATCGTGCAATGACGTCACCTTTGACACATGCTCGGGACAGGACCACAGGAGGAGTAGCGCTGTTGTTTGTTTACTCGCTTGCTGCTGTGTATTCTCTTTGGAACCTGATGTGAAATTACTGCTTTCTCCTTACTTTCAGCTGTTTTTGCTATTTCTAATTTAGATGTCTATTATATTAGTGGAATTTTATTCCATCATGTAAATATATTTTATTTCTTTTTAAATGTAAATAAAAAGAAAAGTCTATTTGGACAAGTTTCCCCACAACTCTAGAGGTATTGTCTTGGGTGCGCTTTTCTTTTCTTTTCCTTTAGCGCCGCGGTGGCTCAGTGACAGAGCTTTCACCTCTAGTGCTTGGGGCCTCGGGTTCGATCCCAGCCCCCGCCAATTGAACTTTGTGGCGGACGAACACCGTGTGCGTCGGTTTCCTCGGGGTTCTCACATTTCCTCCCACTCTCTTCATTTCATTCATTATTCATCATCACCGTCTCCTTTAGCCTAACCGGCACAACCGTGGGACGTAAAACTTAAAGATTTCATTTTATTCTTCAACATAAATGCAATTAAAACCTGACTCTGAGAGCGCAACAATGTTATCTTGTTCGAAGGGTCAGTGATTTTGTGTCGAAGGTAATGTCACGCGAAGAGACAGGCTGCGCATGGGCTTACCTTGTCTTACGTTTAGCAACATTGCTCTTGGTCAAGTGGCCTATTGCTTATGCCTTTAGGTGTTTGCCCTAAGGCTATATAGCGAGCTGTGTGCGTTCTGTTACTCCCTCCCTCCCACTGCCCAAGGTATGCAAAAATATTATTTGCTTTTCTTTCCTTGGGATAAGGGGTAAGACACCTTGCATACCTTGGGACAATGTAAGGGAGTAACATATAAAATCATCGAAAATGACAACCGATGTTAATGTAGAGTTCATAGTTTCGACGTCGCTGAGATGATTAGGCGTAAAGCTATCAGCTATTTTCTGTTAGCGGTTTCTTCATATACGTCTACCGAGTTAACGAACCTTGACTTACCTGCGTACAGTAGTTGGTTAGTGTGTCCTCGATGGCTATTTTTACTTTTTCAATGATCATCCCATACCATACAGTATTTTTTTATGTTTTGAAAAAGCTTGATTTTATCAAACCGTTAAACAACGATGTTTCTTTTTTTCTAACCATGTTTCTTAGTATTATCCTCTTCATTCTAACTAATTTAAATATTTTCAATAATTCAGAATTTTGACTAAAAATGTTACAATGATCAAGATTTGTATAAGAAGAGGAGCCTTCATTTCTAATCATTGTCATAAACAGAAGGGAAAACTTATAAAAAATTGAAATAACTTAGTAGACGTAGAAAATCGATAGAAATAATGAACATCAACTATTAGTTGACTGTTAGAAGTATAGTAGATATAGTTCTCAACCCAAGTAGAAGATGCACTCTTTGTTTCATGAAAATAATAAACATTTTTGAAAAATAATTACAGAAAAGTAATTTGAAGACATTTACTGAGCGAACGAAGGTTACTGGTTAGTGTTGACACTTCGTAATTGAAAGTCTCCCGGTTCAAATTTCGATACGAGGCATCCTGACTAGTGATTTTGCAGTACCACTGGGCGAATACCAGGATACTTTTAATACATAAGCTTTGGCAAATTTTCTTGAAATCTTTGTTCTTATGTTGTTAATGTTTCAGTGTGAAATGGCATTTTGCTGCATGGAAAATATTTTTAGTAAACAGCATATAGTAGATGAATGGTTAGTGTAAGGGACTCCTACTTGTATGGCTTAGGTTCAAATCCCGACTGTTCTTATTGATTTTTTCTTTTAGCTACACTCATATGTTGCACTCCAGAAGTTCAATTTTGAATTAAATGTAGTCGCAGCTAGTTTAAACTGAAATTATTTTCAAAACTATTTGCTATTACATGTTTTTGTTTTACTTGCGTTGTTTCAACTTTGATATTAGATCTTAGAACCCTAATGTAACTCATTTCCCTACGTCATATCATGATGAATGTTTTCAGAACAACGATAGTCGGGCGGTGATACAGAATTTCATTGTTACTGCAGGGCCTGATCTTGAAGCCTGCGAACTACGCGATCGCAGGAGGCGCCAGGTGAACAGGGAGCCAAATTAGAAAAATGAATTTTGTTTTAAATGTAAATATTTATTTAAAAAAATGTTATGATGAAAAATTTTCCTCATATAGCTTCAAATAAATATTGTACAGACTGAGATACAGGTAAAAGACATCAAAAGGACAATAAAGTCGAATCTTTGCGTGGTTGGCTGTAAAACACCCTTTACAAATGAAATGGACTCGTACATCAATTGATGCCAATGCCACACTCACAAGTGATGCTAGTTTGAGGAAAATTTCCACGGCACAGGATAGACCTTTTTAAAGAGGGAAAAGGAATATTTTACGAATATGAGATAAAATGAAGGTAAATTTAGCTTTCCAATAGATGTTGTATTAAGCACTATGACCGTAGAGCTAAAGACAGTGGTATTCTTTCCACAATCCCATCATATGCACAAAATACAAATATAACAGACTTTTCATTCCGTCCTCAACAATCCTTCCGACACCTTGCTAGAGAATATCATTGACAAATATGTCTTTAAAATCCGAATGGATCAACAAACGAAAGGAATTCAACCGCAAGTATTGTTTATGGATTGGGTGGCATTATCACAGTAGAAAGAAATGTCTCCAAGGGTGCTCCTCCATCTTGTCTTAAACAGTGTCTTCGCATAGTACTTTGGTTCAATGACCTCAGTTAAGGGTTGAGAAAGATCACCGTAAATGAAATTCACATTATCAAACTTGAAGCAAGCATGGGCGCCCAAAAGGGGACGAAGGGGCCGGGCCCCACCTGGCTTACAACAAGTATAATGTATATGTATAATTTCTTAAGATTTTCTTAATACAAATAAAATTACCAAACGTAATATACCAACCAGGAAGATGACCCCTCTAAAATTCTTCGGGCCCCCGTGCAAGCAAGTAGGCTTTTGTTGTCCATTCGCCCAGGGAGTGAAGCGAATACTAAGAAAAGACGGGCGGTACAAATGGATTTTTTAAAAATCATTTCTGAGGGAAATTTTAACTTAAGTTCCTAATGGCTCAAATCGCTGTCCACTGCTTAATGCTCACTTTGTTTAATATCTATTAGTTCATTTGTCATTCGTCAAGATTTTAATTTCTATCCAAGTCATTTCGTTTTTGTTTTATTTTTTTAATTTATAATGATGTGTGCTTTCACTTTTTAATAGTACTTTGTTTTTCATGTAATAATAATGAGGAACGATATAAAACCAAGTGAGCATTTTATCGGAAAAGAAAGCTACAAAACATGAAAAAAGATAAGTGGCAACCGAAGGCTCTAAAATTTTTCTTTCGCGTTCTGGACAAAATCGTACAAATGTTGAGAAGGGGAGTTGTCAATACCAGTCACTGTTAACGAAGCATTTGCAGGTCGACATTCTGTTGAAACTGTAAGGTTATTTTACCTGATTGCAGTAATTTAATTGTTGAATTAAAATGGAACGATACGGTCATTTCTGTTACGGGTCTCAATTAAATTTCATGTATTTCACAATATGTTTGAATACAATTAGTTTTCACGCTGCATATAAGTATATAACTTGAAAGGATATAATCGAAAGCGATGATAGGTCATTTGGATGACAAGTAGTTTTTTTTTTAGTACTCTCACTTTCAATCACAGCAGCATATACAGATGCTTGTTTTATTATAACAGTATAACAATAATTATTAATCCATTCTCTGTTATTAAATTTAGATGGAGCGATATTTTAAATTAGTAATAATTCTAATGCTAGTTACTTGTGTTCAGGGATGCACGGACATAGATGCTAGGGATGCGCACGAGACGAGTCGAGACAGGATTTTCCTGAGAAAATTCGAGTCGAGACACGGCTCTTCCAATAGAAAATATACATTTTTCGAGTCGAGACATCACTTTTACAACACATTTTCGAGACGAGACAGCTACACATCTTGTCTCGTGGGCATCCCTAATAGGCAGTGTTCCTTTCAGAAAAATCTTCCGCGGGGGGGGGATACACTTAGTATTCAGAGGGCCACTGTTGCTACTCTTTTATTTATTATTATATTACAGACGTATTATTTTGATCTCCTCCTGGGGAAAAGTGGCCCCCTAAAAATATGTGTGTACGAAATACTGCACAGGTAGTCTGAGAGTCTGGATCCTTCAATTAGCACAATTTCAGGGGCAGATACACAAAATTATTTGCATTTGTAGGTTATTCCGAAAAATCTTCGGACCCCAAAGAAAAATCTTGGGTGCATCTTTGCTTGTGTTTACATTGTGTTACTGCCTGATTTCGTACGTTTATGTTGGAAAGAAACATGAAAGAATTGAATTGTTCTATAGGCCTAAGGGGCCCTGAAAAGAATTTTTGCGAAGGAACCTGATTTTAAAGTGCTGCCACTGGATCGAGGACAAATTAAATATCAATTACGACACACACTTTTGTCATTTATTGTGTATTGAACTAGTTTGACTAAAATTAATAAAGAATTATTTGAAATCAAGTATATCTCAAGAACGATTAAATGGACTAGCTTTGATGGTCATTGAAAATTACATTCTGAATGAAATTGATATTGATGCAATAATAAGAGATTTTGCCAAATTGAAAGCCAGAAAAGTGTCTTTATAACATGAACTTTACGGTAACAAAGAAAACGAGAAATTAAGCTAACTACCATATTTGTATCACTAGAAAACACTATTTAAATATGCTTTTAATGAAGTGTAAGAGCATATCTCTTTGTCAAAATCAAACCTGTGATAATGTTAGACTTAAAGCTCATTAGTTTTATTCTATTTCGACTTTTATGTTTCAACTGTATTTGTCAAAATACATCTTAGGTATACATTTTAGTTGTTTCCTGTGCTTATTTAACTCTTATCCGGGCAACCGGGGCCTCCCAGGCCAAGTAGCTTCATTTTTCTAAAATTTCTCAATAACCATACATATTTCGAAGACATAAAATACTGAATTCTTCTATCTTTCGTCGAAGTTAAAATTATGAACATATCGAGTTGGTAAAGCTAATGTTTTTTTTTAAATTTGAAAATCCTGACGTAACCGGGCAACCGGGGCCTAGGAGGCCCCGTATAACTTTAGTGAAATTCCTGTCAAATATTAGATCAAATTGTCACATAATTATATATTGAACACGTGACTATTGTAACCTTTAGTCGGAACAGTATGCGGCAACAGACATTGAATTTTGAGTGTTCTGCAGTTAAAATATATACTGGGCCTGACAGGCCCCGGTTGCCCGTTTACGTTACAAAAATGTCTGGACCGGATTTGCTATTCTGCTTGGCTTACAAAAGCGTGACACGAAGTTTCGCTACTTGACAAAAATATATACCGGTACATTCTAGACTAGTCTAAACAGTAAGTGACAATAGGCATTGATTTTGTGTATTCTGCACTTAAAATATATACTGGGCCTCACAGGCCCCGGTTGCCAGTTTATGTTACAAAAATGTCTTGCCCGGATAAGGGTTAATAAAAAAATATATAAATTATTAAAACTGGAACTTTGGTCATGATTCATCCACAGTTAATTAGGTTTAATTTCACCATTTTCCTTTAATACTCACAGGAAGACTGAATTATTATATATTGAAGAAATTTGTAATTGTAACAATTATCTGAAGAATTTTTGTCCATTACAGCATTCTATTCTTTTATTATCATTTAGTCGGGGGCGACTAAATATTGTTTATTTACATTTACAAAATGTCTACAACCGATCCTGTTACTGTTTTATATATATATATATATATATATATATATATATATATATATATATATATATATATATATATAGAGAGAGAGAGAGAGAGAGAGAGAGAGAATGTTTTGACTCAGAAAAAAGTACAGTTGAACGTACGATGCAACATGGGCTCCTGGAGGGATTTCAAACGAATTTAGTATACGTATACATTACCATCTGAACAATTTAACCCTAAAAATGCTTTCGATCACTGAAATAAATTCCTGCCTACGCTCCTGTAAAGCAGTAAGAATTTTAGGGACTGATCATGGGGTAATGCCTCCCTGGAGCAACGACAGTTCCCCAGAAATCATACCTCTCATAGGTCCGGATGTGACACCAGTATTTGTGTATTACCACTCCTCACTCTAAGTGTATTGAATCTTAAGTCAAAGGAACTGTTCTGAAATCTTCACCGGTTTTCTCCTCTGAAACCGCATGCAAATGGGGCCAACCTTGGTCATATACCACATCTGGAA
Source organism: Thermobia domestica (assembly GCF_964235325.1). NCBI lineage: Eukaryota > Metazoa > Arthropoda > Insecta > Zygentoma > Lepismatidae > Thermobia > Thermobia domestica. The sequence goes on along the minus strand of NC_137458.1, from coordinate 181,752,262 downwards.
TATTACCGTTTATGTCAAAGATCCCGAAAAATATATATTCGACACAAATAAAGGATGTTTTCGATTTTATTTTATTTTATTTATTTATTTATTTGCCTGTCACCCTCCCACTCTGACCTCCATGCCAACCAAGGCTTAACTTGAACTTAAGCAACATCGACAGCGTCACTATTCATCTGCGACCACGAAAACTAATACCATAACGATTTCGATATTAATATTGTTCATATTGAGTACTTTTGCATGCCACTTCCCCCCTTATTACGGATGGCTTCAGTGTCTCGCCCCCACAACTATGGAGCTATTTCAACAAACTTACGTATAGCTATAAACCACCATCTGTAAAATAAATGTGCGGGTGACCTTTTTCGTGGAGGAATTCATTAGCTACCTTTCCAATATCAATGTGGTGTTTTTTTCGCTTTCCATGCTAAAGATTGCCAAAGAGCTCAACTGCATTTGCACCACTGTCCTTTGAATATAGATTTTAATGGCATTTACTTTACTAAGTGCTTGCTTAGGTGTTACAGGAAAAGTGAGATTCTGTTATAAATGAGTAGGGGTCTAAACAAATACGGAAAACTATTAGCAATGACACTACTCGAAATGAGTTTTCGCAATACAATGGAACAGTATTTTATTCGAATGTGAAGGAAATCATTGCATAAATTGATCCTTCCCCTCCTTAGAAGTCTAAGCTACAATACATATCTAATAATTTTGAATTAGAAATATATGCATCGAGTTTCATATCCTTAACTTTAAGGTCTCCTGAGTTAAGTAAATGAATAACTTTCCTGCAAACGAAAGAGTAAAGCTTTGGGCTTTAATGGTATCTGCAGTGTAATTATTAATTTCAGCAACCCCAAAAACTATTGAATAGACACTCATATCTTTCAATTAAGAATTATTAAATTTTCACCCCTCCCATTAAACCTCCATGCCGATAATGCTAAACTTGGATGTGAACGATATAGAAGGTTTCATAATTCATGTACTCAAAAGCTATGGATTTAACATTAATATCGTTTATTTTCGATTATTTTTGCATGTCCCTGTGTCCATTAAGGGGGTAAGAGGGGGCGCTTGCCCCCTCTAGAGGAAATTATACTTTGCAAGATCGAAAACCCAAAAATTGTTTGAATATTTACCCCAAAATTTGCAACAATATTTGAAATGTCGCTTATACTTGCCCCCTTTGAAAACAACAATATGGGCGCCCTTGTGTGTCTCTCATCATAGAGCTACAGATGATACGGGTTTCGATTCCCGGCAGGAGTCGTGTGGTTCGGGTTCCACGTTAAGTCGTAGATGCACATCTTGTATAGAGTCACAGCTGAAAGACACGCTGAACTCTGTATCACCTCACCTCGTGAGATATTCTATTTTTGCATAATTTCTAAACCACTTTTCTTTCTTTGAATCTCCTCCTTCCTCTTAGGATACGCATAGGTTCAAACCGAATCTTTCTTCACGGTTGGAGAACGCAAGGCTACTGTACCATACGCGTACAACTCTTATGAGACTACGGTAGTGAGTTGCGCAGTTTGAGTAGCACGCACGAATAAACCACGCTTATTGCCACAGCAATTGTTAGCTCAATCGGTAGAACGCAGAATTATGGATTCAAGGGTTGCGAGTTCGAATCTAGCCTAAGTGAAAAGATTTTTTTCTGATATAATTCTTGAGATGGAAATGTTTCTCTCTTCACCTTTATCTCGTAATTCTGAATAGAGATGTTTAGATGTGAAAGAAAAAAGTATACTAGGATATAAGAAAAGAAAGATAAATTACATGATACCTTTTGCAATTTTTAACTATATTTTCACCTATCTAGGACGTTTCTAAAAAGTTCAGACTTCTAGACCTCCTTTTCGCTCTCTTACGTGTCCTTTAACTAATTTCTACAATTACTTATTGAGTCACATATACATATATTACAGATGTCTTATCTCTTTCTCTTTTCTCTACATCATGTCTTGAGATGAATGTTTTGACAATAGGTTACAGACACGATTTTACAAAATAATACGATCTGCGATATCAGTGATACATATTGTGGTATTTAACTTAACATATAAAACAATAAATAGAAAAACTGAGAATACGAATCTTTTCGTGCACTGATGCTTCAAATCTGTGTCTTTACTCCCTATACCTATGTTAATTCCCTAGTCAAAATAAAAACTCTTCAAAATTAATCAAAAATTCTTATACAACCATCTCTTCCTTGGAGTACTGCGCGGTCACATACCCGTCACTGCGATGTAAAGGCACTTATGGCGACGAGGATACACACACATGCACATGCAGTTTCCTCTGTCTGCCGTTAGAAAGAGCTAAGAGAAAAGATGTAGACTAGAGAGCAGAAAGCTGTATGTGTTTTAATCAAGACTGAATTTGTTTGCTTGTTTATAAAAAATTGTCTGGTCACTTTTTTACCCCTTCTTTTTCTCATTGTTGGAATTGTGGGGGAGATGAAAATTTTGTTCTTTGTTTAGTGAGGAATGTAGGTATCATATATATAGTAAAGTTTTACATGTGTACGCTAGTATAAATAATATTGCAGGAAGTTAAAATTTGCTTCGTCATTTTTTACCCCCTTGTGTTTTTCGTTGTTAGAATTATGGGAAGATGTGAAAATTGTGTTGTTGGTTTTAGTACATGATGTAGGTGTAGTATTTATAGTAAAGTTTAATTATGTATGCTCTTATGAATATAGTGGCAGGGAGGTAAAAATTGCCGTGTCAGTATTACCCCCCTTGTAGTACTCATTGTTTGAATTATTGGGGAAGGTGCAATTTTGGCTCTCGGATTTAGTGAGGGATGTAGGTTTCATATATGTAGTAAACGTTTACCTATGTACGCTAGTATGAATAATATGGCAGGGTGTAAATATTTCCCTATTAATTTTTCATCTTCTTGTTCTCCTCATTGTTCGAATTGTGGGGGGAGGTGCAATTTTGGTTGTCGCATTTAGTGAGGGGTGTAGATTTCATATACGTAGTAAACGTTTACCTATGTACGGTAGTATGATTAATTTTGCAGGGGTTAGTAAACGTTTGCCTGTGTACGTTAGTTTCAATAATATTGCAGGATGGTAAAAATTTGTCTTGTCATTTTTACCCCCTCCCCTTTGTGTATCTCGTTGTTATAATTGTGGGGGGAGGTGAAAATTTTGTTTTTGGTTTTAGTGAGGGATGTAGGTGTGATATATATAGTAATGATTTACCCATGTACGATGGAATGAATAATATGGCAAGGGGAAAATTTCGCGGGAAAGTTTTCTCCCCTTGTATTTCTCATTGTTGAAATTATTGGGGCATGTGAAGTTTTGTTGTCGGTTTCAGTGAGGGATGTAGGTGTCATATATGTAGAAAACATTTTCCTATGTACGCTAGTTTGAATAATAGTGATTGGGGGTAAAAATTTGCCTGGTCATTTTGATACCCCCTTTGTGTTTCTCCTTCTTGGAACTTTGGGCATGTGAAAATTTTGTTGTTGGTGTTAGTGAAGGATCTAGGTATCATATATATAGTAAAGTTTTATTTTGTACGCTAGTATGAATAATAGTGCAAGGGGAAAAATTTGCCTCGTCATTTTGTACCGTCCGTGTGTTTGTCGTTCTTGGAATTGTGGGGGGAGGTGAAAATTTTGTTGTTTGTTTTAGCATGCGATTTAGGTGTCATATATATAGTAAAGTTTTACCTATGTATGCTAGTATGAATAATATTGCAAGAAGTAAAAATTTGCTTGGTCATTTTTTCCCGTCTTGTGTTTCTCGTGGTTGGAATTGGAGGGGATGTGAAATTTTGTTTTCTGTTTTAGTGAGGGATGTAGGTGTCACATATGTAGTAAACATGTATCTATGTACGCTAGTTTGAATAATAGTGATTGGGGGTAAAAATTTGTCCGGTCATTTTTATACCCCCTTGCATTTCTCATTGTTGGAATTATTGAAGGGGGTGAAATTGTGGTTGTCGGTTCTAGAGAGGGATGTAGGTTTCATATATATAGCAAAGTTTTACCTATGCACGCAAGTATCGGTAATATTGCAAGGGGTTAATTTCCCTGGTCATTTTTAACCCCCCGTGTGTTTCTCGTCCTTGGATATGTTGGAGAGGTTAAAATGTTGTTGTAGGTTTTAGTGAGGTATGTAGGTGTCATATATGTAGTAAAAGTTCACCCACATACGCTAGTATGAATAATATTTCAGGGGGTAAAAATTTCTCGGGAGAGATTTACCCCTTGTGTTTCTCATTGTTGGAATTATTGGGGGAGATGAAATATGGTTTACTTTTTTTGTGAGGGGTGTATGTGTCATATATGCAGTAAAAGTTTTCCTATGTACGCTAGTTGTGTAATATTGCTTCTTGGTAAAAATTTCTCTGTTCAGTTTTTTAGCCGCCTTTTGTTTCTCCTTGTTTATTATGAGGGAGATGAAAGTTTTGTTGTTGGTTTTAGTGAGGGAAAGTAGGTATTATATATATAGTAAAGTTTTACCTCTGTACGCTACTATGAATGATATTGCAGGGTGGTAAAAATTTGCTTCGTCATTTTTTTTACTCCCCTCGTGTTCCTCGTTGTTGGAATTTTGGGGGAATTTGAAATTTTGTTTTTGGTTTTAGTGAGGGATGTTGGTGTGATATATATAGTATTTTTACCTATGTACGCTAGACTGAATAATATTGCAGGGGGAAAATTTCCCGGGACAGTCTTACTGCCTTCGTGTTTCAAATTGTTGAAATTATTGGAGACGGTGAAATTTTCTTGTCGGTTTTAGTGAGGCATATAGGTGTCATATATGTAGTAAACGTTTACCTATGTACGCTAGTTTGAACAATAGTGATTGGTTGTAAAAATTTGCCTGGTTATTTTTATACCCTCCGTGTGTTTCTCATTTTCGGAATTATTGAAATTTCTTTGTTGGTTGTAGTGAGGGATATAGGTGTCATATATATAGTAAAGTTTTACCTATGTACGCTGGTTTGAGTAATATTGCAAGGGGTAAAAATTTCCCTGGTCATTTTTTACCGCCTGTGTTTCTCGTTGTTGGAATTGTGAGGAGAGGTGAAAATGTTGTTGTTGCTTTTAGTGAGAGATGTTGGTGTCATATGTGTATTTAATGTTTACCTATATACGCTAGCATGAATAATATTGGAGGGGGTAAATATTTGCCTATTAATTTTTTACCTTTTTGTGTTGGTCATTGTTGGAATTCTGGAGGGATTTTAAATTTTGGTTGTCGGATTTAGTGAGAGATGTGGGTTAAATATATGCAGTAAACGCTTACCTATGTACGGTAGTAAAATTAATTTTTCAGGGGGTAGTAAACGTTTACGTATGTACATTAGTTTGAGTATTATTGCAGGTGGGTAAAAATTTTTCTGGTCATTATTAAACCCCATTTGTGTTTCTCGTTGTTGGAATTGTGCGGGGAGGTGAAATGTTTTTTTGGTGGTTTTAGTATGCGATGCAGGTGTCATATTTACAGTAAAGTTTTACATATGTACGCTAGTATGAATAATATTGCGGGGTAAAAGTTTCCTTGGTCATTTTTTTTACTTCCCTTGTTGTTGGTTTTATTATAAGATGTAGGTGTCACATTTATAGTAACGTTTTACCTATGTACGCTAGTATGAATATAATGACAGGGGGGTGAAAAATTCCCGGAAGATTTTTACCACGCTTGTATTGCTCATTGTTGGAATTATTGGGGAAGGTGCAATTTTTGTTTCGGATTTAGTGAGAGATGTAGGTTTCATATATGTAGTAAACGTTTACCTATGTATGCTAGTATGAATAATATTGCAGAGGGTAAAAATTTGCCTGTTAATATTTTAACTTCTTGTGGTCTCCTTGTTGGAATTGAGGGGGGAGGTGATATTTTAGTTGTCTGATTTAGTGAGGGATGTAGGTTTCATATATGAATATAGGTATGTTTCATAGGTAGGTTTCATATATGTTTAGCTATGTACGGTAGTATGATTAATTTTGCACGGGGTATTAAACGTTTACCTATGTACGCTAGTATGAATAATTTGGCAAGGAGGGTAAAAATTTCCCGGAACCGTTTTACCCAGCTTGTGTTTCTCATTTTTGGAATTATTTGGGGAAGCGAAGTTTGGTTGTTTTTAGTGAGAGATGTAGCAGTTATATATGTAGTAAACGTTTTTTTTATGTACGTTTGTTTGATAATATTGCAGGAGGGTAAAATTTTTCTGGTCATTATTTAACCCCATTTGTGTTTCTCGTTGTTGGTATTGTCTGGGAGGTGTAAATTTTGTTGTTGGTTTTAGTATGGGATGCAGGTGTCATATTTACAATAAAGTTTTACATATGTACGCTAGTATGAATAATATTGCAGGGGGTAAAAGTTTCCTTGGTCATTTTTTTACTTCCCTTGCGTTTCTCATTCTTGGAATTGTGGGGGGAAGTGAAAATTTTGTTGTTGGTTTTAGTGAGGGATCAATAATATTCCAAGGTGTAAAAATTTGCCTGATCATGTTTTACCGTCCGTGTGTTTCTCGTTGTTGGAATTGTTTGGGTAGGTGAAAATTTAGTTGTTGGTTTTAGTATGGGATGTATCTGTTATTTTTATAGTAAACTTTTACCTATGTATGCTAGTATGAATATGACAGGGGGTAATAAATTTCCGGGAGAGTTTTCCCCCTGTTGTGTTTCCCATTGTTGGAATTTTTGGGGGAGTTGAAATTTTGGGTTGTCGGTTGTAGTGAGGGATGTAGATTTCATACATATAGCAAAGTTTTACATATGTAGGATAGTATGAGTAATATTGCAAGGGGTAAAAATTTGCCTGGTCATTTTTTACCCCCGTGTGTTTCTCGTTCTTGGATTTGTGGCGGGAGGTTAAAATGTTGTTAGTTGGTTTTAGTGAGGGATGTAGGTGTCACATTTGTAGAATACGTTTACCCATATATGTTAGTATGAATAATATTTCAGGGGGTAAAAATTTCCCGAGACAGCTTTACTCCTTGGGTTTCTCATTGTTGGAATTATTGGGGGAGGTGAAGTTTGGTTTACGGTTTTCTTGAGGGATGTAGGTTTCATATATGTAGTAAACGTTTACCTATGTACGCTAGTTGTGTAATTGTGCTTGTTGGTAAAAATTTGTCTGGTCACTTTTTTTACCCCCCTTGTGTTTCTCGTTCTTGGAATTATGGGGGCTTGTGTTGTTGGTTTTATTATAAGATGTAGTTGTCATATTTATAGTAAAGTTTTACCTATGTACGCTAGTATGAATAATATAGCAGGGGTAAAAATTTCCTGGGACGGTTTTACCCCTTGTGTTACTCATTGTTGGAATTATTGGGGAAGGTGCAATTTTGGTTTTCGGACTTAGTGAGAGATGTAGGTTTCATATATGTAGTAAATGTTTACCGATGTATTCTAGTATGAATAATATTGCAGAGGGTAAAAATTTACCTATTAATTTTTTAAGTTCTTGTGGTCTCCTTGTTGGAATTGTGCGGGGATGTGATATTTTAGTTGTCTGATTTAGTGAGGGATGTAGGTTTCATATATGTATATAGGTAGGTTTCATATATGTTTCATATATGTTTAGCTATGTACGCTAGTATGAATAATATTGCAAGGCTTAAAAATTTGTCTGGTCATAATTTAATCCCAGTGTGTTTCTTGTTGGTGGAATTGTGTGGGGAGGCGAATTTTTTGTTTAGTATGGTATGTAGGTGTCATATTTATGGGAAAGTTTTACCTATGAACGCTAGTATGAATAATATTGAAGGGGGTTAAAAATTAGCCTCGTTATTTTTTACCCCTGTGTGTTTCCCGTTGTTTGAATTGTGGGGAGATGTGAAAATTGAGTTGTTGGTTTTAGTATCTGATATAGGTGTCATATTTATAGTAAATTTTTACATGTTTGTCATTGTTTTACCTATGTACGCTGCTATGAAAAATATGCTAGGGGGGGTAAAAAATTCGCGGGAGAGTTTTACCCCCTTGTGTTATTCATTGTTGGAATTATTAAGGGAGGTGAAATTTTGGTTGTCTGTTGTATTGAGGGATGTAGGTTTCCTATATGTAGTAAACGTTTAACTATGTACGCTAGTAGGAATAATTTTACGAGAGGGTGAAAATTTTCCTATTAATTTTTTATCCCCCTCGTGTTGCTCATTGTTGGAATTGTAGCTGGAGGTGAAAATTTTGTTGTTCGTTCTGGTGAGGGATGTATGTGTCATATGTGTAGTAAATGTTTATTTATATACAGTAGTATGAATAATAGTGCTGGCGGGTGAAAATGTGGCTGGTCATTTTTTACCCCCCCCCCCCCCCGCTGTGTGTCTATTTGTTGTAATTGTGGGGGAGGTGAATTTTTTTGTTGTTTTAGGGAGGGATGTAGGTGTTATGTATATAGTAAAGTTTTACCTATGTATGCTAGTATGAATAATATAGCAGGGTTAAAAATTTCGCAGGAAAGTTTCCTCCCCCTTGTGTTTCTCATTGTTGGAATTTTTACAAGAGGTGAAATTTGGTTGTTGCTTTTAGTGAGGATGTAGGTGTCATATGTGTAGTATACGTTTATCCATGTACGCTAGTTTGAATAATATTGCAGGGGGTAAAAATTTGCCTGGTCATTTTTTTTAGCCCCGTTGTGTTTCTCATTGTTGGAATTGTGGGGGGAGGTGAAAATTTTGTTGTTGGTTTTAGTGAGGGAAAAATAAAATGAAATCTTTGAGTTTTACGTCCCACGATTATGCCATTTAGGCTGAAGCAGACGGTGATGATGAGTAATGAATGAAATGGTGGAATGAAGAAAGTGTGAGGAAACGGGAGAATCCCGAGAAAACCCACGCACACGGTGTTTGTCCACCACGAAGTTCACTTGGCGAGGGCTGAGGTCGAAACCGGGACCCCAAGCACCAGAGGTGAAAGCTCTACCATGAGCCACCGGGGCCCTTAGGTTTTATTGAGGGATGTAGTTGTTATAAAGTTTTACCTATGTACGCTAGTATGAATAAAATTGCAAGGGGGTTAAATTTTCCCGGGACAGTTTTCTTGGGTGTAAAAATTTAAGACGGTAAAACTGAACAGCTACCGGACAACTGCCCGAGGCGCCAACGTCACTGGGTGCTCAACCGAGCACACCCAAATAACTTTTCGAACGTATTTTCTAACATCACTGTAATAAAATATAGGCCAGGACTAGTTGGAAGTGGAGGGGGGAGGGCAAAATACATCTTGGTCGGATGAAAATTTTGCCTTCTTTCGCTCCTGATACTGAGTAAGATGACGTAACGTTAAATGGATGAGGAGAATACTGACCTATTTCGGCTCAAAACTTAGCATTATTGGAGAGTAATAATTAGGTATTTCTTTTTCTTTTTTTTTTTTAAAAAAAAAGATCGATTGCAATATAACTTACAGTATTTTTGTAGACATGACAGATAGAGGCACTACCCATCTGAAGTGACAGATATTGTTCTAAAAAGCAGATTTTGAACGAGGCCCGTAGCCAGCCTAAAAATTTAGGGGGGGGGGTATAAGTTAGGGGGGCCCGACCCAATCATATTATACTTCATCACCATATTAGAGTTCATTTGCAAGCCTACCATGAGATTTTATGGGGGCCAGCCAAAATTTAGGGGGGGCCGGCCCCCTCTTGCCCCCCGTGGATACGGGCCTGTTTTGAACTATGGCTCATGCAGACCACAACTACTGTGTATTCTACAAATTAAAATGATGGAAATCGCAGACTTTCCAATGAGTACTACACTTGTCGAAAGGAGGCTGGTTTTCTCCAAGAAAGACTATAGTTATTTATTCTCCCAAGTTGGATGTGGTCTCCTGTTAGGCTTGCTGGCTATTTGCAGATGGGCGGGGACGAAATTTCCGAGAAGAATGGATTAATTGCATAAATAGGTGGAACAACTTGTTAAGTAAAATAGGAAGGCATAGTAAGATCAGAAAGCCGTATTCATTCAGTACAACACGTGCATTTGCATGGAGCGGCAAGTTTGAAGAGCCCGGCAAAATCTGTCATAAGTATATTATTTAAATTAAATATTTCTTGTTGGAAACAGACTTCATGATGATGGTAGTTACATTTACTAAGCTGACCTAATATTTCAATACTACATTCATAAATTGTGTTTAGGTCACATTAGTTTAAGGTCACATGGACAATGCTAAAGCAAATGGTCAAATAAATCTCAGCACAAATTGCTTGATTGTTGTTAAATGCAAGAACTGAATTCTCGAATAGTAGCGAATATCTGTTCCATTTAGTTAGTTATGACAGTTTTGATATGACAGCTAGTCTTGTTTTTGTCACAAACAAGTTCCTTATCATTAATGATAGAAACAAGTTTTTTTTAAAAAAAAAATGTTAACAAATGTAGAAGAAAAATCAAGAAATAAAGATAAAAGAGCCAGTTGCACTGGAATTGCAATCTGATACATTGAGATTGAAGCTCGATATTGAATTCTGTAAAAAGGATTACCATCTTTCCTCTGCATGTGTGTTTCACTAACATTACACATTAATATTTAAAGAAAAAAAACAGACGCAAGGAGATTGTACTTTTAGTACAAGTAAGTATTTAAGCCTTTCCGAGTGGGACTGCACTTACCCTCCCCTTCGTTCTTCATGCTGGAGTAGCATACTTAAAATCTTGACTTTTAAGATTTGTTCTTTGTGGAGAAAGGGGGAGGTGGCAAGTTATACCATTGCACGGGGCGACAAATTGCCTAGGGCTGGCCCTGGTGATATGTATATACAAGACATGAATAAAGGATGACTCAATTTTTAGCAATGCAGGGTGTTTCAAAATGAATATTAGGGCTTTGAAACTTTGTAGTACAATTAACTTACAATTGTATATATCTATATATATAAAAGAGAACGCACAAAATCCTTTGTCCGCTCATCACGCTAATACGGCTGAACCGATTTCTTTCATTTTTGGGGGGTTGTTAGGATTTGGACCCTAGATGGTTTTTATCATATCACTTTAATTTTCAATTAACAGTGTCTTGAGATAATTGACCAATCAGGTGTCCATACGTACAAAAAATCCTTTGTCCGCTCATCACGCTAATACGGCTGAACCGATTTCTTTCATTTTTGGGGGGTTGTTAGGATGTGGACCCTAGATGGTTTTTATCATATCACTTTAATTTTCAATTACCAGTGTCTTGAGATAATTGACCATTCAGGTGTCCATACGTACAAATCCTTTGTTATTAGTTCATCATAGGTATAAAAATAAACGTATTTATATGCAACCCGCATGACCCTGTGACTCGGCGGGTTAACATAACTGACAGGCGCTATAAATCACTTGAAAGCGAAAAAGTAAAAATTATCTAAGTAACAAAGTTTATTGCGTTCCGGGGTGACCGCAGCGAAGCGGGGTGAACGCTGCTATCTATATATATAAAAGAGAACGCACAAAATCCTTTGTCCGCTCATCACGCTAATACGGCTGAACCGATTTCTTTCATTTTTGGGGGGTTGTTAGGATTTGGACCCTAGATGGTTTTTATCATATCACTTTAATTTTCAATTAACAGTGTCTTGAGATAATTGACCAATCAGGTGTCCATACGTACAAAAAATCCTTTGTCCGCTCATCACGCTAATACGGCTGAACCGATTTCTTTCATTTTTGGGGGGTTGTTAGGATGTGGACCCTAGATGGTTTTTATCATATCACTTTAATTTTCAATTACCAGTGTCTTGAGATAATTGACCATTCAGGTGTCCATACGTACAAATCCTTTGTTATTAGTTCATCATAGGTATAAAAATAAACGTATTTATATGCAACCCGCATGACCCTGTGACTCGGCGGGTTAACATAACTGACAGGCGCTATAAATCACTTGAAAGCGAAAAAGTAAAAATTATCTAAGTAACAAAGTTTATTGCGTTCCGGGGTGACCGCAGCGAAGCGGGGTGAACGCTGCTAGTTATTAAATAAAAGAGCAACTCAAACAGTTTTGTACACACACATGCACATGTAGTTTCCTCTGTCTGCCGTTAGAAAGAGCTAGGAGCAAAGATGTAGACTAAAGAGCAGAAAGCTGTTTGTGTTTTAATCAAGACTAAATTTGTAGTTACAATGCAACCGTCTGTATGAAGAATATTAAGGAGACGCTTGCAACTACGTCCTTATCGTTTGCAGTTGCTAAAGGTCTAAAGCCTACAGACTACGGTTTACGTGCCAATTTCACAGATGAAATATTGCTGCATAACAATGAAGATTTTCTAGATCGTGTCGTCTTCAGAGATAATTCGATATTTTACCTAAGAGCAAATGTGAATACCCATAATGTTCGCATCTGGCCGTCAGCAAATTCTCAGGAGATGGTACAGTTGCAACGAAATTCCACTAAATTGAATGTGTTTGGGGGGAAGACAAACAGAGAAAGAAAGACAAGGAAGAGCAAAAGATTTAGGATAGGGACATGGAACGTACGTACTATGTTACAGGGAGGAAAATTAGAAAATCTTAAAGAAGAAATGAAACAAAATAATTTAGATTTGGTAGGAGTTTGTGAAGTTAGATGGGAAGGTAATGGGGTATTGAACAGCGAAGGATATAGAATGTTTTACTCAGGTAATGAAAAGGGCGGTCATAATGGCGTAGGAATAATTCTTGGAAAGCGCTTAAAGGAGAAGGTAGTGAAAGTAGAATTTATTGATGATGATGTTAAGACTTAAAGGGAAAACGAAGGATCTAGTGGTGATACAAACATATGCACCGACGACTTCGCATGCAAATGAAGAAGTAGAGGAAAATTATGAGAAAATAGAAGAAATTATAGATAGGGAGAAGAAGGGTGCATGCATAATTCTAATGGGAGATTTCAATGCAGTTGTGGGAGAAAACCAGGAAGGTAGTATCGTAGGAAAATATGGTTTAGGCGAAAGAAATGAAAGGGGAGAGGGACTGGTGAATTTCTGTAGACAGAAGTCACTAGTAATTGGGAACACTTGGTTCAATCAGCACAAGAGAAGAATATATACATGGAAATCACCAATAGACGACGGAAGATATCAGATAGACTATGTTATGATTCAGGACAGGTATCGGAATAGCTTAAAGAACGTGAAGACCCTTCCCGGGGCTGATATTTTCTCTGATCATAATCTTGTGCTGGCCGAAATATTCAACTGTATTTTCAACTGTAGTGTGAAGTAAATATTCAACTGAAAAATGTAGGCAGAAGAAAAGTAGGTAACAAAGTGTTGAATACTGAAAAGTTGAAAAACGAGGAAATAAGAAATCTTTTCGCTGAAAAATTCGAAGAAAAATGTTCAATCGAGGAAAGGATAGGCGCAGGTAGTAACGCACGGTGGGAACATATTATTAAACGTTGCTTACAGCAGGCTGCAGAAGAAGCAGTAGGTTACCGCGAACACAAAACTGCTAAGAAACCATGGGTTACAGAGCAGATGTTGCAGAAAATGAGGGAGAGGAAGATGTGGAAACAGGTTGATACAGAAGAGGGCAGAAAGATGTACAGAAAGTTAAATAATGAATTACGAAGAGAAACAGACAAGCGAGGGAAGAGTTTTACAAAAGAAAATGCGAGGACATAGAAGAATTAGAAAGAGTTGGGAAATATGAGGAAATGTACAAGGAGGTGAAATCTATGAAATTTCGGAGGAAACAAGGGAGTATCATGATGGCAGTAGAAAATAAGAATGGGAAGATAGTCAGCGAGAGAAATGAGGTCATAGGAAGGTGGAAAGAATACGTTGAAGACTTATACGAGAGTAGGGATAGACCGTGTAGCCTAAATGTTGAAGTGGAAAATGAAGTAGGCGAGGATGATAAAGGATTTAGTATTCTTCGGGATGAGTTTGAAAAGGCTATATCCGAGATTAGGAATGGAAAGGCAACAGGAATAGATAACATACCAATTGAATTCATTAAAAATATAGGAGACAAGGGAAAGAAAGAATTGTGTCGACTATGCAATGAAATATATGAAACAGGGGAATGGCCAAGAGACTTTCTGAAAACGATCATGATACCGATGGCTAAGAAATCGAACCCAAAGAGATGTGAGGATTATAGAACTATTAGTCTCATATCTCATGCAGCTAAAATTCTGCTCCGAATACTGAACAGAAGGTTATATGGAAGAACAAATAAAGATGTTGAGGAAGAGCAGTTCGGGTTCAGAAGAGGCAAGGGCACAAGAGATGCTATTGGATTATTAAGGGTGATCGGTGAAAGATTTATAGAAAAAGGGAAAGAGGTGTATGTTATATTTATTGATCTAGAAAAGGCTTTTGACCGCGTGAATTGGGAATTGTTGTTGGGAGTTCTAACAAAGATAGGGTTGGAATGGAAAGATAGAAGACTCATAAGAAACCTATACATGAACCAACAAGTAAGTGTTAGGATAGGGGAAGAACTGACGGAAGAGAGTGCAATTGGAAGGTGAGTTCGACAAGGATGCTGCCTCTCGCCAACACTATTTAATGTCTATCTAGAAGAGATAGTGAAAAAGAGCCTACATGATGATGATGGCATTCCGGTAGGAGGTAGAATGATTAGATGCATAAGATTTGCAGACGATATGGCCCTTGTTGCAGAATCTGAAAAGAAAATCAATAAAATGTTAGAAAAAATGAGAAGGGGCTTTGAAGAATATGGGATGAAAATAAAGGGAACCGGTCAAAACCCCCACAGCCAAAACACCCACACTCAAGAAATGTCAAAACGCCCACACAAACGGTCATAACCCCCACACAAATGGACAAATCTCCCAAACACACGAACGGTCATAACCCCCACAGCCAAAACCCCCACACTCAAGAAATGTCAAAACGCCCACACGATCGGTCATAACCCCCACACAAATGGACAAATCCCCCAAACGCACGAACGGTCAAAACCCCCACAGCCAAAACCCCCACACTCAAGAAATGTCAAAACGCCCACACGATCGGTCATAACCCCCACACAAATGGACAAAACAGCCACACATAGCAACGGTCACAATCCCCATATAAATGGACAAAACCCCCACACAAATGGACAAAACTCCCACATAATCAGTCAAATCTCCCACACTCTGAAATGATCCTGGTTGTATGTCTTGCCCTTGTACTTTTTAATAACATTTTTTATTCCACTTAAACCGATGTTGCAACTATTCTTCTTGCACTGTTTTGTAATGACAGAAACACTAAAGTGGGCGTCGTAAAGAGCCGCAACAAAGATGTGCAATCACGATCATTTCAGAGTGTGGGGGATTTGTCCGATTGTGTGGGGGTTGTGTCCATTTGTGTGGGGGTTTTGTCCATTTATGTGGAGATTGTGACCGTTGCTATGTGTGGGAGTTTTGTCCATTTGTGTGGGAGTTTTGACCGATCGTGTGGGCGTTTTGACATTTCTTGAGTGTAGGGGTTTTGGCTGTGGGGGTTTTGACCGTTCGTGCGTTTGGGGGATTTGTCCATTTGTGTGGGGGTTATGACCGATCGTGTGGGCGTTTTGACATTTCTTGAGTGTGGGGGTTTTGGCTGTGGGGGTTTTGACCGTTCGTGCGTTTGGGGGATTTGTTCATTTGTGTGGGAGTTATGACCGATCATGTGGGCATTTTGACATTTCTTGAGTGTGGGGGTTTTGGTTGTGGGGGTTTTGACCTAGACCCAAAATAAATGTTAGAAAGACAAAAGCCATGGTGATTGGAACGAAGGGGTCTGTGTCAAATATAAAAGTAGGAGGGGAGAAAATAGAACAAGTGAATAGTTTTCGATACCTGGGTAGTGTTCTTAGTAATGACATGAAATGCGAACGTGAAATAAAAGCAAGGATAGGAATGGCGAAAGAAGCCTTTAAAAGAAAGAAAAGTCTGTTTTGTGGGACCTTGAACAAAGAGTTGAGAAAAAGACTCATAAAATGCTTCGTGTGGAGTGTTGTGCTGTATGGGGCGGAAACGTGGACATTGCGTAAGGGTGACGAAAATCGACTGGAAGCCTTCGAAATGTGGGTGTGGAGAAGAATGGAAAGAGTTAGTTGGGTCGAGCGGAAAACGAATGAGAAAGTGTTAGAAATGGTGGGTGAGAAAAGAACACTTTTAGATATTATTAGGAAGAGGAAGAGAAACTGGTTGGGACATTGCCTAAGAAGAGATTGTATTATGAGGGACGTCCTAGAGGGTATGGTGGCGGGAAAGAGAGGGAGGGGGCGAAGGAGACTACAATTAATGGATGATATTAAAACAGAAAGATCATACGCGAAGACGAAAAGGTTAGCGGAGGACCGTGGAGCATGGAAGCTTCTCAGCTGCGGCAAGTGACCTGCCAATAAAGGCAGAATACCTATGATGATGATGTGCTATATGGTGGAAAGTTTATGGGCCTTTCTCGCCTATCGACTAGATGTGTCCCGTGTGACGAATGAAGCTCACATCGAACACTTGTAGCAAAGACTGTTTGAGGCGCTCTTTTACTTGATGTATTGTTTATAATTGTACGTAACATGTAATAAGTACTACGAAGACTTAAAAGCCCGATAATAATTTTGAAACACCCTGCATTTCTCAACAACAATATTAGAACTAATATGTAAAAAGGAGAGAAAATTTTCCTTATAAACTGATTGTTTACAACAACGATATTATTATTAGTCGAGACTATAACTACTACAACAACACGAGTTATTAGTCAAAAAAATGTAATCAAATGTACAATAACCCTTTCGAACCCAGGTGGCCAAAGTGGCACATACGGGTGTGTCACTTTTTTTAATCCGCTCCTGTGTGGACACTAATTAAGATATCGCGATATTATTTTTGCCAAATATGCTTGAACCATAGTTTATCATATTAATTTCTTTTTCTTCTCGGGGTCAAATTTCCTTCTCAAATTTCAGCCCAGTCAAAAATTCGAGAATTTTCGAATTTCCTTTACTTCTTTTTTCCCTGTAGCTTCCTTCACTGTAGAGACCTCCTTAAAACTTGCCAGGTAGATACCTCGGATTGATACCTAATTGTTCACATCAATTGGACGGGCCTGTGCGCAGTATTACCAATTAGGTAAATTAAGATTTCCCTAAATTTCGACAAAAAATTCGAAATTTTTGTTTATAAATCGGTATCTATACGTCTGAGTGCAAGTTAGCTTACGCCAGTCGAATATTTGTCCTTACTGAACAAAAGCGGGTACAGATCGTTACAATGGGGTAATTAGGGGCACACGGAAATTTCGTATTTAGGTTCTAACCTACTTTTTCCCTACTTTTCTGTTTACCGTAATATATTTTTTGGTGATTAGAAGCTTTGTTCTTTAAATATCGACATGATACTTGTAGGATATATTAGTGGTGTACCAATGTTTAATTTAAGATAGGTTGCATCTGTCTGGTAGCAGTGTTGCCAGCTACAAAAAATTTCAGATTTTAGGGGGAAATTATTTGTTTTGTCTCTATTATTTCCCACTTGTTCGCTACATCGGTATCTGTATCTACAAACGTATCAGTATCTGAAAGTCTTGTCTTTGCCCTACACAACGCACTATAGAAAGTTTCAATAGGATAATTAGGGGAAGCACAGTTGAGGTTTACAGTAGACCTTGTTCTCTAAGTGGAAAGATAACTTTTTTCTTTTTTTTTTTTTTTTTTGTTAGGTAGAATGAGATATTTTTTATTGACATGCTTACTTTATTAGATATCGTCACAACACTTGTAGGATATATTTGAGGATTACTAAAGCTTATTTTAAGATAGTTTGTGTGTGTGTGTCTGATAGCAGAATTGCCAGCAACAGAAAATTTTAATTCCAGATTTTAAGTGGAAATTTTGAAAAATTCCATTTTTGTCTCTATTATTTCCCTCATGTTGGCTCCATTCGTACCAGTGTCTAAAAGACTCGTCCTTAGCCTACACAGCGCACCATAAAAAGTTTCACTCGAGTAATTAGAGAAAGTACAGATGAGGTTTACAATAAACCATGTTCTGTAAATGGCAAGATGATGGTGAATTTCTGAGGTAGAATGAGATATATATATATTTTTTAATTTCATGCTTACTTTCTTAGATATCGCCATGATAGTTGTAGGATATATTCTTGGGGTACCAAGGTTTGTTTTTATATAGTTTTTGTCTGTCTGATGGCAATGTTTCCAGCCAAAACAATTAATTCCCGATTTCAGGTGAAAATTTTGGAAATTTCCCTTTTCCCTCTATTATTTCCATCTTGCTGGCTACATTGAAACAAACGTGCCACTACCTGAAAGCTTCCTCGTTGGCCTACAGAACGCAGCATAAAAAGTTTCAATAGGATAATTAGAGAAGGTGTAGCCCCGGCATATTTGTTGATTTTGCTTCTGAGGCATAAAATGTGTCAAAATTTCATGTGTATGATGAAAGAAATTTTTTTGTTTCCCTCTTTGAATGGAAGCCAGCGACTTCAGGATTTCACTGCACTTGTCAAGACACCAAAGAATATTTTTAGGTGACTTGAACCCATATGGCAGCGGTGGTGCTAGATGCAAAGAATTTTGAAATTCGGTTAGGATTTTTTTTTTTTTTTTGTAAATTTTCACCCCTACATTTTCCTCAGTAATTTCCCACCTGTTGGCAAGACTGCGATGTAACTTACACCAAAATATAGCCACATCTATTTTCTAAGGCCTTAACCATATCAATCGAATAAACGGTTTTTGAGTAATAAGTCACTAACTGAAAATGTAGGAAAATGCCAAAAATGACCTGGGTCCGAAAGGAATAATCACACAATTTTGCTAGTATATAGCTAGGTACAAAGAAACAAACGATTTGTAAGTTACGAGGGCTTCGGCTCAAGTTCTGTTGATTATTTCAATAATCTGCAACATAAATCAATAAATAATAGTTGCCAGAAAAAACAGACATTTGAAAAAAAACATGAAAAAGAACGATGTTTTTTATTTAAAAAACTTCACAGAAAAAAAAAACCGTTTTTTTACAACACTAGTTCGGATACCCTGTCAAGCTATATGTACACTTCTCATATAGCGTCAGTGCTGAAAAGGGACACTAAATTTAAACCAACCAGCCATACTTGTCCCATCCCTGTCTACGGATGTCTTTCTCCAACAGTATTCTTTTCCAGATGTAAGTTTGGTTAAAATAACTCCAGGCGTTCCAGAGTTATGCTGGAACATACATACGTACACAGGCACACACACACTCACACACACACACACACACACACACACACACACACACACACACACACACACACACACACACACACACACACACATACACACACACATACACATACATATATACATACATTATTTATATATTTCAAGAACTTAGGATATGATTTTGAACAGCACGTTACACAAGATGAATATTTGCATTGTCTTGTATTTTTACTGTTTCTTCCTGAATCCTAGTTAAATATTCAGTGCTTGTTTTATTGTCAGTGTGCTGCTTCTGAACTTGACAAACCAGTTACTCTTCAAACAACGCAGTATCTCGGCGACCTTCAATCTTATGTGGATATAAGATAGTGTATGTGTTGTTGGAGCACTATCCACCAAGTAACAAAAGTAATGCAAAGGAACCTTCGCTTTACTTGCAATGACAGAAACGGAGCTTGAGGTAAGTTGTAGTTTTTATAAGAATTAATTTAATTGTTATGTCTTGTTTACTTTCATGTTATTTTAACATGATGTATTATGTCTAGGCGAGGCTCTACATATGCATTTAAGTCTGAGAAAGGGATGGAACAAGTGTGTTTGGTTCGTTTAGTGCTTACCGTCCCTTTTAGCACTGATGCTATATGAGACGTGTACGTACAGCTTAACTGGGGATCCGAACCTCATGAGCTCCCACGGGAATCGAACTTTTTGTGCAGCGAAGGTACATAAGCAAACCATATAACCACTAGGGAGTCCACGATGCAAGTATATATATATACATAT
Source organism: Thermobia domestica (assembly GCF_964235325.1). Lineage (NCBI taxonomy): Eukaryota > Metazoa > Arthropoda > Insecta > Zygentoma > Lepismatidae > Thermobia > Thermobia domestica. The sequence goes on along the minus strand of NC_137458.1, from coordinate 181,732,341 downwards.
CCTTTAATGTTAATACACATTATACTTTTGAGAAAATCAGTGACGCCTCTTGAGGGAAGTCATGTCGGTAACGCTTTAGATTTTATCGCTACAAGCTAGGAAAGAAGTGTTATCTATTGTACCAATTCTTGTATATTGCTCTCTGAAGTTGTATAAAGCTTTCTTCTCTTATTTTGTGACAAAATTTGATATTGTACCTATGTACTATAAGTTTTGTGCTGAATACTATTGCATGTAAGCGGTCTGCAGAAATATCTACACCTATGATACTACTGGCACTATAGATGAATGGGGTTCCGAAAGTTGAAGTTTCTGGTTTTGATGGCATTTTTGGGGTGGAATATCTCAGGAGGGCAAAGAGCTAAACATTGATGTTTAGGTCATAAAGTAATTCTGTAAATGAATAAACTATTGCAAAAAAAAAAAAAAAATATTATGATATTATAAAAAAAAAGTGAGGACATGGTAAAAACGCGAATAAAGCACGTGCATGACAATGGTCGTAGCCCTGAAAAATTCAAATGTTTTCATATGTTTCATGCTAGATCTCACAAACTACGCATGATTCAGCAATTACGCCCGCTTTTATTTGTGTTCAGTTGTGCAAAAGCTTGTAAGTTGTTTGTTCCTTCTTTCTAGCTCCATTATCGTTGCCACGTCTACATGGTAAGGGGGTTTGCTCCCCCTTGCACCCACGGCACCCATTGTCGAACTGGATCGCGGTATTAAGTCACTTAATGTATCAGCAAAGTGTCATTGTAATCCAATCTCAGTTACGGAAGTTAATACGATGTTCACAATGTTGCATTATATAGGATGAATAGATATAATTGAACACATTAACTTGATAACTGATATTGGATTTCAATGACACTTTGCTGATACATTGAGCACCTTAATACTGCAATCCTGTTCGGCGATGGGTGACGTGGGTGCAAAGGGGAGCAAACGCCCTTACCATATAGACGTGGCAATGATCATGGAGCTAGAAAGACGGAACAAAGGACTCGCAAGCTTTTGCACAACTGAACACAAACGAAAGCAGACCTAATTGTTGAACCATGCGTAGTGTTTGAGATCTAGCATCAAACATATAAAAACATTTAAATTTTTCAGGGCTACGACCATTGTCATGCACGTGCTTTATTCGCGTTTTTACCATGTCCTCACTTTTTTGTAATATCAGTCATGATTTCTTTGCAAAGTTTATTCACATACAGAGTTACTTTATGACCGAAACAGTAATTTTTAGCACTTTGCCCTCCTGAGATATGACTCCCCAAAAATGCCATCAAAATCACGAATTTCAACTTTCGTACCCCCGTTCATCTACGGTGCCAGTAGCATCATAGGTGTGGATACTTCTGCAGACTCTTTACATGCAATAGTATTCAGCACAAAACTTATGAACCTCATTTTATGCCTTTCCAACACAGCCCCTTTAAAACTGAAATTTTCTGTACTTTTTCTAGTGATTTCATGTATTGGTTTGCAACCTTGCATATTTATTTCAAAAGTATATATTCTCCGTGTACCTCAGTCTTTATTGTAAACATTCGCTTTTGTTTGGCATTCGTCTGATTCATACGTTCTGAGCAGCTGTAGTTTTCGTAAACGCTTGCAAATGCAAAAATTGGCACTCCACCGACAACAAAGATGGCCGTCATTCAGGAACACTTGTACGTATGACAACGTGAATGATGTTATTGATCTTCTCATACACGAAGTTCATCACACTCCAATTTCTATAATTTTCGGAGATGGTCAAGCAACCATTTTCGCCATCTTTGGACCTAGGGATGCACGCGAGACGAGTCGAGACGAGAAATGGAGAAGTCTCGTCTCGTCTCGCAGCCTCAAATGTTGGTCTCGTCTCGCAAATGTAAAGTCTCGTCTCGCATATAATTTTGAGTCTCATCTCGCGTCTCGCACGAGACTTTCTCGCATGGTCTCGCAGTTTCGCATATATTCTGGATCAAAATTTTGCAATGTGTTATACTATGGCTGTTAATGAATGATGATGTAATATTCTGTCCGAAGGCAGGTATTTGACCTAAAAGTCCCTTTTCAAAGTGAATCCATGGTGGTTTGCCATTGCTTTCCATGGGATGAATGTTCATAACATCCTAAGGAGACGGAACCTAGAGTTCAACATGGTATCCGATCTTGTGTCCCTCCGCTCCAAATTAAAAGAAAAGTTGTGCTGGAATTTGATTGCTGGACCATTAATTTTCGTCAAAATAATAGCATAATTTACAGCAAAACCAGCATAAATTGTCACTGGATCCAACATTGTTTTCCAGCTTAGAGGTCTCCAGCAATATTTTCCAGTGTGCCATGCGGGCACATTTTTGCCCCGAAAAAAAGTAGCCAATGTAATTAGGATATAATGAATATAACGTTTCCATATATGTTTTTCTGAACTCATTGAACCAAAGCCGGATCCTTTTACTATATCTATATGTAAATTATTTCGTCTTTATTTAACCGGATTTCAACCTTGTCTTTACCTGCTTCTAGTCCGAGGCCAGTGGCGGCCGATGGATTGTGGTTTCGGGTGTTGCAGTAGTGTTGAACGATCGGAGACAGAAGATATAAAGTGGACTCATTGACTAATCAGCATAACTTTAGATGCAAATGCTATGTAACACGTGAAATTAAATAAAATTCCGCTTTTAAAAAATTAAAAAAATTCAGAACATTTTATCCGATTAATCACTTTATTTAATTAGTAAGTTCATTCTCCTCTCTTTGATTGGAGCAAATCTGTCTAATACGTGCTGGTTGAACTCTGGTATTCTTATTGTCAGGTCTTTTTCTATGGAAAGCATAACCAATGGTGATAACCTTTCTTGGGACATTCAATTCTTTTTGATGTGGAAAAAACTTTCCTTCTTTTGTTGGCGCTATAGGTACAGTTAATATTTACTTCAGAAGCTTTGTAGATTCACTAAATATTTTTTTTCTAGATTATTGGGGACGATTCATTCTAGCAAACTCAGTCCCTGACAGTGATACGAATTCCTCTTCAGCGTTGACTGAAGAGAGTTCGTAGAAGAGATTAGTGTTATAAAAAAAAAAAAATGTACATTGAACACACTTTATTCAGAGTGTATCTAGGAAATTTTAAAATAAATTGAGAAAATGTATCTAGTGCAAACAACATTACTGCCATAAGATATCCTGTAAATTTAAACTGGATTTTTTTTAACACTCCCCTGAATTGCCCTTTGCTTGTTTTGTCTAAGCCTTAATTGTAAGTTTTTCCTCAGTTAAAAGCTGGTCAAAGTTTTTTGTAAGTTATTTACAGAAGTCACGGTATACAATTCATTCGGAATTTGTAGGTTATTTACAGAATTAAAGCACACACAATAAAATTAAATCTAATAATTAAAAATCAAAACAGTTGATACAAAAGAGGTACTGGTATATGAATTCCGAATGTCAAATATTCATACACCAACATACACACATGTGCGTAAAAGAAAAAAACTACATTCCAAATCATCCGTCTTGGTTGTTACGCAATGCACGATGAACACAATAAACTTCCATATGAGGCGAAACAACACTTATCAATGTCGTATGTTCTGGAAAGGAAACCTCGAAATCCGCCCCTTGTAGGATCAGCATGTAACAGAAGCCAAAAATCAAAGAACATCAAAACAAACAGCACTGCCAGTTTTACACCCAGAAATGTTTGTCGTGGGGGGTCCAAAGTATTTGAGAGGGTCCAATACGTCTATGCAATATCGAACCTGTCTTTTTCTGCATCCAAAAAAAAAAAAAACGATAAGTAATTAATTAGTGTCCCTATAATTTTTTAGGAAAAATGATAGAACGATTATTTTTATAAGAAAAGAAGGAGTACATGATGAGGTGTAAAATAAAATATTTAGCCTACATCAATGGTTTCTCTGTTAAACAAGTATAGTTCGTTAGGAAAGTCTACAAATGTTAGTCAAATTTTGAAATTTTTGGGAGGTTCGGACATGGTGGACCCCCTCGTGGCTACGCCTGTGAGCATTGCTAACTAGTCCCAAATTCAATGTGGCGTTCCCCACCATACAGTTTTGTGAATTATCAAGAGTAGAAAATATACTTATTTTATAAAAGAAATATGTATATACTAAAATACTATCCATAGAGGGGGGAATTCTATATATTGACTTATTAATATTTGGTTCACAAATTGCTATGCAAGAAGCCTTCATTATCTATATAAGCTAAGAATTAACTTGTAATGGGGTCTACTTTCATTTGTTTTCTGCTCTACTACGTATTTCTTTCTTATTTTGTAATTCTGCAATCACTGTTTTTAATTGTCATTATATTCATTTGCTTCAGTACAGTCCCGCAATTTTAAAGTATGAATGCATAAAAACAAATTCCATTTGTTAATTGCTAGTGAAAGAAAATTCAGAAATCTTATTTAGCGCGAAAAACCTCGTTCACTGGAAACCGTGCTGTGTTGCAGAAGCACTACAACGACCAGTCCTTTAACTTCTGAGATATGGGAAAGGAGACTTAACATTTGTTCCAATTGCCGTGCTGAAGGAATCTAGTCGTTGTATGCTACCTGCAACACAATATAAATTAGAGTCTCTGTGACGGATTATTTTTCGCTTTTTAAAACGGATTAACGGAACGGACAGTTACAAAAGTAAAAAAGAAAAAAAAATATTTAAATTATATATATGTGCGAGTATTAGAAAGAATTTTTTTCTGTTCTTTACTACTATTGATAATAATATTTTTTTCTTGAAATACTTTCGTCGTTGCGCAACGCTGCAACACTAACATTAGCCGCCACTGGTCCGAGGAATGCTCTAACGTCACAATATCCAAAATTGACACGGATTGTTCCCTTAGAATAGGTTTGAACTTTCTTTTCAGAAAGTTTAATCTATCTAACATTAAATTTGTGGAAGCAGCAGAGAAAATATAAAAATACATTACTTGTTTAGAAGAACAATGCTGCCATCAATTGCCGCCTATCTCCCTTTACATCAACCACCAAGGAATAACTTGTGTCAACGGACTTGTGGATAACGCAATATGTTAACAATTGCGAGAATCCAAATATCCAGCAAACTATACTTGATACGAAAAAAGCTTTCTGGATCAATTTCCAGATCATACAGTTAAACTAACTGCAGTATTGCCAGAATTCGCATTTTATCAACTTTTGCTTTCAACTTATATAGTGTTGCCAGATCTAGAAAATAAATTTACTGACAGATATAGGGTCATTTCTACCATCTCCCACCAAACCTATAGGGCCATACTACCAAACCAGTGTTTGAATTAAACTTCCGAACTAGAGGGGGATGTTTCTGATTAATATATGGAAAGAAAATACTTATTCCATGTAAAAATATCATGTAATTTCTGCGAGCCGGGCCAGGTATAAACTTTGACGAGAGGGGATTTCCCCGCCTTCCCCCAACATTAATCGTTAGTAGTAATGTGAAAAAGACAGAAACAACAGAAATATCACATTTCGAAGCAATAGGGAGTCTTATTCGCTTTTCAGACCAAAAACAGAAGTTCATGTATTCGTGCGCGCCCGCGTGTATGTGTTTGTGTCGCAAAATAAAGTCCTAAATCGATGCTGTAATAAATTTCCAATTTACAAAGTTTTTTTTTCCTATTTAATGATGTTTAGAAACTAAAGAAGGCTTTAATTCTGAAAATCAACCTTGAATAATAATAAATCTCATAAAATGTCTATTGCCCCAATCACTTTTTTGTTCCTGGAGGCATTAACGCTCAACTTGGAAAACTCAATAAACGTAAAATCACTAAATATACAATTAAATGTAATTCATAAATGTTGCGAGACTGCGAGAAGTCTCGCGAGACTTCTCGTGCGAGACTTAATCGAGTCTCTCTAGCGTCTCGTCTCGCATGGTTTAGTCTCGTCTCGCGTCTCGTACAAAATTTTCGGTCTCGTCTCGCAAATGCGAGACGAGACGAGACTTCTCGCGTCTCGCATGCATCCCTATTTGGACCACTTCAGATGGATTGACCCATTTACTCTAATATTGAAAGTTTTGCTTAAAATTTGTTTCAATTAGTAAAACGATGAAAACGATGAAAGGAATTTAATTAAACTCTGGTAAATATGGTAAAGAGAATCATGCAATTCTATGTATGGTATATGGATGGCCATCATTAAAGTCACCGTTATCTATTAAGATATTTCCGAATTGACTCCATTAAGGAACTTGACCGAGATTAAGCTCCAGTTGTCTATTGCCAAAACAGAATTTTAAAAAAGCTCGCTTTTGTTAAGAGTTATTGTGTAGAGTAGCGGGTGAACAGACGAGTGTATTAACATTATAATCTTATATGACTCACTAGCGTGATCTTAATAATGTGTTCAGAGTTCTGAAACTTCATTGATATATATTTTACTCACTTTTTGAAACAATGCTTTCAATACTACACACCAATGGTAAAAGGAGATAAAGGTAGCAAGCGGGAAGTGAATGGATGTCGCTATATTTTTTAAAATAAAATTGAAATCTTCTGTAATTTTGATAATTTAACCAAATATAAATTAAATAAATGAATTTTGGAATTCTAATTTCAGATGCTTGTGTTAAGGTTGACTAATTCGTATCGGACTTCCGAAGAAATGTTAAAATAATTTAATGACCGTGTCCATGGGCGGCGATTAGGGGAGGCAAAGGGGGGCAGTTGCCTCCCCACTTTTTTGTAACCAATTAATGTATATAGTTTCATTTGGAAATGTAAGCTTTTTGTATGTATTACTGGTTCATAGAAAAAAATGGTGCCATATAACATTCGCCGTTGCGTGATGGTTATCCTCCCGTAGAGTTAAGAAAGCTGCGAAATTGCGTTTTAATTGCCACGAAAAATAACACCAAAATTAACCTATTGGAACACAAGAATTCCAGCATACTTTCACTTCTTACAAGGATTCAATATATTAATCAGCCGCTTTGAATTTTAAGATGTTCGTGAGTAAGGAATCAAATCTCTTCTTACACCTTTGTTGTTTAAGAGTACAAAGGGCTAGTATCTACTTGCGTTGCTCTAGTCAATTTACTTAATAAAATATGAAATACGATATACGGTATTTTAACCAAAAAGATAGTATCCTATTAGTGTTACAACCTTCCGTCAAGTCTTGCCCCCCCACTTTTAATGTCCAATCGCCGCCACTGACCGTGTCAATAGCGACAACTCCCAGTCACTACCCCTCTTTTCAGTTTTGTAGTAGAAATAGGGAAAGAAAGAGTGAGAAAGAGGAAGAAAAAGATAGGAGAGAAAGAGGAAGGAAAAGGAAAAGAAGAAGAATATAAGAAGTTAGAGGAGAAGGAATTACTGGATAAACATGGGAATATGGTTGACCTGGATCCAGGCAACTACGCAAGTGGGAGTTGCCCCGACCCAACCCGGGTGGCGAAAAAGTTTAATTTTGTTGTTTGTCTGTTATTTCCAAACGTTACATAGCCTTTACTTAGAATCTGAATTCCTATATTCAAAATCTATCACACATTTGAATCGACTAGGAAAAAAAAATCGAAGTAATGTATATATCTTCCACAAATAAAAAAAAATGTAAGATTTCTGGAAATGACCGTCGTTATTCTGGCTCATTCTTTTGTTTCGGCTTCTCTTATAGAGCCGATTTTTCGTACCTTTGATTTAGCTATTCCTTCATGACCTCCGTCATGCATTAGTATATTGTTACATATATATCACAGACACTATCATCTTAAATTAATATTAACACTACCACTTAAAAACTAAATTATCATTCATTCAAGCACACTCACATACATACAGGACAGCGTATCGACTTGGATAAAAATACTTAAATAGAAACCCTCTAACTACCATTTTATAAACATTTATTACACCTATTCCAGAATAAGACATAAGTTAATATGAACATGTAATCAACATATACACGAATATATCAATCTATTGGGTTGGCAACTAAGTTCCCGCCGTTTTTAGTGTTGGGCGCACATGCTCCACACTTCTGAACTTTGCTCATCCAGTGAAGATGCTTTTCTACAGTAGTGTGGGAGCAATCCATTGTCTCTGCCAGTTCCCTTGTTGTTTGACGCGGATTTTCATGCAAACGATGGTTCAATCGTTCTTCATCGAACTCAACTGGACGGCCAGAACGAGGGGCGTCTTTGAGGTCAAAATTTCCTTTTTTAAACTTTGCATACCAATCACGGGCGTTTCTTTCAGCTAAAGCACAAACTCCATACACAGCACAAATGTTGCGAGTAGCTTCTGCGGCCTTAGAACCTTTATTAAAGGCAAAAAGGAGGAGGTGTCAAAATTGCGCACTCTTCTCAACTTGACATTCTATGTTAATGATCTGTAAATGACAAAAAAATGTATCTTAGTAACAACGAAACATATATTTAGGTAGAACAATATATTCTCTTTCGAATGATGTACAACTTCGTGCCAACAGTATTTAATGTCATACAGATATTTCCAATTTTAAAAAACGGCGGGAACTTAGTTGCCAACCCAATACATATGAAATTAAATAATAACATTGTGACATTATATATATATATATATATATATATATATATATATATATATATATATATATATATATATATATATATATATATATTAAATATACTCCATGGTTCTGGATAATCACAATAACATTTTAAAACACATTTTTCTGACCAGAACAAAATGAATTATTTAATAATTATACGATTTTTGTTTCAGTTTCAAGGACCTAACGTCCTCTTCATCAGACATTGAGAAAAGACAGATGACAGCAAATCTTTTATCTTCCTCAGCCGTTAGTTAGCATTTTCATTTATATAACTTTAATTGTGGTTTTTATATATATAAAATTTAAATTTGTAATATGTAACAATATCATATAATTAGATTGTTAATATATGTTAATTGTCAATGCAATTTACAATTCTATTGATCTTTATATAAAATTAAAATAAAATAACAGAAATTTGGAAATATTCAAATTGCACTAATATTCTTATGCATTTTTCTTTTCTATCACCTCTAATAATTTCTCCCATTGCTCATGTATATTTATACCACTTGTCCAGTTCATTAAGTTCTCCTCTTGTTCTTTCTGTATTCTTCTCGCTTTCTTCCACTTCCTAATAATCTTTCTTTTTTCTCTTTCTAAACCTCTAGCCCCTTCCCAATCTATCCTATGACCCGTTTCTTTCACATGTTTGTAAATAGCATTATTTTCTCTTTTCATTCGAACATCATCTTTATGTTGTTTCAATCTGTCCATGAATCTTTTTCCCGTCTCCCCTATGTATTTCATGTTACACTCACTACATTTCACTTCATAGATAACTCCTTCTTCTTCCTCCACTATATTGCTTTCCTTCCTTTTCTTTTTCTTTCTTATACACCTCAACAACGTTTCTCCTCCTTTTCTATATGTCTTAATACCTCCTTCTCTTAATAACCTCTTTAGCACTTCCGTCTTTTTTCCTATGCTCTGAATTCCATACCACTTCTTATTTTCTTCCTCTTCTTTCTTTTTTATATTTTCTTCTTTTTTCTTTCCTTTTATCTGTTCTATCCTATATCCATTATTTTTAAGTTGTTTATAGAAATTTTTATATGTTTATAGAACATAAAGATGATGTTCGAATGAAAAGAGAAAATAATGCTATTTACAAACATGTGAAAGAAACGGGACATAGGATAGATTGGGAAGGGGCTAGAGGTTTAGAAAGAGAAAAAAGAAAGATTATTAGGAAGTGGAAGGAAGCGAGAAGAATAAAGAATAAGAGGAGAACTTAATGAACTGGACAAGTGGTATAAATATACATGAGCAATGGGAGAAATTATTAGAAGTGATAGAAAAGAAAAATGCATAAGAATATTACTGCAATTTGAATATTTCCCAATTTCTGTTATTTTATTTTATTTTATTTTATTTTATTTTTATTTTATTTTAATTTTATATAAAGATCAATAGAATTGTAAATTGCATTGACAATTAACATATATTAACAATGTAATTATATGATATTGTTACATATTACAAATTTAAATTTTATATATATAAAAACAACAATTAAAATTATATAAATGAAAATGCTAACTAACGGCTGAGGAAGATATAAGATTTGCTGTCATCTGTCTTTTCTCAATGTCTGATGAAGAGGACGTTAGGTCCTTGAAACTGTAACAAAAATCGTATAATTATTAAATAATTCATTTTGTTCTGATCAGAAAAATGTGTTTTAAAATGTTATTTTATATATATATATATATTCGCCTAAATCTTCGAAGCATATGGTATGAATTGAAAAAAAAAATGATTATTTATATTTCCTAAAATTATTACTGAACGAAGAAAAAACTTTATATGACGATTTTAAGTAAATTTTCGAGTGAATATACGAGTCCTGTCTCGTAGATAATCACGAGCGTTAATATATCACTATCAATGCACCCTTTGTGGTGTCCAAAACATTTCACTTTACTCATTTTTTAATATGCACACGTGGCATTAGGTTACTGATCGTAACCGACACATAGTCTAATTGTAGATATACTTATTAATATACTTATGTTTTTCACATGTTTGATCACAATGAAAAAAGTTTGCCTTTACTCTTAACTAACTAACTAACTCTATGGCTTATGGAACCCGGAGGTTCAATGCCGCGTTCACAAAAGCTCTCCACTGACTTCTATCCTTAGCTAACTGCATCCAGTTCCTACTTTGTATTCCAATCTCAGCAAGATCCGTCTTAATATTGTCCTCCCATCTGCGCTTAGGTCTTCCTAATGGTCGTTTTCCGATTGGTCTTCCAGTCAAAACTTTGAATGCGTTTCTACTTTCTTCCATTCTAGCTACATGACTCGCATACCTAAGCCTCCTAGACTTGATGACTATATAAATTATGTAGTTCCTCGTTATGAAGTTTCCGCCATTCCCCATTCCCGTTCCTCTTAGATCCGAATATTCGTCTCAGGAATTGTTCTCAAATACTTTCAGTCTATGTTCTTCCCTCAGAGTAAGTGACCATGTTTCGCAGCCATACAGAACAACAGGCATGATTATCGTTTTGTATATTTTAAGCTTCAAATTCCTCGACAGAATTCGCGACAAGAGATTTTGAACTGAATAGTAACATGAATTCCCTGCTTTTAGTCGGCATTTAATTTCTCCGTGAATATGATTTTCGTCTGTTAATATTGATTCTAGATATTTGAAACTATCCACTTTATCAAAAGTATTATTTAATATTTTAACGCATCCAGAGTTTGCTTTATTCCGGTCCCGACGCACTTCCATGTATTTAGTTTTCCCTGCATTTACTTCTAAACCCATGTCCCGGCAAGCGTTTAATAAGATCTCTGCATTTCTTTCTATTCTTCTCCTACCATCCCCTATTAAATTTACATCATCAGCATATGCCATAACCTGGTGAATACCGTTCAACTGTAGCCCCTGGTTGCTATCTTTGATTTTCCTTATAGCGTATTCCAGAACGAAGTTAAATAATAATGGCGACAACGCATCTTGTTTCAGGCCATTTTCGACGTGAAAGCTCGTGGACAAAAAACTTCCTACCCGGACTTTACTTTGGGATTCATTTAAAAATATCTTAATTAATCTAATTAGCTTTCTCGGTATTCCAAGTTCTGTAAGAACGTTTTATAATGTTTCTCTCCTAACCGAGTCGTACGCCTTTGTAAAATCAATAAATAGTTGATGCACCGGGGTATTATATTCCCACTTCTTTTCGAGTATTTGGCGAATGGTAAATATTTGGTCGATAGTTGATCGATTTCGTCTAAATCCGCACTAATAATCTCCAATAGTTTCATCTGCGTATGGGGTCAGTCTTGCTAATAGAATAGTTGAAAGGATTATGGCGACTATTTTCCTTCTTTGGTCATTTCACTTCAGGTACTAGTTTCTTGACCAGGTTTGAACCGTTATCGCCTTATATCATGAAGATATAAGCACACTTATTATTAAATTCGCGCACCCCTAGGGAACGTGAAAACTAGTGAACGACAATTTTTCAAGTCCAGGAAGATCTTCGTCGATAAGGACACGATTTTAAAGGTGAAAGCACTGGTTGAGTTTTAGGAGTTGTACAGGAAGGATGGAATCAAATGTAATTTGTACAGTAGGATTTCAGTTTACTGGTCTAAGGATAGATTTGGTAATAAATTAGGGTTATGTTGACCTGCCTTAAGCCCATGCTACATGCGGCTAGTGTAGCATAAATAATATTAGTTATTACAGAGGTTATTAAGAAATATTACACAAATTAAAAATAATATATATCATGCGGCGGTATTTTTAACATTTGCACTTCATATTTATCGGATATTCCACGACCGTAGCAACCAAGAACCGTTCGGGGTAAGGTACCAAGACCCTTTTCACTTATATTCATTTACTCAATTCAATATTATACATTTTACTTCAATAATATTATCACATTCAATATATATATATTCATATTCATATCTCGACATATACATATATTCATTAATTATTCAATTCTTCAAATTATTAACTCGGATAAATCGAATTTTTACGGTCGCAACACTTTACATTTTACATCCGGACACTCGCTTCAACTTACATTTTTATAAGCTAATTAATATATACTCGATAGGGGAAGCCACCAATTTGAAATATTTTATTTGTGTAGGTCTAAATAATGTTTTAGGAGGATAAAAGACGTTTTTCGTTTTTCTAACATGTTTACATGTAGTAAAAAAGAAATATTATTGAATTATTGTAAAGTGGCGATTATTCTAATTAAAAATAACGTGATCACAATCATGATATAACTTTGCCCGATCAAAGTACGGTTAAACATTAGCAGTTAATTCCTTATTATATTTACCCCTGGAATATAATTCCTTGATATATAGGCCTTATCAGACATAAATAATGTCAGGAGTTTACATTATTAGTGAACAGAGGTAAGATATTAAGTGAAGAGGCACACGTTAGAATCATTGCACGTCATAATGTGAGCTTTTCTAATCGTCAAATATCTTTCAAATTGCAATAGACTTTATCTACTTTTGGTGATTCCATCAAGCGTTTTCAGCGAAGACGAAAGAACGTGGACAAAAATCAAACTGGAAGGTCTCGTATTACGTCACGTACGAAAAATTGTACTATTGTATTGTTTAGCAAAAGAAATTTGAAACTTACTGCAGCGGAACTCCAATCAGAATTTAATCGCAGTCACCCTACAAACATTTCAATTATTGCTGTGAATCGACATTTGAGAGTAGCTGCACTCTGGGTAAGAGTTGCTGTGCAGAAACCATCGCAAGTTCAGTGGAAAAAAAAAAGTAACAGAGGCTCGAATGGACCCTGAAGAAGAAAAAATGGACAACAAAGCAGTAGAAACGCGTATCATGAACTGGTAGTCAAAATTTCAAGTTTTTGGGCAACGACATCGAGTTTATGTTCGAAGATCTATTACAGAAAAGATGCGTCTTAATTGTGCAACCCCGATTATTAAACATGGAGGAGATTCTGTAATACTTTCGAGATGTTTCGCAAATTCTGGGGTGGCTTGGATTCACAGAATACAAGGAAATCTGAACAAAAATGGTTATCATTCCATTTTAAGCAATCATACTATTCCCTCAGAACTTGATTTGATTGGTCACAGAATCATTGATTGGTCACAGAATCACTTTTCTGCAAGGTACTGATCCGAAGGACACGTCCAAACTTTGTTCTAATTATTTCAAGAAGAAACAAGCCAAAGGAGATATTTGTATCATGGAATGTCCTCCTCAGTCTCCAGATCCTAAATGCGTCCAACTTCTCTGGTAAGAGTTTAGCAGTGTACGAAAAGACTGTCCAACATCTGCTGATGATGTGTTTGATATTCTGCAGAACGCCTGGAATAACAATTCAGATGAAAATCTTGAAAAATTTGTAAGCCATAAGCCTCGATTGGTGAAATGAGTGATAGCGGCGAAGGGCGGTTTCTTTGACAAGAAGAATATTTAAAGAATTTGGGAATTTCCTTTGTTAGATAACGTTATTATGTTATTCTGATGTTAAAACTATCACTGTGTTCCTAAACTACCAAGTAACTTGTCCAAAATTGCACTGTATTACAAGCCAAACTTAATATTTCCCTGTTCTTTGGTCTGTCCGGAAACTTTTGACCGGCAGTATATATATATATATATATATATATATATATATATATATATATATATATATATATATATATATATATATATATATATATATATATATAAATTCAATTTATTTTCCGTGCATAAAGATAAAATTCATATTTCTAGACATTCGGTTTAAAACAGTGGACAATCAATGTGTGAGGCAGCACGTAAGCAAAATGAATATAGTTATAAACGTAACTAAAAATGCTGACAACACTTTTGGACCCAGATAACTACAACAACATATACATTCAGAGTTACCAATGGAAACAAATGTGGTAATAGTTAACAACGATAGAAGGAAACGTAAGAAAATTTAATCATAGATCGGACCATCGCTCGCTTCTGCCATCTGTCAATATGACGGAAAACGTTTACTTTATACTTAACGCCAACGAATACCTCTACGAATCGTGTCTTGCGACGTCTCAGCTGATAATTTTGGTACAAAAGCTATATATTAAGTAGTCGATATTTGTAAAGTTCAAAACTCGGATGGGAGGGACTAAAGGTTAAAACTTCATTTAAAAAATCTTGAAGAAGAGAGTAGAGGAATAAATAACGAAAAGAGAGAGAAAAAGCACCGCCAAAAGAATAAGCTAGGACACTATAACTACAAAGATAAGTGGTCGAATTTCAACATACAACAATCCATAGCCAAATATTCCTTCATATGCCGCAAATTTGTTGGTCTACAAAATACGTAGCCTAAAATAAAGTATCTCCAACGCAACAGTAAGTCTGTGCTCTCAAGGGGATTTTCCCAAAGGCAGAAGCTTTAGGGAAATCCCCCTCCTCTCTGTAATCCGACTGAGACCTTTGAGACTCCGGCACTACCGGGAATCAACCTCGCTTTCTAATTTAGGATTTCTAAAAATAAAAGAAAAAATATCCGACCTCTCAGAAACTGATGAGAGTTTCGAGGAAAGTATGGACAACTAGACTAAAGTCTATGAAAAGAAGAAAATCCTAATTGGGGATTTGCCAAAAGAAAAAAATACATAAATTAAATTTTGTACTGGCGAGATAATAGAGCCAAAACATCACCAGCCGCTACCAGTACACAACGGCGCGAACCTTGAGGCGTCAACTAATTCCAAAATATTAAGCCTACTAGAAGTAGAAGAAATGAAAATTCATAGATATTGGGGAATTTTCTGACGCTCTGGCACGGTAATTGATTTACTAGATTATTTTATCCTATCCATTCTGTCACCTCTACGAACAATGGTAATTTAGCCAGAAATAGATGACGTGGAAAAGAAAATAAAGTTGCCGGATATTGTCATTAATGCAAACCAAACGCATGTATTTCAACGGCACCAATTCTTCAAACAGCTATTATGTTCCGTGATCGACTGAAAAATATCTCAAATTGATTGCTATATAATGCTATCCACCCTTTCAGACTAGATTCTCAATGAATAAGTACTATTACTATTGAACGCCAAACTACGAAGTGCGAAATATAGCTCGTTAACTACACAACCCATTCATCCTCGTGCGAAGTTCAAGTGTAGGGGTCAGTACTCGAAATATTCATTATTTTCCCTGAACGGAAAAGGACCCTAGAAAAACGAATTAGTTTAACCCATTTTCGTTGGAAGCTTGCTCAACTTAAGAATGAATGAGAGGCCCTTTCTTCGTTTACACTGCCATGATGAAAATTACCTTAACTGCTACAAGATCAGATACCGTCATGTTGCTAATTATATATATATATATATATATATATATATATATATATATATATATATATATATATATATATATATATATATACAGTTACAACATACACAAACTGAAACTATATATGTGGACAGGTCGCTGCAACCCTAAACTGAATTTTGGAAGGGTAAAAAGCAGATTTTAAGAAACGCTAATCACAAAATCTGCACTTGAAAACGCACACTTTTATGAATCCTGTCCATCACCATCTGTAGATGACATGGCGTCTGACAAGCTGAATTCTATATTTCACTGTTTTTATGTGATTACTGTTGAGTTTTTGCTATCTCAGGCTCTCTGTCTGCTTCCAACCATTTAATTTCTTAAATAGAGCTAATTTTACCTGAATTAACTACTTGTTTTGCTATAAAATCACCAAAATATCCGCAGCAAATTCTCGCGCAAATGATCATTCTCGCGCCTTGATACCATGGTATCAGAAAATAGTTTAATCAGAACAAAGGGTTTTGGCTGTGGAAAATTATAAAACGAATGGAAAATGGTAAAAACTGGATAAAACTGGATCTTGGGAGGATATGGGTATCTCAGAGGGATGAAGGGGGTCCAAATTATTTTGCCAAAAATCAGATTGGTGGTTAATTCCGAGAATTTCTGCCCGATAACAGGCCTATGTTTTTGTATAGCATTAAGATGATGGTTTCAATATTTGTCCATTTGAAATACCCATATACAAGGGGCCGCGGTGGCTCAGTGGTAAAGCGTTCACCTCTGGTGCTTGGGGTCCCGGGTTCGGTCCCAGCCCCCGTCAAGTGAACTTTGTGGTGGACAAACACCGTGTGCGTGGGTTTCCTCGGGGTTCTCCCGTTTCCTCCCACTTTCCTCATTCCACCATTTCATTCATTACTCACCACCGTCTCCATTAGCCTTACCGGCATAACTGTGGGACGTAAAACTCAAAGATACCCATATACAAGATAGTAGCATGTAATAATGTACAAATAAAGACATTATTCCCCCAAAATATAATCTCTACGAAATTATTCCAAGCTTTCGCATTAATTTTGAGTTGAATAATAATCAAATGAATATATTATATACACCGAATATATGTTTTGAAAAATTGCATGGTACAGTACGTGCAAAAAATAATGGACCCCTCCCAACAAAAATTACATTACACAAATTTTAATGGTGCATTACAATTTCCCCGGGTCATTAACAAAATTTTGTTAGGTTAACAAAATTTTGCCAAGTACAGTTGATATGTATCAATAAATACAATCTTATTATTAACTCATTCATACTTTCACACACTCAGACACTCATGTATAGGCAGTGTAATGTGTTTAGTTAGGATATTGTACTAATAATTCATTTTTCTTCTCCTCAGAACAGTCAAAAATTTCAGATTTTGATAATTGTGAGTTCCGATGCTTTCATGAGGTAGCTAAGTGAATTGGAAATAAATTAGTATCAAAAATAATCATTGATTTAATAAAAGAACTAAGCTTTGAATTAAACAAATATCAACCAAATAATATTATGAACCTGCGCCTTATCATATAATTTAAAAGGTGACAATATTCAGGTGATATAATAAATTGCGAGAGCACACGATTCTTTTTTCTCTTTCTTTCCTCCCTATGGAATTCAAGTAGAACTCTCGAAAGCATTATGTGAACACAATGCAATCGATAGCCCAAACATCGCATTATCCCAAAAAATTTTCGTCGCTTCTTTACGCGAGCACGGGTGTGCCCTTACGGGTGTTCCCATCACCGGTTGAAAAACACTCCGAAGTCGTCTGAGAATTTGTCATGGACGACTTTGTAATTGTATTAAAAGTCCCTAAATAATTAGGAGGGGCTCTGTAGGTGGTGTCAGCCACATTAGGCTCCATATTCGGAGTAACTGCAGCAGCGACAGACGGTCCGGCACCATAACCTCCTCCTTTTTCTGGCAACACACCAAGTGATTGAGGGCCACGATATAAAGAAGGAGCATTTACACTTGTGACTGTAGTAGTCACAACACTTGACTGCATCAGTGTATTCAAATAGCCTAACCATGGTTTTGAACCTAATTGCTGCAGGGGAAAATACGTTGCAGTATCCCGTGTATCAGCTACCACTCGATTCTCCTTTTCGATACCAGATTTATTTTCTTGCATGGGTATTTCCGGTGAACTGCCGCCAGGGAAAGGATAGGATATGTCCAATTTATCTCGACCGGATTTCAATAATTGAATTTGAAGGTTAGCTACTTCGTCCAGAACCTAGCTAATCTTTCGATGTACTATTTCCAATTTTGCCTCCACTGATAAACTGTCTAAAGTAACATTTAATTTGTCAATTTCGGCCTGTTGCTGTTCAAGATTTTGATCTACACTCTGAAATTTATTGTCCGCTTTTTCCATTTTTGACTCTACAGTAATAAATTTAGTGTCCGTCTCTTGCTTAAATTGTTTTATCGATTGTTGGGCTTCATACCTTACCCGTTCTTTTTCTGTAGACGTTTGCTCCCTCAATTTGGGCATTGAGGAAGCAAAGTCAGTACACATGTCATCAAATTTATGGTTTACTACCTCAAGTCGAGCTTCTGTCTCTCTTTTCGAAGTATCAAACTTTTTATCCGTATGGTTAAATTTTTTATATATTTTGTCATTAATTTCCTGTTTCATTTGCGCGTTATTCTGTTCCATTTTATTAAATTGTCGATTCATTTCTTGTATTATTCGCTGTATTGTAAGCTGTATATCAAACCCGCTAGATGGCACTTCTTCCTTACGGTTTGCTGTCTGTTCACGAATTGGATTAGATGGAGAAACACCGATGAGATCTCCATATTTTCCATTATCTTCGAGGTCACATATGTCCACCGGAGATACCTGGCCTCGATTCTTTGGTGTACTATACGCGCGTTCCCCATCCGAATTAGGGTGCTCTGTTTCTTTCGAGGTGGGAACATCCATTCGGTCTCGAGACTGGTGAAGCTTTTCAGCGCACTCGTCGCGATATTTTACAATTTCCCGATTTCGGACCCTTTCTTCATTTTCAAAAGTATCATCTACGTTGGTACACGTAAAGTGTATCCACTTCATCTCACACCCATTACATCTTATTAGTCTGCGTGAAACGCGGGATCTTTTCTTATTCTCAATTAATGTACACTGCGTACACGCGGCCTCAAGCTTGCTTTGCTTGATTCTATTTTGGCTATTAAAAGTTATTAAATAGTTATTAAAAGGTAATTTATATTCAAATGCTATTACTTGAGAATCGGTGTTGAAGTGATCCGAAAGACACATGTTCACTCATACAACCCTGATATGGATCCAGGCAACTACGCAAGTGGGAGTTGCTGCGATCCAACCCGGGTGGAGAAAAAGTTCAATTTTGTTGTTTGTCTGTTATTTCCAAACGTTACATAGCCTTTACTTAGAATCTGAATTCCTATATTCAAAATCTATCACACATTTGAATCGACTAGGAAAAAAAAAATCGAAGTAATGTATATATCTTCCACAAATAAAAAAAAATGTAAGGTCTCTGGAAAAGACCGTCGTTACTCTGGCTCATCCTTTTGTTTCGGCTTCTCTTATAGAGCCGATTTTTCGTACCTTTGAATTAGCTATTCCTTCATGACCTCCGTCATGCATTAGTATATTGTTGCATATATATCACAGACACTATTATCTTACATCAATATTAACACTACCACTTAAAAACTAAGTTATCATTCATTCAAGCACACTCACATATATGCAGGACAGCGTATCGACTTGGATAAAAATACTTAAATAG
Source organism: Thermobia domestica (assembly GCF_964235325.1). Lineage (NCBI taxonomy): Eukaryota > Metazoa > Arthropoda > Insecta > Zygentoma > Lepismatidae > Thermobia > Thermobia domestica. Next base: position 181,712,641 of record NC_137458.1, on the reverse strand, counting down.
AAACCCTCTAACTACCATTTTATAAACATTTATTACTCCTATTCCAGAATAAGACATAAGTTAATATGAACATGTAATCATCATATACATGAATATATGAAATTAAATAATAACACTGTGACACACACACACACACACACATACACACAAACACACAAATATATATATATATATATATATATATATATATATATATATATATATATATATATATATATATATATATATATTAGATTAAAGATTAAAAGAACATTTCCTATTTACGTATCTATCTATCTATATACAGGGTGGTAGGTAACTCCACCGACAAACTTTGGGAGGTGATTCCTTATATGAAATGAAAGAAAAAAGTTCTAATAAACATGGGACGAAAAACGTCTCCTTTCAGAGATATGAACCGCCGAAAATTCGAAAATTCGCGTTTCGAAACGCTCTGCTTTAGAAACTACAGGACAAATCCCAAGCGGTTTAAGGAATTACAAAGGAAGTAGTATGTGCTCTACCTAAATATCTATGTTCTACCGTGGTCCGTTATCGGCGACACGAACTGTAAAGGGGAATCTGAGGTATAGAGATACTCCTTATACTCCTTTAAGTACTAATGGCGCGTTCATTTCGCCGATAACGGAGGATTGTAAAACATGGATATTTAGATAGATCGCATACTAGTTCCTGTGTAATTCCCTACACCGTTTGGGATAGGTCCTATAGTTTCTAAGGCAGGGCGTTTCGAAACATGATTTTTCGAATTTTCGGCGGTTCATAACTCTGAAAGGAGACTTTTTTGTACCATGCTTATTAGAACTTTTTTCTTTCATTTCATATAAGGAATCACCTCCCAAAGTTTGTCGGTGGTGTTACCTACCACCCTGTATAAAAAAATCTCTTGAACTTTCGGATATCGGACATAGTTTCGGATCTACAAGGTGCCGAAAGCGTAGGAAAATGTCTTTCGGACGCCAATAGTTCGGAAACTATCCAACGTAAAGAGGGCGGGTAAAAATACACTGAAGAAGTCATACCTGCTGTATTGAATTTTGCATGTTTCACAATCCTACCATGCACGCGCAAGGGATTCCCCAAAGGAACGTAGGGAGTCCCGGATAATCTGCCAAATGAAAATTGGTCTAAATGGATATGAATTGATAGGGTTTCTACCTGGTAACAATAATTCGTTTGTATTAAGTCGATATCTGGAACAAATACATAATGGCCGACACCTTCATGCCCGTTGTGTGTGTTTGCATAATCGCTAGGTACGGATGCCGGCCAACAGTGACGTTCTGAGTATTAAGTGTTGCGAATTTGTACTCAAATGCTCTAGAAAGACATCTGGAGTGTCGGTAGAGAACAACAGATGAAGCAGGTTGATTCACATGTGTGGAAACACGTAACGAAAGATGCCCAGAAATGCACTCATACTAAGTAAACGTGAGTTCAAAGCGTCCGAAATGTAAGGAATAGCATCAAGAACATAAAATCCATTGCCAATTCACCAATAATATTCCATCAATCCGATGCAATATTATCTGCACGGTTGCATACCAATAAGGATGCAACAACTGAGGCCAAGTTGACATTGTGCAAGTGGACTTACTAAGAAACTGGGTAAACTAAATGAATGCCACTAGTGGGATCGCATGATCGATATTGAAATGTGGCCAATGTGTGTGTTGATATCAACATGTAGCTAATGGACAAGTGTCAATATGTCCCACTACTGCTGGGACACCGTCCCACGTGCGAAAACTAGGAAAATAACGTTGTACATTCTGCTGTTACATCTGGTGTACTTTTTGGTAGAACATAACTAGAATAATGTCCCTCTTTGTTTGGGACATTGTCCCACAGTCGACACATATGAAAAGAAATCTCTTAATTCATGGTTCAAATTCTGATAAAGCGTGAAATTAATAAACTTGTATCATGTTCCACGCCTTCTGGGACATATGACGGACTCGAAATATAAAAAAGTACCTCCAGAAATTCGTATCTTACACAGTGTACATGTCAAGACAAAGACGAAAATGAACCGATTTGGCACATGTAACACTACTGCTGGAATACCATACATATGGAAAATAAAACGACATGAGAAATAGGAAGAAACGTCTTAAATCTCTGATTGTTTACAACTGTGCAGTAGGAGTAACAAAATGAAACACAAAAGCATATTGGGAGGCTGTACAAAAGCGCTTGCCAAAGAAAGTGGGTACTCCTCATAGAAATGAATACAGAGAAAGTGAGGCTCCTTCGAAGCCTCAGGGCTAGAGCGCTTGCTTTCGCTCGCGTGGTAGCAGTTCCGAATCCTATTGGAAGCCCACGGCATCAGATTCAAGACCCGAGTAATTATTTTCCTATTTTTCGCACGTAGGACGGTGTCCCAGTAGTAGTGGGACATATTGACATTTGTCCATTAGCTACATGTTGATATCAACTCACACATTGGCCACATTTCAATATCGATCATGCGATCCCACTAGTGACATTCATTTAGTTTACCCAGTTTCTTAATGAGTCCCCTTGCACAATTTCAACTACATCCCTATTGGTATGCAAACGTTCACATCATTTTGCATCGGTTTGAGGGAATATTATTGGTGAATTGGCAATGGATTTCATGTTCTTGACGCTAATCCTTACATTTCGGACACTTTGAACTCACGTTTACTTAGTATGAGTGCATTTCTGGGCATTTTTTGTTACGTGTTTCTACACATGTGAATCACCCTGCTTCATATGTTGTTCTCTACCGACACTCCAGACGTCTTTCTAGAGCATTTGAGTACAAATTCGCAACACTTAATACTCAGAACGTCACTATTGGCCGGCATCCGCACCTAGCGATTATGCAACCACACACAACGCGCAAGAAGGTGTCGGCCATTTTGTATTTGTTCCAGATATCGACTTAATACAAACGAATTATTTTTACCTGGTAGAAACCCTATTAATTCATATCCATTTAGACCAATTTTCATATGACAAATTATCCGGGACTCCCTACGTGCTTTTGGGGAATCCCTTGCGCGTGCATGGTAGGATTGTGAAACATGCAAAATTCAATAGAGCAACTATGACTTCTTCAGTGTATTTTTTACCCGCCTTTTTTACATTGGATAGTTTCCGAACTATTGGCGTCCCAAAGTCATTTTCCCACGCTTTCGGCACCTTGTTGATCCGAAACTATGTACGATATCCGAAAGTTCAAGAGAAATTTTTTTCTTGTCTCAGTGGCAGGAGTTACCTCCCAAGAATTGTAACACTTATTTTGCCATGTTTCTATGCAATATCTGGAAGAATTACGAGGGAAAATATTTCTTAATTCTGTTTGACAATACAAACTAGATACTTTCGGACAACCGAAATCAGTAACATCACTCTTACCCTTCTAGTATACCAGGAAAATATGACAAACAGAACGATGTATATACATTTTAATATGCACATAAGTTAATATTTTATTTATAATGGTTATTACTAATTATGGTTACTATATTTTATTATTTGTATGGTTACTGATTAATATGACCAATTTCGGTTCGGGGAATTATTCCTAACATAGATCAGGGCCGTTCCATTATCCACTACCTATGGACCCGCCATGTTCTGGACTGGCAACAATCAGTAGGTTCTTAACGGGTAAATTATGTATTTTGTATTGTAATAACATCATCACGGACCACCCACCCAAAACACACTGAATATAGAAAGTAGATGATTTTTACTTGTTCACTAATAGAAGTCAATTCAGCTCTCAGTCCAATCTGGTTAAAACAAAATGCTACACTGTTCACACTCGTCATCATTAAAGTCGATAATATCGCCTAGGCAGGAGAATTATCGCAGGAAAGTCTATTACAGTGTTCACACATCCCAACCTGTCTACATATAGTTGGCGCAAGGTTATTCACAGCTCTGAGAAACGAGACAAAGATCACCAGGTGCAAAAGGCTTGGAGTTTGGTACTGGTATCACAGCTTTCCTTTAACGTGTTCTATCTTCCCGATAACCGTCAGAAACGACAGTGACCTTTCTTCCGTATGTGCTTACAATGTACACTGAGTGCTCACTGAATTTCTACCAGCCCTCGACACAAGAAAGTGTGGCTAGCCGAGCCGACTATATGACCACCCCGACTGGTAATATGACAGAGAAAGAACACACTCGAAGTCACATGTTGGCACACAGCACACTGTTATAATTAGATGCAAGCAGGATTTCTCCGCATGTTAATAGGGCATGATTGTGAGTACCCGAGCAATAGATGCGTCAATAACCCAGGCAGTAATACTTGTCGGGTGCCCCTGTTCCTGTGTAGTGTAGGTGTACAAGGAGTGGGAAGAAAATGGAGTAATAATCTCCAAGAGACGGAACTACCAAGGCGTACGGAAGTTCAAAATGTGGGGCGATCGTCGCTTCAAACAGCCTGTGACAACCAAATGAATCATCAGTGTTTGAGAATTACGTGACCAATACGATGGTGGCTGCACAATACTCATATCCCACGCATCTATGCGGCGTACACTGACACGCATGCAGTTCCACAGCGAATACAGTTGTCACCCACTTCTTACCACTCGTCACAGCAGACTTCGTTGCGCTCGTGCATACTAACATGCTAATTGGACCATGCATAATTGAAAGAGGGTGTGTTGGTACGATAAGCACGGTTTGTGCTACTCCTCTCGGATGGGCGTGTTCATGTGTGGCATCAACAGCACGAAGTTATGGATCCTTCGTGTATGTTGCGTATTGTACATACAGGTTGGGGCGGCTGTATGGTTTAGGGATGCTTCTGTTGGCATGGACTGGGACAGTTGGTGTGCATTGAGCACAGCGAGACATCTGTTGTGTACCTGCATCTGTTAGAGAATCACGTACCCCTATAATACAACACTTCTACCTTCACGAAGACAGCATTTTCCAGAACGGCAAAACATGGTGCCACCAAGCCAGCACTGCACTTGCTTGGCTTAAGGAACATTTCACGGAGCTGCTGGCCCCCTAAATCACCGGATCTTAATTCTATAGAACATTTATGGGATGTTACGGAACGAGTTCTTCGAACCGTGACTCCTGCACCAACATCTTTGGGCCCACTGTGGGATGTCATCAGGAATATATGGTATCAGATCCCCGTGGAAGCATATAAGCAACTACCAGAATTCATGCCACCCAGTGTTCAGGCCGTCCTCTGAGCAAAAGTGGATCAACAAAATATTATGTAGGTAGTCGTATTTCAGTGAACACTTAATGTAGTTGCTACAGTTTTGAATAACATTTCCGCAAGTACAAGGAGTATAATAAATAAGAAATCCATTAGTCACTACAACTAGTTTTATTTTCTGCTTTGGTTAATTGCAATTTAGCCATATATATGTGGTTGGACATAGTCCACTCCATCCTGGCTGCGATAGTAATCCAAGAAACCATATAAGGTTGAGAGGAAACAGATATTGTGAAGATTGGTCCGTAAGAGATCTTACTTGTTGAAATTCACTTAAGTCTAAATGATTATTGAAGAAATACCTTCTTTTTCATGGGATATAAGTACTCGTGAATAATTGCGGTGTTAATAAAAGACTCAATTCGTCAAAATTTGACGAAGGGTCGTATCTCAAAATCTCACTTTTTCAGACATAAAGAAAGACATGTAATACCATAGAGGAGGAAAAGTTAAATATGTAATAATTGATCAATAATTCCACATAAATATTATCTGGAACGGGTGACGAGTTATTGCATATTCAACTGCTTTCCTGTCCAGGTAATTATTATTTCTTTCTTTGTGCATGAAAAAGTGAGATTTTGAGATAAGACCCTTCGTCAAATTGTTGACGAATTGGGATCTCTTAACTGTTATCTGAGTTTCGACAACGAATCTCTCCCATAGTACGAAAAGTACCTTTGCTATCAAGACTTCACACATTTACGACAACATTATCAAAAACATGCTGGAGAAATCCATCTGAATGAATAGCTGCGGAGCCAGCGTTAATGATCGGTGTTAGGTAGATTGTGCCTTCATGATAAGATGCTCGCACCCCCATTGATGAACTATGTTTACGAAATGTTTTGAACCTCATAATGGATGTAAGTTTATAGCAAGGCTTGTCTATATTATATGGGTGACAGAAAAGATTTAGGTCTTACAGCAAAACTTATGATGTAAAAATATTAGCTTTCTGGAATAAGACTTTTGTCCCCCCTGAGTTAATTGTATTAAAGTTTGTACTTTCTTAATACTCTTTCTCCGTAACTTTTCATGCACATCGCTTTTTCCTTGTACACTAACTTCATGATTAAAGTGTACACCATTTTTACAACTACGGTATTTACGTTTATTTCCACAAATTACACAAATGAAATCAAAACTATTCTTTGTTTATATAAGGTATGTGTCTCAGGTAGCCTGGAACAATATACAATTGCTACACTCATGTCAATGTAATATATTATACTGAATTAAGTTTCATAAAATCAAAATGATTTGGAAATTCAAGTTTAAAATAAGGAACATTACTCTATACTTTCTGTTATTAATTATGGTAAGTGATATTGACAGCTCGAAAATGTATAATGACAAAATATTGCATACTCACAAAATGTTATAAAATGTTGTGATTTTAAATTGAAGTTTAGTTTTTGAAATGAAACATATTCGGGTTTTTATCGAGGCATAACATATTTTATACATTTTTTTAAAAAAATATTGTGGATAATCATGTAGCGATTAAACATTTCAATGCTTGCCTGGCACTTGGAAACTACTATTTCGGAGTTAAACCTAACGTAAACTTGTCTGTATAATTTTTAAAACGTAAAATTAAATCTAAATTAATCGTAAGTACACCCTGTGTCAAAAAGAATATACGTATTACGAAGAATTATTTTGTCCAAACTAGCGATCGCTGCGCCTCGGCTCGGCTATTGGAGAAACGAATACATAGTCTAGTTTATAATAATAGCCGCTAGATGTCAGCTGTCTTCTATTTTGCTTGATAACAGTCATATGTTTACAATGGTTGCATCGCAGCAGAAATCATTTTGTGTTCTCGAGTTTGCGAAGTGCAGTTCCGTGATTACAGTGCACAGACCTTTCAGGTTAAGGTACTAAATTCATCCTCCGAATGGGTGGAACATTCGCAGACGGTATCGACAGTTTGTAGATACAGGATGTGTATGTAAAGGAAAGAGTCCTGGCCGCCCTCGTGTTCCTGAAGAAAATGTTGCACGAATTCAAACTGCTTTCCAACGTAGTCCTTCAAAATCAACTCGTCGTGCCAGTCAAAAGTTAAAAGTGCTGACAACAACAATTTGGCGTGTTTTGAGACGTCAATTGGTTATGAAGTCATACAAGTTACAGCTATTACAAGCTCTGCGTCCTGATGACAAACGCAAACGTGTGGCATTTTGTAACGAGATTCTGGATGCTACTGACGAAGATAACACTCTTGCACAACGCATCGTGTTCAGTGATGAAGTGACTTTCCGTGTTAGTGGTCAGGTAAACAAACAAAATGTTCGAATTTGGGGCCTACAGAACACACATGCAGTCAGTGAACATGTACGAGATTCGCCCAAAGTGAATGTGTTTTTGCGATATCGTGATCATCTGTTTACGGCCCATTCTTCTTTAATGGAAACACGGTTAACAGTCAGTAGTATCTAGCTGTGTTACAAAACTGGTTGTTTCCGAAGATCCACGAAGAAAACTTCATTTTTCAACAAGACGGGGCACCCCCTCACTGGAGTCGCCAAGTGCATGAATATCTGAATGAAATTCTACCGAACCGTTGGATTGGTCGTCAAGGAGCTGGCGACTTAGCATGTCTGAGCTGGCCTCCACGGTCACCTGATTTGCCACCCTTCGACTACTTCCTGTGGGGTTTCGTTAAAGACAACGTTTACGTACCACCACTCCCACAGAACCTGGAAGAGTTGAAGAACCGGATCCGTACTGACATAACATCAGTGACGCAGGACATGCTTGCCCGAGCATGTGAGGAATTTGAAAAATGAAATGAAATCTTTAAGTTTTACGTCCCACGCTTATGCCGGTTAGGCTAAAGGAGACGGTGATAATGAGAGATGAGTGAAATGGTGGAATGAAGAAAGTGGGAGGAAACGGGAGAACCCCGAGAAAACCCACGAGCACGGTGTTTGTCCACCACAAAGTTCACTTGGCGGGGGCTGGGATCGAACCCGAGACCCCAGGCACCAGAGGTGAACGCTCTACCACTGAGCCACCGCGCCCCCCTGTGAGGAATTTGAGTATCGATGTGATATTGTTCGTGTCGCTGATGGGGGACATATTGAACATCTGTAATTTGAACTTTGAACTGTAATTTGATCTTGAGAGGTTCGTAAATATGTGTGTGAAATTTCATATTCGTATGTCCTAAAGTTTCATAAATATATGCATTCGAAATTAGTATATTCTTTTTGAAACAGGGTGTAATTAAAATGTCATGTTCTAGTTAAACTTAACAAATCAGTTAACTTAAACTTAACTTAACTAACGGCATATTAATATATGCCTACATTTCAAATTATAAACCAAAAATCTTACAGAACGAAGAACCTACTAGATACTCATTAAGTCCGTACTTCTAACTTCCACTGCACAAAATCACTTAGTATATACAAACTTCATAAATCTCCCACTGAAACTGGCGCATGAAGGTAGGCAGTGTCAAAGCTGGATATACGGCGTGCGCCTAACCGGCCCGGCAGGATGACTTTCCTCACCTGCAGTCATTTGGTAAGAACTCTCTGGACATCTTTCCCATTCCTATAAACCTAGTAATATGTATATCATTTTAAAGCTAATAAAACAAGCTAAAGGTTTTATTTGAAACATTTTGTTGCAACGTTATCAGATTTTTAGTAATAATAACGAAAATATTGAACATTATATTGAAAAATCTACTTTTTCAGTAATTTATTTCAATAGCGCCGTATATACTTACTTTAGCTAAAAACACATAAGGACATAATTAAAAGAACGTAATGTGAGGAACCTAACTTCAAAAAATCATATTGATACGAGCTGGCATAATGAGTTATTGACATTTCAAAGTAGGTAAGCAAATTTGCATTTTTAGGACCATGGGGGGAAAGCAAGCAGTGTTGAATTCAGACATTTTCACCCAGGGGAGAATGTCAACTCCTCGGGGGGGGGAGGTTTCTTTTTTTCTGTATTTTTGCAAGAAAGCAGCATATTTAACAATTCCATTCACATACACATCTTACCTAATATTGAGACTAAATTGCTGATAAACATTCAATGTGAGATTATAATTTAAAAAAAAAAAAAAAAAAAAAACAATAGTTTGATTTCATCTAAAACATTAAATAAAGACTGGCAAAAATATTTTACACTAAACTTTAGCTGCTATTTACAGTAGCTAGTTTTGTTATTTCCTATATTCAGTAGTTACTGTTTGTTACTAATGTAGAAGTTTTTAAAAAGATTTAAATTAACTCAAATATTTTTTGTCCTAAAACAAACATACATAGGAATATCTTAACAAAATGTTATCATTCTTTCTCACACTTCTGATTCTAAATCAAGCATATTAGCCTTGGTTTCTGCACTGCAATAGTTTAGTTTACGAAATCTTCAGTAGGATTAGTGCCGTGTCGTGGAAAATCAGCGCTTGGCGCGAGAGTATACGACGGCACCCCCGTATATAAGAGTGAGGTCCACAGACCAGCCGCGAAAGGTGAGAAATTTTAAAAAGTAAACCCTGCTTTTCATAGATTTTGAGCACTTTTCATTACTTTTTTTCCTTTCGTTTTATATATATGCACATGTGTTTCATCCCTCTGTTTTTTCTTTTCTTTTTCCCTCCCGAATCTTGCACCCCTTACTTCGGCGCCCGGGGCCGTTGCCCCGCTTGCCCCTCCCCCATGGCACGTCACTGAGCAGGATCTTCATCACCTTCAATAGCAATCTTTCACTCATATACTACTATCATATTGATAAATTCTATATAAGTCTCTAATCCAGGAGGGATAACTGTTCCTCCCTGATCCCTTTAAATGACGCCCTCTGAATCTCACCCTTTAACTGAATTATTTTTAATTAAAGAAAGGTGTGCTTACTTTAACAATCGTAAAACACATTTACGTCCGTTACGTCCGATGAGAGAAATGGAATTTAGGCGCCCTATTTCAAATAATGCAAGAACTACATTTTCAATACTGAAGTCTGTTGACATCAGAGATCATATGGAATGATCGAAAGATCTTCCCTATCTTTCCTTTCCTATCTCAACCTGTGCTAGTGCTACCTACTAATTTATAATATAGGGCGAGAGTATAGTACCTACTAAAATACAAACCTTTCTTCAACAGTTAACAATTTCATGTTCTGCCAAACTCGGTCATAGCGTTAAGAAATACAAGTTTTATTGACTATTTGGTATTCTATCTTAGATGTTACATGTTTAATATTTAAATAGAATGGGTCTGCGTCATTTATATGTATATTGAGAGATCGGATTTCGTGTGCACGTGCACGGAAAGAAAGCAAATAATTGGGTGTACATTTTGTGACTGAAATTTTTTGAGTTTCTCCGGGGGGGAATGAATTTCCTTCGGGGGGGAGATTCCCCACGGGCTACCCCCTGAATTCAACCCTGAAAGCAAGAGAGGGAGAGTTGGGAAAATACTCCCCTTGTGATGAAGTAATAACTAGCAAAGTTTCAGCTTGTTACTAATTAGTCCCGACAAAAGCCTATTTTTTTGCCTTTATTGACTGTACTATATTGAAAAAGGAACAACTTTCACAGGAAACAATTTTCTTTAAATTCTACAGATTTGCATCTGCGTCTGTTATTTTTGTTAAATTGTTACTATCTGACCGCAAGTCGCAGGCATTTTTTCTGCTCGTAGTGCATGTAGACACTTCAAATAAAAAATTAAATGACTGTGAAGTATGTGAAGAATCAAATGGCGATGCTTCCATATTCAGTGGCGTAGTGAGAGTACCTTTACGGTCGATCAAGCCCAGAATTACATATGGAAAGTTGTGTCAATTCTTATTTCTTTGGAAATATTGAAAACGAAACAACTTTTACGGGAAACACGTTTCGTTAAATTCTACGGTTTGGCAACTACGTGTGTTATTTGTTGTTGATTTGCAACTACAGAAAAATAGTTTTAATTGACCCAAAGAAACACCAGCTAACACATGTTCTATCAAATAGTACTCTTATTGAAAACTCTTTACAGCATTTAGTATCAAACATTTTGACATATCTCGTGGAGGTATCAACGAAAACAATGTTACAGGACATACGTAGTTTAAATACCGTGGTCAGAACCAATTTTAAACAGAAGAAGAGAGAAAAACATTCTTTGATTAAGTAAAACTACGTCTGAAAAAGTTTGGATGTAAAGTCTCAGCAGTAGAGATGCAAAAAAGCCGGCTTTTTTGAATCGATGTTTTTTTTTTCACATAAAAAGCCGGCTTTTTAGGAAAAAAAACGAGAATTTTGGAAATTTTGGCTTTTTTCATTTTCATGGTTTTTCTATCTAAATAGCTTTCTTATGGTATATTCTATAGTAGATAAGAATTCCATGACCTGAATGCCATATTTCGCTCTGAAATTCACCATCAAAATGAATGGAGCACATGTTTTACGAATTAAAGCTAACATGAAGAATGTAGTATTTGAGGGCAATTTTACAGGGTATACAGGGCATATGTATTTTTGGGGTAAATGTGAGTTGGCCCAACCACTTCGAAAGAAATAGAAAATTTTCATGTCACGAATTAGTGCTTAATTAGTGCTTTCAATCCCGCATGGTCCCAGAATTAGTGCTCAATTTATTCTCGAGATATATTGATTATTAAGATGGTTGGGCCAACTTAACGCTTTCTAAAAGTTGTTTCAAAATTCAAATTAAACGGTATAGGTAATTAGTGCTTAATTAGTGCTCTTCATCCCACATGGACCCAGAATTAGTGCTCAATAAATAAGGGTATACGGGGCATATGTATTTTTGGGGTAAATGTGAGTTGGCCCAACCACTTCGAAAGAAATAGAAAATTTTCATGTCACGAATTAGTGCTTAATTAGTGCTTTCAATCCCGCATGGTCCCAGAATTAGTGCTCAATTTATTCTCGAGATATATTGATTATTAAGATGGATGGGCCAACTTCACGCTTTCTAAAAGTTGTTTCAAAATTCAAATTAAACGGTATAGGTAATTAGTGCTTAATTAGTGCTCTTCATCCCACATGGTCCCAGAATTAGTGCTCAATAAATAAGGGTATACGGGGCATATGTATTTTTGGGGTAAATGTGAGTTGGCCCAACCACTTCGAAAGAAATCAAAAATTTTCATGTCACGAATTAGTGCTTAATTAGTGCTTTCAATCCCACATGGTCCCAGAATTAGTGCTCAATTTATTCTCGAGATATATTGATTATTAAGATGGTTGGGCCAACTTCACGCTTTCTAAAAGTTGTTTCAAAATTCAAATTAAACGGTATAGGTAATTAGTGCTTAATTAGTGCTCTTCATCCCACATGGTCCCAGAATTAGTGCTCAATAAATAAGGGTATACGGGGCATATGTATTTTTGGGGTAAATGTGAGTTGGCCCAACCACTTCGAAAGAAATAGAAAATTTTCATGTCACGAATTAGTGCTTAATTAGTGCTTTCAATCCCGCATGGTCCCAGAATTAGTGCTCAATTTATTCTCGAGATATATTGATTATTAAGATGGTTGGGCCAACTTCACGCTTTCTAAAAGTTGTTTAAAAAATCAAATTAAACGGTATAGGTAATTAGTGCTTAATTAGTGCTCTTCATCCCACATGGTCCCAGAATTAGTGCTCAATAAATAAGGGTATACGGGGCATATGTATTTTTGGGGTAAATGTGAGTTGGCCCAACCACTTCGAAAGAAATAGAAAATTTTCATGCCACGAATTAGTGCTTAATTAGTGCTTTCAATCCCGCATGGTCCCAGAATTAGTGCTCAATTTATTCTCGAGATATATTGATTATTAAGATGTTTGGGCCAACTTCACGCTTTCTAAAAGTTGTTTCAAAATTCAAATTAAACGGTATAGGTAATTAGTGCTTAATTAGTGCTCTTCATCCCACATGGTCCCAGAATTAGTGCTCAATAAATAAGGGTATACGGGGCATATGTATTTTTGGGGTAAATGTGAGTTGGCCTAACCACTTCGAAAGAAATCAAAAATTTTCATGTCACGAATTAGTGCTTAATTAGTGCTTTCAATCCCGCATGGTCCCAGAATTAGTGCTCAATTTATTCTCGAGATATATTGATTATTAAGATGGTTGGGCCAACTTCACGCTTTCTAAAAGTTGTTTCAAAATTCAAATTAAACGGTATAGGTAATTAGTGCTTAATTAGTGCTCTTCATCCCACATGGTCCCAGAATTAGTGCTCAATAAATAAGGGTATACGGGGCATATGTATTTTTGGGGTAAATGTGAGTTGGCCCAACCACTTCGAAAGATATAGAAAATTTTCATGTCACGAATTAGTGCTTAATTAGTGCTTTCAATCCCGCATGGTCCCAGAATTAGTGCTCTATATGAAAATTCATAGGGGACATATATAGGGGGGTCTATACGTTTGGAGTAAATGTGAACTTGGCACAATCACTTCAAACACAAAGTTAAATTTTACGTACGAGGTTGAGGTCCAATGCGTCCAACATGGCTCTGGAATTTGTTCTTAATAAATAAAGCAATATAGTGCATATTTATATTTGGGGTACTTTATAAGTTAATCCAACCACTTCGAAAAAATGACAAATTTTCATGTTTAAAGCTTTCCATCACACTTACGTCCAAAATTAATACTTAATATATATTGTGATGCGTGGCATATTTATGTTTGAAATATTTGTGATGTTGGCTCAAGTAGTTTTTTTTATAAAATGTAAATATTTTTTTCCGCAACCCCAAAATCCTGGGAGACTTACAAGAAATGACTGAAAGAATGTGAAATACAGTGTTTGATTCATATTGTTACTCTAAGATTTTTTTAAAAATTTAATATAAAAATAATAATTTGCCTTTCAATAGAAACCGTGCTCCCCTTATGGGGATAATAAATGGATAGTATATTTGAATGGTCTGTCAGTAAGAATCATACGTATGTAATCTGAAATAACGACAGTATTGCTCCCTTTATTTTCAAAACTAGATGGTAATATAAAAGAGAAGTAGGCAGGAACGCACTCTCGTGTTGGGTTCAGCGACTATCCAAATTTGTTGATCATAACAAAAATTTGTGCCTAAAAGTTTGATCGTACACTTTTCTCGATTATCTCTTCTCTTATAAAAGCCATTAAGTTACATATTTTGTTCTGAGAATTTGGGTGCAGTACTTAAAAGGTACTTATTGTCTTTATGAGTATAGAATAACACCGGCTGAATGCTAAATAAATGCAGTGTCTCGTATTATTGGACCTCAAGATTCTCCCAACAAAAATTTGTGGGTACACGCCTGGACATAGGGTTATACATTTGGTGCCTTTTCGAAAACTTGTCAGTAAAAAGTGCCTAAAAAGAAACAGAAATGACAATTCAGCTTGATACGTTAGCATACCTCTCGTTAGCCTTTGTCGTGGGAAACTCGACTTCTATTTCCCGGGTTCGATTCCCGGTGGGGGCACTCGGTCGAAAAAGAGTAAAAACGTCTTTTCAGGCCAGCTACCCTGAATTGAGATTTCCCTGGGTTTTCCTCATTCACACCAGGCAAATGCCGGGGTGGTACCTAACTTATAGGTCCAAGGCCGCTTTCTTCCTTCTACAATCCTTTCTTCCTTCCCTTTCCCCAGATTGTGTGCTCGCCAAGGAACGTCATCCCTCCAAACCTGAAGGGTTAAATGGCCTTAGATGCCGAAAGCCCAGAAATCTAAATCCTAAATCCTAAATCGACTTCTATTTCCAGCAGGAAATCATGTGCTTCAAATTCCACGTTAAGCTATAGACACACATCTCGTAAGCCTTACAGTTTAAAGCGACGCTAAACTCAAATCAAACGAAAAACAATTATTCATATTTGCTATCTTAGGCGGTGTTTTTCCGCTCAAGAATGTACTGTTGAATCAAAACGAGGTTTAACCACACCGAAATTTTCAGCTATTCTTTTTCTACCTCTTTCTCCGCAAAAACAATTTCGGCTGCTAACAATGCACTAACAATATTGAGTAGAAACCCTATCACAGGCGGATCCAGGACCAACTTCTTGGGCGGTGGGTTGTAATACTGCTACTTAGAGCTACTTTTAAGAGCTCCAAACTCTGGAATGGGTTTTATTTATATATAAAATAAGAAAGTTTCCTCTTCTGGGGGAGGGGTTTTCGCCCCGATCGTCCCTACCTGCATCCGCCCCTCAACCCTATTTTATTCTTATTCTAATAGTATTCCGTTGCATGAAAGACCATTTGAGACTGAAACCATGCAGTATAAGAGACTCAAATTATGTAACATCATTTGAGACATGGACACCAATTAGTTGTATGAAGTATTTGGAAAGTAAAAAGGCCTCCTTGTCTTGCACAAGTAAAACGATTTTCGTATTATGTGCCTTCTTTTCCTCAAACAATATCTTATAATATTAGATTTGGTTTTATTAAGAACGCTTGAAACACCAACAGTATTAAAAAAAAATAATGGACCGAAATCAATACTATTTTAAATACAGATATACTTTAATTTTAAGTTAAATAGTTATATACCGATAATTATCAAACGAACTAAATCATTGTCGAAATTCTGAGCTTTTAAAAACTAGATACCTGTGATCGTAGCAAATGTTGCTCAACAATAACGTACCATTAATAAATAATATATACCGGTATCTCATTGTTTGGAATTGAACAACGTCACCTGATACGAACTTTTTGTGTATTTGTGTGTGTGTGTACTGTCTGTATTCTAGATGTGAACAAAACAGTAGTAAGTATACCAGGATAGTGCTTTGACGTTATACAGTCCTGTGACTGAATTTTATCAATTCAAATTTTAAATATATTGCTTTGCTGAAAAAATATTGTCTGAACCATTTTCGTCGATATCAAAAGAAGCTGAAGTAGGCCTAGATTATCTGAATTCATTACAGAATGTGGAGGCCCTGGATAGAAGAGGACGATAAAAATGAGCAACAAACAATCAATAACACGGTAAGTTGTGTACTTTAATTCCTTATTGATTGATTTCACCCTTGAGTATTTTTCCATGAAGTGAATAATTACGAAATTAAATACGCCTTTGTAGTTAACTCTGCTCAACTTAATTTTTAAAGATTTAGATGTCAATCATTTAACCATCAGTTGACCACTTTTGATCCGCCAATTCAAGGTGTGATTAACTTTAATAAAAGAAATAAAAGACATTATCAGAAGTCATATCACAAGTCCTGAAACATGAAAGGTTGCTGTTGGGTTGTGAGTCCACATTGACCATAGATTGTGTTTGGGGGTTTGGTCAAGCTCAAGAACATAAATTACTACATGCGACAGATGGTTATACAGGGTGTTTCAAAACAACACCGACAACGTTTGGGAGATGATTCATGACACCAACATAAGAGGAAAAGTAGACCAACCTGGGTGCACAAATGCTTCCTTTCGGAGTTATAGGCTGCCGAAAACATGAAAAAAAATGAACTTTAAAGATCCATAGCTACAAAACTATGGGACCTACCGTAGCCGGGTCAAGACTTCACTTAGGAACTACTATGTACCCTATCCAAAAACCCATGCTTCAGAATCCTGCGGTATTTCACAACACTTACTATTGAGGTAGTTGGTGAGTACTTCAAATTATATGGTGTAGCCAAACTCCCTCTATAAAAAATGTTGCGTATCAGAGGATTCTGAAACATGTATTTTTGGATAGCGCACATACTAGTTCCTAAGTGAAGTCTTGACCCGACCACGGTATTTCCCATAGTATTGGAGCTATAGACCTTTAAACTTCACTTTTTCGTGTTTTTGGCAGCCTATAACTCCGAAAGGAAGCATTTGTACACCAAGGTTGGTCTATACTTTTTGTCTTATCTAGGTGTCAAGAATCACCTCTCAAACGTTGTCGGTGTTGTTTTGAAACACCATGTATACAGTTTCATAGACAATATTTTGAGCTAGTGGGCTGGGGTGTAATTAGCCTTTTTACGCTAGATTCGAAATTTTTCGATGCTGAATATTTCATAGACGTTTGCTCTAAGAAGATAATCAACCATTTGCAGTGTTTATCGGATTTATTAAACCGTTCGGACCCAGGTGACCAAAATGTCACACGTGGGGGTCTCAATTTTTAAATCCGCTCCTGTGTGGAAACTAAGATATCGGGATAATTTTTTTGTCTAAATATGGTTCGACCACAGTTTATCAAATTTGTTTCTTTTCTTCTGGATGTCGAATTTCCTTCTCAAATTTCAGCCCAAAGACAAAAATTCAAGAATTTTCAAATCTCAAATTTGCTCTTTTCCTTCTTCCCCTGTAGCTTCCTTCGTTGTAGAGAAATCTCCTTAAGACTTATCAGGTAGATACCTGGAATGGATACCTAATTGTTGATATCAATTGGACCAGCCCGCGCGTGGTGTTGCCAACTAGGGAAATTAAAATTTCTCTAAATTTAGGCAAAAATCGAAATTTTCGTTTATAAATCCGTACCTACACGTCCGAGCGCAAGTCAAATTACACCAGTCTAACATTGACCCTTACTGAAGCAGCTACAGATCATTACAATGGGCTAATTAGGGGTCGCAGGAAAAATTTGTCTTTAGGTTCTAAAGATTTTTCTAGTTTTCCCTGCTTTTCTGTTTACCGTAATGTATTTTTTGTAATTAGAAGCTTTGTTTCTTGATACTTGTAGGATACATTAGTGGTGTACCAATGTTTATATTAAGATAGTACCTCTGTCTTGTAGCAGTGTTGCCAGCTACAGAAAATTTCCTATTTTAGGGTAAATTTTGGAAAAATCCCATTTTTGTCTCTAATATTATCCTCTTTTTGTCTACATTCGAACAAACGTACCATAGTGTGAAATCCTCGTTCATAGCCTACACAACGCATTATAGAAAGTTTCAGTGCGATAATTAGGGGAAGTAGAGTCGAGGTTAATAATAAACCATGTTCTGTAAATGGTAAGAAAATGGTGAATTTCTGAGGTAGAATGAGATATTTTTAATTTCTTGCTTACTTTGTTAGATATCGCCATAATACTTGTAGGATATATTACTGGAGTAATAAGGTTTATTTTCAGATAGTTTGCGTCTGTCTGGTGGCAGTGTTTCTAGCCAAAAAAATGTTTCCCGATTTTAGATGAGAAATTCGGAAAATTCCGTTTTCCGCCCTCTTATTTCGCTCTTGCTAGCTACATTAAAGAACACGTACTGCTATCTAAAAGTATCCTCTTTGTACTACGGAAGAAACTATAAAAAGTTTTAATAGGATGATTGAGGAAGCTGCAGCTCCAGCATATCTGTTGATTTTTGCTTCTGAGGTGTAAAAACTGTCAAAATTTCATGCATATGATAGAGAATTTTTTCTTTCTCTTTTTTATGGCAACCAGTGACTTCAGGTTTTCATTGTACCTTGTCAACACACCAAAGAGTTGTTAGGTGACTTGAACACATGTGGCGACTTTGGTGCCAACTGAGAAAATCTTGAAATTTAGTAATGGAATTTTTTGTAAATTTTCACCTCTACATTTCCTTCAATAATTTTCCTCCTGTTAGCAACACTGCAATGTAACTTATACGAAATTAGCCACATCTCTTATAAAAACAAGCCTTAGCAGTATCAATCGGGTAAATAATTTTTGAGCAATAAGTCACTGACTGAAACTGTAGGAAAACGCCAAAAATGACCTGGTTCCGAAAGGGTCAACAGAAATGCGTTAGCTCACCTTACGCTAGGTTGAAATTTCAACAATTGCCAACGTTTGATTGACTTTAGTTACAAAACTACAAACTATTTTGAATGTAACTTGTCTATACAAAATAAAATATGCAAAGTATTATTAAAATTTACGTTGAATATAGAAAAATTCGTACGAGTGTTCACACTTGGAAATTTACCTAGTTTTGCGTCTCACGTGCTATTTGCATCTTATTCGTTTATTTCTACTGAGTGAGTGCCTCATTGATCAACGCACAGGCCAAACAAAAACTTCAACTTTTTTAAAAGTATATATATATATATATATATATATATATATATATATATATATATATATATATATATATATATATATATATATAACCTAAAAGGGATAAAATGGAGTGGGCAGGAGAAAAGGGTGGGAATATTATAACAATATAGTTATAGCTCAAAATCAATTAAAGTTAGAGACATGAAAGATGTTTGGATCCTTTATTTAAAATAATTAAATACGTATTTAATTTTTTAAAAAATATTTGCCCTAAAAAAAGGTGAGAATAAAAAAGCAAGTGTTGGAATTATTAGTGTATTTTAAAATGTCCATCGGTGTTCAGACTTTTAATCTGATACAATGGTGGGTATAAAAGGGGCCAGAGATAATTATTAGACTCCGCAGGTATATAAGATGTCAGAAGTATTGTCCATCCGTCTGTCTGTTGGTCTTGTCCGTCCGTCCACATAGAGCATAAATCTTATATCAAGAGGTTTCTTTTTAGTCGATTCAGCGTCCCAAGAATATGTTCCATCTTCGTTCACTCTCTCTTCAAACCGAAAATGGTTCAAGTTAATTATCCAGCTTGAACGTTTATCACCATAGAACGAAAACGATAACAGATAAAGGGAAGCAGTTTATTGAAAACGATTCGGAGCCAACGTACCATGACTATCCTGAACATTCTATCAAAACCAAAAGTGGTAAAAATTTAATATTACTTCCGGTTTCCTTGCCTTGGCTCCTTGTAAAGTATAATTTTAATAACTTTCTGTTTATTACAAAATAAATACAAATATTATTTAAAAAGTAGTTAACAAGGAGCCAAGACAACATGATAAGTCATAAATTACCGTTGAGTTCATTTTTCTAGTCGCTCCTTAACCTAGAATTTTGGGAAATTCATATTCTGGTCAACTATAATTTCAATGATAACACTGAAAATCCTTCTGATTCGTATGTTCAGGTGTAGAATAACATTATCTAGTATTGTGGTAAGTTACATTTCATTATCTCTTTCCACTTACGAAAAACGGGCAAAAGACAAATGATTAGCTTTTGTAACATTTCTTGTAGTCCCCCTTAACAGCATAACTCTATCGTCAACAAATTCTTCACTACCTTCTCTTTTAAGCGCTTACCAAGAATTATTCCTACGCCATTATTAATGCCCTTTTCATTACCTCAATAAAACATTCTATATCCTTCGCTGTTCAATACCTCATTACCTTTCCATCAAACTTCACTCCTACCAGATGTAGATTATTTTGTTTCATTTTCTCTTTAAGATTTTCTAATTTTCCTCCTTGTAACATGGTACGTACGTTTCATGTTCCTATCGTAAACCTTTTGCGGGGGCACGGTGACTCAGTGGTAGAGCACTTACCTCTGGTGCGCTCCCTCGGTGGTGGAATCCCTCGTTCGATCCCTGGCCAAGTAAGTTTGTGGTAGGTAATATCGTATCCATGCGTTTTCTCGCGGTATTCCCGTTTCCTGTCATTTTCCCATTCCACTAATTCCCATGTTTCTCATTCACTTGCTTTAATCATCGCCGGTCGTTTACACTTCCTCAACATTTTGCTCTAGCATGTTTTTCTTTCCCTATTTGTTTTCCCCATGTTATTACTTTCTCGTCTAATAGTCCTTTCCAAGACATCCTTCTCATGGAAATCCGAATGAGGATATTTTACCTCCAAAACTATATTTTGTTCCGTGAAAGATCATTGTACATATGTTCTCTTTCTGCTGTCAGCAAACTAGGGGAAATAGAGTGGTGGTTTCTCATTGCCTTCCATCCCGCAGTATTCGAGCCGTTAAAATCACTCTGACCATGCCTGGAACTAATGTCCAAGTTGCCGTACCAATTACTATAATTTTCGCTAACTTGGCTATTGAGAAACTGATGCATTCTCGGAGAACAATCTTCATCTGGCTACTCAATTTAGACCAATTCGGTAGGGGTGGCTCTTCTGGTACTGAACTACTATCTACATAGCTGTAAATTTCACTGTAGCACGCAATCCTTCCCACTCAACACATAAATGTCTTCGTAAAGATGGTATTTATCAAGGAGGATGGCACATAATCTGTAAGCAAATACTATATGAGAAGTTGAATAACTCATGTAGCGCAAAATTTACCAACTTGATTATCATTTAAATAAATAAATTGCAATTTCAATTTAGTAGTGCAGGAAGAGAATAGAAAGAGTAGAATTTGCTCACGTTATCCGTATGCTATATAGGCACTAGGGCTGTTCCTAATTCCGGAATTCCGGAATTTTTCGGAACGGAAATTCCAATTCCGGAATCGGAACACAGTTTCAAGACGTTCCGGAATTCCGGAATTTCGGAACATTCCGGAATTTCGAAACATTCCGGAATTTCGGAACATTCCGGAATTTCGAAACATTCCGGAATTTCGGAACATTCCGGAATTTCGAAACATTCCGGAACTTCTTATTGAAAAAATAATTTTTGCTGTTACCCCGAACTGAGAGGTGTGCGCAAAGCTTAGCTTTGAAACTGGATATTGATTCCGCTGTGCTGAAGGAAGGAGTTTTGGTCCACGGCAACTGGTTTGTTTCATTCTCTAGATCCGTTCACTGTGAACGATTGCGCATAAGATTTGAAACTTTGTCTGGTTATCCATAAAGTCTCAATCATAAGTGATTGAGTGTAAATTCCGTGATTTTGTTGCAGAAATTCGAGCTAGTTCTTCCCTTTAGTTTGGTTTATCTTCCGAGAAACACCTTTTTTATATTCTTTTTTATATGAATACCGACTGTACCTTTTCCATTTATACGAGGCAACCCTAACAAGAAATTGAACTGCATATCTTTTGATGTATGGCCATTGTTAAGTATAAGTACCTGAAGGAGGGGCAGAGAATCATTTAAAAGAAAATACGATTTTCAGTAATTAAAGGGATAGGATAGTCTGAAATAAAAATGTACAATTATTATGCTGCTGTCCGTATTATGTAAAAATATGCATTATTGATGTTACATGAACTTTTTGGAAACTAGAATCAGTATTTCATATTTCAGGTTCAAATCACGCAAAGCTAAAATTATTAATGCATCGCTTGTATTGTATTTAGTATACTGCATGCTGCAAACAGCAAAAAATTTCTTAGAACAAGGGATTACTGTTTAATGATTTTTGTAACTTCTTTAATCATGATGCTACTGCTGTTTTTTTTTTTTAATGAAAGCTTTATCAAGCATTATTTGCATAACTTGTCAAAATGTACAACGAGAGTAAATCGAATAGAGGTGCAAACTTTACATAATATCTTATAATTATTCACATGTACGCGCTACTCTTTTCTTGTCATGCGACACTTATTTGAATAACTAACTAAATAAAGGTGTCTATCAGTTAAATACTAAGCATTGGAACCTACGTATGAAGATTAGTTCTAACTCTACTAATCAAAATTTTATGCAAGGTGATAAATGAATTGTGTGAGTGAAAAACATTTAAAATTGGTTTGTTGAGAAATTGTATTAATCACCAATATATTATCAATGTGTAAAAGCATGTTACTTTCTTTACCCAATTACATTGATACAAGCCAACTGAATATGTACATTTTCATACAAAGCTGCAATATGAAGGGTAGTTATGCATTCAGATGAAAGGGTCTGCACCAATGACTAACTAACAACAAGAAAGGTAAATGTTCAATTAGTATACCCGAAATTGTGAGTAGCGATGGTAAAAGTTAAAAATGAAAGAAATCATTTCGTAAATGTTAATATTCACATTAAAAGTATTAGCCTAATGTTCATATTTCGCTCTTACGAAATAATTAATTTGTATCAAAAACTATTCGTACTTCGCGTAAATTGATCTTTACAAAAATTGATGTCTTACTTTCCTTGAGTAGAAAAGTTGGCGAAAACTTTCTTTCTCCTGATTTCTCAAATAAATCAGATAAAAAAGATCAATGAGATAAAAGAAGTTTGTTAAGCTAAAAGTCCCTAAAGCCCATTTTATGCGATGCAATTTTCTATGCAATCTTGCATGCTAAGAGTCATGCGTTCAAATTATTTCGTGTAATAATAATTAACATTCAACTTTCCATAGTAAATTGCACGTATTTCACCTTGTTCGGAGATAGAACATGTGCAATCTACCATGGAAAGTTGAATTCTAATTTTTATTACAGGAAATAATTTGGATGCATGTCTCCTAATTTTGCATACATAATTGCCTTGTCTAATATCGTCTAAGTCTACTTTCCCCTAATTTTTAAAAAAAATCATCTGGGCATTTATATGAAAATTGACATTTAATACATGCCCTTATAATATTTTATCCACATCATTGTTCTCTAACAGTATTATTTTGTAGCACAGAAATTTTGCTTTTTCTTTCAATAGTAATTTACATTTACATTTTTGTTGCATTATTTGATGACGTCTCAGGTAGCATCAGTTATACCATTTCAGGGTTTCAGTTGTCAAAATTTTCACAATTATGTATTACTCATGTGTACTCCTTGTACTTTAGATTAAAAGTTCATTAATATAATTCCAAATGACATGACTACAAATGTTTCGTGTGCTCTTGTATTGTTTGCTTAATAGTAAAACAAATATTTTGGAATTAAAATGCCAAACATGTAAATTGTTTCCTTGTTGGTACTTCGAAATACAAAATGGCAATGATTGAAAAAATGTAAAAGATAAAGATAAAATGCTGTACTTTATTCCAATAATTGTAAATACGAGAATGCATAACTGTTTAAGACATGTTGCTACTATATTCCATAGATACCAAAGTGAAAACGAGAAAGTATTTGCGAGTAAATTTGTGGGATTAAAGCCTTGTAATAATGTTTGAGAACCATTGCCTCAGGACTGTTTCGAACTTTTATATTCAAACTTCGAACTAATATTAATATTACGATTCCAGAATCAACAGTGAGCTTCAAAATTTCAGTCTTGAAAACAGTTCCGAAATTCATACTTTTGAGCATTCCACAATTCCAAACTTTTGGAATGTTACGGAATTTGCGGAACATTCCGGAACTTCGAAACGTTCCGGAATTTCGGAACATTCCGGAATTTCGAAACGTTCCGGAATTTCGGAACATTCCGGAATTTCGAAACGTTCCGGAATTTCGAAACGTTCCGGAATTTCGAAATTCCGGAATTCCGGAACATTCCGGAATTAGATGAATTCCGAATTCCGGAATGCGAAATCGAATTCCGAACACCCCTAATAGGCACTGCCCTTAAATGTTATATCATGCCGATGCAGGATGCCTGACATCTAACAGTCTTCCTTATATTACATACATACACTATATGATCAAAAGTATCCGGACACCTGGCTGAAAATGACTTACAAGTTCGTGGCGCCATCCATCGGTATTGCTGAAATTTAGTATGATGTTGGCCCACCCTTAGGCTTGATGACAGCTCCCACTCTCGCCGGTATACTTTCAATCAGGTGAAATCTTGGGGAATGGCAGCCCATTCTTAATGGAGTGCTGAACTGAGGAGAGGTATCGATGTAGGTCGGGAAGGCCTGGCACGAAGTCGGCGTTCCAAAACATCCCAAAGGTATTCTATAGGATTCAAGCCAAGAGTCTGTGCAGGCCAGTCCATTACAGGGATGTTATGGTCGTGTAACCACTCCGCCACAGGCCGTGCAGTATGAACAGGTGCTCGATCGTGTTGAAAGATGCAATCTGCATCCCCGAATTGTTCTTCAACAGTGGAAAGCAAGAAGGTGCTTAAAACATCAATGTAGGCCTGCACTGTGAGAGTGCCACGCAAAACAACAAGGGGTGCAAGCCCCCTCCAAGAAAAACACGACCATACCATAACACCACCACCTCCGAATTTTACTGTTGGTACTACACACGCTGACAGATGACGTTCACCGAGCATTCGCCATACCCACACCCTGCCATCGGATCGCCACATTGTGTACCGTGATTCGTCATTCCTCACAACGTTTTTTCATGGTTCAATCGTCCAATGTTTACGCTCCTTGCACCAAGCCAGGCATCGTTTGACATTTACCTGCATGATGTGTGGCTTATGAGGAGCCGCTCGACCATGAAATCCAAGTTTTCTCACCTAACGCCTAACTATCATAGTACTTGGAGTGGATCCTGATGCAGTTTGGAATTCCTGTGTGATGGTCTGGATAGATGTCTGCCTATTACACTTTACGAACCTCTTCAACTGTCGGCGGTCTCTGCCAGTCAACAGTTGAGGTCGGTCTATACGCTTTTGTGCTGTACGTGTCCTTTCACGCTTCCACTTCACTATCACATCAGACACAGTGGATCTAGGGGTGTTTAGGAGTGTGTAAATCTCGCGTACAGACTTCTGACACAAGTGACACCCAATCACCTGATCACGTTCGAAGTTCGTGAGTTCCGCGGAGCGCCCCATTCTGCTTTCTCACGATATCTAATGACTACTGAGGTCGCTGATAATGAGTACCTGGCAGTAGGTGGCAGCACAATGCACCTAATATGAAAAACGTATGCTTTGGGGGGTGTCCGGATACTTTTGATCACATAGTGTATATGTACGTTACCTTCGTCAGCTATATGTTATATTTGTCCATTTGTATGTGAGATCCTGACTGCCTATATTGTTTCATACGGAAAGTACGTACAGATGGAACATTTATACAGAAAGTATTATAAAACATGCATTTTCAGTTGTACGTTTGCTGTACATTAAGTCCAAAAACTACAAGATTTAGAAATGTAACATACGATTTTACGTACGTTACAAAGATTTTTTTCTCAGTAAATAGTGACAACAATTTGTCAGACTATTTTATACTGTAAATACATTAACAGAGAAAAAGGAGAGAGAATGGCCAGTTACCACCATACCCATGTAGTGCTGAGGGTGATTGTACAGGATGCATCGAGAAAGTAATTTTCTCTTCTTCATTATTTTACCTGTTCTAATTTATTTATGTTATTTAATACTGTCACTATATACTATCTGATTTATTAATATTGCCAATATGTTCTAATATTTGTGTAGATTACGGCATGTGTTTATGGAAAAGACAGTTGATGCCTTTGGAGAACTCCGCCGTAATGTACCGCTTACGCCCCCTAAGACCTTAAATTGTCAGAAAAACTTGTTTAGTCGTTATAGCCAGTTCCGCAAACGTCTTGACAAGTAAATTTCCATAGAACAAGAACGGTAAGGGGGAGCAAGAAATTGTTTATTGGTATAAAGTCAGTTCCAAGCGTACATTCCAATTCACATATCCATCAATGGAAACCTGAACTGATGTTTGTAGTTTCACAATCTGAAAGGAATCTCATTTGTTTCCTAATAAACTATGGATAACTTTCCATCACCTCGGCCTTTTTTTCCTTTTTCTTAAATTTTACATTGCCCTTTCAAATGGATTTAATTATTATGAATACAGCGATTACTATTTTAGTTAGCATGGTTCTGCAACTGCCTACTTTCTTAAATAATAATAAAAAAAAACTTTTCACGTATTAAAATAATGATAGCATAAAACTTTGCTCCTCAGTTGAAGAATATTGTTGCATCTCTTAAAAATGGCCCATTTCCTCAGGGGCGATAATTCCTTTTAGGCTCACTTAGTTAGTGCTAGTTTTTATTCTTCATATATGTGCGTTTTATGTAATCGTGTCACATCGCAGTGAAAAATAGCATCTTAAAAACGGATACATCTATGGTCTTTTTTTTTTTTTTTTTTTTTTTTTTTTTTTTTTTTTTTTACGAAAGTGAGTTATTTCTGCGGCAAATGAAGAAGAAAAAAGTATAGTATAGTATTTTCTTCATGGTTGAAAGGTTCTCATTCAATCTCACATATATTATAGTTATGTTAAATCTCCTCTGGGAAACCAGAAGATGTTTGCCTTTGGGTACATCTGTAGTTCTCAATAACACATACTGTACCTATCCACTATGAACTACACACCATATAACTAGACCGGTTGTGACGAAAAATGCCCATGTTCACTTACAGCATATGAAAATAAAGCCCCTCAATGATGCAGGACTTCAGTTTAATTTTCACCATTTAGATAGCTAGTTAAACTACAAAATTCTAGCATAACTCCCTCTTCTGTCCTGGTGTTTCAAGCTCAGGTAAATAGCTCGTAAATGACACATCCACATAGTGATTTCATAGCGTTGACCGAAAATATTGTTTTGCTATGTTCGCTTCACAAGATTAAACAAATAAATGAACTGGATTAGGGCACATTTGGCTACACTATTAGATAGAAGATTGATATTAGTGTAAAATTAAGTTATTCTGATTTTGTCGGAAAAATCAAGTTCACCTCGTGGACCGTACAATGTCAATCTCCCTCTCGTTTACGGCAGTACGAATTCTGCACATAATAAAAAGTTCCATATGGGCTCCTTCGAAACCAAATACCATCTTTAAAAATCTGTAGATGACAAGGTTAATGCTTACTTTAAAAAAATGATTGCCATAATGTGTATTATTTTCTGTCCACCTAAAACAGAAGTCAATCAATAATAATAATTTCCAATGTCATTGTTACCGTAAATGTTACACAAAAATCATAAGTTATGATGCAAATTTCTATTTGTTTTGCAAATTATCACGAAAAAATACAAAACCTAAAAAATACTGATATATATAGCGTTTCGGACCTGAGTTGACCATGTGTGAGTTTATACAGATATTTGAGGTCACTGATTTTATGACGAGTGTCAGGTACTTGAATATTTAGTGTTTGTAACATTCATCTTTTGTCATCACACGTGTGCGAATTACTCTAAGTCGTTCTATTGCAAGGAAGAAGTTTAGAACTGAGTTTAGCCGGGATAGGTTTGTAGGAGCAGTCATTGTCCAGATAGGTGAACAATATTCCAATTTAGGAAAAATTATTGTCTTGTAGAAAGTTGTGAAGGAAGAGATATTCCGTATTTCTGTTAATCTGTACAGAAGTCCTAGAAGACGCATTGAGTGCTTAGTGACAGTATTTAAGTATATGTTCTGTGAAAGCTAGTTTTGTGTCAAAAGTAACTCCGAGATCCTTATGACTATTTACTCTCGTAATGGGCAAACCATTTATGTTGTATGAAGTGTGTACAATATTTTTTCTTTAATGAAATTGTCATGAATTTACTCTTATCAGGATCTTTTAGGAGCCATATGTTACAACAAAAGGAAAAAGTATCTATGTCGTTTTGAAGTAGCTCAAAATCTTCTATACCGTTCACTTCTCTGCAGTATATATATACTAGCAAATGTCCCTCCCCCACGTCTTAATGTAGGCTATATTTAGCGGTCTTCTGCACCTTTCATACTGAATTTGTTTGAAATGTCTCGCGAAGCTCCTTCGTGAATATATGGTTAGCGTAGGCGCCTTTGGTGCGGTAGACCCGTGTTAGATTTCCGGCGGAAACTCATTTGATTCAGATCCTACGTTAAGCTTCGAGTCTACGTCTCACATAGTTTTGCTGCTCAATGAAACGCAACACTCAAATCCAACTAATTATCCATCGAAGTCTCGCATAAAATTCGAACGGCTTGTATGGGCATCTTAGGGAAGTCCCCCATCCCTTCTTCTTCATATTAAATTCTTTTAAATGAAGGATCCAAACACCAAATGTCAAATCTCTAACCTTAAGATATTCCGTGATATAAACATCTTATAAGCCCACCTCCTTTCTCTTTTTTTCTGTTTCTTTTTTTTAAGATCAAATAGAAAACGTTGAAACATGTGTCTGATTATTTTAAATGATCTTATAATATTCCGAGATATGGACATTTAAATATAATGATGGTCACCTGCGTTTTCTCCCTTCCTTGTCTAAGCCTTTCGAGACAGGATCGGGAAAGTAACACACAGGGGTGTGCCACTTTCTTAATCCTCTGCTGTATGAACACTAGTTGAAATGACGGGATGACCATATATGGATGGACCATAGTTTATCCGGATGGTATCTTTTCCTGAGTGTCGAATTTCCCTCTCAACTTTGAGCCCAAAGTAAAAAATTCGAGAATTTTCGAATTTCGAATTTTCTTTTTAAGTTTTTTTTTCAGTGTAACTTCTTCGTTTTACAGAAATCCAGTTAGGATTTGTCAGGTATATACCTCGTAAGAATACCTAATTTTTATGACCAAGTTGAACAACTCACATCAGTGCTGCCAACTAGAGAAATTAAAACTTACCTATTTTTCGGTCAAAAAATCGAAATTTTCAAAATTTATGTTTATAAATCTGTACCATCTACGTACTAACTCAACGCCAGCCGATCACCAGTTCGTACTGAACAAAAGCAAGTAAAGATCGTTACAATTGGATAATTAGGGACGCACGAAAAATTCGAATTTAGGTTCTAAACCTTGATTTTGTTTTACTTTTCTGTTTGCCATAATCTATTTTTTAAAAAAATATTAGCTTCGTTTCCTAGATATCGACATGATACTTATAGAATTTATTACTGTGTGCCAAAGTGTATTTTAAAATAGTTTGCGTCTGTCTGGCAGCAGTGTTTCCAGTTATAGCAAATTTTAATTTCCTATTTTAGGACAAAATTCAGAAAACATCCCATTTATGCCTCTATAAATTCCCTCTTATTGACTACATTCAAACAAATGTACCAGCAACTGAAAGACTCATATCTGGCCTTCACAACGCATCATAGAAAATTTCAATTGGATAACTTTGGGAGGTACAGTTGAGGTTTACAGTTGACCTTGTTCTCTAAGCAGATAGAAAATTGTAACTTTTTAGGCAGAATATTTTTTTAATTACGTGCTTAGTTTGTTAAATATCAACATGATACCTCTGGGGTATATTAATGGGTTACCAAAGTTTATTTTATGATGCATTTATCTAGTATCTATATATCCAGGTACAGAAAATTTTAATTCTTGATTTTAGGTGAAAAAGTCTTAAAATACCCCACTTTTCCCTCTATAATTTCCATCTTGTGGGCTACATTGGAACAAATGCACCAGTATCTGAAAGCCTCATCTTTGGCTTACACAATGCACCAGTATCTGAAAGCCTCATCTTTGGCCTACACAATGCACCATAGAAAGTTTCAATAGAATAATTTGGGAAGCTGCAAACCTGTATAACTTAATTTTTGCTTCTGAGGCGGAAAAAGTGTCAAAATTCCGTGTGTACGTTGAGAGAGATTTTTTTCTCTCTGTCATTGTATGGCAGTCAACGACTTCGCGTTTTCACTGTTCGTTATCAACACACCAAATAAGTTTTTGAGGAAACTTGTATCCATGTCGCAACAATGATGTCAGCTCCAAAAAATCTTAAAATTTGGTTAAGGATTTTTTTTTTTTTTTTGAATTTTCACTTCTACATTTCCCTCTCGTTTTCAACACTGCAATCAACCTTCTTAACCATATCAATCGAGTAAATAGGCTTTCAGTTATAATTCATTAACTGAAAGTCTACGAAAAGGCCAAAAATGACCCTGTCTCGAAAGAGCTAATTTTCAAAATCCTTCCCCAGTAATACCTTAAGTCACAAATTCTATGTACAAATTTGAAGTTCCTGGCGTAAGTGGTTTCGTCAGTACGTTGTTCAGTCAGTCAGTAGCTCACTCATCCTGAACTTCTTTTGTATATAGAAATGGGAAAAAATGAAATGAAATCTTTGAGTTTTACGTCCCACGTTTTTGCCGGTTAGGGTAAAGGAGACGGTGATGATGAGTAATAAATGAAATGGTGGAATGAAGAAAGTGGGAGGAAATGGGAGAACCCCGAGAAAACCCACGCACACGGTGTTTGTCCACCACAAAGTTCACTTGGCGGGGGCTGGGATCTATATAGAAATGGATAAACTGAAATATTTTAGACTCACCAACCATGCAGTATTGTCTTGCTAGCTTGTTTAGTAGCTTATAGTATATTCAAAGTATGAAGAAAAGAATGCATTCATTTGAGCTTGATCTTCTTTCTTAACAGATATCAGTTGGACGGCCACGAAAATATTATTCAAAGGAAATTGTTCATGAAAAAGTTTTGTTATTTAAAGAGAAGCTTGTTCGGCAAATAAGATTGTTGGACCAAGAGATAATGTTTGGACTGAAATCCAAACAAAGTTACCATCAATGACAACAAAAGCAATTTACACTTACGTGCTAAAGACAGCAAAGAAGGATGAGACATTTGCACAAGCCATTAATTTTAATAATTATGAACGTCAGACTATATGGAATGAAGAAATCAGGAACACAATTGAAGAAGATGTCTGTAATGACGGATCAGACAGCAGTGATCAAAGCAGCGATGCATCAGAAGCTAGTTTTGCTTTTGTTTTACAATTGACTGATGATGAGTGGTCAAAAATTAAACCAGAAGCAAAGTTGTATAGAAGAACTAATAAAGAACGAGAATCCATGGCTGTTAGGAAAAATCTTGTACTACCAGCAAATGCATGGACACATATAATTAATCAGAAGGTATGGGAATCAACGAAGTGTCCTTGTTTATGGGTATTTAAACGTGCAACAGTTACTGAAAGTGGCAGTAACTATGTAACTATATATGCAAATTGCAAACAGTGTCAAGCCAAGCTACATCTTAAACTGGAAATAATCCCTCTCACTGGACCAGTACAATTCCTTGGAGAAATTCACAATTTTCACGAAAAGAAACATAGTCAGAGCCAAAAACGACACTTAAGGGGTGAGGAGAGGAGATTATTAGCTTCAGAATTAAGCAACCAAAATACACCTGCTAGTAAATGGCGATGCATGGCTGCTAACAATTTAATGGAATTTGGAGATAAGGAACCTGCTCAGTTGTACACTTTAGAACAGTTGCGGAAAGCAAAATCGGAACAAAGAGTAAAATCCAGATTACACAATGATGCTTTACAGGCTATAATAATCGCAAAACATAGTTCAGATTTATACTCTTGCATACACCAAATAGGTGCTGATCCTTTCTTTGTGCAATATTGGAGTGATGAGCAAATTCTTGTTTGGAACGAATATGCAAAATCCAAAGTTAGTGTTTTACATCTTGATGCTACTGGCTCCCTTGTCAAAAAATTAATGTATTCTAATGGAAGGAAATCCGGGCACATTTTTCTTTACCAAGGTGTAGCGAACAATAAAGGTGCACAATATCCTGTGTTTCAGATGCTGTCTGAAAGACATGATACAGTTTGTATTCAGTCATGCTTATATGATTGGATCCAGAGTGGTGCTTTGGTGCCTAAAGAAACTGTTTGTGACTTTTCATTAGCACTACTAGGAGCATGTGCACGAGTTTTCGCACGTTCCTCAAGTTTAGAACGGTACCTTGATGTGTGTGGACAGATAATTTTGGAAAACAGAGCAGACATAGAAAAACCAAGCTGTTTTATTCGGACAGATACTTGTCACCTAATGAACATGGTGTCAAAGTGGAAATGTTTGCAAGGAAAAGACAGAAAACGAGCTCGTAAGTTTTATATGCACTGTATTGGACTAATGATTTTTTGCACAAATGTGGAACAGTTAAGAGCTATTTTACTGTCTACCTGCATTGTGGCTCTGAGTGAGACGAGAGGTTGTACTCAAACAGAAGCCGTGACAATTGGTGAAATTCACAGGAATTTCTTAAGAAACAAAATTGCAGAAGGAAAGTCTTCATTACAAGATATCGATGTTATGAATGGTCAAGAATGTGAAACCGAATGCAACCCAGCTGAAGTTCATGAAAGAGAGCAGTCTGTAATTCAATGTCATGCGTGGGAAGTTTGGGCCTCAAATATTGTTAAAGAAGCAGAGCGTACATTAAATGAAAATGATGAAGGTGAAGAAGATAATGGGTTGTATTTACCCCAATTTGTAGATAGTTTACAATCCCTATGTATGAAGATTCCACTGTGGACAGGTGTAATGATACCTATTTTTGGTTATGGTAAAAGTTATCAAACTAATGGACCTGTTGAAGGAAGTTTTAGTGATTTAAAACATCGCATTCTTCATAATGCCGACAGACATATGCGTGTTGATGAATTTTTAAATACTCATTTGAAGTCTCTATCGGGAATTTTGAAAATGGCTGCAGCAAAAGAGGGAGAAGAAAATGAAGAAGGAGAAGAAAATGAAGAAGAAGAAGAAAATGAAAGTGCTCAAAACATTACTCTTGTTTTAGATAATGATTATAACATAGGTTATGAAGGAAATGTTGAGGAACACAATAGCATGTTAGCAAACTTAGATTCAGAGCAGAATGAATGGAAGAAAAATAGTAAACTTGGTGCTAAATTTGATAATAAAAGAGTTGAATCTCCTTGCCCAATTTGTGAAGCTGGAAATTTCCCAACTGGTGGCCATACTTGTGTCATATGCAAAAAAGCAGTTCATGTTCTTGAACCATGTTCATATTCAATTTATTCAACTCAAGAAGAGGAAGAAGAAAACGAAGGCTACGGATCTAAACGATTTTGCCAAACATGTTTTCTTCAAAGAAAGGAAGAAGAGAGACAAAAAGAAGAGATCTCTGCTGTGGAAAACTGGAAAGGAAAAGCTAAAGGACACCCAAGGAAAAGATGGAAAAAATCATATTTAGAACCTTGTCCTGAAATGAAAACAATTGATTTAGATTGCAAATCTTTAGCTGTACCAATAGGAATTTTAAAAAATGGTAGTGGCTCAAAATTGAAACCAATAACCCTAGGCCATGAAAAGCTTATTTTTGCAAATACATGTGCGTTTGATGCACTAATACATAGTATTGCTGCAGCATACATAGACAGTTCGAATTACTGTAAATTTGTGAACGAATCAAAACAAAATTCTTACGCATTTACTATAGCCAGTCAGTTAGCAACCACAGGACCGAACAAAAGCACCTACATATTAAGAGCTAAATGTCTGCGTCCGATTTTTGACACGGAAGACAGACCTAATGACTTAAAATTAGTAATGTGTGACACAACAATATCACATTTAGTTCGGAAATTGATGTCCCAGTTTCCTAGTTTAGTTGAGGTAAGTTCATGTTCGTCCTCATTTTGTGAAAAAGTAAAAGTGCAAAGAAATGTTGTGTTGGTGCCATTGGATCTGCATTCTTTTAATCCCAGTAAAATGGAAACCTTAGAGAACAGTATAAGTAGTGGCTTATTTAAAGAAGCAGTACAATTTCCTTACTCCACAGCGAACAGCAATGAACCACATGCTAATAATTTGTGCTTAGGAATAAGAACTCCAGCTGAAACTCAATTGAAAAGCCATTTATTTATTGAATATGGTGAAATGCTTGATTTTGGTGGCAGAAATAGTATTTCTCAAGTGTATGACAATTGTACTTATGAAAACCCAGGGAAAGTTACACTGAAAGATATTCCCGAAAAAATCACAATTCAAGGACGCATTTACTACAGAAGAAGTGTGATTGCTTTGAAACATTCAGGCAAATCAGATACCATAGGACATTATGTATCATATTGTTACCGAAGTGACAATTCTTGGCAATGCTATGATGATCTCTTAAGTGGTAACAAGATGAAGTCTGTTTTTGTAAAAAATACACTGTCTGTTGTGCCACATATGCTTTTTTATACATTGTAGTATGGTAGAAAAATGCGAACTATGTACTTTGCTATGAGAAACAGGAAATTACTTTCTAATGTTTTGATTAATGTATATTCAAATCTGTGAACAGCATTCCATTCTATCTTGTATATTCATGATTTCGTACACTTGCTTTAATAATTATTCTCACTGTGAGCTTGATATTTGTGGTAGAAAAAGCGATACATCAAAATGAGGCAACGAATTACATGACTATGAATTATAATTATATATTCAACGTTATCATGTAGGTTAATCCCATGCTGAATCGAAGTCTAATTTATAATTTGTCTGAGAATGCAATGACTTTTGATACGTTAGTTCTGTCCATCAAGCAAACGTAGAATGCTCGTCTGGTTTTTTAGATCAGTACTGTTTTTTCATATAATTTATTGAAAATCACAAAAAAATCCTTTTTTTTACGCTCAGTCAATTATACAAAAATCACTCTTAGAAAGATGATATAGGGCTCATTTTAAAGCTCTTACAAATTTATTTCATTTGATATGTAATATTATCATATATTTAGGGGAAACTTTTGATGTGTTTGTAAATGTAAACATGTTGAAAATCTATAAAGCACAATGTATTTCTTTTTATTTAAAAAACCTACATTGTATGTTAATTTTGAAGTAATGTGCCAGCAAAATTTCAAACTGGGATGGAAATGGAAACGTTTCTTTAAGTATTGAAATTAGTGTTGCAGCATAATTTGAGACTGTTTGTGGACTAACTTATTGTAATAATTAGTTGTGGTTTACTAACTTATTGTAATAATTGTATAATTAATGGAAGCATAGAAAATTGTAAAAATTGTTCATTTGAAGTTACTACACAAACACTTAGAATCTATTTTTCACTTTATCATTAACTTGAACTGAATCAACAATGCTTTTTCTTAAAAGTACATAACCTTTCTAAAACAAGAGTACAACATAGTTTTCTTTTGATAGGAAATATAATTTTAACATTACTTGAACAAATTCTGCTCTTCACGAAAATTTGTATTGAATTTGATATACTTTAATCTTGTGAACTGTCAGTTCCATTTTCAAATAACCACTCATCAAATAAGTTTGATTGTAATTTTATTTCATTCTCTTAGTGTTATGTTTTTCACTAATATGCTATCCAATGTTTTCGTCACGTGCTGGGGACTCACCATTAAATCACTAGGGTTTATTAATAAAATCGAGAACTATTAGTTCCAATGTGGTCATTACATGTATCTGTATAGGGATCTGCTATTTCACACTCCACTTAAATTGCTTGATGTCCTAGATTTTGACAAGCACACCCTCTTTCTCATTCTATCCTACCACGATTTTTAAATTAAATACGTTTTGAATGTTCACTCAGCAAAGGGACACTCTCTTCTTGATGCCGAGGTTAAACGTAATGGAGAAATAAATTTTCTTTCTTCATTAGTATGAAATTAACAAATAAATGAAACAGGTTTCTTTTTTATCAATCAATCAAATTATGAAGATGAATTAATTTAAACACACTGTCTGAACATTTTCTATATTTCCCATTAATATTTAAGATTCAATTTAATTTTGCAAATATGTGTTTTAAGTGCAATTTATATTCTATTTTGGACTTTATTATAAACGTTAAGTATTGCATTATCATATTCTAGGCGAATATATTAATAGTATTAAATAGATTTTTTTTACCTAGTGCAGAACCCATCAAAAAAATTATATTTCCATAAGCCTAATATTTACTTTATATGACACTACGAGATAGTCAGTCAGTAACACTGAACAGTATCATTCATATCCTTTCTTCTTCTTCTTCTTCTTCTTCTTCTTTGATTTAAGTAATTGAATATTGTCATATTAAGTGTATCATTGCATATCCACGTTGAAATCTTCAAAATTATATCTGAGAATTATGTCTGTAATATATAAGCAACCAAGGGGAAAATTCACAAATAGAACAAAGCGTAGTTCAAAACTTATCATATAACATTAAGAGAAAGTATTTTTAAAGATGATGTTTTTAAAATACAATCTTTCAAAGAACAAATGTCATAGTATTAGAATAAAAGGGTAGACGTTTATTACGATTGTCCTGAATTATTACTTAACTTAAAAAATGTAAAACAGAAAATATTTGATTTTTTATATGTTTATAGTAACTTTGTAGTAAAATGTAGATACAGTGAATTTCAGAAAGGAATATCAATGACATTTTCGATGTGATACAGAATATATAATTTTATCCTGTTGAAATTCAATGCTATCCTATAAATTTTCTCAACACCTAAGAAACTGTAATAAATATTTGCTAAGACGAAAGTGGAATGTTTCAGAATAATTTTCCAGTTTCCAGAATATTCCAAAACTTGTGAAAGCACTTTAGTTGATAGTCTTGAAAGAAAATAAATTTTCAACATAAATATATGCTCATAGGAATATATTCTGTTAGCATTGCCAAGTAATTACTAGTAAGACATATTAGTTATCTTAAATTTATAATGTATACAAAAGAGTACTTAAAAATAATAATACAATACTTTAGTATGCACTAATGTAAGTATAAAGAACTTGTTATTTTTCAAGTTAACTTGAAATTAAATATTTCAATGTACACTATGGAAAGTGATAAACATGTTTATACAAATAATAGTATTGTGTGTTGCAAAAAAAAAAAAAACAGTTTAAAAAGTCTTCCAGGAAAAGATTAATAATAATGTATGCACTTTTTACAAAAAAACAAAAAAAATGTTAATATCTAGATATTGGCAAGTTCAGAATTTGTTCAGTATATATATATATGAGTTGAAATGTAAAACAAATAATTATAATTTCAGTTCAATTCTATCTGTAAATATAATATAATGTGATACCTGAAAGTAAAAATAAAACGATAAAAAGAAAAACCCGTTTCTACAGCATAGGAGAATATGTGAGCATCTATGGCCCAGCACTATAAAAAATTTCCTAACATTGATTGTACTTGATATTACCGAATATACTCTAGAATAGTGGTTCTTAACCACTGCGTCAAGACACACTGCTATACGGTGAAATCCCATGGGGCATCATAAACATAAAAATTATGAAGCACTTACTAATTAATTAAGTTGATTGATTAGGATTGAATAAGTACTTATTAACAAATTATCTATAAAGGTTATTTTGGATTTTCAAACAACTTTTAGAAAGCGTAACGTTTTCCTACCATATTAATAATCAATATATCTTGAGAATAAATTGAGAACTAATTCTGAGACCATGCGGAATTGAAAGCACTAATTAAGCACTAATTCGTGACATGAAAATTTTTGATTTCTTTCGAAGTGGTTGGGCCAACTCACATTTACCCCAAAAATACATATGCCCCGTATGCCCTTATTTATTGAGCACTAATTCTGAGACTATGTGGAATGAAGAGCAGTAATTAAGCACTAATCACCTATACCGTTTAATTTGATTTTTAAAACAACTTTTAGAAAGCGTGAAGTTGGCCCAACCATCTTAATAATCAATATATCTCGAGAATAAATTGAGCACTAATTCTGGGACCATGCGGGATCGAAAGCACTAATTAAGCACTAATTCGTGACATGAAAATTTTTGATTTCTTTCGAAGTGGTTGGGCCAACTCACATTTACCCTAAAAATACATATGCCCCGTATACCCTTATTTATTGAGCACTAATTCTGGGACCATGTGGGATGAAGAGCACTAATTAAGCACTAATTACCTATACCGTTTAATTTGAATTTTGAAACAACTTTTAGAAAGCGTGAAGTTGGCCCAACCATCTTAATAATCAATATATCTCGAGAATAAATTGAGCACTAATTCTGGGACCATGCGGGATTGAAAGCACTAATTAAGCACTAATTCGTGACATGAAAATTTTTGATTTCTTTCGAAGTGGTTGGGCCAACTCACATTTACCCTAAAAATACATATGCCCCGTATACCCTTATTTATTGAGCACTAATTCTGGGACCATGTGGGATGAAGAGCACTAATTAAGCACTAATTACCTATACCGTTTAATTTGAATTTTGAAACAACTTTTAGAAAGCGTGAAGTTGGCCCATCCATCTTAATAATCAATATATCTCGAGAATAAATTGAGCACTAATTCTGGGACCATGCGGGATTGAAAGCACTAATTAAGCACTAATTCGTGACATGAAAATTTTTGATTTCTTTCGAAGTGGTTGGGCCAACTCACATTTACCCTAAAAATACATATGCCCCGTATACCCTTATTTATTGAGCACTAATTCTGGGACCATGTGGGATGAAGAGCACTAATTAAGCACTAATTACCTATACCGTTTAATTTGAATTTTGAAACAACTTTTAGAAAGCGTGAAGTTGGCCCATCCATCTTAATAATCAATATATCTCGAGAATAAATTGAGCACTAATTCTGGGACCATGCGGGATTGAAAGCACTAATTAAGCACTAATTCGTGACATGAAAATTTTTGATTTCTTTCGAAGTGGTTGGGCCAACTCACATTTACCCCAAAAATACATATGCCCCGTATACCCTTATTTATTGAGCACTAATTCTGGGACCATGTGGGATGAAGAGCACTAATTAAGCACTAATTACCTATACCGTTTAATTTGATTTTTAAAACAACTTTTAGAAAGCGTGAAGTTGGCCCAACCATCTTAATGATCAATATATCTCGAGAATAAATTGAGCACTAATTCTGGGACCATGCGGGATTGAAAGCACTAATTAAGCACTAATTCGTGACATGAAAATTTTTGATTTCTTTCGAAGTGGTTGGGCCAACTCACATTTACCCCAAAAATACATATGCCCCGTATACCCTTATTTATTGAGCACTAATTCTGGGACCATGTGGGATGAAGAGCACTAATTAAGCACTAATTACCTATACCGTTTAATTTGAATTTTGAAACAACTTTTAGAAAGCGTGAAGTTGGCCCAACCATCTTAATAATCAATATATCTCGAGAATAAATTGAGCACTAATTCTGGGACCATGCGGGATTGAAAGCACTAATTAGGCACTAATTCGTGACATGAAAATTTTTGATTTCTTTCGAAGTGGTTGGGCAACTCACATTTACCCTAAAAATACATATGCCCCGTATACCCTTATTTATTGAGCACTAATTCTGGGACCATGTGGGATGAAGAGCACTAATTAAGCACTAATTACCTATACCGTTTAATTTGAATTTTGAAACAACTTTTAGAAAGCGTGAAGTTGGCCCATCCATCTTAATAATCAATATATCTCGAGAATAAATTGAGCACTAATTCTGGGACCATGCGGGATTGAAAGCACTAATTAAGCACTAATTCGTGACATGAAAATTTTTGATTTCTTTCGAAGTGGTTGGGCCAACTCACATTTACCCTAAAAATACATATGCCCCGTATACCCTTATTTATTGAGCACTAATTCTGGGACCATGTGGGATGAAGAGCACTAATTAAGCACTAATTACCTATACCGTTTAATTTGAATTTTGAAACAACTTTTAGAAAGCGTGAAGTTGGCCCATCCATCTTAATAATCAATATATCTCGAGAATAAATTGAGCACTAATTCTGGGACCATGCGGGATTGAAAGCACTAATTAAGCACTAATTCGTGACATGAAAATTTTTGATTTCTTTCGAAGTGGTTGGGCCAACTCACATTTACCCCAAAAATACATATGCCCCGTATACCCTTATTTATTGAGCACTAATTCTGGGACCATGTGGGATGAAGAGCACTAATTAAGCACTAATTACCTATACCGTTTAATTTGAATTTTGAAACAACTTTTAGAAAGCGTGAAGTTGGCCCAACCATCTTAATGATCAATATATCTCGAGAATAAATTGAGCACTAATTCTGGGACCATGCGGGATTGAAAGCACTAATTAAGCACTAATTCGTGACATGAAAATTTTTGATTTCTTTCGAAGTGGTTGGGCCAACTCACATTTACCCCAAAAATACATATGCCCCGTATACCCTTATTTATTGAGCACTAATTCTGGGACCATGTGGGATGAAGAGCACTAATTAAGCACTAATTACCTATACCGTTTAATTTGAATTTTGAAACAACTTTTAGAAAGCGTGAAGTTGGCCCAACCATCTTAATAATCAATATATCTCGAGAATAAATTGAGCACTAATTCTGGGACCATGTGGGATTGAAAGCACTAATTAAGCACTAATTCGTGACATGAAAATTTTCTATTTCTTTCGAAGTGGTTGGGCCAACTCACATTTACCCCAAAAATACATATGCCCCGTATACCCTTATTTATTGAGCACTAATTCTGGGACCATGTGGGATGAAGAGCACTAATTAAGCACTAATTACCTATACCGTTTAATTTGATTTTTTAAACAACTTTTAGAAAGCGTGAAGTTGGCCCAACCATCTTAATAATCAATATATCTCGAGAATAAATTGAGCACTAATTCTGGGACCATGCGGGATTGAAAGCACTAATTAAGCACTAATTCGTGACATGAAAATTTTCTATTTCTTTCGAAGTGTTTGGGCCAACTCACATTTACCCCAAAAATACATATGCCCCGTATACCCTTATTTATTGAGCACTAATTCTGGGACCATGTGGGATGAAGAGCACTAATTAAGCACTAATTACCTATACCGTTTAATTTGAATTTTGAAACAACTTTTAGAAAGCGTGAAGTTGGCCCAACCATCTTAATAATCAATATATCTCGAGAATAAATTGAGCACTAATTCTGGGACCATGCGGGATTGAAAGCACTAATTAAGCACTAATTCGTGACATGAAAATTTTTGATTTCTTTCGAAGTGGTTGGGCCAACTCACATTTACCCCAAAAATACATATGCCCCGTATACCCTTATTTATTGAGCACTAATTCTGGGACCATGTGGGATGAAGAGCACTAATTAAACACTAATTACCTATACCGTTTAATTTGAATTTTGAAACAACTTTTAGAAAGCGTGAAGTTGGCCCAACCATCTTAATAATCAATATATCTCGAGAATAAATTGAGCACTAATTCTGGGACCATGCGGGATTGAAAGCACTAATTAAGCACTAATTCGTGACATGAAAATTTTTGATTTCTTTCGAAGTGGTTGGGCCAACTCACATTTACCCCAAAAATACATATGCCCCGTATACCCTTATTTATTGAGCACTAATTCTGGGACCATGTGGGATGAAGAGCACTAATTAAGCACTAATTACCTATACCGTTTAATTTGAATTTTGAAACAACTTTTAGAAAGCGTGAAGTTGGCCCAACCATCTTAATAATCAATATATCTCGAGAATAAATTGAGCACTAATTCTGGGACCATGCGGGATTGAAAGCACTAATTAAGCACTAATTCGTGACATGAAAATTTTTGATTTCTTTCGAAGTGGTTGGGCCAACTCACATTTACCCCAAAAATACATATGCCCCGTATACCCTTATTTATTGAGCACTAATTCTGGGACCATGTGGGATGAAGAGCACTAATTAAGCACTAATTACCTATACCGTTTAATTTGAATTTTGAAACAACTTTTAGAAAGCGTGAAGTTGGCCCAACCGTCTTAATAATCAATATATCTCGAGAATAAATTGAGCACTAATTCTGGGACCATGCGGGATTGAAAGCACTAATTAAGCACTAATTCGTGACATGAAAATTTTTGATTTTTTTCGAAGTGGTCTGACCAATTCACATTTACCC
This sequence comes from Thermobia domestica, assembly GCF_964235325.1. NCBI lineage: Eukaryota > Metazoa > Arthropoda > Insecta > Zygentoma > Lepismatidae > Thermobia > Thermobia domestica. Next base: position 181,670,198 of record NC_137458.1, on the reverse strand, counting down.
CAAAAATACATATGCCCGGTATACCCTTATTTAATGAGCACTAATTTCTGGGACCATGTGGGATGAAGAGCACTAATTAAGCACTAATTACCTATACCGTTTAATTTGAATTTTGAAACAACTTTTAGAAAGCGTGAAGTTGGCCCAACCATCTTAATAATCAATATATCTCGAGAATAAATTGAGCACTAATTCTGGGACCATGTGGGATTGAAAGCACTAATTAAGCACTAATTCGTGACATGAAAATTTTCTATTTCTTTCGAAGTGGTTGGGCCAACTCACATTTACCCCAAAAATACATATGCCCCGTATACCCTTATTTATTGAGCACTAATTCTGGGACCATGTGGGGTGAAGAGCACTAATTAAGCACTAATTACCTATACCGTTTAATTTGATTTTTTAAACAACTTTTAGAAAGCGTGAAGTTGGCCCAACCATCTTAATAATCAATATATCTCGAGAATAAATTGAGCACTAATTCTGGGACCATGCGGGATTGAAAGCACTAATTAAGCACTAATTCGTGACATGAAAATTTTTGATTTCTTTCGAAGTGGTTGGGCCAACTCACATTTACCCCAAAAATACATATGCCCCGTATACCCTTATTTATTGAGCACTAATTCTGGGACCATGTGGGATGAAGAGCACTAATTAAGCACTAATTACCTATACCGTTTAATTTGAATTTTGAAACAACTTTTAGAAAGCGTGAAGTTGGCCCAACCGTCTTAATAATCAATATATCTCGAGAATAAATTGAGCACTAATTCTGGGACCATGCGGGATTGAAAGCACTAATTAAGCACTAATTCGTGACATGAAAATTTTTGATTTTTTTCGAAGTGGTCTGACCAATTCACATTTACCCCAAAAATACATATGCCCCGTATACCCTTATTTAATGAGCACTAATTTCTGGGACCATGTGGGATGAAGAGCACTAATTAAGCACTAATTACCTATACCGTTTAATTTGAATTTTGAAACAACTTTTAGAAAGCGTGAAGTTGGCCCAACCATCTTAATAATCAATATATCTCGAGAATAAATTGAGCACTAATTCTGGGACCATGCAGGATTGAAGGCACTAATTAAGCACTAATTCGTGACATGAAAATTTTTGATTTCTTTCGAAGTGGTTGGGCCAACTCACATTTACCCTAAAAATACATATGCCCCGTATACCCTTATTTATTGAGCACTAATTCTGGGACCATGTGGGATGAAGAGCACTAATTAAGCACTAATTACCTATACCGTTTAATTTGAATTTTGAAACAACTTTTAGAAAGCGTGAAGTTGGCCCAACCATCTTAATAATCAATATATCTCGAGAATAAATTGAGCACTAATTCTGGGACCATGTGGGATTGAAAGCACTAATTAAGCACTAATTCGTGACATGAAAATTTTCTATTTCTTTCGAAGTGGTTGGGCCAACTCACATTTACCCCAAAAATACATATGCCCCGTATACCCTTATTTATTGAGCACTAATTCTGGGACCATGTGGGGTGAAGAGCACTAATTAAGCACTAATTACCTATACCGTTTAATTTGATTTTTTAAACAACTTTTAGAAAACGTGAAGTTGGCCCAACCATCTTAATAATCAATATATCTCGAGAATAAATTGAGCACTAATACTGGGACCATGCGGGATTGAAAGCAGTAATTAAGCACTAATTCGTGACATGAAAATTTTTGATTTCTTTCGAAGTGGTTGGGCCAACTCACATTTACCCCAAAAATACATATGCCCGGTATACCCTTATTTATTGAGCACTAATTCTGGGACCATGTGGGATGAAGAGCACTAATTAATCACTAATTACCTATACCGTTTAATTTGATTTTTGAAACAACTTTTAGAAAGCGTGAAGTTGGCCCAACCATCTTAATAATCAATATATCTCGAGAATAAATTGAGCACTAATTCTGGGACCATGCGGGATTGAAAGCACTAATTAAGCACTAATTCGTGACATGGAAATTTTTGATTTCTTTCGAAGTGGTTGGGCCAACTCACATTTACCCCAAAAATACATATGCCCCGTATACCCTTATTTATTGAGCACTAATTCTGGGACCATGTGGGATGAAGAGCACTAGTTAAGCACTAATTACCTATACCGTTTAATTTAAATTTTGAAACAACTTTTAGAAAGCGTGAAGCTGGCCCAACCATCTTAATAATCAATATATCTCGAGAATAAATTGAGCACTAATTCTGGGACCATGCGGGATTGAAAGCACTAATTAAGCACTAATTCGTGACATGAAAAATTTTGATTTCTTTCGAAGTGGTCTGACCAATTCACATTTACTCCAAAAATACATATGCCCCGTATACCCTTATTTATTGAGCACTAATTCTGGGACCATGTGGGATGAAGAGCACTAATTAAGCACTAATTACCTATACCGTTTAATTTGAATTTTGAAACAACTTTTAGAAAGCGTGAAGTTGGCCCAACCATCTTAATAATCAATATATCTCGAGAATAAATTGAGCACTAATTCTGGGACCATGCGGGATTGAAAGCACTAATTAAGCACTAATTCGTGACATGAAAATTTTTGATTTCTTTCGAAGTGGTTGGGCCAACTCACATTTACCCCAAAAATACATATGCCCCGTATACCCTTATTTATTGAGCACTAATTCTGGGACCATGTGGGATGAAGAGCACTAATTAAGCACTAATTACCTATACCGTTTAATTTGATTTTTGAAACAACTTTTAGAAAGCGTGAAGTTGCCCCAACCATCTTAATAATCAATATATCTCGAGAATAAATTGAGCACTAATTCTGGGACCATGCGGGATTGAAAGCACTAATTAAGCACTAATTCGTGACATGAAAATTTTTGATTTCTTTCGAAGTGGTTGGGCCAACTCACATTTACCCCAAAAATACATATGCCCCGTATACCCTTATTTATTGAGCACTAATTCTGGGACCATGTGGGATGAAGAGCACTAATTAAGCACTAATTACCTATACCGTTTAATTTGAATTTTGAAACAACTTTTAGAAAGCGTGAAGTTGGCCCAACCATCTTAATAATCAATATATCTCGAGAATAAATTGAGCACTAATTCTGGGACCATGCGGGATTGAAAGCACTAATTAAGCACTAATTCGTGACATGAAAATTTTTGATTTCTTTCGAAGTGGTTGGGCCAACTCACATTTACCCCAAAAATACATATGCCCCGTATACCCTTATTTATTGAGCACTAATTCTGGGACCATGTGGGATGAAGAGCACTAATTAAGCACTAATTACCTATACCGTTTAATTTGAATTTTGAAACAACTTTTAGAAAGCGTGAAGTTGGCCCAACCATCTTAATAATCAATATATCTCGAAAACCAATTGAGCACTAATTCTGCGGTCTTGAGCACTAATTAGCACTAATTAAGCACTAAATATTGACATAATTTTTTTTCTATTTCTACGATGTGGTTGGGCCAACTTCACGCGACTGTAGGACAGTCTTGATAAACCAGCTTCTTGACACGTCTCGAAAAACAATCGAGCCAGTCAGGTCCGGAGGACGAGTTAGTCATTAAACAGGGCCTTCTCTTCCGATTGAGCTGATTGGGAACAAACGAGCAACAATTTGTCTGGCAACTATTGGAAAATGCGCACTGCCATCGTCTTGTTCTAGCCACATCATTTCACGACTTGCTAGTGGACGTCTTTCACGAGCACGCAAAGAACATCTGACAAAAAATGTATGTACTCTACCCCTGTTAAAGTACCTTCGAAGAAATAGGGACCAATTATTTTGTCTCCCGCTATAACACACTAGACATTTAGATTCCAGGTATGTTCATTGTCAACTTAACATACCCAGTAAGGATTCTCATTGGACCAGTAGTGAGCGTTGTGTGCTCGAGCGTGCTCTTTCCTGGATGGTGAAAACATCCACTGACAAAACTTCAGATGGTTACGGAAATCTTGTTCTTAGACTTCGTGATGCAGATGAACATGGTAAGGATGGAACGGGTTATTGTGCAGAATCCTTCAAACCGTCATGTGGCTCATAGCAACATTCCTGGGTTGTCGTCTTATCGAGATTTGGGGATGCACATGGACTGCAGAAAGGAGTCGGAATAACGTTTTTCCTGAACACGACGCCTGATCTGGTGACATTTGTTGTGTTGAGGAAGAATGTGCCCCAGTCCTCTGCACACGAAGTGCCAAGCGACGAAATACTTTTCTCGACTGCGCAGCAGGATTGGGGAACAGTTCATCATATATCCGAGCGCCCTTGCGATAGTTCTGACGACATTCGTCCAATACCATTAACATTTCAAAAGCTTCGATATTCGAAAAGATCATATTGGTTCCCTCAAACACACGCAATAATAGGCGCATCCGAAATCAACAAACATTCAACAGTTTAACTTTCAAGTACAATCAACAAATATTCAACTGTTTTTATATCGGAACTTTTCTTTCTCTTTTCTTTTTCCACTGTCATAATGGCACAAACTAATGACCTTTCCACCACTAATTATCATCACACAAGCATTTATTTTTCTCTCCTTTTTGCAGCTTTTTTCTCCTCTTGATTCTCTTCTTCATCTATATCTCATTCTTCTGTGCAGCTGTAACTTCAGTGAATCACATTTTGGGAGATTTACACATAAACTTCAATACTTTGCATGAAAAGACATGTCTATAAGGAACAAATTTCTGCAGGTGACAGAATTAAATACAAATTAATACAGTTGTATTTCAGATTTAAAAGTGTGGTGTTATTAGTTCAAAATCTTACAAGTGTTTTACGGCAAATATAATAAGTGAGTGCATATGAAAAATGACACTGTTATAAAAAAAAAAAAAAAAACCGCTATCTCAGACTAGCTGATAGGAAAACAAGAAAACTCCCCTACTCTCCTCCTCTTTCTCGCCGCAAGAGGGGAAAGCAGGAATACCACCCCTGACAGGGATGGAAACGTTTGAGACATTCATATAAGTATTGTTTAAAATCTAAATTTTCCACTCCACTACGCGCGCGCTTTCTGTCAATGTGAGGGAGTTTGCTGTTCCTTTTAGCTACTCTTAACCCATCCATCATTCACAACTTCAATTAATATGGTTATTTTAAGAAAGGGATATAGCATTGTTTATGTATTTTATAGGACTAATAAATATTGATTTGACCATTTAAAAAAAAAAGTATAACAACAGTATAAATCAAATTCATACTGATTCTTTTATTTGATGTTAGAAGGGGGAGAGAGTTATGAGGAATAGTTGACATATGTTCCCACTGTTAAAAAAAAAAAAAAAAAAAAAAAAAAAAAATAGTTATATATTCGATTGGACATCGAATACGTGGAATATCGCTGTGAAGATTGTATGAATTTAGTGCGTGTGGGCTCAGTGCTAGAGCGTTCACCTCTGGTGCTTGGGGTCCCGGGTTCGATCCCAGCCCCGCCAAGTGACCTTTGTGGTGGACAAGCACCGTGTGCGTGGGTTTTCTCGGGGTTCTCCCGTTTCCTCCCACTTTCTTACTTCCACCATTTTCATTCATTACTCATCATCACCGTCTCCTTTAGCCTAACCGGCATAACCGTGGGACGTAAAACCCAAAAATTTCATTTCATTTCATTTAGCGTGTGTGAACTCTATAGTGTGTGAAAATACTGTAGTGCTTGTATATAGTAGAAAGTGTATTAGTGGATGTATGTGTAATACATACAAAAATATATTTATTTATTTGTAACGTGTTTTTAGTGTGCGTGTTAAGCAAGATTCTAGAATGTCTTCCAGTTCTGTGATAAAACATAAACGCGGAAAAGCTTTGAGAAGTAGTGAGAGGTGCTGCGTTTTGAATGTGTTTAATTCTTTGAGAGAACATCATACTCATTTAAATGTAGAACAATTGGCCGACATGACTGCAAAACAGACAGGGGTGGGACAAGCAACTGTGTAGACCCTACAGAATCCGACGGGAGGCCAAATTTAATGAAAATAATCTTAAAAGTCCAAAAAAAGACGCGCAAAAGCACTTCCCTACTTGAAAAATACGACGATTTTACGAAGTCGGCCATTCGATCGAAGGTATATCATTTTTTTTTCCGAAATGAGTTGCCAACGTTAGATAAAATTCTGTCAGCAATAAACACCGATGATGACCTTCCAGTTTTCTCTCGTGCAACTTTGCACAGACTATTAAAAGTTATGAAATTTAAATGCGTGTTGCACAACAGGAAAGGTTTCATAGTTGATAGGGATGATATTGTGATCTGGAGGAGAAAGTATCTCCGCTATCTTCATGGAAAACTGCAGGCCAGTAGCCAGTCCAAAAATGTAAAGGGGGTCCGGTAGAATTTAGGGGGGGGGGCGATCCAATCACATTATAGTTCATCAACATATTATTGTTCATTTTCAAGTCTACAGTGAAAATTTTAGGGGAGCCAGTAAAAATTTAGGGGGACCCGGCCCCCTAGATCCCCCTTTGATACGGGCCGGAAACGGAGTCGACAAACTTTTAAGTTTTCTTGTCATATGTTGTTATATTTTTGTTGCCATATGTTATGGAGGAAAGGGGGCTCAGTGGTAAATTACTTACTTCCGGTCCTGTCCGTGGTCGTGTAAATTCGTGGCTAACGACATCGTGTCATTGAGAGTTTTCACGGGGTTCTCCCTTTGCTGCCACTTTCCTCTTTCATCAATACTTCCTTATCATTAATTTTCAATAATCATAGTCTCCTTTAATCTATATGGCATACGTGCGAGACGTTAACTAAATATGTCCTTTCATTTTTTTTCATGCATATGTTGGTGTATTAACAAAAAAGAAACCTGATAAAATCATCGTGCTGATACAATAAATTGTGTACAAGGTCCAACCCTGCCATCAGTTGAAATGCGCACTCGAGTAGCAGACATAGTCCGCTATTCCAACGCTTCTGCACACCCCCCGCTTTTTGAATTAATGAGCATACTTAAATTGAGTTGACAGTTACTTGTCAACCAGTTTTGGTTACTCTGTTTAATGTGTTAAGAATCAAGAAGTACGTACACTATAACATGAGAGTTTCAATTCGTTGTTTACACACTGTTTTTTAAAAATATCTACATAGCAACGAATGGGGGCTTGTATTGCTAAAGAGAACAGCAACACAACCCCCGTCTCAAACTGTAGGCAGCTAGCAGGTGGGTGGTGGGGATAGAAGTTCCTATCAACTTATCTGAGATAGATTTTAGATGTTATTTTCCACCGGAGGCATATTTCTGCAGTGTACAAAACTTGTACTTGATGTTTACAAATGAAGCGTTATTAGTAGGGAACATGACAAGTGCTATCGTATCATTGCCAAAACCCATTTCTTTCCATTACCCTCGATTGCGTAAATAACCACCATCACTGACACGTTTGCTCCCTTCGGACGCACCCCCATGCTAGCTCATGGGCCAACCAGCTTTGCCTTGCCCTGACTCGAGTGGACAGCATTCGTGCTTTCTAGTGTGTGGCACAGGTTTGGTTTTTGCACTGTATTATTTATGCTACACATTCGAAAGTCTTATTTATAGACAAATCGTAAAAGACTTGTAATTTTTCAATAATTACTTGTTGAAATATAGAATGTGAACTTTATTAAGAAATTGAACATATCGACATAAATTCAAATATAATGATATAAACAAATGAAAATACAGATTGCTACATTTTACATATTTGGAATATTGGCGAGTACCAACCAGAGTTGGCGTGGGTCAATGAAAACTTGACCCACGACCCACAGACCCACCACCCACCATGACCCATTCCGACACATGACCCACCATGATCCACCACCCACCGTGACCCACCACTCACTGTGACCCACTCTGGCCCACCATGACCACCACCCACCGTGGCCCACTGTGACCCACCACCCACCATGAACCACTCTCATCCACTGTGACCTACTCTGACTCACCAAAATCCATCGTCATCAACTCTGACACATGATCCATGGCCTCTCCTCTACTGAGAGTTTACATTTGTAATAAAACAAGACTGTGAAATTGTCACTAATCTGAGTTTGAATTTTTACGATCACCCAATTACCACTCTGTTACAATAACAGTGGATCTGACCTTTACAATATAAAATAGTAAAGTGTTTGTCAGTGTAAAAATTGAAGCACTTCGAGGTGGTGGTGATAGGGGGGGGGGCATTAATTAGTGTGTGCTTAAAGTATATCTGCACTAGGAGAGTATTATTGCAAGTGTTAATTTCTCAACGCATTCTAAAAGATACTTCTATTCGCAGGAAAATACCCCTGTACAATATGGAAAAGGTTATGATTTCTTAGTGCACAGTATTTTTCTCACAAAGATATGAAAAATCAGTTTTTCATAACGTGTAAAGGTGCTCGGGTATCCTCTATGAGAGCATCTGCACAAAGTATGCTCATAATTGTAATTTGTGTAATCACTAAGACACAACGTTAAATTTGAGTTACAATTATGCATAATTGTAATTATTATGGATGTTTCTGGATATGATATTATGGAGTTTACCTCTAGTTTATAAAAAGCAAAGAAGAGACATGAAAAATTAGGTACAAGTTGAATAATACAAATAAGCCATTAGTAATACAAGTATACATTTTCCATAACTCGTAATTTGCCAACTTAAAACAAATCTGAAGTCGGGCTTCTTTCCTGCTGGTCTCCAGAACTTTTCCGTGGTAAATCATCCGCGGCCGAATGATGTCCATCCTTCATCCAAGAAATAACTAACTCGTCTACTTTGAGCTTGTCTAGCAGTGGTCCATTAACGTTGATGTACAACAAATTAATGTTTGAGCACTTAGTCTGTTTCTAATATCAGCCATCTGTACACTCTAAATACAGTACCCACTATTTCAGAGACTGTACAAAACGACCGTTTTGTACCCATGAATTTAGCAGGTACATGGTACCCAAGAGGTAGCAAGTACAATGTACCTGCGATCTTACGTACAAATATTTTTCATGGGTACTAAAGCTCCTAATTTCATGGGTACAAAACCTAATTTTATGGGTACATGTACAGTCAGAAACAATATTAAGTATAAGTTGGAGCTATAATTTCATATACTTTTAACCTATACTTAAGTTAATATTGTTTCTGACTGTGCCTATTACATAGAGCTGTAGTGGCTCAGTGGTAGAGCGTTCACCTCTGGTGCATGGGGTCCCATGTTCGACTCCACCTCGCGCCAAGTGAACTCTGTGATGGACAAACACCGTGTGCGTGGGTTTCCACGGGGTCAGTAGTAATCGCGGGACTTGAGGCCATTTTGGACTTTGACCCCGACATTTGTGACGTCATAGGTCAAAGGTCAATGACCTTGGCCCGGGGTCAATGACCTAGGGGTACCTAGGACCACCCCCTTTAAATTTTGGCAGGGGTACCTTGGCCCACCCCCTAAATTTTGGCAGGGGTACATAGGACCACCCCCCTTAAATTTTGGAAATTGCCAAATTTAAAAATTGGGTGTGGTAGCCTAGGACCATAGTATGTACCTCTATCAGTATTGGGTGTCTATGTCGTTCCCTTTCATGGGTAAAAAATTGCCAAAAAATTGAAATTTCGGGGGTTTTTGACCTAATTTATCCCCTTGGATGAGGTGTTATTACCTTATATAGTTATATGGGCGTATACAAGGGTTCATTACCTTTCATAAGACATGGGTATATTTGTGCACCTCTTGAGAAATTTGGGAGGGGTACCTTGGCCCACCCCTTCAATTTTGGAAATTGCCCAATTTCAACATTTGGTATTATAGTACAGGACCCTAATATGTATTATGATAAATTTGGGTGGTCCACCTCGTTTCCTTTTAGGGGTACCAAATTGCCAAAATATAAACGTAAGCAATACGTTGTACCACGTGTTTGGTTTTTGGCTCAATTTATCCCCTTTGATGAGATGTTATTACCTTATATGGTTATATGGTCATGTATAGGGGTCCATTACCTTTCATAAGACATGGGTATATTAATGCACCCCGGGAGGGGTACCTTGGCCCACCCCTTAAATTTTGAAAATTGCCCAATTTAAACATTTGGTATTATAGTATTGGACCCTAACATGTATTATGATAAATTTGGGTGGTCCACCTCGTTCCCTTTTAGGGGTACAAAATTGCCAAATTTTAGTACAACCACATGTTTGGTTTTTTGGCTCATTTTATTCCCTTGGATGAGGTCCTATTACCTTATATGGTTATATGGTCATGTATAGGGGTCCATTATCTATTATAAGACATGGGTACATTGGTGCACCCCGGGAGGGGTACCTTGGCCCACCCCTTAAATTTTGGAAATTGCCCAATTTCAACATTTGGTATTATAGTACAGGACCTCAATATGTATCATGATAAATTTGGATGGTCCACATCGTTCCCTTTTAGGGGTACAAAAATTGCCAAAATATAAACGTTGTACCACGTGTTTGTTTTTTTGGTCCATTTTATCCCCTTTGATGAGATTCTATGATTACAGGGGTTCATTTCTTATCATAAGACATGGGCACCCTTCTTAAATTTTGGCAATGGGGGTCCACTGAAATTGTCCAATTGAAGCATAGTACAGGACCTCAATATGTTTCGGTGGTCCTATTACCAAATTTGTTTAGTACAACCACGTGTTCGGTTACTGACTCAATTAAGGTTATAAGGTATGGATGGGTATCCCCTTTCAATTTGGTAGGACCCTTCGGGTGTAGTACAGTCACGTGATCGATGATTTGGTTTTAATGCGCGACGAGGTCCCTGGTCAATGTTCTCTAGGAAAGATTCTTGCCATTTAAAACTTTTTTTTTTCAACTTTTCAAACTAAAAAGAAATGAAAACAAAAATTGAAACGAAAAAATTTCGAAACAAAAATGTTCAAACAAAAAATTTTAAACAAAAAATTCGAACATTTTTTAAACTTAAATTTCAAACAAAAAGTTTTTAGTTTGAAACAAAAAAAATTTTAAACAAAAAAAAATTGGAAACGAAAAATTTCAAAACAAAAATTTCGAACAAAAAATTTTAAACAAAAAATTTTGCAACAAAAAAAAATAAAAATTTTCAAACGAAAAAAAAATTTCAAACAAAATTTTGAAAACAAAAATTTCAAAACAAAAATTTTCAACAAAAAAAAAATTTCAAACGAAAAAATTTTTAAACAAAATTTGAAACAAAAATTTTGAAAAAAAAATTTTCAACAAAATTTTTGAAACAAAAATTTCAAAACAAATTTCAAACGAAAAATTTTCAAATAGAATTTAAATCAAACAGTGATCAGCTTTTACGGTTAACCGTTAAACTTTATCCGGTTTTTAACTATTCGATTAACAAATAAACGGTTTTCAACTATTCGATTAACAAATAAACGGTTTTCAACTATTCAATAAACACATGAACGGATTTTTCCTTTTCACACCAGTGAGTGCAAGAATTGTTGTACTCGCTTTAAATACGCATCATTTTTGAAACAAGGTGTTAGTGTTCATCATGGATACACAGTGGAAACATCCATTTACCTGTATTCTCGCAGGGCCTAGTGGGTGTGGAAAAACGTATTTTGTGAAGCGATTACTGTCACATCTCCCAACCATGATCAATGCAAAATTTCGTAAGATATACTGGTATTATGCAGAATGGCAAGACGTGTATGCAACAATGCCAGTTCCAGTAGAATTTCACGAAGGACTTCCACGAATGAAAGATTTTCAGCCTCAAGATGGACCACATTTGATTATTATTGATGACCATATGCGAGAAGTGAATAGTGATATTGTTGATATGTTCACAAAAGGATCACATCATCGAAATATTAGTGTGATTTTTATAACACAAAATGTATTTCATCAAAGTAAAGCAAATAGAAATATGAGTTTAAATTGTTCGTATTTGGTGTTGTTTAAAAATCCACGTGACAAGTCACAAATCAAGCATATGAGTTATCAAATCATGCCTGAGCATCCACTGTTTCTACAAGAAAGTTATGCAGACGCAACAAGAAATCCACATGGTTATTTACTGATGGATCTTAAACAAGATACACCCGATGAAATGCGATTTCGTACAAATATTTTTCCCGACGATTTGCATCATTATGTTTACGTACCAACAAAACATGTTTAAATTATTGTGCATGTGAAAAGAATGACTTAGTCTGTCACGATGTCTCCTACAGTGAAACACGCTGATCTGCTACGTGCTCTGCACAAAGCTAAACCAAGATTGCGTAAAGCTATTATTGCCAATGCAGACGCTTCATTAATTCATAGTATTTGTGAATGTTGTTATAATGTCTTAAAAGGCAATGTTCCACTGACAAGTGCGCAGAAGTCAAGATTAAAGCGTTACAAGAACACGCTCCGCTATCTCGTAGACAATACAAAATCATTGGATAAAAAGAAGAAACATTTAGCCGTACAACAAGGAGGATTCTTACCTGCATTACTTGCACCTATTGTAGGAAGTGTGTTATCCAGTATTTTGTTTAAACAATAAACTTCATGGAACATAGCAAGAAGATGGTTTTAGTGCCACCAGAAATGCTTCAACGAATGCATGCATCATCATCCCGTGCGAGTGAAAATCGAGAATCTAATCTCGATCGTGAAATGCAATCTATATTGAATACATCGTATCCAAGTGATGAAGAAAAATGGAATCAGTACAATAGAATATTACAGAAATATCTTTATGTGATACGTAAACAAGAAGAACCAATACCACTTACAATTACATCAATGAAACCTGATGGTGACGTCCCGAATGTTGACGATAGCACGAAACAAGAAATTTTAGCCGCAATACCACAAATGTATCGTAAGAAAGCCGAACTACTATTCCGTCGTTTAAAACAAGATGACGCAATTACGTGGGATCATAAAGGAACAGTGTACATCAACGACAATAAACTACATGGATCCAATATTGTAGATTTAATGTGCGATGTGACTCGACCGAGGAAACATTCTAATCCTCAAGGCTGGGAATTGTTTTGCAACTACCTTGCATCGTCAAACACACCGCAAGAATTGATTGGTAATCCACGAAGATTAAACTATATTGTCAAGCATAATAGTACAACAGCATCTGAAGGATCTGCACCACCAAAATCGGCACCTGAATTATTTTCTTCCGGAGAAGAAGAAGAAGAAGAAGACGATGATGATGTTTTAGAAGTCCGACCAAAAAGAAAACGTATCATTCCACAATGGTCAACGTACAAACCATGAACAAAAAGTTGAAATCCATTTATTACAATCCAGCACATCCTGCATCGTTTTCTACTGCAAAGAAATTATGGCAAGCCACAGGAAAATCTATACCTCTAGCCAAAATAAAACTTTGGTTAAACAAACAACCTACCTACACGTTACATCGTCCTGTACGTCGTCGTTTCCGTAGAGATTTTTATCTTGTCAACAATATTGATGATCAATGGGAATGTGATTTAAATGATTTACAATCCCTTCAAAACTATAATGACAATTACCGCTATATTCTTACAGTGATTGATGTGTTTAGTCGGTACGGGTGGGCTGTACCACTAAAATCAAAAAGTGCCGAGGATATAGTGAATGCATTTGAAATGATTTTCCAGGAGAGGAAACCAATTGTACTACGTAGTGATCAAGGAACTGAATTTACCAACAAGACAGTACAAAAGTTTCTCAGAAAACACAACGTGCAACATGTTACAACAAAGGATCCAGATATTAAAGCCAGCATCGCAGAAAGATTTAATCAGACATTGAAACATCGTATGTGGAAGTACTTTACCAAATATCAAACATACAATTACATCAAAGTATTGCCTTTACTTGTAAAAGCATACAATGAAAGTCGGCATTCCAGTATTAAAATGGCACCTGCAAACGTTTCTCAGGACAATTTACTGGAGGTGTGGCATAACTTATACGACAAAAAGCTACAACGTTCAAAACAAGATACGGATTTATCTGTTGGTGATACTGTTCGTATAAGTAAAACAAAACGTATCTTTGACAAGGGTTACCTCGAGAACTGGACTTGGGAAATATTCAGAGTAAAAGCCATTGTACCAAGAAACCCACCAGTGTATCGACTAGAGGATTTAAATCATCAACTTATCGATGGTGTTTTCTACAGAGAAGAATTACAACCAGTACCGCTCCCTTCGACGTTCCTCATCGATAAAATATTACGTACAAGAACAAAAGGTCGCAGAAAGGAGTATCTCGTCCAGTGGAAAGGATATCCTTCCTCATTCAATTCGTGGATCCCTGCAACTTCATTGAAGAAGAAGAAGAAGAATGGAACCTGATCAAGATTTTTACGTTACACTTCCCAGTAATAGTTCCATGGATTATTTTCCAGAAAATACATTGACTTCATATATTACGAAATTACAACGACGTGTAGAGTTTCGCCAGAAATGGGATGTGGCAATTGTAGAGATTCATTATCCACATTCTTTGCTGAACATTAACAGTAAAAACAATAAAATATATTACAAATCATCAAGTAGTAATGATCAAGAACCGTGGAAGGTTGTAACGATCCCTGTACGCTATTATAACAATATACGGGATCTTATTCATGCAATTAATATACATCATAAAGAAACCAATTTATTTATATCTCATGACGCAACTAATAATATATGCCTCATAAGACATCCCAAAAAGGAAATCCATACTTCTGTACAATTGTCACCAAGTGTTAGTTTAATGCTTGGATTTGACCCGAAAAGTGATTTAAAAGATATGGAAAAGGGACAATATACACCGGATGTACGATTAGGCTTACCATCACAAATGTACGTCTATTGTGACATTATTGAATCTGTCATTGTTGGAGATACAATGGTACCCTTGCTACGAATTGTCAACATGGATCCTGTGAATCATACTTTTGGAAGTCATGCAGTACAAATCTTTAATCCTGCACATTATGTTCCGGTGGAAAAAATGAATTTTGAGCAAATACAAATCGATATAAGGGATAGCACAGGTCATCGGATGCCATTCACCTTTGGAACGGTGTGTACAAAACTACATTTCCGTCGTCGTCGTCATGACTGATCCGTATTTGCAATACTACCAAAAACAAGCGTTATCCGGTATCGGCAACGTCTATGTGGGAAGTCCCTATCAAGCAGGACATGGCATTGGAAGTTTCCTTGGTGGCTTATTTCGTTCAGTGTTACCACTTGTGAAGCAAGGCGCTAAAACTGTGGGAAAAGAATTATTAAAATCAGGTGCCAATATGATTAATGATGTTGTGATCTCGAATCAACCGCTGGAAGAATCGTTTCATCAACGTATGCAAGAGGCAAAATCAAATTTACAAGAAAAAGCTAAAAACAAGTTGAAAACTATGCTGGGAAGTGGATATCATAAACGAAAATGGGATGACTGCTCTCAGTTTGAGGTTGACCTTCCAACGATCAACAACACCATCAATCCTACAAAGAGACGTAAATTATCACATAAGAAGAAGAAGAGATCATTGGCATCGTCACCAGATATTTTTGATTAATTCAACGATGGCTTTCTTACATCATCAATCCTGTGAATGTGTAAAAAGTGAATTGGACATTTTTTCAACGTTGCCCACGCAAACCAGTGTTCTGGACAATCGTATTATTGGCTACAAACCAATTAGTTCAATAGCTGAAAATTCACCAATAGAATTTGTAGTGAGTGGTAGCAGTGATGAATATATTGATTTACCACAAACCTTATTATACATCCAAGCACAAATTGTGAAACCAGATGGTTCCTCCTTCATCAATACGGATAAAGCAATTGCACCTGTCAATGATTTTCTAAATGCTATGTTTAGTGAAGTACAAATCTACTTGAACAATAAACTGATTTCATTTCCGTCACATAATCATCCATATCGTTCGTACATGGAAAAACTACTCAATTATAGTGATGGAGCTAAAAATACACATTTACAAACAGCAATGTGGTTTCAAGATACGGCTGGTCATATGAACGCAACCACAAGTGAGAACAAAGGATTTCAACAACGCTATGAACTGACAAAACAAAGTATGAAATTCGATATGATTGGACATCTTCATTGTGACATTTTTAATCAAGATAAATTTTTAATTCATGGAGTGGAATTACGTGTGAAACTTATTCCTGCAAAGCCAAACTTTTGTCTCATGGCCGGTGAAAGTGGTGTCAGTGCAAAAATCAATATTCTAGATGCATCGTTGCAGGTGAAAAAAGTCAGCATCAGCCCTAGTGTCAAATTGGCACACAATAAAATTTTACAATCTACACCGGCAAAGTATCCTCTGACAAGGGTTCAAATGAAATCATTTACCATCCCGAAGGATATACAATCCAAAACTATTGATAACCTGTTTATGGGAACATTGCCAAATCGTATTATTGTAGGATTTACATCGAATGAAGCATCCAGTGGAACTATTACCACCAATCCATTTGAATTTCAACATCTAAACATTAATTTCTTTACATTGTACGTGGATGGAAAAGCTGTACCTTCAAAACCGTTGCAACCCAACTTTGAAGAAAATCTCTACATTTCATCGTACCACACATTGTTCTCAGGCTCTGGCATACATTTTACCAATACTGGAAATACAATTTCAAGAGCCGACTACAAGAATGGATATACACTGTTTGTATTTGACCTAACTCCCGATTCTTCTGCTGGAGATTGTCACTATTGGAATTTACAACGACATGGAGCCATCCGATTGGAAGTTCATTTCCAAGAGAAATTACCAGCACCTGCAAACTGTATTGTGTATGGAGAGTTTTCCTCACTCCTAGAGATCGACCACCAGCGCAACATTATCCTGGACTTTTAAATTACAAGGTACGTATACGTTATGTATCATTTCCATTCACGATGTTGAATACACTACAATTAGCTAGTGCTTTACACGGTAGTCCATTATTCAGAAATCATTTTACCGGGGTATTTGCAAGCGATGAGTTGCCCTCACGGATTTCTCTTCCTCTGGCAATCATTGTAAATACAGATCCATCCACAAAACTAGGAAGTCATTGGATTGCAATTTATATTGATCATCGCGGTGTTGGAGAATATTTTGACAGCTATGGCCTTCCTCCTTATGTACCACAACATGTTGCATTCTTAAAACTTCATTGTATATACTATAAATATAATAATAGCCAAATGCAAAGTCTTGGTTCATCCGTATGTGGCTATTATGCTTATTTTTATTTGTGCTGTAAAGCCCAAGGAAAATCTCTGCGTGAAATTCAATATTTGTTCACAACAGTACCCACGGTTAATGATCGTAGACTGTTGCAATATACCTTCCAGGTAATTTTATCATATTTATCATTGTAAGTGTATTTGTTTAATCATCATCTATTTCTATACTAATCATCTTTTTTCCTCGTTCTTTTTTACAGAATTCACAATACGAAGCTTTGCAAACGGGTGCTATGCTGCAAAACATGGAAACAAATCATTACAATCAAGAAGAGGAGGCAGTCTAATGAAGAAACCCAGCTCAATATACAAACATTGTCAATAAGAAAGAAAAAGAAGAAACCAGAAAAATGAATAAAATACAATTTATGCTTATTTATGTGTTTTTATTGTCCATTCCATATACAACGTTATCAGATTCTCCTAAAGAACTGTGCGATATAAGACGAGAACCCTGTGCAAAGTTTCCACCTAATTCCTAGAGAACATTGACCAGGGACCTCGTCGCGCATTAAAACCAAATCATCGATCACGTGACTGTACTACACCCGAAGGGTCCTACCAAATTGAAAGGGGATACCCATCCATACCTTATAACCTTAATTGAGTCAGTAACCGAACACGTGGTTGTACTAAACAAATTTGGTAATAGGACCACCGAAACATATTGAGGTCCTGTACTATGCTTCAATTGGACAATTTCAGTGGACCCCCATTGCCAAAATTTAAGAAGGGTGCCCATGTCTTATGATAAGAAATGAACCCCTGTAATCATAGAATCTCATCAAAGGGGATAAAATGGACCAAAAAAACAAACACGTGGTACAACGTTTATATTTTGGCAATTTTTGTACCCCTAAAAGGGAACGATGTGGACCATCCAAATTTATCATGATACATATTGAGGTCCTGTACTATAATACCAAATGTTGAAATTGGGCAATTTCCAAAATTTAAGGGGTGGGCCAAGGTACCCCTCCCGGGGTGCACCAATGTACCCATGTCTTATAATAGATAATGGACCCCTATACATGACCATATAACCATATAAGGTAATAGGACCTCATCCAAGGGAATAAAATGAGCCAAAAAACCAAACATGTGGTTGTACTAAAATTTGGCAATTTTGTACCCCTAAAAGGGAACGAGGTGGACCACCCAAATTTATCATAATACATGTTAGGGTCCAATACTATAATACCAAATGTTTAAATTGGGCAATTTTCAAAATTTAAGGGGTGGGCCAAGGTACCCCTCCCGGGGTGCATTAATATACCCATGTCTTATGAAAGGTAATGGACCCCTATACATGACCATATAACCATATAAGGTAATAACATCTCATCAAAGGGGATAAATTGAGCCAAAAACCAAACACGTGGTACAACGTATTGCTTACGTTTATATTTTGGCAATTTGGTACCCCTAAAAGGAAACGAGGTGGACCACCCAAATTTATCATAATACATATTAGGGTCCTGTACTATAATACCAAATGTTGAAATTGGGCAATTTCCAAAATTGAAGGGGTGGGCCAAGGTACCCCTCCCAAATTTCTCAAGAGGTGCACAAATATACCCATGTCTTATGAAAGGTAATGAACCCTTGTATACGCCCATATAACTATATAAGGTAATAACACCTCATCCAAGGGGATAAATTAGGTCAAAAACCCCCGAAATTTCAATTTTTTGGCAATTTTTTACCCATGAAAGGGAACGACATAGACACCCAATACTGATAGAGGTACATACTATGGTCCTAGGCTACCACACCCAATTTTTAAATTTGGCAATTTCCAAAATTTAAGGGGGGTGGTCCTATGTACCCCTGCCAAAATTTAGGGGGTGGGCCAAGGTACCCCTGCCAAAATTTAAAGGGGGTGGTCCTAGGTACCCCTAGGTCATTGACCCCGGGCCAAGGTCATTGACCTTTGACCTATGACGTCACAAATGTCGGGGTCAAAGTCCAAAATGGCCTCAAGTCCCGCGATTACTACTGGGTCCTCCCATTTCCTCCCACTTTCTTCATTCTACCATTTCATTCATTTATCATCATCGCCGTCTTCTTTAGCCTAGCCAGCATAACCGTAGAACGTAAAACTCAAATATTTCATTTCATTTTGTACCTGTTTTATTGATAAACACAAGGTGACTCAGTCAATATCTAGATTACAACACTTAACAACATTTGCTATTATAGGTTGTAATCTAAGCATTTTCCAGTCAATATTAAAAGTCGCAATCACTCTGATTAGCGTAAATATGCTTAAAAAAAGAAGAAGAAGAAGAAATGATGGTTCTGTATAAAACTTAGGTGGGCGCGGGGTGATCGTGACAGTGTAAACATCTCCAATAGTGAGCTACCGAAGAGGAAGTGTTTAAAGTGAAAAATTTTCATCTTATACCATTTACTCTCATCACATTAGACCATGAAAACATTTACACACAATTACATTTAACTTATACGTATTCATATCATTTATTTTTCACTTTATTCAATATTTTCACCCCGGTCATCTGGGTAACTGGCCCTCTTCTTCCCGTTGGAACTCCATCCCGAATGTGACAATCTCTTACCTGATTATGACATTTCTATTTTTACTCGGATTTGACTAATTGTTCTTTTTTTACACACCTTATCTCAACTAACGAATAATTTAACTTACGAACAATTTATACTTATATACACTTAATACTACATGTTACAGGCAATACGACTAGTTAGTCGGCCAAAAAAAAAATGCAAATGGCGGCTTCTGCTATTTGCACGATTACTTACAAATAATACAAACTTTACAAACAAATTACTCAACTCACAACAATATTCTTTTGAGCATTTATGGCACAAGCTGGTTATTTCCCGGTGCCCTTTTTTTCCAAAACACTTTTAATAGTGAAGAAGACAAGACAAGATAGGTGGGGTTATTTCAGGGGACTCTCGGGATAGCTTTTCTGCTCTCATTTTTCCCAGGATACTTTGCGGTCGGTGACGTCACGTGGAGGTATCGCTGTATTTTTCAAAATAAGTGAAATTCTGCATAAACAATAACACTACTGTTTCAAGATGGGGAAAAGTTATCTTACTTGTGCAGTAGCTCATTCTAATAACATAGGAAGCAATACAAACGAAATAACGTTCCATCGATTCCCTAAAAATGATTAACTTCGAAGAAGATTGATTTCTCGCTGTAAGCGAAAGAACAATTTTAATGTGGATAACGCACGAATATGTTCTGCTCACTTTTCACCAGAGAATTATCAAAGAGTTTGAAAAAATGAGCTTCTAAGTTTCCTGCAAAAGTAATGTTTAAGATCTGACGCTGTTTCTTCATTATTGATACCAAACTGGCATGACACTAGTCAAGTTGAAAAACAGGTGTGTAACAACAATATTAATTTTACTTTTATGACATTTGTTTCTGAGGGCCTGAAGCTTAAGGAGTTTATGTACGTAAAGTGAAGTGGAAGGGAGTATCAACGAGAATATAAATGTATACCCTCATATATTCTTTAGTTTAAATGCTATTCGTAAGTTTTGTTAAGTATCTGAAACATTATTCTAGCAAAGAGTTCAAAGTGCATTTGAGCAGAACATTCATAGGAACCTATTACGAACCGAACCTTACCTAACTTTATCTAATCTAACCTAATCTAATCTTGTTCAACCGAACCGTACCTGTTACGTTCAAATCACATTGATTTTATTCCTTCTCGAATGCCACATCGTGTGACAAAATCATTTGTTCTGATCAAAGTGCACTCTTACCATATTCTTATAATTGAAGGGCTAGCCGAGAGAGGGGGCTAAGCCACAAAAACTAAATTCCGATGAATCGAAGGGCAAAGTGTAGGACAAATAACTGCAAATTTTCCCCTGTGAAAATGGTTCTTTTATGTATGTAGGTATACCACTCTATAGATATCTGTGCAACTTATAACCTGTAATACATACTGTAAAATGTGTTATATTGAGTAATAAACAAATATTAGTAATGTAAAGGAAATATTTTTCTGTCACGATTTCTGACAATTTGGTTAATACACACTAAATACAACGGGTTAGGTTAGATTTCTAACCTGACCTAACTTAACATAACCTAATCAAATTATGTTAGGTTAGATTCGGTTATATAAGGTTAGGGTAGAATAGATTTCTAACATAACCTAACCTATCCTAACACAACCTAACCTAATTTGTTATTACATACCCGGAATCTCTGAAATTTTGAATAATGTTTGCTTTATGCATTTTATTACATGAAATGCTCTTATTGAGAGGATTGGTTTATGGAAAGTATTTGAACTCCTTCTACCCTTAGAATTTACGTTTCAATGAAAGTGCAATGACAAAAATCCATAATGCCACCCCTTCCCCACGCCCAAAGAGGATGAATTTGGTTTTAAACGGCATCGGGACGGTCACTATTTATTTCAGTGATCCTGAAAAGCATGGACTGGACACTAATTTCGGCTAAGTTAGTTAGTCCTGGCTGCATTTAAAGTACCAAAAATCGTTAAAGTTGGTCGAGGAGAGTTGGCAATCAAACATTGTTAGAATGAATAGAAAATGCCCCCTCTTCCCTTAAAACGGAAATTTTCAAAAACAATGGGACATGTTTTTCTTTAAGCTTAATGAGGAGTTTATATATCTAGTTTCATCTTTCTAACTTGATAGGTTCGTGAGATAGTGTATTTTAGGTACAAATTTTGAACCCCTTCTACCCCTTAGGATTCGCCCTTTAATCTAAGTAATAAGGGCCAGGTCAACTCATGCACGGTACTAAATATTATAAAAATCGATCCAAAGCTCTAGAATGAATTAGCGAGTAAACATTATATTTATTACATTATATTGACTCATCTGTGAATAGAAATAACTCATTATTTGTATTTGAAAAGACAAGGAATATCATAATTATGTTTTGAATCCAGTTTTACGAATAAAGCGCGAAGTGTAACAAGCAGGCAAGCGAAAACAATCTTCACAGATACCTCCACATGACCTGAAGGATGAAATTTAAGTCCCAAATCAAGGTAACCAGACCAACGTAAAGAAAAAAGTGTAAAATTTTCCATCTAGTTATGCGTACAATCCAAACTTAAAATTTCCGTGTAATTAAGCTTACAGTACAAATTTTATATCTATTTTTCTTACAACTTTATTGGTTGATAGCCCTGTGCTGTAAGCGCTCCACATAATAAACATAAGCTTCTTCAATTATTATAGTACAAAGCAATAGATATATGAAGCGAAGCACTGTAGTTTTTGTTTCTGCATTTTTCTTAACTAATATCGATCGTTTTCGATCATTTGTAAATACAAACCAACCCACTACCAATTTTCCATATATAGAAAGTGCCCTTCCCCCATAAACGAGAATTTTGCAAAATGCTAGGACACATTCTGTTTATTTTCAATAAAGAGTTAATATACTGAATTTCAGCTCAGTAAGTTTAACGGCTTGTGAGACACTAATTTTTTTTTCCGCAAAAATTCGGATTCTCACTACCTCCTTAAGATATGTATTATAATGAAAGCAATATAACATCCCACTTTGGATTAAGGCCTAACTATATACCAAAAATCACTTCATTTGACTTTTCAATTTGGTCGTGATGATCAGGTACACATAGTTACATTCAATTTTCTATATAATAATTTATGTATTACAGTGATTCAAAAATGTATTTTTTCAATAGTTAGCTCCTCTAAAAACTCAAAGGGCTCGAAAGCCAAGTAGTAGTATAAGTAGTATTGCTATTATAACAATTACAAATATCAATATCCAAAAGTGCCTGAAGTTCTTTTTTTTTTCACTTAGATATACTTACCTCAGGTAAGTAGACAGAAACAAATGGAAAACGAAGGGAAATGTAGGTCTTAAAAGCGAAACGCAGACAAATTTACCAGTCTCCAGAAGATGCTGTCTACAATGCAGTCAGCAGAGTCGGTAAGTCAGACTGAGTCGATGGGTCGCAGTGGGTCATTGTGGGTGGTGGGTCGCAGTGAGTCACGGTGGGTGTTGGGTCACATACTGTTGACCAACGACCCACTGACCCACTCAGAAAACTTGACCCACTGACCCACTCCATCCCTGGTACCAACGGACACGTAAGATATTTGAAAAACATCATATTGTACTCGTATAAAAAACAATAAGAACACGTACCTACGAAGCTAACAGTGATAACATGTGTAATGGGTATCTGTTGATTCGATAGAGATGCAGTTTCATAAGCCCACATTTGCAGGATTCACATTACACCCAGCGTTCATTGAACGTCTCACTACAAATTATGCATTGAATACCGCTTTCCTGTTCCCTGGTCATATTTTCTCTTTGTTCGTGTAGCGTTCATTAGCATCTTGCGAATTTCCTTGGGTAATTCGTATGCTGAAGTCACTTTTCTTCCAATTTGCCTCTTATATGGTGAAGATATTAGTATCATACTCTTTCAAGTTCTGCTTGTTCATGACGCTGAACGTCTCTTGCTATTTTCTGGCAATGATGATAACTGTTTTCTAAGAGAAAGCTCTTTACTAGTTGATGGACGAGAAGATTCTGGTTCCTCGGTCATATGTGAAGAACGTGGGTCCGCTGCAGACGATGAACAAGAAGTCCCTTTTCCTCAACCGCTGCCGAATTGAAGGTTGTGGGTCTTCACAGCTAGGCCGAGTGTAACATCTGGCAACACGAATCACGTTTTCGGACAGATAATTGTGTCTGTAAATATCTGAGGTTCAGTGAATATATTCCGGAGCACGCAAATCCATTGAGAGCAATGACCATGCGACACACCTTTTGATATGCCTCTGAAACTTGTTTAAGCCATAAATTAGTTTTAAATAAATCATTGCTCGCTCATTCTCAGATCAGTGTTATGGTTGCATCGACAATAGCAACACCATGCGGCTTAGCTGTAATGTTTTTGCCTTCACCGAAGTCGATGGTGATTTCCAATTGCTTAGCTGATTATTATATTATATTGCAATATTTTGCTTGGTAGAATTTAATAAAAGTCTGGGAAACTTTTCACCGTTTTATTATAAAATAGTATCTTATAAAGTTTGCGAAGTTCTTGTAAATAATACCCAGTTTATAAGATGTTTTCCAGTTTGGGTACAAAACTTCAGCACAAAAAAAGTAGCTTCAGATTAAAAGGTAAAATCTCCTAGACCACAGTGGCATGGAACGGTGATTCAAAGGATATCTGCCTTACTTATCGTTGTTTCAGGAGATAGTATAGTTATAGCTCTGCTTATTGCAGCCTCCAGGGTAGGTACTAGGGATGGCCAGAACCGGTTCCTGGTGGAACCGGTTTTCGGATCTGAACGGATCCGGTTCTAGAAGATTTGGTTCCGGAACCGGTTTTTTGGATCCAGGTCTGAAACCGATTCTTCGGATCCAGGTCTAGAACTGGTTCTTTGGATCCAGGTCTGGAACCGGTTCTTCGGATCCAGGTATAAAACCGGTTCTTCGGATCCAGGTCTGGAACCGGTTCCCTGATCCGATTCTGGAACGGGGTTTACGGACCCATGTTTGGAACCGGTTCTGAAAACCGGATCTTCAAGAACCGGTTCCTCACGGTTAAACCCGAGCTGCTGGTAGGCTGTGAACAGTGTGGTAGATGAAATGGTGGAAGCGACAGGCAGGGGCCCAGGCGGCGGCCGTTTGTCTCATTTGGCTAAATAAACTGGGTAACTGGCAAACTCATTGGCTAAACAGGCAAACTAGCCAACTCATTTGGCTAAACACCCACTGGTGGACCAAACTTTTTAGGGGGATACGAGCGAGTCTGGGCGAGGAAGGCACAAGCGCATGGTCCTCTTTGCATTGTTTGAAGGTGAACTTTGTGCCTCCTTTACGGGTCTTTGTGGGCTTTCGGATCCAGTTCGGTTTGGCTCCTTAGATCCGGTTCTGGAACCGGGTTTTCAGATCCAGATCTGGAACCGGTTCCTAAGATCCGGTTCCGCGGGAACTTTGTGGCCATCCCTAGTAGGTCCTTATAGAAATACCCCTTTGATTATTGTGGCTACAGGAGTTAGATTTAAGGAAATCTCCGTAACACAAGACCGTCTCAGGAGATGGTTTAGGAATGTTAGCGGCCAGCACTTGAACTGATGCTTCTGCCCACTTGAGGTCCTTATTTATGACTGTCCTCTGAAGGAAAGGCCGTGAGGAGAGGGTCGACCATCTTCGGTTTCCTTCGGAACCAACTTCGTGTCTTTCTGGTATCCTCCTTCCATCGTCTGTTGCTGATTATGTTTTAAACAGAATAAACGTGCTCGTGAACGAAGCATGTTTCATAGTAGTTACTTACACGTGACTGTACGGAACCTTACAGCCCCCACACCAGGAACAGAAGAATCCACAAGATTATTTGAAAAGCACAAATATTGTTCTGGAAATATGACAAAACCCTAGAAATGTGCCTGTAAGTAGGAACATAAGCCAGTAAAACTTTTCAAAATTCTCATTGTGGTGGGATCTTGAAATCTATATTTTTTGGCTTTTCTTGGAGAGATTTTAATAGAGGTTCCTGATATAAATGTTCGAGGGCATTCAGTTTGAGTAAAATAAATTTATCTTAGGTGATGCAAACAAACTTCGTAACTTATCCTATTCGTTAATCCGTCTAAAATCATCATAGCTGCAATTAAGAGAGCTTGAGCACTAGTTTAATGACCCATCATGCACACGAGTATTTCGCAAGATTTTCTTGTAGGATTGACCTCGAAGGTCATGTTTAGTTGGCTTTTTGGGTGTAGCAAGATTTGGTGGTAGCTCGACGAGAGATCTAATGTCTTTACGTACTCTTTGCCTTTCAAAGTGTTTCACATATATTCAACTGACTGGAATTTCACCGACAGGTATTTAATGTATGTGTTACACTGCTGTAAATTCAAAACAATTCTAAATTCGTTCGTATTTGTTTTCTTGACAATAATCTGTGACGAGGCGAAGTTTTTATCGTCCGTGGGTCGTATAATTTTAGCATTAATGAGTTCTTGAATATGTTTGTCCACCTGATGTAGAACATACATAGGAATAATGGGATTTGTCCTCGAACGATACCGGTTTACGGATTCTTATTTTGTGGATGTAGCCCCTAAAGTATCCAATGCCGTCCGGAGTGTACGTACAAACATCTCTATATTTGTATAATATCTTGTGAATGGCCTGTTTCTACGGCTGGTCTAAATTATGATTAATATCTAAACATCAATTTTGAAAATTTTTTGTGCATACTTCAAACACTGGTGAATCTCTTCTTTTGTTGTACAATTCTGGTTTTCTTCCATAGAGGTGGCTTCCATTATTGCAAAAGATTAGTACTGACATGCGTCAAGATCCACCACTGGCGTATTCTTCCTTAAAGTTCCAGTATAACTATTTGAATTGGAGATTAGCAGTCATATTGTTCACGTGTATCCTTTGGTCAATTGTTTTTATTTGTCAAGGAAGCAATGGAGAAACGATAGAAGAAAGATGCAGAGTCGTCAATCTCTCTTTTTGCTGTCACCGAAATAAATGTGTGGACAAGTAGAACTAATGTAATGCATTTATCGATAAAAAAAGCAAGCTTGTCTGTCTATTAGTAGTTTGTTGTGATAAAATGATTTCTTCGTTCCCCTCCGGTAATGTTGCCTTCTTATGATGTTTATATAGAGAGATAGAATTCTTTCTTAAATCGATTGCAACATATAAGCGTTTAAGCAAGCCTAAACCAAAATGACTGGAATACATGATATCTTCCTTCTGTGAAAGTAATTAGAGAATATCGTTTACCCAACTTCGAATCATATCAATGCTATGTATTTCAAGTTAATAATTTTATTTGCCATCCGTTTAACCACTGTTTTATGTGGTATTAATTGAACACCAGGAAGTAAATCTTCGAAAAGCCAGATGGAAAGGTTGGATCCCGTGTCAACAAGCACTGTTCGTCTGCCTAATTTAGTGATTATTTATAGACTGTCATTACAATTGCTTGATCATTCACTGATGGCCCCTGGTGAAGGACCGGCCCTACTCGCTTTTTGGACGTTTAAAACATGTAGAAGGTCCATACCCACGCTTTCTACATATTGCGAAGGACAGTATTTGATCTTCTTTTGATGTATCTTGGCAGTTTTGTAGTGTCCCTTGTTTTCTTCTATACTTGAACCCGTTCTGATAGTTTTTGTTTCATTGCTTATTCTCATGATTTCTGTTTCTATTTTGGTTACGTAAAGTAGTTTGAGCAAATATTAAAGAGGCCTCTGCCGTTTTATTGGCCATGGAAGAAAAATCGTCTTAAATAGGAGTTTTCTGTGGTGTTTAGATTGTACGCTGTTGAAGTTAGTATTGTGATCTTCTTGCTGTAGTTGTGGTAGTGATATTGAAATCTGTAATGGCGGAGCTGAAGGATTATATTGACAAGTAGGATTTTATCTAGGTACTGCTAAATTGACATTAACTTTATCTTGTAATGATTCAAGAGACTGAGAATGTACGTTTATGTATATACAAGTACAGTGCGACAATCAAGATTTCGAATTGAGTTGTTTTGAAATGGAGGAACGGAAACTGAGCCACAAGCAAATATGTCTATGAGCTCATTCGTCGCTAAGCGGTTAGCACACGAGCCTTTGTCGTGGGAGACATGGATTCGATTCAGGGCGGGAGCTCATGTAGTTGAAATTCAACGTTAATCAATAGGTCCCGTCTCACATAGCCTCGCTGCTGAAAGGGGCGTTAAACACAAATTCAATTCAACTCAACGAATATGTCTATGAAGTGGCTAGTGCAAATGTCGGTATTCGAGCAGTAACGGAGTTATATGTTATGCACTGTTACTATTATTATTATTATTATTATTATTATTATTATTATTATTATTATTATTATTATTATTATTATTAAATAGAATGTTGCAATTAAGTTTTGTTTTCTGAAGTTGGGAAAGTCAACTACGAAAATTCGTATGTAAGATGTATAATGCTTATATGAAGCATCGTGTAGCATTCGTGTTTCGCAATACTTTCATAAAGGCAGTGAGTCTTTGAAGGACGCCGGTAAGACAGAAAACCGAGAGAACATTGGTGCACATGTAGAAGCTCAAGTTTTGTTCGTTATTAATTTTGTGTTCCAATATGCACAAGCTAGCTAAAAGAAGAAGAAGAAAATATAAAAAGAACTAGAATTAATTTTCTTTTTGATATTATGATTGATGCTCTGTTTGGCTGTGGGAGTTTTGACCGTTCGTGTGTTTGGGGGATTTGTCCATTTGTGTGGGAGTTATGACCAATCGTGTGGGCGTTTTGACATTTCTTGAGTGTGGGGGTTTTGGCTGTGGGGGTTTTGACCTAGACCCGTAGCAACAGTAATAGTAATCGTACTACACTTAACAGGCATGTAATCACTAGATTTAATTTCACCCGAATTGGACTTTGTAAAAATTTCACAGATGGCAAAAATTCTCAAAATAGGAAACAAAGGACTGTAGAAATAAATAACGCGCAAGACTGTATTCCGGTTTATGACTTTCAATGTAACTTAAATGAAGTCGTTGGTCACGTAACCTAAGCTAATGTGGCGTCCTAAGGAATATATTCAATTGATTCTTATTTCATTTCACTGTAAATACCGTTATGATTTTGTTTGATATTTGTACTTTATTTGAATTCTATAAAAATAATGATCATTCATTTCAGAAATGTGTGAACGAAATTACAAGTCGAATAAATATCACTGATAAGAATTTCATAATATATAACAAAAGATCTAGAATATGAATAATGCTTATCAAAGTTATGATAACCATACTAATTTTTAATATGGTAAAAGTCCAGCGTATAAGACAATATTTATGTATCAAACAAATTAATCCTTAAGTTTTCGAACTAATGAATGCGAAAACTTATAAAGTTTTGGGTTTACGCAATATTGATGAACTTAAGTTATGGCATCCTTCAAAATATACTAAAAGTAAATGGATGCAGTTAGTTAAGACATTTGTTCCCTCTGAAGTTGTATCCAAAGTTAACATGAATGACATTTAATCTTTAAATTAATTCTTAATATGATAATTTCTTTATTTGTGTTAATTTTTGTTATGATGTTGATTATCTTGTTTTGTTCTAAACATTGTCGATATTTCGTTTGTAATTTGAATGTTATTTGAATACATAATGTATTTGATCTTTTCTATTTCAAAATAACTTCTATATGAATGTCATAATAATATCTTTTTCAAAATCTTAGTTATGCCCGAGAAAATAATATAGATTTTGTTAACTTCTAACTTATGCCAAGTATTAATGGCCTCGAAAAGGACTTAAAATTAAATAACTTTTATACCGTATTTTGAATGTATCTTCTAATTACGTCGTTGAATTATATGAATATTTAAAATAAAATTAATTATGAGAATTAGAATAAATAAGAAAATGACATTAATATAAAGAATTATGAAATGTAATTTTGTATATATGAGAGGGTCATTCAGAAATTAGTAATCAATATGGAATATCTAACGGTCCAGGATTCTTTTTTTATTTATTGTAAAAAACATCCTATTGTTCGGGCGACTTTATATAACGATATTGTGCTCTTTTAATATCATTACTTGCATTTTTAACATCTTTACTTGTATTTAAGAGCAATATGTGCTATTAAAATATGCACAAGCTAGCTAAAAGAAGAAGAAGAAAATATAAAAAGAACTAGAATTAATTTTCTTTCTGATTTTATGATGATGTTCTGTTAATATAGCAATCAGACGATATGTGTTATTCGCCGTCATAGCAACGAGAGATATAGGATATAACAAAGGATCCATCTTGTATAATCTACATGTATGTTAGTTAAAAGGTGTAAAATGTTTACTTCATTACGTATTATAATAAAAGGTAATACCAAGATGGAGTGTTTAAATGAATTTTGGTAAAATAGTAAACCAAATTTTAGACATATTTGAACTGTGGCCTAAGTGTAACGCTATATATAAAAATATACAAAAATACGTTACAAATGGTCTATTTCTTCTCTCATTAAATTAACAGTTGAACTCTTTTTGTAGCAAATGTATGGTTTTCATGGATAGATGGAAGTAGAAAAATACTGTAAGAGTACTGTAAATATGTCAAGACATACGGATAAGAAAGTTATAAGAAAAAGTGAAGCCACACAATTATTCATGACCATTTCCATTGTAATTGGCAATATCGCATATTAGCATTAGCTATTGGTTGTTTCATAGATAATACATCTAAAACTGTAAAACAGATAAATTGATTCTATTTGACGAAAGGTATTATAATACCCTTGACAAACAGAAATTTGAAGAGTGATGCAAGATTATGACTTCAGTAGTATATTAGTCTGTTTGCGTGTTGTTGCTAAGTGTTAATGGAAGTAACATGATAGCGTCCGAACGTTTTAAAATCCTTTCATTTTAATTTTAAACTTACACCTTTTTTTCGTTTTATTAGTATATTAGATCTTGTTTTGCAGTATTCTTGCCGTTTAGCACTTCATTTTCGACGTTGTAACGGGAATATTTAATTCGATGGTACGAATAGTTGAATTGAGTTGATTTGAGTTTAACGTCCCCTTCAGCAGCAAGACTATATGAGGTTGGACCCACTGATTAACGTGGAATACGAACCACATAAGCTTGCGCTGGGAATCGAACCTGGGTCTCTTACCTGGTATGAATAATGTCTCTTCTTCAGTGTTTCTCGTACGCATATAATATTATCCTCCCGCTGGCCTTGTAGCTATCGCATGGTTCTTTGGTCACATGGTCACACGAAAACAGTAATAAGATTTCAACTATCATGGTGGTTCGGATTCCACATTAAACTATGTTTCTCCGTCTCATATAGACTCGGTGCTGAAAAGGAACGCTAACCTTCATCGAACAAAGAGATATAAGGATTCTTTAGTCTGGTCATTTCATTTCAAAATAAAATGAAATCTTCCAGTTTAACGTCCCACGATTATGCTCTTTAGGTTAAGGGAGGCGATGATTAAGGCAAGTGAATGACGATGCAGAAATTAGTGGAATAGGAATGTGGGAGGAAATGGGAGTACTCCGAGAAACCTTATGAAACGTTGTTGTACGCCCCAAATGAACTTTGCCAGGGATTGAATCAATGCGCTGCTCCATTTGAAACAAAATAAAATTTCCAGCTTTACGTCTCATGATTATGCCCTATAGGTTAAAATAGACGGATAATTAATGAGAGTGAATGATTATGAAATAATTGGTGGATTGAAACTGTGGTAGTATACTGGAAGACCCAAGAAAGCCAACGATTCTAAGCCATGTGTTTCATCAGCTACAAAGTTAACTAGTGTTATAGCAGTTGCTCTAATGGCATTGCTCACATTTACTCACTGAACTCGCATTGTACATATTTTACACACAATATTCTTGTTTGTTTGTTAGTGTCTTCGTTTGTTAAAGTTACTTGTTTTGCAAATGCCCAGTTGGTTTGTGTGCTCACTTGTATGTATACAATCAAGGACGAGATTATTGCATTCTGATGCCTATGGAAATGTAGCTCTATCGCCGACGCAACTTTTGGAAGCGTATCTGGAAAAATTGCTTCAATACTAAAGCAAATACGAGTGCATACTCGTGTTTTCCTATGGCCCAGCTCGCATACCTCTTTTGTAGGGTGCTCAAAAAGGTGTGTATGTATGTGTATATATGGATTTCGTGAAATTTTACATTTAGTGCTTTTGTTTACATATTTTTATGTATATTTCTCAATATGTAATTCAACGCTGTGTACTGTACATTCACAGAATTATTTGTCTTACCCCTCTAATGAGCATCTCGATGAGATGGGAACATTATACCTCCAAAGTCTGGCAACAATGTAGCAGGTCTTAGTATCCTGACATATCTAGTACTTGTAATTAAGGATATGCAGGTTTCATTTGGGTTTATTATTGAATATATGATATGAATATTGAATATATGATATTTATTCTTGAATTAAGTGGTGTGATATTTATTGTATTGATATTTATAAGCTCACTTACGAAGTGTCAAACTCTTCATCTCAAATCGGAATAAAAATTCTATCGAAAGCATAAAATTGAAATTGGCACTGGCCTGCTTGTAAGCACAAATTCTCAATATGTGCCTCTGTGTCATAGTGGTTTAACCTTTCAACCCTCATTTCTAGCGTTTTCCTACATTTTCAATTAGTGACTTATCGCTCAAAAACTATTTATCCGATTGATATCGTTAAGGAATTGTCTTTTAGAAGAGGGACGTGGCTATTTTTTTTAGTGTAAGTTACATTGCTGTGTGGCTAACAGAGGGAAATTAATGAGAGACCAAATCACCTAAAACATTCCTCTGTGTGTTGACAAGGCACAGTGAAAACCTGAAGTAGCTGGCTTCCATTCAAAGAGAGAAAGAAAAAAATCTCTGTTATCATAAACATGAAATTTTTGACACTTTTTGCGCCTCAGAAGAAAAACTGAACATATATGCTCGGGCTACAGCTTCACTAATTATCCTGTTGAAACTTTTTATGGTGCGTTCTATAAACGAAAGCGCAGGCTTTCAGATAGTGCTACGTTTGCTCCAATGTAACCAGCAGACGGAAATAATAGAGGGGAAAAAAGGAAATTTTCACCTAAAATCGGCGATTAACTTTAAGGCTGGAAACACTGCAACTAGACACACGCAAACTATCTGAAAATGAACCTTGGAACCGCACTAATATATCCTACAAGTATAATGGCGATATCTAACAAAGTAGGCATGAAATTAAAAAAAAAATATCTCTACCTCTTGTACTTCAGAAATTTACCATTTACAGAACATTGTTTACTTTAAATCTCAACTGTACTTCCCCTAATTATCCTACTGAAACTTTTTATGGTGCGTTGTGTTGGATAAGAAAGAGGCTTTCAGAACATGGTACGTTTGTTCGCATGCAGCCAACAAGAGGTAAATAATAGAACAAAAAAGGATTTTTCCCCCAAAATCGGGAAATTTCTGTAGCTGGCAACGTTGTTACTACCACATGCAAACTATCTTAAAATAAACATTGGTAAACCACTAATAATATCCTACAAGTATCATGGCAATATTTAAGAAAAAAAGCTTCTAATTAAAAAAAATAATATAGATTACGGTAATCAGAAAAGTAGGGAAAAACTAGAAAAATGAAGGGTTAGAACCTAAATACGAATTTTACGAATTTTTCGTGCGCCCCTTAATTAAGCCAGTGTAACAATCTGTACGTGCGTTTGTTCAGTAAGAACCAACGTTCGACTGGCGTAAGTTGACTTGCGCTCGGACGTATAGGTGTGGATGTGGGAAAAAAAGACAACAAAAAAAGAACCAACATTTCCAATTTCTCCTATATTTACTAAAGATTTAATTTCCCTAGTTGGCAACACTGCGCGAGAGCTGGTCCATTTGATGTCAGCTATTAGGTATCCAACTGAAGTATCTACCCGGAAAGACTTAAGAGTATATCTACAACGAAGGAAGCTATAAGAAAAAAAAAGAAAATTCGAAATACGGGAGTTCTGTAATTTTGGGGGGCTGACATTTGAGAAGGAAGTTCGACACCCAGAAGAGATAGAAACTAATATGATAAACTATATTCCAACCACATTTGGCCAAAAAACTATCCCGATATCTTAATTAGTGTTTACACAGTAGCGGATTAGAAAAGTGAGAAACCCGTCTGTGTGCGACTTTGTTCACCTGGTTTCCAAAATGGTTAAGCATGAGATTTGGAATTCACAGATATGGATCCGCATTGACGCACTGTGATTTTATTTTATTTTTATTTCTCCAGTCCAACTGGCTATCATTGCTAATTGTTTTGCTTACTTGTTTGTTGTTGTTTCTAATGGAATAAATAAAAAATGTGATTAACCAGGCACTGTTTGACTTTTTCTTGCAATTCAAGATTATGGTGCGAAAGTCAAAGGCGCCGATATCAGTAAATTTGGGGGTGCCCATTTGGATTCACAAGGTATATATATATATATATGAACATTTTAAGACAAATTGCCACATCGAGGTCAAAACCCGAATAACTCGCAAACGGAACAACGTATTGAGTTCGTGTTTCCACATTTAATAAGAGGTCATAAATACTACATGTCCCAAAAGTACTGACCATCGAAATCAAAGGTAAAATATTTAAACGTAAATACTTGCAAACAGAGTAACGTATTGACCTGCTGTTTCCACATTAATAATAGGTCATCAAGTATTACATGGAACAAAAGCACTGACCATCGAAATCGAACGTCAAATATTTAAACGTAAATAACTCGCAAACGGAGCAACGTATTGAGGTGCTGTTTCCACATTTAGTTGTAAGTCCCCAACTGCTACCTGTCCCAAAAGTACTGATCATAGAGGTAAAAAGTAAGATTTTTAAACGTGAATAACTCGTAAACGGAACGACGGATACATTTGTGACTTATTCAATTTTGTACCAAGTATAAAAAAGCGAGGAAGGAATAAATTTGAGTGGGTTATGGGGCTATTGAAATAAGTACGAAAAAATCAATTTACACCAAGCAAAAAAGCAAAGATATGTCATTTTAACTAGCAGAGAATTTTTTTATCATTTTCTACCATTTAAACAAACGAAGGGATAAATTTGATTGGAGTATTTAGTTTCGTACAAACAAGAAAAATCGAAGGATCATTTTAACTAGTTGAGTATTTTATACCATTTTGCAATATGTAAACAAAGAATGGAATAAATTAGTTCTAACCAGAAAAAGAGAAGAAAGTCCATTTTAACTATTTCAGAAATTATGTACTTTTTGTACTATTCTAATAAACCAGAAGAAACTGAAGAAATGCCATTATAGCTCAGAATTTCTGTAGCTTTTTTGCTATTCAAATAAACGAACTAATAAATTTGAGCGGGCTATTTGATTTACTAACAACCAGAAAAACCGAAGGACTATTTGAACTAGCTGAGCATTTTACACCATTTTGTACTATTTAAACAAATGAAGGGATAAATGTGTACAAACCAGAAGAATAAGCGAGAAAGTGCCATTATAACTAACTGAGAATTTTAAACCTTTTTACTATTTAAACAAATAAAGAGATAAATTTGAGTGGAGTGTTCAGCTTCGTAACTACCAGAAAAAGTCCGAAGAGCCAGTTTAACTACCTGAAAATTTTATAACTATTTACTATGTAAACAAACGAAGGGATAGATTTGAATGGAGTACCTAGCTTTGTAACAACCAGAAAAAACGAAGAAGGTCCATTTTAACTAGCCGAGTATTTTATACCTTTTTGTACTATTTAAACAAAGGAATAAATTTGAGTGAACTTTTCAATTTTGTAGCGACGAGAAATGCCATTTTAACTAGATCAGAATTCATGTACCGTTTTGCACTAACCTAAAAATCAAACAAGGTCCATTTTAATTAACTGAGAATTTTATATTTTCTTGTATAGTTTAAATAAACGAAGCAATATATTTAAGTGGTCTATTCAATTTTGTACCAAAGAGAAATACCATTTTTAATTAGCTAAACATTTCTAGACTATTTTGTACTATTTAAACAAATGAGGGGATAAATTTGAGTGACCTATTCAATTTTGTATCAACCAGAAATGCAATTTTAAGTAGCTGAGAATATTATATAATTTTGTACTGCTCAAAGAAACGAAAGAATAAATTTGATTGAGCTATTTAATTTTGTTGCAACCAGAAAAACCCGAAGAAAGACCATCTTAACTACCTGAGTATTTTAAACCATTTTGTACTATTTAAATAAATAAAGTGATGAATTTGTACTAACCAGAAAAAGCGAAAAAGGCCTCAGAATTTATGTACCTTTCGCACCAACGAATATAAACGAAAGAATAAATTTAAGTGTCCTACGTTTATATCCACGAAAAAAAATTAACGTCTATTTTAACTAGATGAGTATGTTGTACCATTTTGTATTATTTAAATTAACAAAGGAATAATTTTCTACTAATCAGAATAAGCGAGAAAGGACCATTTCCACAGGATCAGAAGTTCTATACCATTTTGTACTATTTAAACAAACAAAGGGATACTTTTTAAGTGATCTTTTCAATTCTGTAGCGAGAACCATTTTTACTAACTCAGAAATTTATATCGTTTTGTACTACTCAAACAAACGAACAAATAAAACGGTTGGAGTATTTATTTTTGTACTAATCAGAAGAATAGTGAAGAATGTCCATTTTAACTAGCTCAGAATTTTATACCTTTTTGTACCATTTAAATAACTAAGAATAATTTGAGTAATCTATTTAGTTTTGTACCAACGGAAAGGACCATTTTTACAAGAAGAGCATTTTATACCTTTTTGTGTCATTTAAAGAAATGAATAAAAAATTCGGGTGTTCTACTTACTTTTGTACCAACGAGAAAAAACGAAGAAGGATAATTTTACTAGGTCAGTATTTTGTACCTTTTCTAATATTTAAACAAACGAAGGGATAAATTTGAAACCAGAAGAAAAAGCGAAGAAATGCCATTTTAACTAGCTGAATATTTTATACCATTTTGTACTACTCAAATAAACGAAGGAATAAATTTGAGTGATCTATTCCATTTTGTAGCACCGAGAAATGCCATTTTTACTGGCTCAGAATTTCTATACCTTTTTGTGATATACAAATAAATGAAGGAATAAATTTGTACTAACCAGAAAAAACGAAGAAGTTTCATTTTAACTAACTCAGAATTTGAGATTAGTTTTGCAATAATCAAATAAACGAAGACACAAATTTATGTGACTTATTCACTTTTGTAGTAAGCAGAAAAAGGAAAGGATTAACATTTTGTGCTCCTCAAACAAACAAAGGAATAACTTTGAGTGACCTATTCAATTTTGTACCAATGAGAAATGCCATTTTAACTAGCTCAGCATTTTGTACCTTTTTGTGCTATCCAAACAAACGAAGGGTTAAATTTGAGTGACTTATTCAATTTTGTATCAAGCACGAAAAGTGAACACTTCTTTATCTTTGTATTAAAGATTAAAAAGCGAAGAAGGTCCATTTTAAATCGCTCAGTATTTATGTACATTTTGTACTACTTAAATAAACGAAGGAGTACATTTGGATGTTCTATTTTTTGTACTTACGAGAAATATCATTTTAACTAGCTGAGTATTTTTTTAGCATATTCTACTACTCAAATAAACGAAGAAATAAATTTGAGTGACCTATTCAATTTTGTACTATTGGGAAATGCCATTTTTGTCTGCTCAGAATTTTTATACCTTTTCGTGTTATTCAAATAAACGAAGGAATAAATTCGTACTAACGAGGAAAAAGCGAAGAAGTTTCATTTTAACTAAATCTGAATTTTATATCATTTGTAATACTCAAGCAAAGGAAGGAATAAATTTGTGACCTATTCAGTTTTGTAGCAAGCAGAAAAAGGAAAGAAATAAAATTTTGTACTAATCAAATAAACGAAGGAATAAATTTGGGAGGCCCATTTAGTTTTGTACCTACCACGAAAAAACGGGAGAAGGTCCATTATAAGTAGCTCAATATTTCTGTATCATTTTGTGCTACTCAAATAAACGAAGGAATAAATTTTGGTGGTCTGTTTTATTTTTGTACCAATCAGAAGAAAAGCAAAGAAGTTCCATTTTAACTAGCACAGCATTTTATACTTTTCTGTGGGCTTGAAATAAACAAAAGAATAAATATGAGTGGTGTACTTAGTTGTGGTGCCATATTTTGTATATTTTTTGTGTCACCCGGAGAGCGGGCCACTTTAAAGTAGCATTGCTAAATAAATTTTAATTGCTTCTTCCTCCACATAAAATCATGCACTATATAAGCAGCTTTTGCCTAATAAAATTACACAAAAAATAATGTTAATAGCCGTTTGCCTTCGACACTAGTAAGGTGCTGTGTGTTATATAAAATCAAATATGCGCTAAATAGACAATATCTTAGGACCCTCACTATACTAACAATACAAATGTTAGGTAACGCATTCGTAAAGTTTCTTTTTTATTTTATTTAAAGTGCATTAATATTGTAATATCCTATGAGAGGTCTTAAGCAATTCCACGCACCAATGTTTACAAACACCACCACATGGTTCGGCAAGAGGATCTCCCACCAGAGGGACCTATAATCACATGCAGACGACGGCTTCTGGCTCCTCCCACGGAGCTGAAGGTGACATCGGAGCAGCAGCGCCACCGCCACCCAAAGGACCCTATAAATTGGATGGACGAAGGCAACTCGATACCAGTTTTCTGGTGACCCTCCTTTAGTCTGCTACGGGACTCTTGGAGTAACCTAACCTCAGGCCTCTAGTCTGCTACGGGACTACGTTATCCCGTCTCCTGACTTAGCCTGCTACGGGGCTCTGTTGGCCACTTAACCCGCTTCTGCTTGCTACGGAGCATTGGTTCCTTAAATCCACTCCTCTTAGCCTGCTACGGGGCTCTGTTGGAGATCCTGTCTGCGACCTTACGGTCAAAGACCACCTATAACTCACCTTGATTCTGGAGAGATCAATTTGTATATTATTTTGTGAAAATACTTTTATAGAGGAAACATTTTATAATAAAAACTGGTAGTGCGAGTCGATTCCGAACGCTCTTTTTATTAACTGTTCTACCTAAAGATCCTATATGAGACAACGTTTTACATATTAGAGGCTTTGACAGGCTCAGTATCGATCTGAATGCTCTCCTACCGGACAGTATTTTTATTAACTTGAAAGTGAACTATTTTTTGAAGGTATGTCATTTTCTGAACTGTACAATTAGTGAATCAGACGACTTTATTTTAGTGCATGCCTCAAACTAGAACTGGAATGAACACTTTGCCGGAGGACGGTACAAATATGGATCAGAATTCGCGCCCTTCCTTTAATATATCACAACTCACTAAGTATTCGGGACACGTTACGGAGGACCCCAAAAGATTTGTTATGTTTCTCGACCATCTTGCATTGTTGCATTCGTGGAATGAGCAGAAAAAGGAAGAACTATTACCTATGTACTTACAAGACGTAGCACTTGACTTAGTCCTACATTAAAGACCCAGAATCAGTTAGACGCGCTTAATTATGAACAATTAAAAGATAAAGTAGTTGAACTGAGTAGACCAAGATTACCGGCACATCAGGCGGAATTCGAAATTTTTCAAGTCCAACAAGGTTCGTATTTTTTCAGAAAATTAAGGGTCATTAGACAAGTTCTGCCTCAAGCCACCGAGGAGCAGAAAATAAATTATTTATTCTTAGGTTTAAAGAAAACTTTTTTTTTGCAAAAGATAACGTTAGAAACATTTACAACTGTTCACGCCTTACAAATGTTAATACATAATCTCGAGAAAGCAAATGACCTAATGAAACATGATTACGTGGAATTACAACAGGTAATTTATTCACTCTGTGGTTAGAGTTCACCAGTCAGCAATTTACACTCATCAACAACCGCTGGCACTTCCATCCCTGTGCACCAACGACAACTGATCTATCCATTATGTAATCCAACACCTAATTGGAATCAATACTAGCAACCGACCCGTTTTTCCTACACCTTCAGCACCGCAGCTACAGGGTGCATCACAAAATCAAATAACTAAAAATCCTTTCCCCCAAGTTGCTAATCCGAATTCCCCGCGCCTAGCACATATATTAATTCCAGTGCAAATAATTCATTAGATTTCACTAAATTAGCAAATCAAATGGCTGAACTCTCTCTTCTTGTAGCTCAAAATACTATAAAGGACTGACAGTTTAGGAGAGGTGGATTTAACAATTATAGGTCGAAAAATACAGATAATGGTAATCAAAATCGGCAGAGAAATGGAAAT
This sequence comes from Thermobia domestica, assembly GCF_964235325.1. Classification (NCBI taxonomy): domain Eukaryota; kingdom Metazoa; phylum Arthropoda; class Insecta; order Zygentoma; family Lepismatidae; genus Thermobia; species Thermobia domestica. The sequence goes on along the minus strand of NC_137458.1, from coordinate 181,630,116 downwards.
AAGAACAGTTCTAATAATAATAATAATAATAATAATAATAATAATAATAATAATAATAATAATAATAGTAATCCTAGGCCGGAAACAGTTACAGTATGCGGTACATGCTATAAAAAGGTCATTCTTTCAGTACATGCTATAAGAACAATCAGCAGGGAATGCCTAGGGGGCCCCAGGACAAACCCTCTCAAGAACATGTTCTGAGGGCCGAGAAAAAGGAAAGAAGTGAACAACAAAAATTGGCAAATACATCACTTTATGCAGTGGCTCCGTTATCAGATAGAAGGGAAAACATTAAAATGTTAAATCAGGAACGTAAATTATTAATTAATGTAACAATTAATAAAGAAAAATATCCTGTAATCATTGACACTGGCAGTTCATTGAGACTTTGGCCTAAAAATTGGCTTCCACCAAACACAAAATTGATTCCTTCTAGCACTAATCTACGAGGAATTGAGAATTCCGTCGTAAATTTACGCTATATAGCTTTGATTACATTCAGGATTGGCTCAACAACATTTTCTCATTATTTCAGAATTTTAGAGCATGAAGATTTTTTTCCTTTGCTCGGTGAAGACATTCTAAATCGATTACAGACCAAAATTGACTTAATAAATAACATTTCGGTATACAAGAAACCACACCCTCCACAGTATCCAATTGAAATTGATACTCAGGAAAAATTATCTGCTAGCGCTATGCACACAATAAAACAGCACAAGCCGGCTGATGTTTTTACAACTCGAAAGGTTACCATACCAGCCAGGTCACATTTCTTTTTACCAATTAATGTCAAGAATCTTCAAAAGAATAATGAATATTTTTTATCTCTCCAGTAGAAAATTTGCTTGACAAATACGGGTTGCCTACTAAAGTACCTAAGAATAATTTGACTTTATTGATATCAAATCCTACTAGTAGACCGGTAACGTTAGTAAAGAACACCCCAATTGCATATGTTGAAGAGTTCAAGAAGTAGATTAACAGGGTGATTACCAAAAAGATGAACAAAATGACGATACATTTTATAGAACGGAACAAGAAATTCAGAATAGACTAGAAGAGACCAAGTCACTTTTTGATGTTAAGTTATTTGACATCAATCCAAATTTAACGAGTCAACAGAAAAAAGCTGTGCATGATCTACTTTTTAGATACAGGGATGTCTTATACACCAACTGACATTGGCTACTTTCGTGGTTATGTCCATATAATAAGGATAGATAAAGGAGCCTCTTTTTATCATAGATCACCTCCCATTCCATTGGCAGTAAGACCACAAATTGATTTACAAATTAAACAACTTTTAGACGCCAATATTATTAAAGAGACTAGTGACACTTCCTTTTCCTCGCCACTTCAAATAGTGAAGAAGCCAAATACTAGAGTTTTGCTTAGTTCTGAATTTACAGGTTTGTAATAAATTCACACAATATAAAAACATTCCGTTCCAGTGCACAGAAGACATTTTACATGTACTTAGAGGCAAATCTTGCATTTCAACTATCGACATAAAAACCAACTATTTCCAGCTATTATTGTATCCCAAAAGTCACAAATAGATGACTTTTGAGCTCAATCATACTAGAAAGGCGTATAAGTTTCAACGCTGCATAATGGGACACACTTCGTCAGCCGCTGCCCTAAGTATAGCTGTACGAATGCTTTTAGAGGGTCTACCACCGCGCATAACAGCCTTTGCGGATAGGGAGCCAAAATTGGAAACAACAACTGTCAGATTTGGAATTGCTCTTTAAAAGGTTAAGAAAACACGATTTTAGAGCAAATCCGAACAAGACCCATCTATTATATTTGGAATTAGAAGTGTTAGGATTCACAGTTAATGGAAACGAGATTAAAATATCACCTAAAATTGCCAACAAAATACGAAAGTTTAAGAAACCAAACTCTAAACGAACCTTGAAGAGCTTCCTGGGACTATGATCTTATTTGAGGGCACATATTAAAGATTTCACGGAAAAGGTGGAACCATTTCAAATTCTTTTAGACAAAAATTCAAAATCTAAATGGACAACACAGCATGATGAGCTATTTGAAAAACTTAAAACGGATATTATACAAGCTCCATCTTTATTTCATTTTGATCCATCATTGGAAATCCGAGCATATTCAGATGCTTCGTCAACTTCCGCAGGCGGCATATTGGCTTGTTATGATAATAAAACCAATGAGGAACGTGTTGTTTCCTATTGTAGTCGACATTTTACCAAAACTGAGAGAAGGGCCTCAACATGGCAAAAAGAACTATATGCACTGATATATGTTCTTTGAAAATTTCGTTATTTCTTACTAAATAGGAGATTTAAATTATTTATAGACGCTAAATGTTTGACTTCACTCACTACCCAGCCGGACAAAGTCGGGAAATTTAGTCGGTATAAAATATTCTTGGCGGATTACCATTTTGAAACACAACACATTAAAAGTCAGCAGCATCCCGCAGATATTTTTAGCCGCTTAGAGGACAAACAAGATATACAAAAGGACGAGAATCAAAAAGTTGATAACTTCTCCGACACAGAAAACGCTAAAGTTTTGCTTCACATTCTTTACAGCACACTTTTCAAATTGACCAGACCATTATGTTATCTAATTTAGCAGATGAACAAAGGAAGGACCCTTCATTTTCGGACATCATTACTGTATTGAAAAATAAAGAACCTAACAAATTATCTACACTCCGTGGGGTGAAATACTTTTCTCTTAAAATTGGATTATTATATAGGACTCAGAAACACCCTCAATTAGGACTGCTGTATTTACTTTGCGTACCAAAATCTTTACTAAGCAAATGGTTCGAGGCTATCCATAACAACCCAATGGCACCGCACTTCGGATATGCCAAGACATACCAGTCGGCGCTTAGGAAATACTATTTTCCTAACATGAAAGCTTACATAGCCAATAGAATAAAGACATGCAATCTTTGCCAAAAATTCAAGAAGTTACCAGCTAAACCGGCGGGCCAATTGTTGCATCACCCATCTAAACCCATTGCTACTGCCTGGCAGTACGATTCAACTGGCCAAGTACCGGTCGGAGATGGAAAATTCAAACACATACTAGTTGCTATTGAAATGTCCACGCGATACTGTGTCACCAGAGTTGTAGACAAAATCACAGCAGAAGAAATTGAACAATTATATATCACATTATTCTTAAATACGGAGCTTTTTCGTACCAGCATTTGGACAGACACCCTGTACATAACGCTAAGAGGCTGCAAAACTTAGCAAAATTCTATAATTTTGAATTTAAATTTTGTCCAGCGTATGACCACAAAAATCTGGGTGTAGTGGAAACATTCCACAGAATCATACAGAACGCTCTTAAATTTTTTGTACAGGAAAATCAAAATCAATGGCCAAAACTAATTCCATACATAACATTAGCAATTAATACATTTGTACAAGCCGGAACTAAATTTTCAGCTTTTTTCCTTATGCACGGTTATGAACCTAAGACCATCTCTGATATAGCATTAGCATCAACTCCGACGTTATGCGTCAGCAAAAGCATCTGAATAACATACGTGGGATCGTCCAGGATAATTTAATGGCAAGTTATAATAAACAGAAATATATTTTGACCGTAGACATCAACAAACTAATTTTGATAAGGGCCAGAAAGTACTTGTATATGGTCAAGTTGGGATACCAGAATCATTTTCATCCAAATATGTAGGGCCTCTAGAAATTATCGAAAGAGTTAACCCTAATCTTTATAAGATCAAAACAATACAGGAGATTTCAGTTGACCGAATTAAGCCATTTTATGAAGATAGTGAAGACATAGAATAAGAATAAATAACCTCTTTTTATTCTCTACACGAGCAAAGACATCTAAAAAAACAAAATAGAGCGCAGGATATACTATATGATCTGGAATATCTAATCTTATATATATTTCTCGTCTTTCATTGGCAGCTCGAAAAGAAAAGAACAAGATAACTAAATGAACGCATCTAAGTTATTTATCTCAATTGGCAAAGAACATTCAATAACATAAAAGCATTTTAATCACTCTCACTTCTTACTTAAAAAAATAAAAATAAAATAAAATAAAATAAAGCACTCACCACTAGGAAGAAGAAAATACGAAAAAATTTCAGACGGATAAAAACACTTTTCATAACGATACAAATTTTCATTTCTTCTTTACTTTATAAAAAGCTGATTCATTATTCTCCAACTTAGTGAAAGAATGTTGAGATCTGCATTTCCACATTTAAAAGGCAATTGATCTTCACAGGGACAATTAACTTATAATCTTACAACTTTTTCATATTTTGTTTTCGATCTTTCATTGTGAGCTAAATAGTGCCACCAACATAGAATATAAATATTCTTCAGGATGTTCCAAAAATCACGATCGCTATATAGAAGGTCCAGAAATACAGAACCGTCATTATTAGCGGTAGTATTTAAAATTGGATTATTCTATTAGAATATATATATATATATATATATATATATATATATATATATATATATATATATATATATATATATATATATATATATATATATATATCTTTATCTCAAGTATTTTAACCTTATAAAGGGTTTCCGCGAAATCAAATTCATAAAGTATTATTATCTTTCAAATTGTAAATTAAAATAACTATTAAATGTAGAAAAATTGGAAACAAATAATTCAATACATTATAATTAGTAAGCATGCACAGTACTCATCTAGTACACACTAAACTTAAGTTTCCTCCTCCCCTTATCATTCACCCAGTTCTCGTAACGCATAATAACCTCTCCGTTCCTTTATAGGACTTCAGAGTACGCTTCTACTATTCCTCGCACCTGCTTCCACAACTTTTCCTCTTTCACTCGATCTACATATCTATACGCTTTAACCACTTTCCTACAACACCCTTCTCTTTCAAAAATAGGTTGATTTTTTGGAGCACCTTGCTATCTGTATGCATTTTGTTCAACTGAATAATGATTATTACTTGACTCCTATTTAATATTATTTTTGCTACTCAGCAATTTTCTTCTCTTTTATGTTGGAAGTACGCATATTCAGTAGCAGAATGCTGATCCTTTAACTTATCAGTTCCTAGTACTGCTTATAGACGGCATAAGTGGGAATGAACTTGTATTCGCACAGTGTGGGATATCTATAGCTAAGTTCAAGCCTATAATTAGTTATGACAATATAGAATTCTTACCTTATAGGCTCCATTTAAACTTTTCTGCAGTACACCTTCCGAATGATTCTTGTACTGGATATGAACAAATAGTATCACTTATGCACGATAAAGAACGTCAATTCATTAATAAAGTCAAAGATATAATACCTCGTGATTATAAAAGAGGATGTTCCAAAAGACCGCGACGGAAGATCTTTAACCTATTACTTGGACTCGCAAATTTTGGACTTAGTGGATATAGTCTATATGAGGTTCATAAATTAAAATCAGCTATTAGTCAAATGCACGCACAAAATGATTATCTAAATCCTCAAATACAAGAAATTAAGAAAAGTAATTTTGAACTCACACATTTGGGGACAAACTTTTCAGTAGCTGTCGAAAAATTGATAAGCGAAACTCATCATAGTATTTTGAAATTGATATGTACAACGGCCACAAATGAACGTTATCTGATCGCTCTTCTTAATTTCCAAAATGTAGAACAACACTTTAATACTATAATACAAAGCATTCTTCAAAATAAAGTTAACGATGATTTAATAAAACCTGCTTTAGCTAAACAAATGATAAGACAGAATATAAACCTAAGAGGCACACTAATGGAAAGAGATCTTGGTTTATTTTATCACTGTTCAAAAGCATTTTTAATCTCATTCGACCCAGAATCTGCCAATTTAGACATTATAATACAAACACCAATAGTGCACACTAATGATTATCACATTTTATATAAAATTTATAACAATGGACTTCTAAGACAGCTCATATACGTATTCAAACACCTGAATATGCAATCTGGACGGACCAAGGAATCTATGAGTTAGACTTATCACTATTACAATCTCATAATATGTTCTCTATATGTAAATTACAGGCACAACCTCGCTCTCAAAAAACAGGGTGTCTATATAATTTAGTTTTTCGAAATACAACTGAAAGCTGCCATCTGAAACCTACCTTATCACGGACAGAGGAATTTTATCTATATACACCCATGGGACTTCATCTTACTACACGTAAATCTGTTAAGATAGCAGTCCAAAGAAACCATATGTTAGCCGCTGATGCAGTTAATCGCTCATCAACTTTTTTTTTTAAATATGAAGAATTTCAACGTATAATAACGGATACTTTAAATCTTCCCACCAGAACATCGGCGAACTTTACATTAATATATAGGAAATTACCAGAGAACCCAAATTTGAACTTCACCTACAATTTTCAAAATCTACAACGTACTATTACTTCCATGAATTCCTTACTCCAACATGAACAAAGCTCATTACTGGATAAGATGCCAGAATTTCATCTCTCCAATGCATTCCCATGGACCATATTTTCAATTGCAACCCTCATTATTATATTATTGATTGGACTTGGCATATTTTTATATTTTGTTTATAAACGCCTTATTCATAGCAACGCTTAATAATCATTTTATTTTATAAAGGATTTTCAATAATAACAAATCGTAATTTGATTTTTTCTCTTCTTCCAGTATGGAACATCTTTATATCTCAGTGTCAATAGCAGATTTTTAAATACTACTAACTCTTATCATTTTATATATATTATGCTCTCTTATTATTTTATATATATATATATATATATATATATATATATATATATATATATATATATATATATATATATATCCGTCTTTGCTCGTTACCAAAAATATCTAAAACGCCTCGCTTACAAATATCTCCTCCAATACCGATGGATACATTTAATACCAATAATTTAATTAAGGAGCAACGGACATTAAACGCTACAACACCACTCACTACAAGTGAACTAATATATGTGTATTAAGCCAAAGCTTAAAACAGCCCTACCTCGAGGGAAATGAAGTGGCATATTAAAATGCACCGATCCTGCCTGTGATTAGGGCCTAACTGTTTAGTGCTTTCTTCCGCTACCTTATTACTGCTCCGAAAAGTGATTTTTTTCAGTATTGCAAGTGTTATTAATGTTTTAGTTAATGTTTTTGTGTGATACCTCAGTGTTGCCAACCCTCATATGAAGAAAAATAACCCTTCGGCTTAATATCCTATGTGATGTCTTAAACAAGCAATTCCACGCATCAATGTTTACAAACACCACCACATGGTTCGGCAAGAGGATCTCCCACGAGAGGGACCTATAATCACATGCAGACGACGGCTTCTGGCCCCTCCCACGGAGCAAAAGTTCACATTGGAGCAGCAGCGCCACCGCCACCCAAAGGACCCTATAAATTGGATGGACGAAGGCAACTCGATACCAGTTTTCTGGTGACCCTCCTTTAGTCTGCTACGGGACTCTTGGAGTAACCTAACCTCAGGCCTCTATTCTGCTACGGGACTACGTTATCCCGTCTTCTGACTTAGCCTGCTACGGGGCTCTGTTGGCCACTTAACCCGCTTCTGCTTGCTACGGAGCATTGGTTCCTTAAATCCACTCCTCTTAGCCTGCTACGGGGCTCTGTTGGAGATCCTGTCGGCGACCTTACGGTCAAAGACCACCTATAACTCGCCTTGATTCTGGAGAGATCAATTTGTATATTATTTTGTGAAAATACTTTTATAGAGGAAACATTTTATAATAAAATCTGGTAGTGGGAGTCGATTCCGGACGCTCTTTTTATTAACTGTTCTACCCAAAGATCGTATATGAGACAAAGTTTTACATATTAGAGGCTTTGACAGGCTCAGTATCGATCTGAATGCTCTCCTACCGGACAGTATTATTATTAACTTGAAAGTGAACTATTTTTTGAAGGTATGTTATTTTCTTAAGTGTACAATTAGTGAATCAGACTTGACTTTATTTTAGTACATGCCTCAAACTAGAACTGGAATGAACACTTTGCCGGAGGACGGTACAAATATGGATCAGAATTCGCGCCCTTCCTTTAATATACCACAACTCACTAAGTATTCGCTTTGTTTGTTAAATTTTACAAAAGGTGTAAAAACATCCAATCCAGTCAAAATGGTCCTTCTTCACTTTTTTTCTCATTTGTACAAAACGAAGTAGGACACCCGGATTTATTTACTCATTTCTTTAAATGGCACAAAAAGGTATAAAATGCTAGCCTTGTTAAAATGGTCTATTTCGTTGGTACGAAATAGAATACTCAAATTATCTTTAGTTTTTTAAATGGTACAAAAAGTATAAAATGCTGAGCTAGTGAAAATGGACCTTCTGCGCTTTTGTTTTAGTTGGTACAAAAATAAGATAGACCACTCAAATATATTCCCTCGATTATTTGAATAGCAGAAAATATATAAAATGATGACTTACTTAAAATGATCCTTCTTCACCTTTTTTGGTAAGTACAAATTTATTCCTTCGTTTATTTCAATAATACAAAAGCTATTATGGAATTGCACTTTTTTCAGTTCGTACGAAAGGAAGTAGTCCACTTTAATTTTATTCATTCTTCACTTTTTCTGGTTGGTAAGAAACTTAATACTTCATCCAAATTTATTCCTTCGTTTCTTTGAGCAGTACAAAATTATATACTATTCTCAGCTAGTTAAAATTGCTTTTCTCGTTAGTACAAAATTGAATAGGTCATTCAAATTTATCCCTTCGTTTGTTTAAATACTACCAAATGGCCTAGAAATTCTTTGCAAGTTAAAGATGGCGTTTCTCTTTGGTACAGCATTGAATAGACCACTCAAATACATTCCTTCGTTTATTTAAATAGTGTAAGAAGATATAAAATTCTCAGCTAGTTAAAATGGACCTTGTTCGCCGTTTTTAGGTTAGTACAAAATGGTACATAAATTTTGATCTAGTTAAAATGGCATTTCTCGTTGCTACAAATATGAATAGGTCACTCGAATTTATTCCTTTGTTTGTTTAAATAGTACAAAAAGGTATAAAATACTCGGCTAGTTAAAATGGATCTTCTTCGGGTTTCTCTGGTTGTTTCAAAACTAAATACTCCACTTAAATTTACCCCTTCATTTGTTTAAATAGTACAAAAGTTATAAAATTCTCAGTTAGATAAAATGACATTTTTCTTCTTTTGTTTTGGTTTGTACAAATTTATCCCTTCGTTTGTTTAAATAGTACAAAGTAGTATAAAATGGTCAGCTAGCTCAAATGGTCCTTCGGTTTAATCTGGTTGGTACAAAATTAAATACGCCATTCAAATTTATTCCTTCGTTTATTTGAATAGCAAAAAAATACAGAAATTCTGAGCTCGTTAAAATGGCATTTCTCTTTTTTCTGCTTCATTGGAGTAGTACAAATGGTACAGAAATTCTGAAATAATTAAAATACACCATTTTTGCTTTTTCTGTCTAGTACTAATTTATTTCGTTGTTTCTTTAAATATTACAAAATGGTATAAAATATTTAGCTAGTTAAAATGGTCCTTCGCTTTTCTTCTGGTTAGTACAAAATTAAATATTCCACTCAAATGTATCCCTTCGTTTGTTTAAATAGTACTGGATGATATAAAATTCTCTGCTGATTAAAATGACATTTCTTTGCTTGGTATTGTGTTTTCTGCATGGCATAAATTTATTTTCTCGTACCAATCTGAATAGTCCAAAAAGGTATAGGAAATCTTAGCTAGTTAAAATGGCATTTTTCTTTAACTCAAAATCAAATAAGCAACTCAAATTTATTGCTTCTTTGCTTTGTTTATGCTTGGTACAAAATTGAATAGGTCACAGAAATTTATCCCTCGCTCTGTTTACGAGTTACATGCGTTTAAATATTTCGCCTTTTACCTCGATGATCAGTACTTTTGGGAGATGTAGCAGTTAGTGACGTATTACTAAATGTGTTAACAGCACCTAAATATGTTGCTCCGTGTACGAGTTATACGGGTTTAAATATTTGACCTTTTACCTCGATGGTCAGTACTTTTGAGACATGTAGGAGTTGGTGACCAATTACTAAATGTGGAAAGAGCACCTCAATATGTTGCTCCGTTTACGAGTTATTCGGGTTTAAATAACATTTTTGACGTCGATGGTAAGTGCTTTTGGGACATGTTGTACTTGCTGACCTATTGCTGAATGTGGAAACACCACCTCAATACGTTGCACCGTTTGCGAATTATTCGGGTTTAAATATTTCACCCTTGACCACGATTGTTTGCTTTTGAAACATATAGTACTTGATGAGTTATTACTAAATGTGGAAACGGCACTTCAATATGTGACTCAGTTTACGAGTTATTCGGATATAAATATTTGACCTTTTACCTCGATGATCAGTACTTTTGGGAGATGTAACAGTTAGTGACCTATTACTAAATGTTTTAAAAACACCTAAATATGTTGCACCGTTTACGAGTTATTCGGGTTTAAATATTTGACCTTTGACCTCGATGGTCAGTGCTTTTGGAACATGTAGTACTTGCTGACTTATTATTAAATGTGGAAACAGCACCTCAATATGTTGCTTCGTTTACGAGTTATTCGGGTTTAAATAACTTATCTTTGACGTCGATGGTAAGGACTTTTGGGACATATAGTACTTGGTGACTGATTGTTAAATGTGGAAACACCACCTCAATACGTTGCACCGTTTGCGAATTATTCGGGTTTAAATATTTCACCTTTGACCTTGATTGTCAGTACTTTTGGGACATGTAGTACTTGCTGACCTATTACTAAATGTGGAAACACCACCTCAATGTGTTTCTACATTTCCGAGTTATTTACAGTTAAGTATATGAAGTTTATCCTTAATGGTCAGTACTTTTGCAACATGTAGTACTTGATGACCTATTATTAAATGTGGGAACACCAATTCAATACGTTGCTCCGTTTGCGAGTTATTCGGGTTGACCTCGATGGTCAGTACTTTTGGAACTAGATGAATGCTTGTGTAATTTCTGCTATCTTACCTAGGGGTTGATAAAAGGGAACTAGTACACTCCTCCTATTGGTTCATATTCTCTGCTGAATTAAATAGGGGTTAAAAGATAGGCAATACTCTTTTATACATTGGGAGTTAGGAAAATAGGTGTTCGTACGTAGTCTCTGTGTAATCTGTAGAGTGCTAAAATAGAGGTTGAAAATTATATTCATTGTTTTAAGTAATTTCTGCTATGTTAAAATAGGAGAATGAGAAAAGTGCTCATATAAGAGAGCAAGTACACCCCCGTTATTCTCTGTTATCTTAGTAGTCTTTGCTATGTTACATAGGAGTGCGTTCGTAGTGTATGTGCTCATAGTCTTATGTAATTTCTGCTATGTTGAAACAGGGGTGGAAAAATAAGTCAAACTCTTTTATTAGGCTGCTACGTGTTCGTAGTCTGCTATGTTACATACGGTTGGAAAATGTGTTCATAGTACTTTATTAGCTCTGCTACGTTCGTAGTCTCTGTGTGATATCTGATTGGATTATGTGTTAATTGTATTAAGTAATTTCTGCTATGTTAAAATAGTGCTCATAAAAGAGAACGAATACACACCTGCTAGTGGTTCATAGTCTTATGTATTCTCTGCTGTATTAAATGGGGGTTGTAGTCTGTGCTATGTGAAATAGGGGTTGAAAACTAACACATACTTTTTTTATTAGCTCTGCTATGTTCGTAGTCTCTGTGTAATATCTGATTGGATTATGTGTTCATTATATTAAGTAATTTCTGTTATGTTAAAATAGGGTTTAAAAAAGTCGTCATGAAAGAGTACGAATACTCCCCCATTATTGTCTCTTATGGTAGTAGCCTTTGCTATGTTACATAGGTGTTGGAAAATGTGTTCACTGTCTTTTATCAAATCTGCTATGTTCGTAGTCTGTGTAATTTTTGCTATGTTAATTAAGGGTTCGTATGTTAAAATAGAGGTTCAAAAAAGTGGTCATAAAAGAGAACGAATACACCCTTAAAATGTGGTATAAAAGGGAATGAGTTCTACGGGCGATGCTCGATTCTCCATACCTGGGCGATATGTGTGACATATTACATAGGGGTTTGAGAAAAGTGCTCATAAATGGGAACGAATACCCCCTTAAAGGGTCGTAAAAGGGAACGAATATACCCCTATAACGAAGGACTCACTTTCTCGACTCGTACCTGGGTCATCTGACATCGCGTATCAGGCGGCACTGGGAAATTCGTTCTCTGCTTGAGGCTGGACTGACGAAACTGATACGAGCTCAGTGGCGTAGAACTCATTTTTCTACTACTGCGACCCATATGAGCTTCGGGAGGCCCTTGGCCCCCAGGATCGGCGCCCTTGTAGTGACAATGATGAATTAAAACTTAACGACCAAGTATTCAATGTGTGAATGATTTCAATCGCATATAATGAAGTATGTTAAAACAAAGATACAAAATGGAGATTATATGCTTTCAAAAGTATGCGACACCCAATCTATCAGTGGTACCAAGTTTTGAGAATGTTCTTTGACTTAAATTTTAACACAATAAACGATGAATGTTTGTTCGACGAATTTTCAGAAGAAGTAGTTACAAAATGTTCTTTTTAGGAATGATTCTTTTTGCTGCATTCATTTTATTTTGCCTTTACACTTCCTTCATACTGGAAATTTTAAGAGATTAAGTTGAATTCAGATGGAAAAATCAAGAATTTCTTGGTGTGAGATTGAACCTTCTCCTATTACGAAAAAGGGTCTATTTTCTATTTATTGCATTAAGAGCAACAACAAGCTGTATAAAAACAAGTACAATAATAATGATAACCAGTTTTATTGTAAAGATAACAGGAGGTTGCACGCCCTGAATTCGAATATGGATTTGTGAATTACAAATTGGACGCTTTACCCTAACGCTACCGTAATTGGACATTGATAGAATAGCCCTAATGAACACCTTGATGAAATAGGAATGGTTTAGCAGGTCTTGATATCCTGACGTAAATAATGCGTATAACGAAGGATATGCAGTTTTCACTTGGATTTATTCTTGAATATATTAAGAGATGTTATATTTATCTATATATTGAAATGCTAGATTTATATGTTTGTCTCCAATCCTTTTGACAAATGAAATCTCGAAAACCACAAGTGCTAGAAATGTGTTGGTTTCACGATTCCAAATCCAGATTCCAAATTGTGTATAGATTTTCCAGTTCTAATTCAATATTAAAAAAAAAAGAAAACATGGCCGTTACGTAGCTATGACGAAAAATGTGACCATGGTTTAGCATAGGAGATGCCATTTCTTTCGTCTTTTGATATATGATGACATGTTGGAGGGAGTAAGAATGTGTATAATGTCCTTCGTTGGCATGTAAAGTAGAGGGTGGTAGAGGTGGGGGGTGAGAACGCATATAGAAGTAAACAAAAGAAACAGTAGTAAAGGTTGGTAGGGGGTAGGGTGAGAACGCGTACAGTGCCTTGCAGGTGGAAGGTTTAAAGAATAATAATTGAATAATGGACTGCAAGCGGACCATGGACTGCACAGAGAGTACATTGAGAAGATTGGAAAACTTGTTAGAACAAGCATCCCGGCGGCCGGTGGCGGAAACACTGTGCGGGGGAGCGAGCGCGAGACGTCCCTTGAAATTTTTGTTTAAATATTAGCGTTAAAATTTACATGTATAGTTTTGTTAGCCATGGAGAACCGTCAGTATGTTGAAGATGTTGAGAAGCGAAAGTCAGACGCTGAGAATGATAATGCTTGTAAAAAGAAAGTAAAGATAGAAGGATATCCAGATTCTCCGGATTCATCATTTAACGAAACGGAATTAGAAAGATAATAAAATGATAATATAAAAGTTTACCCATATTTATCATCTGATAGTGAAGAGACGCATGATTTACTCGATGACGAATTGTAGGAGTTTCCGGAGGATAAGTTGGATTGTGAGGTGGAATCAAACGAAGTCCTTGTATCAAATGTGAGTACGCCGCCACCTTCCTTGCTTGAACGGAATTAGGCTGGAAGTGTGAATGTTGTGTTAACTATGTGGATGTGAACTGTATTAGAGACTGCATTGTGAAATGGAATCTCAATGATTATTTGATATGGCATGCATGTTATTGAAATGAGAAATTTCAATGGGATCACGAATATTGTTACTGTAATGAAGACATTTTAGGTATACGTGTTTAGTCTGTGCTAGTCAGTCCACGTGTATAGGACAAATTGTTTTACATTTACGGACTAACTCATACTATTTTACCATTAACAAAAGATTATTTTAATAGTTCATATGGTGAAGTAACAACTGATTTGAATGTAAGAGATGTCCTGCGCATATTACTTGAGAAAGACAGATCGAATTTGCACAGTGAAGTGTGTTAAGAAAACGTACTGTGCAAAATATTTTCCGATAGTAATTCTTGTCTATTATGTAGTGAAGAACATGTTAGTGAAGTTTGTTTTAAAAACTATAAGTTTATACTTATGTTTAAGCAATATTTCTTGTGACAATGTACGTTGAATCTTGATCATTGCTTATTTCTTCATGATATTGGAACTTTTGCTGTGGGACATTTATCAAAGAAAATAACTCTTATTGATTTGCTTCAAGTGTTTGAAGAACAACATAGTGAAATCTCAAGTATAAACTTTATACTTAAAACGCGTGAATATTTAAACAACACGAAATATGTTGGGCAAATTATTCCGTTCTTCTTGCAACGTAAGCATGAAATTTCACCATGTGTTAATGAATACATTATTCATGAATTTTGTTTAACTGCACATGATGATACAGTAAATTTGCATTGTTTAATAAAATCACAAGTAGAATACAATTTACTTCCGTCAGGTTGTTAAAAACAAATTGAATGGTTAACATTAAACTTACACTGACTAATTTGAAATGATAAATGCGGTTATGCTGTATCACACATACGTAACGTTGTGTATGAACTTGGTAAACAAGGTGCAATCTTTTATTGCAAAAGTGCAGAAAAATAACTGTATTAAAAATATTTTTGCAGTAGGTAATATTATTGATATGGAAATAAACATTATCCACCATTAAACACATTGCTTGCTAACATATTTAAGCTTTATATTAAGGTTAACGTATTAAGGTTATTATACTTTTCATGAACAAAATATCAAACTTGAGAAAAATCGGGATGTGCATATCGTAATGCACAACAATTATATTTTTGGTGGAAGTTCCAGCGTTCAATAACATTAACTAATGCATTTACAGAGTTGTAAAATGATATGATATGATTTGATTTTGTAAATAAAAGTACAAGATTTAAAATTGTAAATAAAAATATTAATTTAGTCTACTTCCTTTTCTTTTTAGTATATTTGTACATGATTAAATATAATTTTATAATTTTGTTTAACATTATTTTTCTGAATAAATTTAAACATGCTTCAAAACTTTTCTTGCGTACAATATGATTAAGAAAGTATAAAACAAAATATCCACACAATATTGAAATCCCATCTTTGTATGCGGACCTATTTGAAAAATATATTTTACAGTTTTTATTTTAAAATACTAATTTTTGGGTATGGTAATGTGAGGCTATCAAAGTAATATCCTCTTTGATTTTCATCAATGAACACACAGACCCAATGTGATCCGCTAGAATTTGAGCTGTCCAAGTTTATGAAAAGTCCAGACGGTTGTTGCACACATTTAGGTATTTTGTCAATACCATAAATTCCGTGCACATTTGCACCAGTATGTTTATCACAAAGTAACACTTTTATATCATCCGTGTACATCACTTTTCTTTTTTAAAGACATCACATTACACACGCGCGTATATGTTGTAAGACTTAGTGACGTATATGAAACATTCTCATGAATTGAAATAACATGTTCAAAATATTATTCACAAATTTTTTAAATAAATTTTCCAATAATTATGAGTGGTGCTAACACCAGGAAAATACTTTCGAGACACTTCATGGTATGATACGTTGCAACTCTTTGAATAATAATCATGCAATATATTACAATACAAAATGTCTAGCGCACTTTGTACCAGTCGGACGCATGCAATTTAAATGCATAGAAGTGAACAGTTACACCTCTTTTATTAAAATGATGCGTTTAAAAAGTATTATCGGTATATTTATTTGTATCTTTATCAATTTGAATTAGAGAATCAAACTGTGCATATACAACACATGTTATAGGTTCAGTTAAATTTTCAGAAAAGGAAACTTTAACATTCACAGGTGCATCACGTACAAGGTCCCAAGTAAAATCATCTAATGGTGCTGTATGTGATAGGATAAATGCATAAAGAGTATAACTGTGTGGATATTCTTCAGGAGTAATAGCATGTCCATCATCTTTATAATATAAACCAGTACCGGAAAACAGAGAATGGTAACTTAGAAGGTAGAAATCATTTTTAATATCAGGGGTAAGGCAATTGGGAGGAAAAGATTTTTATCCGACCTGTAGCTGCAGTTTATTAAAGTTAAAGTGTTAATGATATGTATTTAGGTATGATATGTATGATTTCCTATTAAAGGCCGAATTAGAAAGAAATCCGTTAACGAGACATTTAGGTACGTTACCTAGGAAAATATTATCAAGATTGTATTAATTAACGTTTGCAGGAATAGTATATGATCTTGTTTGAACTCTAGTAATGGGATATTTTGTTCTTTCACTACACATGTTACTATTAATTTTCATTGCTAAATGAGGTGCAACATTGATACGTAGTATATATAAAGTAACATTTTCAAGTTTTACTTTATAAGAATTATTTGCAGGAGCCAACAGCATTTTTAATTTCATACGAAGACCTACTTTATTTACAATTGCTCGTTGCAACCCAGCAATATCTGTATACAGCCGACCATACATTTCAAACGATTTACTATTTTTAATATAATTATCATGTTATTGAAAACCTACATTATCAGCACTTAATGTATCAAATTGTTCAGCGGTATCTTTATCAGAGCCCTGCACGGGCCGGGCGCGCCCGATTCGGCCCGGTGCCCGGCCCGGCCCGACCCGTTTCAAGTAATATCAAACTGGACCGGGCCCTAACCGGGCAGGGCACATTTCGGGCCGAATCGGGCCGGCCCGGCTCGGCCCGATAATCTGAAAGACGGTTCGGAAACTAATGTTGTCAGCCTATTTGTTTTTTTTTAATGTCCTCCACTACCTCTATTTTTGCCGTGTTTGTACGGTCTTACTGTCAGCCTATGTTAATCGTAATGTGTTTGGGAAACTGACTCTTTATTCAAGACTGTGATGTACTGGTAATACTATTACTATTACTACTTCTACTACTACTATTAGTACTTCTACTATTACTACTACGACCACTGCTAATACTACTACAAGTGCTACGACTTCGCGTCAGAGTTGACATGTCTGATGGTACCGAATTTACCTTCTAAGTACAGAATAAAATTGAGAAATGCTAGTTATTATGGCCGGTCTGCGTAGAATGTGAACCGATGCTTGATCTACGAGGGAGAATAGTGGCTCAATAGAAAAAACACTCACATCTGGTGCTAGAGGTCGTCGGATCAATCCCTGCTCATGCTATGTGAGCTTTGTTGTGGACAAACATCGTGTGCATGGGAGTTTCTGGGGTGGTCCCGCTTCCTCCCACTGTTTTCTTTCCACCAATTCATCCCATCATCATCCATTCAGCCTGAGCCGTAGTTACCTAAAGAACGTATGGTAAAGTCAAGTACTTGACCTAGTAAGTAGAATTTGGTACGCTACCATTGGACCACGGAGGGCAAAACCATAAACTGGCGTGCTCATAAGATCAGTGCAATTTGTAGTAATGTTCAATTAGCAAGGCAAATATCGAATGGTGTTACATGTTCATGTATTGTTTATAGTATGATGCTACAAATATAACAAAATATAATGATCAAATAAATCACCAAATCGCCAGGGTCGATTAGGTGTTCCTGGAACGGTGGCTCAGCGGTTGAGCGTTCACCTCTGGTGTATGGGGTCCCTGGTTTGATCCGAGCTCTCGCCAAGTGAACTTTGTGGTGGACAAACACCGTGTGGGGGTTCGCGGCGTTCTCCTGTTTCCTTCCACTTTATTTACTCCACTATTTCATTTATTTCTCACCATCGTCTCCTTTAGGCTAGTTGGCATAACTTGAAACCACCTACCAAGAAGAATAAACTATTGGATTGGGAAGATAGACATTCAGTCTCTGGTGAATTTGATGATGAAGTAGACATCTACCTCAACATGTCATCATGTGTAAGAGAACTAGATATACTGCAGTGGTGGAAGCAACAAGAACAAACATTACCAAAAGTGTGTAAATTAACGCGTCAGTATCTCGTCATCCCTGCTTCTAGTGCGTCTACTGAAAGAGATTTTAGTACTCAGGAACGGAGAAATGCTCTAAAGTCTGAAACTGTTGAATCTGTTTCCGTGCTATTCGATGCGTACAAGGACATACAGTAAAGCGATGTTCATTTTGCACTATTGGTTTCTTAGGAAACCTTATATTTTCATTTTCTTAATATCAACTATCCCTTCTATTATATGTGATGTTAAGAGGCATTTTTGATAGCTGATATCTATACATTTTTCATTCAGGGGACTTTTGAGGTATTTTTTGATCAACAATGATATGTGTGGATTTTGTTTTGATTTACTGCCTCGCATTCCGTCATATAGCTCTGTTATTTACTTGTTACGCACCGTTCCAGGAACACTTCATCGATCCTGGGGTCTGGGTGATTTATTTGATCATTGTTTTTTGTTATTATTATTGTAGCATCGAATTATAAAGAATACAGGAACATGTAATATGATTTGGAATCTGCCGTGCTAATTGAACATTACTACAAATTGCGCTAATCTTATGAACACGCCAGTTCATGGTTTCGGCCTCCGTGGTCTAATGTAGCGGAACAAATTCTAATTAGTAGGTCAAAGACTTGACTTTCTCATATGTTCTTTAGGCAATTACGGCTCAAGACGTATGAATGATGATGGATGAATTGGTGGAATGAAGACAGTGGACGAAAACGGTCTAATCCAAAAACTCCCACGCTCACGATTTTTGTCCACAACAAAGCTCACATAACACGAGGAGGGATCGATCCGACGACCTCTAGCACCAGATGTGAATGCATTCTACTGGCCAGACTACGCAGACTGGCCATAATAACTAGTATTTCTTCGATTTTTTCTGTACTTAGATTGTAAAGTATGTACCATCAGACATGTCAACTCTGACGCTCGTAGCAGTTGTAGTAGTAATACTACTACTACTACTACTACTACTACTACTACTACTACTAATAATAATAATAATAGCAGTAGCAGTAGTAGTAGTAATAAGAGTAGTAGAAGTACAGTACTTTACAGTCTTGAATAAAGAGTTAATTTCCCAAACACCAGTGGCGGCGGTTGGACGTTAAAAGTGAGGGGGCAAGACATGATCTGAATATTTGTATATAAATGTTAGTTTTCCTGGTTGTTTCTAACATTTTGTTTGACGAAAGGTTGTATAACTAATAGGATACTATATTTTCAGTTAAAATACCGTATATCGTATATAATAGTTTATTAAGTAAATTGAGAAGAACAACGCAAGTAGATACTAGCCCTTTGTACTCTTAAACAACGAAAGTGTAAGAAGAGATTTGATTCCTTGCTCATGAACATCTTAAAATTCTGTCTGGAAAATTGTGTGATCAGATTATTTAATAAATTTGCAAAACAAATAAATAGAAAGGATAATATTAATCATAGTAATGAATAATGATGCTTGTTTTGCAAAAGTTATATTGAAACTGAGGATTAATGAAAAACTTAATATTTAATTCCACACATGCTATTAAATGTATGTTATTACTCTTAGAAAATGAAAGACAGTAAATACTACAAGCATATGCTACGACATTTAAAGAAATATTTGCTTTTGCAACTTCTTGAAATATGTTCGTTGCCATTAGGTGCAGATTTCACTTTCTTGGAACACATCAAAACACTACAATACTTACAATCCACACTTCAGTTATACAAAATAAACTTAAAACCTAGAATTATGTTCAATTTAGTAAATTTTGTTGTATATACACTCGTACATCCTTAAACACAACACTTCACTCGTATATTACACTACAAAACAATGGAAAAGGTAGAAGTTGTTTCTTATCACGCTCTTTTTAATCCATATTCCTTACTTTAGAAAGAAGAAAAGACATTTTAGGAACTGTCAATTTTTGTGCAATTAAAGAATAACTTGTGAAATAGGCCCTACTTTTTTGCATAATGTTCTTTCGATTAGCTTCAAAGCGGCTCACTAACATATCGAGCCCTTGTAAGAAGAAATGAAAGTATGCTGAAATTGTGCTCCAGTAGGTTATTTTTTGGGGTTATTTTCTGTGGCGATTAAAACGCAATTACTGTAGCTTTCTTTACTCCACGGGAAGACAACCAATACGTATTCACGCAACAGCAAATATTATATGGCAGCATTTTTTCCTATTAATCAGTAACACATACAAAATCGTTACATTTCCAAATGAAACTATATACATTAATTGGTTACATAAAAAAGTGCGGGGGCAACTGCCCCCCTTTGCCCCCCCCCTAATCGCCGCCCATGCCAAACACATTACGATTAACACAGGCTGCCAACATTAGTTTCCGATCCGTCTTTCACAGTGTTCGGGCCGGCCCGACTCGGCCCGTTTCGGCCCGGCTCGGCCCGAAATGTGCCCGGCCCGGTTAGAGCCCGGCTCGAGATTCGGGCCGGGCCGGGCTGGGCCGGGTCGAGCCGGGCACAGAATTCAGATCCATTCGGGTCGGGCCGGGCCGTCTTCGGGCCTGGGTTTGCAGGGTTCTGATCTTTATACAACATGCATATTTCAAATGTGTATCAGTAGCATCACGGGAATAACTTAATAATGTTTCAAGGTATGCATGAAAAGGATAAAATCCTGATGAAGTTGCAATTAATTTATCATTTAATAAAATGTTAATTTGACTAAATAATGAATGAAAGAAATTATTTGTTGGTGCTTCAACATTATTTTCACTTAAAGTCGAATCATCAGATTTTGTAATTTTACACTGCACGTAAAGATAAACATATGCAGTATGAATAAATTCACCTGTTTCACCCGGAATAAAGAATCAATAGGACCATTAGAAGTTAATGTTGAAATTGTTCGATATTCAGCAATGACTGAAGATTAAATTGCAGTTTGTCATTGGGGTATTAAATAAATCAAAATCATTGGTGCAGCATTCTACACTGTTTGAATTAAGTAATGCCATTATGAGACTATATCTATAATACGACTTATTTTCCTTTTGCTTTTGCTTTTACTTTTGTTTGTGCGTTTACGTTTTGTTGGAGGTCCAAAACGAACAAATGCTGGATCTTTACGTTTGCGTGGCCAGCTCTTACCACTTCCAGTTAATAACTGACCAACTTTGTTTTGCCTTTAATGTTTCACCAGTTCCTTTTACACGTGCGCGAACAGATTCTTGAAATGGTTTATCTTGTAGTACATCACCCGCTGCTTGTATTCCTGTTTGTAATGCTTGACGACCTAATGTTTTTGCACCTTGTTTAAGAAATGGTAATGCAAAATGAACTAATCCTTGGAAGAAACTACCTAGACCGCATCCCCGTTTATATAGAGGTCTTGAAAAGTATGGGACACCATGTTCCTAATGTCGTCTAAATTTCATTTTGAATAAAATATTTTTTATTAGGAGAGCGCTTAAAATGAAGTGTAACACTTAGTGTCGCAGAACGAAATCGCAAATTTCGCCCTGCGTGGTCTTTTAATAGTATTTTAATAGTGTTAAAGGAAAATTTGACAAGTAGAAGATAACGAATATCTTGAAATGTTTTTGTTCGCACTTTACCGTATTTAACATTTGATATTGTTGCAGTACGTAATAATGGTGCTTTTGTATCGCCTAAAAACTGATATATTATATCAGTATAAATAAAAATTTGATGTGGATAACTAATATCAACATGCGGTTGTTTGAACCCGCGATAATGAAGTACAAGCTTTTTATTTTCAGGAAATCCTAATTGTAATGCTAATGTTGGTGACAATGTAACTGACTCAACACGATCAATACAATCTACTTGTACAATATTTAATACAGTAAATTTTATATCTTTTGATACTTTATTTTATTCAATGATGTCATGTACGGACGTATCCACTTACAGTTTTACTTTTCTGAGGTTCTTGATTTTTAGTTTTACCAAATAAAATTTTCACCATCAGTAACACTATAACATGTTAGAGGAACATGTAATTTACTTAATCCTACATATCAAGCGGTTTCTGATAACTGAATATTATTTTTTACTTGATTTATAAAGTGTGATGCATTATTTGTAGAATATACATCAGTTCCGAGTCTAATGTAAAAACTGTCACCTAAACTTTCAGAAATCATTTTCGTTTAAAGTGAACTGTCAAGTTTGAAGTTCCAAATTCAAATGGCAATTTTAAACCGTGTTCATCTTTTAAGTTTACGCCAATTGTGTTAAAAATAAGATTTTTCAATTTTAACATGGCGCGGTGTGTGAAATAGAAAACATTTTACATGTCCGTGTTCTATATTATACGCACTAACTTTGCGGAGTATTGGTCCAATATTTTCTTGTTGTTTCGCAATATCAACATAAATATTTACAATGTTTGGAATATTATTATCTAAATTACATGGAAATTTGGCAAGTGTTAATTGTGGAACTTGTTCATTAGCAGGTTTTAGAAAAACAGCATCTTGTAACTCGGTTGTATTTTCATTTATAAATCCAAGTAAATGTTGTAATCCTTCTGTCATTACAATTATACAATAATCTTTTAAATTTAAAGAATGTTCAATTACAATTTAATTTTTATTTTTGTAATATTTTAACTTGAGTACATTTTAAGGAATCATATATATCTAAAATAGAATGAATAGAAGAATATCCCGATATAATATAAATATCATGAATTTCAAGTTCATCGTCAAAGGTGCTTTTAATTACATTTTTCATTTTCACGAACATTATAAAAACTAAAAGCGATATTAAGTTGTGTTAATACAACATACCATTCCCCCTCACCTAAATGAATTTGTGCAAACTTTACTATAAATGAAGAAGTTTTATCATTAGTGAAAATTTTACTACTATCATTTGAAGGAAGAGTAATATAGAAATCATGTTTTATCGTCGAACTCATTTTGAAGACTGAACAGAATTTGTTTCAATCCATGAATTCATACTTGACGAACATCCTAACCATTTTACATACATTATATCTTTCTTTCGTTTTAATACCTTTTCAATTAGGAAAGTTTTGTTTGAACTCAGATTTACTTTTTGTAATTCTTGTGTACAAAATATACCTTTAATTTCTTCCCCATCCCAATCTTTTAATTTATACGCAATACGATTTGTCGGAATACATTTATCAACGATAAAAAATTCTTGTGATCATTTTGGTAAATATACTTTTTCTAACTTATGTTTATATTTACTAACATGTAGATAATCACCCGGATGAAATTTACATGTTAACTTCTTTTCATTCATACTATCCCCTTACAACGCATTCTAAAGTCGATCAGCATTAGAATGAGATACATCTGCAGGTGCCTTTTTTATACTGCTATGTTACGTATGATTTATTTATTTACAAATGATTTATTTATTTATTTATTTATTTACATTTATTTATGATTTATTTACAAATTGATTTAAAACGTCTATATAACGATATGTATTCTTAACAGTAAAATAACGATATAATTTTCTCTTTATTGTTCTTATAAATCGTTCTACTAATGCATTTAATTTCTGAATATACACTATAATTACTAATGATTAATTTCATGTTCTTTAAATAAACGTTTTACATAACGATTATAGAATTTTGTACCTAAATCAGTTTGTACAATAAACACGAGTAGTTTATTATTATTTTTTTTAAAAAAAAGCGTTCTGATTGCTTTTCCCATCTCAATACCTGTTTTTGTTTCTAAGGGAACACAATAAACGTATCGTGAAAAAATATCTATACAACATAATATATATGTATAATTTTTGTTATACTTTGCAGTATTTTGCACACCTGTTAAATCCATTTCCGATGTTTCATTCCGTGCAATAACATAATATTGTTCACGCTCAAACACTTTACATGCTGGTGCATGTAATGCATATGCATCTTGAGATGCTAACCAAACTTTTATTTTCTTTTTTGATTATTTTGTTTTACATTGTAATGTTTTAATACCTGATAAAGTAACAAGATTCGTATAATCGTAATATAATTTTGACAATTTTACCATTTTTACATTTTATAATCTTTCCTATTTTTACATATATTTGGTTCTATCGACGGACTTCCTAATTTTTTAACTTTGATATGTGATTTTACTATAGGTGTAGAAATAAATTCCCGTGGTACATAAAGATCATTTAATAAACTTTTAAATTCATGAATGCCTATGGAATTTCTAGTTATTTATGTGCATGAACAACATCATTTGTTAAATCAATAATATTAGAACCTGGTATTATTTTTCCTTGAATACGTACTGTTCCCATTTGATCCCAATGAATTTTTTCAGAACTTGTTGACTATTTTAATAATAGATCTGTTTTCCTTGCTTGTGTTTTCGGTACTGATTGTAAAATGTCTGATACAAAGGGTAAACTAGAATTATTCTTTTCTTCAGATGATGATGTTCCAGGAACATCTTTTTATTGTAATAGGATTTTGTGAAACTGATGAAGTATAATTTAAATACTGTTGTGATGCCTGGTGATACAATTTCCTTTTTTCATAAATACTAAGATCACGACGTTTTAAAAATACTATTCATTTCTTCATCTAAACGCAATTGATGTGAATCTATAGATTTCCTATTTGCATGCATTTGTTGCATTTCATTCTCAGGAACTAATATCTTTTTACGGAAGTCTAACATAGTTATCTTCCAAACAAACTCGTTCTTACTGCACCAAGTAATGGTCCTATGATAAATGGTAAAAACGCACCACGTTTTGGTAGTAAACTTTTCTCTTTCTTCTTAAGTGTTGTACGTTGCGCAAATAAACATTCAAGATCTTTTTATGTTTGCCTAAAAGTTGCTTCTGATGCGCATTCCATGGAATGCTTACTTTGATTATGTTTTTAGCAACTTGTGAAATAGTACGTATTAGATCACTGGATGCATGTCGTATAATATGTTTTTGCTTTGCAGTTTAGCATTTGCACAAAGCACGGAGAGTATCAATGTGTTGTTTCACTTTCAACATCTTGAACTAAACTAAACCTAAACCACTGAATTAATGTGTTTTACATTTGCGTATATATACAGTATTTTATCTGGAAAAATATTTGTACGTAATCGTAATGCATCGTTTGTGTTCTGACGAGGGAACGTCTTATATTAGTACTAGCATTTCGCGCTCAAAAAGTGCGCAATCGATACAGGACTGAAAAAAGGAAGAAATCCAAATTTATACGTGTGACACCCAAAAACACAGGAGATACAGAGGAAAGAAAGAGCAATAATAATGTGATGTAAAATAAACATTCACATAGAAATACCTGCAAAGGGAGTAAAGTCATCAAAAGGAGACTTGCACAACAGTATCGTAAGCAAACACTGTACCCACACACGTGCTCAATAATGTCAGAGCTAATGCAGTGTTGCAAACTGAGCACAAAATAAACTTTTGTGCAATGACACGCTGGACGAATGATAACATATATAAAATCTAATTATAATAAGTAATGTACCTGTCAATTCCGGATGGACAGTGTTGCCAGAAATCCCCGAAATGATACATGCTCTTGGCGGGCTCACTTCTCTAGTGCACGCAATATTAAGCATCCAACACCTTATTGGTAGTCATTATGTCAGTGTTGCTGTTGATAAAGCGGTCCTCATGAAGTGGATCTCTATGTGGAGAGGGTCGCGTGAAAATAGTAATAAACCGACAGAAACTACATTTGTACACCAGGAGGGTATCACTGATATTGTGTAATAATCACAAGAAAAGGCGTAAAATGTAGCACACGCAGTTTGCTTGTGGCGCGTTGTTTTATTGGGAACAGTTGACATGTAGTTTTGTAATGAGGGTGTGAGATAAGCAGAAACACTTCGTACAATGTGCATCCCTGAGGAATCTCACATTGGTACATGTTTCTTCCTGCCATTCGTCTGATAGCGTGGCATCGAAATAGTATTAAATTGGTGTCAGAAAGTACTCTGGCACTTCATCAGTATAACCGCATCAGAAGAAGGCAAACTTGATTATGTCCCGAAACCTGTCGGCAGAAAACTGGTAATGAGCAATGGATTGCACACGTAGAAAACTATCTCTTATCCAAATGTTGAACTCGCCAGTAGGCAAAACACTGTCCGTAATGAAGCGGACGTAGTTTTTGTACAAGCGAAAGAAACCAACATCAAGGGGCTGTATGAGTCCGGTGCATTTCTCAGGAATTAATCTTCGCTCAAAGTCGATGCCGTCAGGAACTGTGTCCTGAACAAGCGTCACATCCTTATTTGTACTCCATGAGTCCACAAGCAGAAGAACACGACTGGTAGAAGTTTCTTGGATTGAAGGCCAAAACACTTATACCATGAACGTTTGCAGATAGCCTTTTTTCATGTTAGCAGTAGATCCGGCGAACGATCATCATCAGCTGGGGGATCATCAGCTTGAGTTCTAGGAAAGCGACCAGCGGGTTCCGCCACGAGCACATAGAGAGGAGAAAGAAGACTACCAGACATGGGAATCACGGGCATGATCATATAACAATGTGCAAGAGACCCCACCTCAATATTTATTCGTTTAGCTCCTTTCACAACAAGAGTCAGGTGGAAATGCAGCTCCTTTTCGAAGCAACTTTGGTCAGCATTAAATACCTGTTCAGGAGTGTACTTTGATGCGATTACGGTTCTCGTATCAGAAATAAAGTGATCTGCACTTTCCTTTATCTTATTCTCATCCAGGTGGTAACCTCTTCCAACTCGATGGGTAGCTGTTCCAATACCTATATTATACTTTCGTTTAAAATTGTGTAACCATGTCCGTGAAGCTGTGAAATTGCAGGTGCCAATATGACCACTAAATATCGGTTCAGCCATCAATTGGTCTTTTACGTGCAATCCCCACACGCGAAGAGTTCGGTCATGAACGATGACGTTGCTAGCTCGGGCTTGTTTGAACAATTTCCAGATTTCCTCGTTGATACGTCTGATGGATATTCCTTTCCGACTGTTCTCAAATCTAGAAAGTTGGTGTGTGTAACGCAGGCGTCTAAATTTGCTCTGAACCGTTGTGAATTTTAATCTGTTGGAAGTCCCGTCAATTGACTTGTGACGTGGTGCTAATTGCATATTGTCGTGTTGTGGCTGTCTGGTCAAATATTTGTACTTATTCTCCAGATATTTAGTTGGAAGATCAATATGTTGTCTCTTTGGAGGTGATGGCAGATAATCGGAACTAGTACTTGTCGGTGATTGGAAACTTGTTTCTGCCTCTTCAATATCACTATCGATCACGTTCACGTCACTATGATCCGATTCCGAATCAAGGACGTCGAGTGTGCTGATTTCTTCTACATCGATGGCATTCCTCGTCAGTTGCTGTCTAATTTGGCGAAACATAACCACACCAGCGGGAGTTGGCGTGGTGTCGTTTATACCGAATTCATTTTTCAAAAGAGCAACAACAATTGTCAATTGTATTGCTTTGCACTTATGAAACGTACGTACGTGTCTTGTGAATAGAGTAAACCCCGAATTGGTGTTTTAATGATAGCAAAGACGCGCACTCAATGCCCACTAACAAACACACACACACACACACAGCACTTGGAAAACACGTTTTTTTTCTCCTAAACATCATATGGGTACTGTACCGCTCCTTTCTTTGCCACAAAACAAAAAACAAATACACAATAGAATAAAAGCAGCAATGTCACAGGCTTTGTCTGTCAACTAGCCCTTCACACGCACCGCGGAACTCTCCTAATACAGCTAGGTTTGTTACAACTTCCTTGCCAGCGACGTACTCCTCAAGATAACTATACATAAACGAATGTCTTCCCAGTGGCGTACCCGGTTGTACCCAATTGATTTTGTTGTTGTTATGTATACGTGTTTGTGATTCCCGCGGACGGCACGCTTGGGCACATTTTGTTAAATAGCGCCTTCCTCACAGCCCCACGTCAGGACGTTTCAATTGGCTGATACTCAGTTTACAACGATTGCGGGATGCAGAATACTATATATATATATATATATATATATATATACAGGGTTTCCAAAAACTACAGGTACAAATTACGCCAGACATTCCTTTCACAAAAGTAACCCCATAACCGTGACCTATCGTCCAGAAGTGGACAAGAGCGGCGCTACAGCCCTCGTCACGTTTGGAGAGTGGAACGTCAAACACGCCCACCACGAGTATGATCGGAGATATGTCATCCCAGAGAATGCATCATTTCGACGTGTGTGCTGTGTTTTGCTGCTTTTCTGCTTTTCCACTTTGGCAACACTGCTTCGACACTGTGCTTCGTCCGTTCGTTTCGTACTTCAATACTCCTATTTTTATTAGTGGTCTCATATTTTGGTATCCACTAGTTAGACTCGTGTACTGTATGTACTCTTCTACATCTGCGATGTTACACCTTTGGACTTCATACAGGGCTATCTTCAAAAGTTGACAACACTGTCTATCCGAAATTCACAGGTATGTTTCTTATTATAATTAGATTTTATATATGTTATCGTTTGTCCCCCGTGCCATTGCACAAAAGTTTATTTTGTGCTCAGTTTGCAACACTGCATTACCTCCGACGTTATTGAGCACGTGTGTGGGTACAATGTTTGCTGACGATACTGTTGTGCAAGTCTCCTTTTGATGACTTTACTCCTTTTGCAGGTATTTCTATGTCAATGTATATTTTACATCACATTATTATTGCTCTTTCTTTCCTCTGTATCTCCTGTGTTTTTGGGTGTCCGCACTTATAAATATTGATTTCTCCCTTTTTCAGACCTCTATCGATTGCGCACTCTTTGAGCGCGAAATGCTACTATCAATATAAGATGTTCCCTTGTGAGTTAAGTCAAATAACAAATAAGTGTGAGGTTCACGTGTTACATGTTAGATACATTCACGACTTGTTTACTATATCGTAGCATAATTTGTCTTCGTAAATATTGTATTTGTGATTTATCACGTGGATTTTTAAATACTACAATATAATGTGCATTTAAACTTATATCACGTGCATGTTTTCCTTATGGAAATAAATTTTCTACAATGAATATTACTGTTTATTTTTTTGATGTGCATATTTTGTAAATAAATTTGCAACATGACCATTGGTTTCAGACATTAAATCATCTAATATTAATAATGAAATTTCTTGTATTTTAAAATGATTCATATCTGGAAATCCTTCTATGAATCAAATTTGTGCACTTGCATCAAAATTTGGTATTACTGCACCTTAACACCATACAATTTCATTACATTTCATAGTAAGCATTTGATCGCGTTTATTTAGTAATCGATTTTATAAAACAAGCTTTACGTGCGCGTGAAGGACCAACAATTAAAATGGTTGTGGCATGTTGAAACTTTAACATTTTGTATTACATGAATGCATACAATAAATACTTTACTTTATATACACACATTCATACATACACATACACACAAAATAAATTATGGAAATAAATTAAGAATAAATTAATTTTTAATAATACACACTCATAGAGTGAAGTTATGAGCTTCCACAGGAAGCGAAGTCTAATAAGTTGCACTGCTAACAAATATTTGTAGGTCCACATTCACAGGCTATAGTTATTGTATACACGACTTCAAAAGTGCATTACCACCTCACATTTCTCCCTTTCCTGAAATAGGAGGCAACCCAAAAAGCTCGGCGCTAGGGTTGGTTGCGAATTCGAAAGGCGTTGGACAAAACCTTAATTTTGTTACAAAAATATCAGTGTGGCAAACTGCAAATAAGAGAATAAAATAAATTGTTAAGACTTACTATTTTATTATCGTGAGGGCAATGGATGACATAAAAGTTACAAAATCATCTTACTTAAGCAGTTCAAACAAGGTGAATGGTAAGAAACAGACATAAGAAAAAAGCAGTTTTCTTTCCTTTTTCCAAAAGAAAATCTCGTAAAAAAGAAAAAAGATTACATAATGTAAAGATTTAATATAAAACCCTAACAGCCCCAAAGCAAATATCCACCCGACACAGAAAGAGAGAGAAACACAGAATAAGAAACACCAGTGGCTTAGCTGACTAGCGGGCTTCTCATGCAAGATAAAGAGATGAGACCCTAGTTGTTAACCTCATTGTTATAATAATAATATTATTATTAATAACAATAATAACAATTATTATTATTATTATAAAATCGTCTACTTTCCAAATCTCTGAGCCAGCTAAGAGCATGTCTGCATACAGCGGTCATGTGTGCACCTTTTGTCAATGAGTGGCAATAAAGGCCAAAAGGGATGCAAATCTCTGAGAGAGAGGAACAAAAAACTTTCTTATGATAAATTCAAGGAGAAAGTTCGAAGAATTGCTTTTGACAAGCGCTTTCTTGTTTTTCGGGAACAGAAAATTTTACCGGCTAAGAAATTACAGTATATAATATTGCAATTTTGCAAGTGCATTATTTACAATGCAATTTGAGGTCATAAAGATATTGAAGACTTTGGGGCAAACAACCTGTCCAGTTCAAAAAGTGAAAGTATAAAGGAGATAGCTTCACGAGGGTTTCTCTTCATCCGATTTTCTTCGAACTTGGCACATATATACTTGACAGAAAATAATAGCACACGTGTTGTTTTTTTTCTTTCAGAGAACATGTAAAGGGGGACAAAGGGTCCCACTTTAAAAAATGATCCCCTTGATTTAAAAGGACCACATTAAAGAAACGAAACTCTGCCAATGCAAAGATGACTTCAAGGTATAAAATATGGGTTTTTTCGTTTATGAGAGAAAAGTCTTGCAGAGGCAATACTCCTTCGAAATGACAAAGGACTCCGCACAATCTTTACGGAAATTGGATTTCGGTGGAGTTGCTTGAAACCGTGTTATGTTGCAGATACGATGTTCCTGAGAAAAAGTCTCAATGGGCACAACAACAAATCATTGGCCGTTTGGCCACCGCGAGGCCACTTTTTTTTAAAAAAAAAAGCCGAAGGAAACGACATTCGAGATTTCGAACGAAATTACTAAGACCGTGATGATGTAGATACTGTGATTCCCAGAAAAAGTCTTAATGGGCATAACCACCAATCACTGAGTTTTTGGCCACTACAGGTCCACTTTTCTGAAAACAGCCAAAGATAGTGACATCCTGGATTTCAATGAAAATGACTGAAACTGTGATATGTTGTAGATTTTGTGATCCTGAGATAGTCTCAATAAGCACAACCACCAATCACTGGCCGTTTGGTAACTACAGAGCCACATTTTTGCAAACAGAAGAACAACGTTATTTTGGATTTCATTGGGATTGCTTGAAACCGTGATATGTTGTAGATATTGTGATTCTGAGAAAAAGTCTTAATAGGCACAACCACTAATCACTGACCCTTTGCCCCTAACAGCACCAGTTTTTTCAAAGTAGCGGAAGATGGTGACGTTCTGGATTTCGATAAAAAGGACTGAAACTGTGATATGTTGTAGACCCTGTGATTCCGAGAAAAGATCTTAATGGATACAACCATTAATCACTGACTGCTTGGCCACTACGGGGCCACCTTTTCAAATTAATCGAAAATGTTGATTGCCCTGATTTCGGTAAAATAATTGAAACCGTGATATGTTGTAGGGGCATTGCTACTAATCACTGACCGTTTGGCCATTACGATGCACATTTTTGAAAGTAATCGAATATTGTGATGTTCTGGATTTCGGTAAAAATGATTGAAACTCTGATACGTTGTAGATATTGTGTTTCTCACAAAAGATCTTAATGGGCACAACCACTAATCACTTACCGCTTGGGTACTATGAGGCCACTTTTTTGAAAATAACCGAAGATGGTGATGTTCTGGA
The DNA here is from genome assembly GCF_964235325.1 of Thermobia domestica. Taxonomy (NCBI): domain Eukaryota; kingdom Metazoa; phylum Arthropoda; class Insecta; order Zygentoma; family Lepismatidae; genus Thermobia; species Thermobia domestica. The sequence goes on along the minus strand of NC_137458.1, from coordinate 181,597,944 downwards.
TTTCGGTAGAAATGACTGGTACTCTGATGTGTTGTAGATACTGTGATTCTGAGAAAAGGTCTTAATGGGCAGAACCGCTAACCACTGATCGTCTGGCCACTACGAGGCCACATTCTTGAAAGTAACCGAAAATATTGATGGCCTGGATTTCGGTAAACATGACTGAAACTGAGATATGTTGTAGATATTCTGATTCTCAGAGAAGGGCTTAACGGGCGCAACCACTAATCGGTGACCGTTTGGCCACTAGGAGGCCACATTTTTTAAAGTAACCGATAATGGTCATGTTCTGGATTTAGGTAAAAATGACTGAAACTGTGATATATTACTCATATTGTGATTCTGAGAAAATGTCCTAATGGGCAGAGCCAAAATTACTGGCCGTTTGGCCACTACAGGGACACATTTTTCAAAGTAACGGAAGATGATCATGTTCTGGACTTCGATAAAATAACTGAAACTGTGATATTTTGTAGATCTTCTGATTCCGAGAAAAGCTCTTACGGGACACAACCACTAATCACTGACCGTTTAGCAACTACCTAGCCACTTTTCTTTAAAGTAACCGAAAATTATGATGGCCTGGATTTCGGTAAAAATCAACTGAAGCTTTGATATGTTGTAGATCTTGTGATTCTGAAAAAAAGGTCTTATGGGCACAACCACTAATCACCGACCATTTGGCCACTATGATGCACATTTTTGAAAGTAACCGAGAATGGTGATGTTCTGGATTTCGGTAAAAATGACTGAAACTGTGATATGTTGTAGATATTGTGATTCTGAGAAAGGTCTTAATGGGCATAACCACTAATCACCGACGGTTTGTCCACTCCGGGGCCATTTTGTTGAAAGTAACCGAAGATTGTGATGTTCTGGATTTGGGTAAAAATGACTGAAACTGTGATATGTTGTAGATATTGTAATTATGAGAAAAGGTCTTAATGGACACAACCACTAATCACTTACCGCTTTGCCACTGCTAGGATACTTTTTGAAAGTAACCGATGGTGACGTTCTGGATTTCGGTAAAAATGACTGAAACTCTGGTATGTTGTAGATATTGTGATTCCCAGACAAGATCTTAATGGATACAACCACTAATTACTGACTGTTTGGCCACTACGGGGCCACCTTTGAAAGTAACCGGAAATGTTGATTGCCTGGATTTCGGTAAAAATAACTGAAACTGTGATATGTTGTAGATATTGTGACTCTGAGAAAAGGTCTTAATAGACACAACCAATAATCACTGACCTTTTGGCCACTACGAGGCCAATTTTTTGAAAGTAACCGAAGAATATATTATGGATTTCTGTAAAAATGACAGAAACTGTGATATGTTGTAAATAATGTGTTTCTGAGAAAAGGTCTTAATGGGCACAACAACTAATCATTGACCGCTTGGCCACAACCAGGCCACTTTTTTGAAAGTAACCGAAAATGGTGATGGCCTGGATTTAGATAAAAATGACTGAACTCTTATATGTTGTAGATCTTGTGATTCTGAGAATAAGTATCAATGGACACATCCACAAATCATTAATCTTTTGGTCACTACTGAGCTACTTTCCTGAAAACAGCCGAGTATAACGATTTCTGAATTTCAGTAAGGTTGAGTAAAACTAAAATATGTTGATGATCTCATCATGAGAAAAAATCTTAATGGACATAATCATCGAATTATGAGCGTTTGGCCACTACAGTTCCAGTTTTTAAAAAAACAGATTGGTATAACGATATTTTGATTTCGGTGTAAATGAATGAAACTGTAGTATGTTGTAGAAGTCGTTATCCTTATAAAAATATGTAGGGCTTTCCAGGGTTTTCTTTTGTCCAGCTCGATGAATATCTGAATGTTGTCTATTTTTAAATGATGTTGGTCGCTACTCTCCCCATCTCTTTTCCGGGTTGTGGGGTACTACTTTTCAGGGTTTCATACAATTCTACCAAAATTACAGAGTATCCTTACCTTCTGCCGTTTCAAAAAATGTGGCCCCGTGGGTACCGAATGGTCACTGATTAGTGGTTGTATCCAGTGACTGTTTTTCTCAGGATCACAATACCTACAACATATAACAGTTTCAAGTAATTGCTCTGAAATCCAGAGTATGTTTACTTTCCGTTCTAGTTAAAAATTTCGAAAAAAACAAGTGGTCCTCCAGTGACCAAACAATCATTCATTGTCGGCTGCGCCTGTTTTTCAGGATTACAGTATCTAGAACGTATCTAGAACATATTGTTAGTAGAAGTCATTACCGCAAAAATTAAGTATTATTTCTTCATCCATCGCAAGTCTTATGGGCTCTCTGTACCTCGCCTCTCCGAAGATCGATATCGTTAATTTAGGATGATGTAGATATATTTACGATATATATTACGATATCGAACGTTGATATATGTTCATATAGATATCGACGATATCGAAATATCGACATATCGGAATGGCCTAGATTCCAGAAATTATGCTTGATATATACTAGAATCAACAATCCAATTACGTCCTTCCATTTCCGTACTCAAGGATAAAGTGGAAGAGGCAGAACCTGGATAAGCATTTTAAGGCAAACAAATTTTTAAAAATATAACTAGTTATACTTCCCCCTTAATAGAAAGCTATTAATAGAAAACCATTACTCTAATTTACCTTTTACTTCTGTTTCTGATTGTTATCACAAATCAGCGACAGTACAGGTACTTTACATAGTATAGCAATATACTCTATATTTTTTCAGAACTAAACAAACCGGAAGATGAAACTCCTGTGATATTAGAGTGGAATGTTCTACAAAATATTTTTAATTCATTCTCCTTATTTCTATCAGTACTTTTGCCACAGACTCAAAGCTACAAGACTATTAGAACTAGAAATTAAAGATTTCATTCCTTCTTTTCTCTCAGACTAAAAGACTTGTGCATTTTGCTGAGAATGTCATTCTATTCATGGTGAATTATTGAACTTATACACACCAAAAAAAAAAAAAAAAAAAACACAGTGTGAGAGCTAACACCATCCAATATACCCCTTCTTATCCCATCCAATATACCCGTGTCTAAAAGACCACCCCTCTCTCTTCTCGCTTTCTTTCTCCCGTATTAAAATCAACAACAACACTAGCACAATTCAAATTTCAAAATATACATGTATTAGTATCAATAAAATGAAAGAATAAAATAAGACGAAACGAGATTCATAATTAATGTAGGGAGAAACTTAAACACTTCTCAATGAAAAATTGAAACGAATAGATATCTGTTAGAGGTACAGAAGTGAGACAGAGAGAGAAAAAGAGACAGAAGAAGAGAAAGGAAAGGGACCACAGATAAAAATATTCGACGCAGTAAAAGAACATTATAAAGTTCCGTTTCCAGAAGTCCATCAGTAATATGGAAATAGCGTTTTTTAAAACATTTTTTCAGAACTATTGGAATATATAGAGAATGCTTGAAAGATTCATTAAGTCAATTTCAAAATGAATAGTGAACTTGGTGATCAACTTAAAGACTTAATTTCCAGTGACACTGTAGAGTTCCGAGACATATCAAGGATCATGCCAAAAGTTTAACACACACCCTATCTTTCCGCGTGGTTCGGTTGCAAATTCGGTAGTCTTCATTAAACGTATTCATCCGAAATACATTATAATTAACCTAGTAGGACTGTTCCTTGGACAATCACGCCAGAGGACGCCATTTAAAATCTTTAATAGAGGTGCAAAATGCACTTGATACCTTCTTCGCTTCACGGCCCACCAAGTTCTATCGCGAAGGAATCCATGGCCTTCCAGAACGTTGGCAGAATTTCATTGATGCTGATGGGGACTATTTTAGATCTGCCAGGTACAACTCTGTTGAAAAGAAAAAATGGTCTTATACTGTAACATATTTTTCCGCAATAACTTTATTTCGTTACGTAAAATTTTTTGTTTGAGTGTTCTTGGGAGAAAGAAGTTAGTAACTAATATTTCTTTAAAATTTTATGCAAAAGTAATGGGAAATAAAGATGAAATAAGCGAAAAATAGAAATCAATAGCAACTTTCATCTCCTACCAACATAGTACTGCAAAGTTCTTAAATGCTAATTAACTCAGGATTTTACATCCAAATTAAATGAAATGAAAATCTTTAAGTTTTACGTCCCACGTTTATGCCGGCTAGGCTAAAGTAGACAGTGATGATAAGAAATAAAGAAACTGGTGGAATACCACAAATTTAAACTACGGAAATGTCACCGTTGTCGACACCAATAATCCCATTTCTCTCGAAACAGTTCTTTAATATCATCAGATCTCAGAAGCTGTGGATTAAGTTTCCAGTTAGAGGGGCCGAACATTAGGTTCAAACCAAGGAGAAGGGGGAGGGAATTTGAGCAACATAGATACAGCACTATGATCACCAAACGGAGCGAGAAGAATACTAATATCACCCACACACGGTACGAGATCGAATGAGGTATAGATCCTGTCGATTCTTGACTTCACTGATGGAGTGACGTGCGTATAAATATCAGTTCTTTTAGACCGCCAGGTGTCAACTAATCGGAATCCTTGGACCAGTCTTTCTAACGCTAAGCATTTATGAAAATATCTAGTAGAATCGTTACAAAACAAAATGAAATTGAAATATCCAGCAAGGATAATACTTGCATGCGGAATAGAAAACAGAGGCACGATATTAGCATTAAAAATTTTTTCACGGTCATTTTTGTGTAGAAAGCCGGATGGGCTATATATATTTACATATAGAATGTTATCGCATACGAGACTGAGCCCATTGCCAGACGGTAAACGAGTAATGTTTTGCAAATGGATTCCTTTCTTCACTAATATTGCAGTACCTCTACCACTGTATCCAAGATTAACAAAACAATCATACCGATCTGCGAAACTTAAATCGGCAATTTTCAGTTCTTGCTAATTTAGGATACTAAAATCATGTAATCGTATAAAGTTCTGTAACAAGGGATGTTTAGTAGGATTATTGATACCATTTAAATTTAAAGTACCCACTTTACGACCAGTGACAATAGGGTAAGACCTATACAGCTGATAGTAAGTAAATAGTTATTAGAGCTACAAAATAAACAAACTGCATGATTAGACCTGTCGAACAGAAAAAAAAGAACTAGTCAGGTTAATTCTTTACACTGTCTCTTTGTAGTGAATCGTCAAGGACAGTCGAGAAGCTAGGTTGCGATGATGTAACCGAAGCACCAACAACAGGCTCACGTGAGTCACGTGTCGCGACAGCCTTTCCTTTACCTGTGTTTGTTTTGGTTTTCTTGTGTGTTGACAAGGCAATCTTACCTGCTTTTTCAGTTATATAAACCGTTCTCACAGTCTTGCTGCTTTCCGCATCTACTGATTCAGATAATGGAGGCGGAATGTCGTGAGTTACTGTAGTACGATATCTGAGAAGCAACCGTGTTGGAGGCCTCCTCTATTGCCGAGACAATTGTTAACGAACACTGGTCATGGATATCAGGCACCATGGGCGGATCACCTATATCTTGGGGGAATGCACTAGTTTTTGAATCCTCTATCCCAGTATCCGTGGGCTGATCAATGGAAGTAGGCACAGTCAGCACTGGGAACTCATTGAGATCCTGTAGCGACGATGCACTTTGGGCACTGGGTAATGAGTCAGAAAAGGCCGTTGCTAATGTACTCTTACCAGGTTGAAATTGCAGATCGGCTGAGTAACGAGGAGTTTTAGGATCAACTCCAGATAAATGATATATTTAGCTTCAGAGGAGCTGTACTCAAATGTTTGGAGCACTGTATACGTCCTGGACAGGAGTTGATCGTGTGATCGATCTGGTTGCACGCGAAGCAAGTTGGAGGTTGCCCAGAGTATATACCACTTGTTCAATAATCTTGAATGAGTAATTTCGAAGGAATATGCTTCTTGAGTTCCATAGACGCTATACGTACGCCATTAAACACAGGAAAGCGGTACTTGTGGGACCACTACCCATTTTCTATCTTTTTCACACTTCCGTAATTACTGAGGGCAGAATTGAGAAAACTAACATCTAGTTCAAGGGTGAGATCTGTGATACGCGCACGTGTAAGTGTATCTGAAGTATTTTGAACTGAAACAAGGCTCCGGGAGCCACCTTGATACAAAAAGGGAAGCTCACTAGGCGTATTGAGAAGAAATTGTTCAATATTTTCTGGAGAACTAAATTTTAAGAAAACGCAATATTCCTCACTGTTTAATTGAATACCATCGATCTGATCCAATTTCACATGTAAATGTTCATCCAGCCAAACATGAATATCCAAAGCAGTTGGGCTTATATGTCGCGTACTTTTATCGAATGCAAGTTTCACTGTGTTCTGCCGTAAACCACGAAACATGATGCGCACAAAATCAAACCAAAAGCTTGTCAAACAATAATTAATGGCTCTAGAAGAATAAAAGTTTTTTACTATAGCAACATAGTACTGATAAGAGTCACTTGAAATAACACCTTAACTAGCCGCACTTAACTGGCTACTCGGTAGTCACAACGAGCAGGAGCCAATGTCCGCAAACCTTCACGTCTACCGGTGAACTGAACACTCGGCTACGAGGGACGAGAGCATCTGGCTTTTACTTTGTGCTATATGTAGTTCATGACTCGTGATGTATCTGTATCGGCCAATCAGATCAGAGGATATCTGAAACGTTTGGGATCCGCAAATATGCCACTAGTCGGTACAGTGGAAAACGTCTGCGCCACTCACTAGGAAAAAGCTTAGTGAAATATACGATGCATGTTTTCCAAATGTGTACGACGTTGCTAATAATACAAAGAATAAGAAAAGTAACATAATTTAAGGTTTATTTAAAAGGCAAACTATATCTATATCTATATCTATCTATCTATCTATCTATCTATCTATCTATCTATATCTATATCTATATATATATATATATATATATATATATATATATATATATATATATATATATATATATATATATATATATCCAATTACACTGGTCAACGGTGAAAATGCTTCAGAGATAAAACTAACCAATTCTTGCTACTTTTAGGGTGTTGATGACGAATATGAAATCAGTTTTTGAAGACTGGTTCGGATTTCAAAGAAATACGTTATCACCCGATGTGCTCTGCTGGGCAAATTAAGGGTTCCTGGCAACAGGAGCTGTCTACTTATTTCAACAAACTTCCATTGTTTGACGATTAGTTTCAATGCTATTCTCAGGGCAGGGTTGCCACACTCGAGACTCGTGATGATGCCAAACACGGGTCTGAATTATGCTAGGTTTTTGTAAATTATGCCAGATTTTCAAATTATCTTTCCTAATTAATTTTAAAGACCCGCCCTGCTTATCTTCATTATTTTAACGAAGTGTTTTGACTGTATTCATGTACAAAGCTAATATGACGCTGTCAGGAATGATAATGAAATAAATTGGTAAATGGCACATTATAGGGGAAGAAGGTCAAATTTATATTTTAGGAATGGATAACATTTTAAGAAATATATGCACAACATGCCGCTTCCGACACAGCTCTGAAGCATTTTTTTAGTGTATTACTAGCTGTCCCCTGACGCTCATATCCCTCCCCTCTGAAGTTGTACATTGAAAGGGACAAAAACATCCCAGATAACCACACATTGAGGTTTCAGTTGACAGTAATAAAACTATGGGTAAGTAAATATGTTTTGCAGGGTCACATTTTGCTATTTTTGAACATTTCTCTGAATTCAACAAGAAATTACAACTGTGGAAATACTAACTGGTTTCATTGCTCCAACCATCGCTTCAACTAAAAAGAATAATTTCAGACAGTCCTTGAACCATCTAAATTTTCGTTCTCTTTTTGTTCACCAGAGGGAAGAATGAAATTATGCTAGATTTGGCCAAGATGCTAAAGTCAAGATGCTAGATGCTAAATGCATGTGAATTATGCTAGATCTAGCACCAAGATGCTAGATATGGCTTCACTGTCTCAGGGACATACGCAGGGGTGGGTCCTGCGGTCTTGACACCCCGACTTGTTTGTAAATGTTGTCTAATTTCAGGTACAAATTAAAAAATTAATTTAGTTCAAATTGTATTTGGACCCCCGAAAATCTTAGGAACCCTCCCGGAATAAAATCCTGCGTATTCTTTGGCTATCCATATTGCTCACACTTCATCGCTAACAAAGAAATATCAACCACTTCACGGTTTAGTTTGTATTGAAGGGTTTGCCAGAGAAAACATGTGTAACGTTCTTTTGCAGTTACAATTTGTCATCTCGGACCTAGTCGTGGTGAGATATTGGGTGGATGGGGGTGCTGTTATAATAATAATAATAATAATAATAATAATAATAATAATAATAATAATAATAATAATAATAATAATTATTATTATTATTATTATTATTATTATTATTATTATTATTATTATTATTATTATTATTTATCGTTCTATGACTATACTAATAAGGGACATGTTTCGGTTCGAACGCGAGTATCAACATAAAACTTGGTAGACATATGTAGGACTAAATACTGACCAATGTAGGGTGAGTCATTCCCGTGTAAAACTCGTTTTCTGCCGACAGCGCCACCTATCCTTCGAAACAAGAGCAGTTAGTTTCCGCGTTATAGGCGCTGAGTGAAGATCCGACAGGTGCTTCATTGCGTGGTAGTAAGCTCCAATTAGTGTTATATGTGGTGGTCAGTGTGGATAAAATAGGGTGGGCTGTTGGTATTAATCCCCTTCATGTAGTTGAACTGTGAAAGAGCAAACTAAGGCGCAGATTTAAATATCAACCCTCATTTGGAACGGAAGATGAGTCCTTTGGGGCCATTTTGTGCAATTTAATTATCAGTAAGTACAAATATGAATTAGAAATGATATACACATCGATACTTGATAGAGATGATGAAGAAAATGGCACGCCACTCTATGATAGCAGTTCAGAGCGGGAACAAGGCAGTAGTTAAAACGAATACGACGTATCTCCAGTACGAAAACTGAAAAGAACAAATATTTTATAGCAGTTTACGGACGAGAAAATCCGAAGTATCTACAAAGATTGTTATGAAGGAGGATAAAACTCGTATAAGAAGCTTCTGGCACGACACAAGAAACTTATTTTGTTGAGTAACTACAAACCTATTTTGGATTATGGGTACGCGCTGTCTACGAACTCCGCTTCATTCAAAGGGAATTGGGAATTGAAGATTCAAACAATGAAATGTGAAATTGTCAAATTATTTGACTAAGCGCGAGAGCATGGAGCATCAGTGCATTACTGGCATTTACAGTACTGGGCTCTCCAAGCGGCAAAAGAAGTTGGGTTATCGGAGTTCAAAGCGTCGCCAATTTTCATTGAAAATCTTAAGAAATAAGTAGGAATTATTTCACGAAAAATTACTACCTTTAAAAAAACATTGTAGAAGATGCAGGTATTCGTGTAAGTGGTACTTCCTATATGTACGAGTTGTATCCTCCTTTTTGATAATCTTTGTAGATACTTCAGATTTCCTCGTCCGTAAACTGCGATAAAACATCTTTTCTACCAGTTTTCGTTCTGGAGAAAGTCGTATTGGTTTTGAACACTGTCTTGTTTCCGCTCTGAACTGCTATCATAGATGTCTTCCTGTGCCGTGTCATTTTCTTCATCACCTCTATAGAGGTCGATATGTGTATCATTTCTAATTCATTTTTCGTATTTACTGATAATTAAATTGTACAAAAGAAAGTCGCAAATGACTTATCTTCCGTTCCAATTGACGTTTGATATTTAAATCTGCGCCTTAGTTTGCTTTTATCAGTTCAACCTCATGAATGGGATTAATACCAACAGCCCACCCTATTTTATCCACACTGACTACCCCATATAACACTAATTGGAGCTTACTGCCACGCACTGAAGCACCTGTCGAATCTTCACTCAGAGCCTACAACGCGGAAACTAACTGCTTGTGTTTCGAAGGATAGGTGGCACTGTCCGCGGTAAACGACTTTTACATGGTAATGACTCACCCTACAGTGGTCAGTACTTAGTCCTCAATATGTCTACCAAGTTTTATGTTGATACTCGCGTTCGAACCGAAACATGTCCCTTATAAGCAGAAACATGTCGTGTAGAGCAGTGTTTGCAGTGCAGAGGAAATTGTTGCTTTTAACGAAGTGAAGCGAAAGTGGAATTTCGATTCCATCATTAAAAAGCCTATCACTTGTACTTTAGCTGTAGAGTGAGAGATGTGGACAAGAAGGGAGCACCACCTATATGTTGTAATACTTGTTCTACAAATTTGCGGGCCTGGCTACACGGAAAAAGGCCATGCATGCTATTTGCAGTCCTAATGATATGGAGAGAACCGACATCCCCCCCCAAAAAAACAAGTGGACTGCTACTTACTCAAATATTCCTTGAAATGTTCGTCACTGTGCCACACTCTGAAGAACAAAAGGTTCCACAACTTCACGTACCTTACTTCAGTGTTTCACCCGATGAAGAGCAAAAGCCGAACAATGTCGACCCACATTGTCAAATTCTGTTGCAGATTCATGGTCTTCCACCAATCCTAACTTCACAAAACCAAAATATCATTAGCTGTTCACCATATGATACTCAACCTGAATTAAATTTCCTGGGGTTGTCAAAAGTGGCGCAGAACTGCTGGCTTCCAAACTCAAGAAGTGGGGAGCTTATTCTGAAGATCTAAAAGTGTTCGTGTTTTGAACACGTCAGAATCCCTGAACAGTATTTTCAGTGGAAGTGACATATTACATTGTAACAAGGCCTAACTGGTCTTATGAGTAAACTTAACATAGACGATAATCTCTACGAATGTTACTATAACCAAAGGAGATTACGCTTTATTCCACTTCTATTAAGCGGCGAAAATCTGTCTCCAAAATTGGGGGAAGATGACGGGTAAGACCGCTCCCATATTTTTTAAAGCGATGTTCAAAATATTTATGATGTTGAGAAACAATACTCTGGAGGATCAGGGGAGCAGAGTTGTCTTCGACATTGTGCGGCGGGCAGATTTGAGACTTATTCTGGGGGATATCAATTTCATCTCATTTTCCTTTGTGGCAATCGGACACAATTCATCACATTTCTCCCCAAGAACACATTTCAGATTATTGGGGCACAATCCCTCAGTTCCAAGATTGGAGGGGATATATCCCCTTTATCCTTCGTGCCATTTGTGCCATTGCTTGTAATACACACACTGTCAACAGATGTAGACACGAAGCATAAGAACATTTTTTACACAACGACTGTGGTAACCATAATATAACTCGTGATATCAATATATTTACGAAATAGATTTTTTGTTGCTAGTTACCATGAAATGTTGAAAGATTTTACAACTAATTTGAATGTTTTTATTGTTTTAATTCATTAAAAACATATGGAGAATTAACATTTCACTTGTAGCTACAAGTGGCTGCTTTATTGGTTGAAGCAAAAAAACAAAATACAAATAAGTTGACACCAGCGGGAACCGAACCCGGAACCCTTGTACGTGCGTCACAAATGTTTCTGACTCTGCCACGCCGTCACTTAATAAACTTGCGCAACGTACGACATATGCAGCGAGTCGAAAACTTTAAGACGCTTTCTCTATGCTATATTAGGCCATTGTGCTCTCCCAGTTTGTCATATGAACACTTTAAATGATCACAATCACTTTGCAAAAAATGGCCCCGATGTTAATTTACCAAAGTCTGCTTTCTCCTTGTAAGTGAATAAAGAAAGTCAGGCATTTTTGGATATTGATATTTGTAATTGTAATAATAGCAAGATATGGAGGTACTTTCGGTGAATTAGAAAAGAAAGTGTTCTGAGGCACTATCTGTCTAGTTTTGTTTTTAACTTAAATTTGGAGTCTCTTGACTATGGTATTTTATCATGACAGAAATAAGTGTATTTCGTCGTTATCATAAACGTGTGCAATTTGCTTTATGAACGAGTGTTTTTTGACTCTTACTTAACTGAGAAGTCTTAACGTAGTGGTGTGAGCATTCGTTTCGTAATTCAGGGGTCCCGGGTTCGATTCTCGCTGGTGTAAGTTGTCTTTGTGAACCATAATATTCATACTTTCGATGTGTAATAAAATGAAAAGTGCTCAATTTCTTTCGGTCTTACACGTTAGAGTGGAGATTGCTTTCTTCACACGGGAAATACAAGCAAACTCATGGCACATGTCTGTCTACTACCTTGATTCGTACTGTGGTGGAAAACGTAACGTGTTTAGCAAACAATTCATGAATAGGACCACTAAGGGTCATGCTTAGGGCCTAGTATGAGTCATAAATGTGTCTGAAACGATATTGTATCCGAGCAATTTTTCCGAACGTTTTCCACTATTACTCCTACTGCTAGAAATAATAATATTTTCGTTCGACATTTCCAACACGTTCCATATATCCGTTCAATCAAAGTTTGTAAATAGGAACTATTCTATCTTATATTGGTATGTATACTTTCTTAAAATATCAATATAACGCATACATAATCCAAAGTCTTTTAGCCAAAGAAAGCGTGTTACTATGTATCGTGGTGAAGACAAATCCAACTTAATTTCTCTTTAGGCATCCGAAGTTTCGATATTAACGTTGTCCAGGTGCTGACACCTTCTAATTTTCTTTCGGACACTAATCGTTCTTATCCTTTCTCTATCACTATCTCTTATCATTTCTTTTCCTTTTCCTATCATCTTCAGTACGCTTATTTACATTGCAATAGGACGAAATATTGAAGACTTAAATTTTCAGTATTACTACTACTACTACTACTACTACTACTACTACTACTACTAATAATAATAATAATAATAATAATAATAATAATAATTATTATTATTATTATTATTATTATTATTATTATTATCATAATTGTGATAATAATAATAATGGTATTAAAATTTTTAAAGTTGCCCTAAAATTAGGGAAAACTTACAGATAAATAATGATTTCGGGAGGTTGCCTAGACCTCCGGGACACACTTCTGCAACTACCAAAATTTTAAACCAAAGCGTCCCACTGAAGTTTCATGTAGAAAGTATTCTACTGTATGTTTTAAGGAAAATAACTGTAATAAAAATAACTGAATATCACGCAACAGTAAGGCATATAATAAACTAGTTTTTAGGATATGCAGAAGTAATTATAGAAGCTTTGCTACAAAAATACATACACAGACCATAATAAATTCAATGAGCTCCGAAATACAAAGTAACAAAATAGCATATAAGATTCAGTCTAGAAAGCAATTGTTACTTAAAGAATGAACATACACTATTTTGAGAATCGAAATAAAACGAGAAATGTTTACGATACTTTTCGTCTCGTCTCAATTTCCATCTCCAAAACGAGATGATAATTTGAGTTAGCCTTTCCCCGTCTTAAATGTAAAATGTTAGCTGTCGTCTCAATTTTGTTCATTCTGTATGAGAAACGAGATGAGAAAATTCTCTTCTCGTGAGCAACACTAAACAAAACCGAAATATTCTTGCCAATTGTTACATTTCTGGTTGTAATGTTATGTCCTGAGCGATAGTAAGCTCTTAAGCTTTAATCTTCTATGAGATATTTATTTATCGTTATTACCTATTACAGAGCTATTGCTCCCTTAACAATGGGTATTACAGGTACTTTCCTTATAAAATTACGCAGTAAAACTAATAAAGACAGACATTACAAAAAGGAAAGAATAAAGAAAGTGACAAGAAAAGTAACAAACGTATACAGAATAATAAAAGAAAACAGTACATACATTCAATACATTACATAGTAAAAGAGTAAATACATTGTTTTGTTACAAATGTGTAATAAATTAATACATGAACAAAGTGTCAACCGTAGACATTCCTAATTACGATTTCATATGTATTTGATATTTGTTTTGTAGTTTCTAAATATACATGGTCCAAATCGCATTGCAAATCAGTAGGTCCTCATTAGCTACAAAACTACTGTTTTACTTATTAATGCATTCTTTTATTATGCTAATATAATATTCAATATTCATTGCAAAGTCAACATCACAACATTTTTTCACTAATAGATTATGCTTTCTAGATCCTTGCTATTGGCGAGTTTTGATGTACGAGTATATTAGACTTACAACAGTGAAAATGAATCGAACTCGTAGACTGTGCTTCCTAATATTAAAATTTAATGAATGTAATAGTTCCTGACTATCGACCAAACCATTAGCTATTTTGTATACACGACTCCAAAAGTGCATTGGGGGCCGCGGTGGCTCAGTGGTTGAGCGTTCACATCTGGTGCTAGGGGTCCCGGGTTCGATCCAAGCCCCCGCCAAGTGAACTTTGTGGTGGACAAACACCGTGTGCGTGGGTTTTCTCAAGATTCTCCCATTTCCTCCCACTTTCTTCATTCCACCATTTCATTCATTACTTATCATCACCGTCTGCTTCAGCCTAACCGGCATAACCGTGGGACGTAAAACTCAAAGGTTTTCCAAAAGTGCATTACCACCTGCAATAGCAGGCAACCAAATAAGCTCGGCGGTTGGGTTGGTTGCGAATCGAAAGGCGCTATACCAAACCTCAATTTTGTAATAAATATATCAGTGTGGCAAACTTCAAATAAGAGAATAAAACAAAATGTTAAAAATGACAATTTTACTATCGTGACGGAGTTGGATGACATTAAAAGTTACAAAATAATCTTACTTCAGCAGTTCAAACAAGGTCAATGGCAAGAAACAGATATCAGAGGAAAGCATTTCTCTCCTCAATACCACCCAAAAAAAAAAAAAAAATCATAAAAAAGAAAAAGGGGCATAAAGTTACGTAAGTTTTAATATAAAAGTCCCACTCTAATTTGTGAAAGTTGACACCCGAAAGGCAAGAACAACTGAACCAAAGTCAATGAAATTGTGCATAGATATTGCAGACGTAAAACGAAGGAATACGAGTTTCGTATTTTCCTGGAAAAAGGATTGGGTGAGACACGGACCCCTCCAAACCTTTCATCACGAAATATGAAAACTGCTAGTAACAGTATGTCAGAAGTGTGTAAAAGACATGAAGAATTGCAACGAAACTTTTTGTATGGAAAATACGCAAAAAAAATAAAGGAATACGGGCTTTTTTTTTTAATTTTCTGCGGAAAAACGGATTTAGGGACAAAATCTAGCACCCAAAATTTTGAAACTAGACGTCCGAAAGGCAAGAAGAGGTGAACCGAACTGAATGAAATTAAGCACAGATATTGCACACGTAAAATGAGGATACGGGTTTCGTATTTTCCTCGAGAAAACGGTTGGGTGGGGCACGGACCCCTCCAGACCTTTGATCGCGAAAAATTAAATGTGTTGGTAACAGCATGTCAGATGTGTGTAAAATATCATCAACAATTGAATGAAACTGCGAGTATGGACAATACGCAAAAAATAATGGAAAATATTTTTTAAAATTTTCTGTGGAAAAACGGTTTTAAGGGGTAAAACTAAAACCCAAAATTTTGAAAGTTGATGCCCGAAAGGTAAAATGAAGTGAACCGAAGTTAATGAAATTGTGCACAGATATTGTATACCAAATTGGGGAATCTGCGTTTCGTATTTTCCTGGAAAAAACGGTTGAGTGGGGCACCGTTTCCTCCAAACCTTTGATCACGAAAAATGAAAAGAGCTAGTAACAGTATGTCAGTCACATGTGTGTAAAGGACATGAAATATTGAAACGAAACTTCTTGTATGGATAATACAGAAAAAATAAAAGGAATACAGGATTTTCTATGTTCTTCGCAAAGACGGTTTTAGGGGGCAAAACAACTTACCCCAAAATTTTGAAATTTGACGAACGAAAAGTAAGAAGAAGTGAACCTAAGAGCAGGAAATTTTGCACAGATATTGTGAAAATAAAATGTGGGAATACTGGCTCCGTATTTCCTTAAAAAAAACTGTTAAGTGGGCACGGACCCCTCCAAACATTTGATCACGAAATATCAAAAGTGCTAGTAACAGTATATCATATTTGTGTAAAGGACATGAAGAATTCCAACGAAACTTCACGTACGGGCAATACGCAAAAAAATGGTGAAGGGTATTTTCTGCGGCAAAAGCTCTCACCCAAAATTATGAAACTTGCCACCGGAAAGGCAAAAAGAAGTGAACCGAAGTGAATGACATTGTGCAAGGACATTGTAGACATAAAATGAGGGAATATGGGTTTGCTAATTTCCTGGAAAAAAGGGGTCGGTGCGGCACGGACCCCCCACTATCCTTTCATCACAAAATATCAAAAGTGCTAATAACAGTATGTCAAATGTGTGTCAAGGACATTAAGAATTGCAACATAACTCAGTGTATGGACAACACGCAAAAAGTAAACGAATACGGGTTTCTCTAAGTTCTGCGGGAAAACGGTTTTAGGGGGCAAAAGCAACTACACTAAATTTTGAAAGTTGAGCCCGAAAGGCAAAGAGAAATGAACCAAAATTAGTGCAAATGTGCACAGATATTGCAGACAAAATATGGAAACGATTTTCATATTTTCCTGGAGAAAATGGTCGTTTGAAGCACGGGCCCCGTCCAAACCTTTGATCAGAGAAAATTAAAATGCTAATAACAATAAGTCAGAAGTGTATAAAGGACATGAAGAATTGCAACAAAACTTTTTGTATGGATAATACGCCAGAAATAAAGCAATATGGGTTCTTTTATATTCTGCTGTAAAGTGGTATTAGGGGCCAAAAGCTCACACACAAAGTTTTGAAAATTGACGCACGAAAGGTAAAAAGAAATGAACCGAAGTGAATGAATCTCTCCAAAGATATTGTAAACGTAAAATGAAGGAATACGGTTTCCTATTTTCCTGGAAAAAAGGGTTGGGCGGTTCATGGACCCCTCCAAACCCTAGATCACGAAATATCAGAAGTGCTACTAACAGTATGTCAGATGTGTGTAAAAGACATGAAGAATTGCAACGAAACTTTCTGAATGGAAAATACACAAAAAATAAAGAAATTTGAGCTTTCTTAATTTTCTGCGGAAAAAGGGATTTAGGGGCAAAAGCTAGCAACCAAAATTTTGAAAGTTGACGTCCGAAAGGCAAGAAGAAGTGAACGGAATTGAATGAAATTAAGCACAGATATTGCAGACGTAAAATGAGGATACGAGTTTCGTATTTTCATGGAAAAAACGGTTGGATGGGGCACGGATCCCTCCAAACCTTTGATCACAAAAAATAAAATGTGCTGGTAACAGTATGTCAGTCAGATGTGTGTAAAGGACATGAAATACTGAAACGAAACTTCTTGTATGGATAATACACAAAAAATAAAGGAACACAGGATTTTCTATGTTCTTCGCAAAGACGGTTTTAGGGGGCAAAACTTTGAAATTTGACGCCCGAAAGGTAAGAAGAAGTGAACCTAAGAGCAAGAAATTTTGCACAGATATTGTAGATATAAAATGGGGGAATACGGGTTTAGTATTTTTCTGGAAAAAACGGTTTTGTGGGCCACCAACCCCTCCAAACCTTTGATGATGAAATATCAAAGGTGCTAGTAATCGTATCTGAGATGTGTGTAAAGGACATGAAGAATTGCAACACAACTTTTTGTATGGACAATACGTAGAAAGTTAATGAATACAGTTTTTTTCATGTTCGTCGGTAAAACGGTTTTTGGGGGCAAAATCTCCCAAATAAAATCTTGAAAGTTGACTCCCGAAAGGCAAAAAGAAGTTAACCGAAGTGAGTGAAATTGTACACAGATATTATAGACATAAAGTGAGTGAATACGGGTTTCGTATTTTCCTGGAGAAATCGGTTGGGTGGGACACCGACCCCTCCAAACCTTTGATCACAAAAACTGAAAATTGCTACTAACAGTATGTCAGATGTGTGAAAAGGAAATGAAGAATTGCAACAAGACTTTTTGTATAGACAAAAAATAAAGGAATATGTTGTTTTCTTTTTTGCGGAAAGACGGTTTTAGGGGCAAAAAACCCAAAACCAAAATTTCGAAAGTTGACGCTTGAAAGGTAAAAAATGAACTGAAGTGACGGAAATTTGGACAGATACTGTAGACAAAATATTAGGGAATATCCATTGCAAGACAAATCATCCATTGCCTGTAAATCTCAATTGTATCAAGAGTTTCAAATTTTTATACATATATGTAACCACAAAGGTAAAATTGTTATCGAACTTACGCTGGTGAGAATCGGAAAGAACCGAGGCAGGTGAGGATCACACTCCATGCTGGGGCAGGCATTGTTCGAAGATTATAGTATGCCTTTAAAGGTGTGATTCAATTATCAGTTTACTAAGAAAGAATTTTACAGTGTTCTGAGTATTAATATATGGTATATTAAACAGCGAAAATAGCCTAAAAATGTCACAAACAAACAAATAGAAAAAGATGGAGCACGGGAGCTTTGGTACAAATATGTGTATTTTAATTTCTTTCTGGTAGAATGCAAGCAGAGAAAATGTTCTTGGAAAAGATTGAGATATATCCGTTTGCCCAATAAGTAATTAATCATTATATCGCTTTTTGTACAATGTGGCTTTGTTTTTGTTTCTCTTGAATATGTTATACAGTACATTATTTCTAATTTCATTCTTGGGAAAACAAAAAACATTATTGCATGTACCTCTTAAACTGTTATGTTTATATCCGAAACGAAACAAATCATCTTCATAGGCGAGTACCATGTAAACTTCTTCATATAACCCGCTCAAAGCTGGTTTGTTTGTAACCAGCTAGCTGAACAGGAAGCGGAAATGACGTTTACTTCACCAGCGTATTATAAATGACAAGTAAAAGGTGCCTTGCTGAGCGTACCTTGTAGGAGCCCCCTCAAGTCTGCTCCCCCGTACTGCGGGGTGTGCGGGCCCTTTATTGCCGCCACTGGCTATTATGAATATGAAACAGATGTCAGGCAAGGGCAACTAGCGGTGTTTCCCATATGATCAGACGATAACTTATTTATGACACAAGCCATAGTAGAAGGCCACATAGTTGAAGAAACTATACCCTCTCAGTAACCTAAATTGCACGAAAATTTCCAAATCAGGTTCATTGACCTGAGTACCGCATCTTGCCCACTTTGTCCAAGAGTGGGATGGTTTGTTTCTACCTTTCCTACCGAAAAGCATTTGTCTGGTATGGTGTTTCGGAGACAATAAAATAAAGAAAATATACTAGGCAGAGAGAGAACAGGGAGGAGAGAGTGTGCAAATTATTCCTTCTTCTAAACTTTCATTCGCCTTCTACAAGGGAATGACCGTTCATTTTTTTTTTAATTTCCATTTTCTGCCTAGTCTTTCCACAAAGCGAGGAAGGACTGGGGGATGTGAGAAAAAACCTCTAGGATTTCAGGACAAGTTTATCTATTGTTTGTCTTGGTTTGGTTGCTAAGAATATTGTTTCTCCATAAACTAAGCATTCCTCATGCTCCCATACAAAAAGCCATTTTAGACATTTTTGCATGCTATAAGCATATATCTTAAATAAAAACATAGAATATGTTGAATATACTTTTAATCACTAATATATGCATCAACTTTGAAATATGCATTTATATGTACTATAAAACTTCAAATTCGAGCTGTATTATTGTTGTTAGAAACTCCTACCAAGTCTAACAGGGATGCATATAAGCAAATAATATACATTTGCATAAAAATCCGATGACTACTCATTACCAACCTTGTAAGTAACATGGAAGCACAGTTCAGAGCATGCATCACTGTGGTAATCACAGAACCTTGTAAGGACCACTTAGACCTTCTGTAATATCTGAGGAGACATAATGAATCGCAGTGGTTTCAGCGTTGACTTTGAATAAAAGTGTTATTTTTTTCTAATCATTTGTTTCTTTGTATTGCTTCCTGTATCATACTTTCTATGTATGGATCAAGTTCCACGAATGTATGCCACTTCGGGCATACGAAATTTGCTTTCGCAAGTGACATAGCACGCGGAATTTACTTTTGTCCCAAGAATTGCACAACAGTGTATACCTAGGTACATACAATATAATAGCAGAGTTGCATGAGGAAGAATAAAGTTTAATGAATAAAATCTCAGAAATTTCAGTGTTATACGAAATAACTTCTTTCCTCCTTTTAAAACGGGAAAGTTGGAATACGTGTTTGCTCATTCTTGTTGAGGAGCTTATAATCAATAATTCACGTTTCTGTCTTAAGTGAATCCTCACATTCAACATTATGTGCTTATAAGATCTGAAGTTAGAGCAGTATAGGAATTACTGTTTCTTAATTCATGAGCAAAGTGTTTGCGTCTTGGATTTCACACCTCCTACTCAGGCCTCCAACCGTAACTTAAAACAGGGGAGGGCAAGATAATTTTGGGCGGCTAACTCGAAATGAAATCTTGCAGTATTACTTCACGTCGCACAATTTTGCCCTGTAAGCTAAAGAAAACAGTGACGTTGAGAATGAATGAAATGGTGGAATGAAGTAAGTCGGAGGAAACTAGAGAACCACGAGAAAATCCACATACACGGTGTTTCTGTGCCACAAAACCCACTTGGCACCAACTGGGATCGAATCGGAGTCCTTACATACCAAGAGTGAAAGCTGTGCCACTGAGTCACAGTGGACCCGGGGCTAGGTCGAGTCCACTTTACGTTCATAGTTTCGTAGTACATAAATGTTACGATTATGAAGCCTTCGAAATACATTAAACAATTCGCTCGATTTGATTGTGAACTTATATTAATAGTTTCTGTAAATTTAAAACTGATTTCAAAATGAATCCGTAATTTTATTAGCTGTATATAAAATATACTCCCAGCACAAAACAAACTATCTGCAATTGTCATAAAAAAAAAGTACTGGTAATAGCGTTGCAATCAGAAGAGTAAACTGAGAAGTGTATTTATCTCACACAGAACTGCTTTGATGCCAAGTGGTCTAACTCAAGATTTAAATTTTCCAAGAGTGAAAGTTGAAGTTCAATATTTCATGAACAATCCATATTTCTTTTATGTTTGGAACCAAAACCATAACTACTATATGTAGTTTATTGTTTTATTTAGTGTTTAATACACTCCTTTAAAAAAATACCTATCTATAGAAGTGAAAGGTACCTATACTTGTTCTTGGCATCCAAGCAGTCCATTTATTCTAATATACTATGTAAACTAGTTTCGTATCATATTATGTGATGTACAATAAATGTTACATTATATATTATCCGTAACACGTGATTGGGGAAGCGAATAATCCAGAAGTTATGAAATGAAATGAAATCTTTAAGTTTTACGTCCCACGATTATGCCGGTTAGGCTAAAGGAGACGGTGATAATGAGAGATGAGTGAAATGGTGGAATGAAGAAAGTGGGAGGAAACGGGAGAACCCCGAGAAAACCCACGAGCACGGTGTTTGTCCACCACAAAGTAATCCAGAAGTTATGTTGCCCTATTGCGTTTATGGAAATAAAAAGACAATAGGTATAACTATGCTAAATTACTATAAAGTGCCAATTGCTTATTCAGAAAATTTATGATGTTCTCTTTATTGCAATGGTTTTATACAAACTAAATATAGGATTATAGTTTTATACAAACTAGATAATCAATTATTATTATTATTATTATTATTATTATTATTATTAAATTATTATTATTATTATTATTATTATTATTATTATTATTATATTTGAAGTACAATCTAATATCACGACATTAATTATTAGTTTTAATTAACTGAATTGAGCTGAAAATTAAATCTTGATCTCGAAAGATTAACTATTAAATTTATGCGTTCTGTACCTTTCTAAAGTAATAAATGCTAGAATTGGTTTCAAGGCTGTTTCTGAGTGAATACTTTCTTCAAAATAATATTAAAAATTATAGAAAAATTTTCGAGACATTCGAGTCGAGTCGAGATTTTTATGAGCAGTCTCGACTCGACTCGTGTCTCGACTCGAAAATTCGAGTCGAGAAATACGTTTGTATCGACTCGTCTCGAATTTTACAAAGTGTGTCTCGACTCGAATCTCGACTCGAATTCGAGTCGAGTCGAGTCGAGATTCGAGACATGTCTCGACTCGTGCGCATCCCTAGTTTTTCGTATTTTCCTGAAAGGAAAAAAAACTTTTGAGTGAATTGAGGCGTTGAGTTGCGGGAGTAGTGGACCGAAGCGAAAGAAAGATTGGATATGTAAAATATGGCCTTTCGTGTTTGACAAGTGTCGTGCCTCCATCCTATTTCTTCAAATTTGGCAGATCAAGTAACAACAAACACAAACAGTGTAGTTTATTCTATAGTATTTCAGGAGGCACCTTTAACCCTTGGAATGTTTTTTTCCGCATAAAGAAAAACACGTGTCGATTTATATCCAGTTTACTATTGATATGCCAAATTTGAAGGAAAACCGATAGGAACACTTGAGAAACACGAGAGTCCTTATTTTACATGTAATATCTACACACAATTTAATTTGCTTGCGTCCACTCCTTCCTGAGCTATATTTCCTTTTTTTTTTTTTGGATGGGACCTAGGCCCCAACACTGTTTTTCCGCAAAAATTAAAACATGTTTCATATATTGTTTTGCAAATAGTCTTTTTACGAAGTTTCGTTGCAATTCTCCATATTCTTTAGGAACTTTTGCGTATGCTTATTTGCACTTTTGATATTCCGTAATGAACAGTTTAGAATGTCCGTGTCTCACTCAACCGCTTTTTCCAGGGAAATACGAAACCAAATTATCTCATTTTTCGTCTACAATATCTGCGCACAATTCAATTCAATTCGGTGCACTTCTTCTTGCATTTTGGGCCTCAAATTTCAAAATTTGGGATGGGGGCTTTCGCCCTCTAAAACCGTATCTTCGCAGAAAACGAAAGAAAAACCGTATTCGTTTATTTTATGCGTATTGTCCCTACACAATGTGTCGTTCCAATTCTTCATGTCCTTCAAGCACTTCTGTTATTAGCAGTTTTGATATTTCACGATCAAAGTTCTGGATGGGGTGTGTGTCCCACCTAAACGGTTTTCTTTTTTCCAGGGAAATACGAAACCCAATTATCTCATTTTTCGTCTACAATATCTGCGCACAATTTCATTTGATTCGGTGCACTTCTTCTTCCATTTTGGGTCTCAAATTTCAAAATTTTGGGTGATGGCTTTTGCCCCCTGAAAACGTTTTTCAGCACAAAATAAAAAACCCGTGTTCCTTTTTTTTGTTATATTGTTCATACACAAAGTTTCGTTGCAATTCTTTGTGTCCTTTACACATATTTGTCATATTGTTACTATCACCCCCTTCATCCCCCGGGATTTTCTCCAGTCTATGTATGGAGCAATGTAAAACAGAATTACTAATTCGAATTTTATCATTTAATCTACTGTGACATTAATGTTAACTACATGGAAAACAAAATAATATATATACATGTGTTTTCATTGGGAAGGCCGATGGGGGCTGAATTTGAACGTAAACACTTTCGGGGTTGTCACTATACATCTGAGCAATCCCAATAAATATGGATTCGACACAAATATTGGTCATTTTCTACTACTTTTACATATTTCGGTAAACGCCCCCTGAGACCCCTTGGTTCGAATTGTGAAAAATCGCCTCTGGCCTCCAGACGATACCGCGAAAACTATGAATGTGATACTAAAATCTGCCATTTTCTACTACTTTTACATATTCCGATAAAAGCCCCTATGATCCTCTGGTTCCAATTTTGAAAAAAAAACATGCGTCTGGCCAGCAGCCGATGGGGGCAATATTTGGAAGTCAAAGCCTGTGTGAGTATCACCATTCATCTCAGCGACAGTTAAAACTATTGATTTGAGACTAATATCGGTCATTTTCCATTATTTTTACATGTCTCGCAATTCTCCACCCCGGTGACTCCCGGCCCGCATACAATGGTGGCTGAATTAGAAAATCATCGCTAATGAAAGTATCACCATTGATCTCAGCGACCGCAAAAACTATGAAATCGACACTAATATCGGTCATTTTCTACTACTTTTACATGTCTCGGTTAACGCCCTCCTGAGACCCCCCCTGGTTCGAATTTAGTCAAAAACGCTTCGCATTGGTCTGGGACCTGAACCAAGGTATCCGTGTCCAAAATTTGGTAACTCTCGGCCAACTTGTCTGGTTCCCAGGATGGTCCTGGTTAAAAAAAACTCTTCGTCTTGCTCTGTGGCCTAGACCAAGCTACCCGCGACCAAATTTTGAAAACTTTCGTCCACTCGTCTGGTCCACGGGCCCCACACAGATAGAGAGACAGACACTCAAGCAAACTCTATTTTATTTATGTTAGAAAGGTCAGATCCACCGTTATTGTAATAGAGCGGTGCTTGAGTGATTGATCGTAGAAATTCAAAACCCAATGAGTGATAATTTCATAGCCTTGTTTTATTACAAGTTTAAACTCTTTAGTCAGTAGAGAAGAGGGCATGATTCATGGGTCAGAGTTGATGACAATGAGTTTCGGTGGGTCTTGGGTCACAGTGTGTGACAGTGGTTCATGGTGGGTGGTGGGACAGAGTGGGTCACGGTGGGTCATGGGTCACGATGAAAGGTGGGTCAGTTGGTCGTGGCTAAAGTTTTCATTGCCCCACACTCTCTCTGAATTACAGTGTTGGAAATTAATCAGTGAAAATCAATTGCAATTGATCAATCAATTGAAAGTAATTGCTGTGGAAATCAAAAATTACAATTGAATTAATTGCTAATTAATTTCAATTGCAATTGAATGACTGAATTCAATTGCAATTACTTTCCACTGCAATTACTTTCAATAGATTGATTAATTGCAATTGATTCTCCTTTATTAATGGCCAACTGCAATTAAGAATCAACCATTACTTACTTCCGTTGTCAAATGCAATTAACAATTAAATTTACAGATTAATTGTTAATTGTCAATTCAATTGAAATTTGCCCAACACTGTCACTCTTCTCTTCACTGTCCCGATCCGGCCCTTCAAACTTTTTTTCCTTCTATCGAAGCCAGTACTGCCTACTTGGGAAAAGTCTCAATGTAGAGAATTGCTAGTGGTAAAAACCATGCATTCGCCGTTCTGTTGGATGGGAGGGTGGGCTGGTGGAATGTGCCCTAAAATTTTACGTTGCCCCCATAGGAAAAATCTAGATTCGACACTACTAATATATATATATATATATATATATATATATATATAATTGAGAAACACTATGTTTGTGACTCTAAATCTCCCGAACCGCTCCACTGATCTTAATCAAATTTGAAACATGGATGAGTTTTACGGCTGGGCTGGTTTTAGGCTATTCACTTTGATGGTAGAACTTAGGGGGGTGTAAAAATAAATAAAATTTAATAATACCTGAACCACTCGACCGATCTTGATCAAATTTTCAACATAGATAAGACTCAGGCCTGGGATCGTGTTATT
The DNA here is from genome assembly GCF_964235325.1 of Thermobia domestica. NCBI lineage: Eukaryota > Metazoa > Arthropoda > Insecta > Zygentoma > Lepismatidae > Thermobia > Thermobia domestica. The sequence goes on along the minus strand of NC_137458.1, from coordinate 181,572,559 downwards.
TAAATTTGACGAAGCAACGTGGGAGCGGAGAAGGAGGAGAGATATATATAAAAATCAATTTATATAAAACTGAAAGCCACTATCTTTGTAACTTAATAACTCTTGAACTATATCTTGAATATCCGACCGATCGCAATCAAATTTTCAAGATATATGAGGTTTGGATCTGGAAACATTTTTGTAATTTCATTTTAACGGTACATCCTAGGGGGGAGGGGAGGGGGACGTATAAATAGAAACTAATAAAACCTAATAACTTTTGAACCACCCAACCAATCTCGATCTAATTTTCAACAAATATCAAGGTCGGGCCTTGGGTGTTTTTTATTGTTTCACTTAGACGAGCCAACGTAGGGGAGGGAGAGGGGGCAGATATATGTAAAAAAAATAAAAATAAAAATGTGTGGTTCTGTGACTTCATCACTCTTGAACCACCCGACCGATCTAAATCAAATTTTCAATATACATGAGTTTAGAGGCAGGGATTACTTTAGGCTATTCACTTTGACGAAGCAACGTAGGGGAGGGCGAGAGGGAGAGAAATTTAAAAATGATCAAAAATGACCGATATTACTGTTAAATCCATAGCTTTCGGGCCCGATGAGACAAAGAGTGACACTTCTGATGCTGCTTCAATCCACGTTCAGCCCTAATAGTTAGGAAGGGGAGGGTACAATGGAGGAGAGGGGGTTAACGTTTAAAAATGATCGAAACTTAGTAATATTAGTGTCGAATCAATAGTATTAGGAGTAGCTGAGATTAATAGTGACAATTCTGATTTCGTGTGCCGCACCACGGGGGAGGGGGAGCTATATATAATAATAATAATAATCGAAAATGACCAATATTAGTGCCTAATCCATAGTTTTCGGGATCATTCTGATGAACTGTGACATTTTCGATCCGGTTTAAATGCAAAATCAGCTCCGCCACTTGCGGGAAGGGGAGAAAGTGATATATAAAATGATTGATAATGGCCACTATCAGTGTCAAATTTATAGTTTTCTGGGTCGCTTAGATGAACAGTGGTACTTTCGATCATGTTTAAATTCAAATTCAACCCCACAACTTGGGGGAAAGGGAGGAAGAGATATTTAAAAATAATGGAAAATGACCGTTAATTAGTGCTGAATCCACATTTGTGGGGGTCGCTGTGATGAACTGTGACACTTTCGTTGCCATGGCCCGCAACATAGGGGCCGAAAATGACCATTATTGGTGTCGAATCCATGATTTGTGGGGTCGCCGAGATGATCAATGATCTTTCCGATGCTGTTTAAATCGATGCCATTAAAAACGAAAACAGCATATTTCACGGGTACTAAACACATTAAATACGGAGTTGTGCTTTTAAATTTTCATTTTAACTTAGCAAAGCGGGTAATATATGCTAGTAATACTAATAAAGCTCAGGTACTGTCCTTTCTCTATTTCAAAACCACCTATTTTTTAAATATCTTTGCTATAATATCTATTACTGGAGCTATCAGTATATTTTTGTTTTTCGTTCTTATACAACACCAAGGTTATAAAGGAAGGTCTTTTTAATGTGGGTTCGGAACTTGAATCTGATAGTTCGTTCCCAACCATACTATCTCGCCTCCAGAAAAACTGGATTACAGGGCAGAGTCTAAAGCAAGAAATTTCTCTCTCTTTTGCTAAAAAAAAAACTTTAGTTCGCATACTAGTCATAGCACATGTTTAGAGGTTTTTGAACGAATCTGTATGAGACGAGACCTGTAAATGACACAGGACTGAAAGTTGAGCTTACACCAGGAGTCGAATCTGGTATCATCCTAAAACAAAAAAATCCTAATGGCTGACTACTTTAATGCTCATAAATCATTCTAATGTAAAACTTTTGGGTGAGCCCGGCCCCCTAGACTCCCCGTGGATACGAACCTGTGTGACCTCCCACCCTCGAACACAATTTTCTGGAAGAAAGCCTCTATTCTTCCTTTTGTCTGTCTAGTTTACTGAAAACATGAAACGCAAACTAGGTCACAGAGCATAGAGTTGGAAATGATGGAAATGTTGCATTGCAGACATATTTCGTACCGTTGATGATTTTCGGAGGTTTTCCAGGGACAAAATTCACCTCGGAGTTATATCTCCTATGGTGCTCAATATGAGTTGAGTTAATTTTGTCGTCCCTTTCAGCAGCGAGGCTATATTAGACGGGACCTACTGATTAATTGAGATACCCGAACTACATGAGCTCTCACCGGAATCGAACCAGGGTCTCTCACGCCAAAGGCACATACGCTAAACACTTAGCCACGAAGAAGCTCGGAGCTCATATTAGAAAAGAAGAAAGCACATTATGGGAATTTCAGTGCAGACAACTAAGTACGACGACTGTTAAAAGAATATTTTTCATCTTGAATATATTGTAATAATGGTCAATCTTATTCGATAATGTCATTTTTTAAAAAATAGCATTCTCTTTTCTGTAACTTACTACAGTATACAAGTTAAATTTCACACAGTGTGCAAAAGAGGGGAAGGGGTTACAACGTACGATGGGCTTCGTTCGCTTCCTATCCGATGGACAAAACCTTTCTTGTAAAATTCAGCGTTTCAAAGAACCTGTGTGGTTGACTGATAGCTACACATAAATTGACAGAATTTTAGTACTGTCTGCCTGAGGCAAAGTCTTAATTTTAGTACTGAAGCTGCCTGAGGCAAAAAAGCAAGCACACCGCAGGCGTGGTGGCTTCTGTGCCTCGTAACATTGTGTTTAAAAAAACAGACACAAGGTCCCTTGTCAGTGCTTAGTTCCTTGTAAAGCCTGATAAGGCTTTTTTTTTCTTTTATACAAATCATATTGTTGTTTGAAGCCTCTTTATTCCTTACAAAAACAATGTAACCAGATTCATGGGAACCCACATCAATTGTAATAAAAGTTGAAAAAATATCTGTATCATTCAGATACTTTATTATTATTATTATTATTATTATTATTATTATTATTATTATTATTATTATTATTATTATTATTATTATTATTATTATCACATAATATTTTTCGTTAGTCCTCACAGCAATTAATACTTAGCAGCAGGGGTTAAAGTGCGTGTGAACGCGGGGGACTCTATCCCCACCTCCAAAAAACTGTGTACGGCGTCCTCCCACTTCCTAAGCAATTACAATGGGCAAAGATAGGCATGGGGGACGGCGTGACGTCATGCCGCTACCTACCGTACCCCTACCTTTTCAGATGATTCCACCCCATCTAGCCTAATCCCACCTCGCCTAACGATTTATCAGCCACTTATATCTCCAAAATAAGAATGTCTACCATTTTAGGCGAGATGGGAATTCCCATCATACTTAATCCCATCTCGCCTAAAATGGCGATAGGATGCAAGGAGGTAATTTATGTACTGAAGAGGGAATTCCTCTAATATAATTTTAACCAGATATTTCAATCAATATTGGCAATCTCTGTCAATTACAAGATAAATATATAATAAGTACTATACAAGAAGAAAGCATAGGGGGAAGGCGATTTAGTGAATTTAGTTCACTTTTGGTTTGTTTTGGGAATACTGGAAATTGATTGGCAAAGAGAAGCTAATCAGAAACAGGATAGAAATATAGAGGGTGTTTCAAAACAACACTTACAACGTTTGAGAGCTCATTCCTGACACCATGATAAGACAACCTGGGTGCACAATGCTTCCTTTTGGCGCTATGACCAGCCAAAAACCAGTCGGAAAAATGCCCAAAACAGCAGTAACTCGAGAACAAAATGTCGGATTGAAGTCGGGGGAAAGGAAATGTATATTATTTTTAGCCATGGCTTCCATTAATGCACAACCCGATATGGTACAGAGGCAGCACAAAGGTCACCTCAAATAAATTGAAGAATTATTGGGATATTTTATGAAACGTTGACCGAGGCAAGTTAACTACAATTAAATACGATATTTCAACTAACAGGAATCTTAGAACACGGTCAAAGTTACAAGAACATCATTAAGATTATAAAAAAGCTAAGATGGACACATTTGATTGATCTACTTTGTCTCAGTATAGAATTGGCTATCGAGGAAGAACTGAAATTATTTGAAGTCCATAAAGTTTAAATGTTATGCCTTATAGGCCAATGAAGACAGAGAGATCACGCATGGCTATGGGGTAGCGTCTGCGACTTTCGCATAGGAGACCCGGCTCCGATTCGCGGCGGGAGCGCAAGCAGTTCGTATCTCACGTTAATCCGTAGCTCCATATCTCATGTAATTTTGCTACCGAAGGGATGCTAAACTGAAATCCGATCCAATAATAAAGAGAGGTAATAGATGGAAGCTAATTTTTGGGAAATAATTTGTGAAATGAGAATGTAAGAGAAAACAGGATAATTCCGAGAAATCTCACGGGTACGATGGCATCCACTACAAATTTTATAGTCTGGGATCGAACGAGGTTCATCCCACACCAGAAGTAAGCGCTCTATCACTAAGTCACCCTGCCCCTACTTTGGAGGAAACACTATGATTCTGACAGATGTATCGATATACTAAATAATGTGTGTAATAAACCAACATACAAGAAGTACAAACGGTCAGAATGTGGGATTCGTGGAATTTCCTTTGTGCGAAAATGGTAAGTACGTTTTTCTATGTCAGTTATTCTTAACTGGATGCTCGCGTCTCTTAGGGATTGGGGGAAGACAAGGTGACTCAGTGGTAAACACTTGCCTCTGGTACGTGGGGCCTCTGGTTCGAACCTCAGCCAAGAAATTTTGTGGTGGACACCATCGTATCGTGTGTGGGTTTTCTTGGGATACTTCAATTTCCTTCCACATTCTCATTCCATCATATCTTCCATCAACATTCACATGCCTTAATCATTGTCTTCCTTAGCCTAAAGAGCATAATCGTGGTTTGTTAAAATGAAATACTTCATTTCATTTTACAGGGGTTGCTTACAGTTTGTCGGTGGGTTACCGTTAAGATAATTTTTAATAGGTTGTATTATTGATACTAATATTTGTAAGAAAGAAGGAGTCTATGAGGCTCATAATTTTCGAAAGGCTAAGAACTACAATTGTACGTTGATTGTAAGAAATGCTAAAGGTACGAACTAAATTTGATTTGTGAGTCTTTTAGTATTATTAGTTGTATTATGGACAAGAAATAACTCACATATCTACAAACCAAGAAAACGAACAGTGAAATTTGATATTCGACAGTGAAATATAATAATATACAACTTGGATATCAAATTTCGAGGTTAGTTTTCTTGGCTTTGGACATGTTCAACTTACATGTGTTTTCGTGATAGTCCAAACTTTCAACATACGAGTATCAGTCTCCTCGATTTTCGTAAATAACTATGAAGATTATCCTAAATCTAACAAATAAGTACAGATAACGATCACTAAAGTTCATAATTGACTTTTGAGAGCATGCTAGCCCTAACTGATATATCACGTCACTACCTTTCCATTTCCAAAATTATCACAGATTTCAAAATGACGGATTTCAAGGTGCCGCCAGAGGTTCGTGATCTACTCTGCCCATTCTTCTTCTGTCAATATGTGAAACTATCACCGTTTGCATTGTCTATTTCTCACTATTTTCATGATACAACAGTTTATTTGATGTATTTCAATAACATAGCATAGCTTTCCTACCCATCAATTTTGACCCCCTCCGTTTCTTATGACGTTCAGCCCTTATAATTTTGCAAATATACATATTTCCATATCCTCTATCAGTCGCACTACGTCTCATCCCGCAACTCGATTCATCCATTTGGGCCCTTTACTTGTCAGACAATTTTTATTGATGGAGAAACAAGGAAAATAGTTCTACAATAACTGACAAGTAACACTTCCCAAGTGGAACACTCCGATTTTGATAAAATTTGGTAGGTCGATACTACACATAAAATAAACGAATATGTGTATTTTTATTTTCTGCGGTAAAGCTGTTTTAGGGAGCGAAAACCATGACCCAAAATTTTGAAAGTTGACGCCCGAAAGGTAATAACAAGTGGACCGAAGTGAAATTGTGCACAGATATTGTAGACATAAAATGAGGGAATACGGACCCCTCCAAATCTTTGATCACGAAATATCAAAAGTGCTAATAACAGTATACCAGAAGTGCCTAAAGAACAAGAAGAATTGCAACGAAATTTTGTGTAGTGAAAATATGCAAAAAAAAAAAAAAAACCTAATGTGTTTTCTATTTTCTCTGGAAAAGCGGTAAAGGGGAAAAGGCCCCCACCCAAAATTTTGAAAATTAACGCCCAAAAGGCAAAAACAAGTGAACCGAAGTGAATGCAATTGTACACAAATATTGTAGCGGTAAGATGAACGAATACGTGTTTCGTATTTTCCTTCAAAGAAAAAACTTTTGGGTGGACCGAGGCGTCTGGTGGCGGAAGAAGTGGAAAGAAGGGAAAGAAATTGAGTGTAGATATTGGATATGTAAAATAAGACCTTCCGTGTTTCACAAGTGTATCCATCCGATTTTTCAAATTTAGAAGATCAACAGTAAGCACAAACAGTATATGTACTATTTTATAATATTTCAGGAGGCAGCTTTACCGCTTACAATGTTTTCGTGATCAAATGTTTGGAGGGCTCCGTGCCCTACCCAACCGTATTTTTCCAGGAAAATACGGAATCCATATTCCCTTATTTTGTATGTAAAATATCTCTGCACAATTTCATTCTCTTCGGTTCAGTTCTTGTCTTTCGGGCGTAATCTTTCAAAATTTTGGGCAGTCTTGGGAAGTAACGTAACGCAAGTAACGTTTCCTAGTAACGCGTTACATTTTTTCCAAAGTAACTGTAACGGTAACGCGTTACAAATTTTTAAGTAACGTACCTAGTTTGCGTTACTTTTTAGCGTTACATTTCGGATGAGTAACTACAATATATGTATATGATTTTTTTTTTTCGGAAACAAAGGTTTATTTCCTGTAAGTGAATTTCTCAGAATGGAACAATGGAGCATGAACGATGCCAGTGACCGACGATTCCTGTACTGTTCGCCTTTTCCCGTTTCGCCTTATGACCTCTAGCAATGAAATTTGCATATAAAACCTGTTATCATTTTTCATCTTAATGTAAGACGGAACGGGAAATCTCGATGTGCATTTTCCCGTTTCGCCTTACGAACTTTATGTTGTGAGCTTGCAAATACATTCATAGATACAATTTGATTTGTTTATTTATATAACAAAATATAGTGCTAGTTGCTGTTTTTGGAAGATGAGGACAGCCTCAGGAAAATCACATGTACTGATTGCAAGCACCTGGAAGATTTTGACAGCTCCAAATCAATACATTTAGTGAGTGAACTACGAGTGCAATGGTAGTCTATTTTACTTTGATTGACGTTGTTTTTATAAAGATGGAGAACGAAAATATTTTATCGTTCGAACATTTGAAAGAATACTTTTTCTTAAAAGCTGAAGATGATGGTGAACAGAATTTAAAAGTAAAGCGGTGCCCCAGCGGGAAATATTTATCAACAACTAGGGTACCATAATTAACGACATACAGTAAGGGGTTGATATGAATAAACTGTGTTCTGATGAGCAGGTCTACTTTATTGATGTAATGTTGATGGTATGTAATATTAGACTTATTTTAGATCAGTCTGCATATTCTAAAGTCCCGTTGATTATAGACTTTGGAACAACTAGCTTTAAAAAGCATGTATCGATTTTAGAGTTATTGCCAAGTTTTGATTCACTCCCAGTCCATGTGTTCTCACTTTGTCAGTTGTAGTGTAATGTTTCTCTATATTCTGTATTTTTAATTTTACATAACAACATTGTTATTATTATATAATTAGTTTAGCAGAATAATAATAAGCAACCTTTTTTTTTCTAACGCATAGGGATGGGAACGAGTCAAGCTAAAACTCGACTCGAATCCAAGTCGATTTTCGAGTCGAGTCAAAAATAATATTCTCGAGTCGAGTTCCGAGCCGATTTGCTGTTTTTGGCGTTGAGTTTCGAGTCGAGTCGAGTTTTGTAAATGGCTCGCTCGTTTTAACTCGTTTTGAAATCATGGCCTGATTACATTGGAAAGCGAAAGCCATGAGAAATGTAAGCTAAGCAGTAATTGGAATACTTTTAGTGTTGCTCACGAGAGGGGACACTGCTCGCATCTCGTCTCCTCTCGATAGCGAGACTACAAGAGATTTTTATAACAGGCTTAGCTCGGCTCGGCTTAACTGAGCCTATGGCTCGAGCCGGCTCGCTTGGGGTGAACCATCGGCTCGAGCTGGCTTGGTTGGGATGAGCCATGTGCTCGGTTCGACTCAACTGAGCGAAGGGCTCTAGCCGACTCGGTTGGGTGAGCTGTTGGCTCGGCTCACTTCTCGGTTTGGGTCGATAGTGAATGAGCTGTGAGCCGAGCTGCTCGAGTCCTTGACAATTCTAAACCCGGGCCAAGCAGTTTTGAAGATATTTGGCCAGTGCCCTGTAACTCTTAGCAATGTTTGGCTCGAACCCGAATTCTCAACCTAGACCCTCAACCCAAATTCAAAAGCTCGTGAACAATGTCCTTGACTCCTAGACTTCACGGCTACCGAGGTTGGCAATCAACTACTTATTTAGTATTCAGATATAAACCGCCTATCTTTCATGTTTATACACAGTGTTGCTATAATAATAATAATAATAATAATAATAATAATAATAATAATAATAATAATAATAATAATAATAATAAGTTGTGGTTGTAGTAGTACCATTGATAATAATTATATTGTCTATGTAAGATACTTGAAGAGAATACTCGAAACTATACACCAGATTTGGCTCGACTCGACTCGAAACTCGACCCGAATTCGAGTCGAGTTGGAGGAAATTTTTCAAGCCGAGTTCTCGGGTCGAGCTCAAAGATGTGTTTCTAGTCGAATCGAGTTTCAAAGAAAACTTGCTCGAACTCACTCGTGCTCACCCCTACGAGTAACGCAGTATGGCATTTTAGTCAATGTTACATTACATAATAATAATAATAATAATAATAATAATAATAATAATAATAAGAATAAAAATAAAAATAGCGGTAGTAATAGTCGTACGGAAAACTGAATTAATAAGATTTTTTCATATATACAAAGTTTCGGATCTAAAAGTAACGCGTTAGTAACGCGTTACTTTCGAAGTAAAGAAACAGTTACTTTTTTGAGGGAAGTAACGCGTTACTAACGCGTTACATTTTAAGAGAAAGTAAAGTAACTTGTAACGCGTTACATTTTTACAAGTAACTTACCCAACATTGATTTTGGGTGATAGCTTTTGTCCTCTAAAACCGTTTTCCACTGAAAATAAACACCCGCATTCATTTATTTTTTGCGTATTGTCAGCACGTAAAGTTTCGCAGCAATTCTCCATGTCCTTTACACACATTTGACCTAGTGTTACTAACACTTTTCATATTTCGTGATCAAAGGTTTGGAGAGGTCCGTGCACCACCCAATCGTTCTTTCCGTGAAAATACGAAACCCGTACCCTCATTTTACGTCTGCGATATCTGTTCACAATTTCATTCAGTTCGGTTAACTTCTATTTGCCTTTCGGGCGTCAACTTTCAAACTTTTCGGTGCGAAGTTTTGCCCCCTAAAACCGTTTTTCCGCAGAAAATTAAAAACTCGTATTCGTCTATTTTTCGCGTATTGTCCATACACAAACTTTCCCTGGAATTCGTCATGTCCTTTTACACATTTGAGATACAGATACTAGCACTTTTGATATTTCTTGTTCAAATGTTTGGAGGGTTCCTTGCCCCACCCAACCGTTTCCTCCAGGAAAATACGAAACTCGTATTCTTAAGTTAGATGTCTGCAATATCTTTTCGCAATTTCATTCACTTCGGGCTACTTCTTCTTGCCTTTCGGGCGTAAAATTTCAACATTTTTTGGGGGGGAGCTTTTGCCCCCTAAAATCGTTTTTTTCCACTGAATATAAAAGCCCGTATTTATTTATTTTTGCGTGTTGTCCATACACAAAGTTTCGTTGTAATTCTTCATGTCCTTTACACACATCTGACATACTGTTACTATCACTTTTGATATTTCCTGGTCAAAGGTTTGGAGGGGTCCGTGCCCCATTCAACATTTTTATCAGGAAAGTACGAAACCCGCATAAGCCCTTTTTATGTCTACAATATGTGCAAAATTTCATTCACTTTGGTTCACTTCTTATCTTTCGGGCGTAAATTTTCAAAAGTTTGGGGTGGGTACTTTTGCCTCCTGAAACCGCTTTTCCGTAGAAAGTAAAAAAAAATATATTCCTTTGTTTTTTGCGTATGGTCCATACACGAAATTATGTTGCAATTCTTGATGTTACACACATCTGACACACTGTTACTAGAACTTTTGATATTTCGTGATCAAATGTTTGGGGGGTCCGTGCCCCACCTAACCGTCTTTTTCAGGTAAATACGAAACCCGTATACCCACTTTTTATGCCTACAATATCTGTGCAAAATTTCATTCATTTTGATTCACTTCTTCTTATCTTTCGGGCGTCAACTTTTAAAAGCTTGGGGTGGGGTCTGCTGCCCCTGAAAGAATTTTTCCGCAGAAAATAAAAAAACGTATTCCTTTTTTTCGCGTATTGTCTATACGTAAAGTTTCGTTGCAATTTTTCATGTTCTTTACTCACGTTTGACATAGTTTTCTAGCACTTCTCATATTTCGTGATCAAAGGTTTGGAAGGGTCCGTGCCCCATACAACAATTTTATCAGGAAAATACGAAACCCGTATCCTCATTTTACGTCTGCAATCTCTGTTCACAATTTAATTCACTTCGGTTCACATCTTCTTGATTTTCGTTCGTTAGCTTTAAAAATTTTGCGTGGGGACTTTCGCCCCGTAAAATCGTTCTTCCACAGAACATAAAAACCCGTATTTGTTTATTTTTTGCGTATTGTCCATACAGAAAGCTACGTTGCAATTCTTCATGTCGTTTCACACATCTGACTTACTTTTACCAGAACTTTTGATATTTCGTGGTCAAATGATTGGAGGGGTCCGTGCCCCACCTAACCGTCTTTTTCAGGTAAATACGAAACCCGTATACCAATATTTTATGTCTTCAATATGTGTGCAAAATTTCTTTCACTTCGGTTCACTTCTTTTTATCTTTCAGGCGTCAACTTTCAAAAGTTTGGGGTGGGCACTTTTGCCTCCTGAAACCGCTTTTCTGTAGAAAGTTAAAAAAAAAAAACAATATTCCTTTGTTTTTTTGCAACGAAGTTATGTTGCAATTCTTGATGTCGTTACACACATCTGACATAATGTTACTAGAACTTTTGTTATTTCGTGATCAAAGGTTTGGAGGGGTCCGTACCACCCACACAACCTTTTTTTTTCAGGAAAATACGAAGCCAGTATCCTCATTTTACGTCTGCAATCTGTTCAGAATTTCATTCACTTAGGTTCACTTCTTGCCTTTCGTGCGTCAGCTTTCAGAATGTTGCGTGGGGACGTTTGACCCCTAAAATCATTTTTCCACAGAAAATAAAAAAAAATAATATTCCTTTGTTTTTTTGCGTATGGTCCATACACAAAGTTTCGTTGCAATTCTTCAAGCCCTTTACACACACATTTGACATACAGTTACTACCACTTTTGATGTTTCATGATCAAATGATTGGAGGGGCCGTGTCCCACCTAACCGTCCTTTCCAGGTAAATACGAAACCCGTATACTCACTTTTTATGCCTACAATATGTGTTCAAAATTTCATTCACTTCGGTTCACTTCTTATCTTTCGGGCGTTAATTTTCAAAAGTTTGGGGTGGGTTCTTTTGCCCCCTGAAAGCGTTTTTCCGCAGAAAATCAGAAACCGTATTCCTTTGTTTTTTGCGTATTGTCTATACCTAAAGTTTCGTTGCAATTCTTCATGTCCTTTACACACATTTGACATAGTATTACTAGCACTTTTCGTATTTTGTCATCAAAGGTTTGGAGGGGGCCATGCCCCACCCAACATTTTTTTTCAAGAAAATTCGATACCCGTATCCTCATTTTACGTCTGCAATCTCTGTTCACAATTTCATTCACTTCGATTTACTTCTTCTTACCTTTCGGGCGTCAGCTTTAAAACTTTTGCGTGGGGATTTTTACCCCCTAAAATCGTTTTTCCACAGAACATAAAAGCCCGTATTGCTTTATTTTGGGCCTATTGTCCATACACAAAGTTTCGTTACAATTCTTCATGCCCTTTACACACATTTGACATAGTGTTACTAGCACTTTTCATATTTCGTGATCAAAGGTTTGGAGGGGTCCGTGCCCCATGCTACTTTTTTTTAGAAAAATACGAAACCCGTATCCTCATTTTACGTCTGCAATATCTATGCACAATTCATTCATATGCACTTCGGTTCAGTTGTTGTTGCCTTTCCGTCGTCAACTTTCAAAATATTTGGTGAGGCTTTTACATTAAACCTCCACATTATGTAAGTATTTTCTTTTTTATGAGATTATTTTTTGTTGCGGGGGAGGAGATAAATGCTTTCTTGTGATATGTGTTTCTTGCCATTCATCTTGTTTGAACTGCTTAAGTAAGATCATGTTGTAACTTTTGATGTCATCCAACTCCGCCACGATAATAACATTGTCATTTTTAATAATTCGTTTTATTTTGTTATTTGCAGTTTGCCACACTGATATATTTGTTACTAAATTGAGGTTTGGTCCAACGCCTTTCGAAAATTCGCAACCAACCCAATCGCCGAACTTTTTGGGTTGCCTGCTATTGCAGGAAAAGGAGAATCGCAGGTAGTAATGCACTTTTGGAGTCGTGTATACAAGAACATTTGATCAGTTAATTCCCTCCTATCACACAAGCTATCATAATGAAATTTCGTTAAAAGGGTTTTATACGATATTCTCTCTTGATACGATGATCTTTTATGGTTTTTATAAGAGACATCTTAAAAATTTATTTTGTACCCGTTCAATCCTTTTTATATAATATTGATAGCAGAGAACCCAAATTATACATCCATATTCTAATGTAGTTCTTACAAAGCTATTGTATAGAATGCAAACTGCATTTATATTTCTGAAATCAACAGTGTTTCTGTTTATAAATCCCAATGTTCTGTATGCATCATTAATAACAGATTCTATATGGTTTTCATATGTAAGACGGCAACTAATTGTCACACCTAAATCTTTCACTTTATCCTCTCTTCGTAGTATTTCGTCATTCATCTTTTACTCATATTTATATGTTACTAACTTTCTAGAAAATGATATAACAAGACATTTTCTTACATTAAAAAACAATCTGTTTTCTATGCTCCACTTGTAACAATTATTTAAGTCAGCCTGCACATCTAAAGCATTTATTTTATTAACTACTTTATATATTTTAAGGTCATCTGCAAACAGCAAACAATGAGATGACTTAATTGTTTGTGGTAGATCATTTATAAATAACATAAAAAATAATGGTCCTAAGTTGAAACCTTGTGGGACACCTGATAGAACCTCATATTGTACTGAATTATTCTGACAATAGGAAACGTACTGTTTTCGACTTGATACATAGGATATAATCAATTTCAACAAACTATTAGAGAAACCATACATGGCCAATTTTTTAATCAAGATAGAGTGATCAAGTTTGTCAAACGCTTTAGCAAAATCTGTATAAATTACATCAACTGAGTTACCTTTGTTAATTGCAGTAGATATAAATTGAGTAAACTTTACTAAATTTGTTACTGTAGATCTTTTAGGACAAAATCCATGCTGGAATTCAGAAATATATGATTTTACATGATTATATATTCTTTTGTACAAAATCTGTTCAAATATTTTAGAGGGTGCTGAAATTAATGATATTGGCCTATAGTTCTCAATCACATCAGGATTACCCGATTTGTGAATGGGAAAAACTTTACTAAGTTTCCACTTATCAGGAAATATTTGAGTTTTCAGTATGAAATTATATATATAACACAGAGGCTTCACTATTAGATCGTGACATCCTTTATATATATACTGAGGTATTTGGTCAGGTCCACTGGATTTACTGATTTTAATTTCTTTATTGATTCCTTGCATTCGTCTTCATGTATGATATCAATATTTAAGAAATTAGGTACTGTCAACTGATGTGTGTTTTGAATTTCGTATGATGAAGGTCCTGCAGCATACACAGTTTTAAAGTATTGTGCAAAACTATCTGCTATTTCCCGTGTAGACAGTAAAAGTGTATCATGATATGTCATAGTGTTGATGTTTCGATTGTTAAGTTTTTTACTTTTAATGTAATTCCAAAAATAACTAGGGTTGTTATCAAGGTTATTTTCAAGATTGTGTAAATACAGATAATATTCCATTTTATAATTTTCTTCAACTTCTTACGCAATTCAATAAACATAGTTTCATTATACTCAGAATGTTTTTTTCTCTTTCTATAATATTCCTTTTGTTTCAAAGTTTTAGTTATGTCTGTGGAAAACCAATTGGGAAATGATCTTTTCTGATAAAACTTTCTTTTAGGGACATTTTTCTCAATAATGCTGTTAAAGACCCTATAAAAGTGATCCAATGCTTCATTCGGATCTTTCGAATTATATATTCCATCCCAACTAACTTCCCGCAAATCATGATACAAACTCAAAAAATCTGCTTTAGAATAGTTATAAACTATAATCGAGTTGCATCTAGCATGAGATGGTCTAACAATTATCGATTCTTGAATTAAAAATGGTGGGTGATATAAATCTTCAGCTACAAAAGATTCTGATATTCTATATACATTCATATTTTCACTGAGGTTTGTTATTTCTAAATCTAAAGTTTTGCCAAATCGATTCTTTATGTTATTTATAGATTTAACGTTGTTCAATGACATAAAATTAGCAAGAGAAGAATATATCGTTCCACCTTGTAATAAATCAAAATTTGAGTCTCTTACCAAAGATAAGTTAAAGTCACCAATCAGAATTATATTAAAATGTTGTGATTTAATGATTTCCTCCACCCTTGATAAGAAATTATAATAAGTTTCCGCTCTAGAATTGGGCGGAAAATAAACAGCAATTACTAGATACGGGCGATTTTCTACTATAATTTTAAGGCAAACTGCTTCAACATTTTCTATGTTGATGTCGATTCTATATGTATGAAAGTGGTTTAATACTGCTATAAAACACCACATCCTTTTTTACTATTTCTGTCTTGTCTATATATACTATATCTATCATACACACGTGGCTTTAACCAAGTCTCAGTAATAACTATGATATCAAAGTTAGCAGCTAGAACACTTGTGTACAGTCCGCGGCATAAAATTTGTTACGAAAATTCTAAGTCCAAATGAATAACAAACTCTTGCCCAGTTTTCTTATGCATTCCCGCAATACATGTATCAATCGATTAGTTGCTTCTAGTATTTATTCCAACTCCTCCCCGCCCTCCACCTCTCCTTGTCAAAAGCAGTGTCTGTGACGTAGTACACTCTTTCCATTCAGCTGAAAAAGAAACAGGAATCAAGTTTACAACGTTATAGCTTTAAAACAGTCTTTTCCATTCGTTTGTTCTGAAATATTTTTAAGAGCCTAAATTAAAGGAAAGTCACACAATCTTCCAAGAGCTTCATAAATATCTTTAGTTTCATTCTTTTCTTTCTTTAAAGAGTGCAAGCTAGTAAGATGCTCCCTAAGAAATCTATGGAAATTGCCAAGAGCTCTAAAATATCTACGGACAGAAACGAGTTTTATTCAATGATTCATTGAATTTCTTTTCAGTAAGTGCAAGCAAATGTTTCAGAGGCGTCATTTGGGCAGGACAGGAGGGTGTAATTCCCCTTCTCTTGAGCTTCATAAATACGTATTTATTGATCAAATGTATAGTAATACACTAATAAAAAGTGAAAATCTTATGTCGCCTGAGAATCTCTTTCTTCCTATCCCCCCCCCCACCGAATAAAGTCTAAAAGACACTGGTTTTAACAACAAACCTATAGAGCTACAATAGCACATTGCTAAAGAGCTTACATTTGGTTTCAAGAGTCGAAGGTTTGATCTCAAGCCATATGACTTCCTGGGTGACATTGAAAGAGAGAGAGAGAGAGAGAGAGAGAGAGAGAGAGAGAGAGAGAGAGAGAGAGAGAAAGGGATTCAAGTATGGAGACAGAGAGGGGTGATTTGTATACACAGATTTAGAATTGGGGAAAAAATGATCGGACAGCATTCGTATTATGACGAAAATTCTGATTTTGTGAAAGATAAGAAGGGAAGTTTTCGAACTGCGAGGATCACATTAGGCAGTTGTCGAATTAATGTGGAGAACTCTTTTTAGAGCATCAGATGATTACGAAAGGAGAGAAAGATCTTCAGAACTGAGGAATTAAGATTTTAAAAAATCTGATTTCGGCGACGAGTTTCGAAACACGAACCTTGTGGTTATCTAACCATGACTTTATCGATTCTGCTACGGAGAATTCTATTACTCGTTCACATACGTTTCCCTTAACTGCGTTGAAAGCTACCTTAAGGGGATATTCCAAAAGTTGACTCGGTGGATGCGCCGTTCAGATAGGACGTAAACCTCTTGTAACTTAGTTACAATGTGCAAAATGAACTTCCTCTTCTTCAGGGCACTTTTTAAAGCTTTAAAATTTGTTACTATTGTTTTAATTAAGTTACATTTGATGGAACCATCTGATAAAGTAGTGCCGAGCCCTGTGCGTCATTGTCTCTTAGGTGAAGGGTTAATGTAAGTTACTCCTACGTGGATGGTCCGAGCTTCCAATCAAGACCATTCTTATTGATTGCTTTATTTGAGCTACGCTCATACTGTATATTCCACAAGTTCAATTTTGAAGTAATGTAGTCACAGCTAGTTTAATTCGAAATAATTTTCCAATATTATATTTGTTACTAAATTTACATGGCACTCCTCACTGTTTGTAGCCCTGCATAAATGCAAAATTGTTTTAAAAGTATATTTTACTTTCAAGTTTTATTGTTTTTTTTAATTGTCCTTCAACTTTATTTTATAATTATTTTCTATTTCTTAATTATAACATATTTTCTATTTATATTGTATTCTATGTTACACGTTTATTATTTACATTTTGTCTTACCTTTGAAGAGGAGCTTTTGACAATTCAGAGCAGCAGGGACATACACAGGATGCAGGCCTTTGCAATCAAGAGCTTTTGTCCCCACGAAATCACTACTTTTTTTGTAAATTATATCTAATTTTAGAGATGATGATAGCAGGGGCGGATTCAGGGGAGTGCGTTCGGGCGATCACATCCCCCAGAAGAGGGAACTTTTTATACTTTTTATTTTAAAAATAAAACATATCCGAAGTATTTTTCATCTTTGTATTATTAACGTAAATTAAAACCTAAAGTAGATAGGCCTTACTTTCTTAAGAAAGTTAATTTTGCAGAAGAGCTACTTCTCCTTTTCTAAATTTGTTTTTTTCTTTTCTTTTCTTTCTTTTCTTTTTTCTTTTTCTTTTCTTTTTTTTGCAATCCGCTCTTACCTTGATTTGACTTTGAACGACCGCCCCTCCCAAACAATCATCCTGGATCTGCCAGTGGATGATAGACATTTAGATAGATAAAATACGCCCTCAATCGCTGAAATAAATTCCTGTCAAGCTTTCGATCGCTCATATAAATCTGTCTACGGCCCTGCAAAACAGTGACGATTTTAGGGAGTGATCAGTTAGTAATGCCTCCCTGGAGCAACGACACTTCCCCAGAAGTCATATCTCCGATAATTCAGAATGTGACTTGTGCATTATCACTTTTCACTCTCAGTGTCTTGAGACGCACCAAAAAGGAACTGTTCTGAAGTATTTACTGGTTCTCCCTATGACCCCATTTCAATATGGCCAACCTTGGACATATACACATCTGAAATATCACCTTTTATGTCAGTGATCCCGAAAACTATCCATTCGACACAAATATAGGATATTTTCGATTCTTTATTCCTGTCACCCTCCCATTGTCAACTCGAAGCCAACCAAGGCTTATTTTGGACTTACGCAGCATCCACAGTGTCACTTTTCATCTTTGCACATGAATTCGACACTAATTTCGTTCGTATTTGACTACTTTTACATGTCACCTTCACCTCTTGGTAGGGATTTTTTCAGTATCTCGCCCCCACAACTATGGAGAAATTTCAACCAACTAAGTATAATTATAAATTATCATCTGAAACACAACAGTACGGGTGATCTCTTTCGCAGAGGAATTCGTTAACTACTGTTTCAATATCAATGTATTGGCTTTTTTTTTTTTTTGCTCTGCATGCTGGAGATTGCCAAAGAGCTAAACTTCATTCTGTACTATTGTGCTATGAATATAGTGGTTTAATTCACTGAATACTCGCTTGGATGATGCTTTCGTCACAGGAAAAGTGAGATACAGTTATAAAACAAAAACGAAACGAAATATTTAAGTTTTACGTCCCATGTTATGCCGACTACGGTAATGGAGTCAGTGATGGTGAGAAACGAATGAAATCGTTTAATGAAGAAAGTGGGAGGAAACTGGAGAAACCCGAGAAAACTCATGCACACGGTGTTTGTCCATAATAAAGTTCATTCAGCGCGAGCTGGGATCTAACCAACAACTCCATGTACCATAGGTAAAGTTATAAAAGAATAGGCGTTTAAACAAATACGGAACACTACTATCAATGAGAGTTGTATAAGATTAGATTTTTATTTATTTCATTCTAAGTTGAAATTTCAATCAATCTTGATCTTCATTACTGTTCGAAATCCGGACCAACCAGTATTCCCTACTAGGGTAAAGATTAATTGATCGCCAACAGAAATCCAAAATCCTCTGTATAACCCCACGTTCCATTACTCCATATACACAATTAAGAGTCCATCGTAACCTACCAGTTAATAAGGTTTCTTCTTCTTATTATTATTTTTAACACCTCAAAAATATAGGCTCATAATTGAACCACTGATTGGAAAAGGGAATAAGTACATAAAAATATTTTTTCCACTTTTAAGCTTTTCTCACCAATTGCAGTGCTACAATACAAGATTCTTCTTCTTGTCTTAGAGTTTGTCAGTTCTTTTGCTACAATTAATCAGTTATACACGTGTTGAAACAAATACAAATCCGCCTCGGGAAGGTTTTTTAGCATTTCTGAAAACTTAGGTCTGATGTACTTATTCCTGGAAATAGTTGCTGCAAATAGTTGCTGCAAGGACGTGATAAATCTTTTCGGTAGACTTCACAGTCTATAGCTCCTTCACAACTTCCTTTTCATCTAAGGCTAAGTAGTTACATTTTAGACATTGAGGAAAAAGTGTGAAATTAATTAAAATCCTTCAAAGTGAAGTTACGAATCTTCAATGGACCCCATTTTGCTGTTGGCCTCGCTCAACGCACTCCCGTCACTGTTCAGGGTGCACGATTGAGTTTCTCCCTTTTAGGAATACTTTCTAAGACAGTACTAGTTTTTTTTACAGCTGTTTCAATTGAGTTGTATTTGCTAGAACTGTCGGTTAAAGGAAACAAAAGATCCTATACTCAAACACAAATCATCTCTCTAGAAGCTCTAATGGAAAACGAAACGAATCGTCGTAAACATGTTACGTTCTTGAAGAGGAAAACAGCACAACATTGATTGCACAAACGTATAATGGTATCATTTGCTTGCAAATTTAAAACTTATAGAAGTTGATGGCTTGTTAAGTGAGGGGTTAGTGAACAGGATTTCTGTACTGGTGGTCCAGGGTTCGAATCTCGTCCGTTCTTACGTTTTGTTTCTTTAAGCTACACTGAGTTTGTTCATTCCAATTCTTTAAGCTTGAATTAAATCTAATACCAGTTAGTGAATTAAAAGTAGCTAACATTATTTTCAAATACGAGACGTTATTACATGCTTGTCACTAGCTCACAATACTCAACTTTGATATAAACTCTTGCAACCTTCATTTAACTCATTTCTTGACTTGTTTTGTTACAATCGTGGCGAACAAAATTGCTTTACCAGATAATGGTGACTGCTTTGAAACCAAATGACAAGTATGAGAATTAAACGTATCATATCTGTAGTTTGGTGTGGAGAAGATACCAAATAGCGAACGAAAGGTTTAAGAACAACCACGTTATTAATATAAACTATGCCAAAGATTATTGACTTATATGATAAAAAAAATCGAAAGAAATTTTGAAAGAACGAATAATATTAACTTAGAATTTTGTAACTGGAGGCAAGGAAATCTAATTTAAACATACTAAAACATACCATTTAGCGCATATAGAGCGTGGATCTGTGCTCAAGGCGCTAGCTAATAATCTGGAGGTTCTCAAGTCCGAACCATGTGTGAATATTTTGTTTAGATTTAGAATTTTTGGTGATCATTAGTCGGCGATGACACACGTTTAATTGTCTTAAGGTATTTGAATATTTTGATCTTTCAATATTTGAATGATCAAATCTTCAATACTACTACTACTACTAATAATAATAATAATAATAATAGTTATTATTATTATTATTATTATTATTATTATTATTATTATTATTATTATTATTATTATTATTATTAGCAAAGTAATTCAATAACACGTTAATATCTTTAATTATTTCTCGAGAACTACTCGAACTTAAGACGTCCTCGAATCTAAGTCGCACCCCGATTTCGCTGGGCTAAATTAAAGAAAAATAGTAATATGTTATGGTTTTACTATTACTAAAGCACTCTTTGATATTGGTCATTTTCGATGATTTTATGTATCCCTCTCCCCTCTCCATGTTGGGGGCACGGTATGACAAAAATTATCCCAGGCCCGAATGTCATGTACGTTGAAAATTTGATCGAAATCTGTTGGATAGTTCAAGAGTTGTTCTATTTATTTTTATATATTAATCTCCCCTTCTCTTATCCTCTCCTATGTTCTACCGTCAAAGTGAAAATATTAAAACAAAAGTTTCTAGGCCCGAACGTCGTCTATGTTGAAAATTAGATCGAGATCGGTGAGGTGGTTCAAGAGTAGTTAAGTTTTATTCATTTTTATAGATATCTCCCCTCCCCTCCTCCTACCCTACGTTCCACCATCAAAGGGATATGATAAAAACCACCCCAGGTCCGGTTGATAATTTGATTAAGATCAGTTCGGTGGTTTAAGGGTGATGAAGTCACCAAGACAGCATTTTTATTTTTATTTTTTTACATAGTCCCCCCTTCCCCTCCCCTACATTGTGCCGTCAAGGCAAAAAATGAAAACATCCCAGGTCGGAACCTTATCTATATTGAATGTTTGATTGATTGGGATCAGTCGGATTGTTCAAGAGTTATTAAATTTTATTCATTTTCATATATTCACCCTCCCCTCCTCTTCCGCAAGTTCTAATATCAAAATGAAATAACAAAAAGCTTCCCAGGTTCGGATTTTATCTATGTTCAAAATGTGATTAAGAACGATCGGGTAGTTCAAGAGTTATTCACCACCGAACATTATCACTTTTATTTTTATATTTATAGCTGTTATATATCTTCCCCCTCCTCTCCGTCCTCTACGTTATTCCGTCAAAGTGAAATGGTAACATCCATCCCTTGCGTTAATCGAGACGGGGACATATAGCCTCATTGCTGACGTCCCCATTAATCCTCCTACTCATACCCTTTAGTGTGTTTAAGTTAGTTTTTTTTTTGTCTTCAGTTGCAAATTTCTAAGTTATTTCAAATTCTCTTTGTTTCAAAATTCTCGCATTTCTTGTATGATAATACAAGTTAATAATCTTTGACTTGTTTTATATTAATAATCTGAGTTGTTCTTAAACCTTTGGTTTCCAATTTTGTTTTGTCTTTACACCAAACTACAGATATGACAAATTTAATTCTCATACTTTACATTTGATTTCAAAGCGGTCGCCATGAACTGCTTAAAAGCACTTTTTCCATCAGGAAACACCCAGCAGAGGGCGTACGATATCGTCTACAGCAATGAGAGGAAACTCCGCCTTGTTACGTGACGTCACATGAAGCACGTTCCGTTCAAACACCTAAGCAAAGCTATCATTTTGCTTCTGGTGTGAAAATGGCTCACTACGAAGCTTCTGTTAAAAGCAGCGTGATTGCTTTAATTGAGCATGCGGGCATGAACTATAGCGAGGCAGGCACGAGATATGGCGTTAACCGTGCTACAGCACGGAGGTGGTGGAGGAGATATGAGGAAACAGGAGATGTAAGACGTAAAAGAGGAAGTGGGCGACAAAGAGTTTCCTATGCCGAAGAAGACCAGAGTGTAATTGCCCAATGCCGTGAGCACCCTTTCATGTCTGCCCGACAGTTACGAGAGGAAACCAATTTCCCAGGCGATGTTACGACTGTCCGTCGTAGACTCAAATCCTTTGGTTTGAGATCATATAGGGCAGCTGTTAAGGAGCGACTAACAGAAGACCACATGGTTGACCGTCTGGCGTTTGCACAGTTAAATATTGCACGTGTGTGGGACGAGGTCGTTTTCACAGATGAAAAAATATTTTCCAGTGCAAACTTCGGGCCGAAGCGTGTTTACCGCCCCCCTGGAAAAAGGTATGCCTCTCAATACGTTTCCCGTTCTGGTCGAATGGGACATGTAACTGTCCACTGTTGGGCATGGATATGCAAGGCTGCAAATTTCGGAGGAATCTACAGGATTCCTGGTCGCCTAAACGCCCACAAGTATGTGGAACATCTGGATGAAACGCTTCCGGAAATAAAAGCTCATGTAGGCGACGGCATATTATATTTGCAACAGGACAATAGCTCGATACATAATTCAAATGTGGTTCAGACATGGTTGCAGAGGCAACCTGATGTCGAAATAGTTGACTGGGTTCCTCATGGAGCAGATCTGAATCCTATTAAAAATATGTGGGCCTCTGTTGCAAGAACATTGCGGGAAACCTGGTCGAACAATCCTCCACGAACATCTAATGATTTTTGGGAGCGTGTTGAAGATGCGTGGTCGGTCTGTTGCACCCGACGCTATATCTCTCGCCTGGTGGATTCAATGCCACGGCGTATGGCAGCTGTAATCGAGTCCCAATGGAACTATACACACTATTAATAAATGCTGGCTCACAACACCATCAGCACTCTCGAGGGCTACCTAATTCGACCCACTTATTACACAATTTTATGAAATACATTACGCGACACCAGTGAATGTAAGTGTCTCAGTATGTTCTGCATTAATAAAGAGGCTAACGTGCGAGACTTGGTGGCCGAGTGGTATTATGCTTGCTATGTAAACCAAAACCGCCTGTAACAGTGGTTCGAATCGAGTGGAGAAGACCCCTACTTTTTATCACCAGGGATATTTGTAATACGCCTTCTGCTATGTCCGCCCTCGTACGGTCTATTATATGACACATAATATGGACCGCCTTAAGTTTTTACTTAGTAAACAATTTATAAATATATGAACAAATACCTAGGTATATTAGAGTAACAATGGAATGTAGTACTTTCGTCCGACTGACGTCGCTCTGCAAATGTTCACTGTATTACACCGGATGATGAATTAAATAAAGACTGGAAAATTTGATATAAAAATTGATACGTAATAAGTTAAAGACAAAATATATAATTATAATCTCATATTTGAAACTAATTTCGACTACAATTAATTCTCTACCTGCTTTCATAAATAATCCAAACCAAACTTTGAGGTTTGGAATGCACAAACTAAGTGTAGCTAAGTGAAAAAAGTAACAAGAAGAGCAGAGATTCGAACCCACGACCACCAGCGTAAGAATTCCTTTTACTAACCCTTCATCTATCAAACCATGACGTGAACATGACTTTTGTAAGTTATAAATTTTTATCCAAGAAACACCATTAAGCGTATGTGCAACTACTGCTTTGCTCTTTTTCTCTTCAAAAGCGTAACATGTTTAGGAAGATTCGTTTCGTTTTCCACTAGAGTTTCGAAAGAGATTTGTGTTTGAGTGTAGGATCTTTAGTTTCCATTAACCGACACTTCTAGCAAATACAACTTAATTCACACAGCAGTTAAAAAAAACTCGTACTGCCTTAGAAAGTATTCCTAAAAGCAGAAGCTGCATCATGCATCCTGAACAGTGACGTAACTAACGGCAGTGCGTTGAGGGAGCCCAGATTAAAACGGGGCCCATTGAAAATTCGTAATTCCACTATTTTTCCTGGATGTCTAAAATGAGACTACTTTAGCCTTACATGCAAAAGGAGCTGTGGAGGGGACTGCGAAGTCTACTGAAAAGATTTATCACGTCCTTGCAGCAAAAATTTTAAGTTTTCAAACAGTAATGAAGAACAAGATTGATTGAAATTTTAACTTAGAATGAAATAACTAAAAATCTAATCTTATTAAACTCTCATTGATAGTAGTGTTCCGTATTTGTTTAGACGCCTATTCTTTTATAACTTTACCTATGGTGCATGGGGTCCTTGGTTCGATCCAAACTCACGCCAAATGAACTTTATTATGGACAAGCACCGTGTGCATGAGTGCCCTCGGGTTTCTCCCGTTTCCTCCCACTTTTTTCATTAAACAATTTCATTTATTTCTCACCATCACTGACTCCATTAGCATAGTCGGCATAATCGTGGGACGTAAAAATTAGATATTTCATTTCATTTTTCTTTTATAACTGTATATCACTTTCTGTGACGAGAGCAAGATCTAAGCGAGTATTCAGTAAATTAAACCACTAAAACCTATATTCATTGCACAATAGTGCAGATTAAGTTTAGCCCTTTGGCAATCTTCAGCATGCAGAGCAAAAAAAGCCAATACATTGATATTGAAACAGTAGTTAACGAATTCCTCTGCGAAAAAGATCACCCGTACTGTTGTGTTTCAGATGATAATTTATAATTATACTTAGTTGGTTGAAATTTCTCCATAGTTGTGGGGGCGAGATACTGAAAAAATCCCTACCAAGAGGTGAAGGTGGCATGTAAAAGTAGTCAAATACGAACGAAATTAGTGTCGAATTCATATGCAAAGAGGAAAAGTGACACTGTGGATGCTGCGTAAGTCCAAAATAAGCCTTGGTTGGCTTCGAGACAATGGGAGGGTGACAGGAATAAAGAATCGAAAATATCCTATATTTGTGTCGAATGGATAGTTTTCGGGATCACTGACATAAAAGGTGATATTTCAGATGTGTATATGTCCAAGGTTGGCCATATTGAAATGGGGTCATAGGGAGAACCAGTAAATACTTCAGAACAGTTCCTTTTTGGTGCGTTTCAAGACACTGAGAGTGAAAAGTGATAATGCACAAGTCACATTCTGAATTATCGGAGATATGACTTCTGGGGAAGTGTCGTTGCTCCAGGGAGGCATTACTAACTGATCACTCCCTAAAATCGTCACTGTTTTGCAGGGCCGTAGACAGAAATTTATTTCAGCGATCGAAAGCTTGACAGGAACTTATTTCAGCGATTGAGGGCATATTTTACTAAAATGTCTATCATCCAGGGGCGGATCCAGGATGATTGTTTGGGAGGGGCGGTCGTTCGAAGTCAAATCAAGGTAAGAGCGGATTGCAAAAAAGAAAAGAAAAAAAGAGAGAAAGAAAGAAAAGAAAAGAAAGAAAAGAAAAAACAGAAAATGAGAAAGAGCTCTTCTGTTGAATTAACTTTCTTAAGAAAGTAAGGCCTATCTACTTTAGGTTTTAATTTACGTTTATAATACAAAGATGAAAAATACTTAGGATATGTTTTATTTTTAAAATAAAAAGTATAAAAAGCTCCCTATTCTGGGGGATGCGATCACCCCAAACACACTCCCCTGGATCCGCCCCTGCTATCACCATTAGATATATATACAAACACCCCTACAAAATTAGATATATATACAAACAAAAAAGTAGTGATTTCGTGGGGGCAAAAGCTCTGAAATGCAAAGGCCTGCATCCTGTGTATGTTCCTGCTGCTCTGAATTGTCAAAAGTTTCTCTTCAAAGGTAAGACATAAAATGTAAATAATAAACGTGTAACATAGAATACAATATAAATAGAAAATATGTTATAATTAAGAAATAGAAAATAATTATATAATAAATTTGAAGGACAATTTAAAAAAATCAATAATACTTGAAAGTAAAATATACTTTTAAAACAATTTTGCATTTATGCAGGGCTACAAACAAGTGAGGAGTGCCATGTAAATTTAGTAACAAATATAATATTGGAAAATTATTTCGAATTAAACTAGCTGTGACTACATTACTTCAAACTTGAACTTGTGGAATATACAGTATGAGCCTAGCTCAAATAAAATAATCAATAAGAATGGTCTTGATTGGAAGCTCGGACCATCCACGTAAAAGTAACTTACATTAACCATTCACCTAACAGACAATGACGCACAGGGCTTGGCACTACTTTATCAGATGGTTCTATTAAATGTAACTTAATTAAAACAATAGTAACAAATTTTAAAGCTTTAAAAAGTGTCCTGAAGAAGAGGAAGTTCATTTTGCACATTGTAACTAAGTTACAAGAGGTTTACGTCCTAACTGAACGGCGCATCTATCGAGTCAACTTTTGGAATATCCCCTTAAGGTAGCTTTCAACGCAGCTAAGGGAAACGTATGTGAACGAGTAATAGAATCCTCTGTAGCAGAATGGATAAAGTCATGCTTCGATGACCACAAGGGTCGTGCTTCGAAACCCGTCGCCGAAACCAAATTTTTTAAAAATCTTAATTCCTCAGTTCTGAAGATCTTTCTCTCCTTTCGTAATCATCTGATGCTCTGAAAAGAGTTCTCCACATTAATTCGACAACTGCCCAGTGCTTAAAGTGAGGCGGTATGAGCCGGTTATGCATCCGAAAGTTAGAAAATCGGCCGGTATGGGATACCGGTAAAAATGACTTATTTTAAATTGTAATTATTTAAATTGTAGAAAAAAATACAAATAGAAATAAGGACGACGTTAGCATTGAGTCAACAAATATGTTTGTACTATCAAAGATTTCGTTTCATTTTCATTTTTGTCCTTCGTTCAATAAAAGACCTCCCATCCCTCGTTCACTGTGTCGTTCATCTGTTTACAAAATGGCATTTTCTTGACAATTGGTGAAAAAAAAAACTTCTTACCCCCCACCGCCCGTGTTTTGGCCACCATCGAGGGACAATATTCATTCATATTGCTTTGCTTGAACAAAGAGGCTTTGCTTCGGGTCATGTGCTAATGGTCATGGCACCCGCTTCTGAAAAACAAGAAGTGAGGTACCAAGGAAGCAAGATAGGTTTTATTTCGCCGCCCTGGAGCCAGGCGTTCTCGCTCGTGGTTTTTAGAAAGCAATTTAAGAAAAAAAAGAATGAAAATAATGAATATTTGAATGAAAGGAACTTCGCAAAAATCATCAATGATCAAAATATTAATTGTGCCCAACTACACACAAAATGTACACAGAGTGGCATTACACACTAAATGCAGACACAAGACAAAATTGCACACATTTTGTGTAACTACACACATTGGCAACGCTGTGCCTCTTCTGGTGGTGTGGTGGTGCTGTCAATGTGTGTTTTCCCGTACGTCCCTCGAAAGAGGAGGGACAAGTTGCTGCGACTGAAAGCTTTCAATTGTTTGATGCGGAAGCATTGCCACAATGATTTATTTGAAGATCTTCACTCGTCAAGACCAAAGGACTGAATGACAAATTGGCAACAAAGTCGTGGTCATTCACTTCTTTTCCCTAGTCAAAGGGAGGGTTTCCTCCGTCAGAGGGTGGCGCGGTGGGACCTAACTATGTTTCGCATATCGTTAGGGTATGTTGATCTGTGTCGTATATTTCCGAGGGTTCATCTGAGATTGACAGGCTTTAGTTCGCGTAGTTCCCAGCTTACTACAGCTCCTACGCACAAGTTGTTTTCAACATTTGGCAGATGCGAACTACGCATGTCTAATTCAGGCCGCTTCTAAGTGTGTTGCTTTGCTCCTTTAATGTTGTGATTGTGTGTGGTGTGCTAATTAAGAAACATGAAGCGTACCCAGAGGTCAATAGAATCTTATTTCAGTGCTTCTAGTGGTAATGCGAAGAAAAGTAATTCTGGTGTAGGACTTTCACAGGAAGACTCCGGAAGTCTACAGGAGAAATCTGCAGGCTGAAGTTCAAGTGATACTAGTGGCCAATTGTAGAAATCCAATAGTGCACCTTTGTGCTGGAGCCAAAATCAAGTAATCAAGTAAAAAGTATCCGTGGTTAACTGTCTCGAATACTCTTGGCTGTGTAAGTTGTAAAGTTCAGGACTTGAAATTGTATTCAAGTGTTGGCGTATCGCTGTCACAACAGTGGATTGCGGGTAGTGCTAAACCTTTCGGGTCTACAACGGAAATGTAACAACATTCATTACGGAAGAAAATTTTCGAACATAAGAAAAGTATTGCCCACTGCACCACGGAAAAAATACTCTTGAAAGTTGAAAACCAGAGCTTAGAAAAACTTTTCGACAATAAAAGCAAATGTAGCTTTGAAACAACGTGTCGAGTTTTTCGAACAGCATACTATACTGCAAAACAAGACAGGCCGTTTCTGGATCATTCCCATTTAATAGATCTTCAAGCCGCCAACGGCCTTGATATGGGGCGAATTTTACACAGTAATGTTGTATGCGCGGACATTGTAAGCCACATTAGTGCTGAAATGAAAAGTAGACTTATTGAGAAAATTAAATATGCTAAGTCCATGATAGGTATTATTGTTGATGAATCAACCACATTAAGTAACAAAAGCGCGTTAAATATTTATATATGTGCGTGTATTCCGAATAACGAAGGAGTTGAAAGTAAAGACAATAACTGTAGTGATGATATTTATACGTTCTTTTTAGAACTATTGGAACTTCCGGATCAAAAATCAGATACAATATACAACGTTCTTATGGATTGTCTCCGAAGGAACGGTTTTGATGATAATTATCTCGGGGACTACCTGGTTGGTTTCACAAGCGATGGTGCTAGTATTATGTGCGGATCTGGAGTCGGATCAAGATTACAACAATTTCCCAAAATCGTGTTGTGGCATTTCCTTAGTCATAGATTGGAACTTGCTGTAAATGATGCACTGGAGACTATTGGTGGTGGTGTGAATCATTTTAGTATTTTGGTTAGCGCTCTGTACAAGCTGTACAGTCTCTCTCCAAAATATTCGAACGAACTTGAAAAGTGTGCACATGATGTTGCAAGTCAACTTAAAAAGATAGGTCGCATTATAGATGTAAGATGGGTGGCGTCTTCTTTTCGCTGTGTAGAATTTATATGGAGTTCATACACTGCAGCATATATACATTGCTCTACAGAATCTGAAAACAGCTGCCGCAACAATAAAGAGCGAAGTCAGTTCCAAGGACTAGCAGATAAACTAAGCTCCTACAATTTTATTAAACTTTTAGGACTTCTCTTTGATATTCTGCAGGATTTGAAAAGTCTGTCAGAATTGTTGCAAATGCGTGACTGCACCATAAAAAGGGCTTATGATATGATAAAGCTATATATAAATAGAATAGAGAGTTTAAAATGTACGCCAGGCGACAATGAAGCTGAAGTATTCAAAAGTGTTGAAACCGGGGTTTTCAAAGGAGTGAAACTTAACAAGCACATTAATTTTCCATCTGTCAACAGATGTCAGTCAATACAGTGTATAGTGGATAACCTCAAAATGCGAACCATTAATGAAAACGATACGAATCACAAGATAATACGTCAACAGTGACTCCGGTAACATTCGACAAGGTGAGAAAGAAATCAAGGAACTTGCTTTTAGGTTTGGATTAAATTCACATGATGTTCTTCGCGAATAAAGCAACAGGGAAGAGGGTTGTTACTGAAACTGTAAAAAGGTGCTTCACCGCTCTTAACACCATAACAATTAGCAGTGCAGATTGTGAACGTGGTTTCAGTAAAATGAACATAATAATGTCTGATCTTAGAAATTCGCTACAAATTAGTACAGTTTCGAGTATAATGTTTGTGTCATTAATCGGTCCCCCTGTACACACGTTTAATCCTGAGCCGTATGTTAAGTCTTGGTTACGAAAAGGAAGGCGCAGTGCAGACTACAAAAGATGTCAGCAACGAGAGAAGAAGGAAGATGGACCTTATAAGAAGCTATGGTGGATACTATGACTTAATGTTCCGGATAGCAGACATTTGTATCTAATAGAAGTCAGGTTGGTAAAAATATCTTAATATTCTAACCGTGTTCTAAACAGAAGCGTCATTTCAGATTTTATTTGGGGGAAGCAAGACCCCATGATATAAGTAAAATGTCGCGTTTTTCACTGACTTACTACTATTCTATGGATAAAATCTATATAAATCTCAAACTCGAGGGGGGGCAATTGCCCCCTAAATTACGACCTTGGTTTTAAAGTAGGTCTATGTACAATATGTTTTGTATATTTTTAGAGGTCCACACTTATGTAGAAAGTATAAGAATTTTACACTTTGAGCTGACAGAATTTTTTTTTTTTAAAAATCGTAAACCGGCTATACATTTTTCTGTTCACTGGATTTGTATTATCTGCTGGTAATTATTTACCGAGTAATATGATGATTAGCAATATTTAAAGTTACCATTTTATTGAATGGAATATAATGCAATACAATGGGATACAACTGAAAATACAGTAATATTCATTGAATATTAATATTTATTTCTGTTAGGCTGATGATTGTGAGGAATAAAACATTTGTTTTCTTTCTCTCTCTCTCTCTCTCTCTCTCTCTTTCTATAGATTTTTCAAATCAAAAATTGTGCAAAAATGTCAGGAGTAGAGATGTTCTTTAGGGTTCTGGCCAGTGGCGTATTTACGATTTTGTTTCGAGGGGACTGCTAACTTTAGTCCTGGAAATGTGAAAATTCTACAAGATATGCCGTTTACTTTAATATAGTAAATACAATTTCGGGGGGGGGAGTTAAGTCCGGAGGTCCCCCTAAATACGCCACTGGTTCTGGCAAAAGTAGTGCTAACAGTGGTCATATTTGTTCCATACCGTCACCTCATCTGATGTCACTTTAAGCACTGCAACTGCCTAATATGATCCTCGCAGTTCGAAAACTTCCCTTCTTATCTTTCACAAAATCAGAATTTTCGTCATAATACGAATGCTGTCCGATCATTTTTCCCCAATTCTAAATCTGTGTATACAAATCATCCCTCTCTGTCTCCATACTTGAATCTCTCTCCTCTCTCTCTCTCAATGTCACTCAGGAAGTCATATGGCTTGAGATCAAACCTTCGACTCTTAAAACCAAATGTAAGCTCTTTAGCAATGTGCTATCGTAACTCTATAGGTTTGTTGTTAAAACGAGTGTCTTTTAGATTTTATTCGCGGGGGGGGGGAAAGATTCTCCGGCGACATAAGATTTTCACTTTTTATTAGTGTATTACTATACATTTGATCAATAAATACGTATTTATGAAGCTCAAGAGAAGGGGAATTACACCCTCCTGTCCTGCCCAAATGACGCCCCTGAAACATTTGCTTGCACTTACTGAAAAGAAATTCAATGAATCAATGAATAAAACTCGTTTCTGTCCGTAGATATTTTAGAGCTCTTGGCAATTTCCATAGATTTCTTAGGGAGCATCTTACTAGCTTGCACTCTTTAAAGAAAGAAAAGAATGAAACTAAAGATATTTATGAAGCTCTGGGAAGATTGTGTGACTTTCCTTTAATTTAGGCTCTTAAAAATATTTCAGAACAAACGAATGGAAAAAACTGTTTTAAAGCTATAACGTTGTAAACTTGATTCCTGTTTCTTTTTCAGCTGAATGGAAAGAGTGTACTACGTCACACACACTGCTTTAGACAAGGAGAGGTGGAGGGCGGGGAGGAGTTGGAATAAATACTAGAAGCAACTAATCGATTGATACATGTATTGCGGGAATGCATAAGAAAACTGGGCAAGAGTTTGTTATTCATTTGGACTTAGAATTTTTGTAACAAATTTTATGCCGCGCACTGTACAATTCACGTAATTTTGTATTCAATCCTCTTGTATTTTGATAATAACATGAAAAACATTTACACTTAACACTCATATTGCTTAGTTTAGCTTCCTAACGTCTTTCAGTGTTCTAAGTGAATATACAATTATATCTTCAGCTTTCCTCTTAAGCTTATTATTTCCCGACCAATCTACCCACAGAAAAGCGAAATTTTTGTCTCTTTTTACTTTCTTAGCTTTGCTAAATATAATCTTTCTATTTTAAGATAAACTCTGATTTATGTAAATAGGTTCTCCAGTGGTGTGTCCTAGGTCTCCACAGTTTAAATTCCGGTTTACCTTTCTTCTCTGAAGAAATCTGTCTTTATCAAACCTTACAAATTTAACAATTATGCCAGGATTAATCTGATTAGGAGACTTCTTTAATCTATGACATAGTGTATCATGTCATCATTAATTGATATATCCAAAGCACGACCTACATTCTTCACAACAGAAACAACATTTTCATTAGGTAATTCTGGGATACCGTACAATTCTACGGTATTCTTTCTACCATACTGATCTAGATCATCTATTTTTAAATTTAGCTTATCAATTTCCTTCTGTAACCTTAAGTTTTCATTTTTTAGATCATCAATGAGTTAGGAATATTTTTTCAGTGTTTGATCCTGACTTTTTAGTAGCTTCGAGTTCTCATCAAGTTTCTCGTGTGCTAGATTCAAGGATCTTCCTAAATCGTCTTCTGTTTGCTTACTTGATTTTTTCAAATTATTAATCTCCTCCCTAATTGATACACTTCACTAAGGGTAGGACACTTACTTGTAACTTCTATGGAGGTATCACAACTTATACTTCTTCTACGCGATTTCTTACAACTATCGCATCGCCACACTTGTTCCGTAGAACGTAGAAATTTGATATCTTCCTCTTTAACTTGACACACGCACCATGAAATAAATTATTACATTCCCTATACTGGATTTTTTTATTGTCTTGTCTAGCTACAGCTTTTGGGCACTTAATACAAATCCCCATCGTTTCTGAATAAAGGATAAAAGCGTTATAAGCAAGCCCTCAATATGAATATACGCAATTGGACTACTTTCTGTTCTGCACTACCTAGGAGATATAGTACCAAACTGAATGTTATTTCTTATTAAAACATCATGTGCCGTTATTAAAATTCCTTACGAATTTTTAACAAGGGAATTTTTGACACAAAAATATCCCTTGCAGAGATTGATATTCTGTCTTCATTTTGTTTACATTCAGGAATCTTGCTGCTTTATATATTTTAACAGTCCCACTTACATCCGCATTATATCACGACAAACGAATTAATTTTAACTAATCACTAGTACTTACAGGTGTGTTTTATCATATTTTATAACTCCATATGTCCTTAATTCCACACAAATTAGCCTGGTATTGAGAGGGCTCACTTTCACCACTTTCACCTAAGAAATAATAATAATAATTATTATTATTATTACTATTTTTATTCCTGAAGATTTGATAGTTTAAGTATTGAAACATCCGAGTATTCAAATATCAGAAGAAAATAAAACTTGTGTCATTGTCGATCAATCGCCATCAAAAATTCTAAAGTAAAATATGTACTGGTCGTTCGTGGATCCGATTTGATTCGATTACCTTCAGATTGCTGGTCGAACCACTTAACCACGATCACTACGCAGTAATTGATTTGTCTTTAGTTTGTTTATGAGTATAATGCACGCGCCGCATTTGATTCAAAATAAGGGAGTTTTGTATTTTGTTTTTAAAACATCTGTAATGTTGATAATTTAGTGAACACAGTGATATAATGCCCTCCGAGTCAATTACATATTCCTGTGTTTTGTCAATGAATCTATTAACAAGGTACTGTTTTGAACAGAAAAGGCTCTTTATTTAGGTGAGCCGGAAGAAGTAACGCTATAGATAAGTGGCTAGAGTTGTAGTTTTCTATTCTGGTGACCCGGGTTCGATTCCCGCGTTCGCTGTTTACCCTTCTTGAAATGTTTCATTTACAAGGTTGAGATCCAGTTGGATGCTACTAAATGAAAGATAATCTCCAGTGGAGCAATTCAGTGATCTTGAAAATAAATGGAGGAAAAATGAATGGAGGAAACGAGCTGCAGAGTTAATTCTATCACTGGTTCTATATTTTTTATTATCCGTTAATTTCGTGCATTTTTAAGTTCTTGTTTATTGACACTATATTCTTCCCTTTTCTCTTTGTGTTTCAATGTGTAAAATTTCACAAATATTATACAAATCATGAA
This sequence comes from Thermobia domestica, assembly GCF_964235325.1. Lineage (NCBI taxonomy): Eukaryota > Metazoa > Arthropoda > Insecta > Zygentoma > Lepismatidae > Thermobia > Thermobia domestica. Next base: position 181,538,324 of record NC_137458.1, on the reverse strand, counting down.
CCATAAGTTATATTTGCAAGTTAACGGGAAATAGGCCTACTTTAATACGGATAAGTTCTCCATTACAAATAAATTACCAATAGTTAGCATTTTCAAAAATTATTTAACGAACAATGAAATCAACAATTTCTTCTTTCGAAGTAATATTACGTATGAATCAGTAGCGCCGGAACCTAGGAGCTCACGCCCTGTTACACCCGCAAAATTTTCGTTGGGGGGTGGGTTCTTCCCCCTAAATGATCCATCCATACTTTTGATTGATTTGCAGGTAGGACTATTGTTAATAGTTTCAAAACACAGCGCAAAGCTTTGAGTTAGTTGAAAAAATAACCTACTATATGTACCGCATAATCTACCCGTATTTGATACGCAGATATTTATAGTTATTTGAACTAAGTAAACTTATCTACATAATCCTCATTTGAGTTAATTATAAGATTAACTAAGTCCCCCGACTGTTATCTTCTCATCAGTGCCTCTCATATCCGTATATTTTTTCAAGTGGCTGTGTATAGTTTTACGTCTGTATCATACAAACAAGAAGTACTGTGAGTACAAGTATCCAAAGACTCACATTGTCATTTCTTCAGCCAGCGTTTCAATCCACTTGTGCACAAAAGCACTCTTTACGATTTGTGCTTTCAACAGTTGGGGACAACTTCATGCTGCTGTACTAGCTACTACCAGGCGTAATTAATCTTGGAGCAGGCGTTAGTTGGGTTGCCTATCTCGCGGACTTTGTACATCAAGAATTTCTGTGGCCCACTGTACACCAAAATCCCATTTACTGTAAATTTGACTGCACGGAGACTACATTTGACTTTAATTTGACTAGATTACATTTACGATACCTGAAATGAATCGTTTAAGCTAAGAAAGAACAGAGATGACAAAGATGAAATATATCGAAAAGGACCAAAAGTGGACTTGAGTTCGTATTGCAGCGAACGCGCCAAATGGTATATCAGTGAATGATATGCATCAGGGTGCGGTACCATAAAATTCGAAGTGCAGAGGGACAGAAAACTCCTTGCACTGGAATGTTTTGACACAGAGAATTCACAAATTTGAATATGCATAATTATGTAAAACTAATAATACATTTCACAACTAGGTCACTCATAAATCAGGCGTATATGTGAAATATATATGAATGTGAGCCCTATTTGAATATTCTAATTAATTTTCAAGTTTCTGATGGTGGTATCATTTTACTCACCCCCAGTAAGATTTTAGTGAGGGAGATGTTCTTCCAAAATTATTAAGTGAGACAAGTCCTCCTCATCCCCCATCATCTGTAACCTCATGTGCTTTTATAAGAAAATTTTTGGTTTCCAATTACTAATATGTTATGTATGCTTTTCACACTCTGTATTTCCTTCCAATTATTGTTATGAACAGTTCTTGTGTTCCATTTCATAATATATATATATATTGACCACAGCCAATGCTACTGAAAAATACCTTTGTGTCAAATTTGGTCGACCGTTTCATACTAGATAAATAAATAATAGGTATAAATTTATTATTGTGACACAGCAAAATATTTAATGAATCATCGAAACAGCAAGATATTATCCACGGCAGAAACACTTGGACTTAACCATAAATGGCTTGGGTCATTTTGACCAAAAAGTGGTTTAAAGGAGTACAACATTTCAGAGGTTTTAGTATTAGTTATTCATTATACTCTTTACTCACATTCTACAGGACATTTATTTTCTGCTTTTTTTCCTTTTTAGTATTTAAGTGGATTTGGTAGCGAATTTTCCTCTGAAGATAAGAGATGTCCCGGGGCCCTTCCAAAAGGACAGAATAACCCACAGAAATGCCCTTATGGACTCTACGCAGAGCAGTTGTCTGGCACAGCCTTTACAGGTATTAAATGTGTTTTTGTAATCTAAAAATTAAAAGTAACATTTATATTATTATTTAAATATTGAAATTGAGAAGACCATATCACTGAAAATGTTCTTTCACATCCAATAATTCAAGTTTCATTAGCTTCAGTCTTTTACTTTTAATAATAATGTCTGTCACATTTATATTGTTGTATTTGCAGTTTTTGTTTCCCATTTTGGTCTTATCAACGTGGTACAGTCCGAGGCTTAGAAATTGTTACATAAATTCTAAGTCCAAATTAATAACATACTTTTGCCCCGTTTTCTTATGCAATCCAGAAATACATGTCTCGATCCATTAGTTATTTCTTGTCTTCAATCCAACTCCCTCCCTCCTCCAGCTCTCCTAGTCTAAAGCAGTGTGTGTGACGTAGTACACTCTTTCCATTCAGACGAAAAAAAAACAGGAATCAAGTTTACAATGTTATAGCTCTAAAATAGCCTTTTTCATTCGTTTGTTCTGAAATATCTTTAAAGAGCCTATTTTTTTTTTTAAAAAAAAAGTCATACAATCTTCCCATAGCTTCATTAATACCTTTAGTTTCATTCTTTCCCTTCTTTAACGACTGCAAGCTAGTAAGATGCTCCCTAAGAAATCTATGGAAATTGCCAATAACTGCAGTAGGTTTTGTGCTTCTTAAAGTCTGTAATGCACGCACAGAGCTCGAGAATATCTACTGACAGAAATGAGTGTTATTCAATGATTCATTTCATTTCTTTTCAGTAATTGCAAGCAAATGTTCCAAGAGCGTCATTTGGGTAGGGCAGGAGGGTGTAATTTTCCCTCAGTTGAGCTTCATAAATATATATTGTTTGAGCAAATATATAGCAATACACTAATAAAAAAGTAAAAATCTTTTGTCGGCGGAGACTCCCCCCTCCACGAATACAATCTAAAATGACGCTGCTTTTAGCAACAAACCTATAGAGTTACGATAGCACATTGCTAGAGAGCTTACATTTGGTTTCAAGAGTCGAAGGTTTGATCTCAAGCCATATGACTTCCTGGGAGACATTGAGAGAGACAGACAAAGAGAGAGATTGAAATATGGAGACAGAGGAATGATTTATATGCACAGATTTAGAACTGGGGAAAAATGACCGGACAGCATTCATATTATGACGAAAATTGTGATTTTGTGAAACAGAAGAAGGGAAGGTTTCGAACTGCGAGGATCACATTAGGCAGTTGTCGAATTAAGGTGGAGAACATTTTTGAGAGCATCAGATGATTACGAATGGAGAGAAAGATCTAGAGAACTGAGGAATTGAGAATTTAAAAAATCTGAAGCTTCCGAGACGGGTTTCGAACCGCGAACCTTGCGGTTATCGAACCATGACTTTATCCGTTCTGCTACGGAGAACTCTGTACTCAGGCACATACGTTTCCTTTAGCTACGTTGAAAGCTAACTTAATGGAATATTCCAAAAGTTGACTTGGTGGATGCGCCGTTCTGATAGGATATAAACCTCTTGTAACTTAGTTACAATGTGCATAATGAACTTCTCCTTGTTCAGAATACTTTTTAGGGCAGTAAAATTTGTTACTGTTGTGTTAATTAGGTTACATTTGATAGAACCATCTGACAAAGTGGTGCCAAACCCTGTGCGTCATTGTCTGTTAAGTGAATGGATAATGTAAGTTTCTACTACGTGTATGGTCTTAGCTTCGAATGAAGACCATTCTTATTGGTTATTCTCTTTGACCTAGGCTCCTACTGTGCATTCCACAAGTTCAATTTTGAAGTAATGTAATCACAGCTAGTTTAATTCGAAATTATTTTCAAATATGATATTTGTTATTACATGCGTTTCTTTAACTTGCGTTGTTCCAAACTTGATATTAAATCTTACAACTTTAATGCAACTCATTTCCCTACTTCATATCATCATGAATGTTTGCACAACGACGACAGTCAGGCGTTAATACAAAATTCAGTTCTTACTGTAATGTATGTATATATATTTAGAGAGTTTGACTCAGAAAAAAACGTACAGTGCAACATTGATTCTTGAAGGAATTTCAAACGAATTTCCTATACGTATAAATTACCATCACAACAATCTACTGTGGGGGCTAACGTAAGACACTGAAACCATTTCAGGGAGGGAAAGGTGTTATAAGTAAAAAAAAAAAAAAAAAAAAGTAATAGAATACGAAAAATATTGGTGTCAAATTCATAGTTTTCTGATTCGAAGAGATGAATAGTGGCTACCAGATGGCACTCCTCACTTGTAGCCTTGCATATTTATGCTTTATGTAGCCTTGCATAAATAAAAAATTATTTTAAAAGTATATTTTACATTCAAGTATGGTTGTTTCAAAAAAAGACTTGTCCATCAGCATTATGTTTTATAATTATTTTCTACTGTATTTCTTATTTATAATAACATTTTCTATATATGTTGTATACTATGTTATACGCTTCTTAATTACATTTTACGTGTTACATTTGAACAGGAGCTTATGACAATTCAGAGCAACAGGGACATACACAGAATGCAGGCCTTGGCAATCCAGAGCTCTTGCCCCACGAAATCACTACTTTTCTGTAAATTATATCTAATTTTAGAGATGATGATAGACATTTTAGTAAAACATACTCTCAAAAAGCCTTGGCTACGCCCCTGCAAAGCAGTGAAAATTTTAGAAAGTGAGCAGTTAGTAATCTTTCCCCAGAAGTTATATCTCCAATAATTCCGAGTGTGATATCAGTATTTGTGCATTATCACTTTTCACCCGCAGTGTATTGAAACGCACTAAGAAGAAACAGTTCTAAATTCTTCACTGGTTCCCCCTATGACCTCATGCCAATAGGGTCAACCTTGGACATATCCACATCTGAAATATCACGTTTTATTTCAGTGATTCCGAAAACTCTCCATTCGACACAAATATAGGATATTTTCGATTCTTTTTGCCTGTAACTCTCCCATTGTCAACTCTATGCCAACCAAGGCTTGATTTGGACTTACACAGCATCCACAGTGTCATTATTTATCTTTGCATATGAATTCGACACTAATATATCGTTCGTATTTGACGTCTTTTACATGCCATCTTCACCTCTTGGCAGTAGTAGTCTCGCCCTCATAACTATGGAGAAATTTCAACCAACGTAAGTATAATTATAAATTACCATTTGGAAAATAAGTGTACAGGTGATCTTTGTCGGAGAGGAATTCGTTAACTACGTTTTGCCTTTCCATTTTTGCTTTCCATGGTAAAAATTGCCAAAGGGCTCAACTGAGGGATTTAACTCACTGAATGCTCGCTTATATGTTGCTCTCGTGACAGGAAAAGTGAGATACAGTTATAAAAGAAAAATGAAATGAAATATTTAAGTTTTACGTCCCACGTTTATACCGATTACGCTAATGGTGACATTGATGCTCAGCAATGAATGAAATCGTGGAAGAAGTGGGAGGAAACGGGAGAAACTCGAGAAAACTCATGCACACAGTGTTTGTCCATAATGAAGTTCATTCGTCACTAGCGGGGATCGAACCAAGGACCCTATGCACCACAGGTAAAGTTATAAAAGAATAGGCGTCTAAACAAATACGGAACATTACTATCAATGAGAGTTATGTAAGATTAGATCTTTAGCTATTTCATCGTAAGATAAACTTTCAATCAATCTTGTTCTTCATTACTGTTCGGAAACGTAAAGTTGTTGCTGCAAGGACGTGATAAATCTTTTCAGTAGACTTCACAGTCTATAGCTCCTTCACAACTTATTTTACATCTAAGGCTAATGTAGTTGCATTTTAGACATTGAGGAAAAAGTGTGAGATTATATAAAAACCTCCAAAGTGGAAATACGAAACTTCAGTGGGCCCCTTTTCGCTGTAGGACTCCTCAACACACTCCCGTTAGTTACGCCGGGTGCATGATGCATTTTCACCCTTTTAGGAATATTTTCTAAGGGAGTGTGAGTTTTTTTTACTGCTGTGTAAATTGAGTTGAATTTGTTAGAACTGTTTTTTAAAGGAGACGAAAGATCCTATACTCAAACACAAATCATGTCTTTCAAAGCTCTAATGGAAAACGAAACGAATCGTCGTATACATGTTACGTTTTTGAGGAGAAAAAGAGCAAAACATTGATTGCACAAACGTATAATGGTACCATTTGCATGCAAATTTATAACTTATAAAACGTGTTGTCTTGTTAGATGAGGGGTTAATGAACGGGATTCTTCTGCTGGTGGTCCTACCTTCGAATCTCGTCCATTCTTGTTGCGTTTTTCATTTAGCTACACTGAGTTTGTGCATTCCAGATCTTCATGCTTGAACCAAATTTAATACCAGTTAGTGAATTAAAAGTAGCTGACATTATTCTCAAATACTACACGTTATTACATGCTTTTCATTAGCTTACAGTACTCAACTTTGATATCAACTCTTCCATCCTTCATTTAACTCATTTCTTGACGTGTTTTGTTAAAAAATTCATGAATCCTGACCGAAAAAAATTGCTTTACCATTTAATGAATGAAAAGCAAGTGCAAAATAGGCCTATAAGAATTAAATGCCATATCTGTAGTTTGGTGTGGAGAAGAAACAAACTTGTGAACCAAAGGTTTAAGAACAACTCAAGTTATTAATATAAACTTTGCCGAAGATTATTCACTTATATCATCATAAAAGAAATACGAAAGACGTTCTGAAACGAAGAACTACAACATACAACTTTGCAAGCGGAGGCAAAGAAACCTAACGTAACAAGACTAAAGACGATTTGTTTACGGCGTAGTGATCGTGGTTGAGTGGCCAAGGCACGGGATCAGTAATCTAGAGGTTCGAATCCGCATCGGGCACTTTTTTTAGTTTAGGACTTTTGATGGCGATTGATCGACGATGACACACGTTTTATTATATTCAGATATTTGAATACTCGGATGTTTCAATACTTGAACTATCAAATCTTCAGATATAATAATAGTAATAATAATACTTACTATTATCTCGTAGAAGATTAAAAGCTAGGAGCTAATTACCGCTCCGGTCATACCGTTACAAGCAGAAACGTGACATTTGGCAAGAATATTTCTGTTTTGTTTAGTGTTGCCCACGAGAAGAGAAATTTCTCATCTTGTTTCCAAAACAAACAAAATAACATGAGAATTAACATTTTACATTCGAGACGGGATAAGGGTAACTCAAATTATCATGTCGCTTTAGAGATGAGAAGCGAGACGAGATGAAAAGTATCGTAAAAATTTCTTGTCTTGTTACGATTCTCGAAATAGTGCATGTCCATTGTTTAAGTAACAATTGCTCTGTAGACGGAATCTTATAAGCTTTTTGCTACTTTGTATTTTACAGCTCATTGAATTATGGTCTGTGTAGGTATTTTTCTTAGCAAAGCTTTTATACTTACCTCTGCATATCCTAAAAATTAGTATATTATATTCCTTACTGTTGAGTGATATTCAATTATTTCTATTACAGTTATTTTTCTTAAAACATACAGTAGAACACTTTCTACATGAAACGTTAGTGGAAAGCTTTTGTTTAAAATGTGGATAGAGATGTATCTTGAAGGTACGGAAACCCTTCTCCGAAATCCCTACGTAAGTTTCTCCAAATTTTAGACCTACTTTAAAACTTTTAATACCATTATTATTATTACTATTAGGCTACTACTACTACTACTACTACTACTATTATTATTATTATTATTATTATTATTATTATTATTATTATTATTATTATTATTATTATTACTGAATATGACAAAGCTAAATATTACGTCTTATTCCAATGCAAATAAGCATACTGAAGTTAAGAAAAATCAAAAGAAATTTGTTGGACCCTATATAAGGATGAATTGCCTTATAAGAAATACTTTGGGAGGAAAAGAGGGGTGGGAAAGGTGGCAGCTACTGCACAATATAAAAATCGAACCTTCGCATGCCTTAACAGAAACTAAGTAGGATTTATCTTCATCACGATACATAGTAACGCCCTTTCTTTGGGTAAAAGACATTGGATTATGTTTGCGTTATATTGATATTTTAACAAAATATATATACAAAAATAGTTCGTATTTACCAATTTTGGTTGAACGAATATATGGAACGTGTTTGAAAATGACGAACGGAAATATTAATATCATTTTAAGTTAGCGTGGAGGAACGTAGAAACAATTTCACAATGTCGTTTCAGACAAATTTATGACTCATACTAGACCTTAAGGATGACCGTTTTGTATTCATGAATTGTTTGCGAAACATGCCGTTTTCAAACAGTAGGAATCGTGAGTGTAGACTGTGACGTCATGTTAGTTTTCCCCCTGTGAAGGAAGTCGTTTCAACTCTAACTTGTAAGAACGAGAGAAATTGACTATGTTTTATGTTATTATATCAACTTTGTTTTATGTTATCAGAAATATCAACTTTGTAAATTATAAAATATTTCGGAATTTCGTCGGCGGGACTCGAACCGCGTACCCCTGACTCACGAAACGACTGCTCAAGCCGCTACCCTAAGACTGCTCTTCTCAGTAAGAGTCAAGAAACACTCGTCTATATAACAAATTGCAAACGTTTACGATTGCAATATTTTATTAACGATGAAACACTGATTTCGGTCATGATAAAATATTATAGTCCAAGGAATTTAAGTTTATTTTTTTTAAAAGACCGTAAGTATCTCCGTAACTTACCTCTATTATATTCATTTATTCTCGTTTTACATTTATTTCCAGTACGTTGAACAACAGGGACACGAACACAAATACATCGAGGACATTTAATATTTCAAAGGTTCTGATCGGGAATCGAAACTGAGACCCCGCCAACCGAACTATCTGATGGGTGGGGTGCCTTGTTCGTTCCCAAGGCAAGTAAGCTTGAGACGGACAACATCGTGCTCGTGGGTCTTCTCGAGACACTCACTTTCTCATTCTACCAATTTGTCCATAATAGTTCACATACTTTAATCATGGTCTTCCTCAACCTAACATGCATAATCGTGGGACATTAAACGTAAAGATTACATTTTCTAGCTGTTAACCCAAACCCATCCGAATCAAAAAGCAGTTGCATATTATTGCTCATTAACGTGTTTTCACAAAAAATATGTAGAAAAGAAACGGGGAATCGTAATTCCATTCAAAAGTGAAACAGCAGACTCATAATACCTTCTTCTAAAACGAAACACGATTACGATTCCCCGTTTTTTTCTCGACTTTTTCCTCTGACAAACTTTTTAAATACGCTCTAGAAAAATTATAGTTTTAACAAATACCGTATTGAAAGTTATGAATAGATAATTTATCGTCAGTTATAAGCGTCATATTTCATTAGCACTTATAACTACCATTCTTCTCCAAAATCTACTAAATCTGCAACAAAGTGCACGCATACTGTTATCCACCCCAAAGGAAAAATAAGAAAACTAAAGGTAAAAACTATCCCCAAAAATCATTCTCACATTGAAGTATCCGTCTACTTTCACCATCCAAGTTAGTAAAAAGGTCAAAGGTTAGTAAAAAGGTCAAAAGTTGTGAATCAATTATATATATATATATATGTGTGTGTGTGTAAATATTATAAAAAATTATCTAATTTATAACTAACTCATATTTTTACTATCAATTAATTGAGTTATCAAAAAAATATCAAATTCCAAGAGTACAAATTTACATATACATGGCTAATTCCATTTGTGACTTACACGACAACAGGCGCCAGACGGCAGTAAATATTATGTATTACAAAAGTTGTAAGATATTGTCATGGACAAGTTTTAGGTTATAAATAAGGGGCAGCAAGTCCTTCATTAATTTTTATTTGCAGCATTAGATGTGCAAACAAAATGGCTGAAACAAATCTCTAAATATATGCGTGACTTATACGACAGTAGGAGACATCGTGTTTTGAATAACTTAACTATATGACAATTCTGTTCTTCTATTGCTACAGGGAAACTAAAACTTTTTACATATATTAAGTAGATACCATGCTACCAGACTAAAAGAAAATTATTATATTTTCTATATTTGTTTTAAAATATATGCCACTAATATAACGTGACGTGCCCGACATAAAGTTGTGACTTACACGGCAAGTCTAACATCATGTCTTTGTTTAATTATACCTTGAAAATCTATTGGAAGGCAAAGTGGCACTAATGATTTCGAGAGATAAAAGGAAGTTAACAGGCAAACAGGAAGTTAACAGTTTTTTATTCGGGCAAAATTTGTCGAATTTGTGTCTGTGATAGATACTTGGTTCATTTAATTTCTGCTTGACGACTGTTAATGCAACATAAGCCTAATCTTTCTTTTGCGGCCAATAAAATTCTTTACTTTGATGGTAATGGCGAGGAAATGTTATATACAGTTCTTCTGATTCGTTTCTTCACATCCAACAACATATTTAATAGTTTTTTTTTAGCGAAGGGCACAGATACCCAGTCTTCAGTGGAGTATTTTCATTCACTTCGTCGCAGTGTTTATTCCCTTCACATGCGCCAATGAACTGCTCTGGAATTAAATCAAATTTCCTTCGCGGTGAAGAAGTATCTTACATGAGGTAACATTCAATCGTATACACTGGTAGTTTCATGTTTTTTGGAATATTATATATTTCGTTCTTATAGGGTTTCCATTGGTGCATCTGCTCAAAAATTCTTGAAGTAATACTCTTCAGTACAGTATATTACATTAATGTTCAGACGTAACTTGCGTGCGCTGTCAATAAATTCTGAAGCAGATTGAGGGTCAATTTGTCTGACTTGCGTTACCATCAATAGGGCCTTTGCCATAGACCGTAGCCGAAAAATGCCAAGACATTTCAACTTTCTGCAATGTTATTGAACAAAATGAATAATGTTGTGCATCATCATCCGACTGATAATTCACATTGTTAGTCGGAAACCCCAGATGACGCCCTTCAAAATCTTCCGTAAGTGTAGAATTGAAACAAGGAACTGCAGACATATCTTGATGCATGTAATCAGATATAATTACATACGAATCATATTCTGTGGTTTCATTTTCTCCAGGAAAATATGTTATTGTAGTTTACATAGTACAACTGTGTGATATCCAGTGAGCGGTTTGCATCTTTTCTTGGTACATAAAACAGTAATTTTCACTAAAATCTATTTGATGCAATATCATTCTTTTCAACTTCTCTATTTCCGCTTCCATTCGGCTTCTGAACTAGGCGTATGTGAAAATGCAATAGAAAAAACGAGTGCTACATATGACATGTTTTAATTTCAAAACTTTGAAGTAAACTTTGTTGTGACTTACATATTTTCGTTTGAATAAGCATGTTTCCTACCAAGGAAGCGTGACAGAGTAGTAGCGTGCTAGATTTTGACTCGGTAGGTTGCATGTTTAAAACATATAGCTGGCAATCCTGACTGAGGTGTTCCTCATTCACACCATGCAAATGCCGAGATGATATCCTTTCAATAGCTCTGAACGAATCCTTTCCCACATGTCCACCTCCGTCCTATACCGGCCTTAGCCTTAGATGCCTAAAGCCAATAAATACCAATTTATAAGCATATTTCCAAGACAACGAAAGAGTACGAGAAAACCAATAATAGTATTAAGAGTAGCTGAAGCTGGAAACTTCGGAACCACATATGTCGGCATTGTTCCAAAGACAGTAAATACTTTCTGTCAAGTTTTTTTCAAACTCCTTTCTGGATTACATTGATTGATATTGTTTAACTTTTTATTAATTTCTTACATTTATGTTCCACTCAAATACACTTTACACCTGTACTTCATGATATTGCTTTATCTTCCTTGTCTTTCATTCTCTTGCACTAAACATGGCACCTAATACATTCATTGAGTTATCAATCCATTGTTTACAAGTTTTACTGCAGTTAGCTACTATTGGCAATGCGACAACATTGGAACAAAATGAGACTTACACGACACGTATAATGTGAATTAAACGACAGTGAAAGAAATGTGACTTACACGACATTATATTTCGTATTTAAAAGAGTTATACATATTATTTCTGGACTTTCTGCACGGCTTTTGATTACCTTCTATCCAAATGAAGAAAATTTAGAATTACAGCTTTTTTGTTTAATTATGTATATAAATACATTAACTTGTTTATGTTTTCTTGTGACTTACACTACAGCCTACTTGAATAAATCAATTATTTTGATTTTCTTATTATTAAATTATGTGCAAAACAATGACACTGATGTAAACACAAACATTATCTTATTAAATACCATGCGAGATCTTCACTTACATACAACAATTAGCAGGAAAAATGTGTTAAAATCCCACTGTAGGCACATCTTCTGCAACATGTAAGTGGCCAGATTCTACTTCCTGCAGAGCCATCTACAAACCAACGTTGGTATCATTTTTTCCATATATGAAAAATTCAGCATTCTTAAAAATGAATTTTAATAATTATCTGTGCCAAGGTGAAACTTCAAATTTTCCTTTGGAAGGGTCATTTACCGCGGTATTGACCACATACTTGTGTGCTTCATATATATTTTTGCATATGTATATCTCTCATATATATATATATATATATATATATATATATATATATATATATATATATATATATATATATATATATATATATATATATATATATATATCTGATTTTCCAAATTTTCTTCGAAGCGATGCTCCATCTCAACGTCCAATTGCCGTTTAGAATCCAGAGATGAATAAGTTTACATTCTGTCAAATCCATTAAATTACAATCCTCTAAAATCCGCGTACGTAAAATTTACTGCGTTTTCTTTATATTAATCCCAGGCCTGGAACTATTAAAAAATTGTATTAAAATTCACTTATAAGTTATAACATACATACATAATTATCTCTCTCTCTCTCTCTCTCTCTCTCTCTATATATATATATATATATATATATATATATATATATATATATATATATATATATATATATATATATATATATAACAATATAATTGTAACTTCCTCATTAGCTCCACATTCCTCATTAGCCATTCCAAGACTGCTATATTTCCTTCGTAGTTCTCCATCCTGGCATGAGACAGATCTTTTGGAACAATATGATGAATCCATCCGACTTGGCCTAGAATCTCTTCTCAACTGCTCTCTCACAGATAACTCATGGCTACAAGCATCTCTCCCTGTGGATCACGGAGGTCTAGGAATTCGTCGAGCCCTTGACTTGGCTACTTCATCTTTCCTTTCATCCATGTATAGCTCTATGCCTTTGATCACTTCTCTTCTTCGCAAGGATATTCATCAGGATTCGGAAGCTGAGATAAATGATTGTATCTCCCAGTGGATATCGTGCGGCGGACTCGATCTACCTGATTTCGATAAGAGAAGTTTTCAAACTTCATGGGACGCTCCTCTTATAGACTCCAGATTATCTTCTATTCTTCAGTCCTCCACCAATCCTGAAGATAAGGCACGTCTTCTTGCCACTTCTTCCCCTGAAGCAGGTGCCTGGTTACAAGCTATCCCATCTTCTTCCCTAGGGCTGCATCTTCCCGACGAAAGTTTTCGAATCGCTTGTGCGTTACGTTTGGGAGCAGATGTCTGTGAACAACACCAGTGCCCTGCTTGCGGAAGTTTAGTGGGTAAGAAAGGTATACATGGCCTATCATGTGTTCACAGTGCTGGCAGATACTCTCGACACTCCACTGTTAACGATCTCATTATGAGAGCCCTCATATCCTCTGGAACGCCTTCCGTGAGAGAGCCAATGGGGTGTAGTCGCGCTGATGGCAAGAGACCTGATGGAATGTCTTTGGTGCCTTGGAAACGAGGGAAGGCTTTAATATGGGATTTCACTTGTACCGATACCCTAGCCCCCTCTAATCTTCCTTCATCTTCGACAAAAGCTGGGACGGTTGCAACTCGCAGAGAATATGAAAAGAGACGAAAGTATAGCAACCTGTTGGACAAATACCACTTCGTCACCATAGCCATTGAAACTTGTGGGTCCTGGGGTCAGGAAGGTCTAAACTTCATTAATGAAGTTGGACACCGTATAGCTATTAACACAGGAGACACCCGAGCTTCATCCTACCTTATACAAAGGATAAGTATGGCTTTGCAAAGAGGGAACGTAGCAGCGATGCTAGGAACTCTCCCTCCGGGAAAAGCTTTGGACGAAATTTTCCTTTTGTAATCACTCTCCTCTCACCAAACTCTCGAAAAAAATATATTATTGTGTATTTAATGACTTTAGATTTCTGGAAACAATGTGTGCAGAATAAAGTGATTATAGTGGGAAAAAATGTAAAAAAAAAAAAAAAAATCCTTATAGAATTGTTAATTTTTAAATAGTTGGAATGATCCCCAAATCTATTTGTATCAATCAGTTTTAATTTGTTGTTCCTTGTTGCCTGTATACCTTCAAGATTTATGTAAATTTAAAATGTTTATTTTGTTTAAAAAAATTGAAATATCTATATCAGTTGTAAAATCATTCAATGTTCCATATTAACTAGCAACGAAATGTAATCTATTTCTTGAATAAATTGTAACTTGATGATTACAACAATAGATATTAATTTAGTTGAATCATATATTCAATGATTAGATTCTAATATTCAAAGTTAATTTCTAACAGTTCTTCTACCCTCTCTGAACAGTTTAATCATATCAATATGAACTTTTCGTACATTATTGTTATTGTCTACTGCTCGCACTTGACCGTATTCTTTCCCAGCCAACGTTCAATGAAAAAAGGCACCACCCATTTTAGACATAATGATTTAGTTTACATTAGAACTTTTCTTCAATTGACACTCTCCACAAGTGGATACAAAATCCCTTATTTGTTGGACCATCCCCGGCCATGTAAAGTGAGTAAATTTTTTTCCAATCGTCCTTTTTATACAGCAATGCGAACTGGGCAAAATATTTGAATGATAAAATTGAATGATGTTTTTAGCCAAGCTTTTAGGAAGACATACTTCATAAGGGTTTCTGATTGCTCTAGTTTTCTTGCATAATGTCCCACGTACAACTTATATCCTTCAACAGCCGTTTTCGCTTTTAGTTGTTTGATAATTTTTTCACATCCGGATGATTTTCTTTATGTTCGTTGTTGGCTATATTGGCACATGGCATATTCTACGAATTTATCAAAAAATAATTAGTTACCTATACCTCCATTTCCTCAAAATTATTAATATCGTACAACCTTGATAGAAAATCGGCTGAAATATTTAAATTAGTTGAAATTGATTTCACAACAAAATTAAACGAAAATAGACGATATAATAATGAACCATAACGCTGGACTCTTTTCATATTTATGGCATATACTAACTTTGTGTGATCAATACGCACTTCAAACTGTGAATGTAAGGAGGTACTATGGCGTTCCATCAATTCCACCGTCGCCATCATTTCAAGTAAATAAATAAATTGGTTTATTTAAATTGTATTTCTTAATGCGACTACTGAAAAATCCTACCGGTAATAAATTACTCTCCTCATACTGTTGCACCACGCCTCCTAAAATTTTCAGGGAAACATCCGAATTCCAAATAAACTTCTTATTTAAATCGGGAAGCTTTAACATTATGTATGTTTCAAACATAAGTTTAATATCATCTAAAGCTTTCTGTTGTTCAGGTTCCCAAACAAACTTTACAGAAGCACTCCCAATCGATTGGTAGGTTCCATTATTTCATGGAATTGGGGAACAAATTTGCCATAATATTGCAGAAAAGAGCTAAAGAAATTAAACTTTTCCTATTCTTAGGCGCAGGTAATTTACGAATTGCTTCAACCCGTGCTGTGTCCATATACATTTTCCCATTTTCTATTACAAACCCTAAGTAAGAAACCTTAGTTGAAAAATGAACATTTGTTATTAGATAAAGTTAAACCTTTGTCGTCCAATTTCTTCAAGACTTTCTCAAGAATTATTTTATGACTCTCTAAATCTTTCGATTTTATTATTACATCATCCATATATCATTTAACTCTTTCTTCCTTAAGTGGAAATAACAGTTCTGTTAATATTTTTGATAAAACATGACTACCTGCTGCTAAACCAAATGGCAAAAATTAAATTCGAACAATCCACTATGGGTCAAAATGGCTGTATATCTACGGCTTTCATTAGTTAGCGGTATGGTCAAATGTGCCTTACGTATGTCAAGATGTGAAAAGAATTTACCATCCGCCAGTTCGGTCAACACATCCTCCATACGAGGCGTATATTGAGTATTTAAACATAAAAGAGAATTCAAAGAAGAATAATTCACAACCATTCGTTTTGATCCATCGTTGTTATTGACCAAAAAGCATGCAAAAGCAAAATCACTATAACTCGCCTGTATTATCCTTTCACTCAATAATTCATACAAAATCTTATCAAGATATTTTTGAGTAGCCCGTGATAAAGGATACGCCTTTTTGCGAATAGGAGAATAATCATCTTATAATATATTATAAGAATAATCTGTAATAAATCCAATTTTATCAGGAAATAAATGAGGAAATCTTGTTGGCAAATTATTAACATACCATTGTATATGTGGATGCTGGTCAACCACTTCCGGATCCACCATCAAGGATGCCCGCTCTATCTCTGGATTCAGATAAGTCTCCGCAGTTGTTTCGCGGATATTCTTCATGTATCTTCCAACCCTGCATCGGTCGGCTTCACGCAGACCTCTCAGACCACTCGCCTCTTATAGATTCGTAAACATCCCAGGATTCGCTGGAATATTTCCCACTGGATCCATTCCATTCTCCATCATGGATGATGCGTCTCCAACATTATTTGCTTTAATGAATAAACTGGTGAAAATTTCGGACTGATTTCGAGAAGATAAATCACCATTGCTCAGTTCCCTAATTGCACTGGCGGGAGGGAGACAAGTTTTTGAAGAAAATTGTAGCCTGATTTTTCCATTTTCCTCAGGCAACACTAACTCGTTTTGGACTAATTGAATTTGCGTTTGTATACATTTAAAACTCGTTTTGGACTAATTCAAATTGCGCTTGTATAGATTTAAGTTCATTAATACCCCAGATCAAGGGTGGATTTAAAGTATTTATGAGAAAAAAATTCATTTTGGAAACCCGCCTTTGAAATTTAATATGAAAAATAACACATTGGTTTAGTGTCACTTTTTTTTGATTCACACCTACACCAGTAAATTTCTCATTGTAAACCACTATAGGCCTAACTAATGTTTTGTTCCATTCGTCAAGTAGTTGTTTACTAACTAGCGAGGCGGATGAACAAGTGTCCACACAACCCATATATCGTTTGCCCATTATATAAGTTGGAATAAAAGCCACCACTAAATTTCTTTGATCACAACATAAATAAGGTTTACTAGTATTCGTCCCACTATAAGTATTAAAATTCCCTTCAGTTGCACATCCACCCACATCTAATGTTTCAGCTCGAAACCCGCTCCCTCTCATACAAGTCGATGAACTCAACTGCTCACTGCATGAATTAAGTTCGCCTGCACTATTATTAACCTTCTTCTGGAATGCGTTTTGCAATCCTTTTCTATCACCAACACTGGATCTCTTATAATCATTTTGATAGTTCACATAGTTCGCCCTATTCCCTCCGAGAGAGAAATTGTTTTTTATCCGAGTCACTCCAATACTCGCATATCTTGAACCCAACAGCCGAGATCCACCACAAACTGGTACATCATGATTACCACTTCACCCAAAACTCTGTTTGCAAAGCGTTCATAGTTTGCGTTATCCTCTTTTCCCACACTATTTACAATGTGGTCCGGTGCACCCAACCAATTTGCCTTTCCTTTACGATTTTTATATTCACCACCAACTATATTTCATTCCTTAAATAAGGGTAAGCGATGCTTAACGTTATAAGCCTTTTCCAACACACGATCCTTTTTACTACTTCCCCTTTCACAAAAATCTACCTGCTCCATTGTCGGGGAAACAGTCGTGTTTAAAGACAAACAGTTTTCTGTTTTACCTAAACGTCCATTTCGATTATTAATAAATTGTTTGTTTTTCTCTACGAAATCATAATCCTGCGGATATCGAACCTCTTGATCTCTTATAGAAGACCCCAATCCTTCTGCAAAGCGTCCTAGTAGAGTTCTACTCATATTTACCTTTACCATTTGTTTGTTTAATAAGGATTGTTTATACGCTTTACAAGTAGCAACCCGATGGTTCGCACCACAAAAAAGTAACAGTTAATTTGTATCCTCGCTGCACTATCAGCTGTACTAAAGTTAATCATTGAATTATAAACTTCAACATTAGTATTATATGTCTGATAGTTATGTATGTCACTCATCAGTTCACTCAAGGACTCGGTTGTCTATATTTATACATATCAAATTTAATTTGTGGTTTCCTTCCTCCTACCACTATATCTAATACCTCCCTTTCGTTTATATTGCCATAACAAACTTTATGGTAATCCACAATTTTATTTACATGTTCAAGAATGTTTTCATTCGGTTCTTGCATTGCATTTAGGTATCTTACAACCAAGTCCCGTTTACCTAATGGAGTAACAAGCTTCCGGAACAAGTAATTACTGATTTCTGTCCACTGTCACGTTTGCTCAAATAAATGTAATAATTCATAATTTAAACGCCCTTCTGATTTACTCAAAGCAGCTAACAACACAGCTTCAATCGGGAACAAACCGCCCTTTATTATATTACACACAGTGACAACAAAACGAAACAAACCTACATCACTTTTACCGTCCGTAATCGGAATTAGCTTTATCTTTTCATTAAAAAGAACACTTGTTGTATTAACAGCTATCTTTTCAAAATTTATATTAAAAGGAAAAACCTTTGATTAACATGCAAAGTTTTATTTTCTTTCTCCGGTTTCAACTCCTGACTAAAAGGGAAAAATGAATTTGCATTTGCTTTTTCTTTTTCCTGCTTTATAAAATCAGCTGTTTCACCACTTCTAAAGTGCAATGAATGAACTTCCCTCACCCCACTACTACTAACTGATAGCAATGGTTGAGTTGCGTCATTGTATATACAACAGCAGCGTGCTGCCCAAACACCTGCTGCTATACAGCGTGTAACTGCTTGTATAATTCCCACTATTAATCGATGGACTCTCCTCACACCAAATTTCGTCTTGCAAATATGAAAAGTCCCAATGACCTCGCGCACATTCAGGGACTATAATTCCTTCATCGCCTCCTACACAGCCATTTGAAACAAGATGTGACCTAGCTTATATCCTTTTATCATTTATTAAGCTATCTATTATAAGCAACAGTGAAAAAAGAAAAGAATCGGACTTGTTTTCGATATAAATGACCCATATGACACTGCAAGAACCTGTCAAACCAGCTCTGATCAAATTCAACATATCAATATAATTTTCATCAAGACTACAAATTTATAATTATATTGTCTTTTTTCATGAATCTATAATATATATATATATATATATATATATATATATATATATATATATATATATATATATACGTATATACAGCACTAGGTACGTACAACTTACATTCAGCCTGAAATATTTGTGTAACGTGCACTCGTTATAAAAGCAAGGTTAGTTCGCGGAGCATTAGCTAATTCAATATAGACTAGAACACATTTCCCGCAAACGGGAAAAAATTCATATACGTACCTTTGTAATAAGAATATTAATAAGACTCCTCGGCATGGAAAAATGTTCCACTAATACAGGGCAAATATAAATTTAAGCAAAAGTAGAGGTTTCGAAATAATAAGATGATTAAGTCCTCTTTTCGAATAAACTTTATAAACGTTCTCAAATATAAACCAAAAGAGATCTGAAAATCTCTCAATACAAACATTCAACAAGGATTGTATAATGGTCCTTTTAAACAAGAAACTGGCATATTCCACAATCAGCCATTGAGGTCTATAGGCCTATATACTTTACTAGCTTCATATAACTTACTTATTTTCAATATTTAACTTTTCGCCTCAAATCTGGCTTCTTCAAGATATTAATAATCTTAATTCAAATAATAAACTCACTTACTTTACACTGAGGTGAACGTAATATTTGCACTCAAATAGACCGCTAAATTTAATTCCGACGATCTGAATGAAAACCACTTATTAATCGTGAAAATATAAATTCACCGGCTGTAGAACTATGAAATATATTCTTTTCATCAAAAACAGAAATTCAATTCACTTTAATTCCAAAACTCCCTTCAATTTCTATCCAAATTCCAATACTATATTCACTTGTTAAACTACCCATCTGACTTTTTGTAACGGTTAACACTTTTCTCTCTTCCAGAGTCGAAGCTTCCACTTCGGCTATTTCAGTCTGAACGACGTAAATGTCATTCAGAGTCAAACGGCTAGAAGAGGTAGTTCACGATTCATCGAAATATAGCGCTCTATTTTCACATATCTAGTTGCATAACTATCTCTTTCTATAAAAGAGAGAAATATATATTCGTAACGTCCAGTGGCGTATTTACGATTTTGTTTCGGGAGGGGCTTTGCTAACTTTCGGGGGGCTTTGCTTGGAAATGTGAAAATTCTAAAAGATATTTCATTTACCTTACTGTACTAAGTAAGATTTCGGGGGGGCTTAAGCCCGGAAGCCACCCCCCTAAATACGCCACTGGTAAGTGTCGTGGTGTGGTAAAATGGGCGACCTGACAGACTTCCAAAGAGGCATGATCGTTGGTGCCCGTCTGATTTGAACTTCAGTAGCAACAGTGGCGAACATTGTGGGGGCATCGAAAGGCACTGTGTCCAATGTCACGAGGGCATACGCAATTCATGGGCAAACTACGTCTGCAAAGCACAACAGTGGTCGAAAGACAATCCTGTCACATAGGGACCGGAGGACATTTAAACGCATTGTAGCAGCTAAAAAGAAGACCACTGCAATGAAAATTACGTCTGAACTCAATTCCGACGTACAGAACCCGGTTTCGTCGAAAACAGTGCGACGGGAACTTCATAAAATGAAAATTAATGGCAGGGCCGCTATTGCCAAACCCCAGGCCACAGCAGTAAATGCAAAGAGGCGTATCTAGTGGTGCAAGGGCTACAAGGCGTGAACTCATGAACAGTTGAAACACGTAATGTGGTCGGATGAATCGACCTTCGCCTTGTTTCCAACAACCGGTCGTGTTTCCGTATGGAGAACACCGTTGCAGGCCTATGATACAGACTGTCTGCTCCCAATTGTAAAGCATGGGGGTGATTCTGTTACAGTATGGGCAGTGATATCGTGGTTTTCTGCACATCCCATCATAACCCTGCACAGAATGATGAATGGTAAGGCGTATGAGGCCATTTTTGGGGGACCAGGTTCTAACCATGGCCCAAATATTGTTCCCTGATGGTGATGGCATCTACCAAGATGATTTGGCACCCTGTCACGCTGCAAAAACGGTGAAATAATGGTTTGAGGAGCATGACCAGAAGCTATCACACCTCCCATGGGTCTCATAATCACCTGATCTGAACATCATTGAGCCATTGTGGTCTGAGTTAGAAAGGCGTGTTTGGTCTCAATACCCTCCACCAGCATCCCTTAAGGAACTGGAGCATGTTTCGGAGGAACAATGGTAAAAATTCCACACACCGCGATTCAGGAGCTGTATACGTCCATTCCACCGCGGATCCAAGGAGGCCCTACACCATACTAGAGTCTGTTCCAGGGAACCTGATAGGAAATTACCCTACCTACCACCACTTACCACTGCAGAAGGGGAAAGCAAGTCGCTGACCTTCACAGGGAGGGAAGCTTTTCTAATAAAACAAAATCGTGTAAACGCTAAATTCGTACGTCAATTCGCTCGCATCAGATGTTAAGAAAGCACTGCTGTTCGTTTTAGCTATCAGCCCCGAGTAACAATCAACTACTGTTTTTAATTTTTGTTCTGTAGAAAAGTATTCATATTATTTATGTACTAAGTTTACCCTACTGTAAAACATTTTATTGTTTCAACAAATATCTATCGAAAACATTAAAATCAATAAGACCTCAATCTGCCCAATTTTGTATGAATATGGAAATTGATCCCTAACACGAATAAAAAAACGGGAACTATCAGGTTTCGAAAATAAAATCTTGATAAAAGTATTTGGAGCAAAAGTGGCATACATTCAGGTGAATTAAAACGTTATACAAGCTTTTATTTCACAACAACTACAGGTCACCGAATATAAATAGTAAATGTTAATATGGGAAATAAGCATTAAGTGACCAAGTTTTATTCAGAAAGTCTAGGAGAAAGAGACTATTTGTTGGGCTTTCGGCTTCCAGACAATGTAAAGTGAATATTTGAAGGATGGTTGATAACAAACCAGAGATGGAGTGGGTCAGTGGGTCGGTGGGTCAAGTTTTCTGAATGGGTCAGTGGGTCGTGGGTCAACAGCATGGGACCGCCCACCGTGACCCACTGCGATCCACCGATTCAGTATGATCTACCGACCCTCTCTGCTCACTGCATTGTAGAGAGTATCTTCTGAAGACTGGTAAACTTGTCTCCCTTTTACTTTGAAGACCTTCATTTCCCTTTCTTTCCCACTTGTTTCTGTCTACTTACCTGAGGTGAGTATATCTAACCAAGTGAAAAAAGAACTTCGGGCACTTTTGGATATTGATACTTTTAATAGTAATAATAGCAATAGGACTTACACTACAATTTGGCTTTCGAGACCTGTGAGTTTTTAGAGCTAACTACTGGAAAAAATACGTTTTTGAATCACTGTAATATATAAATTATTTATTAAAAAATGAATGTAACTATGTGTGCCTGATCATCACGGTCAAATTGCAAAGTCAAATGAAATTACTTTTGGTATATAGTTAGGCCTTAATCCAAATTGGGATGTTATATTGCTTTTATTATAATGCATAATATCCTAAGGAAATAGTGAGGATCCGAATTTTTGCGAAAAAAAAAAATTAGTATCTCGCAAGCCGTTAAACTTACGGAGCTGAAATTCAGTGTATTAACTGTTTATTGAAAATAAACAGAATGTGTCCTAGCATTTTTTAAAATTCTCCTTTATGTGGGGGGGGGGCACTTTCTATATATGGAAAATTGGTAGTGAGTTGGTTTGTAAAAATGATCGAAAACGATCGATGTTACTTCAAAAAAAAAAAAAAAAAAATCAGAAACAAAAAATACAGTGCCCTGCTTCATATATCCATAAAAAATCAGAAACAAAAAATACAGTGCTTGGCTTCATATATCCATTGCTTTCTGCTATAATAATTGCTGAAGCTTATGTTTATTATATGGAGCGCTCACAACACAGGGCAATCAACCCATAAAGTTGTGAGAAAAATAGGCATAAAATTTGTACTGTAAGCTTAATTACACGGAAATTTGAAGTTTGGATTGTACGCATAATTGTATGGAAAATTTTACACTTTTTTCCCTTTACGTTGGTCTACTTACCTTGATTGGAACTTTGAAATTTCATCCTTTTTTCCACTGAAAAGTATTAATAATTCAACAAGGAAATAATTATACTAAGATAGTTTAATTGAAATTCATCGCAATTTGGCACATGGCAAACAGCAGTGTGGTAATTGAAGCTGAAGAAGGAGGGAAGTTCCCATTCACCACTGAACACTTCCCCGGAACCTCGTTCTCTTTTGTTTTCTAGGGGAAAGGGAACTTGGTAATGACATCAAACCTTCATGTGTAATTACAAAAATTAAATTTAGAAACAAATAAGAAATCATCAGTTTATCAGGCTTTAATTGATATATTTATGCACAAGATTCCCTATCGAAGGTGTGGTAGATGAAGTTTCTGTTCTCCGTAAGTCGACATTGCCAACTGACATGGTCGATATGGAAAAGATGTATGGGGATAGAGAGGTGATACTTTTTGCTGAGTATTTCAAAACTGACCGAGAAAAATCGTTATCAGGCTTAAGTCTAACAAGTAGATTGTCGATGAGAAGTTGCAGAAATCGGGTAGAAGTATTATCAATTTCCACGACAGAGTGCGAACGGGGATTACCTCTTATGAATTTACAGATGACCGATATTAGAAATAGATTAAGTGCTCAAACATGGTCTAACTTGTTACTCATCAATGTTAATGGCCCACCGCTAGACAAGCTCAAAGTAGACGAGCTAGTTATTTCTTGGCTGAAGAAATGGACATCATTCCACTGCGGATGATTTACTGCCAAAAAGTTACCAACAGGAAATAAATCCGATTTCAGATTTGTTTTAAGGTGGAAAATTACGAGTTACGGAAAATGTATACTTGTATTACTAATGGCTCATTTGTGTTATTCAACTTTGTACCTACTTTTTAGTAAGTCTCTTCTTTGCTTTAGGTAAACTACTTTTGAATAAATATTCATAATAATTGGAATTATGCATATTTGTAACTTAAATTTAACGTGGTGTTTTAGTTATTACACAAATTACAATTATGAGCATACTTTATGGAGCTGCTCTCACATAGGATACCCGAGCACCTTTATACCCTATGAACAACCGATTTTTCAAGTCTTTTGTGAGAAAAATACTGTGAACTGAGAAACCATAACCTTTTCCGTATTGCACAGGGATATTTTCCTGCGAATAGAAGTTTCTTGTGGAATGCGTTCAGAAACTAACACTTGCAAGAATACTCTCTTAGTATAAGTATATTTTAGGCACACACTAATTTCCCCCCACCTCGAACTGTTTCAACTTCCTCACTGACAAACACTTTACCATTTTATATCGTAAAGGTCAGATCCACCGTTATTGTAACAGAGTGGTGCTTAAGCGATTGACTAGAAATTCAAACTCCGATTAGTGACAATTTCACAGTCTTGTTTTATTACAAGTGTAAACTCTTTAGTCAGTTCAGAAGAGGCCGTGGATCGTGTTCAGAGTTGATGACGATGGATTTTGGTGAGTCAGAGTAGGTCAAAGTGGATGAGAGTGGTTCATGGTGGGTGGTGGGTCAGAGTGGGTCAACGTGGGTGGTGGGTCAGAGTGGGTCATGGTGGGTGGTGGGTCAAGTTTTCATTGACCCACGCCAACTCTGTAACAAACATGGTACATTGACTTTTCGCAGGTTAAAATTAATGGAAATATTTATTTCTGGTACGATGAGACTTTGAGCCCTAAGCCAAAGCGTTCGTTATTTTAGTATAATTGAAGAACCTTGTATTCATCGTTACTATTTCCTTCGTATACAATAATCAAATCTTGTTACAACATTAGACTATCCTGCACGCTTGGGGCTGCTGAGGCTCAGTAGTATATTTTACCTGTGGTGAATGGGGTCCCTGGTTCGTTCCCAGCTCGCACCAAGTGAACTTTGTGGTGGACAAACACACGTGCGTGGGTTTCCTCGGAGATCTCCCGTTTCCTTCCACTTTCTTCATTCCATAATTTCTTTCATTTCTCATGATCACCGTCTCCTTTATTCTAGCCGGCATAATTATGGGACTTGAAGATTTCATTTCATTTTATATTCTGCACGCCATAACCGTATCTCTTGCAACGTAATTATTGCAAATGATTATTCCTATTAACGGAGAACGATAATATTTTTAAAACAATAAAATGTCATTTTCCCCTCTTCTGCAAGAGAGGCTCTTCAAACAAAATTATTATTGGAACACTATTATCAGTGTATATATTTTTCTTCTTGTTCTTTTTAATGTAAGAACACGTGTTGATAAGAGAGAAAAGGAGAAGTGTATTTTGATTTCAGCATTTCAGGTCCTATTTTTATCATCTTATCGCTCTGATAATTTACCTATACATATTGAACTTGGATTTTGATTTTACACTGTGTGCGTGGGTTTTCTCGGGTTCTCTCATTTCTTCCTACTTTCTTCATTCCACCGTTTCATTTATTTCTCATTATCACCGTCTCCTTTATCGTAGCCGGCATAAACGTGGGACATAAAACTTATAAAGATTTCATTTTCAGATTTCGATGAAATTATTGTATTAATAAGTAAACACACATTCAATTACCAACCCTGCCAGCTCTTGCTATTCCAACATTATGTCTTAAGCCCGGCTGCCAAGAAAAAGGAAAATAAACAATACAACTGTTCAATAAAATTCCCACTATAATAACACGTGTTACTTGCCTCACCAATACAGGCAAATGTAATTAATTGTTTTAAAATACATAGTGTTATTATGAAAGTCGTAATTTATTATTATACATATTTAGATACACTTTCAATCTGGTACTTTCATTCCAGATTGAAAGTCATACGTCTACCAAGTGGAATACGAAGTAAGAACTGAATCCAGTTAGCTAAAAACAGAAGTCAGTGAAATGTTTTAGTGAACGTAGTATTTATCGTCTGGCTTCCATAGGCGGTGGAGCTAGTTAGTTATGTCTAAGAAGTTTGGTTAAAATTACAGCATATGTTCCGGAGTTACGTTGCAATATACATTCATACTCATACATCCAAATATTTATAGATGCGCGAGAAACGCCTTCGGAGCTACACATGTGAATTTCCAATTCAGCTGACAGGCCTGTTCATGGAAAAACTTGGAATTAAATGTTATGTGATTGTAATATAATAGCTTGACAAACCCAAATTATTGGTTTGACGCTAACTCAGTCAGCGGCGCAAATCTGTCTTCAATATAGGGCAGGGGGTAAGACCGTTTCCATACTTTTTTAAAGCGATGTTCAAAATGTTTATGAAGTTTAAAAACAATGCTATGGATGATCTGGGGAGTAGAGTTGTCTTCAACATTGGAAGGCGGACAGATTTGAGGCTTATTTTGGGGGAAGAGACTCATATTACGGTAGATGAATTGATTTCTGAGGTCAACCTGTTGTATACTATATATCAGGCAATATAGATGAAGTGGCAGTCGGACAGAAATCATCATCTCTATCCCCCCAAGAAAAAACACATTTCAAATCGGATTATTTGGTGGGATAGTCCCCCCAGTTCCAAGATTGATGGGCAAATGTCCCCCTCATCCCCCGGGATTTGCGCCAGTGGCCTCAGTAGTTTGAGATATTTTATTTGCATATCTTCTCGTTCCCATGATGATGGGGGCTGAACTTGGACTTTAACGCTATCTGGATTGTTGTTATTGTCAGCTACATCGAGAACTAAAAATTCAAAACTAATGTCGGTTGGTTTTTATTATTTTTAAATATCAATCCCTTCCCACCACCTCAGGGGTATTATTGAGAGTTAAACGTAGATTTCAATGGCAAAGTTTCCACCGGCTGATGTGGTACACCCCAAAAGTGTACACTCGATTTCGCACAACTACACCCACGAAGTGTAAGGTTGCACCCAGAAGTGTTAACTAACACTTGTAAGGTGCTACGTAACACTTTATAAGTGTAACGTACCTTCAAATTTTGCCGCCAAACTGTCACCCCTTGGGTGTAAATTGTCGCCCTTTGGGGAGTAACTTCACTGCCTTCACTTAAACCCTGAGATGGAACCTAAATGCTGCCACCTTTGAGATGTAATTGACAAGTTTGAAGGTGTAACTGAAAAGGAAGGTGTAACATTACACCTTAGGGTAAAACAATTTTTTTCTTGTTGCACCATAGTTACACCTTAGGGTGTAAAATTAGGGTTAGGATGTAACCTTTGGATTACACCTTAGGGTGTAAATGCTCCCACTGAAGGTGTAAGATATCACCTTTCGGTTGCTCCCTCTATCGCAAATGTATGCTGGTTGCATAACGTTACCAGCATTATATTGGGTTGATCTGTATATTGCTTTACATGCAGTGCACATGATGCGGCGTGGAGGCCTGTAGTCTCTAAAAATTGAGTTCAATTGGCGGATTTAATAAAGAGTAGCATACGTGAAAGGTTATGCAACTTTTCAAATGTAACTGCTGACTACATCATTTCGCGTGGTGGGCTGTTCTCACTTTGTCTTTACTTGTTGGTATGCTTTTCCTCAAACACGAAGGAGAAAACAAAATTTGAAGCACTACTCCATCATGCGAAATAATGTAGTCATCAGTTACATCTGAAAAGTTGCATAACCTTTCAAGTATAGTATACTACTTTTGATTAAATTGTTAGAGATTACAGGCCTCCACGCACTATCATGTTCACTACCTGTAAAGGAATATACAGATCAACTCAATACACTCTATATAATCTTATGTAACCAGCATGCATCTGCGGGAAGGGGAAACACCTAAAAGCTGTTTTCTTACACCTTAGGTTGAAGCATATCCCATTACACTTTGGCAAAGTCTTGATTACAAGTGTAAATACATTCAATGAAAGTGCATCATTTACTAGTCTACAAGCTGTACACTTTTAATAAAGTCAAGAAAAACTTTTGCTATACATAAAGGTATTTCGTTTAATTCACTTAACTAAACATTACATACATGGAATACATGAAGGTTGGCAGCCTCGGCGAGGTTAAAAAAAGATATATGTCTTCTTAAGTGATTTAATACGCCGCACTGTCTATGCTGGATAAATGGTATTTGAAATGTAGGTCTATGAAAATCTTTTGTCTACTCCTTCGGCAGCCAAGCACATAAAAGTAGTGCCAGAAAGGCATTACTGTACGTTTGACGGAAAGCAAGTAACGAGCATCGCATGCAGTTGAAACACGATCTGATACTCGACAAGCACACTTATATTTGTGATAGTGACATCAATTAAATTGCTAAAGTTTCTGCTTTTAATTTTGTTCACATAACGTTTAATATTTGTGCTTTGATGTTGATTGAATATGTAGCTACACAAACATTTAAGAAAGCTATCTAAGTGCCTTTTAAAGAAAATAATTCTCACTCCTTCTAAACCGGCATTCATCACCGGTGCTCACTACACATGGACACATTATTGTACTCCGACATTTTTCAAAAGTACGTAACTTTTGATAAATGTAACAATGACACTACGCATTGTTTTTTTTTTTAAAAAAAGGTTAAAATTGTGACCGGACCGAGAATCCAACCCGGGACCTTTAGGCTTATGTCCAACGTGCTACCCACTTGAATCCTTCCAGTCACACAATCTACATTCTTTACGTCCGTGCTTGTTCTCTCAAAGACCACACAGAGTACCACAACTTCCAGTTGTGCTTGGACTTCCCTGGTGTTTGATAAAGATGGACATACACAGAAGAAATAATTAAACATAAATTAAGGAACTTCCAATTTTATACACCAAACTTCTTTATGTGCAGAGGTTATGTAATTCTTTATTGATTTTTCACCCTTAAAAATTAATGTTTCTGCACCTATAGAAATTTGGTGTATAAAATTGGAAGTTACTCATTTCTATATTGACACTGTGCATAAGTTAAGAGATAATTTTAGTTAATATTAAATGAATATCAATCAAAACGTTTCAATTTATCAGCAAAATGATTACTCGGTACGTGTCAAAAATATTAACCCAAATCAAAGCATATTAGGAACAAGAATGTAGACTAAACATAAAACAGAATAGACTAATAAAAAGAAAATCAGTATAGAAAAACACCATTTGCGAGTTTCGAGCTTAGGTATCTCAGGAGGCAGCTTATGCCTTAACTGTATGCAATACCTGTTACTTGCTTTTTGTTGAATGGTACAGCAATGCATTTCTATACTTTGTCTTTCTGTAAATTGTTTGTTACATACAAAGAGTACGTCCAATATGCATCGTGTGTATAAATCCCAATATCTTCATACTGATCAAATTACATCCACAATTAAATTGAATTTCCTCGTTCATGCCCTACTTACTGACAAACATATATTTTGTCTTTGAATGATTATGATGTTTCAGTATTGCACATCAGTAAATTTTTATACCGTATTTTCCAGTCATACTTAGAATGTAAACATACATATGAAACAAACAGAGAAAATGTATGAATATAATGAAGCCTGGGGTCCGCACGCACCCCAGGTTGGCGTCATAAAATTAACTATACTCCATTTTATATGTTAACGATACTGTTTGAATAGAATATTCCCAGTATGAGCATAGAATACTGAAACGGTGTGCCGAATCAAAATATATGTGCACCTTAATTTAGACATTATATATTCTATCCTACAATACACACACATACACCTATAGGGTCTGGAGGTACTATGAGGTACTCAAAATTTCAATTTCTAAACGCTACCAAAACATGTCTTAACAAGGTTATGAAAAACTTTACAAGTGTGTGTTTTCCGAAAACTCCAAGCCGGTACACCTAACGGTTACCGAAATATGGGGAAATAAGTACCGACACCATACATATGTGAGGTTTGCGTCCTAGACGGTACAAATTTGGAAAACTAATTACTGAATCCTAACAACAGCTCTAAGAACATCCATAATCGATAACAACCGTACATGCCTATGAGGATTAAGGGCCGTATGCATAGTTATTCTGCGGGTTACTTAGGGGCTACGTACGGGCCACGTGATAATTTGCGTTGCAGTGTTCTCCCGCAGGGTCAAACAAGCCCGCAACCTTCCCGTAAGTCAAGGGGATGGCTAGGTGTGCTTCAACGTACCCTTTGCTAGCCCGTAGCAGTTTATGTTGTTGTATAAAATACATATGCTCCTTGCTGACAAAATATTTGAGTATATTAATGAGTTTATCGAATTCGTTGAGTTGATTAAGCGATAATAAATGGCATATATTGATGGTAACCAATTTAAAAATATATACCAATTCCTGAAAGAAGATTGCAGGATATTTTGCTTCCGCTCGTACAAATATTGAATACAAGATCAAAGAGTGGACTAACAACTTCTACCTGAAATAAAATAAGCGAGAGATACTTGTTACAATATTGGTAGCGAAGTAGATTTTAGATTAGATTGTAGATTAGCTTCAGAATTGATTTTAGGGGACCAGTGGTGATTTCAAGGATCGGCCGGGGGGGGGGGAGAAATTTCTCCCCGAGAACCATGACATTCCCTCAGGACCACATAGCCTATCGTGCTCAATGTGAATTCTCAGTATTTTCGTTACTAATATATTTCATCCGCAGTATATTAAAATCGCAAAAAAAAAAAAAAAATAATAATAATAATAAAAAAAATTAAAAAAAATGGAATCATCACTGATGGGAAAAATTGATTCAACAGTTATACATATTTCATCGTGAAAATGTTATTCTAATGTGTTTTACATCCTTCTCCCTGTTGGTGTTTGCCTACATTTCTCAGCATAAGCAAAGTTGAGGAGCGCTAACATCCCTTTTTTTCCACTTATGATCTAACGTCTTCTGCATTCTTGGTTTCTCACCTGATCACCAGCTGCGTACACATTTATAATATGCTTGCAAACTTATATATTATAAATAAATAAGTGCGAAAAACCATGCCCAACACAGGATAAGTTTGCATTTATTCCGATTCCACGCTGGGCACAATTTGAGGAATCACGCGTGATTTTGTCCGCGGAAGCAGGCACATAAGCGATGGTGGTATGCGTATAAGGAAAGACAAGTGGAAATCATCGACCTCCTGTTTAGCGCTGTAATTGCTCAAAGTATGCATCGGTTCACATGTATCTGTGATTATGGAAACAGTGTTAAGAAGTATGGCTCATAATTATGCAATTATAATGCAAAACTAGGTTCTAGTGACCACCTGCTACAGATTGATGCATATTTTTTATACTAATTTGATCATTATTCGAGCAAACAGTTCTATCAAATTTTGACACATTTCTTACATTTTCAGGTTAGGTTAGAGCTGTGTATTTATTTTAGCAAAGTATGCCTATATGAAGAGCTCCATTACTACTTGCAGATTAATTTCAGGAGGGTTCAGTATAAATACAGTGTGGGCGTATAACATAAAAACTACAGTACATAAGATACGAATCGATTTGTGCTATGTGGCTAAAAGCACGAATGCTACCTAACTGAGTTATGGTAGGAGTGCATCAGGGGGCTCCAAGTGATAGTGAGCGGGTGCGTCCATAGGGAAGGGGCACGTCAGCGATGGGGGTATACGTATATACGAGAATAGTGGAAGAGAACACTTACACGTACAATACTTTCATTAACACTTAAAATTAATTTAAATATGCTACCATTGATGGTAATTACTTATATTTACTCTCTCATTCCTTCACGAAAAATGCAAGGCTTCACATCGTATTTTACCTATAAATTTTCTATTTCGTAGAAGTGTGTGCTCGAGTGAACCCCTAATTCGTTTACACGTGTAACCACCATCGCAAACTCGCCCGTTCCCTACGGACGTACCTTGACTATAGCCCTCCAGCTTCACCTTGGCATAAACCGTAATACATGCAAAAATTGTTTGTAATAGGCAGCTTGCAAACTTTGGTGCGTGGTTTTGAGACGTCTGGCTTTCACTATATGTATGTATGTCTTATACAATTGTACGCAATTAGATGATAACACTCTAGGAATAAGTAGATAAGAAGTTTTAGGCTATTTGCATGGAATTTCCCCCCAAAAATACTGTATTTATAGACATAACTTTTATGCCCTCCTAAGGTTAACTTTTACTGGCAAATTGTTTAGAAAATACATTCTCAAATATAGTATGGGCTGATTTTGTCCAAAAAAAAAAAAAAAAGTACAGTCTATATGTAATTTATTCCTAGTGGGATCTCTATTGTAAAGCTACAGCCTCACACGTTTTCTAGCTACATATCCTTATTTCTTTTTGCGAGTTAACAGACTTTACCTGAAAATTAAAAAAGAAATGTATTGCTAATCTACACCGATATTTTTCCGCTTTTCTATATCACTTTACAACTATTTTCAAGTTAACAGACTTTATCTGAAAATTAAAAAAAAAAAAAAAAAAAAGAACTGTATTCCTAATCTACACCATTATTTTTCCGCCTTTGCAAGAACAAAGTTCAGAACATTTATTTTATTTTTTGATATAGCATACAAGTACGTTGTATCCATGCAGTTGCTGCTTCGATGTTAATTCTTTATCATAGTAGAATTGAGATTCGGAGTTCTACCTTCAACTTTTTTTGACAAAATTTTAGCCTCGCTCGAGGTGTGACTAGACCAATCAGCTCTCAGTGTTAACCGTACCTGAGGGATCACTTTGGAAGCTTTATGCATTGCACAGTCAAGGGGAAGGTTGAGGAAGCCCACAGGTACGGTTCGTCTAGGGGACCCCTACGTGGTCGACTATGCATATGGCCCTAAGAGTACCATGGGGTTTATGAAACCCCCAAATTCTAATTCAGTTTTCAATTTCTTTCGGGCAGCTCGAAGAGTACACTCAGCTGTGTTGAATACGGAAAACTTCATGTCAATATCTAATAAAACAACCGAGATACGAGAAATTAAATATTAAACTTTGGTACAGAAAGGAACTAACCTATATAGGGGGACCTGTCTTTTAAAACCTTCCCTCACAAGTCTTTCATCCACACCTTGAACGAGACGAAGTCTCTCGTATACTGTATTATAACTCATTTTTGATTCCGTTATATCGTTTATTTACTGGTTCTATTTAAATAATAAAATTGTTAATCTAAAAACAACAACATTATGATTTGCTATATTTTACCTGTAATGTAGTTTTGGATATACTGTCGGCATTGTCCTGTGCTATAGAAAGGGCAAAAGCAATTCAAGTTATTACGTCAGTTTCCGTCACTACGTCAATCAAATAGTCATACTAATTTCTTACATTGCCCTCTATTATTTATACTGTCGTATATTTCATTTAAAGACTAACGTTAAAAATATTTACATTTGAAAAGAATATTATATTTGCATACCTGACAACAATATATACTTACCAGAGTAATAAAACGACTAAGTAATGTTTCTGATTGAGCAGTTTACACCTATATGTAATCGTTTACTCCCTACCCTTTTCATAGCGTGTAAAATCACACCTTATGGCTGCCGTACACCTGTATGTGGAACGTTAGCACCGAAATGGTGTAGGCCTATACGTGACACCTTAAGAGGGAGAAGGAGTGCGCCACAGCGGCCGGAATATTGGTGTTCAATTTAACATGGGATCTCAACCATTTTTTAGGCAAATCATGGTTTCATTTCGTTCTTTCGCAAAAATGTCTCAGTAGCGCACTAAATATGATGCATCTCATTTTAAAGGTGCAATTTGAACGCTGTGCGTGATATTTTCTTCTTATAAATACAGATAATTATAATCCAAATTCCCATAAGAAAATTATCAAAATCAGACGGAAAAGTCTTCTGTTTTTTTACAGTAAGGAAAAGAGCTAAAAACTCCGGACTTTTTTGAGAATGGAGTACAATCTTTGTATTTGTGCGCTACTGTACTATTTTTTCGCTGTTTCCAAAGACATCCATTTCACAATCGATGAGAAATTATATCCTTCATAATTGAATCTACAGAAATCAGAAATCAGATTTTTTCGTGTTCACGTACTTGGCCGTATAACTGCTAGATGGCACTATAGTCATTCCTCATCCCCCTTTCCTTCTCAGCGGGAGCCAGTCCTTTTGAAATTCTACTTTGAACTTCTTAACAGGGGCGGGAGGAAGGAAATCATTGTGAAAAACGGGAACTTCAAACACGAGGAATGGCAAAATTTATGACCTCTTTGGTTGATGGTTTCTGTTTCAGCAGTACAGTGTGTTTGTAGATGGTTTCTGTGGGAAGAAGTAATTTGTGTTTGTAGCGATAAAGTCAACCTTTCGACAAAAATTTGTGAAGGAGAAGC
Organism: Thermobia domestica; assembly: GCF_964235325.1. NCBI lineage: Eukaryota > Metazoa > Arthropoda > Insecta > Zygentoma > Lepismatidae > Thermobia > Thermobia domestica. Next base: position 181,503,816 of record NC_137458.1, on the reverse strand, counting down.
CGAACCAAAGTCTTCGTTTATCTATTCCAAGAAAGAAATGAAAACTTCCTGCAGGCTAAGAATATACATGCAAGAGAAAAAATTAGATACATTATTATAATCTTTAGGATAGATTAATTCCCGAAATATTCTTTGTTTACCTGTCAAAAAATCAAGAATAATATGGTATAAAGCTCTTTCATCAGCTTCCATCGTACAACATACTAGACACACACATTTATATACATACATACATGTACATATATATATATATATATATATATATATATATATATATATATATATATATATATATATATATATATATATATATATATATAGTGGCGGATCCAGGATATGATCAAGGGAGGAGGTAAACCATAGTTTGCCTCTTTATCCAGAGTAAACAGGATTGAAGCCCATTTTATCCAGTGTATACCTGAGCGTCAAGGGGGGGGGGGCTACAGCCTCTATAGCCACCCTTGGATCCGCGCCTGTATATGTATACTATTTACAGTGCCGGAGTTACGTGTAAGCGAAACGAGCTATAGCTTAGGGCCCCGCTCTTTTGGGGGCCCCAAAATCTAAAGAAAAATTGGATTTCTAAAATATAAGAAAATTTAAAAAAAATAAAGTAAAATTTATATATACGTAGCAACAGTGCTTCCTGCTGTGTAGCCTACGTTCGTGTAATTAATAGGGCTCCTTCTACCAGTCTGCTTCCTAAATTATCTCTAGTTTCTTCATTGCTGTATGTAGGGTGCGTATGTTCATCTGGATATATAAAGGACCCCATTACCTTCAACAGCTTGGGGCCCCACTAAACCTAAATCCGACTATTTATGCATGTTTGCTCCCTCTTTTTTCGAAGCAGTGCTTCTTTGATATTGCTTCCAATTTCGGCAGGTTTTACCAAGGGGGGAAGAGTCCTTACTCATTCCAGGCATTCAAACTAGGGACTGGACTACTTGCTTCCAACATTCTGTCCCCCATGTTTCCCGGTCTGAATCAATTGTCTAAAGCCCATAAAACATTCAAATTTATATGTAGATGTTGCTCATCAGTGTCGACACCTAAATATTTCTCAATCAACGGTAGGGGTGTTTGGTACCCTCAATCTGTCTCCCTCTTATTAGCGGAGCGGTAGTAATATTCGGTAGTAATTCTTTTAAAAAAATGTTTTTAATGTATGTAGTAACGCATAGGAAACTAAATTTTAATATACCCTAGTAGTATAGAAACGTACCATACGGTACCTTACCAAAATAAACACCCTATGCCAAGGACGCAAACATTAACATTAATAAAAAAAGATAATAATAAACATTTTAAAGATATTCTTTCATTAATCAAGTCGCACTTAAAAGTTAAAAAAAAAATGTTTATGCGTGACTAAAAAAAAGGGATGCGCTCTCATATAGGCTTACAGTTACTTTATAAATTCTTAAAATGACGCACTCCATTCTTTTTATTTAGTCTTGCATAAACAAAATTATTTTTAACTTTTTAGTGGGAATTTATTAACAAAAGAATGTCTTTAAAAGGTGTCTTATCATTTTTTTTAATTCGTTGGACACCTTTTCCAAATCCTAAAGTGATATGCAACCAGGGATACCAGGGCTGGTTAAAGGCTAGTATTTATTTTAGGATAAGGAAGTTGAAAATAAAAACATTTGCTTTTAAAATAAATTGATATATTGCAAAGTATGAAAGTAAGAATAGAATATTGTATTGTCACCGGACTTACATCGCTCTGCAACAGTTCTTAGTTCTATGACGTCAGGAAATAAGTTCAATTTATACGAACACTTATTTAATGTTTGAAACAAACACCTATTACATCCTTGTACACTCATGTCCAAAATGATTGTCGCATTTCTATAACTGTCTTCTTGTAAAAATATCATGTAATAATGATTTTGCAGGAGACTTTTAATACTGATACTATGTGTACAATCGGGAAATATATGTGGTAAATTTCATAGGAAAATACAGTAATTATAAATACGAAGATTAGAATGAGTAAAATAAAATGTTGCTAAATGGACACGAAAGTTTTGTTTTCGTTTTATTGTTCTTATTTACTGCTCTTTTGACATGAAATTTGCCACATACATGTCTTTGCCGATTGTACGCATACTAACATTATAAGAAATACCGGGTGAGTTCGTTATCAAATTATATTCCTACAATAACATATTTATAGACATGCAACAATTTTGGACATGAGTGACACATCTTTTAATTCTATTGTTAATGAAGTGGTCTATTTCCCCCAATAAAAACCAACATCAAGCAGGGCATGTGCTCCCTCCTGTCCTTCTAAGCCGGCCCCCAAGGCTGAATGTAACATTGCGGCTTTTTCCTGTTTTAATAGGAAAAACTCAGGATGGTCAGCAACTGGTATCGAACCCAGGACCATTCGAATGTGAAGGCGAGAGAGAGGGTAAATCTGGTGGTCATATTTTGAAAAGAAAATAAGGAAATGCATTCCACTAAAAAAATGATTCACATTGTCAATACATTTCAAATCTTTGTCTGGGTTTTCTGCCTTTCAATTCCAAGTGTTTTTTTACCACGAAGGCTCTAAATAAATTAGAATATCGACTCTCCCGTGTGTGTGTGTGTTTTTTTTTTTTTTTTTTAATATTGGCATGGTTCTTCATTTTATATCAGATTCTTCCCGCACTATTCTGTTATTTACCATAGGTAGAATCCTTTGAGAAAGAGACAGGCGACAAGTGCTTTAGTTCTCTATGGTATGTTTGTGACCGTTGTAGATATTTGAGTGGCTCTCTGACAGGGAGCTGGCGGCTGATATCATGTTGGTCCCTCTTATTTATTTGTTTCTTCAGTTCTGTTTCTCTTTTAGCCAAAAGAAAAGAATTTCACTCTTCTGTCCCATTTACAGCCGTAACCATCCCCCTCCTACGCTGTCCAACTTTGACCACATGCAGGGGAAAACGAAGGAAAAGGACGGGTGCATTTGCTTTGACGGCATTTCAGCGACAACCCCATCTGTTGCCAAAATAAGGAAACACTTTGAACTGCAAGGAGAAACTATCCTCGATTTGTCAAGGTCACTTGACTCCCGCCGGCTCTTAAGGGTGTTTCGTTCTCAAAAACACTTTGGGGTGTTTCATTACACCATATGATTTACTGTACGAATGAAGGTGAACTTGGACTTCTACGGAATTGGAACTGTTGCTATTCATCTCAACGACACCGAGACTATGGACTCTATAATTATATCAGTCGTTTTTTATCATTTTGTATGCCACTCCTTTCCACTGCCCGTAATTATGCTGGAAGGTCTTACCCCTACTGGAGAGTGAGCTTGAAAAGTCATCGGAACTGCTGCCAATCAACTTATGAATCCCCAAAGCTACGTATCCGACTCTATTATCAGTTGTTTGTAATTACTTTTATATCTCACTATTTCACACGCCTTTTCAGAGCTGATGAAGGCCGACGTGGAAACTAAATGGCATCTGGAGTGCACTCTTTATCTAAACGACCCGAAACACTATGGATTTGACTGTAATATCGGTCCTTTATGATTTTTTTATATCTGCCACTTCTAAGAGTCTTAAGGAGGTCATGCCACCACTGGCTGCTGAAATTTTTATTTATAAAAGTGCTTATCAGTAATCATAGTTTAGTATGGGAAAAGAAGACAAATCCTACTGTCAGAACGTTAATTTTTGTCTGTCGTAGAGGAAATTAAAAAATGAATAGTGTTCCAATAGTATCACTGACAAATAGTTATCAACGAGAAGAACAAGAATCTCATTTGTTTGCTTTCTGATACTTTATTCGCGTGTTCCAGCAAAGTCGTTCGCGATTCGAGAAGTACCCAGATAGCACAGAAAAATTTTTAAAAATGTTTAAAAATTTGCAAAGGCAAACTAAAATGTTTGCAAAAAACTTGCCTTTTCAAATGAGAAAATTTGCCGAAAGTTCAATGCAAATAACGAAGTTGACGCTGACTGAGCTTGCAGCAAAGTTGCCTCAGAAAACGAAAACATCTGCCAATACAAACGAAATGTTTGCGACTGCACAGCAAGAAAGTTTGCCTGGACTTTGCTGCAAATATTTTGTGCAAATTTTCTTTGACAAAATTTCCGAAAATGAGCTGATAAATTTGGTGAAGATATTAAAAGGTTTGCAGCAACATTGCAGAAAGTGTTTTCACGATCGCAAGATCAAGTTTGCTGAAAATGTATCAGGTAATGTTTGCTGCAAATTTATAAAGTGAAACCTAACTTTATGAAGCATCAAAATTTTTATAATGTGGATTCGTCTTTTCTTAGTGGCAAGCATTAAACATCTTTAGCTACTTGCCAAAGATAAGAAACTTACGAACGATAAACGCACAGACAAAGGATATCGCAATTTATCTACTTACTCAACGATCATATCCCTGTACTTACTCTCACACACATTCACAAAATAACGTCAGGCTGCCTGGGTCAATATAAACATCTGATAAGAGACCAGTGAGTATATTCTGGAGTCCTTTGGTGCATCGGTTTTTCTCGATTCTCACTTCCCGTTTGTTTTGTCACAATTGATGTAGCGCAGTGAATTCTGGGTACGATGCGCGCACACCCTGTAATATCATCACATATTTGCTTTCAGCAAGATTTTCGAAACAAGTTTTTTACAGAGTTGCAAACTGTTTGCGACGTCAAACTTTCAACGTTATATTTTCAAAAGAGATGCAAGTTAATTGCAGTGGTGAATTTATTTTTACAAATCAGCGAAAATTTGCAGATCATATTGAAAGCTTTTAATAAATATTAAGAAATTTTGCCTTCGCAAACTTTCAGATTGTTTGCTCCACTAAACGAAGCAAACATTTGCCGCAAGTATTCGTGCTATCTGGGTAATTATCATGGTCTTCCACATATTGGTGTTTTATTAAATATATTATATAAAAAATATCTTAATGAGTGCAGTATTCAGTGCATCATTATTCTGAAAGTTGGTGTATTTCACATTAAGTACAACAGCGTAAGATAAAAATTGATACGGTGAAAATGACAGTTAAAAATATAATATGGATTAAAAATGATATTGATCATTTCTGAATATAATTCCAGTGAAGCATGGTGATTTAAAATTTAAGTTGAATGTTAGATTAGTATGATTTTCTTTAGTATGTGCTTACCTGAATTAAAAAACAGTTACACGATATTGCATACAGGCATGCTGATTACTGTGATTTCAAGGTTGCTGTGTTACGAGGATGCTTGTCACTCAAAGATCCCTATACCGAATTTGATTCTTGTTTAAAAAAACTCTGTTTATTAGCCGAACCGTACTTGATACATTGAATCGGAATAGATTTTTGTAGATGAACTGTGTTACTAATTTAAGCTAGTGTTGTAAATAGAAAAAAAAACCGTTCGTATTGTTTCAGAAATTTACATTTTTTTAGAAAAAAAACATTGCCTCTCGTTTTTTTTCTAAATTTCGTTTTTTTTTTAAATAGTCATTTGTAATGCATCTTACGTCTATTTAAGTATGGAATATTTTTATGTAGGTGTAATCACCGTAAAATGTAACATAAATTAAACGCTAGATACTGATACGCTACAAATATTTTACAATTTACATGAATACCATACCTATTAACAATTCGGGTCTCAACAGTTTTCATCAATATCAACTAAGAAATAAAAATAGAAATGAAATTTTGTTTTTTCGTAAAACCAGGCCTTTAATAAGTATGAAAATAATGTCACGAACAGCATAAAAGTCAAATAACTTTTCTAAAGGTAAAAACTAATACTAATTTGCCTAATAGTGTTTTTCTAAATATCATACATAAATAATTTGTTGACTAGATATATATGATCTGCAGAGCCTGCTCTACCATATATGCAACACGTGCATTTGCATGGAGCGGCAAGTTTAGAGGGTCCGGCAAAATTTGTCATAAGTATATTATTTAAATTAAATATTTCTTGTTGGAAACAGACTTCATGATGATGGTAGTTACACTTACTAAGCTGACCTATTTGAATACTACCTTCATAAATTATGTTTAGGTTGCATTAGTTTAAGGTCACATGGACAATGCTAAAGCAAATGGTCGAATAAATCCGAGCGCAAATTGCTTGATTGTTGTCAAATGCAAGAATTCAATTCTCGAATAGTAGCGAATATTTGTTCCCTTTAGTAAGTTATCACAGTTTTGATATGACAACTAGTCTTGATTTTGTCAGAAACAAGTTCCTTATCATTGAAGATAGAAACAAGTTTTTTTAAAAAATTTAACAGATGTAGAAGAAAAATAAAAAAATAAAGATAAAAGAGCTAGTTGCACTGGAATTGCAAACTGATACATTGATATTGAAGCTCGATATTGAATTCTATAAAAAGGATTATTATCTTTCCTCTGCAGGTGTGTTTGCTTTATCTTTCACTAACATAGTAGATAAATATTTAAAGAAAAAAAAGACACAACGGGATTGCATTTTTAGTAAGTATTTAAGCCTTTCTGAGTGCAACTGTACTTACCCTTCCCTTCGTTGTTCATGCTGGAGTAGCATACTTAAAATTATGACTTTTAAGATTTGTTCTTTCTGGAGAAAGGGGAGGCGGCAAACTATGCCATTGCACGGTCGACAAAATGCTTAGGGCCGGCCATGATAATATGTATATACATGACATGAATATAGATTGACACAATTTTAAGCAATGCAGGCTGTTTCAAAATTAACACAGTATTAGGGTCTTGAAACTTTGTAGTATCTATTACAATTAACTTACAATTATAAATATTATACCAAATGAAAGAGCAACTTTAACACTTTTGTACTCACGCATGTACATGAATTGTTTCTTCTGTCTGCCGTTAGAAAGAGCAAGTAGCAAAGATGGAGACTAGAGAGCAGAAAGCTTTTCGTGTTTTAATAAAGACTGAATCTGTACAGTGCAGCCGTCTGTGTGAAGAATATGAAGGAGACGCTTACAACTACGTCCTTATCGTTTGTAATTGCTACAGGTCTAAAACCTCAGACTACGGTTTACGTGCCAATTTCGCAAGTGAAATATTGCTGCATAACAATGAAGATTTCCTTAATCGTGTCGTCCTCAGTGATAAATCGACATTTCACCTCAGAGCTAATGTGAGCACTCATAATGTTTGCATCTGGCCGTCTACAAATCCTCAGATGGTACAGTTGAAACGAGACTCCCCTAAATTGAATGTGTTTTATGCCATATGGCGGAAAGTTTATGGACCTTTCTCGCCTATCGACTAGATGTGTGCCGTGTGACAAATGAATCTCACATCGAACACTTGTAGCAAAGACTGTTTGAGGTACTGTTTTACCTGATGCATTGCTTATAATTGTACGCAAAATGTAATAAGTACTACGAAGACTTTAACCCCGATATTCATTTTGAAACACCCTGCATTTCTCACCAACAGTGTTGGAACTAACATGTAAAAAGGAGAGAAAATGTTCCTTATAAAGTTATTGTTTACAACAACGATATTATTATTAGTCGAGACTATAACTACAACAACAACACGGGTTAGTAGTAAAAAATAATAATAATAATCAAATGTACACTCGGTGACCCAGGTGGCCAAAGTGGCACACACGGGTGTGTCACTTTTTTAATCCGCTCCTGTGTATACACTAATTAAGATATCGGGATATTATTCTTGCCAAATATGGTTGAACCATAGTTTATCATGTTAATTTCTTCTTCTGGTGTCGAATTTCGTTCTCAAATTTTACCCTAGTCAGAAATTCGAGAATTTTCTAATTTCGAATTTCTTTTACTTCTTTTTTCCCTGTAGCTTCCTTCGTTGTAGAAAGATCTAATTAAGACTTGCCAGGTAGATACCTCGGATGGATACCTAACTGTTGACATCAAATGGACGGGCCTGCGCGCAGTGTTGTCAATTAGGGAAATTAATATTTCCCTAAATTTCGGCAAAAAATACGAAATTTTTGTTTATAAATCCGTACCTATAAGTCCGAGTGCAAGTAAACTTACGCCAATCGAACATTGGTCCTTGCTTAACAAACGCAAGTACAGATCGTTACAATGGGGTAATTAGGGGGCGCACGAAAAATTCGTATTTAGGTTCTAACCCTTGATTTTTGTAGCGTTTCCCTACTTTTCTGTTTACCATAATATATTTCTGGTAAATAGAAGCTTTGTTCCTTAAATATCGCCATAATACTTGTAGGATATACTAGTGGTGTAGCAATGTTTAATTTAAGATAGTTTCCGCCTGTCTGGTAGCAGTATTGCCAGCTATAGAAAGTTTTCATTCCAGATTTTAGGGGAAAATTTTCGGAAAATTATATTTTTTGTCTCTATTATTTCCCTTTTTGTTGGCTACATTGGAACAAATGTACCAGTATCTGGAAGTCTCGTCTTTGCTCTACACAACGCACTATAGAATGCTTCAATAGGATAATTAAAAGAAGTACAGTTGAGGTTTACAGTAGACCTTAATCTCTAATTGGAAATGTAACTGTGATTTTTTAAAGGTAGAATGAGATATTTTTTATTAACATGTTTACTTTATTAGATACGGTCACAATACTTGTAGGGTATACTAGTGGTGTACCAATGTTTAATTTAAGATAGTTTCCGTTTCTCTGGTAGCAGTGTTGCCAGCTACAGAAAAATTTAATTCCAGATTTTAGGGGCAAATTTTGGGGAAAAATCACATTAGTTTCTATTATTTCCCTCTTGTTGGCTACACTCAAACAAACGTACCAGTATCTAAAAGCCTCGTCCTTAGCCTACACAGCGCACCATAAAAAGTTTCACTAGAATAATTAGGGGAAGTACAGTTGAGGTTTATAATAAACCCTGTTCTGGAAATGGTGAATTTCTGAGGTAGAATGAGATTTTTTTTTTAATTTCATGCTTAATTTGTTAGATATCGACATGATACTTGTAGGATATGTTTTTGGAGTACTAAGGTTTATTTTCAGATAGTTTTTGTCTGTCTGATGGCAGTTTTTCCAGCCAAAACAATTAATTCCTGATTTTAGGTTAAAAATTCGGAAAATTTCCCTCTTCCCCTCTATTATTTCCCTCTTGTTGGCTACATTGAAACAAGCGTACCACTACCTGAAAGCTTCCTCTTTGCCCTACAGAACGCACCATAAAGAGTTTCAATAGGATAATTAGAGAAACTGTAGCCCCGGCACATCTGTTGATTTTTGCTTCTGAGGTGTAAAAAGTGTCAAAATTTCTTGTGTATGACGACAGAGAATTTTTCTTTCTCTCTTTGAATGGAAGCCAGCGACTTAAGGATTTCACTGTATCTTGTCAAAACACCAAAGAATTTTTTAGGTCACTTGAACCCATATAGCAGCAGTGGTGTTAGATTCAAAAAAATTTGAAATTCAGTTAGGGATCTTTTTGTAAATTTTTACCCCTACATTTCCCTCAATAATTTCCCACCCATTGGCAACACTGCAATGCAACTTACACCAAAAAATAGCCACATCTATTTTCTAAACAGCAAGGCCTAAACCATATCAATCGAATGAATGGTTTTTAAGCAATAAGTCACTAACTGAGAATGTAGGAAAACGCCAAAAATGACCTGGGTCCGAATGGAATAATCACACAATTTTGCTCGTATAAGTAAAAAGAAACAAACGATTTGTAAGTTACGAGGGCTTCGACTCAAGTTCTGTTGATTATTTCAATAATCTGCAACATAAATCAATAAATAATAGTTGCCAGAAAAAAAACAGACATTTGAAAAAAACATGAAAAAGAACGTTTTTTATTGAAAAAAAAACTTCACAGAAAAAAACCGTTTTTTTACAACACCAATTTAAGCTATGTGAGTAAATATTGCGCCTTATGCAGAGTCGTTTTCACGTATGATTAGCGTCATACTAAAGGTCTGACTACTACAGGACACATGTTAGTCGAACTCTTTAGTATGGCACTAATCACGACTCAGAACGACTCTGCATAAGGCCCATTATGTATAAATTGATATTAATCGAACTGTAATACATTGAATGTGTGACATTTCTAGGTGAGACATGTTAAAAACCGAACCAAAATGTTATAAATCTGGCTACTTAGAGACAAGAATCGGAATCGAACCTTACATGTTGTAAATTTGGCGCTTTTATGAACAGTGACAAATGATTTCGTTAGAAAGTCACCGAATCACTCAATGATAATCTTAATCGATCGGTGTCTCTATGTATTGTTTTGTGTGTGTGAAATGTTATATTCTGTTCAGCAAAACGGAGCCATTTGATATTCTAGTACTATTAGACTCTGTAAATTCAAATAAAGAGGAAATGCAATGTTTACGATGAAATTAAGAATAGTTTTTCACGATTACATCATTCAGTGAAAAATAGTCATCAACGAAAGGAACAAGAAATTTGTTTAAGTACTTCCCCATACTTTACTTGCGTGTGCCAGGATACTTGTTCGCGATTCAGGACGTAATTACAAGAGTCGTTGCAAAATCGTAGCTGCGTAGTCTCAAATAGCTGAGACTAGTAAAGAAACGCGAGTTCTTACCGACTCAAATTATAGACGCAAATAGAGAAATAAAAGTATTGCTAGAAAGTACTCTTGATGTGTTCGTAAAACGAATTGGTGACAAGCTTAAGGAAGAAGAAGATCCTGTAAAGGAAGAATGCTTAGTTAGGTCAAAACGAATATTAGAGGAAATGAACGTTAAATACAAACACGCTCAAGAGAACTACGAAACAACTTAATTCAAACTGTTGAGAATAAAAGCGACTCAATTCGATCGATGTCAGTGTAAATACACATGAAGGAAAGGTAGACCAGACTTTAGTAAACTTTGAATCAGTAGAAAATTAAATTAATAATTTCGAAAATATAAAGATAACCACGAAAGTTCTGTCGCTGTTTGGGAAGGTTTGTGTTCAATTCGCCCTCACAGTGGGAATTGAATGTGAAGTTGATAAGGCAAAGGTCAGTTGTTGGTGTGGGTATATCCAACATACTACTTGGTTGTGGCAGTTCAGTTACATCGTGAACTTTGGTAAGGACAGAGTGAACATGTGACCTCCACAGAGCATCATAATATTGAGTATGCTGTAAGAGTTCAAATTGGAGTCAAACGCCGCTGCAGCGGGGGAAGATATGCCAGGCCCTTTGTGAGGTTGCCGTGATTACGCGGAGAGTGCACCGGTGGAATAACAAGTATAAGGAAAGTAACGAAACACTCGAAGACGCACCACGGGCAGGAAGACCAACACATGTACAAAATGAAGTCTTTAGGCAGCAATTGAGGCAAACAATGGCCAGACATGTGAGGAACTGGAACTACAATTCAGTGTGAGTGGAAACAACATTCGGCAGCATCTCTATGAACTTGTTATGGGTCTATGGATCCCACATGATTTGACTCCGGCCCAGAAGGCAACAGGAGCAACACCTGCTTCGTTGCTGTCTCGTCTGCGGAAGGAGCCATTTCTGGACAGGTTGTTGACATGTGATGAGAAGTAGGTCCTTAACGAAGCTCCACAGCGCCACCATCATTACTTAGCATCTCATAAACCAGTTCCAGAACAGCCGAAACCAGCACTACACCAAAAGAAGGTCTTCCTTTGTGTTCGGTGAGCTGCTCGCGGCATCGTGCATCGGAAACTGGTACCAGCTGGTTCAGCATTAATGCAACTGTGTACTATTAGGCATTGTCAGCAGTTGAGCCGTGTTCAAGAAAAACTCAAAACCCTGGAACCAGCACTTCTAAATCGCCAAGGTTTCCTCATGTTACAGGACAACGTTAAGCCCCACGTGGCTAGGATGGCCCGGGACATCATTCTACGCCTTGAATGGGAAACATTATTACTTCTGCCACACTACTAGGACATTTCACTGTCGTATTATCACCTATTAAATTGCTTGAACAATCACCTTAGAGGACGCCAGTTCAAATCCATACTAGAGGTGCAAAATACTCTTGATACTTTCCACTAAGTTCTACCACGGTGAAATCCATAGCCTTCCAGATCCTTGGCAGAAGGTCGTCGATGCTGATGGCTACTATGTTTGATCTTCGAGGTACGTCTTAGGTGACATATCGATGTTCAAAGCTGGTGGGTGAAAAAACGATAAAGCTCTCTTGGTTACCTTTGTAATTTGGATGGAAAAGGAAAATTTGGTGTCACGAAACGACACAGATAAATTAGAAAGGACTATTGTTTTTTTGTATCATTGTTTCGAAAGTTTATCTCAGCTCTTAGCTCCACCTGATATAGATGTAATTAACATGAACCAAAATATCCATGTAACTAACGATAAATTGGGAGGATTAGAGTTGATGGTAGATGGAACCTAAATGCAGTTAGGATCCTTAGTAAATAATAACAATGAGTCATCGAATAAAGTGATGTTTTGTTTCAGGAAGGATATTTTAGTATGTCTAATGTATTTCAAGATCAAATGAGTAATAATTACTTGAAGTTTAATTATAATAAAGTAGTAGTTCGAATCAAAGTTATCCCATTTCATCGTCATGGGGTGATGCGACTAAATTGATAAACTGAATTAAATCAAACAAATCAGATAATAGTGGTGATTCAGATAGCGTTTGGCGGCAAGTAGTACGTCACGGTGGCATTTAAAAGTTACGAAAATTCTCTGGTTTAGATGTTGGTAAGTCTCCAACATCATTTTCAGAACAATTTAAACAACCAGCACATGCTGTAGACTTGTCAAATTCTCAATACTTGAATATTTTCGGATTAATTTTGACAGGTAGGGCAAGAGGATAGTTTAGGTTAAGGTTAAGTACCCTCCGTTTCCTTCCTGATTTCGTTCATAAATGTTAAGTTTAATACGCTACAGAGTAAATTATTCCAAGTAAATTGACCGTGCTGCAGCCTCAAACCTTTGATCCTAAAATTAACGGTATAGTTACAGACTTTGCTTTTTAGAGATTTATTAAGTTATGTGGATTGTTCTCATCAGTATCGGGAACCCTCGTTGTTAATACAATTAATCAATTGTTGCCAGTTTCTTATAGAACACAGCTTCATTTCCGAGTCTAAATTATAATTTATTCTTTACCGTTGTCAAAATTTGGAAGCTTTATATTATGATATGAAAAATAAAGGAGATCGCAATCGCTTCCGCAGTAGACCCATCGCGATTAATCACGTACAAATAAACAGTAAAGATAACAACAATTTAGAACAGTAAATGAGAGTAAATTTAAGAACGATAATTTACAATCTGAAGGAAATAAAAGGAAATATAAAAAGGAAAGCTAAAAAACTATCGAAACAAATAACTCTTCGGAAAATCAGAGGAATAATTACCCAGAAGATGATTCGAGTAATGAAAATTATGAAGGTAATAATAAACAAATCAATTCAAACCAAAATAAAAAGAATAGATTAGTAAATTGCAATGGCTCCATATTGTCAACATGCTCCGCAATTTCAATATTTGAACCCTAATGCTATGTTTCAACAAAATAAAGAACCTAGTGTAAACTTAGTACGCTCTGCAACAAGAATGCGGTTGGCAGGGTCCCTGATATTAGAGACATAGCTAATGTACATAATAAAAATGCACTCAAACATAATGTTCAATGCGAGCTTGTTGTGATTAGTATAAATTCAGTAAATGTGTTAAAATGTGACGCTAGTTCATCAGATGATGGCGAAGAGAGACTTGTTTTAGGAAATCAGACAGGTTTTAGGAATTATGAATGAATCCAATTTTACTTTATGTGACTCCGGAGCGTCCGTTACTTTAATATGTTTAGAGGCATTGCAAAGAATTGCATCAGTAATTTCCCATCACCCCTTGGAGCCAGCTCCATAACTTTGTTGGATTATTCTGGAAAAAAGGTGTAAAGTAAAATGATGTTATGTATAGAAATTGGGAATTGGCGTTTGATGTGCTAGTTTTAGTAGTCTGATTTGAATACAGTTTGCTCGTTAGGTAGGAATTTTCGTACTTAAGCTAATGCAAAGATATATTACACTAATAACATTGTATCGTCAAGGACGCCAATTTCTCTGTAAATTTGGGGGGCCCATTCAGATGCAGAAGGTATATATATATATAGATTATGTATGTATGTATGTATGCATATAAATCCTCATCGGGCGTTTCAGGCGAGGAAACAAAACGAAGTCCGGGGGGCCACATCTGGGCTGTAGGGCGGCTGTGGAAGCGTTGGGATGCCGGCCTTGGTCAGGTAGTTGTTCACAAGAGAGGCGGTGTGAGCCGGGGCGTTGTCGTGGTGCAGCTTCCAGTCGGCTCCGATGTCTGGTCGGACCCGATTGACTCTTCGTTTGAGTCTCTTGAGCACTTCCACGCAAAATTTGGCGTTGACGGTTTGTCCAGGAGGAACAAATTCATGGTGGATGATGCCTTTGATGTCAAAAAAGACAATGAGCATCATTTTCACTTTGGATTACCTCATTCTTCCCCTTTTGGGCGAAGAGACGATGGCGTGTGCCACTCGGAAGATTGCCTCTTTTTCTCGGGATCATAATCAAAGATCCATGATTCGTCACCTGTGATTACGTTATTCAAAAATTGGGGGTCACATTCACACATGTTCAAATTTTCTTGGCACAATTCCACTCGCCGCAATTTCTGGTCGTCACTGAGCACTATTAAGACAATCTTCGCGCACATCTTGCGCACGTTCAAATGCTCCGTCACAATTTCATGAACCACAGTTTTTGGTAAATTTAACATCTGGGCAATTAAACGAATACTTAGTCGACAGTCTGAGTTCAAAACTTCGCGCACACGAGTCACATTACCGGTGTTTGTCGAAGTCGAAGGTCTTCCAGCACGGTCTTCAACGGCGACCTCTTCCCGGCCCTCCGAAAAGGCCTTGTACCACCGAAACACACCACTTCTTGCTAAAGCATCATCTGAGTAAGCCTGCTTGATCATATCAAACGTCTCTGTCGCAGATTTACCGAGTTTAACACAGAATTTAATCGCATACCTCTGCTCTAACGAACGCTACATTTTCGGCTTGCACCACTCACAGAAACACGTCGCGCGAAAAAGCCTGTCCTGACTCTCCCTGTGCTCGGAGACAACAGACCAGCCGCTCGTTCGTTAGCTAGGAACGCCCTCTACCGGATCCAGTCGGTGCGTGCACGCTCCGAAGTACAGTCATTGCGGAATAAAATCAGTCCTATTACTTCCCAGACAAACCCTGTATATATATATATATATATATATATATATATATATATATATATATATATATATATATATATATATATATATATATATATATATGGAAACCAGTGACGTATTTACGATTTTGTTTCGGGGGCTTTGCTACCTTTGCTGGAAATGTGAAAATTCTGCAAGATATTTGATATACTTTCAAATAGTAAGTAAAATGTGGAGGGCTTAAGATCGGAAGCTTCCCTGAAATACACCACTGATTGGGAACTGTCTTACCCGTGCCCCCCAAAGTTGAAGACAGATTTGCGCCGCCACTTCTAACAGTCATTAGATTACGCAAGGACAAGCAGACTAATTTTTCACTTACCAAAATGAACTCCTTCCCCAGATATTATACAGTATTATACATCTTTTATCTTCTTCATGAAATAGTCGTATAACGTTTTCTGCTTCCTTTTCTCCATCGCTTTACAGAAAAATTTTATAACCTCATTCACAATCACAGTGTATGTTCTGTTAGGAGTGTATTTTTTATTAGAAGTTGAGCCTGTAAAGTGATGATTGAACAGATTGCATTTCACAGTCGTTGATTTCTTCGACTTCGAGCAATCCAAACGAGTCAGGAGGCGAATCTATGGTTTATAATCACTCAACTACTCTACAAACAATTACTCACTCTTGCTCCGCGCCACCGATTTATTGGACAAATATAGTTTTTTCTTCTTTCCTAAACAGTGTTGCCAATTCAGCGCGATTTCGTAAAGTATTTTAGCAACAAATTTGTTTCATTTCCAATTTTTAGAATAGGGATTTAGATATTTAAATCGAAACAGAAGTTTGAATGTGTATATACGTTTTGTTCTTTATCCTATTAGTAATGAAACTAATAAATTCGTTATAAAATGTTCGGAATCATTGTATTTTGTGCATTTGTGCATTCCTTCAGCGATTTTTGGTAGATAATGGTAGGTGTTTTATTTCAAAAACTTTTCAACAAAAAATGGAAGATTATAGAGTTAATATTTTCTTTGTAACCCCATACGACGCTTTTTCAAATGCAGTTGAGAGAATGCACAGGGAGAGTAATAGGTTGTTTGCTATTGTGTGAAGATGACTACACATCTTGGCAGAGATTTATACCCCAAATAGTTGTTTTATTCGATTTCAAATAGTTTTGCTGTACGTACAAATAGTGCGATAGGTTGTGTTTAATTACTAAACATGAAAATCCAGTTTTCTGCATTTTGTATTTTCCTAAACGAAAGTGATGATGATGATAGTAAGAATTCAAACCATAAATTAATAACGACTGACTAAAAGAAAGGAAGTTATAAGAAAGAGGAATGAAAAATACAATGCCCAACAACAGAATAGATACAAAATAAAAGTTAATGACTTTTTTCTGAAAAAAAATTTTTCTTAAAGTTCGGCTAGTGATAAGAAAAGTTTAGATTTCTGATTATTTTTAAAGGTCTATCTGCTGGTCAATATTTCTGTGTTAACCGACCATCTAGTTCTCAGAAGGTTTCTGAGTTGCTTGACCAATTAACTAGAAAATTAATTGGTTCGCATTCTGTGGATCGTGCTAAAGTATAGAAACCAACTAAACAGGCGCTAAAATCTCTCTTGATCTCGCGGTTAAACAGTTGAGAACAATACCATGATTTTATTTCTATTGAATGTAAAAAGTGTAGCATACCTTGTTTGTTACAGACAAGCTAATAGGCTCAATGTGAATTTTGGATTATATTACTCATATTATTATCGTAATTTTTATAATAGTGCAATTTAAAGTATTTTTATGTTTATTGTTCTTTCGCAAACATTGCGCTGATATGCAGATTTTGTTGTGTTTGGACGGTGGTTCTCGTGGTAAACTGCCCTTGAGTTTGTTTTATCAATGTTGTTCTTCTTCTTCTTTTGAGTCGCACAGAGTAGGAGAATGTAAAGGCATAAGAGCATTACGGAATGAGGCCAGTCTCTAACGTTGATTTATAGTTCGAATTAAGGTTGTAGTGTTCATTCTTTCTATATATTTTGTTCATTAATTTCTGCATTTTATGTAAATTATCTTTATTTCGTTTAATAAAGCTGTGATAAAAATTTCACCGACATTTCCGACAGAGAGAATGAGAGAGAAGCGACGCGGTGAAACGACTGTCTTTATATATACTGTGTACTCTATCCACGCTGTTTTGTGCTTCCCTTCTTTGTTAAAAGAAATTTAATTTGTGACGTATTGAAAGTTATTTCGTCGTTCTACTCTATATAACAAGATTCTCAAAGGAGTAAAGCTACTGCAGGAAATATTATTCTTCCTGAGTTGTGGACGAAAAGTGGATAATTCTGATATGAAAAGGGGAGGCTAACTAAGCACATGGTGATTCTTTTGTAAGCGGAGTTATGCCGTGAGAATAGTTATTCCTTTCACTTGTAGCAGCATTCCAGGTAATGTGACTAACTTTAAATCTATCTACAATGACTGTTCTGCATGGGGACATCAAAGTGAAGTGAGCTTAACCTTTCTTTATTGGAAATCTTGAATCGTAAAACTAGAACCGTGGGAAGTTAATGGATATATTTAGTTCAGTTAAATTATTATGGAACAAGATCGTACTAAATGAAATTATTATTGCTTCTTAAGAGCTATAGTGGTCTATCAGAGTTGAAATAAAGATCTATAGTTGTTTATCAAAGTTGAGATAACGAAATTAAAGCTCTGGTGTTCTCCAGAGATATAAAATAATATTTGTGGGTACTAAAATGTATAGCTTACGATCGTATTTTACATACGACACGATGTCCGAGCAAAGAGTTCCTATGGGAAGAACCTTCTCCCAAAAGGGGCCCGGCCCGTGCGTGGCCTCGAATAGTCTTAGCCAGCCCTCTCATCATGTAAGTCATACGTAGTGTAATCTCTCTCTCTCTCTCTCTCTCTCTCTCTCTCTCTCTCTCTCTCTCTGCTGCGACGTTTATTAAGTCTTGGGTTAAACAGCATTATCAGTTTATTAGGGTATTATCTACTGTTAAAGCTCCAGTTTAAGTGAAGTTTCGTATATCATATATTGACGGTATTTACCAGTGCTCCTCACTATTTGTTATAGGTTCAGATGATTACATTGGTAAGGTTGCCACGTCACAGAGGTTGTTTCAAACAGTGTCTACACGTTTCCAGAAGTTTTGACATTCCAAGCTACGTTAAGTCCAATCGTTGTCTGTCAGTTAACTGTCTATATATATTTTCTCGTCCATCAATCCAAGGTTTATCTAGTTAATACATAAATATCTCGTCCAATCGCCGTTTACTAAGTGTGTTACATACCATATGGTTCATGGTCTAGCAAATTCAGATTGTCTATCTACTGTGTACTGTTCACACTGTCCGTCTAATTTGTCCGCCCCGAAGGGAACATTATTAATAAACGTCCAAGTCACTAGTTGCTGTGTCGGCCTAGGGAACATTCAGCTGTATACGTTATTATCTAAGCTGCTACGGCATCTTGCCCTATGTGAAGTGTGTGAGCAGGAGTTCGTTCCTGCTGAAGCAGTGATTGAGATTTCAGGTGTATCACATTTGACTTAGTTAATATTATGATATTATAGTTAGTAGTAAAGTGCACCCATGGTTGGAGCTGCCGAACGGGGATGTTCCGTAATATTACCTCCGTTCCTTCGTTGGTTATTGACTTCGGCACCTGAACTGAACCGGAAGCGGTAACACTTCTTTTAGCTGGCGCTCGCTCAGGCGAGAATCACTCTGCGCCTGTTATTGCGCCGTACATATGATGAGTGATGTGAAATTCTTAAATGTTTATTCAATTTCCTGTGACTACAATACAAGTGTTTCTCTTAAGCGGTGTGACGAAGTGTCAGGTAACGGTTCCTAACACTTACAGCACAATCTACTTCAACTATTGGTTTATGGACGGTTCTGTTATGAACGATAAACAATGGAAATCTGATAATGGTGTGTATTGTAACGAATTTGATATGAGACTGACAGACAGAATCCTAATTGTATTCTTTTAATTTTTTTCTCCTGATGTCATGAGGTTATAATAGAGGTCAAGGCACCTTACGCTAATTGTAATATTGTGGCTAAGTACAACGACAGTAAGAATTGAAGTGTTGTCAATAAACCATATCTAGAAATGATTTTTTTCTCTCCAAGTACTTAAGATAAATCAAGGTAAATATAATATATATTTAAGGTAAAGCTTTACAAAGGGGAGGTGAATGGAGCTATTTCTCTCTCCTCTAATCTGCATCCACCGGAGGAAAGTTTCTGGTTCTTCATTGTTTTTTTTCGTTTTCTTTTTTTTCCGTTGCGTGAAGAATCCCTTCTCGGTTCTTTTCAAGGTTGCTAGGACTGTCAGATTCTGATATCAGGGATCGAGAAGGTGAGTTCAAGGGAGGCGGTCGTTACGTATTGGCAATAATCAGGCCTTCCCTTGAACTAGGCTTTAGATTGTAGTGGGGGTTACAATTTTTGGCGACCCAGCCAGGATTTTTCTGACGGTAGGATTGTGGATGGAGGAAGAGTAGAAGAAAAAAACAGAGAGGGGAGAGAAAGAAAACGAGAGTGAGGCAGACTGTTCGGTGACGTGTGCTGGTAGGGTTACTGATGTTGGTTTCTCCCAAGGGAAGTATTGTATTGATATATTCATATATAGTGTGATATATAATTTGTGATAGTATTATTGTGTACTTATTAATATGTCAACGTCTGAGCGAATTTCAGTTGGGGGCAGTGTTGCTAGTAATAACGGTCTGTAATAGTAAGTAATAGTAAGTCTGTAATAACGGAAACTGCTGAACGGGAAAATTCAGTAATGTGTGAAAAGTGTACCCGATGGTATCACTTCTGTTGTGTAGGGATAAAAGAATCCGATAGTATGTTTGAATTAATAAGTCGGAATTCGTATCAATGGATTTGTCAGGGTTGCCAACCCTCAAATGGAAATGGGAAAAATCGAAAAATCTTTCGAAAATGGTGGCTTGGTTAAGCCAAACCAAAATGAAGAACAAGATGTTCTAAAATTCTCTGTAGTTACTTCGTCCCCTATTGGAGGATCCGAGAGTTCAATGAAAATGCGTTTATTTGCGTTCTTACAAGAAAAGTTCGGTGAACAACGCGAAGAGTTACAAAAACAGAATGAGAAACTGGACAACCATCGCGAAGAGTTGCAGAAACCAAATGAAAAGCTTGATAAAAAGCTAGATAGGCAGCACGATGAAATTTTGATTTTAGCTGAGAAAATTAACGAAGTCAAATTTGAGGTACACAAAGAAATAGTCGAGGAAACGAACAAACTACGCGAACAAATAAATGTGATAACTACATCTCAGTTAGAACAAGAGGCTCGACTGCAAATTGTCGAGAGTGACCTCTTGAAAGTAAATCAAAAAGCGGAAGAACTAAAAGGTGAATTGCGAAATTTACCTGAATTAGTTGATACTAATAGCAAGGAGATAACTTCGATTAAAGAAGGTTATGAAACTACTGCTACTATTCTCGAATCGGTTTGTGATGAACAGAGAAGCTTAACTAAAAGAGTCTCTGTCTTTCAACAAAAACTCGAGCTTCGTTATGAGCAGCTCCAGAAAGAAATTAAGGAAGCTAGAGCGAAGTTTCCGGTTTCGAAATAAATAAATGTTGAGACCGAAGGGGGAGACGGTAGTGTTGCTCCTAAGAGAGTTTGTTTCACAGATGTCCGAAAGGATAGGACGTCTGTTGAAAACAGTAAGTTCGATTATAATGATCATCCGACTTCACACTCGGATGGAATGTTATTTAATGGCGCTACTACAACTAATACTTCTTGGTTTTCTAAACCTATCCCTAGTGTTCCGTCGATGAAGTCCTCATTTAATTTAGATACTTTTCCAAGTATTGGTAGAAATACCGTGCCTATCTTTGGTAATAGTAGTTCTCCGGTCTATACTATGCCTAATTGGAATTCAAGTCACTCGACTCCGAAATACTCATCATTCAGTCAACCCAGTTGGGGTAGTTCCATTAGTAATCCGATCAACCCTTTGAGTCAGTGTTCTACACCGTTCTATAACGTGTCTAACTTAAGTCCTTTTGACAATGGTTCTATATGGTCTAGGATTCCTAGTCAGCAATATAATTATGAATCTAAACAGATTTCATTAAAGGATCTTAGCTATTTTCCTACTTTTGGTGGAGAAATTCGTCCTGGTGCATCCAGAGCTTTCCTTAGAAATTTCAAACGTTATATAGATAGATATTCTTTTCGGATTTCGAAAAGGTTAGAGCTTTTCAAAGTTGCTTGCGAGATGGAGCTGAAGTCTGGATTCAGTCTGTCCTACATGAAATCCGTTCATTTTATGATTGTATCCAGTTATTCAAGTCAGTATTGTAATGAGAAAACCGAGGTGATGCAGAAAAGATATCTCCAATCTTTAAAGTATGATAAAAATATTCCTCGTTGTTGGAATTTTCTTGGTTCTTGGTTGAAATGTATTATAACATTACTGAAAATCCTAACTTTCAGGAACTTTCAGGTCTAATTTTGGGAAGTTTACTTTACGATGACGTAAGATTATTATCTGTCAATCCAAGTCAGAACTTAGTCGATCTGATGATTCAGATTGGGAACTTGTCTTCGATTACCGGTCCGCGTACCGAGTTTGAACCTCCTCGGAAGAGATCTTTTATTAAACAGGCGAAGATTATTAAATCGAATCAAAACTTTAATCAAAATAAGAGTTGATAGCAGCTGTCAGACTGAAAAGAGGAACTCGGAGTATTCTCAGAACTTTAGTAATTATAATAATAATTACAAGCAACTCATTTCGAGGCTATCGAAATCGACGATTTACAGGAAGAGGAAATCGATACTATAATAATAATAATAGTTATAATAACGATCGAGTAGAAGAAAATGATGGATTTAGACATGTCTAGCGGTAACAGTGAAGGGTCTCCGAATTCGAGAGAGCAGGTAAATAGTTCGGAAAACCTGACTCGCAGCTGCCAATGAGAAAGGGGCAGGCAAGCTGCGAAGGACAAGACCCCTTCCGAAGTATTTGTACAGTGACCTCGTCAAACTCTTCTAGTACTACAAATCCTTTTCTAGAATTCCATGTCAATTTTGTAGTTGAAGACGACTATGTCTCTTCCTCGTCAGAGTACTATTTTTCTCCTCCACCCATGATAAAAGGAAACATTGCTGGCATAGATCTGCGGTGTACGGTGGATAGCGGCGCTGAACTGAATTTGATGGATTGGGAAATATGGAAACGTCTAAAACTAACTTTCCCAGCCGCCAAGCTACATCCATATACTAGACTCACTTTGGGAGCCTTTGCAGGAAAGGAAAAATTCCAAGTATAGGGATTACAAACTTTCAATTTAAATTTTCAAGGTCACCTTTTTGAAACTCGTATATTTGTGATGAAATACTTACGAACTGATATCATCTTAGGATGTCCGTTCTTAGATAAATTCAATGGTATCATTGATAGAGGTAAAAATGAAGTTAGACTCCAAACTTCGTCTGGGACTCAGATTTCCTTACAGACCATAAGGCCTGAAGTCTTATTCGTTGGAATTTCTTCGAATCGTGTGGAAGTCTCTTCACCCACATGGCCAGTTCGATCTATCGAACAGAGGGATAAGAACACTTCTTTAGTGACTTCAACCATTGAGGAACCTCAACAGTCAGTGAAGCAGCCTACGAATTTTCCTATGAATCCTGTTGATATTACTCGTCGGTGGTTCCAGAGCCTAATGTCTCTGAGGTTGAGATTCAGGATTATGTTAAGTCGAGAATCGACTTAGATGAACATTCGAAAGAACGTCTAGCCAGTATTGTTTTGAAGTATCGATATTTATTTTCTTAGTATCCTAGACGAGTGCGTCCACCGCTCTATAAAATTCAACTAATAGATGAAAAATCGATTGTAGGACCGTACTATCCTGTTCCCCAAGCTTTTCAACCTGCTTTTGAGAAAGAACTTCAAACTTGGATCAAGCTTGGGTTAGCTAGGGAACAATCTTCTTCGTATCGTAATCCGATACACTGCGTACGCACAGCGTCGGGAGGAGTACGTCCAGTTTTGGACCTCCGAGCTTTAAATCAGAAAGTTTTGGCGCCAAAAATTCAGGTGGAACCTATAGGCGAAATTTTGAACCGGGTAACTAAGGCCAAATATTTCAGTTCTTTTGATTTTTCTTCTGTATACTATGGAATTGGGTTAGATCCCATATAATATCCATGTACTAGTTTTGTATATGCAGGTCATCAGTATGTAATGTGCGTATTACCGATGGGTATCAAAAGTGCACCTTCAATTTTTCAGAATATCATGTACTCTTTCTTTGATCAGACTACTAAATCTTTTGCCACTATTTATCTTGACGACATTTTAATTTCTAGTTTTTCTCTTGAGGACCACTTCGAACATTTAGAAAAGGCATTTGAAATCTTTGCTCGTGCTAATTTTTCATTAAATTTTCGAAAGTGCCAGTTTATCAACCTGAAATACATTTTCTAGGACACATCATTAGTGGAAGTAATATCAAGGTTGATCCTCGACATAATGAGCCCATTCGTTGTTTCCCGATTCCGAAAACCAAACGACAGCTAAGACATTTTTGGGTTTAGTAAATTGGAGAAGAAAATTCATAGCTAATTTCTCTGCTTTAACATCTCCTCTATACGACTTGTTGAAAAAGGATAGGAAGTTTGTGTTCACTCCTGATTTTTTAGAGTTATTTTACAGAGAACTCGTGAGTCAACCACCGGCTCTAAGCCAGCCTGATTTTTCACTTCCATTCCATGTTTTCTCAGACGCCAGTGGAGAAAACTTAGGAGGATTTCTTGCGCAATA
Organism: Thermobia domestica; assembly: GCF_964235325.1. NCBI lineage: Eukaryota > Metazoa > Arthropoda > Insecta > Zygentoma > Lepismatidae > Thermobia > Thermobia domestica. Next base: position 181,479,798 of record NC_137458.1, on the reverse strand, counting down.
TCTTGAGGGTGAATCGTCTCCAGTAATTATTGCTCATGCAAGTAGAAAAGTAAAGCCGCATGAGCTATCCTTATCCATTTTCCAACTAGAAGTATTAGCTATTCTCTTTCTTTGCGACCATTTCTCCCAATATATTCTCGGACGTCCGACGGTTGTACATTGCGATAACGCAGGAGCTACGCATGCGTTTACCATGAAAAGTTTAGATCCTAGGACTACTCGTATTCTTATAAAACTCCAAAGATACGATCTACAATTCCAAAATGTGTCATCAGAAGACAATTTCATTGCTGATATACTTAGCAGATATCCTCCGGAACTTCCTGGAGATAGTAGCTATCTTTCGGTTAATCTGTTGTATAATCTTGATTTTTCTTTTCTTAATCGTGAGGAATTTCTTCAAGGTCAATCCGAAGATCCATTTTGTCGGAAAGTTCGGGAATCTCTCGTTAATCCATCTGAAGTCTCTGACTTCATAGAACATAAAGGTCTTCTATATCGTAAGAATGTGCGGACCAATCAATGGGTTCTCATTGTGCCACAATGTCTAGATGACAACATTGTTGAAGTAGTCCATCTGCGAGGTCATTTTGGAGTGTACAAATGTTTGTCAGTATGTCGCAAACTTTTCTATTGGCGTAACCAGCGAAATTCGACAAAAAATATGTGAAGGATTGTACTCGCTGTGCTGAGACTAAGTTTGCCAATCGGATCATTGCTAAGGAAGCATGTCAAATAGAAGCTCAAGCTCCTCATGAAAAATTAGGAATAGATTTGGTAGGAAAACTACCCTGTAGTAATGGATATTACTATCTTTTGTCGATTATTGATATTTTTTCTAGATTTGTTGTCTATCTATCTCTTCGTACAGCACATGCTAAAGAAATTATTTCAGTTCTCAAACAAAAATACTTCTATTCTTTCCATACTTTCGGGTAATTATATCGGATAAAGGTTCACAATTTACCTCACGACTCTGGAATTCTTTTTGTCGTCAACATAATATAAAGCATCTTCAAACGTCTAGTTATTCGCCAAATGCGAATGGAGTTGCTTAAATTGTCTCACAAGGAAATTTAACCGAATTCTTAGGTTAGAGTGTAACACTCAACAAACCAATTGGAGTAAAGTCGTCAAAATGGCTCAAGATCTTCTCAATCATTCCATTTGCAGTAGTAGTGGAAAAACTCCTGCTGAGTTACTCCTCTCGTATTCTGCGACCGAAGCATTTAAGCGATCGTTCCCGTGGCCTCCTGAACTACAAAAGGAATCGGAAGCATATAGTAACCTCTGTATGTAACCCTAAGAGAGAACGTCAGAAAATGAAGAGGACTGGAAGAGAAGTAAAATTAAAGGAAGGAGATTTAGTGATGATTAAAACGCACTATCTTTCTTCAGCTGCTAAGAAAGAAACTTCTAAGTATCTTAATTGTTTTATTGGACCCTTTTTGGTTCATAAACTCTTAAAGAATTGTGCAGTTCTGCATAACTTGTCTGGTGAGTCTGTAGGTACTCAAAACTTTCAAAACTTAAAGATATTTGATTGTTTTCCGGATAAGCGGAAGGAATTATTATCTAACTATCCTAATTAAGATTTAGTTTAAATAAATATTGTTTGTAACTATTTATATTGTTTGTTCAGTCTTCATTTCTTTAAGTGTCGAGTCACAAATTCAAAAGGAAAAAAGATTTTTTTTCTTTTCCAAGGCTCGGTGAGAACTGTAGCATAGCTTGTTTTTTACAGACAAGCTAATAGGCTCAATGTGAATTTTGGATTATATTACTCATATTATTATCGTAATTTTTATAATAGTGCAATTTAAAGTATTTTTATGTTTATTGTTCTTTCGCAAACATTGCGTTGATATGCAGATTTTGTTTTGTTTGCACGGTGGTTCTCGTGGTAAACTGCCCTTGAGTTTGTTTTATCAATGTTGTTCTTCTTCTTCTTTTGAGTCGCACAGAGTAGGAGAATGTAAAGGCATAAGAGCATTACGGAATGAGGCCAGTCTCTAACGTTGATTTATAGTTCGAATTAAGGTTGTAGTGTTCATTCTTTCTATATATTTTGTTCATTAATTTCTGCATTTTATGTAAATTATCTTTATTTCGTTTAATAAAGCTGTGATAAAAATTTCACCGACATTTCCGACAGAGAGAATGAGAGAGAAGCGACGCGGTGAAACGACTGTCTTTATATATACTGTGTACTCTATCCACGCCGCACAAAACTGGTGTTTTGTGCTTCCCTTCTTTGTTAAAAGAAATTTAATTTGTGACGTATTGAAAGTTATTTCGTCGTTCTACTCTATATAACAAGATTCTCAAAGGAGTAAAGCTACTGCAGGAAATATTATTCTTCCTGAGTTGTGGACGAAAAGTGGATAATTCTGATATGAAGAGGGGAGGCTAACTAAGCACATGGTGATTCTTTTGTAAGCGGAGTTATGTCGTGAGAATAGTTATTCCTTTCACTTGTAGCAGCATTCCAGGTAATGTGACTAACTTTAAGTCTATCTACAATGACTGTTCTGCATGGGGACATCAAAGTGAAGTGAGCTTAACCTTTCTTTATTGGAAATCTTGAATCGTAAAACTAGAACCGTGGGAAGTTAATAGATATATTTAGTTCAGTTAAATTATTATGTAACAAGATCGTACTAAATGAAACTATTATTGCTTCTTAAGAGCTATAGTGGTCTATCAGAGTTGAAATAAAGATCTATAGTTGTTTATCAAAGTTGAGATAACGAAATTAAAGCACTGGTGTTCTCCAGAGGTACAAAATAATATTTGTGGGTACTAAAATGTATAGCTTACGATCGTATTTTACATACGACACGATGTCCGAGTAAAGAGTTCCTATGGGAGGAACCTTCTCCTAAAAGGGGCCCGGCCCGTGCGCGGCCTCGAATAGTCTTAGCCAGCCCTCTCATCACGTAAGTCATACGTAGTGTAATCTCTCTCTCTCTCTCTCTCTCTCTCTCTCTCTCTCTCTCTCTCTCTGCTGCGACGTTTATTAAGTCTTGAGTTCAACCGCATTATCAGTTTGTTAGGGTATTATCTACTGTTAAAGCTCCAGTTTAAGTGAAGTTTTGTATATCATATATTGACGGTATTTACCAATGCTCCTCACTATTTGTTATAGGTTCAGATGATTACATTGGTAAGGTTGCCACGTTACAGGGGTTGTTTCAAACAGTGTCTACACGTTTCCAGAAGTTTTGACATTCCAAGCTACGTTAAGTCCAATCGTTGTCTGTCAGTTAACTGTCTATATATATTTTCTCGTCCATCAATCCAAGGTTTATCTAGTTAATACATAAATATCTCGTCCAATCGCCGTTTACTAAGTGTGTTACATACCATATGGTTCATGGTCTAGCAAATTCAGATTGTCTATCTACTGTGTACTGTTCATACTGTCCGTCTAATTTGTCCGCCACGAAGGGAACATTATTACTAAACGTCCAAGTCACTAGTTGCTGTGTCGGCCTAGGGAACATTCGGCTGTATACGTTATTATCTAAGCTGCTACGGCTCTTTGCCCTATGTGAAGTGTGTGAGCAGGAGTTCGTTCCTGCTGAAGCAGTGATTGAGATTTCAGGTGTATCACGTTTGACTTAGTTAATATTATGATATTATAGTTAGTAGTAAAGTCCGCCCATGGTTGGAGCTGCCGAACGGGGATGTTCCGTAATATTACCTCCGTTCCTTCGTTGGTTGTTGACTTCGGCACCTGAACTGAACCGGAAGCGGTAACACTTCTTTTAGCTGGCACTGGCTCAGGCGAGAATCACTCTGTGCCTGTTATTGCGCCGAACATATGATGAGTGATGTGAAATTCTTAAATGTTTATTCAATTTCCTGTGACTACAATACAAGTGTTTCTCTTAAGCGGTGTGACGAAGTGTCAGGTAACGGTTCCTAACACTTACAGCACAATCTACTTCAACTATTGGTTTATGGACGGTTCTGTTATGAAAGATGAACAATGGAAACCTGATAATGGTGTGTATTGTAACGAATTTGATATGAGACTGACAGACAGAATCCTAATTGTATTCTTTTGATTTTTTTCTCCTGATATCATGAGGTTATAATAGAGGTCAAGGCACCTTACGCTAATTGTAATATTGTGGCTAACTACAACGACAGTAAGAATTGAAGTGTTGTCAATAAACCATATCTAGAAATGATTTTTTTCTTTCCAAGTACTTAAGATAAATCAAGGTAAATATAATATATATTTAAGGTAAAGCTTTACAAAGGGGAGGTGAATGGAGCTATTACTCTCTCCTCTAATCTGCATCCGCCGGAGGTAAGTTTTTGGTTTTTCATTGTTTTTTTTCGTTTTCTTTTTTTCCGTTGCGTGAAGAATCCCTTCTCGGTTCTTTTCGAGGTTGCTAGGACTTCGAATCAGGGATCGAGAAGGTGAGTTCAAGGGAGGCGGTCGATACAATAATCAGGCCTTCCCTTGAAGTAGGCTTTAGATTGTAGTGGGGGTTAGAAAAGTCTGGATTGGAAAATAGTGTAAAATCAGTAACGTGTAACGCATTAATTGGAATTCCTGTACGTTTATCTCAAAATGTAAATTCACTAGAATACAACATTTGAATATCGAAGGTATTGCAGAAAATATTGCAAATTGGTAATATTTGAATTTCCTCTATACAAAAATGTGTTTTTTGGTGAAGAATGTACATTATGTCAATTTGCTAAATCCCTACATTATGTTAAACATTCAATCAGAGTTGATAAAAGATAGGTCATGATACAAAATAAGGCGATTCAGAATTATAAAAAAAGTGTATTGTATACAAACAATTTTTGTGTATAATGACAAGAACTACTTTAATATTTTGTGTATAGAGTTTATTGGGAAAAGAAGGTATCTGTGACCCGCAAGGCTACCATCCAGACGGCCGTAGCCTTTCTTATGCAGTGGAAAAATATGCCAAGTTCTAACTTAAATCATGGATGGAGAACGCCCTGCAAAATTGGATAATATTATATTTAACACCCGGCGCCGGCTATTTTCGCAATCCGCTCTTTATTTTTTGCATTTAATTTAATATTCTTTCTCCATTCTCCGTAGTACAGCGATATACGGAAATAATATGAGCAGGTTTCTTCATAATATAGGAGGGACTAGAAAAGTTTATAGATAAATTATTACAAAGTGAAAGTTTCAAGTATAAACCCTGTACGCGGCTAAATATCATAAATTTGATATCTAAACTTAATAGATTATTTACTGTGGAAAGTCTGATAGTAAAATTGTGATTTTGTGTTATTATATACTGAAATGACAGAAAGACATCAGAATATAATGTTGAAAGAAGATTATATTAAGGAAATAACCATATAATTATATTATAGTACATTTATTATAAATTGTTCTTATGTTCATATATGAAAGAAAAGGAAAATGGAAAGTTTGAGTATATAGAAAAATTATAAGTAATTAAAGTTGGCATTTAAAGTATTTTCTCAATTAGTTAGAAATGTTTATTTGAAGCTTAACGTAATATTTGTGTTCGAGTAAATTATACATTTTTAAAATGTCCTCTTTTAACAATTTTTTTTAATTATTTGTTAATATTTATTTTTGTGTGTGGTAAAGGCACTAAATTATCATATAAACAAATTAGGGTACAAACTACTGTTTTGTTTTCAAGTTGTTATAATACTATATACAAAAAAGTTAATTTTAATTTTGTATTTTGTACTCGTCAATATTTTCAAATGTTTAATTATAAATATAAAGGTAGTCAATAATGAGAATTTCAGCAAAAAATTGAAATGATAATACAAAAATATAAAAACTAATGGACTACCGGCACACCGAGACTTGATACCGAAAGGCCCATACCTAAACGAAAGTCCATACTTGATCACATATATAAATCGTATTTCTGAAGAGGTAAGGCATCTTCTTTCTTCTTTACCTTTGAATCGTTTTCCTGGTCCTGACAATATCAGTTCAATCTTCTTGCGTAATACTGCAGAATCTCTGGCCAACCCTTTATCACGATTTTTAAATAGAAGCTTTAGGGAAGGCGTTTTCCCTAGATCGTGGAAACAGGCTAATGTTGTACCTATTTTGAAATTTAGCAGCGCGAACAATGTTTCATCATACAGACCCATTTCTCTCTTGCCCATACTTTCTGTAGTGTGCGAGAAAATAATCTTCTACCTACTGCCTACTTCATTGGAGATGATGCTATTGCTAAGGTCTCATCTTAGAAGGATCTCGTGGTTGTGTTCGACGAAAGACTTCTGTTTACTGATCACATTGCTGCCATGACCAAGAGTGCTATGCGAGTCTCCTGTACAGCTTTACAGAGGTTAGGAATATTACAGCCTTAAGTATATTCTATAAAACGTTTATTTCAACAACAATAGAGTACCGTTCCACCATTTGAAGTATGGCTAGCGTATCAAATCTCTCTCGCATTGACTCAGTTCTAAATTTCTTTCTTGCCAATGTCAGGAAAAGAATACATTCTGTACACTGTTTAAGTAAACCTGAATTGTTGACTGTTCTTGGCATCCGTACACCTTCATCTCGTCCCATGCTAATTGATATGATGTTATTAGCCGAATCGTACTTGAGACGTTGAATGGAATGGATTTTTGTAGATAAACTGTGTAATTTAAGCTATATGAGTAAATTATGACTAAAATGTCATTTATCGAATCGTAACACGTTGCATTTATGACATTCTGAACTAGGACAAGTTAAAAGCCGGACCGTAATGCTATAAGTATGGCTTCTCAAACAGAAACAAGAATCGGAATCGAATTCTACATGTTATTTGGTGTTGGTTGTATACTAATGGACCCAATAAGGCTTTCCATTTTGCCTGCACTGTAACTGTAGAAAAGTAACATACCTGACAATGCTTGCTTATTCCATGTTAGCTCCCATTTGTGCAGAATGGTATGGTATTGACAGGTTATATTGCCAACAAAATGCCACCCCGACACACTATTATTGGAATATCCGAGCATGCCTTGATCAAAAATGTACTCTCTGCAGACCTTGCGGGGCTTGTTTTTTTCTTGTATTGCACAATAAAGGTTCATATATACTATCGTGAAGCATGTCCTCCTGGCCACACTTCCTGGAGATAAGATTCAAACGGTGCGAGCAGAAATTTATTGAATTCTTTTGGGCGGAAGTAGGGAAGTTGTCGTAACTTCTACTACGAGATGCTGAAGGCCACAAATTTGAACGTTTCTTTCTACCAGCAATCGAAACACTCCATTTGACCTGCAAATACTTCTATTTTGAAAATTGGACTATATTCCTCTCTCCAAGAAATTTAAGCTTGTAGGTTGGAAAGTAGACGTACCCAGTATATATATATGCCTTTTATGTGACAGACCCGTGTTCGGTTGCCTGTGGATGCAGATGTGGTCATGTTAAGTTGTAGGTCCAAATCTCACATAGCCTCTTTGGTATAAGTTACACCAAACTCTAAATAACCAACTATCAAGGATTTCCCAAGTATATTCTCGGAAATTGTTCTTAAACGTCAAGAAATTTCATTAAACAATTTGCTATTTCCAATTTGTAAAGTTTATATTAAAAGAAAAATCAGACGTATGTTCTCATCTAGAGCAGTACCCGGTTCGCAAGTTTATTGTCTTGTTTTATATTTACAGCACCTCGGATTGAAAATAGAAGAAGCTGGCTATATCGTATTTATCCTTCGGTGTTGCATGAACCCTTTAGGAGGTTAACGGGTGGTCATATCTCTCATGATTGGGATGACAACTTACCTAATCCAAACCAGGTAAGCATTAATTAAATTTAAAAAAAGAAAAAAGTATTATTTTTCACTCATAGAATTGCATTTTATAAGGGAAAAATTTGAAGTTTCCTCTTTACCTTACGTAAAGCTAAGATTTACTAATAATTTTGGTAAATTCAGAACTAAAGGAAATTTAAAAGTTGTACTCACTATTAAAATTTATTATATGAATTATTGAAATAATTTCTACAGCTTAATGAATTGAAATTAAATTTTATAAATACGAGTATTATTTCACTATTCTATACAGTTGCGGCTCCAGAGTTCTATTAGAGGAAAGTTACATCGGAAATAGCAACTTAACATGCATTCTCTCTTCTCCTCAAGCACCCCTCTCAACCCGTATTTGAGACCTCCAGTGTTTTTTTTAAGTTTGAAGGCATTCTTAAAGTTTTGACGATTGGCACAAATATTACAGGTAAAATGAAAACGAATTGTATAATCATGTATGTATTATATGCACTATATAAAGTATTATCGAATTTAATTTTAACTGCTTTACTTAGTACAAAGAATTGAAGTTATTCAAAAGGTGGAAAACAATAATGTGTCCAACACTCTCTGAACCGACTTCTTTAATTATATAAATAAGAACGAACCATGGTTCGACCAGGAATGCATTCAACTAGCGAAGGAGAGGAAACAGGCGAAATTACCTTGGCTCCAAAAACCCAATGAAATAAGTACACAAAATTCTGTAGACATCAGGCAAGAAACTTCCAAAACTTTTAGAACAAAGAAACGCGATTTTATGAAAGCTAAAATTAAGAAACTTGAGGATAATTGTAAAAATAAAAATATTCGGGACATGTATAAGGGGACCAACGAATTTAAGAAAGACTATCAACCTCGTGTATATATATTAAAGAAAGATGACGGAACGGTTCTCACTGACACAGATGGAAAGATTTCTTTGACGAATTGCTTAACACGCAGCCAAAAACTAATGTGCGTGAAGAAAGGGTAATACACACCGCTTAATCGTATATCACAGAACTTAACCGAATAGAAGTACAAATCGCTATAAAGAAATTAAAGAAACACAAATTTATTTATTTATTTATTTTGGAAAAACAACAGGCTAATCGCTGCATATTCCACCTTAGACCGTACATAGGCAATGTATAATGTTTTGAGAACATTAGTGTTAGAAAAATCACCTAATCTCATCACAAAGCCAAGATTCCTAAAGGTCTCACCAACTACTCTGTTGCCATGAATATCGGATGATAGGTTTGACCGCAGAGTGACTCCAAGATCAGTAACATAATCCACTCTCTCAATTGGCGTTTGATTAATAGTATACACATTGCCTACATATTTTATTTTCCTGGTGTATGATACTACTTTACATTTTCTAGTATTTAGTAGCAACTTGTTTGACTCACACCATTGGGAAATAGCATTAACGTAATTTTGCAAAGAAATTGCGTGTAATTCCATGGAGTTACTGCGATAGATTTTTAGATTGTCAGCAAACAACAGTTTGTGGGAAGATATTATTACAGGTGGTAAAACGTTAGCAAATAGTATAAATAACAGAGGTCCTAAATTCGATCACTGAGGCAAAGCAGAGTCTACGACATATTCCTTAGTTAAATTATTCTTGTGTCGAACGCGATGCGTTGGTAAAGATAGGGCGCTATAAGTTGTTGAAGATTTTGTGAAAAATTGAATGTCACAAGTTTGCTGAGAAGTATATCATGATTAATTACGTCAAACACCTTGGAGAAATCTGTATAAATTACACTTACTTGTTCCTTTTTAACAATTTGATTAGGTATAAAATATGGGAGTTCTGAGAGATTGGTTATAGTTGATCTCTTTGGCATGAAACCATGTAGTGGGATAGCTTACCGAAAAAATATTTCACTTCCGGATACCAATCTTTCCTTTTCAGCGCAGTAAGTATAGGTCATAAGAAATCAAAAAAGAACAGGACACAGGTTTTCCCTGGTCTAGGGTGGTCATGGCTGCCATTCCAAAATGGTCGCTCTGTATCACAAAATGTAGGTGTAAGTCAGGTGCAAGTATCTCAAATGAGCAATATCGGTGTCTATTTATTGGTTTTTGATGACGCTGAGTCGATTGGAATAGTTTCTTAACATGTAAAATACATAATGAATGACAACGCCGCAATTTTTAAAGATGGCGGACCTATAATGCTATTTATGGAAGTAAATCAGGGAGTAAAAGTCCTACAAGTGTAAATTTGGTGTCCATTTATAGGTTTTTGAGGTCTCTGAGTTGATTGGAACAGTTGGAATGGTGAGGCTTATGTTTGGTAGCCGGAAGCAGCAATTTTAAAAAATGACCGACGTATAAGTCTCAAGCTGAACATAAATCAGGAAGGAAAAGCGCTACGTGTGTAAAATTCATGTCTATTTATAGGTTTCAGAGGTGATTCGGTTCATTGGAATATTTTTAAGTTGTTTAATACTGAAACAAATACATTTACATTTATTAAGTGCGTTTACAATAGTTAATAAAGGAAAAAGTTGTGAAGAATTCGAACTTAATTTTACGAAAAATCAGCTGTAGAGCAGTGTCCTTCGCATGTGCACAGTTGGGAGCATGATAAACTTTTTTCACACACTTGCATATGGAGCAGCGCTTTTTGTAATAACGTGCAATGAGTGGCTTGCAACTTTTGGATATGTCTGGAATTGTTGTCCAAATAGGTGTACACTGATCTCCACTTCGTTTTCATCCATAGCTGTCTGGATCTGGTGTCATATATTCATGATTTGTACAATTGTGCCATAGTTTTGCTTGCAAAGCAGCACGCTTTATATGCTGAAAGAGTGCATTCTTCGTAGGTGGTATGTTTTCTATTGCGCGATTTTTCTTCGTGTACAGTATCCGTCTACACTCGTTCACATCATTCAAGTGAGACGTTCTATCATATATGAGAACGACATACCGCTCAATAACAGCAAGCACCTCTTCCTCTACCTCAAAACCCATTTCGTACATATGTTGAAATGCTGAATCCATTCCTCTGTATTGCATCCATGCTTTCCACGCCGTTCGTTTGCCTATTCCACAGAATGCTGACACAATGTCACACCCACTAAAAGCATGAAATGCAGGTAGATTTTTCTGGATCTGGGGACATAGGCGGGAGCAGATATCATGAACTGCGATACAGTGTCTGAACTTTCCACATGCATAATCAATCCATAGTTCATCAAGGTGCTGTATCTCGCTAAACACACCGATCGCAGTTACTACAACATCTGAGTCTACTGTTCGAATACATACTTTTCTGTGACCATGCTCAGCTGCATGTTTGACGTATAACGTAAGTCGTCCATCTGCTTCCTCATGACATGCTGGTGAAATACCACTCACATCAAGCACTAAGGATGAAGTCACAACATTCTCGCCAACAGTACACACAACTTCTTTACCATCATATATTTTTTGGATGAGCAGCTCCGCTAGAAGCGTAAATAACTGTTCTTTGTTACTGCCTTCTTTCAAAAAGTCATTAAAATTTCTAGGAACTTCAGTAGATAGCCGAACACGGACGTAAACGCCTCTATTGCATTTTCTTCTCTGCCTGGTATCGCTCTTAAGAGAAGTGGGCTTGTACGTATCAAAGACGACATACGAGTTATATATAGTTTAAAAACTTGGTGGAAATAGTCTTGAAACGTCTTAGATTTACCGATCTTAAGAATGTGCACTATAGCCGCACCATCTAGAACAGTGGCACTGAAGTCAGGTGTCAGATCTCTCCTTCTATTCGATGTTAATACACTCCAGTACGTCTTGTTTGTTAGCAGATTGACGTAGTCTTCCGTTGTCAGAGAGAGAGAGAGAGGGGGGGGGGACATGGTTGGTTCTCGTGAGCAAAGAACTGATAAATATCACTTTCACGTGATTGCGATGCGATGAACAATTTGCAAAAGAGATTTGAATCTCTACGCAAATTCACTTTCTTCTCGTTTGTGGCACATTTCTTTTTCACGGGTGTGTTGAATATTGAAATATTGTTTTTCGGAATGACATCGTGTATCTAGAGTTTAACATAATCGAGACGATTTGTTACGTATTCCTCATACTGCTCAAGTCCCTTCTCATGGAATTCGTTAATTCTCTCTCTCATTTTATCTTTTGGCATTATCTGCCGAATGTCAATTGATACCAACACATCGCCTTCAAATGGATTTCCATGTTCATTTAGAGCAGCAATAAAATTTTTCACGTGTTTCCGAAATCTTTCATTACGAACATTAGTATCTTCGTGATGATCCAGTGGTCGCGATTATATTGATTGCGCTTGGAAAAATATACTCTCCTCGGATTTGGATAACATTGCAGAAAGTGTAGGACCTGCCAACATTCACTTCAATAAAGCGTCTTTGTTATTCAGAATTCCTATGGCACCTCCATTTCCTTTCACAAGCTTATTGTTTTGTTCGTGGTATTGGTCATCGGGAATAGATGAAAACAATGCTCCAGTTCTAGAACTAATAAAACGACCGTTGCAGAATTCCGCGTAAATCTCTGAATGTCTGGTTGGTAACTCCTTCAGAGTGAGAACAAATACAGGCAACCACCGAGAATAATGAACAACATCCAAAGCAAATGTCCATGGGCATATAAGTTCTAATGTATCCAAAAACATGTGGTAATTAGATGTTCGGATGCTAAAAATGGAGCATAGAAGCAAACTTTCCAGCTCCATGACTTGATTCCAGAAAAGGAATTGTGGGGACTCTGCTTTCCTTCTTAAAATCCACGACTGAATTGATTCGTCATCTGTACTTGAATTTGCAGTCACTTGGAATGCCTGCATTCTCATCTAGTGCAGTGATGCGAGGGTTAATTCATGAGAATATCTAGACCGTTTTACGTGAGATGATGTGAGACATGCTTCTGCAACCCCTGGTGTAGCAACTCCAGCTTCTATGAGAGTTTCCGTCCAACCAGTACCTGCCAGCAGTTTTCCCAGCAAGTTGAGTAGCATCATCTCTATGTGGAGGGAACCCATCATTAGCACAACTTTATCGTCTCCGTACTGATCAGGATGTCTCCATTAGAGCTGTTTCCCAATAGCATACACTGGTTGATCTGCTGTGATTACTGGTATCTGTGAATTGTTCAGTTTTGGTGGTGCTACAATAATGATATCCATCGCAGATGAAGCTATTTCTTCAGGCAAAAGAGGAAGTGACATACCATGGCTCTTTGGAATTTTACAATCATATGGTACTTTAGCGAAATAAGATGCAAAGGAGATTCGAGTATGCAGTTGAAATGCAGTCGTGTACGCATTGAAGCCATGGCTGTAGGAGGCTTTCAGAGTTGAGTGTAGAAGAGGGCATTTCCGAAGTATTGATACGAGGAAGTATCTGATCATGTATCACTTTGTTACATGGAGATATGGTGGTGTAACTTTCAGGCAATCAAGTTCTTATCCCACTGCGTAATATCGAAATTTTCACCAGTTGTATTGTCACTAGAAACACAAGGATGCTGTATACCTACTAGAACCATGGAAAAATCAACTGGATGTAGATGATGATGGATTATGGTCGATATCGTCGATTGCGGCAGTAATAAACGGATTTGATACCATGAGTGGTGGACAGACAATGCCATCATCCTGGAATTTTTTGCACAAAACATTACTAGCGGTTAATGTCACTTGTACTCGGTCATATGATACACAGATCCCTAACTGGTTTAGTTTATCTATGATCTTCCTTTTCCTGCTGATGTTGTGGAGCATTAGTCCCACATATAGAGGAAGCGGGGTTTCACTCTTCAAAGAATGGCCTGGCCGCTGCACACTAGGCTTTCTTTCTTTCTTCACACTGTTGAAACGTATTAGTTGGGCTATCGACAAAGCTGCTAAACGTGTTTCATGTTCATTTGATGATTCAATATCAATATTTTCACCTTCAAGAACCATACGAGTAAAGTTGAGTAAAATGATTGAGACACAGTTTCCTGGAGTGAACTCTGGATGAAAATGTCCTTGAAAGTTTGGGAAATCTCTGAATAATTCTCTTTGTAGAATTGATTCAGCACGTGCTAAACACATGCCATCGCTGAAGTCATTGAAGGCACATGCATCTTTAATCGCATCACCAACATTTTCCTCGAAGCTCAGGGTTACTTCTTGGCCACTCTCAGTCCAGGAACAAAAGAAAGAAAGTTGTCCTTTAAACGAGTTCGGTTTACTTCACGTTCGGTAGTGGATACTCCCATGTTGGACATGCGTTGAGCTACAAGCTTCGTCAAGTCAGAAAGTTTAAACACAGGCGAATTTTCACTGCACAAGTATATGTCTTGCACATACTGAATGAGCTCTGTGATCACTAAACCGTACACAACTTGTTGAGAATTTGGGTTTTGTTCTTCTGTAGACATCCTGCTGGCTGATCTAACACGGTTGAGAAATTTTACGTAGCACAACTTATGGTATTTAGCTTCTAAGGCCACCATATCGGTTGAAGCCAGTTTTTTCAGTAGGTTCTCATCCTGAAGCTTTACCGCATGGCTATGGATAGTTGGACCAATGCCCAGAGTTGTAGCAGATACCAGATTTCCATCGCCGAGATCACAAAATATACACACGTCTCTAATGTCAGGAGACGAACAACTGGATCGGGTTGCTTTAGAAGTGCTCTGCGGTTCAGATGATCTTGGCCTACCGGGCTTTCCAGACAGCAACAAACGTTGTACTTTTTGGTTGTCATATTTGTTGCGGCATATCTTATGATATTTGGCACTGTTTTCAATAGGCCTTTGCAAAAAATCATTCTCGCTTGTGAAAGGTAGTATCTGATGAACTATTCCCGTCAAAGCTCTGTGCTGGGCAAATATGGCTAAATGCGTGACCAGATTAGTATATCCATCGGTGGTTGGACTGACGAGTGGTAGTTCATTTTGGCTTTGGCAAAATAATTCCAATTCACAACGGGTGCTTTGACATTTAACAAAACATCAGATTCAAGTAATTCGTGCTTCCGCTTCTTCGACATGTCAGCCTCTTTCTATCAGGATTGCCATACTCGAGACTCGCTATGATGCCAAACGCGGGTCTGAATTATGCTAGATTTTTGTAAATTATGCCAGATTTTCAAATTATCTTTCCTAACTAATTTTAAAGACCCGCCCGTACTTATCTTCATTATTTCAATGAAGTATTTCAACAGTATTCATGTACAAAGCTAATATGACGCTCTCAGGAATGATAATGAAATAAATTGGTAAATGGCACATTATAGGAGAGGAAAGTCGAATTTATTTTTTATGAGTGGATAAAATTTTAAGAAATATATACACAACATGCCGCTTCCGACACAGGCCTGAAGCATTTCTTTTAGTGTATTACTAGCTATCCCCCGATGTTCATATCCCTCCCTCTCAAGTTGAAAATTGAAAGGGACAGAAACATTCCAGATAACCAAACATTCAGGTTTCAATTGACAGTAATAAAGCTATGGGTAAGTAAATATGTTTTGTAGTCACGTTTTGCTGTTTTTGAACATTTCTCTGAATTCAACAATAAATTACAACCGCGGAAATACTGACTGGTCTCATTGTTCCAACCATCGCTTCAACTAAGAAGAATAATTCCGGACGGTCCTTGAACCATCTAAATTTTCGTACTTTTTCTAGTTATCAGAGGTTAAGAATGGAATTATGCTAGATATGGCCAAGATGATAAAGTCAAGATCCTAGATGCTAAATGCATGTGAATTATGCTAGATCTAGCCCCAAGATGCTTTCTATCACGCTAGTAACACTGCACATCAAACACTATACGCATTGAATACGCATCAACATCCAACATTAAGCTAATGCTGATATCATAACAGCATTTTTTTAGAGTGGTGGGTAGTAACAGTACTTTACTTATTGAGTTGGAAGGTGATGGGCATCAATTTAAGTAAAACATTTATTGATTGCTGAAGAACTTGGAATGAATGGGTCTAAAGAAACGGCCACTAGAGGGTTTCGCCCTCTCTCTTGGCCAGGGGTGTGGGAGCATCTATTATTCTTTATTAAACTCATAGCTGGTCAAAGAGCTGTGAAACTCATTGTTATTATACACTAACAAAAATAAAAAAATAAAGATATGAAACAACAATAACATTAATAATATATGAATAATAACAAACTAGTAAGGAAAGGTGCACATACAAATGATAACAAAAAGGTGCGGAAAAACAAACTAATGAATAACGTAGAAAATGAAAAAATGATGATGAGTGAGGTGCTCGTAACGCCACAACACAACATATAGATGTTAGTACAAACAAATGCAGATTAATATTCTGTTCTGGGGCGTCTCAGGACTGATGAGAAACATGGGGTAGGCCCAGATTAGTGTTGTAGAGAGACAAGTGCTATGATGGAAAAAGATGTGGAAGATGTTGACGGATGAGTTGGTGACGGAAGAAGGTAGCATGGTGGTGATCTGCTGAAAGAGTGCGGATGTCTATGGAAAGCAAAACTCTGAGTGGTGTATAGCAGTACTTAGATTGAGATTCTTGTTGTAAATCAGTAAATATGGTGTCAAGAAAGATATCCTTACGATCATGGAGACTGGTAGTTATGAACTTATGACGCAATTGTACTGTGTTGAACAAGCGGAGAAAAGGTAATTTTGTCATGCAAGTCTCTATTATGATACGGAAGTTTGATCCTAAATGCAAGACGAATGGCATGTCTCTCTAGAATTTCAAGTCTATTGTAAAATTTCGGAGGCGCTGAACCCCAGGCTATGTGTCCAAATGTAAGTATACTCCGCATAAATGCTTTGTATGTGTTAAGCAATAATTTGGAATTTAAACCCCAGGTCTGGCCAACCAGACGACGAAGAAGTTGTAAGCGGTTCTTTGCTTTGATAACAAGTTTCTGAAGCTGGGGTGTCCATCGCAACTTATCGTCAAATATGATTCTAAGTATGTTACTGTTTTAGCTGGTTGAAGAAAGTGATCTCCCACACGTATCTGTAGTAAATTTGGATTTCGTCTAACTTTGCTGCGGCATTTAGGAGGTAAAATAACAAGTGTTTGTGTTTTGTCTTCATTAACTGAAAGTCTCCATTTACTGCACCAATTCAGAAAGCTAGTAATTGTAGTCTGTAAGTTTGTATTAATCTGCTGTATCGTGTTTCCCAGTGTAAGAAAAGCTGTATCGTCAGCATATTGAGAGATAAGTGTTCGGCGATGGAGACGGTAAATCGGAAGCATAGAGTATGTATAAGAGAGGAGATAGACTAGAACCTTGCGGTACTCATGTCTATGGAAATACTGGATGTGATAATGAGTTGTTTATGCTGACGTAGGTTATTCGGTTGAGTATAAAAGAAAATATGACTCGGAGGTGTGTAACAGGAAGACCCAGTTTAAGAAGTTTAGGAAATAATCCATAATGTCAAATCCGATCAAAAGCTTTTTCCAAATTCATGAGAACGAGACAGTACGGAAGAGACTTATTATAGTAATTGGTAATAATGGTAGTTAGACGAAGTAGTTGATCATTTATGCTATAATGAGGTCGAAATCCAGTTTGATGGAGAGGTAGAAGTTGTAGATTCATAATGTATGGGTGTAAACGAGATACGAGTATTTTTTCAAATACTTTACCCAACGTGGAAGTTAACGTGATTGGACGATAGGGCTGTACAGAATGCTGTGGTTTGTTGGGTTCCAGAAACATACAGACACTAGATACCTTCCAATCGAGAGGATAGAAACCAGTTCGAAGGATAAATGTATATATCGATGCTAGAAATATGGAAAAAATGACCGAACATTCCTTAAGTAATCTGTAAGTTATTTGGTCAAAGCCTGGGGCAGTACTACGTTTCCGCTTGATGATGGAATGTATCTCCGCGTAGGTGATTTCACGAGTCAAAGGATTATCAGCTTCTAAAGTGTGCTGGATGGAAGGTTGAAGTAATTGTGCAATTGCCTCTTCAGAAACTTTAGGGCTGAATCGATGTGTGCAAGGCGGAGGCGTAAATACTGACTGAAGATGTGTGGCTAAAGCGTCTGCTTTATCTTGGTCTGTATCTAGAGATTCATTATCCTGTATGAGAGGATAAACTGAACTAACTGTCTGTCCAGTCAGAAGAAATTTTTTCCTATATTTCTTGGGATGTGACTGTGTATTTAATTGATTGCATGCTTTGCTCCAGGTAAGCCGTTTATGAGCAATAATATAGTTACGAACTGTCCTCTGACATCGTCTTGCTTGAGTCAAATACTCTGGATTTTGTGTTTGTTCGTATTTTCAAAAGTAAGTGCGAGACTTTTAGACGAGAGCCAAGTACTGCAGAGGTAGCATAGGTTGGTATGTTTTGCCTCGATATATACGTATGTTTTCTTTGCGCTACTGGTGATAGCTGTGCTAATGCTATGGACGGTAATATTAAGATCGGTATCTGATGTCGGTGATACAAAGGAGGCAAGAGCAACATCTATATCATTGCGAAACTGATCCCATTTCGCCTTGTCGTATAACATGATCGTTCTCATAGTTGATTCAGATAGTTGTCGTCTCTGATGGTTGATAACGACTTTCACCGGAAGATGGTCGCTGCCGATACAATCTAGTACATTATATTACATTTATCGACCATAGAGGCAGTGCTAATAACAACATCGGGTGTAGTCTGACTGCTCGGTCGCGTATGTTTGAGCAATTAATGGACATGCCCATTTAAATTAAGAGTTATATGATCGAAAAACTCCGCTTTATCACGGGCAGAGAGACTGAATATTAACGTCGGCTAGTATGACAAGATGTTTAAAGTGGTAAAACAAATAGGTGAAGAAGGCAAGAGAAATGATATGACCTGGTCGAACGTATATTGTAGCTACTGTTAATATAAGGTGAGGATGATAAACTGTTGTCACTAGGTGTTCCGGTAACTGCATATGCTGCGGAACAGAGTTGCATCTATAAGTAAGTTTATTACGAACTCCAATTGCAGCGCCACCTTGGACTCGTGCGTTATTGTCTGCGTAATCGCAGCGACGAAATTGATAGCGAAGAAATCGGACATATGTAGCAGGTTTGAGTACAGTCTCATTTAGTACAAATAAATCGATATTTTCCTCAGGCAGTAACTGCTCAAATAGTATTCGGTGTTGCGCTAAAGAACGAATGTTCGTAAAAAGAAGTGTAAGAACCATATTCATACACAAAATTACGGAGTTAAACTGCAGTGTCTCAGGGAGCAATATAAAAGTGAACGTACGGTCCAGAATATGTAGCATACAAGTTAACTTGAAATATAGCTGCAATAACATGATCTAGTATAAGTTGACGTTAGAATGGGAAAATATTTTGTAATATGAGTGTTATGTAGCGGAGGAAGTTTTCCACAATAAGAGGAGAGGTGATAGACTGTGACAAAGACACGTTAGAATCTATAGTACGTAGCGGTACCGTCATCTCCGGGTGGTCAGGAGTTCGAGTCGGTTTCCCTTTACATTTATAACTATAAGTTGGGTGCTTGTCCCTGGAACAGGTCGAGCATAGAGTTGGTTTTCCCGTATTAGGACACTCTTTAGTATCATGGTTGCCAGTACAGTAGCCGCATTTTATGACATTTGAACACTTAGCCGTTATATGTTGGTTGTACACCTGGCTCCTTTCACATCTAATTGGAAGAGGGAGGCTTGTTCGGGAAGGTTCCACCCTATGACGTTTCTTAAATATGTATGAGCCATATTGTAACAAGGCATCGATGGAGGATTGAGAAGTAGTCAGAACTCTCACCATATATGTTGCACCGTTATTATTTCTGATACGTATATATTTGGTCGCTTCAATTCCCACTGCTTTTAGCTCCTCAAGCACCTCATCATCTGTTATTTCAGGTAAAACTCCGCGAATAACTACAGACATCATGGGTGTTCTCGAAGGTGGAGGAGTTCGCTTGATTTTGTCAGGAAGCTTAGACAGTTGTGCAACTTTGCCAAAAAATCTCGTAACTGGCCTTATTACGGAGAGTAATGCCAAAATTTTTGTCCTGCGATTTAATAATAACACCGCCCCTGGTGAAAACTATCTGTTGGATACTGGCCCTTGGAAGATACTTGATAATCTGATTAAAGATATGGCGGGCGTTACTGTACTTTGGGTCGAAGTTAGTTAAAAGGAAAGAATGCAATTTAGGACGAGCAAGGGTGGCTGCATATGACCGTTGTAATCCAACAGTAGATGTGCTAGGATCCCCAGCGGCCGTCTGCATTGGTTCCGATTCTTCCAACTTACGAATATAGGTAGGAGAGCGAGATCTGGAACGCTTATCAGCCGATTCTAAACTACCCCCCGAGAGCTGACGGGTACGTCGATGGGTTCGAAGATCGCGTTTGGCATCAGCCATTGCTTTAGGTGTGGGACCTTGAACTAATTCCGGTAGCTTATGCATGGTGCGATCAAAATATGCGCCGCATAAAGTGATGTAAACAACACCCCGCTCAGATAGTGCTACAGGTAGCCCGAACAAAGCGACAAAAGAGTTGGTCAAAGTGTGATTACAAACAATGACCTTCAAAATTTAAGATAAACCCTCCAGAAGATGAAGATCCTCTGTCAATCTCCTATGTAGGGTATCTGCGCTGATCTCACAAGTACGTCTGCAATACTTGATCACTGCTTAGCACAGTAACTAACTACAAGAGGAGTTAGGTTCGTAGTAAGTATGATAACAGCAAAAGGGGAGTGTAACATCATTTTATTCAGGTTCTATTTTATTTGATCATGGTAAAAAAGAAAAGTAGAAGAAGTAAATGAAAAAGAGGAACATGAAGTGCACTGTCTCAACACAACACAGACGTGATAGTGTACCAGATGAATGTTATGTTCTGTTCAACTTTGGACGTGATGAAGACCAACGGTGCCCTGGTAAGACATGAGGTTGTTATTGTGCAGAGGAAGAAGGGGCTATGTAATGAAGAACGACGGATGATGAAAAAGCTGCAACTGCCTCTAAATCCGGATGATCAGGAGGTAGGGTATAGCGGTAAAGTGCAAAGAGTAGCGACAAAGGTGTATCCTGTAATTGGCGAGGTGGATTGAACGGGATGTCTGCTTGCATTGTGGTGAGGAGTAAGGGATTCCGGGACTCGAATCGGTTAGTAATATACTTCGTCCGTAAAGCTTCAAGATGGAACAGAAGATGTGGAAAAGGCATAATTTCGTAAAGATCTTCAGTAGGACTAGGAAGTTTTATTCTGTAAGCTATTCTTATGGCATGTCGTTCTAGTATTTTCAATTTTTCATAATGACGCTGGAGTGCGGCTATCCATGCTGTGAATCCGTAGGTCAGGACTGGTCGTAAGAATACTTTGTAGGTGTTTAGAACGGTATTAGCGCGCGGTCCCCAAGTAGTACCCGTGAGGCGTTTGAGGAGGTTAATCCTGTTATATGCTTTCTGTATTACATTCTGAAGGTGAGGGCGCCAAGTGAGGTGGTGGTCAAAAATAATTCCCAGATACGTTACATGTTTAGCTGGATGGACCCGCATGTTATCTACTTGGATATTCAGAAGTGAAGGATTTCGATGTACCCGTGATCTCCGTTTTGGCGGGAGAAAGACTATTGCTTGTGTTTTATCTGGGTTGAGTTTCAGACGCCACTTCGTACACCAGGTGATAAAAGTTTCAATTGCTGCATTTTTTTCAGTACTTATACGATGAATAGTACGGCATAATGTAAGAAATGCAGTATCGTCTGCATACTGAAAAATATGTGTGTTTGGCGGCAATGGTGGCATATCCGCTACATATAGAAGATACAGCAAAGGTGATAAGGCAGACGCTTGTGGTACTCCAGAAAGAATAAATATCGGGCGTGAGAGAGTGTCATTAAGAGCAACATAAGCAATACGGTTGTGAAGAAAATTATAGATAAACCTGATATATGATATGTGATGGGAATGAGATGGGAATTGTGTATTAAACTGATTGGTAATAATATTAGACAGACGAAGTAACTGATCATTGATACTAAAACCGGGGCGGAAACCAGCCTGATGCAGAAGGATTATATTACGTTATGTTAGATAAGAACGAAGGCGTCGAACAAGGATTCTTTCAAGAATTTTGCAATACACAGAAGTAAGTTGAATGGGCCGGTAAGAAGAAACAGTATTTGGTGGTTTGTGTGGTTTTAGAAACATCAGTGTTTTGGAAGTCTTCCACTCACAAGGAACAAAGCCTGTCCACAGGATGAATGTATAAATGAGAGAAAGAAGGTAAAGCAGCTGATAAGGCGCTTCTTTAATATGGCGATAAGTAATCCCATCGAAACCAGGTGCAGTATTTTTCTTGTTCTGGACAGTTCGAGTTATATCCGTTACTGTAATTGGTTTTGTAAGAGCAGTCTTGTGCGGGAAAGTGTGAGAGATGTCAGGTTGAAGACAAAAGGTGTCAAAATTAAGTTTCTCAACCGGATGAAGACGCTGAGAGTATGCAGGTGGTAACGGGGTAAAGATTCCCTGGAGATACGTTGCAAAAGCGTCGGCTTTATCCTTGTCACCTTGTAGTGGGGAATCTTTATCTATTAACGGATATGAAGTACGAGTGGATTGTCCTGTGAGCTGACGGAAGCGCTTCCAGTATTGTGTTGGATGAGCTGTTTCGGCTAAGGAATTACAGGCTTTTATCCAGTTGCGTAATTTATAAGCTTTAAGGTAATTGGAGACGGTGCGTTGAAGGTGACGATGATGACGAAGAGCTTCTTCGTTTTTGGTATGGATATATTCTTTGTAAAGGGCTCTGGAACGGCGTATGAGAGGTAAGTATTGCGGAGGTAACGGAGGACGGCTTGGAGAAGTAAGCTTGGTAGTAGGGATGTGTTTATTCCCGGCATTTTGAAGTGCTGTGTTGATAGTATCTAGTGTAGTATAAACAGCAAAATAGTTCTTTCAATATTTGCAAAATTTCGACAAGTTATTATCGTAGAACTGGATAATTAGATTAAACATACACAAGATATTATCTAATATTTAAACAGCATTGTTTGAATATTAATTAACAAAATAAAGTCACAAAAGAATTATAGGAATTAAACAAATAGTTGAAAATAGACTGACAATAATTATGACAATGAAATTTCACTTCCGAAAATAAAAATTATTATTAAACATAAGTTCAAAACTTATTTATATTCAAATCTTCTGCTTCCATCTTATTAAATATTTGTTAATGAAATCTATAGCCTATAAATAAAAATGAAAAGATTCTACTTTCTTCAGGTTGTCTTCAAGTTCTCCTTATGCCAGTTTAAAGTGTTCTATCTAAGGTAAAAGATTTCTTCAAGCTTATGGGAAGAAGGGAAGGAACTCAAAATACTGACAGCATTGCCTTTTTGTATGGCTATGCTTACGCGTTGCAGTAAAAATTGATAGCTTCTAGGGTCTCCTGTTTTTGCTGTCAGACTTGCTCCTAGTTCTTTCAAAAAATCCATTGCTTCTTTGCTGAAGACACCTGTTGTTTCGGTAGCAAAGGCTATAAAATGATGGTCTTCTTTAAGTTTAGAGTACTTTGAGTGTTTGCGTGAACAAGCCGCTTCCGCTGCGCTCCCTGCTTTTATACTTGTGGATTGTAGATAAGATTTAGCAAACGTATCCGCACATGTGACATCCCAGACTAATCTTAGACCCTTTTTCCACGGAATTAATGTTATTCCGTCTGGCCGTTTACCATCGTTCCTGAACATTCCTGGAGGTTCTAATATACTCGGAAAGT
Source organism: Thermobia domestica (assembly GCF_964235325.1). NCBI lineage: Eukaryota > Metazoa > Arthropoda > Insecta > Zygentoma > Lepismatidae > Thermobia > Thermobia domestica. The sequence goes on along the minus strand of NC_137458.1, from coordinate 181,456,238 downwards.
CGATGCTTGCAAGAGTTCTTTTGAGTATGTTGTTTAATTCGCTATGACGTGCAAATCTTCCTCCACTTTTGTTGCAGCTCAAAGCATGAAGACCTTTCTTGTCCATCTTGTTGTTGCAGGTGCAAATAAATTCATGACAAATATTCAGGCCTAAGCGCAATCCTATGCAGATTTTGAAAAAGTTGTCATTCAAGAATGTCCCTATGTTTATAGATGGTGTTGACTGTAGCCATGCTCCTGATTCCTTCTCTCTTAAAGCTTTGATGCGTGCACTTTCAATGTCGTTTTCAGCGACTATTTCGTGTTCGATTACCTCGTTTAGAATAATTTGATCCCATTGTTTCTGTGACTCTTTTAAAACCGGGGTTTTTCCATCGTAAATGCCTTTCCAAATTTCCAAAGCCTCTGCCAAATGTCTTATTCCCACTTCGTCAACTGGATAATTTAAAATTTTAGAAACGAGTGGCAACGCTCCGTGGCAAGAGGAAATGAAGGCAGGAAGGCATAGGTCTGAAGCCTTTCTTATGCCTAAACCACCAACTCTGATGGGAAGGCTTGCTTGAGTCCATTGCGTTTCGTTGATTTTGAAGTTTATTGTTGATTGTAACGCTTTCTTCAGTATGTGATCCATTTGTAAAAGTCTGGAGGGATTGACCCATGTTGGAACTGTTCGGAGAAAGTAGGTTTGTTTAGGAATGCCGAAGCAATTTTTGAGCAAAAAGAAAGCAATGTGGGCTGGTAAACTTTCTAATCGGAATGATATTCTTTTGAGGTCATTCAGGTGTTTCTCGAAATGGTATTCGATTCCTTCTTCGTGTAGTGGTGAACCCAGCAATGAGATCTCATTATTTTTCACTATTCGTATTCCGGGTAATATGTTTGAAAATTCAGATACAATTTTAGGGTCGCTTTTTTCAGAATTGAAGAAAAGTTCACATTTTTGTGGGTTTATTTGTAGACCTATTTTCTCTGAATTTGTAATCAACTTCTTTATATCTTCCAACACGGTTTGTGGTGATCCTCCAAGAGTTCCGTCATCAAGGTAGAAGACATTTAGCTCTGAAGAAAGAGAAAGGGCAATTGGATGTATTGCTAGACTAAATAACATCGGGCCTGCTGGATCGCCTTGCTGAACTCCTACACATGAGGATATTTTCCTTTCTTTGTAAAATAGCGTGGATGGATTTGCATAGCTTTGCCAAAAATATGAATAATATTGAGGAATGATTTGTTTAACTTCCTTTAAAATGATGTCTCGTTCAACTGAGTTAAAGGCATTTTTGTAATCGATTTTTAGAATGACCTTGTTCGAATTTTTATTTGCATGTATAAATGTTCGAGTGGCGTAAATGATAGCTTCACTGCCTTTTGGTGTTGCAAATCCCAGTTGATGAGGCTGTAGATACTGAGAACATTGATTGTAGACTGAGGACACTACTAACTTTGATGCCAAACGTCTGAAAACACTGCCGATGGCAATAGGTCTGATTCCCCCGTCCTTCTTCTTTAGGGCGCAGAGGTTAGCTCCAAACAAGTATGGACACACCTCTTGATTTACTCTTCCATTAAGGATGAGATTCATCAATTTCGTGATCTGACTCAAAAGAAAAGATCCTGCTTCACCTGCAGATCTCGAGATTAAGTCTTTAAGATGTTGAGGGGAAATCCCATCTATCCCAGACGCTGAGCCGGACGCAAAATTATTTATGGCTTTCTGAACCATTTCTTCATTTACGTATACAGATGAATCTTGGTTAGATGGGGGGTCCGGCATTTCAAGGGCTCTAGATGGAGCCGGGTGCTTGTTCACCAGGCAGTGAAATGTTTCTTCATTGGAAGGTGCCAACGTATCATCAGAAGTTAATAATCTTAAGGCGCCTCTTGTATCAAAGTCTGATATTTTAGACATTATCCTTTTAGCCAAATCAAACTTTGGTTTCGGCCTTTTGGCTGTAACAGGAGGTGTTTCGGGCGCATGTGAATCATTAAGGTTATTTTTGATAATGTTAGTGATTGAAGTTGCAGTACGCTTTTTTGGAATTTTAAGGTGGTAGAAAGCGAAAATGAAGAGTTTCTTCCAAGTGCTGAGATCGTTTTGGTCTACACAATCAACGATGGTTGAGGCAAGTTTGTTTGCTACAGCGCTTCTGGCTCCTCTAGGTATTCTCTTTATTATCCATGTATTAGATTTTAATAGTGTTAATTCTTCAGAGAAATCGTTCGAATTATTTAGATCCTCTGTAGAATGCTTCCTCGATTTGTGTATATTTAAACCCTTTCTTGTAGGAAATGTTTTCTTACAGTGAGAGCAATCAAAATATTCGTAATCATTGGGATCCAGGCCTTTCTGAGATTGTAGAAGGATTTTCGTTGAAATATTTTTCTCCATTTGTTTGTTGGAGACATTTGAATTATTCTTCATTGTTTCTTCATTGTTGGTTTATTTAAACTAAGACTTGAAAAATATTGTTATTGTTGAAGAATTCGATATTTTTTAACTGACATGCAATTTAACGAATAATAACTGACATTCATTTTGCACTATGAAACAAAACACAAAAACAGCACAAAATGAAAAAAAAATTCCACTCTGTTCCCTCAATCACCCACACAGGGCAAAGCACTGCACAAAGAAGACTGCTTCAATTACACAAAAATGCAATGAACGACAAAAGGAAGATGACACCAAACAGCAGACTCACTCCCAGTGCCTATCAGTGCCTGCAAATCATGAATATTTCAATCTTTCAATATTTGTATAAGCAATGATTGACATTAATAGTGCGTTGTTACAATATTCATATCAATAGTACAATATAAATATACATATTACATTTTACTTATAACATTTTAAAAGTAATAATAAGATGCACACTGAACCAGTATCGCACAAAAGTTGTTTTACAACATAAAACGTTTAATTATTCTCTAAGAAGTTGGGAGAAGATGGTGCCATCGAGCGAGGAAAATTTTAACACAGAAATGTCATTGTCATTGTATATATTTGGGAGGGAGCAATGTGTAGTTATAAAAATGTTCTTGAAAAAACCCTGATAAATAATAAAGATACGCCAGGGAAATACGGTCATGCCACACGATATTGATTTCCTTGATATTTTACTACCAAAAATAGATGTGAAGCAATTTTACTAATGAGACTATATTGATAAATGACAGATTGTAAGGAATTTATCTGACCATTTCGAAAACTGTTCCAATCAATTCAGCGACCTCCAAAACCTATAAATGGACACCAAATTTACACTTGTAAGACTTTTACTCCCTGATTTATTTCCATAAATAGCATTATAGGTCCGCCATCTTTAAAAATGGCGGCGTTGACATTCATTATGCATTTTACATGTTAAGAAACTATTCCAATCGACTCAGCGTCATCAGAAACCAATAGACACCGGTATTGCTCATTTGAGATACTTGCACCTGACTTACACGTACACTTTGTGGCACAGGGCGGCCATTTTGGAATATGACAGCCACGACAACCCTAGACCAGAGAAAGCCTGTGCTCCGGTCTTTTTCGATTTCTTATGACCTATACTTACTGCGCTAAAAATGACAGACTGGTATCCGGAAGTGAAATATTTTCCCGACTTCGGAGGTTTAATTATCCCACTAATGTTGAAAGGGAGATATTATTGACCGTACATGTGAACAAATTTTTCCGTATATAATAATTTCAAATACCTTAGATGGGGCAGATAGTAGGATTACCGGTCGATATTTTTTTTATTTGGTCTGTAGGACAGCCTGTTTTGGGAATGGGACAGACGTCACTAATCTTCCATTTCGTAGGAAATGTAGAAACTGTTGACTTGTTAAAAATAACTTGTAGGGGATGTTTCAGTATTTCTGAGCATCTTTGAATGATATATGGTGGTATTTTGTCCGGTCCACAAGATGATCATGGTTTAAGTTTTTAAATAGTATTTTCCACATCTTCGATTTCTATAAAGTTAATGTTTAATTTATCCTGGATTTCCGAATTATTGTGTTGCTCCATAGAAATAAGATTGTAGGTCGATTTATTGTGTGTCACTTGAAAATTTGCCATAAACGCGTTTGCAATATCAATATGATCACTCAAAGTTTGACCATCATAATAAAAGATATTACTTCCCGAATTACTCTTTTTATTCCTAACATACGCCCAGAAAGTCTTATGATTATTTATAATATTGGCCTCATGGTTGTTTAAATATATGTTGTATGCACTAGAAATTTCTTTTTTTAGAAAGAGCTCTCAATTCTTTAAATTTATTGTAGTGATAAAGTGCGTCCCGAGAACCCTACTTCCATTTCTTATGGTGATATGATTTACTCTTAATTAATCTAATTATGTTACTTGAAAACCAAGTAGGATAATTGAATTTAGCTCTTTTTCTCGGGATGCACCGTTCAAAAATAGAATAGAGTATATTGTAGAAAAAATCCACAGAGCCGTCTACAGTCAAGCTATCTGTGATAGGTTCCCAATTTGTTAGTGATATTTCGCGGTACAGTTTATCGAAGTCAGCTTTTAAAAAATATAATAGTCTCTTACTTCGCTTTTGTTTGTACACTTAGCATTTTTAGAGTTAATGGGCCTTATGCAGAGTCGTTTTGACGCGTGATTAGTGCCATATTAAAGAGTTCGATTAACATATGTTTCCTACAGTAGTCAGGCCTTTAGTATGACGCTAATCATACGTCAAAACAACTCTGCATAAGGCAGAATATATTTATATTCAGCTAGGAGGGCTGGGTAATGAGCATCCTCCGGTAAAAGGAGAGGGTGTTCGTGTATGACCTCTACGCTCGTAAGTTTCGAGAGTATTAGGTCAAGCGTTTTGCCATACGAGCTTTTAATATTATTGAAGGTTTGTAAATTATAGAAATTCATTAAGTGAAATAACTCTTGACAGGTTCCAATAGATGTCAAAAAATTGCAATCAGTTCCCGTGACCTGTGAGAAATTATACTCGCCTGTCAGAAGAATGTTATTCTCTGGTTGTAGTACACTAAATATGTATTCAAAATATTCTCTATATGCTGATTGATTTGACCCAGGTGCAATATGTATTATCTGTCAGGAAAGTAAATGTACACCTATTTTTCGAGTCTGGCATTCCTGCGCTCCATCCGTGGAGAGTATGAGAATTAAATCAATCAAATATTTACTGAGGGGCAAAAAGAAAAGTTTAATCTGAATAAGACATTGCAGAGGAGCACAAGCTGTGAATACGAATAGTGCATGGTGTAAATAAAGGACGACACCGAAAGAGAAAGCCAGAAACAGCTGTTAAACTTAGAAAAAAGAGTAAAAATTGTCGAAGTGGGAACAAAAAACACACACAAAAAAAATACGCCGACAACTAAACGTTCACCATGCCATGATCTTGGTGTAGTTGTTAAGGTGCTGGCTTACAAATGCAAAGGACGCAAGTTCGAATCCTCGGCAAGGACATTTTTAAAAATTTTTGTTAATAATACATACAGCTCATGAGAGATGGTAAAAGAGGTCGTATTTTGTTTTTCGTGGCAATTATTATTGGTAATGTTTAGTACTGATCATGGTGGAAAGACTACAAGGTGGTTGCATGCGCATGTCGCCTGGAGCGCTGTCGTGGCTGTGACGTCAACTGGTTTGCAAGAGACAACGAAGCGGCACGGCTTTAAGTGACCACAAGTGGAAATTCTTTGCTACTTTGTTCTTTTAAATGATATCGAGAATGCCTAACTGTGCAGTGTACGGCTGTAGTAATTATTCCAGAAAAACTAAGGGAACAAATATAAAATAATTTAGATTTCCTCAAAAAGAGGAGATTTTAGCTTGCAGGCAACAGGACAAAATAAACCTAATATATGGTAAGTTTTACATAAAAGTAATAAATAAATGCAATGTTAAATGAAATTATAAAAAACTGATTTCATTATATAGTTTCTTTTTAGTATTAGCAGTATGTAATAATAGTATATAAGGCTACAGTAGCTTGTGTTGATTCTGCATACAAAAATCCAATAGTACGATTTAAAAAGACGAACTTTGGGGCAAGACCCGGATTCGAAATGATGAGGGAGGAGAACCGACAGAGGTTATCATTTCAATCATCATTTCCTTCTACATAAGATATTGACACAAAATTTTCTCCACAGAAGCAGGCATGTAACTCGAGAAGGGAGGCACGATGATCTAGGAATCTTACCTCCCTCGAGTTACGCAAATGGAGAGCATTGAACGCGTTAAAGTAGTTCAGGTCCCATTTCATTTTGGAGGTCTGCATTCTCTGTAGCCTCGGTGCTAAAACGGGACGTTGCACTTCAAATTAACTAACGAATGGAAGGTTCGTAATAACGATTAACGGTTACAAAGATATATAACAATGTATTAGATCAAGAGAATAAAGTATCCACTTACCATGTCATTGTCGGGACATTTTTACACTCAGATTTTGAAATTTTTGTTCATTTGAATCATAACTGTGGATAATTTACTTTGGATACATATTTAGGGGTTCCCTCCAGAATTACAAAATTAAGAATGACTGCAGTAAATTTAAAAATATGGTAGATTCTCAACCAATTAAGGAAGCACAGTGGCTCAGTGGCAGAAGGCTCACCTCTGGTGCAAGGGGTACTGGTCCGCTTCTCGGTCAAGTGAGTTTCTGGTGGACAACATCGTGTCCGTGAGTTTCTCGGGGTACTCTCGCATTCTCATTCCATTAAATTCCACATAATCACTCACTTGCATTTATCTTTTGTCTTCTTTAGTCCACGGGACAGAAAAGAGAAAAGTTATCAAGTAAATTAAGAAAATTATGTAATTAAATGGTTTATATGTTTTCTAGTCTAGCTGTAACACCCCTACATTGTCTTCACCTACGCCTAGTACTTTGTTTCTTGCTTGAAATAGTCAAGTTGCAATTTCTTTGTTTGTGGTGCTTTGTATATACATATTTATTTCTATATATTTTTAGACAACAATAGTATATGTAACGTTTTATTTCGTACAAAAGTTTAATAATACAGTTTGTTATGGCGTAAATTTTGACACTAATATTCAGAGAACTGTCAGTTTCACCAAACCTTTTGTTTAAATACAAATTTTATAAATAAGCGATCAGCGATTTCAAATAAGATGATTTTTTTATAAATCAAAAATAAAAACGATGTTTAAAATATTAAATACTTGCGTCCCTGCTCAATAAAGCTTTTAACCTCTCCTGAGATTCTGACGAAACTTACGTGGGAGCAACCTCTTTTAAAAAACTGTCCAAGTATAATGAAAATATACGTACGTGCCTTTCTGTTTACGAAAACCATGAATTCTCCCTTGAGATATTATCAAAATTTATATGGGGTCATCAGTAAAGAATTCTCTTTCAAGCAAAATAATAATAATAGTAAATCAAAACCGATCAATGTGTTACGAAAATATACTTGAACATACATAAATATATAATAATGAAATGCATTAACGACACATTGTGTTATAGATTATTCAGGCCTATACATACTCGAGTGTATTACTTCAGATGTTTAAAAAAGAAAAGAAAGAAAGAAAGAGAAAAGAAAAGAAAGAAAAAGCAGAAAATGTAGTGAGTAATATTGGCTTGTTCAAGCTTCAAACAATTTTTCTCTCTCCCTCTGTGTGTCTATTTATCTATCTATCTGTATATATATATAATGCTATTTTTGAATGCCATAACCACCCTAATTTTCAGCGGATTGAGACAAAACTTGGCTCAAACATTAATTGTTGAAATATCTTGATGAGTTCGTTAACCAGAATAATCAGATGAAAATGTTCAAAATGGTGGCCCTTCAAACTCTTAAAAAGTTCCAAGGGAACCAAATTTCGCCCATAAATAGGTATTCAAAAAGTTTGAATAAATTTTCCTCTTTTACTGAAATATTTGTGTGCAGGGACTTATTGAAATATTGGGCCCGATTAATCGCCTAAAGAAGGTTCACGCCCTTTCGCTACGGTCAGGCTTTTTTTTTTTTTTTTTTGCAGGAGGGGGTATTTTCCTATCAGAATAAGATGATTGTTAGTGATGATATGAAATTACACATTGAAAGTGAAGTAACTTGTGTAACGTGTTATTTGAAAGAATAATATAATAAATGTGCATTCCTCTAACACAGAGAACTGTAAATCATGTATTTCGAGTTCGGGAGCCTGAATGGCGAGGAGTGTTATTTGATTTGCTTTTTAGTAACACATTGCATTGCAAATAAAGGTAGGCAACATTAGTGGTAAGTAAATCAATAATAATAATAATAATAATAATAATAATAATAATAATAATAATAATAATAATAATAATAATAATAATAATAATAATAATAGGAGTTGTTTGTGGCAAGGCAATATCTTCCTCAGTTCTTCTTCAAACGTAATGATTGTAACGCCATATCTCCCTTACAAACAAAATATTAGCAATTTATATGAGAGAACGGGAAACTGTAGAGCCATGGGAGCAACGTTGGACAGTATGCACTCACAGTCAAGGTGATCAGACGTCCCGTTTTAGCCGGGACAGTCCCTTATTTTCAACCGTTGTCCCGTTTCTTTCAGATTCTCAAACGGGACGCCTGAATGTCCCGTTTTTAAGAAAACATGACCAGGTGTCCCGTAATTATTATTCAAAATATAAATGGTCAATGCTAATTCTACACTCTTCCCGTACTAACACTCATTGGGAAGGTTCAGCCGTGCCTAGAACTTCTGAATATTCAAATGAGAATTGAGTGTTCTGTGGTTCAAGTGGAAATTGAGTGGGAATTCTGGGTGTTGAAATAGTTAAAAGTATTGTTGGGTAGTACTTAAGTTAGAAACGCTGTGTTATCATTCTTACTTGTGTATTTTGTAAATTGAAAACACCGCTGAGTCCCAAAATGCAATGTGGAAGTCACTCCATCCCCCGTCGCCGATTCGTATGCGTCCCGTTTTTGAAAGTAAAAGTTCTGGTCACCTTGCTCATAGTACTCAGAAAAGTAAGCGATTTCAATGCAAAATGAACGAAGAGTCGTTGTCATGGGTAGTCATGCAGCCACGGCAGAGCCCTCTTTAGGCAAAATGTCGATAGCTTATATCGAGAAAACAGGAGGTGATAGTGGGATGGGACCAACGTTGGACACCGTGGACCCATAAGGCGCATCGAAAAAATTAGGGAGGCGGGCGCCAGCCAGCCTTACTTATTTCCACATAATAATATAAAATTATATTGTCGAAATACACACACGAGTTAGCTACTAATATTTCATATTATTATTATTATTATTATTATTATTATTATTATTATTATTATTATTATTATTATATCAACCCCATGTATAATCTTTAAAAGATATACGGTTTGTATCTGAATAGTAAAAGCTAATTGACTGTCGATGTCGGTCGTCTGGAAGTCTTCAGGAGGCAAGGACATCGGTCACGTTCTGGGTTTGAGTTCCGAAGGGGCAAGTATTCGGGCTCGAGCCAAAAATTGTTAAAAGTTATAGGCTTCAGCCAAACATATTCAAAACAGCTGGGACCGGGTTTGGGCTTCTCAACGGCTCGAGCGGCTCGGCTTACAGCTCATTCAATATCGAACTGAATCGAGAAGTGAGCCGATCCAACAGCTCACCCAACCGAGCCGATTTGAGCCATCGGCTTAGTTGAGCTAAGTCGAAACGTGCTGATGAACTAGTTTCAACTTAGCTTGCTCGGACCGGTTCACATGAGCCGAGTAGGTGACCCATCCCAACCGAGAAAGCTCGAGCCATCGGCTCAATTGAGCTGAGTCGATGGCTTGTTCCAACTAAGCCGGCTTGGGTCATCTGCTCATCCCAACCGAGCCGACTCGAGCTGTTCGCTCAGTTGATACGAGCCGAGCCGGTTGATATCACTACCCGAGTTGGTCTTCTGCTTGGGCTCAAGAATTCGACCGTGCAGATCTCAGCCTTGATGTTAAGAACTACAGTATATACTTATATTGGTGATTACGACATTTGAGGCTGTCTCGTAATAATAATAATTAAAAAAAATGATCTTCTCGTTATCTAGACGAGACGAGATACACTAAAATTGCCCCACGAGATGCACTAAAATTACGAGATGAGACGCACCTCTGTCGTGAGCAACACTAAAAGTATTCCACATTACTGCTTACATTTCTCATGGCTTTTGCTTTCCAGTCCAATCAGGCCAATATTTCAAAACGAGTTAAAACGAGCTGAACGAGCGAGCGAGCCATTATCAAACTCAACTCAACTCGAAACTCGACCTCGAAAACAGCGACTTGGCTCGGAACTCAATTCAAGAAAATTGCCTTTGACTCGACTCAAATTGTACTCGAGTCGAATTGAATTTTGGCTCGACTCGTGCTCATCCCTATTCGTATTTGTATTTTATGTTTCCACTTCAACAATATCTACTCTTTCTTCTCCTTTTACCTGCTGTTTCTGGATTTCTCTTTCGGTGTCGTCCTTTATTTACACCGTGCACTATTCTTATTCCCAGCTTGTGACCCGCTTCAATGTCTTATTCAGTTTAGGCTTTTCTCCTTACCTTGACTACACATGTAATTGATTTAATTCTCACTTTCCGCGCAGGATCGATGGAAAATTATTATTATTATTATTATTATTATTATTATTATTATTATTATTATTATTATTATTATTATTATTATTATTATTATACTATTGAACTTGCACGGCGAAATTACTGTATAATACGATATCATTTCTGTAATTTTACTCCATTGTATGTTATTTAGTTTATTAATAGGCACTAAATTGTCTCCAGATCAACGACTAAATTAACTACGGCATGCACTTTGGTGGAAATATCATTACAATAAGATTATTGGTTCGTTCCAAACATGTTCATGTTAATATAACATGTTTCATAATAATATGAAATATAAGTTATTGACACTTTGCCTAAAGAGGGCTCTGCCGTGGCCCCATGAGTACCCATGACAATGACTCTTCGTTCATTTTGCATTGAAATCGCTTACTTTTCTGAGTACTATGAGTGCATACTGTCCAACGTTGCTCCCATCGCTCTACAGTTTCCCGTTCTCTCGATATAAATTGCTAATATTTTGTTTGTAAGGGAGATATGGCGTTACAATCATTACGTTTGAAGAAGAATTGATTAAGATATTACGTTGCCACAAACAACACCTGTTATTATTATTATTATTATTATTGTTTTACTTACTACTAATGTTGCCTACCTTTATTTGCAATGCAATGTGTTGCTAAAAAGCAAATCAAATAACACTCCTCGCCATTCAGGCTCCCGAACTCGAAATACATGATCTACAGTTCTCTGTGTTAGAGGAATGCACATTTATTATATTATTCTTTCAAATAACACGTTACACAAGTTACTTCACTTTCAATGTGTAATTTCATATCATCACTAACAATCATCTTGTTCCGATAGGAAAATAACCCCTCCTGCAAAAAAAAAAAAAAAAAAAAAAAAAGCCTGACCGTAGCGAAAGGGCGTGAACCTTCTTTAGGCGATTAATCGGGCCCAATATTTCAATAAGTCCCTGCACACAAATATTTCAGTAAAAGAGGAAGATTTATTCAAACTTTCTGAATACCTATTTATGGGCGAAATTTGGTTCCCTTGGAACTTTTTAAGAGTTTGAAGGGCCACCATTTTGAACATTTTCATCTGATTATTCTGGTTAACGAACTCATCAAGATATTTCAACAATTAATGTTTGTGCCAAGTTTTGTCTCAATCCACTGAAAATTAGGGTGGTTATGGCATTCAAAAATAGCGTTATATATATATAAATAGATAGATAAATAGACACACAGAGGGAGAGAGAAAAAGTGTTTTGCTCCCTTCTCGCACCTGTGGTGCGTCAGAGCTAAACCGGGCCCCTTTGCAAAACGTATTGACCAGCCTAACCTAAACACAAACGTCTTACTTGCTAACGTATAAACGTGGTCGGGAGGTGTAAGGCATGTAGAAATTGTATTTTTAATAACCATAAGTATGGTACACTTCCATGCTTTTCTTTTTACTTTTTGCAGCTACTTCGGAACGTTCAATTTTTATTCTTCACTAATTGCAAATGGCGTTTACATTCAAAATATAAGGAATTTTGGTGGCATTTGGTGGCAAGAATAAAAGCAATACGCAAAGACAAAAAGTATTATCAGTACTAAACATTACCAATAATAACTGCTACGAAAAGCAAAATACGACCTCTTTTACCATCTCTCATGAGCTGCATGTATTATTAACAAAAATTTTTAAAAATGTCCTTGTCGAGGATTCGAACTTGCGTCCTTTGCATTT